>NC_086174.1:74998089-76248089 GCF_023053635.1 Elgaria multicarinata webbii
GTAATAGGTTAATGAATTCTGCAAGAGGATTATAATTAATTGGAACATATTGCTTAATTTCAACACAAGTTTTTAATTTTTATTTATATATTATTGCATTTATATCCCACCTTTTTTCCTCCAAGGAATCCAAGGCGGCATACACAATCCTCCTCCTCTCCATTTTATCCTCACAACAACAACAACAACCCTTTGAGGTGGGTTGGGCTGAGAGTCTGTGACTGGCCCAAACCCACCCAGTGGGTTTCCATGGCCGAGTGGGGACTAGAACCTGGATCTCCCAACTTCCAGTAGAACACTTTAGCCACTACACCGGCTTTGAAGCTTATAAGGGGTCTACAGCACAATTATGTTCACTCTTGGCAGTTTCATTACCTTCATTCATTTAAAATAACATGACAGTTGTTGTTGTAAAATAAATTTAGGGTGCATAGTTTAATTCCACATCAAATTCCAACTGAATGCAGGAGACATGTAAACTTAATTGTTAACTTCAGAGATTTTACCCAGTCCAGAGCTCCATAAAATTCTATGTATGCAGTGAGGATGTGTGAGTGTATGGTGCAATTCCAGCTCATGAAAAACCAAGATGGATAAAAATCTATGATTTTTTAAAAAAATTAAAAATGGATTTTTTTGATTTAAATATTTTTTTTATTTAAAACGGATTTTTTTTAATTTAAATTGGATTTTTTAAAAATAAAATGCTTTATGAGGAAAAATCAATCTAAAGATAGTTTTCTATTTAAGATACATTATAGTCCAAAGGTTATTCATCATGAAATAAGGATTAGTTTTTAATTATGTAGCATGAGCCTGTTTAAATTTTTTGGTAAATGAATTCCATTAATCCATTCACAATGTCATGCTCTTCCAGAGGTTTCTGTGAGATTATTCTTCTCCTTCCAATAAAGTACAGCAGAAAAGTTGTCCAAATATGAATGGTTAACCTATTAAACTGGAGATAGTTCACCTCTCAATAATTTCATAATTATCTATCTATGATGTGTTTCTAATAGTATAACCAAATCAGTATTTTTTTTGATATAACTGTAAAACTAATCTGAAAAGTTGCTATTCTAAAAATGAAACCTTCATCTGGTTGTAAATATTAAGATTATACCAGCAAGAATGAGTCTTTGGTAACTCTGAGTTGTTTAAAATATATCGAGGAAGAGTACACTTTGGGGGGGGGGGAGTCACATGATTAAATCGAGTCTTTCTGAGTAGTGATCTAAATTGTGATTTAAATCATGATTTAAATCAAATCCACCCTGTGAAAATCTCTATGTGGGCACTGAAGCTTCTGCGTGAACTACACACTGCACGTAGGGGCATGGAAGGATACCCCATTCCACAGTGAGTGAATGCTGTCACAGCTTACAGCAAGCACAGAACAGGGCAGAGACGTAATCAGTTAGATTTAGACTTAGTCATACTTAAAAATAGATTCAATGAATTCAGAGGGCCTTACAGTAGTCATGACTAAAGTCCCATTGAATTATGACTAAATCTGAATCCAACCCAATATTCTGATCAGAGTTTGTGATATGTTTTGATATAACTGACTTCAGATTGATTAATAATAGTAATTTCCTATGTGCAAATAAAGGTGCAGCATATTAAAAAAATGTTGCAAAACCTGCAAATGTTCCGTAAAGATAATAGTGGTGGATTATCAATAATCAGTCAATAAAATGGTAGTATATGAATGAGTGGTAAATTGTATAATTAACAGAGAGATCCTATAGGGTGGGGGAGGGAGAATCCATAGCAGAGGAACCACCAATTCCTGAGTCCTGTTAATTCGTCAGCCAGGTCAAAGGAGGCAGTTTTTTTTACCTTTTAAACTTTTTTCCCCTTACTGCTTTGTCTTAAATCCCCCATTGCTTCTAATAGGATTACAAATAACTACTCCAGCTTCGGATTTGGCATAGTTCCACCCCATCTCCGTTCTGGGGAGAGGGGAGGCTTATCTAGGGAACAAGAAGGCTTTGGGTCTATCCCAGTTCCCCCATGGCACACCCCAGTATGCTCCCTTTTCACCTGTACTACTATTGGAGCACCCACTGTGAAGTAGCCACAGTGGTGGAGCTTTCCACTGCTGGTCAGAGGAAGACCTTCCTCTTCCGAGTGGACCTCCATCTTCACCCATGGAGGGAGTGGTCCATAGTATCCTGTGGCCCTGGGACACCCTAACTTTTCCAAATATTTGGAAGTAACAATGTAAATTAGCTCTTGGTATACAAAGGGCAATTGAATTGGTTGAGTGCCTTAGCTAGTGTTAACTTTATTCCACTATATTACAAATGTAATTTGCAATTATACTGTTGACAACGTTTGCTTTTAGAAGTACATTTTTAATGCATTATGTATCAAATTATTATTACATCTCAATTAAAATTCATGCAAATTTTTACAGAACGTATGCAAAACTGAGATTTATCGAGATGTATTACAGTCAATTCACTTACCCTAAAATCTGATTTCTGATAGGTGTAGATATAGGTATTTGTTTTGTGGAAAACATACAAGTTCCTAAGAAAAGTGAACATGTTTATTTTAGCAACAATTATAAAGAATTCTCTCCTCACACTTCTTTGAATAATAAGAACACTGAAACTAGATAATTATTGTTATTATTATTAGTAAGAGTAATTCATTTCCCAATGTATGCTGCCTAATTTGGAAAATATGTAAATACTCTGAGTCTATTAATAGCTACTGACAGACAAATTACTTTGCTTCTGTTCTAAATTCCTAATGTTTGTTTATTCTATTTGAGTTAATAGCATTATTATATTTGTTTATTTATTACATTTAATTCCTGCTTTTTTCCTCTTGCAAGGAACCCAAGGCTGCTTACATGTTCCTCCTCCTCTCCAGTTTATCCTCACAATAACCCTGTGAGGTAATTTAGGCTGAGAGTCAGTGACTGGCTCAAAGCCATCTAATGAGCTTTATGGCCAAGCAGGGACTAGGAGGGAATCTACACATCGTACTGAAGGTGCTTGCATGCGCCCCCAGTACGCCCCCAAAACGATGGTGTAGATTCCCTACCTGCAGCCCAGAAGAGATGAAGGAGGAGGCGGCTGGGGAATCCGGCCGCGTCCTTGCCGCCGCCGCCTCCCCGCCAGCCTCCTGCTGCTGGGGTAAGAGCAACCCGGGTCGGAGAGCTCGGCTTCCGCTTCCGCCGAGCTCTCCGACCCGGGTCACTCTTACCCTGGCAGCAGGAGGCTGGCGGGGAGGCAGCAGCGGCGGCAAGGACGCAGCCGGATTCCCCAGCCGCCGCCTCCTCTGTCTCTTCTGGGCTGCAGGTAGGGAATCTACACCATCGTTTTGGGGATGTACTGGGGGCGCATGCAAGCGCCTTCAATACAACGTGTAGATTCCCTCTAGAACCTGGATCTCGTGACTCTGCAAAATTGTGATCTTTTGGTTGGCACAGAAAGGGTATCACAGCAACATGTTTTTTGAATTTTATTAGAGGGCTACGCCACTTCCCTTTTACAGAGCACTCGGCTAATCATCACTTGTGCTCCATCTCAAATATAGCTGTGCAACCTTTCATCAAAATTATTAACTTCTCCCAAGATTAAACTAAAGAGAAAAGCTAACATTGAACAAACCAAGTTTAACGAGAAATATCATTCCTATATTTTAGAGAATTGATGTTACATTTAACAGAGAAGCTCACCTGACAGCATAGACATGCCTTTTATTGTCTTTAAGCCAAAGATAAAAAGCCAAAAGCCAGCAGAAAGCAATATTGTGGGTTTATAAGAAAATCTGCTAGCATATACTACAAGTAGACTGGTAAGCACTGCAGGGACTGAGAAGGCAATCCTAAACTGCCTTCACAAATTTGCCTGTTTAGAAGATTCAGTGGGTTATATTTAGAGCAAGTAAGTCATATAGCTCTCATCGAAATCAATGGGATAAATGAACCATGACTAATTTTGCATTGCTTTCAATGGGACCCAAGTATAACTAACTTGCTCTGTATTTTTAGTACAACAGTGCAATGTATTATATATATTTTTCAGAGATATGGCCCCCACAACAACAAAAACACTTCTTACTGAAAGCAAATACAGAAATCTTCATAATCCATCCATATTTCCTTGGAAATGAGGTTCTTTTCTGACTCCATTTCGTCCTGAGATTTAGTTACTATTTGGCTACTGAAAGCAGGTTCCGTTGATTCTGGAATTTGTGCTACTTCAGTACTTATTTTTTCAGTTGATTCACCTGCACAGAAAAAAATGCAGAGAGATTTCCTCAAGTTAAGAATATGCTCAGAAAAAAAAGTCTGATGCTTTACTGGTAAACTTGTATAAAACAAACAGGGCAAACTATGTTACTCTTAACATTTTAATAAAATAAGACAAAGCAAATGATATGTCCAATATATCTATATCTGCAAAGGCTAAACTATCGTTTGCTGTGACACCACATGAACTACAAAGCCAGCTATTTTTTGCAGGCACATGGACAGACTTCCTTCCTTTCTTCCATATTTTATAAACTGCTTTTCTAGGCAAAATATCAAGGAGGCTTACAATGTCACATATAGCAAAACAAGATGAGATATAAACAGAGAATAAAACAACAACAACTCATGTGCTGCATTAACAGCAGCATAGTCTCATTACAGGAAGCAATAGTTCTGTTGCATTCTGTGCTGGTCAGGCCACATTTGGAATACTGTGTCCAATTCTGGGCACCACATTTTAAGAAGGACATTGACATACTAGAATTCATCCAGAGAAGGGTGACCAGGATGATGAGGAGTCTGGAAGACATGTCCTATGAGGAACGGTTGAAAGAACTATGTTTTAACTGGAGAAGGGAAGATTAAGGGGAACATGATAGCGGTCTTCAAATATCTGAAGAGGGAGCAATACTAGAATCAATGGATGGAAATTGCAGGGAAGAAGATTTTTGCTAAACATTGGGAGAAACTTTCTACTGGTAAGAGCTGTTCAACAGTGGAATAAGCTCCCTCAGCAGCCGTGGGTTCTCCTTCATCAGAGGTATTTAAACAAAAGCTGGACGACCATCTGTTGGGATGCTATAGCTGCATTCCACACTGCAGATCCTGCATTAAGCAGGGGGTTGGGCCAGATGACTTCCAAGGTATTTTATTTATTTATTTATTACTCACATTTTTATACCGCCCAATAGCCGAAGCTCTCTGGGCGGTTCACAAAAATTAAAACCGTAATAAAACAACCATTGGAAAGGTACTTTCCAATTCTGGAATTCTAAGAGCAAGAACAAAAATAGCAAAAAAAGAAAGAAAAAAATAAACCCATCAGAAGAGAATAAATTAAACAATGCCTGCTGAAACTGCAATTAAACATGGGCAATGAGGGGTCCGCTGAGCCTCTTCCACAATCCGGTTACCATTATGGTAAAGGCCCCCATCTTCACTAACTGAATTTCAGCCAGACAAGGGCAGGGAACACACAACAAGAAGAGTTTCGGAAGCTGAGAAAACTCACATGCTATCGCTCGTGATAAAGCTTTCTTTGATAAACTACATCACCAGACCACCTGACCAAACTGTCTTTTGTTTGATGAATATCTTCTCTCTGTTTGGGTCGATTCTCTTCAATGTTCTAAGATTTAATGTGGTCGTTCCCACACACCCTTGATTCAGTTCCAAAACCCAACCTTGTTCCTCAATGTGCTTGTTTTTACTGGGTGGGGAGGGAAAGACACTGTTGAAATACAATAAGGAGGGGAAGGCAAAGGGGTCTCCACGGGTACCAACTATGCCCCTGGACACCTTTCTTGGTGCCCACTAAGGTAACCTACCCCTCCTACATTTTTTAAATTAGCATTTTTTATTGCCCGCAGCTAAGATTACTTTAAAGCAAAGTGATCTTAGCTGCGAGCAAGAAAATTTGCTAATTTAAAGCAAAGTGAGGGTCTGCTGCCATCTTCATTTCCCATGAATGTCTCTGGATCCCAAATGGGGTTCAAAGATGGCAGTCAGCTGCAGGTTGTATCTTTCCTCGCAGCATGCCCAGCTACCAAGGAAAAGAAGCGGAGAGAAAAAGTGACTCCTGTGAAAGTGATAAAAAGAGATTGAAGTAATGAGCTGGCTGGCAGAGGGGTGGGGGAGAAAAGGAGTTTGCCTTTGGGTTTCTCTTGGTATTACAAGTATGGGTTCAAAGGAGTTGTTTAGTCTACTGGGGCTCAGGTCCCTACCTCTACCATGTACTCAGTCTTTTGGCCAGGTTACCTGCCCTTTGTGAATAGCCACACCTCCCATGGCAGCTGCTTTGTGATGGTGCCCCAAACAGTTCCTCCAATTGCTAAATGTACACACAGGGCTAAAGAGATTGCCTACCCCTGCAATAAGGCACACATGTTCATCACCATACGCACACATGCCGAAACACTGCAAGTCAGCAGAGAAATCTCGGAAACAGACACTCCCCACCCCCACCCCGGATGCTCACCAAGAAAGGTTCTATACTGATCTGAATTGAGCCAAGGAGGCTTCCCCCCATCACTACTTGAAACAGGACCCTAGAACTACATTATTTTCCTGACGTTGAAGATTATATTCATCATCTTTAAAAGAGAAGGAACGTTCCATTTGTAATGGTTTTGAAGGCCATGAATTAACTGAAATAAAGGTTGCAAACATTAGGTCCAACACAGAAAAATGCTAAATAAATGAATGGAAACCTGCACCCTGTTTTTTCACCTCTAGAGGTCTCTCTACGTCAGCACTGAAGCACACTGACCATGAATGCTTCTTCATATCAGCTTTTTTTTTTTAGTAAGGAAGTTACAGAATATAGGGACATCAATATGCATCTTTGAAATGGTCTCATATAACATATATCAAAGAGATTTGTTTTCAAGAAATCACCTCCTCAAAATAGGCCCAACTGATATTCTGGATGTATTGTATTTAGGGATGTTTGAGGTAGTCAATCTTTGAAAATTCTGATAAGAATGGATCTGATCCGCATCTCCTGACCAATGTACAGATCGGAACTTAGTTATCCTCCGGCTTTTGCACTTCCCCAATATTTTGATGCAGTTCTTGGTTCAAAAGAAATGTATCAAACTAAGTTTTGCAATCTGTATTTTGAGAGAAAATACATATTTAATTTTTAAAGCATCTTCAGGTTACTGTGGAGACAGGATGGAACAGAATTATAGGTGAACATGTGTGAAAGAACTGATTCCTCCATTCCTAATTATGTTACCCCTATGTGATGTTTCTATTATCCTAGAATAGGGCCGTAAAACATTTTCAACCCCGAGGGCCTCATGTGATGAAATTTAATGAAAGTACTATTTCTAGTATTGCTGTGGTTACTAGAAAGTATGATGAATGTCTGGAGAACGTGGCTGCTCCAACTGACACATTTCTGTCAGCTAGCAATGAAAACCCATTTCAAGATGCTAGCACACCATGATCCCTTCCAATTCTTTTCTATAGGATGTCACAAGGGCTGGGAGCACATGCCACGCTAATCCACCATGAGCGAATATTTTGTCTGAATGCAGCACAGTTTCCTCAGGGTGACTTGTTAACCATGCAGTGTAGTTTCTTTTTCTTAAGCAACCTCAGCGGTGCAAACACATTTCTGGCCACCGCTGAAACCTGGTTCAGGGCTCAGTCCAGCAATACACCCAAACTGTAAACTTTATGGATAACAGATCCTAAGTATGTACTCTAGCTTTGTAAATTTTGAAATGATCTACAGTAGCAGTGCTCCAGAATGCTGTGGCTAGACTGTTGACAGAGATGGCTTTAGAGAGCATGTGATTCCCTTGTTACCACACTTTACTCATTACTAGTCTTTCTCCAGGCACAATTTAAAGTGCTGGTTATGGCCTACATGACTTGGAACCTGCCTATCTGAAAGACCACATTCCTCCTTACGAGCCTACTCAGGTTTTAAGATCATTGAGAGAGAATCTTTTTTTTTTTTGGTCCATCACCATCAGAGGCACTTTTGGTGGGGGCTTCATGGTAGGCTCTGTAACCCCCCTGCCAAGGAAGGCAAGGCTAATTCCATCTTTGTTGTTCTTCTGCCACCAAAAGAAAAAAAAAACATTATTCAGGCAGTCTTTAATCTGCTAAGCTGACTTGTTTGCTGAACTAGATTTTTAACTGGTAGGTGCTGTTTATTTCTTATTTCTTTTAATTGACGTGTTTTAATATATGTTTTGATTATCAGACATTTTATTGGTGTTTTATTATTGTTAGCTGCCTTGAGCACTATTTTTAGAGCAAAGATGGCATACTAACTAACCAACTAAAGGCACAATCCTATCGATTGAACCCTCAATTATCATAAGCACTTGAACTCGATGGCTTACAATCATCCAATACAGGGCAGAAGCACCACCCTTTCCTGCATTTTTCACTTCAGAGGGAGAGGGAAGGAAGCTGGAGAGGCCCCAGGATAGCTTGTATCCTGGCCTTTTCGTTTCCTCCCCTTTCTGCCCACCAAAATGCCCCCTTTCCCCTCTCTCTGAGGTGGCTTTTCTGACCCCAGAGAGCAGCCAGTGTGGTTCTTTCTGTGCCAGCTGCAAGGGGACAGGGAGGCAAGGGAGTTGGCTTTCCAACTCTCCCTTACGAGGTCAGAGCACCATCTTCAACCTTGGAGGAGGGACTCTGAATAATCCTATGGCCCCTCAGGCACTGTCTAGGGGTGATAGGATTGCTCCCTAATCATATTAACAAAAGAAAGAAAGTACACCACAGAAGACGAGTCAACTTGGTCTTGTAATCAAATATTTAACCAGTTCTCCATATTATCACTTATCTGTCACTTCAAGTAACAGTGTTCTTTAAAAACACACATTGTCGTCACCTTTCTCTGCATCTAGAACTGATGTAAGAGCCTAGAGATAATGGAAGATTACCTATTCAACCTCAGTTACTGAGTTCAGCATTGAGAATCTGAAACTCATGGAAAGGAGAGGAAGTCTCCTCCACCTCCTGCTGTGTGACTGCCTTTTATTGTCAGCAGGTTATTATAGAGCTGCATTAAAACATATGTGCTTAGCAGACTTCATTGCTCAGTATAGCACTGTAGCACAGAGAGAACTCCTTTAGGAAGAGGCTATTTCACACATTTTCGGGACAAAAGGCTGGTTGTACAACAAGCATGCACAATGCTGAACTCTTGTTAAATTGTAGACTGTCAACCATGAGGGAAATAAACACAAAACCAGTTTCTCTGTGCATGGACACTCCAGAGTTCAGAAGTGCATCAAATGCACTTCTAGACAAAATCTTTGTGGGGATATGTCCTTACAAAGCTTATAAAGCACCACTTCTGAAAAAAGACAGACAGGTCAAAATACAGAGTTCCAAAGTAAATGCATCTAAACCGTACTATTTCTTTAATAGTCTGTACTTGCTAGGAGATGTATCTTTTTCTGGCCTTTGCCTTTTCTCACCCCACTTGAGGATCTTTAACCCTATAAGAGGGCCTTGCATCCAGCTAAATGGATATAGTATATAGTTGACAATGAATAGAACCAAAATGACTCAAATAACCTGCTCTCCTCAAGCCAGATAATCATACTTGGTTGTCATAGAAATGAGTGGCCTTTGTTCAGAACCATGCAAGTGTACAAGTGAAGTGTTATTTTCACTATTCTGTACGGTGTTCATAGCACATATGAATGCTAGCTAAGCATGATGACAATTCTCTCCCACAACTTCTTTCATTTCAATGAGGTTTATGATTACTGCTGTTCCCTTTTTTTATTGTGAATTTATGAACAGCCACCATGTTGAGGAACCCAAGATTAGTATATTATTTCTTCAACCTCTGTTTTGGGGTTTTAGAACTCACGCACTTCTGCAGCACAAAGCTTAATGTGTGGCTTAAAAAATTGTTTTCACTTGATACTGAAGCAAAGTGGCTTACAACCAGCCTTCAACCAGCACAAACGTTCTGCAAATGCTGATTCAAATATGTATTTTGGGTGTTGGGGTGATCTCTATAATGGATAGTAATCCTGTACAATTGAGCAATGGATATCTGTAAGATAGTTCCGATAGTTCAGAATTGGATTGCAAATTAAACCTGAGTCCATTATTTGCTGACTGAACACTTCTTTACATTTTAATCGGTTACTTTCAAAACATTGTTCTTAAATAAACAATAATTTTGATTATTATTTTTTTAAAAAAATGGTTTTTAACTCGTAATCTGACATTTTCTATGATGTTAGAAAAGTTACAGCAAAGTATTTTGAAATAGTACCTGCCTCATTCAGGCTGATGTTATATAATATAACAATGCACATCATTACTTCAAAATACATTAAGAAAGAAGACTTAAGATTATATTCTTTAGAAATACATTTTCAAAACAATATTTTGTAAGAAAATTAAAGCCTAGAACAGTGGATAGCTATTCAGCTGTTAAGAGTAAATAACCCAGTTCATTACTTCAGAAAAGCACACCAAAACCTATTCCCAGAAAGCCATCAATCAGCTGTTCCACTGGTTTTAGAAGCATCAATATGTGCATGCACTTAAGAGTGGAATCTTAAATATATGTAAGATTGTGAATGTTATTATCTTTGGGAGCCATAGGTTGTCTACTGATTCTGCCTCTAATAATAATAGCATTTCTTAACATTTCTATAGTGCTTTCAAGTATTCAAAGGGTTAGGTGTAAGTGTGGCCTGCTTGCATTGGCTGCCTGTATGTTTCCAAGCCCAATTCGAAGTGCTGGCTTTAACCTATGAATGGCTTGAGGCATGGCTTGAGACCGCAATACCTGATGGAATGCCTGTCCTGACCTGAACATACCTGGACACTACGATCAACATCTGCCCCCAACCCAGAGTGCCACCTCCAAGAGAGGCTTGGAAGGTGGAAACAAGGGAGAAGGCCTTCTCAGTGGTGCCACACACACACACACCCCTGACTGTGGAATGAGATCCCCACAGAGGCCTGCCTGGCACCAACATTGTCATCCTTTCAGTGCCAGATTAAGACTGCCCTCTACTCCCAGGCATTTAATAACATATGATGGGGGCATTTGTGCCAGTTATCTAAGCAGGTCTAGTATTTTATTGCAACTGTTTCTGTCTAAATTGTTTTAAATTTTTGGCTATTTAAATTCTTATGCTGTATTTTATGCTGTATTTTTAATACTGTATTTTATTGTCTTATGAAATGTCATAAACCACCCAGAGAGCTTCAGCTATTTTATGTTATAGAAATGAAATTAATAGCATTAACAAGGAGAAGAAGACGATGATGAAGAAGTCAGTATTATTATTTATATTGCAGATAGGTGGACTGAAAATGTGGCTTGCCTAAGGCCACCTAGTGTGTTTATGGTAGAGGTGAGATTTGACTTCCTGATTCACAGCTCAATCTCTTTGACACTGTGTTACACCAGCTAACACAGACTTTTCAATGGCGGCACTGAAACGGCTAAATTCTCTCTCCAGATATGTATGCTTGGCACCTTTTAGCTGTCAAGTGAACCTTATCCTGTACTTTCATGCCTTTAAGAGCTTTTAATATCAGAGAGCAATATCTAACACACATATCAGACTTCTGTTCATACAATGGGACTCCCCTCCCTCTGCCATTTTTAGTTTTGTATTGTACACCATCTTGACATTAGATATGAGAAAGTAACATTTCTATAAATAAATAAACTCAATAAATAAATAAATACTCTATCACTTTCTATTAAAGCATACATAAAGAAAAATCATGTTTACCTTTAGTGGATCCTTCTACAGGATGCTGTGTAGCTAAAGTCGATTCCTAGAGAGTGGGGAAAAGCTTGTTTAGAACTATGTTAACATAACGGTAGGAAACAAAATAACTTTGTTCATTATGACATTGGTTCCATTGCCATACTGCTCAAACTTCCTGACTGTTAGAGCAGTACGACAATGGAACCATTTACCTAGAGAGTTAGTGGGCTCTCCCACCCTAGAGGCATTCAAAAGGCAGCTGGACAGCCATCTGTCAGGTATGCTTTAAGGTGGATCACATTGAGCAGAGGGTTGGACTCGATGGCCTTATGTTCATCTGGCCTTATGTTCATCTTCCAACTCTACTATTCTATGATTAAAATGTTTATTGTATTTCATCAATTCTTGTCCTTTTTTGTGTCACTTTATCTAGAGCCAGTTTCTCCTCATGAACTTGACCTCAAAAATTCAGGGTAATGATTCAGACCTGCAAAACTTGTGTAATGATCAGGCCTGCACAACTTAAGCTAAATGCAGTCCAGCATAATAAAATCTCCTAATTTTGTTTCCTATCTGGTTCTGCAAAAAAGCAAAGAACAAAACAAAAAACAGAGGCATTGACAATAGGTCACAGTGCACGGGCATGAATCACAAGCTGTACAGAACTGATATATTTTTTGTGTGAATATCATTATGACTACACATTTGACTCTTCAGATTTATTCAAATGCAAGAGAAAGAACTTTCTGTAAACAGAATTAGATGAATTAAGAAATCTTTCGCAACCTTCCCAGTGTACAAATGGATGATTCTAAGGGAGATGTATAAGATGGGATGACAACAATCACAGAATAAAATCTTAACCTGAGAATTGTCTTCTGTGCTCGTGGGATTCATTTCTCCATAAACGTCAATTACGCTTTCGTCATTTTCAGTGACAGAAGAAAGGTTGGAGGCTGGAAGAGATCCCCTTTTGAAGGTAGATGGTGGGAAATGTCTAAATAAAACATAAACAAATCAACTCTAATCTCTAACAGTAAAATTAAAGCAGGCTCAGCCGTCATTGGCCTGTTTTGAGGAATTAACCCCCCATTTGGGGGTTTTGTGGTGGCTGGAGGGGCACATTTGTATCCAATCCCAACTCCATTACAATCCTTGATTTCTCTATTGATGACTATATGGGCAGCAGTATGAACCAGGAAGTGACCTACCTAGACTATGAGGAGATTCTTTCTCTCTCGCTCCGTGTGTGTGTGTGTGTGTGTGTATATGTGTGTCTGTATCTGCCCCATGGTCCACCCATAACTCTTGAAGTATATTAAAAAGTATTTTTGAAAAAGCCATTTTATTCTGAAAACAATAAGCTTTTTTTAAAAAAACAGCAACTCATCTTGGTATAGAAGTATCTGGAGTTGAATAAGTCCTTCCCAAGGAGGCTACAGCTGCGTTTTGACAACACAATAGTCAATGGTGGGTTAATAGTCAACTGCACGGTTGGTTATCAGGGTACTCCCCACACAACATGATTATAATCAACAATTATGTGGATTAAGGCCAGTGTCAAGTTGACTATTAGTCAACAGTGTATTTGATTAACAAATTCTCTGCCTCCTTTCCCCCCACAGTCTTCCCACTGATATCCCATCAGCCATTGCAAGTTCTGTTGGTTCGACTATTTCACTTTACCGTCCTGCTCGTGCCCTTCACCCCAATAACACCATGTCTCTTACCTGCCCAAGAATTTCCACTTCTCTTGCTCGTCTTCGCCTGTTTTTGCTCACTGCCCCCTATGCCTGGAATTCTCTTCCAGTGCCTCTGCAGACCGCGACGTCGATTTGTTTTTAAATCTCACTTGAAAATGTTTCTTTTTTCGAAAGCTTATCAGTCATAATGTGATGATACCAGCCTATATTTCAGTTTTAATGCCCCCTACCCCGGCTGGTTCTTCCCCTCCTTGCCCTGTCTGTTACTGTGATTTTAGATTGTAAGCCATATGGCAGATTTGTTTTGTTTTGTACAGTGCCATGAACATTGATGGCACTTTTTAAATTATTATTATTAATAATAATAATAATAATTACTAGAGTGGCTGCCGCTGCTTTGGTCACACTTGCCAGGGGACTCTGTAGTCACAGAAAATAACCAACTGTGTGTGATGAAATAGTTGGCAGTGCCTAACATATGACACGATAAGCAACAGTTGTTCAAATAATCATCTCTCCACAGCGTTGGTTATATTGGTTGAATAACCAAACATGGTATGAAAAAGTCCCGACAGACAACACAATAACCAACCATTGACTATTTAACCCACCATTGACTATTTTGGTAGAATAACCAAATGTGGTGTGAAAAAGTCCTGACAGACGACACAATAACTAACCCTAACCCTAACCGCTGGTTATTGTGTCATCTGAACCCAGACTATGTCATACAGAATTTATTTTTTTAAAAATATAATTACACAGTACTGATAGCATCCTGTCGGAGTGCAAAATAATAATGAAACTTAATGAACATAATTTCTGGTGAATTTCATTGTCTTTTGGCCATTTCAGAAGTTGTATATTTCTTGATAGAATTTTTGAAGATAATTTTAATTGTATTTTCACATTTATGGCATACAATTAATCTCAGAAGCAGCCTAATTCTCTCTCCCCCTCCATCCCTCCCCCACACCTCTTTCATATTTTTCAGTGTTGTACTGTTATCAGAAAGCAATCATATGATCACAAGGATATTACAGATCTCAGAGGGGGAGATCTGACCATGGATCCTGTCACCCAGGCCTTCCCAAACACCAGGAAACAAGGTTTCCTCCTTGTTAAGGTCATAACTCTAATATCAGAGCACTTTATCAGAGAGTTTAGGATTATTCTCTTACTATATAAATTGCCACAATTCAATATAGAGTTAAATTCACTAAGTTCACTGATCGATCTACTTACGTATCTCTTGGAATAGGTATTGGAGAAAGTCTGAAGTTCAGAAAAGGACTAGCAAGCTCAATAAATTGTTCGGGCTTTTTGACCACAGGTTCTGAAAGGTAAAGGAATAAAACCAGGAGATATCTGTAATCTCTACCTATAAAGCAGAAAGTATGTGTGTGGCACATATGTCCAGAAATGTTTACCCACTTCCACATATGGTACTGCCTATAATGTTTCCTAGTGGCTTAAAGTGCTACTGCAAATATTTACACATGCAAATATTTCAAATAAATTTAGCATGCAAATTAGACAGCAGAAGTGCTCTCTTGATATTTTCCAGTCAAGTGAACTGAACTATGCTAGCATATGTTGGTAAAAGATCTGGCACCATTACATACCAACAACCTTTCCCCCTTATTTCTTCTGGTTATGCCATCTACCCAACACAAAATTCTCAGCTATATTATCTCTCTCTATTAAAATAAAAATACTTATCATTTATACAAAGTTATATGCAAAGGGATTCATTTACTTTATCTCGGACTTCCTTGCATACAACCCAATATTATATTAACCTGCATTGCAGAATTGGATGTAGCAGAGGCTGTATAGTGGTTTGCCAAAAGCAGAGTTCAAGGGCCTTGCTAGACGAGGCCTTAGCGCGCCTTCCGACCCGGTTTCCCTGCTGTGCGTCCAGATGACGCACAGGGGAATCTGGAGGCAGGCCGCGCTGAGGCCTCCTCCAACGTGCCATAAGCGAATTCGCTTGTGGTGCGCCTTTTCCCCAGCTCCGGCCTCAGGCCGGAGCTGAGGAACGTCTAGGGATTTCCGCGGCTTTTTGCGGCTACTCGCTTACTCACGAGTAGCCGCAAAAAGCCACGGACCTGCCTGGCACAGCGCTCATATGAGCGCTGTGCCCATTGGCCTGGGGGGGAACAGAGGGGAGGGCGAAGGATGGCAGGGTGGGTGGCACGGGGGCAGGGCGGGTGCGATCGCGCCGCGTGGCGCCCAAGCAAGCAGGCGAGCGGCGCTTGCCCGGGCAATGCCGCCCCATGCCAGGCATTGCCCGGGCAAGCGCTGCTCGCTTGCTTGCTCGGGTGGCGCGCGGCGCGATCGCACCCGCCCTGCCCCCGTGCCACCCACCCTGCCATCCTTCCCCCGCCCCGTAAAAATAACCCCCAAAAAACGGACTTATCAGTCCGCCGTCTTCGGGCCGCACCCGGCCCCTTTAACAACAACAACAACAAAAATGGCGGACGCCGCAGGCACTCTACGTCCCTGCGTGTCGTGCGTGTGGAAGCCTGGGGGAGGCGCGCTAATGTTAGCGCGCCTCGGCCCCGCCTCCCTGCCGGCATCAGCCGGCAGGTCTAGCAAAGCCCCAAGACAGTGTTAAGAATTAAATCATGGGCTTCCTTATTCACAATTCAGTCCCCATACTATATTGGGGGCACAGGCGGGGTTGGGGGAGACACACAGGCACTGAACCCACATCTTTCTTTCCTCCCCATCTGTCTGGTAACATGTAAAAGGGGACATGATGACATGTTTCCCTTCCCTTTCCTTGCTCTGTTTCATGTGCTGCCACTTTCACGGAGCTAGCAAATGCTAACACAATGATATCCTCACTCCTCACAGCTGCATGTTACTGGAGAGACACAGGAGCTCCTAATTCCCATCAATTCCTTATTTCGCATAATCTGGGCTTTAGCTACTGTTACACTAGCACATTGTATCTTCATTAAAGAAGCAGCTCTCTCCAAGTGACGAACAGAGGTTAAATCTTGCTAAAACCACAGGATATATGAATTACCCATAGATAATGCAGCAAGCACCTGGGAAAATTTAAAAACAACTCACAAGCATCAGGCCTGCTGTGTACGCAGTTCTCCCCTCATACTGTTCTGTACCAAATAGTGATGATAATTTAAGAACATTAATGTTCTTGTTATGTGAAAGGTTTTTTCATGTTGCAAGTATCTGTGCCATACCAGAGATGTTATTTATTCATTTTATTTGTTTTAAAACATTTATGAGTATTATGATTATTATTATTATTATTATTTATTTATTTATTTATATAGCACCATCAATGTACATGGTGCTGTACAGAGTAAAACAGTAAATAGCAAGACCCTGCCGCATAGGCTTACAATCTAATAAAATCATAGTAAAACAATAAGGAGGGGAAGAGAATGCAAACAGGTACAGGGTAGGGTAAGCAGGCACAGGGTAGGGTAAAACTAACAGTAGAAAGTAACAGTAGAAGTCTGCACAACATCAAGTTTTAAAAGCTTTAGGAAAAAGAAAAGTTTTTAGTTGAGCTTTAAAAGCTGCGGTTGAACTTGTAGTTCTCAAGTGCTCTGGAAGAGCGTTCCAGGCGTAAGGGGCAGCAGACGAAAATGGACGAAGCCGAGCAAGGGAAGTAGAGGCCCTTGGGCAGGCGAGAAACATGGCATCAGAGGAGCGAAGAGCACGAGCGGGGCAATGATCTGACTTATCCCCGAAGATAACAGTTTTAGGTGGCTTCCCACAAAGTCAATAATTTAACATTTAAAAACATCCTCCCAATTTATAAAGTAGCATAAAACACAAAAAGACCAGCAGAAAACAACACAATGGCAATCAAAATATTTCAAGTGTTTTAAAAGCATGATTTCCAAACTGGAATGCTTTCAAAAAATGGAAGGTTTTATCAGCTTCTGGAAAGTCATTAATGAGGAGTTGAGTTGGGTCTCCCTTAGAAGCTTCCAGAACCTACATACAGTCATCACAAAATGAGGAACTGAAGTTGGGTGGAAGACTGGATTATACTCCACCCAGTCTTCCGCAGGCTAGATGATTTCAGGGAAAGGGCCAATCTCCCCCCCCCCCCCATCATCTGGCCACTACCAAACAATGGCTTGTCCCATCTTGTGACCAATGTTATTTAACATCTATATGAAGCCGTTGGGATTGGTCATTAGGGGATTTGGAGCTAAATGCCATCAATACGCTGATGACACACAGCTTTATCTCCCTGTGACAACTGAATCAGGTGAGACTGGGCAGGTGCTGGACCAGTGCCTAGACTCAGTAATGGGCTGGATGAGGGCCAATAAACTGAGACTGAATCCTGGCAAGACAGAAGCCCTGTGGGTGAGTGGTTCCCGAGTCCGGGAGACAGGCTCATTGCCTGTTCTGGATGGGGTTGCACTGCCTCTGAAAGAACAGGTTCGTAGTTTGGGGGTACTCTTAGACCCATTTCTGTCGTTGGAGGCTCAAGTAGCCACCACGGCTCAGAGTGCCTTTTACCATCTTTGGTTGGTTCGCCAACTACGGCCTCTCCTGGACAGGGATAGCTTGACCACGGTGGTACAGGCATTGGTAACCTCAAGATTAGATTACTGCAATGCACTCTATGTGGGGCTGCCCTTGAAGCTGCTCCGGAAGCTGGAGCTAGTGCAGAATGCTGCAGCTCGGCTGTTGTCTGGAGCTGCCCCTTTCCAGCATGTAACTCCTCTGCTGAGGGAACTGCACTGGCTGCCTATTCGCTACTGGGCCAGGTTTAAGGTTCTTGTACTTGTGTACAAAGCCCTAAACAACTTGGGACCAGGATACCTGAGAGAGCGCCTTCTCCCTTACCAACCTGCCCGGTCACTGAGGTCATCCGAGGGCCTGCTCCTGGTGGTTCCACCTAGATCCATCCTCTGATTGGAATCCACCAGGGGAAGAGCCTTCAGCGTGGTGGTGCCCCTCCTGTGGAATTCCCTGCCTCTGGAGGTCAGGCAGGCGCCAACCTTGTACTCCTTTCGGCGCCTCCTGAAAACATCTTTATTCCAAGAAGCCGTTCTTTAACATGCAGCTTTGGATTTCTGTTTTTGCTTCTTTTTAAATTTTGTTTTAACTGTTTTATTCTGTTTTTATTTTCATTTTACCTTGCACACCGCTCCGAAATTTTTCAATGGGGAGCGGTATATAAATATTCTAAATAAATAAATAATAATAAATAAATGGCTACAGTAGCTCCACCTTACAGTTCAGTCAGGGACCCATCTTCACTTGCCCATGGCTTTCCACATTGGGAAGGACATGGGGTGGGGCAAAGCTGCCCTGACCAAAGCACTGAGTGGAAGAGCGTTCCTCCAGCCAGTACCTTGGCCAGGGCTGCTTCTCCTACCCTACATCTTTCCCATTGGGAAGGACAAGGAATATGCTAAAGGAATCCCCACGGTTATCTCTGATTATTGTTCTCCTTAGCATGCAGCTCACCCAACCTTAATTGGTAGGGAAAGTGGGCACAGATGAAAACCCACTGTAATTTCCAATCACAACTGGAGATAATGGTGGGGAACTCCTCCTACCCCTGCCCTAGTGCCAACTAAAAGTATTTAGGGTATATTGGGACACGCAAGAGAACCTCCAAAGTTGACCTTAATAGGTAGGCAGGTCAAACAGGAGAAGGCAGTTCTTCAAATACCCTAGTGCTAAAGGATTCAGGGCTTTAATATGTCTCATATTCAGGGCTGGTGCTACCATTAGGCCAACTAGGCAGCTGCCTAGGGCGCAGACCTCAGAGGGGTGCAGTACTGCCCTTTAAGGGTTGCAGTTTTATACAAATTAGCTGTTTTAAGAAAAAAATAAATAAAAGGAAAATATAATAGTTCAGAAACTCTTCTTGAACAGCTGAATCTAAGTTGGCAATTTGGGGTGTGTGTGAAAGTAGCTCGCCTTGCCTAGGGTGCAAAATAGTCCAGCACCGGCCCTGCTTATATTACTTTGTTAAATATTGAAATTACTGTAGTTCTAATTTCTTTTGAAGCTATCATTCATCCTGTGGGTAAAACATGAACATGAAAAAGACTAGAAGTGCTCAACAAGAAGCACAGGACAGTATTCATTTCATCACTATATTAGGCAACTGATAAAACATAGCAGAAAGCATTCTCCACTTTTCCATATGATCATGCAGATCCCTAAAATGGAAGTCTGGGTGATATCAATGGAGATAAATACAGATATTAAACGTTGGTTTATTGCTAGTTGAAAACATAGTACAAAGTCTGGAAGGACAAACCTTGGGGTTCATCTGTCACAATAGTTTCTTTTTTCTGGCGGATAAGTTTCCATCGAGGTACGGGTGGTGGTTTTGGAGGGGCTACCAGGGGACCTGACCTTACTCTGGTTAGCAGTGCAGGATGGCTATATATGTGGGAAAGTCCATATTCCCGTAGTCTCTCAGAAGAATCAGCCTGCCGAATACACAAAGGAGGCTCTGTTACATACAAAACTATAACAACAGAAAACATTCTAATTTTGGCACAATTATAAGATTTCTTGGGACATTAAGAGCTCAGTCCAATGCTGTGCTCTGCAGCAGGAGAGAAAGGGATCAGATGCTGGGTATTTGAGCTGGGGCAAGAAGATACCTCATCAGTACTGCTGTGCCCATGCTTGATATGGGCTACAAGCCTTGCTGTGGGGCTACCCACAACTGTAAGATCTATTGGAATGGTCTTATCCTTCTAGCATTGGCAAGTCAGTAGGAAGTAAAAAGGCAGCTACAGGGGCATGTGGGGACAACTTCCAAAACCTGTAATAAGGCCAGGATTGGAGTGTAATGAAAAAAGTAATTTTGAGTTGACAACGTCTCTTAAATATGCTCGGCAAACACGGCTGGTCAGCAGATTAATTACTGCAGCCTAATTTTGGATTATCCTTCATAATGATGAACATCCTGAACGTGACACGTTCCCACATGGGAAGTCTCCAGTAATACTGGGCAAATCTACTTGTCAAAAATAAGGATACTCTAAATGATAGACTTCCAGATATCCATACACTGCTGTGCCATGCTTGCAAAAGAAATGTTTACAAAATAAGTATTTCAGCTTTACAGGTCAAAAATGCTATAAGGTTGTTTTTTTTTGAGAACTTGAATTATATGCTGGCAGAAAGCCTGCCTACAAAGCAGCCCCTTTCAAAATTATGTTTCTTGTTCTGAATTGGTATATCCAGTTGTTAGTTCATTTTTAAAAGCCGAAGTATATGTGTCCTTACCATTTTCTCTAATACAAAGATCTTTTTTTCAGACACATAAAGAGGCATATAGCAAGCATATGCTACCATCTGTGGCTGCAGTGGTGCTGCAGAACCTATTAAAAAGAACCCATTAAACCTATTAAACAGTTAAAAAGAAATAATGCTGTAGATAATAACGTCATATTAACAGATAATATTCCTTCTTAGGTACTATGTTGCTACAAAAGCCAGAAAGAGAGTCATGAAAGTAACTTTCTTTTATGTGGTTCCAATTAAGTAACCTATTCTGAAAGAGATGTATTGAGCTATTTTAGAGCAAGAGGTTTAAGGATACCAGTCATAATCAGTTAAGGTTTTTCACTTAAACTGCACGGATTTCATTCACGTTGAGAGAACAAATACATTGTGAAGGGGTAGTGAGGAATTGATGCATTTAACTGTTACACTAGTTAAAATCATTTTATCTTCTTTCAAATGAAAAGACATAATGAAAAGAAAAGAAAAAAGTATTTCCTATAACTTATTGAAGAAATATTTCTTCCTGTGTGTTGTTATGTTTTAATTTTCTTTGAGCTTTTACTAAGGTATTTTCCATGAATAAAACATAACTGAGAATTATTTACTATTAAAAACGTTAGGCTCCATTGATTTAATCTGCTATTCTGATGGAAAATCTTCCATAGCAAATAGAAGGCGAAAGAACAGAGGAGATTGCAACATTAAAGACAGCAAAATAAGAGCTTGGCCAAATGAAATTATCTCAAAAACTAATGGAGTTAACAAAAATGTGTAATTACAAAAAGTATTTGTCATTAAATGTGAAACATTTCAGAAAAAAATTCATCTCTGTAGCATAAACCAGTGAGAAGTCATGCATATTTAAATATGGCAACTATATAATAGTGCGGCAGCCATGTTGATGACATCATCACGCAGCCCCCCCCCCCCTCACTTTTCTGAGACATTTATGTCATATATAAACCAAAAATATTCACTAAGCTTTGGCACTCACTGGGGTAAATAAATCCTGCCTGGCTCTGGATACATAACTGACAGCTGAGTGGGGGGAAAGAGTGAAAGGCAAATGAGCACTTAAAGCACCTGCAGTATTTCCTATCTAAGGAGAGAGGAGAGGAAGCCTACAGGATTCCAAGCAGGCCTTCCCATAGTCACAGATGTGGAGGTTAGCACATGAACCACTCATCAATGTCAGCAAATCCCAAACATTAGCAATGGGTTCAAATTGCAGTGCACATGTTGTATTTCTGAACCAGGGCTAAATTTCTTCCCATACAGAAAAGTGGGTCAAAATTCACATACCATGAGGTTGAATACACTGGTGAAGTACTTTCTGATTGCTTTTGACATTCATTTGTTTTTCTTGTAGTCTGCTATCACCTTCAGCAGACTCATTTAGTTGAACCAAACGCTGCAGTTCTTTATCAGCCATGTATATTATTATGTATATTATTATGAGTTAAAATCAAATAAATGTACAATATTAAAACTAGCTGTTACATATGCCTAGGAATATTTATAATTTACCATCAATAAACATCTGAAGAGAATTTTGAAAGTCAGAAGACAATCGTCCAGAATGAAGCACTGACTTATTTCTATCCTTTTCACCATCCTTACTTCTCTTCTTTCCAAGAAGATCAGACTTTTCTGCCAAAGAAAAGAAATACATGAGGGGATACTACTATACTTCAGAAATAAGAAGAGCCCTGCTGGATCAGACCAAAGACCGATGTAGTCCAACATTTTGTTCCACAGTGGCCAACCAGATGCCTATGCAAAGCCCACAAGTAGGACATAAGGGTAATAGCACCCTCCTATTCATGTTTCCCAATAACTAGTATTGAAAGGCATACTGCCTCTAATACTGGAGGCTATAGTCATCAGGACTCATAGCCACTGATAGGCTTAACCTCCATGAGTTTGTCTAAGCCCCTTTTAAAGCCATCCATGTTAGTGGCCTTGTGGTAGTGATGTCCATAGTTCAACTACATGTTATATTATCTCTCCTGAATCTCACATCATTTCACTAATTTGTATAACCCTGGGATCTAGCATGATTCATTGTCTAAACTCCATGCATAATTTTATATACCCCCCCCCACACACACACACTCGCCTTATTTCTAAGCTAAAATTTTTCCAAATGTTATAACCTTTCCTCCTAGGGAATTTTGCCCTACAGTAAGGCTTTCACAGAGAGAAATCTATATAATATTGGAGGGTTGGTTACAAAAAGCCTTACTTTAGGGCATAGTATTAGAAAGAATTAGAATTTATCTCTGGATATTTAAAGTCCATTGATTTCATTGGGAATTAAATGCAATTAATGGAGGGGTTCAGAGGAGGGCAACGAGGATGATCAGGGGTCTGGAAACAAAGTCCTATGAGAGACTGAAAGAACTGGGCATGTTTAGCTCAGAGAAGAGAAGACTGAGGGGAGGCATTATAGCACTCTCCAAATACTTCAATGGTTATCACAGAGAGGAGGGCAAGGATCTCTTCTCGATCCTCCCAGAGTGCAGGACACAGAATAATGGGCTCAAGTTACAGAAAGCCAGATTCCAGCTGGACATCAGGAAAAACGTCCTGACTGTTAGAACAGTATGACAATGGAACCAATTTCCTAGGGAGGTTGTGGGCTCTCCCACACTAGAGGCATTCAAGAGGCAGCTGGACAGCCATCTGTCAGGTAGGCTTTAAGGTGGATTCTTGCATTCAGTAGAGGTTGGACTCAATGGCCTTATAGGCCCCTTCCAACTCTATGATTCTTTGATTCTATACCCTGGAATATTGAGTCAAAATTCCACCTCTTTGTAACAGTTTTTAGGAATGGTATCTCCTCTGGATAACTAAAATATTCAATATGCTTACTTGAAGGTATATAAGGAAAAAGGCAAAGAAATAAAATTTATCTCTGACCAGAGCATTTTGTTAACACTCAGACTGTCTGAGAGTTATTAGGATATGGCAGAGTAAAAATGAACTCCATCAGAAACTGTTTGTGCTCACAGTAAATCTACCATCGGGGGTGTTTCTACTAGCAGTAAGAACCAGAAAGCCCTAAAATGAGGTGTTCTAGGAGAAGGGCAAGGGCAGGACGGTGGTGGCTTTGGATCCACGGGATTCAGTGGATTTAAAGGCTTTTTTGTTCACGAGGGAGGTCCAGGATCTACCACTTCACTCCCCCCACATACATACTTAGGACCACCTATCTTTTAAGGCAGCATATCATTTAGAGTCTGTATAATTTCATACCTTTGCCTGTTTTTTCAGCTTTTTCTGGCTTCTCTGGTTGCTTAATTACAGGAATGGTGTCATTTTTAATTTCAGAACCTTTTAGATCTTTTTTTGCATCTTGAACTGATCCTTCAGATTCAGGAAGCAATTCTTCTGGTAACTTAAACTCTGGCACTACATCTTTTAAGAATTCCCAAACTTTATCCAAATATCCAGACCTTCAAAAATATAAAGAATCATTTTAAAATATTATTGCTACTTTCCATTCATTTAGTGGAAATGCACGATACTACTCACAGTTTCGGGGTGGTGTTTGTTTGCTTGTTTTGTTTTACCTATGGGAGTCAATTAAAGAAATATCCCAAATATATTTTGCTACTATTTAAGTGGTGCAGTTATGATTGGAAAGATTGTAATAACTTGTAATAACCCTTTTGACAGCATTTTCTTCTAGTGTAACATACCTACTCTTTGAAAAGGAACGAAAATATGGAAGCAACCTAATTTAATAAACCCAGGAATAACAATTTGCTAAAATGTAAGCAAAACCTAGAAATATATGAACATCAAATAAGTTGAACTGAGCAGGTACAAAGTCATATAATTAAAAACTATCATTTGATACAATAAAATATGTTCCCCCTCCCCCCACAATATGCTTTAGATGAATTCAAATGGAATGTACAATAATGATTTTAAAAAGTAATATCCAGCTAAAGCAAGCATAAAGAACTTCAGGAGTGATAGCTTTAAAAATGTAAATTTTCCACAAATCTTGAGGCTATGGGGAACAAACTATATTTTTCAGAGCTTTTGGGGGGAAATGGAAATTTTGGGGAAATTGAAAAATAAGCAATACTTTTTTTAGCACTCTTTACAGATCTAAAGTCACTTTCTTGCTTTAAGACAGCCTTCCCCAACATGGTGCCCTCCTGATACTTTGGATTCAGTTGCCAGCAGCCTCAGGCAGCCTGGCCAATGGTCAGGAATGATGGGTACTGTAGTCCAAAAATCCAGAGGGCACCAGGTTGGGAAGGCTGCTTTTCTGTTTCTAAAGTTATTTTACGTAAAATGTAGTTTGCTCATAAAATTATCTTTTAAAAGTAAATTCAGTTAGCAAATTTGTAATTGTTATCTGAATAGATTCAAAGTACCTTAAATGACTGCTATAGCATCAGAAATAGGACTCTGCAGAAACTGTCAAGAATGCACATTTACTGTCAGGAATGCACAATTGTTGGGAAACTGAGCATAAATGTCTATCAGTAAAATTTACTTTAGATCAATAATTTTAATAAGGAATGGAAGAAACAACTATATACTGGGAATCTTACAGAAAGAATAATAATAAAAAAACATTGTCCCCAATGACATCATTATTTCCAGACAATTTACATCTCTAGTCTTTCTATAAAAGTGTTCTTACAATTCCAAGGAAGCTGTTTCAGTGCTAAACCAGCAGTAATGGACTGGCTGAGGGCAAACAAACTGAAGCTTACTCCTGACAAGACAGAGGTGCTCTTGGTCAGTTGAAAGGCAGATCAGGGAATAGGGAATCAGCTTGTGCTGGATGGGGTTACATTCCCCCTGAAGACACAAATTTGCAGCTTGGCTGTACTCAGCCCCGAGCCTGGATGCCCAGGTTTCGGCAGTGGCCAGGAGTGCATTTGCACAGTTAAAGCTAGTGTGCCAGCTCTGCCCGTTCCTTGAGATGTCGGACTTGGCCATGGTGACACATGCCTTAGTTACATCCTGTTTGGATTTCTGTAACATGCTCTAAGTGGGGCTGCCTTTGAAGAGTGTTCGGAAACTTCAACTGGTCCAAATAGCTGCAGCCAGATTGTTGGCTGGTTATAGGAAGCATACAACTCTCCTGTTAAAACAGCTTCACTGGCTTCCGGTCTGTTTCCGGGCACAATTCAAAATACTGGTTATCACCTATGAAGCCCTATATGGCTCGGGTCCAGGTTATCTGAAAGAACATATTATTATTATTATTATTATTATTATTATTATTATTATTATTATTATTATTTATATAGCACCATCAATGTACATGGTGCTGTACAGAGTAAAACATATTCTCCCATATGAGCCTGCCTGTGCTCTGAGATCTTCTGGGGAGGCCTTTCTCTCAGTCCCACCAACATCCCAGGCACGGCTGATGGGTACGCGGGAGAGGACCTTCTCAGTGGCTGCTCTAAGGCTCTGAAACTCCCTTCCCAGGGAGGCTAGGCTGGCCCCCTCTGTGTATGAAATCTTTATTGCTAAAAGCGATAAGCCATCACAATTTGACATAGTTAGAAAAATAAAATACAAGTAAAAAGATGAGTTAAAGTAAATGGAATAAAAACAATTTAAAATAAAATAAAAATAGTAAACAGAAATACAAGAATTTAAAAATGGTAATTCATATTAACATAAATTAAGAGCTCCCCAGTGGAGTACTAGATCAGCACATATAAAAAGGGTAAAATCTCCAGCTCCCCCTTACGAAACTTGTAGATGGTCTTGATGCGTAGCTGTGCTACACTTTCAGAGGCAGGCAAAAGCTTTTTTTGTTTTGGCAGGCTTTTGGAACTACTCTGGACCTGTGTTAATGCATTGGATCCCCCCTTTTAATCTGTTAGTGTTTTTAAATTTTTAAACATGTTTTTAATTGTACTGCAGGTTTAATTCTATTTTAACTTTTGTAAATTAATATTGATATGTTTTAATTGTACATGTTTTAATCTTGTAAACCACCTTGAGTCTCAGTACTGGGGGAAAGATGGGAAATAATAATAATAATAACAACAACAACAACAACAACAACAACAATAATTTTTAGAAATAATTTTGGGGGGAGTAAATCCTGGGTAACAATATATAAATGCTTGTCTTAAATTCTAACAGAAAATTTTCATGAACTAAACCAGTTCAATTTTTCGGGAAAAAACAAAACCGGTTCTTGGGGAAAAACATTCCTTCCTGGTGTAGACCAGGAAGACAGGTGCACTATTGTTGGGTCGGATGCAAACTTAGTTATGGTCATTGATTACAATGGACGTCCCCTAACTATGGCTAAGTCTGTATCCAACCAATTAAAATGACTTCAGCAACAAACTACTTCAGAAGTCCTGATTTTCAAAGATACAAAGCACTTGAGTTAAATATATGGCTTTCAGAGAACTGATTTTGATTGCTTTAAAGGTCTGAGTCATGGTGTAAATCTATCCCCCCACCAAAAAACAAAACAAAAACACCCTGATGAATCAAGTACGTGGCAAACAAAGAGAAGGGAACTCTTTATAAAAGTAGAACTTACTGGAGAGGAATAATTTCTGGTATCCATCCAGTAAGTGCATGTAGAACTGTGAATTCCCCCAGTTCTCTTTTTCCAACTTCACTTATACTACAAAAATACGAATATGCATATAAGCAGTACAATATAATATTCAGATTTTAATTCTATATCTCCATTTATCATACAATGTCCTTCCCAATTCCCCACATTTCATATATAATTTTCACCACTGAGCCATTTTATTTGTAAGTAAACATGAATGCTCAGAAATCTAATAACTGCATAGCTATAAATAGTTAAAGGACTACAGCTCTCTTTTCGTATCTTCCTAGAAACAACAGATTGCAATGGACAAACATGCAATGTTCAGCAACTCAGCTTTTCCAAGGTCTAAAGAAATTAAAATGGAAAACAGGATCAAAGTACTTTCTCTTGGAAATACAGGTTGCTGCAAGTTAATGTACAGACTCAATTACAATAATTTCCAAAGGGGTGGTCTTGTTAGTAAGTTGCAGCAGAAGCAGTTTTAAAGTACCTGAGAAATGAGCAGATTTATATTAAGGCATACATTTTTGTGTATATGGTCTCCAGTGTATAAAACACATGACTCAATAAATATGTTTGCATTTTTGTTTCAACTTAAGTATATATGATGTTATATTGTCAGTCTCCATCCTCTCTGTATAAGTATGCAGCTATAGCAACTACTTTTCTTTAGAAGAGTAATAAATAAATAAAATAATTATCCAAAGACTGATTCTAAATCTATGTAATTCTATACACCTGAAATTCCAAGTAAGAAAGAAGCATAAAATAATGGAGTTATTGGTCAACAGGGATAGATATGCGGGATGGCAAAGCCACAAAACTTAACGCTATGGTTATTATGTTAGTGTTCTAATCACTAACACAGTGCCAAGATACACAGTGATATCCTATAAAATGTTCTAATTCTAACACCAGGAATATTTCCAAACTTTGCAATCATTTCCTTGCTTTGGTGGCCCTGAGTTTTGTTAAAGAATTCTGTAACAGTTACACCTCTGAACAAAACAGATTCTTGGAACTTAAAACTGCACGGGAAGTTTCACACATGGAATGGGGCTTCTGCACCTCCTAGGGCAGCGTCCTATGTAGGGGCCATCAAGAATGGTATTCACTGTAGCCTGGGAGGCTGCAGTTGTTGCATGTGTGCATGAAAGTATGAAATCGGAGACCTTCACTCCTTCTGCCAAGGGGTCTAATAGATCAAAGCCAATATTTTTTTTGTTCATGAATACAAACAAACAATGCCTTCTATGCATCTGAGGCTCTTTCTTTGTTTATGACAAGTTTCAAAAACACCCACATTCATCCTACATATTACATTCAGGTTTTGTTGCTTATTGCTCTATTTTGATTTCAAAACAGGCATAGGAAACTTTAAAAGCATACTCATTGTTTGCTAGTTTAATTATGGCTTTAGTTAATATCAGCGGCCAAAGTTCAACTTCACATGTTGTAGTTGGAAGCAGCATGTCATTGTCCTCATTGACAGGTATGCTATCATCCACAATGATCTTTCGCCAGCTCCCCTATAAAAAGAGAAAGGGATGTGGCAATGAAAAATACAGTTGGTATAAAAATCGGTGTGACCTTCCAACAATCTAACCCGCATTACTACCTTAATAAATAGGGAGTACAAATTTGAAAAACCAGCAGATTCCATCAGACAACAGTACAACTAGTACTTTGGCAACCATTTGTGAAGTATTAATGAGCTATTCCTCAGGTGCCAGAATTCATATGGCTTTTGCTAAGGGAAGAATATGCTTTAAAGGACTAAAATGACTAGCTAAAATATTCTCACGTTATAAAAGCATAATGAAGAACATAGTTTGTCATTATTTATCATTATTACAGTTATATAGTAGAAATACTTGGGGGTGCAGTGTGTGCTGGACGGATAATGCCACTGAACAACAAACTGGGAGGGGGATAACCTCCTCTACGATGAGCTGCAGAACCCACAGGAGCCACTTTGCATATCCAATCCCTACTCAGCAGTTGCACATTGTGCAAACCATCACATCACTCTCCAGTTGCTGCTATTGTGCCAAGTGCACTATGCAGGCCTAGCCTGCCTCTGCCTCTCTTGCATAGGCCTCCTCCCACATCTCAGTGGCAGCAGCCAAGCGGTATAATCCATCCACAACATCTATGTGCACTGCCACTATAGTATTAAATGCGAACATACTATTGAAGACTATTTCCCCAACCAATATGTCCCTGATAAAACAGCAAGAGAGGAACATTTGCTCATTTTAGAACACTTAAGTGAGACCTGAAAACAAGAGAGTTGTATATGTGCCTTGAGCATGGAAGCTGCTTCAAATGGCTTCAGGCATTTATATAGAATGCATTTGTGGTACAACTTCTCTAACAATGGGCTATACCCATCTCTTACTGATCACAATGGAATCCCTTCAGGGACTGAGGGCCAACCCTGGTTCCCTAAAATACATATATAGGATGTACTCATAAAAGGCTAGATAAGGCTCTGATACTTACAAAAAACTCTTTAAAAATGCTCATTATAGAGGGCTTATACGGATTACTTCTGTAAATTGGCCCAGATCAAGAACACACACACTATAACACATTGTATTTCTTTACATTAAGAATTTCCTATAGGTACTTAGGGTTATATAGAAAATTGTAATGATGTAAATGTTTTCTGCCTGTTGTTCAGCTCTTCTTTTATTTAAGTAAAACATATATATATATATATATATATATATATATGCAATCACTGTTCTCCAATTTGGGGGTTGGTGCATTGCTATATAGGGGAAAATGTCCTGTAATTTTATTAAGATTGTATGCAAAGCTAATATATAATAAAAAGATAGAAAAGTACTTACCATCCAGTATAGTTTTACCACATATTTTCCATAGCTGTTGTACAATGGCATATGTCCCTTGACAGCTTTGCATAATGAATATATATGTTCCCATGGCTTCCACAACAGCTGAGGCATTTCATTGGCTGCTTTAGCATCAGCACTTAAAACACTTGCATTATATAGTCTCCATACGGCATAGATTTCACTTATTATCCATCTCATCAGCTAAAGCAGGGTTTGAGTGGGTGGAGAAAATTACAAATGTCAACTGAGCTCTATTCACAATCTATAATTTCCAGCTCTTCTTATTAAGAAAATACATAATAGCAATATTTTTTATTTATTCAGAGGCTAATAAACTAAATTATACACAGAGAAGTAAGCAAAGACAAGCCCATATCTGAAATCTCATAATCTAAGTCTGGGAGAAACAGGATATATACATTTGGGCAGCAAAAGGAGCTATTTAAGGGAATTTGGAATCCCCCCCCCAAAAAAAGAATAATAAAAAGTAACACGCTCTTTTATTATAATCTAAATCAGAACATAATTATTTTGTATGCTTGATATGCTGTAACAAAAAAAAAAAAAAATTCCCACTTACTGTGGCCAAAGGTATTCTGTTGCCTGAAGTGGAGTTCCTTCCAACCTTCATCTATGATTCCCTCCAAGGTACTCCTGAATATGGTTGCTTCACCCTGCTGCATGTTAGGGCCGGTCCTACCTATTTCTCATACCTCCTCTTTTGTAATAACAAATGCCTTTTCCATTTATCTAAACAACTGATATGCTTTATTGCTTATTAAAAGAGTGGGTTTTCACATACCTCACTGTTCATTAAATGTTCATTGGCTGAAAAGAGGTCAAACCAAGTTTCATTTTTTACTATCACAGGCACCTAAAAAAATAAGTTTCATTATTTTCATTAAAATGTTTATGAAAAATTATTGATGGCATTAGAATTAAAGTTTATACATGTTTCAGGATCTTGAAATAACTTGTTAACATCCTACAAAATATATTTCAAAAGAAATATAATTGATTTTTTTTAAAATCATGGTTAAAAGTTTGAAAAAGATTGTGACATTGAACCAAGTTACCAATGAGATATTAGGGAATTGTCAGTGTGCAACAGACAAGTCTCAACCTGGAGACCAGCAAGAGTTTTTAAAAGAGTTGAAAATGAATGCTTGAGGAATTGTTTCCTAGGGCATACATGCCTTTCTTTTGTTCCACTGTTAGACTTTGGCAAGACAGCTTGGAAGTATTTCAAAAAGCTGAAAAAGCTTTGAACAAGTATGACAGAGGGATGGCTACACACACCACAGGCAACGATGCCCCTGTCACTGCACCTTGAAATCTCCGAAAAGAAATACTGTCTGTCTCTAGCCTTAGATGAGGCAGGAATGGTTCTATCTCAGTCAAAAAGAATATTAAACTGATAAAACATCATTATTTTTCAGTAAATATATCTTCATTTAAAAAGTCTTATTTATCCTAACACACAGCAAATGCTTCTCCAATAACAAAACAAATATACAATGGAATCTTGCAGCAGACCAATGAGCAAAGTCATAAGCATGGTGGTGCAAAGAATGGTACTTGAGTTATAGATGGGAAAACTGCCTTCAATCTTAAATTGTATCTGTTCCTATAAATTCTCTTTTGGGGGATTTGCAAGTCCATTGAAGATATATTTGTTGTGGACTAAACTGCTAATTTGAGCCATACTGCATTGCGCTGCACCAAGTGCTTTGAGCATAATGCATCACAATCTAGTTTAGAAAGATATTGAACCAAATGCTGATGATCTACGAAGCAAACAGCCTATGCTACTATTCTTTGCTCATTTTATATTCTTTCAGTTGTCAAAATATTTTTTGGGGGAATATTTATTTCTTTAATTTGTACCACACCTTTCTACAAAAAATGGCACTTCTCAGTAAAATATAGGTACGTAGGTGGAGTTATGATTCTGATACTTGAAATGGTGTTGAGATGGGCCAGATAAGCATTTTGCATTACAGATTATTCTTAAGCAGATTTGGAACATTCCCCTTTTAAAAAAATTAATATGCATCCCTTTTCTTTTTTGTTGTCCTTACCTGTAAGCCATCCAACTACATCAGATCAGTTATGGCATGGGTCTGGAATCGTTTTCAGGCCAAGGGCCATATTCCTTCATGACTCAAAGGGGAGTTGAATACCAGCAGTGAGAGAGGCCAAAGTGGGTGGGATCATTGCACACCCACTCTCTCATACACACACACACACACACACACACACACACAGATATCCACACAAGGAAGACATGTCCACAGTATTATGTGTTCTTAAAAACAATAAAGTGGATAGCTCTGTGATGAATAGTATGTCAGCCAAAGAAAAAAAGGGGGGCACTCCAAGAAAAAGTAACAGAGGAACTAAAAAGGGAACTAAAACAGCCTTTGCCTGGCACTGAAAGGACAAATTAATACCATGCAAGTAATTACATATATCGAAGTATCAAGCTATCAAAAATATAACAGACAAGACTGCAAAACACTTTCAAACAATGAAAAAATGCAGTGGAGGTGTGGGGGAGAGAAAAAAGAGCAGCTTTTAGTGGCTGCTGCCAACACCAGGTATATGGGGCCTTGTTACACAGCTGTCCTCAAACAGGATGTGATGCCTCTCACCCATCCCTACAGTTATTCCTGCAGCAATGGAAATGATATTAACCATGGCAGGACTCTCTTTGTTATGCATACCTCCTTCCCACTCTACTCCACCCTTCCCTACCTTCCAAACATACAAGGGGTCCCTTTCATCCCTTCCCCATGGATTGCCCCAGCTAAACAGAAATCTGCTCCGATGGATGCTGCTCCTTTACTCCCAGATAACTGAATTGATACTGGTGATACATGCCTGGTTATAGCAGGGTGGTGATCGACAGGTTCGATTCCCTGCTGGTTCCTGATTTACTTTTGCAAAAAACAGGAGATCAATATTTTAAACAGATTATTGGTTTTATTGTTTCTTATTTAGTTTTATTGTTTCTTATTTGCTTACTTTTCTTCAGATTAACACAAGTATTCTTACCTTATTGAATAACATTTCTTGTGGCCTTCTCCAGGTGCTCAATTTTAAAGAAGGAGGAAGTTCAATTTTTCCTTCTGGATCTTCAAAGACATGCTGTATAAAGAATTAATATAAAAAAATTAATATCTATAACCATTATGGATTGAATCCAGACAAAGTCATGGCTTAGGGCAGCAGCACTGAAATCCCTGTTTTTCATCACTACTAACTTGTCCCATTGATTTCAATATTTCTACTCTAAGCATGAGTAAGTATGGATCCAATCCTATATGCTTATCCTTAATAGAGGCAACACAATTCAAAGATAAGCTGGTGACTTTCCAATCATGTCATGTCTTATAAGCATGTCTAATATAGCAAGCCATGGTGAAGTTGTGGCACGTGCAGGGCCATAATTGTGCATATCCAATCTCCTTTCAGGCGTGGTATGTGAACCCGGCAAGCATGGGTTATGCGAGGGTTAAACAACCCAGACAATAACATGTAGATCTGACTCAGCATAAGGCAGCTCCCTAAATTCCTACAATGTTTTGCCTGGCCACAAGGACCAGCCAAAATTTATGCAGCCCTGTTTTAAATCCTTGATTTTAATGTCAGATCAAAATGCAGATATAAGCATTCTAGTTGAAATCAGTGAAACTTAAAACTGGATCCTATCCTGTCTTCACAAACTATTCAGAATAATGAAAAAAATATTTCAATAGTTCTGCACCATAAATATAGTGCAACAGTTAGATCTCTCTTGATCGTCCCCATATAACCCAAATTTACTTACCAACTGCTTGCTTTCACATAACCTAGGTCTCATTGTCATAAAACCAGAGAGATCAATCCTGTGAAGATCGGTGATGCACGAGCAGAATCTCAATACAAGATGCAAAAACTCCAGACTGGCACTTGATTGGTTAGGGAGCCAGGAGAGTGCCAAGCTTTAAAAGGTGTACTTGAGAAGATACTGTATTAACAAATATATTGATCAGTCTCCTACAGCAAACTTACTAAAACAGGACTTCTTCCAACTTTATCTTTTTCCTTTCCACCTTTTCCTGCATCCCACTTTTCTATGTTGATGTCTGCTTCATTCCATTCTGGCCAGATAGGAAATCTTCCCCTCCTAGCCTCTAGTGAAGCAACTTGAGGGTTTACAGAAGAGGCTGATCCAGAAAGAAACCAAAGGCTGAAATAAAATGTGCGCATGAAAAGAAGTTGCATTTTATTTTGAGAGTTACTCAACAATAAACTTTCACATTTGCTTATTCTAATGTCAATTGGATGTAATGTTGCTAAGTACAATTTCTTTTTCCATTTTGAATCCCATTACACTACTATCTGTATAAGTACAATGGGAATGCAGTTCAGGCATGCTTTGCTTGATCAGTCTGCCAAGGTCTGTGCCTTGGGTCAGATACAAGCATTAAAGCCCCTCATAGGTAAGGCACCCCCAAGATCATACACAATTATCACTTCCGCTTTCAGAACAAGAAAGAATATTGCCGCAACTTAAAAACCAAATGCCCAGATCACAGCATACATGGAAGGAAAAGTCACTTTATTTTCTTTGCCTTGTAAGAGTTAATACTTGTGCTTCATTCTTTGCTCTCTTCAGTCTTTCTTTCTCCCCACTCATTCCAAGGTTTACCCATGTCTCCTCAGGTCTAGTTATCTGCATTCAGGTTCCTATCACTACTCCATTTAGACCCTTAAACGATGGAATTTTCTACCACCATACATTGCGATGCTCATGGTTTTAAAAGGCAATTAGACAATTGCCTTTTAAACTTCTAGGATTAGAGGCAGCATGCTTCTGAATAACAGTTGCTGGGGAACAGCAGGAGAGGGCTAATGCCTTTAAGACCTGCTTCCGGTCTTCCCAGGGATATCTGGTGGACTACTGTGCATAACAGGACTAGATAGGCGTTTGATCTGAGCCAGCCAAGCATTTCTTGTTTTCTTAACTACTCCTTTCCATAACAAGTAGTTTCTATACCCAGATCTATTTATTATTTACTTGCTCTATTTTTATCTTACTTCTCAGGCAATTGTTGTCTCCCAAAGTAGCAAACGTCAATTAAAAAAAGAAAAAGAGAGGCACTACCACCAGGCTTACAAAGTAAAAAGACAAAGAGAGATTAATTTACTAATTAACTCATTACTTACGGTCAGCAAGATTGCTATGTCATGTGCTTTCAGACTTAAACAACAGTATGTTGACTAGTCCTGTTTTTTAAAAAAACAACAACTAATAGGCTTCCAAACCTTTAATTCTAGTAAATTGTCTGTAATCCTATACCAAGTTACCTAGACCTAAGTCCCATTGAACCCAATGGGATTTACTTTTGAGTAAACATGTGTAGGATTACACTGTTAGCTATTCAATAATATACATACAAGCTTAGGCCAAAAGACTTGGAGAAATAAATTGCCCTATTTTGCCAAGGGGGAAACAGTTTCTTTTGAATATGTCTTTAGAGATAAAAATGTCACTTAATAGATAAGAACAAGCTGTCATCAACCTCTTGATTTAAATTCACTATCTACAATTCAGCAGAAGCTAAACTTAAATATTTCCTGACATCTGGGGCCAGAAGGCTTAGCTGGTGGATTGTTGAAGAAAAAGAGAGATATGCTGTCCTGACCTGACATTCATTCAACTACTGCTTCGGAAAGGGCTTCATATATCCCTAACATCTTAATAATGTTAGAGGTTGACATGGTTAAGGTCAACCTGCAAAGCAATGCCAGAATTCATTGTTGTCATTAGGTTATTGGTTGAAGGATTTCTTCTTACAGTGATGCAATCTATTGATAATGAAGAAACTGACCCTGGAAACTTTTATCTCCTGAACTTGAAACTGACCAAGGACGTAGCCAGTAATGTGCAAAATATGCTCTTTGACATTGGCAGTTTGTCTCTTGCATTGTTATTGGCATCACTCTGGAACTCTGGCTAAAGAATGCATTTCATTCCAGAAAAGGCAGCAGAGCCAGTGGTTTAAAGGTTGCCAAGAATGAGAAGAGAGCTGTGAATGGCCACAGAGGGAATAACACGGAACAAAGGGCAATGAACCACAAGAGATGATGACTAGAGTACTGATGGAGAAAATCTCAGCATGAATCAGAGTCCAGCTGGAGATCTATTTCATGATGTTGAGCACAACGAAGAGAGCTCATTTCTCTGCCATGGTTGCATTCACACAGAAAGACAGGCAATGTTTTTCTGTATAGTGCAGAGCCTCCTTCATCAGGATTCTGGAATCAGGGTGCCTGTGCAGTAAGTGGCCTGCTGTAAACAATTTGCTTTATTTTTTTGCAGATATTCTCTCAGACCTGCCTTGGTTTGGACTCCAATATTGGGGCAGTTGAAATTGTTGTGACTTTGGCAACTACTTGTCCAGTTGTGTTGGATTCTTTTCGGCTTGTGGATCTTGAGGATGTGTCCAGGATGTCGCGAGTGATGAGGGCTACCAACTGTTTACCTTTATCCCTCTTAGTTGATTGAGAGTTTCATCAGACAAGCGTTTCAATGCACGCTCGCTACTGCCTACTTACAGATGGGCGTTTGTCTTTTAGATGACGATATCTGCCTCTTGCGCACCTCCCGCTCATTTTTCTGTCGCAAAATGGATCCCTTTTAATATTACGTTTAAAAAAAATAGAACGTGCTGTGATCTCCTGCTGTGTGCAGGAAAAGTGGCATGATACAAACGGCCCTTGAATGGGCCACGTGGTCTTTGTTTACTTCCTCTTTCCCCTCCAGGCAGAAAGACAAAACAATGAGGGACAAAAGGAGGGGTGGAGAAGCGACAGTAAGGAAACACACTAAATCAGCCAAGGCAGGATGGTTGCTATGGTAAAGGGATATGATTAATGTCACTTTGCAGCAGGGGATTGTTTCCTTTTGCTTAAAGGAAGCAGCAATAAGACTCTTATTAAAGAAAATTCCCCATGACCTTGTAGAGTTAAGTAATTATAGATCCGTCTCAAATGTACCATTTCTGGCCAAGGTATAAAGAAAGTAATGGCCTCACAACTCCAGACATATTTGGATGATACTAATTATCTGGACCCATTTCAATATGGGTCTTAGATGGCTTTGGTCACCTTGGTGAGCAATTTATACCAGGACTGAATATGGGGAATATGGCCCTCCTGGATTTCTTGGTGGCTTTTGATACCATCAACCATGGAATTCTACTGAACTGCTTGGTGGGCCTGGGCCTTGGGAAACTATATTGCAGTGTTTCCAGTCTTTCCTTTTGTGTCATGTCCAGAAGGATGACACCCAGGTCTATTGCTCTCTGTCACCTAATACTAAGGAAATAGTTGATATTCTAAACATTGACTGGGCTCACTAATGGGCCTGGTGAGGATAAACAACTTGAGATTCAATCCAAACAAGACAGATGTTGATCAGTAGAAGTCAGATACAGGAATTGGGATTCAACCTGTTCTGGTTGTGCTCCCTATGAAAGTTGAGGTCTGTAGCTTGGCAGTGCTCCTTGACCATGCACTGTCCTTGGATTGTCAGATGGCAGTGATGGCAAGGAGTGCATTTGCACAATTAAGTTTAGTGTGCCAGCTGCAACCTTTCCAGATATGGCAACAATTATCTATCACATTTAGACTATAGCAATCTGCTTTGTGTATGGCTACCCTTGTTAGCTCTGGCAGAAACATGTTATAAAAATACAGTAAATAAGTAAATAAATCTGTCTATGCACTTCCTCCATTCATTATAAACAATAGCTTTATCTCTGGGTAGTATTTGTTCTTTTTCAGCATTTATATTTGCTACGTATTGTATATATAAAATTGGCATATTAGGTTTACTGCAGGGAAAACAATGCATAATGGCAAAGATTTTCTGCCACGTCTAAGAATGGCTGTAGTCTCTTCTAGTTGGTATATGCATTAAATTATTCTTGCTTGGCATTTAAATTTCAAAACTTGTTTATATAACTTTTTGAGCCCATGGGGGGAAACTCTGGTGAGTCTAGACTGATTTTCAGCCATACTGCCCGAAGGTGAGCTGCTTGTATGACTGACAGAATCACATACTAAGCTCAGCATTAGCCGCCTTTTAACACTTACTTACAACTTCAGCTTAGAGTGTGTCACAAGTGAATCATTTCAGTATGTAGTGCCAGCAGTCACACAACTGTTTCACTTAGGGGCAGTGCAGCTGAGAGCACTAACTGATTAAAAAAAAAACGGGGCTGCCATGGCAAAAAATGTCATGTGATGAGGCCCTTAGGATCAAACTAGGCATGACATCTGACACATGGTTATCTCTGGAATTCAAGATTAAAAAAATAAATGGCCAGAACCCCGGGGAGGGAGGGGCTGGATCAGGGTCACAGTGTGGGTGATGGGTCCTTTAACTATTTGACCCTGCTGTGGTCCTGATTGAAAGTGAGCCTCCCCACACTTACTATTTGTAACTGGAGGAAAGCTGACATTAGTGCCAATGGGAGTTTTCCTCTCATTATAACAGAATTTCTGCCTGTGTAATCAGAGCTTCCCTTGCTCTCCTCCCCCTTGCTGCTTCCTGCACTGCCCCCCTATCAGCTTCAGCCTGTCCCCCAACTTTCTAAAGTAGATTTGGATTGCACACAGCAGACTGCGGGGGTGTGTGTGTAATTTGCTCCACCAACAGTGCCCATTCCACTCATGGAAGGACACCATTAGATGCCAACCATAGAGCTTAAGTGGTTATAATTACCTTGTTCCAAAGTGAAAGGAACACAAAGGACCTCACTTAGTGGTTTGTTTGAGATACTTGGAAATTCACAGTGGATGAAGGCTTGACCCTGTTCTTCCAGCTTTTGGTTACAAAATTTATAATGGTATAATTTTCATTGGATATAAGGCCACAGTGTGTACAGCAGTCTTTGTTCCAATGTGGGAAAAGGCTCCAAGGCAAAGATGGGGACTCCAAATGGAGAGTAAGCCACTATTTGGGGATCCAAGAGCCAAACCAATTTGGTTGCAAAAATATAATTTAAAATGAAGACCCTTAAAACTGGGCTTCTCCTTAGATAATGACTATATCAAAGAAAATATCAAACAGGAAAGAGAAGAAGGCAAGAGAGTGGGAACTAGCTAACACGAGAACCAGGAGTAAGTGAAGCCTTTGAAAGACTAAGCTAGATAAGTAAATGAAACATCAGTTATCTGCTCAGTCCCACAGACTCTCTATATGGTACACAGTACCTTTGAAATTACAGCCACGGATCTTCAAAGCAAACACATTACTTATTTATTCTTTACATTCATATTCCACTTTCCCTCCAAGGAACTCAAGGCAGTGCACATGGTTCTCCCAGGCCTGTTTTATTCCCATAAGAACCCTGTGAAGTAAAGTGACTGGCCTAAGGTCACCCAGTAACCTTCATGTGCAAGTGGGATTTTAACCTGAGTCTCCCTAGTTCTAATCTGATGCTATAACCACACAAACATTTCATACATCTTCATGTGTGCCTGTTGAGTGCAGGATAACTAAGGGGGGGATCTACACTACTGCTTTTAAAGCGCTTTAAAGCACTTTGAAAACGTTTTGAAAACTGTATATGCAGTGTGTCCTGGGCCCAAACAGTTGTCAAAACTGTTATAAAGCGCTTTAAAGCAGTAGTGTAGATCCCCCTTAAGCTAACCAAGAGCTTCATATGTTACACTACATATAATCCACTTGACCTCACTAAACCAGAAAGTGTCAAGATGGCAAAACATTTAAGTGGCTTTTGGAAAGGGGAGGGGATAAATAGATATAAGATTAATGTATCAGTGGCAAGCATGCATGATAGCTAAAAGTGCAATTTCTATTTTCAAACCTCTGGGAATGGCTATCCCCAACTTGTCCCAGGGTATTTTGCTACTGTCAAATCCAGAGTGCTGTGATTGATGGATCTTTGGCCTGAGCCTGGTCCAATACTTCCACAAAACTGCAAAGCTTGTCAGTTTCAAGGGAGATCGTTCTGAGATACCTCCTGGTCAAATGACCAGTCTATAAGGCAAGCCCTTCTTCTGCATGGGAAGATATTAGCATTCAAGGCCCAAGAAATGTACAAGACACCTTTCTGATTTAGCAACTTATTTAATTCCCAGTTAGCGGGAAACAAATGAAAAAGGCTGGCTATCTCCACTAACACTGAAGTACAGGAACTTCATGTGACTTTAAATCAACAATAAAGATGGTACTATCCATTGCTTTTGAAAGTCAAGCTATTTCTGTGTAGCGTAATGAATTCTCAAAGAGATCCATTTTTTAAAACCTAGCTTGGTATAAAAACTCACCCAGAGGACCCTAGAGACTGCTGTGTCATCTCCTTGTCTAGCTTATTGAATATGTTTTATACACCTTAGTAAAGAAACTGTTTTAAAGCTATCTAAGAAAGCTACTCCAAACGTTTATTGCTCAATCCACAGATCATTGCAACACATACAAACTTAAAACTTAACAATACTATTATACTGTATCAAAGTTACACATAAGGTTAAAACAATAGAACTATGGATTACACAACAATCCTTACTTAAATGATGGTAAGGTGGGTGAACGGCAAACATACAGAAAACTTTAATAACCTGTCAATCAAATTGCATTCATATCTCTTCACACCGATAGTATCCAAAAAACTTGTTCTGCACCTGGTAGCTTTCACTGCATATAGTGCAACCCTCTGTATCACATATGGGTTGGTTGAATATAAGAAAACAACCATCACTGCATTTTGTGGTAACGAATATAATGAGATAATTACACTTTTTTGTGGTAATGAATACCATATGTTAATTATGCTTTTATCTATCCTGAACCTACTGCCAGTTGATTAAGAGCCTATCCTTCCCTCTTTCTATACTCCCCTCAATGAAAATCCCTAAAAACATGGCAACACAACTACTAGTGTGAAGTATGAATCAGCCCTCAGTGAGTCTAATGAAAGAAAAGTAAAGATTTGGATTATTTAATAAGTCCTGCAACTCTCTCTTCCTCTGACCTAATGCATATGTGGACACCATAGAAATTATCCTGACTAAGTTTGCTTGGAGCAGAGCACAACTCCTATAGCAAAGGCTAAGTATTCAAGACACGAAAAAGTCAACAGCATCTATCTTTTAGGAAAAGTAGTGTAATGAAAGGAGGGCTCTTCATAGAGTGGAAAGATCCAGGTTCAAATCCTCACTCAGCCATGACACCCAAGCTAGTTGCAATATCTCAGCCTAATCTACCCCAGTTTTGTTGTAAAGTTAAACTAGGAGGGGAACCATGTATATCACCCTTCTGAGCTGAAGGAAGGGATGATAAATAAATAAATAAAAATGCTGCACAGTTTGTTTAAAACCCAGTAAGCAAAATCATTCAAGGATCATGTGAGCTTTATGTCCCAAGAGATCAGGCACCACAGATTCTCAAAAAACAAAGAATTCCACTAAATAGCGTCAAAGTATACATGGGTGAACAAGAAAAATGTTCATAAGCAACCGTTAGTTATTATAAATCTAGGCACAGCGATATCTACCAGGAAGGAGCATTACCAGCCTTGGAAGCTCTTCCCATTATCCCAGTTATTGTGAACGGGAGTTGGCAAAGATAACACACTCTGCACAAATCCAGAGACACTCTTTTCACTAGAATTATTTCACATGTTCCTGGAGTAAGCCCTTACCTTAAAAAGAGGTGTACTTTTAAAAGGCTTTTATTGTGTGTGTGTGGGGGGGGGGATTCTGAAATTTGGGGGCGGGGCAAGAAAAGGTGGGGGTATTTGGTCCCCGCAAAGTAGGAAAGTGGGGGTGGGAAGGACGCTCCTCAGAGATAAAAGAGTCTTACTCTTTAGTGGGTGGGCCTGCCTGAAGAACGTTGTTGCTTTTCACTACCTCCTTCTTTTTGGGAAACTTCGACATGGCCGGATCTTTAGCAGAGCTTCAGCCCCGCAATAGTCCGTCTCTCTCCGGCGGCAGCATCAGCGTCCACTCCGTTGCTAAGAGACATTCCTGGGCTGAGATGGCCACAGAGGTACAAAAGAGTAAAGAATGACACACAGCCTGTACTTCCGGCGAAGGAGAGGTAGAAAAGGGAGCGCACTCACACACCACCATCCCATCCCAAATCGGCACTTCCGGTCTGGAGAGGGACTATAATTAATTTCAAAGCCTAGATTTTACCATAGAGGTGCCAAGGAATGGAGCGGCACTACTCTGCACCCATAGAGATAGTAATAAACGACCCCTCTGACTTCCTGTTTACTTTGAGATATCTTTCTTTTCCCCCCCTTTTTAAACAGTTACACAGGTGGCTGCGTGCGAGCGAATCGAGCACAACGACCGTAGTTTGGTTTCAACTGAGCGATGAGAGGATGGCAATTTAATAAGATTTACCTTTTGCGTCAGCTAAGATTGTTTGGAAGATGGAATTTGTTTTCTTTTTAATATGACTATGATTTCAGGCAATTTAGATACACGAACGCTGTTAACAATAATAATAATAATAATAATAATAATAATAATAATAATAATAATAATAATAATAATAATAATAATAATAATTTCTTACCCGCCTCTCCATTTTGATTGAGGTGTGGAACAACAGTAAATATAAAAGTACATAAAACTTAATTAAGAACATAATATACATTGTTAAAACATCCTAAAAACATCCTAAAATTATACTATATGTCTAATATATCTGTATCTCCTATATAAATGTTCTGCTGTCTTTTGTATCAAGATAATGTGTAGAGATCTTGATCTGTGACACTATATTTCACCGTAAATATTTATTTATTTATTTATTTAATTACATTTTTATACCGCCCAATAGCCGAAGCTCTCTGGGCGGTTTACAAAAATTAAAACAATATTAAAACAACCAACAGGTTAAAAGCACAATTACAAAATACAGTATAAAAAGCACAACCAGGATAAAACCACGCAGCAAAATTGATATAAGATTAAAATACAGTTAGAACAGTAAAATTTAAATTTAAGTTAAAATTAAGTGTTAAAATACTGAGAGAATAAAAAGGTCTTCAGCTGGGGACGAAAGCAGTACAGTGTAGGCGCCAGGCGGACCTCTCTGGGGAGCTCATTCCACAACCGGGGTGCCACAGCAGAGAAAGCCCTCCTTCTAGTAGCCACCTGCCTCACTTCCTTTGGCAGGGGCTCACGGAGAAGGGCCCCTGTAGATGATCTTAAGGACCGGGCAGGTACATATGGGAGGAGGCGTTCCTTCAAATAACCTGGCCCCAACCCGTTTAGGGCTTTAAATGTCAATACCAGCACTTTGAATCAGGCCCGGACCTGGACTGGCAGCCAATGAAGTTGTAAAAGGACTTATAAAGAATAAGAAAGTGACAGCTCTTAAAGCCTGTATTAGAAAGCTGTTGTAAGCAACCAGGAACATAGGAAGCTGCCTTATACTGAGTCCATTAAGCCCAGTATTGTTGACAGTGGCTCTCCAGGGTTTCAGGCAGGATATTTTCCTAGATCTACCTGGAGATGCTGGGATTGAACCTGGGACCATCTGTGCATAAAGCATATGCTCTACTACTGAGCTACTCTCCCAGGCTACAACTCCTCTGATATGTGGAGATCATGATACACAGAATAGTTCCACCCTGCCCACACACACACACCATGTAATGTGAAAATGACAGTAGTAAACTATGTTAAAAGGTTGTCTGAAGCTACTCTTAACTTCAGTCCACCACCACACATATACAGCTTACAATGGGAAAATGGCATTGGACTGTTGGATACTATTTTATACTGTTTTTATATTTTTGATGTTTTAAAATTTTGTATACTTTTAAATGTTCATTGTTTTTAACTTTTGTAAACCACCCAGAGAGCTTTGGCTATGGGGCGGTATATAAATTTAATAAATAAATAAATAAATAAATAAATTGTAGTGTCCCATGCTCAGTATGCCCAGTGAGAGATTGTAAGACTGGAAGGGATGGAGAGAAGTGCAGCTTTAAGCAGACATGAACAAAAGCAAAATTAAATAGGCAGTGGCAGCTGGATCAAGGAAGTGAAACAAACTACAGTAAGAGGATTTAAGAAAGCTCTGGGAAGTCAAATTCAATTGAAAGGCAGAATATATTTTTAATAAGCAAATAAACAAAAGAATACTTGAGACTCCAGGCCATATCAAGGTCATCCTTTTTATTCCAGATTAAATGATCCATCCTTTATCAGCTTTTCATGACTAGGAAATATTTACTTAGAGTAGACACTAATTAATCCAGAGAGATCCAGAACACATTTCTGAATAGAGTGTCTATGCTTCACACATGTATGTAATATGGTAACATGGTGGGTGGCATGAGTTATTCTGTACCCCAATATGGGTGGGCTTTTGCCTCGAAAGGCATCATCATGATGATGAATGATGATATGTAAACATTGTAACAGTGTCTTGTGCTCTGTGGAAGAACTACTACATGCACTGGTAACTTTGAGGCTCAACTTCTGCAGTGTGCTCTACATAGGGCTACCTTTGTGCCTAGTCCGGAAACTTCAACTAGTTCAAAATATGGCAGACAGGTTGGTCACTGGTACACCTAGGGGTGACCATATTACACCAATTTTAAAATCACTTCACTGTCTGCCAATTAGTTTCCAGACGAAGTATAAAGTGCTGGTTATTACCTTTGAAGCCCTACATGGTTTGGGTCCAGGTTACCTGCAGGATCGCCTTCTCCTGTACAATGCACCCTGCACACTCAGGTCCTTTGGAAAGAATTTACTTCAGCCAGCCAAAACTAGTTTGACAACTGTTACTCAGAGGACCTTTTCTTCTGCCGCTCCCAGACTGTGGAATGGCCTGCCGGGAGAGATTCGCCAACTCAACAGTCTTTTTGAATATAAAAAAGCTATAAAGACTGATCTCTTCTGGTAAGCCTACCCAGTTGAATTTTAAGATGCCTTTTTTAATGTTGTGCTGTTTTTAACGATACTCTGGTTTTAAACGTTTGAATTAGTTGTATGTATTTTATGGTGTTTTTATTTGTGTTGTACCCCGCCTCGATCCAGAGGGAGTGGCGGGTAACAAATAAATAAATATATTATTATTATTATTATTATTATTATTATTATTATTATTATTATTATTAATGCTGCACTGCCCATAGAGGGTGCTATAGTGCCCAGGTAAGTGAGCAAAAGAAAGGAAGTAAAAGCAGTTACTGCGTGTGTTTTTGCCTGTGTGCGTCCTCATTTGCTGTTATTTGTCTGGCTGTTATTTTAACAATGTATTAGTTTTATAGGTTTTAATCAATTTTATGTATTTTATAACATTTTTTGTATTTTATGTTGTTCCCCGCCTTGATCCAGAGGGAGAGGCGGATAAGAAATAAATAAATAGATGATGGTGATGATGATGATGATGATGATGATGATGATGATGATAGTGAGTTACATAAGGACCAACACATTATACAACCCATAATTTAGGTTTGCCACCGAAGCTGGTTCTACACATAGAACAGAATAAGGTGACAGAATGGAGTGCACCCATTCAGACTACACGGTGGGGATACTGCTTTTGGAAATTGAAAGTACAGCATGGAAACATATCACAGAAAAAACTTCTAGCTCAATTCTTTGCCAGCCGTGCTGGTTTCCTGCTTGTACAACAGGACAGCATTCAAAATGTGATTTCTCCCAACCTTTACTCTGACAAGAGTGCCATCCATTTCAGAACCTCAACATGTTGTCGCCTGTGTGGACCCGTCCTGAATGTACACAACAGGGAGTTGCAGCCAATCCCAGCTCTCTAACTGATTAAGTCTCCAGTGGGATACTGCTCTTTGCAGAAGATGCATGTCCCTGTATTGTGATTTAGTTGTTTGACTTGTTTGGTGTTCCTTGTTTTGTGCTGTCACAGCTACAGTTGTAGTTAACTGAAACAGGGAGAAAAGTACAAATTGGCTCACCATTTGTAGCTTGTCCAATGGTGTTCAATTAAAGCCTTCATAGAACTTAAGGAAATAGTGCAATTTCTAAGAAATAACATCCCTACGCATTTTAATAACAATACTCCAAACAAATCAGCAATGGATTCAAGCAAATGAAGGTCCCAATCAAATTTGTACTCCAGAGCTCCACACTTTTCTCTCTCTTAGGCAACACACTTTCATTTCTTGTCTGTTATACAGAAGATAGTTTCATACATTATGCAGTTAAAAAAAAAACCCTGGTTATTCCAATAGGTGTACACCCAGCAATGAATTGCAGTTAACTTGTGTATAAGCTGGTGTTTGAAACAGGTCTGGCTGTACAATTAGGCAGAGTGAGGCAGCCACGTCAGGTGACAAATGCTGCAGGCTGAGGAGTATTGGATGACAGAGTTCTGTATGCCACAGTTCAGTGCCCCCTAAGCTAGCCTTCTGTCCTCAAGTGTGTTGGAGGATGCTTCCCCCCACCATTGCCAGTGTCGAAAGAAGATTCAGCTTCTGTACATGGGGTGGGATGGCATCTTGTCCTTTGCCTCAGGTAGCAAAATGTCTTAGGCCAGCCCTGGTTAGGAGGTACATGCATCACATTCACATTACAATTTTAGATGCCAGCTTAAAACTTAATGTGTGACTGAAAGCCCTAGACCCCCGAAATCACGTTGGGTAAGATTTCGCCAGTCATCTCAGTGAGAAATGAGAGTTAAGAAACTTAGGGCTTCTTCACGTGAGTGAAATAAGGCATGCTCGTGACCGGCCACTCATGAAGGTTTGTGGGTTCTTTTGATGATGTTGGCAATCTCCTGCACCTTCCCCAGTAATTCCATTAAAAACGATAATCCTGTGATATCCCGATTCTGCTGAAATATCTCAGGATTTCCTACCACATGCCAGGGAGGTTGTGCTGCAGATCACCCATTAGAGGGCTCTGTCCCTTTCAGGACTATGAGGAGCGAGAGGAGGGGAAGTTTTCCATTAGACTATGTGGTCGTCCCTCTCCAGCCGTGTAATGCAGCCTCATTACGATGCAGGAAGTAAAAGCCCTGGTAAGGAAACCTTAACAAAACTTTCCCCTTAATCTAAAGAAGCCCTTAGCACAGGGGACAGCACATGCATATACAAACATGCTCCCAGACAGACTTCATAGGAAAAAATCCCATTCATGTTCAGTTTTGACCTTTCATTTCCAAAATTTACTGTATTTGAATTCCCAAACCTGTACTTTCAGACACCTACTCACCCACCTCCACAAACAGTAGTGCTCCAGGCAGAATTGCTGTGTTTAAGCCAACGTGGGTTGATGTTACAAAGAAAATGAAGCGAACTTGTGCTAGATGCAACTAACTTATCCTGCCCACATTACATTTGTTAAAGCATAATGTAATAATACTTGCGATAATAATAATAGTTGCGATAATAATAATAATAATAATAATAATAATAATAATAATAATGGCTACTTCTTCCATATATTCAGGAGTGCTTTTCATTTTACTTTGCATGAACCTAGCCTTGAAAAGGGAATTGGAGATGGAGGCGGGGAGAGACAAAACATTAAACACACATTCTGGAAGAATCCAAGGGTCTGTGCAGATCTGAATACATGTATGTATTCTGCCAGACTGCATGATTTGTTAAATTTTTAATCACTTACCTCTAGTGTTATATAAAATGTTTGAAATTTATAGAACCCCCCTCCCCAAAGTTACACCAGTATGGGTATTCCCCCCTCTACTAGGGTGACCATATGAAAAGGACAGGGCGCCTGTATCTTTGTTGCATAGAAAAGGGAATTTCAGCAGGTGTCATTTGTATATGTAGAGAACCTTGTGAAATTCCCTTGTCATCACAACAGTTAAAACTGCAGGCGATGTACTAGAGTGACCAGAAACAGAAGAGGGCAGGGCACCTACAGCTTTAACAGTTGTGATGAAGAGGGAATTTCACCAGGTTCCCCATATATACAAATGACACCTACTGAAATTCCGTTTTCAATGCAACTGTTAAAGATATCGGAGCCCTGTCCTCCTTTTCATATGGTCACCCTACCCTCTACACCAATAACAGGCTTGTCTGACATAAGGACAGGCCCTTGGCTAATTGCAGTATCTTCCATGTCTTATTTCCAGCCCTCTGGGGAAAATTTCAAATACCCACTGTTGATGGCCTTTTCCAGATGAACATCTAAGGCCCACCCAAACACATCCAAAGTGGAAGCTAGAATGCCTGATCACAAGATCTGCAATGCCCCTCCTCTTCCTAGATTCAGAATCACATGGTGCTGTGCATGCTAGTTTTCCACTTGTTTACAGCCAGCTTATTTATCACATATCTTCAAAAGCTAAGCAAACAAAGTATGTTTTACAATGCCTCCTAAACCATGGCAATTTAAAGCATTTCAAGCTTCTTATGGGAAAGTGTTCTGCAATGCAGGGGCCACCATAAAGGAAGCCCAGCTTTCCACCCCAGAAGACAATGTTCCTGAGTAGGTTTCACCTAAAGCAGCACCTGTTCAGATAATAACAGGTGGGAGCAGTGCTCCAATTGTTGGACTCCAGCTCCTATCATTCCTGGCAATTGACAATACTGGATGGAGCTGGTGGGAATTGGAATCCAATATCTGGAAGGTTACAGGTTGTCCACCCCTGACAGTCAGACAGAAGGTATGCAGGATACAAGTGCTTTAAATCCACCAAAACCCTTCAGATGTATCAAGGTGCATTGGGCTTGATCCAATTTTATTCCACCAGTAGGAGTGTACTCAATAGCCCCACTGGTGGAAAGTGCAGCTTCTAGCACCACCTCCCCACCGTACCAGGACTCCAAAACAGATTTTCAGAGGACCTAAGGGAATGGAGAGGCAGGGGAGGATCAGTGAAGATCACCGCCTCCCCATTCAGTCAAAAACTCCACTGGATCAAAAGCCTCCTGCTGACAGAAGGAGCCCATGGAAACCTTTTGCTGGATCCAACCTGTTAGTCTGAGGTTACTCTTTTCCTTCATTCTCGATTTGTGTCTCTGAGCAGCCCTTCTTCATGTTCATGCAAGAAGTCCAGGGGGACCTTTATGTAGTAATCACCAATAAAATATAAATCCTGTGGAGGCCATGGTATGATTTTTCTGCCTTCCTGAAATACTAGAAGTCAGAAAGCGCACTTGCTGTAGGGTACAATGGCCACTTATTAGTCACTGTCAGGGCTAATGAGTCACCGCGGAGAAGGATAGGTCCAATTTACCAAGAGCAATACTGTGGGCATATGGCTCAAATCTGAGGCCACTTCTGAAATATCAGCTGCCAACAGCGCACTGAGTCAGGTTTAATCTACCACTGAAGACAAGTGAGACAAACGCATAGACTAAAATCTTTATTTATACAAAACATAAGAAAAGACATTTTACTAAACAAAATAGTGCTGGAAGAAGGAAAGATTAGAGCACAGAAGAATTGGTCCCATTATCCAAACGTAAGACCCAGACATCCTTAGTTTGTGAAAAAACAGTGTTTTGAGTGCAAATCGGCTTCTTGTGTTGCTTCTTGATTGAGTGCAACTGCTTTTGAAAACAAATATGGACATTGTACCCAACAATTGTGCTCCAAATGTTTAATACTAAATTCAAAGTAGAAAATGTAGCAAAAGACATTCCCCCCCACCCCTTCAACAACATTTTCCTAAAAATATAGAGTCCTTAAGTAGCGCTGAACAGACGCATCATAGTTCCCCATGGGTTCAATACAGCCATATTTCCCTGCTCAAGAGTGGATGCAAAGGGAGGCATGGGCTGGGTGTGGATATGGAACTTGGGCACTGCCTGTTCATTCCCCTCATGTGTGAAGACATGGCCCTATTGAACCATAGGGGAATCTATGTGAGGATAATGCACCCATTTAGAGACTGGTTCATAACTGTCATGTGGGAAACACATATGTTCTGTCTTGTTTTAAACAGCCACGTTCAGGTGCCCTAAAAGAGGGAAAATGCACAAGCTGCCATATGGAACGTACTAGCTGTTGCTGGTGAGGCAGCAAACATATCCTGTGAAAAACAGCTGGGACGGACACAACCTTAAATCTGCTCCCCCAACTTGGCACTCTCTGGATGTGTTGGACCAAAATTCCCATCAACCCCAGTGAGCACACTGGCTGGGAATAATGGGAGCTGTAGTCCAACACATGTGGAGGTTACCAGGTTGAAGAAAGCTGACCGAAATATTCTTGCTGTTTCAACTGTTGCTTTAATTCACTCATCACATGTATATAATTCAAAACAGGTTTCTTGCTTTATTATAGCAGGGCCTCTTTTAAGGGAGCATCACCAAATGGGATTAACACTGCAATCCTATACATACATTTACCTGTAGTCAATCCTATTGAACTCACTAAGACTTACTTCTGAGTAAATATGCCCAGGATTGTGCTGTTAAAACCTAAGGAAGAGAGCTGTTTTTGACTTGCTTACCTTCAAATGAACAAGGGAAATACAGAGAGATACATTTGCCCACTTTAATGTGTGTGGAAAGACTAGACATCAGGAAGAATTTGTTGTTTCGATAACTCTCCAGTACTGGGAATTAGTACAGGTGATGAGACATAGCACTGACTTTGTGAACATAAAGGGTGTGTGTTTGCAGTATAGCATTCTGCATCATTCCTCAGGGAAGAGACAAACCAAACAAAAAAATGAGAAAAAGCAGCCAGGATATGGCTGCACTTGACCATTTTGAAGAGGAATTGAGAGGAGTTAGGGGTTCCTCTTAATTAAATTATTTTAAATGTTTAAATAGTCATGTATTTATTGTTATGAAGTGTCTTATTTTAGACTAGTTTCTGCAGGATGGTTCTAAATAGATTTACTCAGGAGTAAGGCCATCCAATTTCAATGAGATTTGCTCCCAAGCAATTGGCATCAGAGCATTTCTATGCCCTTGATGTAAGTCTTGTCTTGCTAACTCTCATTTTCTCTTCACTCTTTTCAAAAGTCCTTTATGGCTTCCAATTTGGAATCTTGCATGTTATATTTAATATTTGCCCAGGCATAGCCCCCTGCCTGTTAGTGTCTCCAAACCAAAGAATCATTCTTAAAAGACAAACTGATTTAATGCAGAATAAGAATGGTTAGTAAGCTCTTGCTTACAACGTGATGCTGCACTAAACTGGTTAGTCCGAGGCAACCTTCCCCAAGGTTGTGCTCTTCAGAGATGTCACAGTACAATCCCTATCATCTACAGCCAGCATGCCCATTGGCAATCAGGCTGGCCTCTGGTGCCACACAACTTTGTAAATCAGTTTTGATTTGGAAGCACAGAAAAGACCCAAACTTGCACAGGAAGGGCTTTCTTTACCACATACTGGCTGTGTTCGGACAACACAATCGTCAATGGTGGATTAATAGTCAACTCCATGGTTTATTATCAAGGGGTATAATCAACTGTGGTGTGGATTAAGGCCAGTGTCGAGTTGACTGTTAGTCAAGGGAGCATTAGATTGACACATCCCCGCCCTCCCCCACCCCAACGTCAGTCCTCCTGCTGGTATCCCAACAGCCATTTTGAGTTCTTCTGGCTGGACTAGAGTGGCAGCTGCTGCTTTGGTTGCGCTTGCCAGGGGACTCTGTAGTCACCGAAAATAACCAACTGTGTGTCACAAAATAGTCAATGGTGCCTGACACATGACATGACCAATGGTTGTTCAAATAATCAATTCTGCACAGTGCTGGTTATTTTGTCTGAATAACCAACCATGGTGTGAAAAAGTCCTGATAGATGATACAATAACCAACTGTTCACTATTTAACCACAGTTGACTATTTAACCCACCACTGGTTATTGTGTCGTCTAAACCCAGTCACTGTCTGTTCCCAGTGATAAATGAATGAAGGCATGGTTCATCAATGTTTTGAAGTCGGGGCCTCTTTTTAAGCCTCTACATTTTGCTCTCTCCTCTACAAAGAATTTTAATTTGTTATTAAAAGGGTTGTTTTTTTTAAAATAATAATGCTGAGCCTATGAAATGAAATGCTCTAACCATATATATCGTATATGTCACAATTCTATTCAGCCTAAAGGCAAACAAAAACACTAGAGAAGGGATATGAACACAGAAAGCTGCCTTATATCGAGACAGACCACTGGTCCATCCAGCCCAGTATTGCCGACAGTGACTGGCAGTAAATCCTCAGGGTTTCAGGCAGGATTCTTTCCCAGCTCTACCTGGAGATGCTGGGATTGAACCTAGGACCATCTTCGCATAAAACATGTGCTCTACCACTGACTTACAACCCCTCTCCATTTTAACAATTTTTAAAATCCCTACTAGAAATGCAAACTTTAGACAGGCTAGAAGACCAGTACTTGTTGGAATGTTTGATAACTGAATAAGAGAGAACCTGCCCACCTACCTAACAGGATTATAAAAATTAGCATTCCTTCCATGCCTCCCAAGCACAGTATTGCAACTTATCTCATCTACAGCCAGGAAGACACAGGGGAGAGGGACTCTATTGATTCTACTGGATCTCTCAGCAGCTTTCCAGAATGCCAGTTTTTCCAGACTGCTTGCACAGATTGAGAGTAGGAGCACTGCTTTATCATTGTTCTGCTTCTTCCTTTGCAGTGATCAGTTCCAGAAGATGGTACTATAAAGCTACTACTCTGGCCTGTTGTACCTGCAGGGTGCTTCAAGGCTTTGCCGCAGTTCCAAGTCCTTTTAATATCTACCTGCAATCACTGTTCAATGGCATTTGGAGCCTGGCATCATCCATATGCAGATGACACCCAGTTATGCTCAACCTTTCCCCTGGTGTCATGTGCACCATGATCCTTCATGAACAACTAGTTTGGGAATGGACTAGATAAAGAGTGAATAATCCAAAGCTCAATTTAGCTAAGATAATGATTAACTGGTTACTGATAAAGACGTTGTTGTTGTTGGTACTGTGTTCTGAATAGAATGATGCTCCCAGTTAGGGAATACCCCTATTACTATTTTACTTTTGGATATTTTGATGATATCTGTAGCCTAGGGTGTGCTTTCTCTTCTTCAGCCAGGACCACTGCTCCCGATTCTTGAGAATAAGGATCTAGCCACTCCCTTGAACACCCATCTGAACTTGATGCCCATCTTTGCAAGCTGTTTGGAAATGTAAACATTTCAAAAATGTGGCAACAGTGCACTTAGATCGTACCCCCCCCCCTTTTCTTTTTTTTGCATGCTGGTGTATTCCAACGCTAAATTTAAGTGGGATTTTGCCCCTTAGAGCCCTAAGCAGCTGAAATCAGATAACTTCATGAGCATTTCCTCCCATGTTTATCTTCTCCATGAGTTACAATCATGAAGGAGGCATAGTGCTTTGAGGTGTATACATGCAGGACCACTCTTAAGGAGGTTTGTTTGTTTATGTACATTGTGCAGAGTTTTTAAGGCAGAAAAGTGGCTTAGAAATCCAATAATAAAGGTAAGATGGTGTAGAGATGCCTTATACCACATGAGGCCACTGATCAGACCCCTACCGTGGGGGTGGGTGGATAGAGAGGGTTTAAAGATCTGGATTGCTGCCGCTCTTGTGCCTACTCTAGAGTAAAAATGAAAAAGAGGTACTGCTCAAAACAGACTTAAATGTCTGTTTTGGTCCTTAATTGGAGATTCCGGAGACCTTCTGCATACAGCTTTAGATGGTCAGACTAGGAACTCCTCACCAAAGGACAGCTTGAAAAATATTGGATTAAGTGGATAGGACTTTGACACAGAGGGGGTCATTGATGGCACTGCTGCCATATTTGCCTTCGCTCAACAAGATGACCACGTCAAGTCACACACAGCAATTAAAGTTTACGATTCTGAAATTAAGGTTAAAAGGTATAGAAAGGGATCTATTTATCAATAGCTTGTACATCACTTAAGGCACAATCCTATACATGCTTAGAGAGAGAGAAAGTTCTACAAGTCCCAGACTTCGCGACAGCCATCCTGGCTGGGGCATGCTGGGAACTGTAGGGCTTTTTTTCTGTCTAAACATGGGATTGCACCCCTTATTCTGCTAGTTATAGGGAAGGGTAAGAAGATGTGCAGGGCACTAGAGTCCTCCCCCAACCTACCAACTATAAATGTTATGCTGTAGCAGTTCTGGCTCTTGAGTTTTACCAAACATTACCCACAAACTTTAAGCATAGTTACAACTATAGAGGGCTGGTTTGTTTTTAAAAATGAGATTAAGCTGCATGCTGCAGATAATACCATAGTCTACACCATATGGACAGACCCAGGTGTAACCTTGGGCATGAAGTAGACCATCACGCTCCCATAAGCAAATACTCCCCACCTATTTAGAAAGCTTCCTTTTCCATACAATCTCCCATAAACGGAAATGGGTTTTGAACAATTGAACAGGCACACTGGGAAATGTTTATTTGACCAGTGTGCGCTTGCCCCTCATCACGGAGACAGTAACTGCTTCTGTCTCCATTTGATACATTTCTAATGAGTGACCCTTTAAATTGCATAGTACAGATGTCTTTTCAGCTGGGAAGTCTTCACCATTTTCTAACTTAATTTCATATGCCACAGTTCCACTTTCACTATCTATTTTGTGCAGTTTTTAGAATTTTCCAGGGTGAAGGCACACATTTTTGATAGAAGGGCTCCTAAGATGATACAGGCCGGTGAAAGGTAGCTGAACTATTCCACTCTTTCATGAAGTTGTGCACAAACACTGTTCCCTTCTAAGACTCTTCATATTATATTCATCTGTCCAGCAAAAAGGTATTAAATTTATGAACGCTAAGGTATTTTAGAATTTTTAAGTCAATGAGACAGATTTTTGAAAAAATCTAAACTTGTAAAGGACAAAACAAAATTCATTTAAACAGTTAATCATGTGGGTAACATTTAAAAAGCGATACATTTCCTTGTTAAGAAAGGGTGGTATAATACTTTCTCACTGAAGACAATAGAAACTTGAGACAAGAACAGAATCTTTCTTATAAACTGAAATAGTAACAGCTAACAAAAGTATCGACAAGTAACATATCCATCTCATTCACAGTACAGGAGGTTCTTATAGCTATTACAACTACAGACCTTTTCTGCCCTGAGGATTGCTAATGTTAAGTAGCATATTGGATGCCTGGTGAAGGGCTTTTTATATACTTTGTAAAAGCTACATTTTAGTTTCAAGGTCTTAAGCTGAGGTGAAGTGAATATGCGTTTTTCCAAGATATAGAGGAATGTTGCAAGGGTTTTCTGGTTGATTTTTTTTCATAGTCTGTGCATTTATTCATTTTCCTTTATAAAGCATACATTTAAAAATAAAAAAAACCCACTATAAGTTGCTTATGCTTAATTTAGTGTATGCACTTAATGTGCTGCAGACATCTTCTATGTTTCCTTTATTTTAAGTAGAAAAGTAAATGGGAATCATAGGACAGTTAGGCAAATCAAAATTAAAGGAAGTTCGACCTTTTTGGAATTTCAACAAAGTTAGCACAGGCCTAGAAGATTAATAACATGAGATGTGCTCTTTGGATTCTTTGCTTTTTAAGTGACAAAGTGCCTGAATGTACCTTATAAAAAGTATTTGCATTAAAAAACACTCATATGGCATTAAATTTAACTTCAGGCACATAAAAAAGTACCAAGTTTAAGCCTGAAGGAGGTTAGACCAAAGTATTTCAGGATCTGTAGTAGTTGGCCAGCTATGCCACATGAGTGTAATGTGCTGAGGACAAAACAGGATTCACAGATTCAGCATTAAATTTCAGGAGTCATTCCTCCAGACTTTCACAGATGCCATCAGAAATAGCAGTCAAGAATTCTTTCAAGGTAGATGCAACATATTTTCTTTTTTTTTTAAAGCCTTAGGGCTGTTAGCAATAGTTATAATTCAAGAATATATTAGCAAGTTGTTCTGGTGCATGAAGGTGTGACACCCTTATCAAGCCTTACTCCTTTGGCAGCATCCAATGCTGCCGCTGCACCTTCGCTCTTGCGATAGCAGCACCCACCGCTAACACATCAGGAAGTTAGTACTTCCTAGAGCAGCCTTGGAAATGAACCAAAATGCTCATTTCTGAAATGGGACAGTTCAGTGGAGCTCCCTTCCTCTAGTTCCAATACCCTGTTCTGTTCCAGAAACTAGCATTTCAGCTCATTTCCAGTTGCTTTAGGAAGCACTTGTTTCCCATTGCATTAGCAGTGGGTCCCGCTGATGCATGGGCAGCAAAGGATACTGTTCCTTGGGTTAAATAGCTATGTGGCAAGATACAGGTACTCTAGAAGAAACATGATTAAGAAAAGGACTTTACTAGTAACGCTACCGATACACGAACGGTCAAGAGGAAGACAGTTTTCTATGTTGCAATCTAGTTTTATAAAACAAGAATGCAACATTTTAATCAAAGGTACTTTTCTCTTTTGGCACAGACATAAGACATTTTGAAAAGGATTGTGCTTGTGCAAGAAGAGATAATTTGTCTTTAAAGTTTAATGGTGCACATTATTACTTATCATATGCAAGTGTACTAGGTTTATTATTTGAATTATCTGAAGAAGAGACTCAGAAATTAATCGTTTCTCATTTGTTAGGTGGATAGCACTGACATATACCCAATACTTTTTACAGCAGCTTAATTCTCCTGTCCCTACTTTCCAAGTGTTGGACTCTTTCATAGTTTAAGGGACAATATAAATAAGGAATGCATGCCACTGCTTAATATCAGTCCTGTGTTATTCAGAAATAAAGGGTTTATTGGCTGCCAGGAATCCCAAAAAGGACTTGACTTTGTGGTACTAGTGCTGAACAGGGATGAAGAAGAGAGAAAAGAAACAAACAAAATAATGTATCTTAAAAGGAATTTAAGAAAAAAAATAGTGCTTCTCAAAATGAACACTTCCATTTAGACTGACATTCGTGTTCTAGTTCTGCAATAGCAGGAAGAAGGGTAAGTGTCAGGATCAAGTCCCTTGCCTTGATGCCCTGCAGAATAAGTATTACCTTCTTTTTGTTGGATGCCAGCTTTGGACTGTGCTAAATGGTTCACAAACAATACATCACGTACAAGGCAATTTGTGAAGTCCTACTTGACAAGAAAAAAAAGTGTGTAAACGCCCGGGAGTGTGACCAACTCAAAGAGACCCCACTAGGATTGTCATGATGAAGCACCATAGCAGCTGTCCAATATGAGAAACAAGCACCTTGTTGCTCTCACAGAGTGTGTCAATGCAAGATCAAATGTAATTAACAGCACTGAGATTTACTTTCTGCTTTCAAGGGATCCTGGTCCAGTTTTAGTTTTCTGACATCATTTTCCTCATTAGGGAAGGCTTTGAGGTTTGCAAGGACGTTTTCCACCAAGAACCGAGCAGCTTCATCGATGTTGATATTATCCTAAGGAGACGACAAGACAGGTTAATGCTTTCCAGCACAGAAGAATCTAGATGGTCCAAAATGCCACCCCTTCAACACACAGGTGTTGTGTACATCTGCACTTCATAAAAAGTGCTTAGATACTAGTTTATGAACAAAGAACTTTACCATCCTTACCATGTGCCCAAGGAGGAGTCGCACAAGGAACATGATCAGATTTCATGACATCAATATCAGTCACACACACACACACACACACACACACACACACACACACCATCATCATCTCAGTCTTCCCCTACCACCAGCCCCACTTGCTTTTTGTAACATCTTGTCAGATGAAGCGATCTGGAGAACTTGAAAGCTTGCACATTTTAGTTGGCCTACTAAAGGTATTGGGCTAATACAGATTTTGGAATGTGACAATATGACACTTAAAAGCTTGACATCCTGGTCCTATTTTAGGAATATTCTTACCTTAGCAGAGGTTTCAAACCACCCAGCAAAACCTCCATCTTTGCAGAACTCATCCATCTGAGAAGGATTTTGGCCACTGTCTTTCTTCTGGTCACATTTGTTGGCCAGCAGAACTGCAGGGATCGGACTACCATTTGGGAGAAGCACTTTACTGTCCAAGTCATGCTTCCATTTGGAAACTGCCTCAAAAGTTGACCCTCTTGTGACATCAAAGACCACAAAAGCACCTACAGCTTCTTTATAGTACACTCTGGTCATATTGCCAAAACGTTCTTGACCTGAAAGACAAAATGGGGAAGTATTATGGAAGACAGTATTAACTATGCATTGTCTTCTTAAAGTAGCCAAGGCAGAATATTTGTGTGTGTGGGGGGGGGGGGGGGGGAATGTCCAAATTTTTTATTTAGTATAGATAACTGAGATAAGTGGACACCTTGAAGGAAGCCAACTGCAGCTTCTCAGAATACATATGACAACAGAGAGAGAGAGAGAGAGAGAGAGAGAGAGAGAGAGAGAGAGAGAGTGATAAGTGCATGCTTCAGTATTGTGCTACCATACAGGAGCCAGAGGTAGGCAAAAGAATTTTGTGGAAGTTCAGCAACACAAGATTCTGGGTAGGTAATTTGTGGAATTGGAGGGCCCAGCAATCCAGCAGGTATCCATCCTGAACCTGTTCAGAGAACACTGGCCTACATTTGATAATAAATCACTGTTCTCTCCCATTGCCCTAGCAAGTGCTAGTTACCTTGCACTAGCATTGCTTTACACTAGTGCAATGCCATTCGTGCAAGGTGGATGCTACCTTATGCCTTTGTTGTCCTCTCAGTATTGGCCCAGCAAGTTAAAGACAGCACTCATCATTTCTAGTGTTTTATTCTGATATCTTAAATGAATGTTTGTCCAATGTATCTGATCAAAGTTTGACTTTGCAATAATTTAGTCTAGAGGTTTATGGCATTCTATTTTTATCTTGCTTTTCAGACAAATATCTCCCTAAGTAGCTCACAACAGTAACAGATAGTCCCTGCCCTCACGCTTGTAAACTAAGATGACAAGACACACAAGGGAAGGGGAAGAGGCGGGGAAAAGGTTCCTACTTCTATTGTAATTGCATAAACTGACATGAATCTTACATTGTCTTTGGGAAGGCATGTTTTGGGATGACATGTTTACTATGTTATTTCATAACAGGCTTCAGTGTTTGAAGCCAAGGAAGCAAGCATAAATTGAAATTAAGGGACTATTTTGGCTAAGGGCAAATTCATACATGCTAATAGCCTCCACACAAATATCTCGGGAGCTTAACTGAATGAAGACCAAGGGATTTAGATAGAAACATCAAGTGGAGGGAGAGTAAGTTGTCACTACCAACTTATTGCTGCCTGGATAAACATTAGCATGGCCCTTTTGCTTGGCCAGTTACACATAACAACGGGGCCTGGCATAGGAAAAGTTAACCCTGTGGTCTAACTTGCCTGTTTTGGGCACTTTTGCAAGACTATAGCTTTCTTTAAAACATTGAGAAATCAAGAAAGGCGTGTGTGTTTGGAAGTGCATATTTCAAATTCACTCATTTCTCAAAGTGGACTGGAAGACGCAACACAGTAATGTGATATCTCCTTCAAGAACTAAGATCAGAATGAACTTTGGTATATGCGTTTACAAAAAGAAAAGAAAAAAGTGTCTTTTGAAGTATGAAAACCAGATTGACTCCACTCTCCATAAAATGAGCGTTCTCAAATATTGTTCTTTAATGAAAACTGTAATATACTAGCAATTTGTATTATTTGCAGCAATTGGTATTATTTGCAAACTCTAATGAATCTCCAACCTTCAACTTGGCCTAGACTAGAGGCTAGAGGCCATCTTTAATGAATAATTAAACCTGCCTTTTGACACACCCCTTCCCAAATTCACATCCTATACGTTTCTGCCACTGCAGTCCAGAGACAGATTAGTATGTGACTATATTCTCAAAACCCAACATGTGCTATCAGTGAAATAAGATTTCTACATGTGCCCTGATCAAATGGCTTGTAGAGGTTTAACAAAATCCACAAGCCTTCACACCCCAATTTGCCCACTTTGGGCCAAATCGTGACACATCCCCATGCGGCTTGTGGGTGAGTAAGCACACACATCTTTTTGGTCCGTAAGAGTTCTTGTTAGCGGATTCCAGACTGCACTCCTATGCACAGTGACCTGGGAGTGAGCCCCACTGAACGTGGTGGAAGTTGCTTCTGCATAAACATGCACTGGTTTGCACCATAAAGGGATTTAAAAGAGATGTTCTTGAGTTTGTTTACACTGAAATGTATGTCTCATATTTTTATGTGGGCACAGGCACAACTGCAGGATGTCCTATGAAAAGGATGCTTGCAGTGAAGGATTTTAAACCCCTCTCATTATTAAAGAAATATTACTTTCATGTTCGAGTACCTTCACATGTTGCTGTATAACCTTATCTTTGTTTATTGGCATTCTTCAAATGAAGAATTCCCTTTTAATATGAGCACCTCTAAGCATATAGAGGCTTTCCCTGGGCTGTAAGTGAACTAATCATAGTGCTCCATTTTGCTGCTCCTTAAACATTTTTTATTGCAGTTGTTTTAATGTCATACTATTAATGTTGTATTTTTAATATATCTACATGTATTTTAATACTGTGAACTGCGGAGGGATTTTAATATATTCAACAATATATAACTACCACAAATACATACATACATACATACATACATAAAGTACAGTATAGACTGTCTTTTCTGCAGTCACACCTAACTGCTATTCAATAATGTAACGCCATGAATACCCCACCATGCTTTCCAGCCTCTGTGCATGGTTACAGATGCTCATTTTATATTTATATTATCAGGTTTACTAAACAGTTGTTGGTTTACTCTAACATATGTAGCAGCAGTTGTAAAGCAACCATGGAATGGCTTGGGGGTGGGGTGGGAGGGATAGAATTGTTGCTTGTGTGCGTCACAGCAGAAGTAATACACATGATGCTTCACATTTATATGACACATTTCAAGTGCTCAGAGTGCTTCACATACATTATCTTAATCCTTACAACAGCGCTGCGTGATAGGTGAGTATTATGTCCACAAGCAGGTGGGCCAGAGGGGCCCAATCTACCAACAGTGTGCTGGTCTAAGGCAATCCAGCTGATACCCAGACAATTGTGGGGTTTTTTAACACCAGCAGTAAAGGTTTCCTGGGTAGAGAGCCTGGTCAGTCCCAAGGTGGTGGTGGTGAAGCAAGAGGCTTTGCACAAACTTGCTCTTTTTTCTTGGAATGTGTGGGGCAAGCATGAGGCACAGACAGACTTGAGAGCAAAGAAGTGGCCTGATGGATGTTGTTTATTTTGTACTATGGAGAGGATTGCAGGCAGAGTTCCTGTGAGCCCTGGGCAACTGCAGAGAGGAGAAGGGAGGGGGTGCTAATATAGATCAGGGGTAAGCAACATGAGTCCCTTCAGATGTTCTGGCTTTCATCTCCCATAAGCCCTAGTCAGCCTAGCCAGTGGTGAGGGATAATGGGATTTGTGTCCTACAAATTGTCAACCCCTGAGGTAGATAGTGGATGGAAGAGGGGAGGGAGGGAGAGAGAGAGAGAGAGAGAGAGAGAGAGAGAGAGAGAGAGAAAGAGAGAGGGTATGTCCCTGTGCACATACACAAGAAGGGGGCATGGGAATGAATGGATGGAGGCTGTGGGAAGTGCGTGGAGAGAGCCAGTGTGGGGTGGGGCAGTGAATATGTGTAAGAGAAAAACTTGGATGGGTGCCATTTACTTCTCTGCCTTAGGCAGCAAACCATCTTGGGCTGACCCTGGTGACACACAAATGCATTTCAAGCTGTTTTCAGGTTCCCGTGAAATTACACACATAGATGCCCACAAGTCAGCACTTTCTCAACTGAAACAAAGTGAAACAGACATTGGGCAGGATCCAATGCTATCTCTGCTGATTATGTTGCGACAACAGGACCCAGCCCTGGTGCAACAGAAAGCTAGTACTTCTTTGAGCAAACCTGGAAATGAGCCGAAATACTTGTTTCTAGAATGGAACTGGTCAACAGGACTCCCTCACATGAGCGCCACTGACCGTTTCCATTCCAGAAATTAGTGCTTTAGGAAGCACCATCCTTCTGCTGCGGCGCCTTCTGCTGACACATGGGCAATGTTAGATATTGCCCATTGCTTCCATCATGAATCCGAATCCATCTACAGCCCGGGATACATACAGGCTAACCATTGTGCATATAGGGCTAATAAAACAGCAGAGAATATGTTTGTGCCAACTCTGCCAGCACATTCACTACTCAATAACTTCACGTTTAGTTTGATGTGTGTATATAGAATAGCCATCACAGATCAAAAGACACACACACCAAACAATTCATGCCTCATCGTCAAGTTGCAGAATACTTTTAGTAGAGGCAATTTCTGTTCTACATCATTCTGCCTATATAGAGCATGGGCACAATTTGATTTGCTGTACACTGTTAGCCAATCCATTTTAAAGCAGATAAAGTTAGCAACAGACATTATCAATATTTAAATACATAAAACTATAATGTTACTTTAGGTATGCATGGAATTTGCTACAGTTGTCGTGATTTCTAAATCTTATTTGATTGATTCCCCTGCGCATTTTCAATCCTATCTAGTGGGCCCACATACTAACATGGACATTACGTAAATATACAATTGCATGTCAGCACACAAAACCAAACAGCTCTCTTTGAAACCAGACACTGTAATTACAACTCTTCACAAGCCATATTTATTCACTTGTCTGCTTTTACTGAAAATATGGCTAACTCTGTACATCACACCATCACATGTGCCAATAGCCCTGACATCTGGATATCCACGGATCAGTGCGACTATCTAATGGACAGGGCCATTGCCACACGTGACACTGCAGGCAGGACCAGCAGTGTAGCTCCCTTCTCCGTGCATAGCTTCTCCATGTGGAAAACTACTGAATAGAGCTTAAGTCTGCAGTAAGCAGTAGCAACAACATACATCCCTCTTGAAAAACGCTCGTCCACACATGTCTGCAATGCTGACTGATCATCACTGGCAACAAGCAAACTAGCATTTGCCCTGCCCTTCATTTTGCAAGCCATTGTGTCCTGCCTGCTTGTTTTAGCTAAACTCCAAATTGAAAGGTATAGCTAGGCCCAACGAGGAGTAGTGACAACTGCAGTGTAACAAGTAGCGTTCCAAACGCCTCCTCTTCTCATTACATTCCCTTTCTCCATCTGCTCTCCGCAAGTTTGCCTGGGAACCAGCCAAGACTGCAAAGTAAATCCAACATCTCTGTGCATTCCTATGTGGCATTTCACAGCCCAGACTGAAGCAGCCCTCTGATTATTCTGCTCCAGCAATAATTCTGTATCACAGGTTTTAAGAGACATTAACCTCTAAACTGGCAGATATGCCACAACACTAATTTATTCCTCTTCTGCCTGATGAAATTTAAAAGGCCATTAAAGTTCTGAAGCAACTCAGAAATATTGGCTGGAACGGTTAGAGGAATGACCCAATTTATACTGGAGAGTGTTGTAACCTCCAGTGTGCACTTCCTCTCCGTTTCTTTTGAGACTCAATAAGCCGGTGCATTGTTCTAGAAGTTATTTGGAATTTCTGTGTCTAGCAGAAAAACTGCAGGGCAAGAATTCGGTGGGCCTTTTTCGGCCATCATCAATCTTCCAAAGCAGTTCATACGAATACAGGGATTTGTACTCAATCCATACAGGAAGTTGCACAAAAACTACACAAGCCCCTACTTTGGGAATACAGAACCCAACAGGAACTCTTGGCAAGAGTTAGAAAGCAGCGAGTTCTCAGAATAAGAAACCCCACAGGTGAGGTTGCCACAGCTTTCAGAGAAAGATGGAAAGAGACTTCTACACTTCTCAAACTCAGCCACATTTGCTTCTAACAAAAAGTCAGAATCCTGGAGAATCCTGCCTTTCATTCATGAGCATCATGCTCATGCGATTGCTCCCATTTAGAGTTTCCTGCCAGCGAGAGCTGCTAAAGTACTAACCAGAGCTAAGCAGGAGACAAAAAGCTTAGCGTTACTCCAGATTGGGATTCCTGGCTTGTCACTTCCAAACAATGCAAGAATTGGAAACTGACTACAAACCCTAGGTTCAGATTCTGCCTTGTTAGGGAAGGACAAACCAGGAGCCCTGGTCAGGACGTAACATTTTTGGTGGGATGAGCCAAGTGGGAGCTATTTTGCAGCATGTACTAGCATGCTGCTTGTGAACAGTAAGGCAGGATTCTCCTGAGTTCTGGCATATCATTATGCAGCACTGAATTTCTAAGACCCGAAAAGCACGGCCCTCCTCTCCAGGCATCCCACCAATTCCCTCTCTATGACCTATTTTTAAGGATGTTGGATGTTCCCCAAAATACCTTCAAAGCTTACATCCCAACTATTTGCTAATTTCCTCCCACTTTCCTGCAGAAGACTGGGAAACTAAATGTTTTTGTCTGTTTGTTTATTACTTTCTTATACCACCGAATAGTCAAAGATCTCTGGGCAGTTCACAAAGGTTTCAGTGTTTCTATACCAATGCTTCTTCCCAAGTTGGGTTGTGCCGCAGCCATTTTAGACAGATGCAATAGTTGGGGAAAAAGTAAATGCATAATTTGTAAGACAAATGAGAAAGGGTGGGTGAGTGGGTACAGGTATTCCACTTTCAAATGCTGCTTTCCAAAGCCTTTATTGTTGTTGTTGCTGTAGAAACTGTTTCCCTGTCGTGGATAGGCCTCTTAACACTGGGGAAACAGGAAGACTGTAATCCCCTCTCCCCACTTAACACTGGGGAAACAGGAAGATGACAAGCAGATTTCAGTCTCCTGTACCCTTACATGGTGGTCCTGATCCAGACCAGGACCTTGTGCACTTACTTGTTAGTAAAAAGAGAGCATTGTGCAGCTTGACTGTAAAGCTACAAGCCACAGGAATTCCTTGGTACTGCAAGCTATCATTGTTCAATTATATCATCTTGCATTAGTACAGCCTCCTCATCTGGAGGAGTCCCATTGTGACAGCAGCTATCTTGTGCTCAGGTACAACCTGATCTTTCAGATGCCATCATCACAAGTTAACCAGACATATTATCTGGGCCAGGATCAAATGGCATATTTGGAGCTTGCATGTACCCAGAAATAGTTTCCCCAATCAGTCAATTCTTATGTCATACAAAACACTCAGGGTATATAGAGACCTACATAATGTGAATCATGAGTCCGCTGTAGATGGGGCAATCACCAGGATTTATTTACATGCACAATCTTCATTGTGGGATGAAGCACAGGAGGAAAAGAACTAGTGTTTTACAATAAGAAAAGGTGGAAAGTGATGCCACTACCCCACTTCCCTCCCAGAGTAGAACTTTCAAATGGGGAGTGAGGCAAAAAAAGCACACAGCAATTTACAACCTAGCCCCCATCTTTGTGGCACTGCAAGGCACCTTGCACCCACACTTGCGGTCCTTCCTGGCATCTGCACAGGAAGGAAGGCAAGTGTGAATTTCCCGGCCCCGCGCCTCTGGAAAAGTAAAAACAAACAAACGGGGGGCAGGGCGGGGGGAGGAGAAGAACTATGCTGTTCCTTCCCCGCTTTTTAAAATTTGTATCTGCGGAGCTCTGCAGAGACAGATAATAAAAAAAAGGGGGGGAACGAACAAGCCAGCCAGAGGGGGACGCAAGAGGGACTGGGCGTTTCCTCCCTCTGGCTGCCCATTCCTCCCCACCCCACCCCATTTCTTTTTATTTTTATTATCTGTATCTGCGGAGCTCCACAAATATAGATAATAAAAATTTAAAAAAGAGGGGGAGGAACAGCCCATTTCCCTCCTCCCCCCATTTTTATTTTTACTTTCCCAGAGGTGCGGGGCCTCTGGAATAGTGAACATCCGCTATCATCACAGACTTTTTCAAGAACAAAATGTATACTAGCAATGACTTCCAACCAAAGAAGCCACATGCCCACATCACATGTCTCAATGAGGCATTGCCCTCATTACTTCACCAGCAGGCGGCAGAGCCAGGCTTGAACTGCACTGCTCGGATACAAGACTTAGACGAGTCCCAATTGGAATAACATATGCTCATCCACACCCTCCTTTTGAGATATTTGGTTTTCCATATGGCACATGTGAGACTGCTGCCCAAGGAATACATGCCTAAAGTCCAGGGTAAGCATAGATCAAATTGCATGGTCCAGTGGATCCTGGCTAGGACTTTACTTCAGCAGGGCGCTGGGATTGAACCCCTCTCCAGATTTTAGATTTCACTCCTCCTCACTTTTTTCATTTAAATAGCACACCAATATATTTCTCCAGAGGTTTAGAAGGGAACTAATTGGGAACATCCACCCTAGAATCACTTAGCAATGCTCTTCCACCATCAAATGGAAGCACAATCACTGTGGCTCCACACCACACAAAAGTATTTCCATTTTAACATCCTGTGCCATCCATTGCTATGGCAGAGGCAGTCTCAGTGAGAGCCTAACAACGTTCATGCAGGAGTAATTCCCATTTGGTACAATGGGATTTAATCCTTGGATAGTGTATGAGGAGCACTGCCTTTTAAAAATAGCCTTGTGGTTGTGCTTCTGCACAGCAGCAGACAGGAAGACTAGAGGAAGACAAATATGATGGGGGAAACACACCTGGCTCCCCCACCCTGGGTTTCTTGCTGCTTCTAGTAACCTCTCCCCTGGACAAAGGGTCCCTGCCATTAATCAACCCACCGCCTCTTTCTGCATGCTTTGCAGCCAAAGCAGTTGCTCGTCCAGGAATCCTCTCACCACAAGGAAAGAGGAAGCCATTAGGCAGAAGCTGCAAGCCTTTTAAAGCAACGGTATTCCTGATGAGTGCATTTGCACATGGCCCGAACTCACTGCAACAAGCTAATGATGCAACTGCGTTTAAGCCACATACATGCACTATGACCACAGATGAGGCCTGAAATAGATGGGAGATAGGGATAAACAGGAACAAACAACATATCGAGATCAACCTTGTCTGGATGCTGTATCAAAAGTGAGTGATATAAAGGAGGCAATTCCCCACCACCACCAAAAAAAGGAATAGTGTGGATTGTTCATGATCAAGCAACTGAGACAATCAGTTAAAACCTTATACGTCTCAGAGGATTTTTATTGCATTGTGCTATTGGGTCCACCGGAGCTACCATTACACAGTCATTATCCCCACTCACATTTTTATTTGGGAATTTCATCACTATCAGGAACGAATGCTGACACTACCATGTACCTCCCTTTGCAACAGGGAGCACAATGTCTTACAGAACGAAGCTTTCCCCTTCCTTCACCAGAACTGTAAGTGAAATATAACAAAGTAAACAGTCTGATTCTGTAAGTTAGGCCGCAATCCTCTGCATGCTTAGACAGAAAAAAGTCCTACAACTTCCAGCATCCCACAGACAGCATGGCTGGCTGGGAAATTCTGGGAGTTGCAGGACTGTTTTGTGTCTAAACATGCAGAGGATTTCTCGTTTAATGTGGTAAACACTTCAGAGGCTGCCGTTGTGTGGAGGAGACCAATTACATTGACAACACCCTAAAGAACAACAACAGAATTCTGTACCAAGATGACCCATTTCATACACCAGAGCAGTGACTATTATATGGATATTGTAATAAATAGTCTCATCTCACTCTTGACTCCTATAATGGAAGTCTCTACTCACAGCTAATAGCTTAGTCATTCATTTCCTTTGGAAAATAAATTGTTGGTGGCTATTGTTGTTTTAAAAAGGCTTCAAAAAAAGAACAAGCTATAAATATGAACTTGGACATTTTCCCGATACACAACCTTGATGTTACGTTAGAAAAAGAGCCACTCTCCTATTTGCTTCTGAGACCTATATTTCCTTTCAAAAACAAAACCTAAAGTTCTCTTTTGCCTGTCCCCACATATCTGAATTCTTGTTTGACATATAAAGATGGAAGGCTTGAAAAGTTAAAAGAATGACCATCACATGCTCAAGTTAGAGCATCACACCCTTTTACGAAACAACAAGGTTTATTAAGAGTCCACACATTCAGTTCACGAAGGCATTTGCTACTAAAACTTAGCCATAAGAATATTTTAAACCTTCCATTGATAATCTATTTATGTACCCCTATATAAAATCATATAACAGATTTACTGCTGTGAAACATCTAGCTTGCAGGTAGCTTAACACAACTGACAGTTCCCTTAAATCAGAAAATATTTCAAGTAACCATTGATCTGCTTAGTTATGGTTAGGATTGCAGCCTATAATTCTTCTAATTGTAGGCTGCAAGAGTACTTAAAAGGATAGTCTCAAAGTGTGGTATTTTAACACACTTTTGGGACTATAAAAACTCAAGTGAGAATTTTTAGAATGAGACTAGTTGACAATACTATAGCCTCATTTATCTTCGTTAGGAAAGGTACCTTAGAAAATGGAACAAATCAAATCTACTGCTACTTATTTATATTTCATGCCTTATACCTTTTCTATGAAACCTTTGTTAAAACTCTTCTCATTAGCATGAAGGATACTGTTCTTTGATACTATCAGCCCCCCCCCCTTTTTTTTTAATGTGAAACCATACACAAAATCAACTGAGGATTTTGGACCAACAAAAATTCCACTAAATTAGAGTGGACGGAAGAGAGATAGATCTGGATGTACTGGTAAATCTTTGGGCAATTTGCAGTAGATCTAAAAATCTAAAGTTCTGACAATCAATTGCTTAGACACAGCAACAGCAAAATGAATCCCCACCCCACCCTAATTATACAGCTGAAATGTGAAAAAATATTGGGATAACCAGGAGTGGATTTTTGTGTGGCACGTCTAGCCGTAGTACTCAAAAACAAGATCCTGAGAGCAGAATTCTTTTAATTCTACGTATATGTCTTCTGCTTAAGTCTTCAGTTGGTGGATCTCAGGGTACTAGTGAAAAAGTAGATCCTACAAAAAATCATTCCTGGAAAAAGAAACTAAAGTCCAAAAATCTGGCCAGATGCGGTGGCACAAAGTTTGCAGTTTACATAAACCCAGTCTCAAAATAGAGATTTGCAGTCAGAATGAATTCGTCAGTAGGTGTTGCACGTATCAGATTTCTCTGGTTCCATCCCTACTATTAATTCATTCATACAGCAAATCTCCATGTTAAGACTGTGTTTAACTAAACTGTAGACCTCACAGCCATTAAAGCCTGGTCAATTTTTTGGACACAGTTTCTTCCCCCATCCCCTGCTTGATGAAGAGAACATGCAAGCTTCACAATTTTGTGGAATAGTGGTTAGTCCCAATGAAGATATTGCTTAACTGAATTTTGGGGGTTTTCCCCTCATGGACCAGCATGGCTACTTTTGTTTTGTTTTAGAACATATACAAAATTTGCAGTCCCAAAAAAAGATACGCAATTCCAAATGAACATTCCTGCAGTTCAAAACTCAAGCCACACACAACTTATTTTATGTTGATGTAAATAGTGGCTGATGATAATGTGAAAAGAAAAACGAGTAGTCCAGGGTCCTGTGGAAACCTAAACCCTGATGAAGCATAGCCACTTTTCCTCCCCCTACCAAAGATCCTTTCAAAAGACTCCACTGCTAGAGTGTACTGTACAGCAATGTTTTCAAGACGAAGGAAATCATTCTAGGACAAATCACATGCAGTTGTCAATGTTATCATGAGGACAGTGATGTCATAAAATATCCAATACGACATTCTTAAAACTGCTGTGCTGTGTTTCTGCATCTGTTTTCCTCCCCCTTTTTCCTTAGTTTTCTTAATATCCCGCACTCCAAATAAAGTTTAGTTGGCATTCATGATGCTTAACTAGAATACTCTTCTGCATTATGGCTGTGAAATTAGCTCCGGCTATTGGGCGGTATAGAAATGTAATAAATAAATAAATAAGTAAATAAATTCCCCAGGAGGTGACTCTAAGCAACAAAGCATGTCCAGACACACAAGGAAAATGCACAGCTGTGTTGTAGCAGCGCATGCCATGCATGTGGATTACAATAGCACAGCACTGTGCAGCTTTGCCCGCCCTGCTGCCACCCCCACCTACCCCGCCAAAATTCTGCAGAAATTTATGAAAAAAGCAGATGGAAAAGTTCATGATAACAATGGTCTACGCCCTGCAGCAGTGCTATCCCAGCTGGATGTTATTTCAACAGCCAATGGCAGCTAGACCCATGTGACTTTTGTTAGCCAGAAGGATTGTGGGAGAGCAGGAGAGAGGGTGGACAGGTAGCTGCAGGTGCAATTAACTATTCCTCTGCTCTCTGCCTCTAAAGAAGAGTTTGTGCAGGGGTGGGGGGGACGAGGAGGCGAAGGTATCTTCAGAACTACACAGGAAAGCTGTCATCTACATCCACAGCAGCATCGCACAGAAAACATAAACTGTGACAAACTAACTTCAAGATCATGAGTTCAAAACATGGGGGGGGGGGAAACTATCCACACAAGAACATTCCCTAAGAGTCAACATGTTTTGTTTGAGTAAAAAAACCATAGCACAGAAAAGAGAAGCTAAGGCAAATGACTTGAAGTTCATGAGGCAAAGCAAGGGAGGAGAGATCCAGACAGCCACACAAATGCACTCTAAGGAGCCAAATATTCCTGTTCCAGTAACAACCCTCAATCTACAGAAAAGGGAAGCTGAGGGGAAGGGAAATAGATTCTCTCTCATAAGCACACACTTTCTCTCTCTCTCTTTCACTGGTGGCAAGAAAGATTGAAAAAGGCTGATGGAAGGCTCGCTCTACCCCACACTCCTGTATCTGTTTAGTGTGTGGTCACTAAACAGATACAGTATTTTAAAAAACAAACAAAACATTACTAGTATTGTTGCCTATGGGAATTCAACTCTAAGCACTACTCCAAAACCCAGGCAACCCAATCATGCCCATATTTGGGAGACAGGCAGTGCAGTCCTCATAGATGCTATGCTTCTGAGCATGCGCACCCAATGCGTATGCTCAGTAACCCACCCAGCAAGTACAGAGCCGGACAGTGATGGAAAAGAGCACCCAGTGAGGTAAGGAAGAAGCAAACAAGAGCGCCAGAACCTCACCTCACACCCCAATTGTAGGTGATTCCATTAGAACTTGCTGGGAAGGGACTGGCAGTCGGTCTCTATTCTTTTGTGGACTGCAAGAGATGGGGGAGTGGTACCTTCCCCCCCCCCCCACCAGTATAAAGCCACCACTGGAACTGACAGGATGAGAGACTTGTCCTAATCAAAATATGACCAAAACACATAAACAGTCTCATTAATACTGCATTTTCTGTTCATCTGCCAAGGAAAATAGCAGGCACACAAACAATACTACTTATTTTTTAAAAAAATGTCTTAGATCACAGGTAAGAAAAACCCAGCTCATCCCAGAACAACAGCATCCACTATCTGCAGAGCTGTACACATTATAGAATCTCACCTTGAAGCAACCCAGCAACTACCACAGAAGGATTTACAGCAGTTTGGCTGTCATTTCATACATGCATGTGACTAAACAGTGGTGTTATGATTTCCCTTAATTACAGGTGTTAAATGTGGTGCTTTGTTAGCAGTACTATACTGTCTTGGTTGTGTAAACATCTGCATAACAAGTACCATTTCTATACTATTGGTGAAATGTGACTATTGGTGAAATGTGATTCTATGAACAGCCTTGGCAACAGAAGTGTTCCCTATATTAGTGATGAGTTTAGTAATGTACAAACAAAATGGGAAGTGAGTAGCTCCCATTTTGAAGCAACTCCCAAAGAATGGACATATTTTTAGTAAGAGGAATGTAGAGCAATCTGCAAATCAACTAATTATCTTGTTAAGTCAGTCATGATGGTTCTTTTTGCAGGCCAGAATTTGAAGTTGAGCAATTTCCTTATTTGCACCCAGGTTAAAGTACATTGGTTTTATGCATACAAAGCTCTCAAGCAGTGCTGTAAGGAAGTTGTTCTAGTCCAGTGGTTCTCAACCTGGGGCACTCCAGATGTGTTGGACTGCATCTCCCAGAATGCCCCAGCCAGCAGAGCTGGCTGGGGCATTCTGGGAGTTGTAGTCCAACACATCTGGAGTGCCCCAGGTTGAGAAAGGCTGTTCTAGTCTAACCTGTCATCTGAGAGCCTACAAATGGTTTACCTCCCCATTACCTAATACCCAAAATTCCTTGTATTAGTTTAGCTAAGTGTCAGAAGAGCAGTAATCACAGTGTGATTTTTTTTAAATGAAGGTTTTAGCAGCTATCCCTAATCCTCCTGCTCTTTCTTTGAGAAACAGATGCTGTGCCCCAAAACAGCTGTACCCAATTATGAGGGAGCGGTGTTGGGAAGAGAATGCTGACTCCATACTGGAAGTCTATCAGATTGGTAAAAGAAAGGGGGGAACTTCTTGCTTTCAGCTGCTATATAAAATGGCTTATAATTCTAAAAAACAGAGCAAAATGGAAGCTGAGAGTTGTCTAAAGAAAAAGTGATACCAAAGAAATGTTTAAATGAATTTAAATGAACATCAAGTTTTAAAAGCTTTAGGAAAAAGAAAAGTTTTTAGTTGAGCTTTAAAAGCTGCGATTGAACTTGTAGTTCTCAAATGTTCTGGAAGAGCGCTCCAGGCGTAAGGGGCAGCAGAAGAAAATGGACGAAGCCGAGCAAGGGAAGTAGAGGCCATTGGGCAGGCGAGAAACATGGCATCAGAGGAGCGAAAAGCACAAGCGGGGCAATAGTGTGAGATGAGAGAGGAGAGATAGGAAGGAGCTAGACCGTGAAAAGCTTCGAAGGTTAACAGGAGAAGTTTATATTGGATTCTGAAGTGAATTGGAAGCCAATGAAGAGATTTCAGAAGTGGAGTAACATGGTCAGAGCGGCAAGCCAAGAAGATGATCTTTGTGGCAGAGTGGTGAACAGAAACCAACGGAGTGATGTGAGAAGAAGGAAGGCCAGAGAGAAGAAGGTTGCAGTAGTCCAACCGTGAAATAACCAGCGCATGAACAAGCGTCTTGGCAGAAGAGACAGACAAAAATGATTGAATCCTGGCAATATTATACAGGAAAAAACGACAAGATTTAGCTACTGCCTCAATATGAGGAATAAGGGAGAGCAAGGAGTCAAATATAAAGCCAAGGCTACGAGCATCCTTGACCGGAGTTATAGGGAACATCTGGAAAATTACAGGTGCAACATAGAGGATTAGCAATAATTCCCCCTTCCACAACTGCAAGATAAGCAAACATTCAACAGGTGTTTTCCCATCACTATCGATGTGAGTTTAATTTCTTGAAATCCTGCCCGCCATATAGCTGTTGGGAAAACAGAAACTCTGAAAGAAATTAAATCCCAAACTTTAACAGAATGTTACAAAGGCTTTGAAAATCTAATGCCTGTGCCCGTGTTTTATATTTGTGCTAAGGCTTATTAGGGCTTTGACGTTTTTCCTACGTTGAATGTCACTTCAGTTTTTTCCTACACAGAAGGGTGCACACCACCCTTCCCCAACCTGGGGCCCGCCATATGTTTTGGACTGTGAAACCTAGTCAGGATGCCTATGAAACCTAGTCAGGATAGCCAATGGTTAGGATTGATGGGAGTTGTCATGCAAACCTCTGGAGGGTACGAGGTTGGAGAAATCTGGTACACACCATATGTAGAAATTCCACATGAATTTAGTCAATGAACACATGATGCAAATCTTCCCAGAACCAAAGCTGCTAACTGACATAGCAAAATAGACACATGGATTCATCCCAATAGAGAAACTTGTACATATATGTTAGAAAGAATAGCACATGGAAAGTGGCTCTTATTCCCAGGACATCATATTGTGTTATTTTTTAAAGCTCTCCTCTCCTGTAGGAGTAAAGACTAGTGTGTAAGATTTCTGCTCACCTAAGGGAGTTAAGATTGAGAATGAGAGAAAGCGGTTGCTTAAAACCACTCAGTGAACTTCATTACTGAGCAGGAATTTGAATTCCGGTCTAATCAGTCCAAGTCTAGAAGCCTATCCTCTCTACCATGCTGCCCTTCCACTGTGGAAACCACATTTAAATGTTTTATCTTATGTGAACCGCCCAGAGAGCTTCGGCTATGGGGCGGTATGTAAATGCAAAAATAAATAAATAAATAAATAAATTTTAAAACCAACACGTTTCTACCCAAGAACAGGCATACTCATAACAAGACAGTTGCTTCTGAACATATGCAGAGTACTCTCCCCTCGGGACTGAGATAATCCCAGCCGGCTCACAGGACACACCTCTAGCTTGATTTTGGAGCCGCGCTGCTTTTGCAGACGGCGAATCGGGTCGCCTCCGCCCCAGCCCCGCTTCTCTTGCACCCTCACCTGCGATGTCCCACAGCTGCAACCTCACCAGGGTCCTGCTATCCCAGTTGAGGACTTTGAGAGCGAAGTCCACGCCGATGGTGGCCCGGTAATGCTGCGAGAAGAGCTGGTGGACGTAGCGCTTGATGATACTCGTTTTGCCCACTCCGAGCTCACCGATGACTAGAACCTTGAACAGATGCTCCCGACTTTCAGACGCCCCAGAACTGCTGCTACTGCTGCCGCCGCCGCCGCCTCTCTCCCCTCCAGCCATTCTCACTCTGCCTCCTTCCCGCGTAGGGAACTCCGCCGGGAAACGCAGACCAGGCAGGGGCGAGGGAGGAGGGAAAGGGCCCCGCTCACGAACGTCCCTCTGGCAGCTCAAGAAACTTTCTTTCTCCGGCGGCTCCGGTGGGAAGGTGCGACCTTCTACAGACACAGAACAAGGAACGGGGAAGAAAGGAGGGCAGGGAGGGAGGGAGGGAACCACCTGACTGGAGTCACAGGACGCGGAAACCCTGCAAGTTATAAAACTCCAGAAAGTGGGTGGAGGCAGCCAAGGCCGGGGAGGGGCATGGAGGCCAGCGCAGCCCCTCCCTCTACGAAGTTCAGTTTCCTCTCGCTGCCTGTGAGGGCTTAGCTACGTATGACGTTGCGTACATATGGCAGAACGGGGGGGGGGGCTCAACGCTGCTGCTGCTGCTTTTGGGGAAGGGAAAGCAGCCGATTGGGTGAAGAGAAGCAATCATACGGGAAACAAATCGATACAGCGATCTCTTCAGCAGAGGCAGGGCTGGGCAGAGGGGGCCCCAGTTGGCATGGGCCTATGATCTTAAGGGGCCTACTCCGAGTCCCCCTGGGCAAAGTTACTTGATTTTTCTGTTGTTGAATTTGCCCAAAGAACAGCACGTAAAGCATTTCTGAATGTGAAGAAGTGATGTCTATATACATCTTGAATAAAAGTGCTTGCCATTACCTTTTTTAACAAATTGTTCTAGTTCATATGTATTTAGAACAGATTAAAAAATATGTAATGAACACTTTGAAATGGGGCCTACATTTCCTATCTGGCCTGGGCCTGTCACCAGCTTTGCCGGGCCCTGAGCAGAGGCTGGAAAAGAACAAGAGGTAGGAATGGTCCAGCCAGGAAGCCCCTACGTCTGCCCTCTTCCGCCGCCCCCCATGGCACCTCTTCCTCTGAGCTTTGTCAGTTCAGGGGAAGTGTGCAAAGCAAGAGAAGGCTGCTTCGGCTCTTGCCTCCTCTCTCTTAGTCACCCTCTCTAGGATGACTGGGCTCATATTGCTGCCTAGTATGTGTGTGTGAGAGAGCAGCCCCTCCCTCGGTTGCCCATCGCCCTCTCTGGGCAATGCGGCATGGAGCCTTTGGTCACTGAAGGAGCAGCTGCCTGGCCTTCTCAGTCACCTGCACTCTGAGTGATGGTTGAGATTTAGGCCCAGCTGGCCAACTCCAACACCACTAAAAACTTTTCTACTGGAGGCATTTATTCTGTGCTCAAGATTCTTTACTCATGTCTTTAAGACCTTCTCATGATCCTCCAGTTTTGATTTTTTTTAAAAAAAAAGCACTTCCCCAGTAGTGTTTTTTCCCCTTTTTTTCCCTTAGAGCAGGGGAAATGGGGCATTATTTCTGAAAGCAAAGGAAAAGGTGTTTTCCTGCTTGTGTAACTTGAGATGCTGCTATAGCACAGTGCCACCTAAAAGCAGGAAAGGAAAGGCTCATTGTGCAGAGCTCAGATGTCAATTCTGAGAGGAAACAAAGCAATTAGAGTGATTAACAGCCTAGTGTAGAAAAGCTCTAAGAATGAGAGAACAGGCAAAAGTGGCTGGTGATTGTTCCTCCAAGAAGCAAACACATTTTACTCACTTGCTTCCTCTGGGTGGCTAAGCCTAATTCTTCCCAGTGCATTGTCCAAAGTGAATTGGAGGATTGCAATCATCCCTTGCCCTTAATGCTGCGAGAAGGAAGAGCTGAACCATTTTGTGAAGGAACCAGCTAACTCTCACTCACTCACCCAGCCTCCCTCCCTTTCTCTCTTTGGGTGGGGTGGTTCTGGGGGCAAATGAGGACGCACACAGGCAAAAACACACACAGTAACTGCTTTTACTTCCTTTCTTTTGCTCACTTACCTGGGCACTATAGCACCCTCTATGGGCAGTGCAGCATAAATAATAATAAATAATAATAATAATAATATATTTATTTATTTGTTACCCGCCACTCCCTCTGGATCGAGGCGGGGTACAACACAAATAAAAACACCATAAAATACATACAACTAATTCAAACGTTTTAAACCAGTGCATCGTTAAAAACAGCACAACATTAAAAAAGGCATCTTAAAATTCAACTGGGTAGGCCTGCCGGAAGAGATCAGTCTTTATGGCTTTCTTAAATTCTGGAAGACTGTTAAGTTGACGAATCTCTCCCGGCAAGCCATTCCACAAACTGGGAGAGGCAGAAGAAAAGGTCCTCTGGGTAATAGTTGTCAGCCTTGTTTTTGTTGGCTGGAGTAAATTCTTCCCAGAGGACCTGAGTGTGCGGGGCGGATTGTACGGGAGAAGGCGATCCCGCAGGTAGCCTGGACCCAAACCATGTAGGGCTTTAAAGTTGATAACCAACACTTTATACTTCGCCCGGAAACTAATTGGCAGCCAGTGAAGAGATTTTAAGACTGGTGTGATGTGGTCATCCCTAGGTGTACCGGTGTGACCAACCTGGCTGCCATGTTTTGAACTAGTTGAAGTTTCCGGACTAGGAACAGTGGTAGCCCTATGTAGAGCGCATTGCAGAAGTCGAGCCTCAAAGTTACCAGCGTGTGCACTACCGTCTTTAGGTCTTCTGACTCTAGGAAGGGGCGCAGCTGGCGTATCAGCCGAAGCTGATAGTAGGCACTCCTGACTGTTGCAACTATCTGGGCTGTCATTTGGAGCGACGGATCCAGAAGCACCCCCAAGCTGCGAACACAGTCTCATACAAAGTTGGTCACGGGTGGAATGGCTAAGTGAATCACTTGCTTGCCTGAATTCTCCCTCTGGACAACACAATGCTGGGCATTTTGCCTAGTGAATCAAATCCTGCCTGCTGAGAGGTAGAGAGAGAAGATGAGTGAGAGAAGGCAGCGAAGGAGCCATTGCAACCTCCACATGATTGGTTGGCCTTTTGTGCCAAGGATTGGGCAAGTGGTAGTTGCTGCTGTCTCTGATGGCTCATGCTGCAATGCTTTACCTGCTTGCTCCTCCTGGCTCTTTTGGGAAAAAGTGGGGCTTAGCAGGGCCATCCAGATGGAGAGAGGGAGCAAACAGAGGTGTGTGGGTGGGTGGGGGGGTTTCTGCTCACTCGCTTGCCCTTTGCCTCTGCTTTCTCACTTGGTCTTTCTTACTGGATGGTGCAAAGGAGACGGAAAGAGCAAGAAGTAGCCGCTCCATGGAGGAAGAGCTGCCTCTCTGCCTGCTCACTCGCCCACTCTGCCCCAGTGGAATTGCAACTCCGAAGGAGAGTGCTGCTACTTCACTAACCAGTCCTCTGTGCTGCACTGCCCAGAAAGAGAGAGAGGTGGCAATCTGCACCTGTTCTTTAAAAACGTATTTTTTAATGATGTTTTTAATCTGTTTTTATTCTTTTCCCCCATTTGTTCACCACTCCAAAATCCTTGGATAGGGAGCGGTATATAAATATTATAACTAAGTAAAAACAAACAAATAAGTGGGCAGAGGCAGCTGCTTGTTCTCTTTTGGAGTTTCGAGGTGGACAGTTACTAACAGTACAACTGAAAAGCTTTGTGCAGCTATTCTGCCTTTCTCTCTTTAACAGTGTGTGTGTGTGTGTGTGTGTGTGTGAGAGAGAGAGAGAGAGAGAGAGTGATAAGAATAATGACAGAAGAAGATTTCTGGATCCCTCATAAAACGTTGTAATTGAGGCAGGGTATTGACACAATAAATGTCTTGCTTGGAAATTAAGCAGCATTGTCAGCTCAACCTTCCCTGCCATGGCCACGGCCTTCTCTTACTTGCACCCTTTGCTGCCCACCAACAGAAGTGCCATCGCTCAGAGGAAGAGGCACCATGTGAGAGGGGGGACCTGAGAGTTTCCTGCCCACGCCCTGTTCTTTTCCAGCCTCTCTAAAGAGGCAGCAGAAAGAAGCAGCCATCGCAATTGAATGTTTACCCTTTGATTGCTTCTCCTCATCTAATAATTTGCTTTTCCTTCAAGACATAGCAGGGTTAACCACCCTTTTAAAGTATGTGTTTAACATCATATATAGTTAGACCCTGAGACCTCTTATGTGTACTTAAACTAGGGGTGTACGGATTTTGTTAAATCCATTCCATCTGTGTTTTGCGGATCTCCAGGCATTGTCCACTCATTGATGGAATCGTTTTTTGGTTTTTTTAGGGATGTATGCTAATTTCGTTCCTGTTTGCAAATGTGCAATTATCTTAATGTGCACTTGTGCAAGGGTGCACTAGTGGTAATGCACAGTTGTGCAAAACACACTTGTGCAAATCTCTTCCAAAAGTGGTCGGCAAGTCTACAGAATGTGCACGACTTGGAAAAAAGCCAGTCTGCTCCAGAATCCACAGAAAAGATTCACAGAAATCCGAACTCATTTGAATCTGTTCTTCGACATCCATAAGTTAGACCCTGAGACTGTTACATTAAAAGAGTGCAAAAGGAGCTCTATTGGGGGCTGTCTACATACAGGGAAAGCCCTGCAGGGTCTATGAATCTGCGCCCTGTTGGTTAGATGACACAGGCGGAGGTTCACAGCCACCGTGGGGCTTCCCTGCAATGCTGCATTTGAAAAAAGCCAGGGATTTACCCTGATTTTTTCAAAAGGAGTGATGTCTACACAGTGCTTCTGCCATGTAATGTCGCTCTGTGGCCAGTCCGGGGCCAACCCGTGGGTGGAGCCTGGGTGAAGGCAACCATCGATTAGTTGCCTTCCACCAGGAAGAAGGGGGTGGTGGCTCTGAGGCTCGGCTGGCCGCCCAGAAACCCCACGCTCCCTCCTCAGCATTGAGATTACCAACGCCACCCCGGGAGTGGGAAAGCACAGGGCTGAGGAGGGAGGCAGCGCCAACCCAGCACCATGAAGACAGCCCTTAGGGCTGCCCAACTTGGTCTTTTGGTTCTAATAAAATAGATGTGTGGGGAACTTCCCCTGCCCACAGGGGATTGCATATTGGGAGTTGTGTATGCAAAATCACATCGGTACATGCCCCACATGAACCATAGTCTCACTGTGGGTTAAAAGTAACCCTTGGTGGGCTGTTGTGTTGTGTGAAGTGCCCCACAGGCACTTTAGTGTTTGATGCCAATTCCATACTCCTAACATGTGAGAGCTAGGGCTATCGTCTGAAGTTGTTTGCAGGGGCCCATGTCTCATCTCTTTCTCCAGCTTGTTCTCAAACCCTGAATTGATCAGCTCACTGTTTCACAGTTCAAACACATGAGAAAGTGCTTAGGAAATGTCCACAAGCAACTAGGGGTTATGTTTAAAAGGGCCCAACGTGTTATCAATGAAGTTAACTGAGTTGTTGCTGTTGGCTAGTAATGGGACAGACTGTTTGGTCTCAGCTTCGTTTTTCTTTTTAATGTCATGTCTAACCTTACGTTCAGTGCTGTCATGTCTAACCTTTAGGCAGCAGAGTATAATACTCTCCTTCATATTTAGAAAACTCGCACTTGTCATACTTAATTAGCAAATGTTATGAATGTTCTCATGACTTCTGCTTTGTGTATCTTTGCCACGAAAAGCATTATTTGCAAGCTAGTTTCACAGTGGCAAGGATATATACTGGAGGACAAATTAGAAAATGAACTTGCCATTGTTAATTAAGCCCGCTTGCTTGACAACAGAATGTGATATGAATTTTGGAGGTTAGTGTGTTGCATTCCTAATGCCTAAAGCCTTTGATGTTCTGTCCTGTAGACCAAATTCATTCAAAACTTAAAAGATCTCACCAGTTATCCATTCACTGTCTTACCCGGGAGCATTAAAATGTTGTGAAATATAAATATGGCTTTTCTGCATTTGAATGATACAAATGAGATAAGACACTCTACTTGAAATGAGAATCATAGAAAATAAGTACTAAGCAAATCACCATCTGCACACCCTGTAGAATAATAACAGCACAGAAAGGCTGATCAATGGGATGGTGATGCTATTTAGAGAGATTCCCAAGCAAATATTCCACTGCAATCATCACAGCAGCTGATACTTTTTAACCTAATAAGCTTGGTATTGGCATATGTGTGCATGGTGAACTGTGAACTTGGAGTGTGACACACACACCTTCCATACAAGTTCCAAGAAATTCTTAAAAGTTTTATTGAACTTTTTTGACTTTCCCTTAAAGTTCCTTGGATGTTTTGTCTAAGCAGATAACGCTAAACTCAACTTAAATTTCACTTTCACTTTAGGTGAAATTTGGTGGCAACCTGCAGGGGTACGGCCTCGCTCCCCACATACATACATTTCATTACTTTGTTGAAACACTTTCAGCTTCTCCCAGACTTCCACAGAAGTTTTGCCCTAGCAGAAACCTCAAAAATGGGCCTTCCCAATATGTTGGCACTACAACTCCCCTCATCCCCAGCCAAGGCTGTAAATTCCATGGCAACTTTACAGAGATGGATTATGTTCTCAAAATGTCTTTCATAAGACATGGAATGCTGTTTTAAGCTTGGGCACCCTTGGTGTCTGGAAGTTTATCCCTGACCACCAGTTAAAATTGAATGTAACCATACAGCATCACATGTGCTGAAAGCATATCACATTGTGTGTCATTGGGCCTTTGGGCAAGACCTCATCTCTAGCAGTTTCCTGGAAAAATGCTATGCTTATTTGTAGTGTCCTTTAATGGCAGAACCGCTATAATCACAAATGTCAAGCTTCCATTGACTTTAGAAAGTTTTTTGAACAGATGCTTCAGAAACCTCTTCTGGTGCCGATTTAATTGGGTTGGGAAGTGAGTGAGAGTATTTTGTACGCCAATGAAATATTTCTTTCCCCCAAAACAAAGGATCCCTTAGGAGAGAAACTGGTGATATTTATCTACAAAACACAGTTATTGAGTGTTTTGTAGGAAGTGCAGACATAGAAATGTGTAACAATCAGGCCTGGACCAACCTACTGTGCAGTTCGAGGCAAGAAGTCCCCGGCTTCCTTCCCAGCTGCGGGGACCTTGCCAAGAGGACAGGTGACCGCTCCTCGCTAGCTGCTTTCTCAGGGTGGCAAATGCAAGAGCACCCACTGGAGGTGGCTGTGGGCCCTGCTGGCAGGAGCAGTACGACAATGGAACCAGTTACCTAGGGAAGTCATGGCCTCTTCCACACTAGAGGCCTTCAAGAGGCAGCTGGACAACCATCTGTCAGGGATGCTTTAGGGTGGATTCCTGCATTGAGCAGGGGGTTGGACTCGATGGCCTTATAGGCCCCTTCCAACTCTACTATTCTATGATTCTAGGGTGGGTGGCACAATTTGTCACTCTTCCCTCTCCACCACCTGAAAAATGTGCCTCAGTCTGCCTAAGGAGAAGGATGGCCCCAGTAGCAATCGTATAATTTGATGGGAAGGGTGGCCAGAATGCTGCATTTCTTCATCTGTTTGAATGAGAAAATGAAGATTTCTTTCATCACGGAAGCAGCTATTCCATTTTTTTAACTCACCAGCAGTAGAGGGAGATGAAAGACCTCTTGTTTTTCTCCTCGTCCTTCCCCATCCTGTACCTTTTGTGTCGTGTCTTCTTAGATTGTAAGGCTGTGGGAAGGGACTGTCTTGTTTTTATTGACTGTAAGCTGCTCCTAGAGCTTTTTTTGGCTGAGGAGTAGGATAAAAATGTTTTAAATAAAGAAATAATCTTTGCCAGTCAATGCAGTTTCCACTCAGCTCAGCCCATATAATTCACGGGAAAAGATCTGACTGTGAGTTGCTATCAATCCCATGCTAGATATGGGGGCCATGTACAATCCATGATAGTGTATTTTGCACTTTATTCATTGTATTTTTGATTTCTTTTTCACTTATTCCATTTTAACTGAAATAATAGTGTTTTCAAAAACCCATCAAACCTGCAATACATGGACCTCTAGTGACATAAACTGTCAAGAAGCATTTGAATGAAACATTTGAATGACAAAAAATACTCATCGGTCTAGACTGGAATCACATCTCATAAAGTGTATACATTTCCCACATTTTATATCCAGAGCAGAGATCTGCTTAAAACAGTGACTGGCTTCAGATGATGTGCCGTGAGCCAGGTTGCATTTGGGGGTTGTCATGTCATGTGAACCCAGTGAGCATATGTTATGTGAGGGTTAAACAACCCTTGTACAAGACACACATATACAATAGCATCTGACTTCCTAATGAGGGTTGCATATTCAGACTGGCAGCTGCACACACTCCACATGCACTGCAGCCTCACTGTGGGTTAAATAACCCCTAGTGAGCTGTGTTATATGTGTTGTGCCTCAGCTTGAGGAATTAAACAGAAAGGAGGAACAGCTGAGCCTGGGAGTGTTTGGGGAGTGGCCCTTCACAGGAGCAGGCAGAAGCTAGCTGAAGGCCCATGCAGGTGACAACAATTTCCAATCACCACAATCCCCATAAAAGACTTGCCAGAACTCAGAAGCGACGCTGGAAGCAACTATGGTTCTTGGTGCCATGTCTTCGGTGCTTGCATCTTGCCTGGACTTATCTTGACCTTGGACTGGATCCTGATTACTTTTTGGCACATTCCTAAACCCAGCATTGTTTGACCTGGTTTCTGATGGATACTTTTGGCTTTTGACCTCGGACTGTTTATTGATGTTTCCAGCCTGCTTATCTCGCTAACACTGGTGATTTACGACAATATGAACAACCCCAGTGACTCACAGGCAGCCTGGGTCTGCTTATTCCTTCTTTACTAGATGTCCCCATAAGGGACTTTTCTGCACGATCACATTCCCTTCCCCTCATGTGCATTGCACAAGGCCTACATGCCTTCATTAAAAGGAACATTTTTGTTGTGTGGATATCATATTGTACAAGCACTCAAAGCCACAATATTTTGAACCTGAGAAAATGCCATATTTTCTCCAGCTATAGATTTATTGCTATAATGTTGTTGTGATTGCTGTCTGGAATGTAGTTTTTCAAGTGGCATGGATACTGCTTGTGATGTACATAGCAACAAGTAAAATTACCCACGCTCATGCAGTTTTTAACGTTCCCCCTGTAAACTGGTTTAACTATTCTTTGGAGGCTGTCTTTAGCTGTTGTTCAGAATTTGTGAGTTCACAGTATGAATGCCCCTCATCCAGAATTTCCAGCCTAATCATAACCCAAGCCCAAACCTCTCTGCAGATTGCTGTCAATTTATAATTAGCGCAAGCTTCTCTCCCTCTCTGCCGTTAAAGCTTCCCATTCCTCCTGATGAAACTTATCACGGATGTTGATGTGTAGGGCTGCTGCATTCATCAGGCCCTGCATCAGCAGTAGGGCTGATGCATTCACCAAGGCCTCTGGGAAATATATTTTCCAAGTGCCTCTGGCTACTTATTAGAATGCTGCATCTCTAGAAAAAACACCATGGAATCCAGGAAGCTGTCCTAGCAATGTTTTATGGCCTAATCCAAATTCAGGAAAAGGAACGGGTCATTATAGGAAAGGTTAGAGGCTGGGAAGGAGTTTGGGGTGGAGAATCTTTCGGACTATGTTGTGCATGATGAAAACTTAAGTAGGGATGTATGAGAATTTCATTTTTGCTTGCCCTGTCCGAAGCCCTGAGCATGAGCATGAGCACATCTCTACCGATGATGTTCATAGATTGCCGAGCATGCACTCACATTCGATTTGTGCAACGTTCTCAGTTTGATTTTCACAAATTTGGAGAAATTTGCCCTATAGACTGGATCAGCCCTGCACAGATTTTTGCCAATTTTCCATTCAATTGCTGCTTGATTTGCACAATTTTCCTGTTCACACAGAGCAAGCACTGATAGCGAACAGGAATCGGGCAAGAGATGAGCAGCAAAACGGTGTTCGGAGAATCCCAGCGATCTCCAACATCACTCGTTCATCCATCCCTAACCTGGAGCTTGAAATAGGACTGACCTTAAAATAATTTGTGTTGTAGTGGCTAGAGTGTTGAACTGGGAGTTGGAAGATCTGAGTTCTATCCACTCGGTCATGAATTTCACTGGGTGATTTTGGGCCAGTCAGACTCTTAGCTCAACCTATCTCACAGGATTGTGAGGATAAAATGGAGATGGGGGAGGATTATGTACACCGCCTTGGGTTTCTTAAGGAAGAAAAAAGGCAGGATCTAAATGTAAATAAATAAATAAATAAATAAATAAGACCTGATCCAAATAGCATTCAACTTTTCTCATTTTAATCATACATACCTATATACAACTTTACAAAAGCCCAGTACAGGGAGCTTGTCTATCGCTAATTCTGGCCTTCTGTTCTTGATAGCATCAAGTGGGAGTTATGTAAAGAAAAAGTTCCTAAAGATACTTAAAGAGAATAATATGTCTACCTCCTCCTTCATTTTAATATCACATAAAAATTAAGCAATTCTCTAATGGCAACAAATTAAAGGATACAATTAAAAAGCTGCATTTAATTACTCTCGGGGAATGGACAACACTGAAGGGAGAATGATTATTCTGCTGACTTCAGAAGTATGGACCTACTTAGTGAATCATATGGATCTACTTCATGAATTATTTAATGGGGATTGCATCAATATTTTAGGAATACTCAGTTCAGGCAATCTACCAAAAGAAATGTGAAATTATTTTCCCTCCATATAAACTGTGCTCTTTTAGAATTTCTTTATGCTACTGCATTCTACCAGTTGATTTAGGCTGGTATAGCCGTATTGAAAACAAATTGCCCCAATTGTTGCTGTTGTCATCATGATCATGGTGGTAATCTGCAAAGTGTGTGCAATGTTTGTGTTCCTGCCTGAGATCAACATGGCGTACACCTGCAAGAAGTGCAAGGTGGTTGCACTATTGGAAGAAAAAGTGAGAGTACTTGAGTGGCAGGTGTCCACCCTCCAAGGAATAAGGGAAGGTGCAGAGTTTTTAGACAGAACAGTGGAACTTCAACAGCAACAAGAAGCACAAGAGCTGGAAGAGCAATAGCAATTTGAAGCAGAAGTGGAGAATGCTGAGGTGAGGAAACTCCCTGGAAAAGGGTGACAGGAGCAGAAGAACTGGAAGACACTCTGCACCAGTGGAACCACTAGAGCTATGTAACCCCTTTCAGCTACTGGAGGAGAAGACTGGAGGACAGCCTGCAGAGGGAGAATTATAGGTGTCCCCCTGTAACAGTGTGAAAGAAGCAGAAGGTCAGTCAACCAAGAAGAGAAGAGTAGTCATTTTGGGAGACTCCCTGCTGTGTGGGATTGAAACCCAAGTATGTTGCGAAGACCCATGGACTCACCAGGTATACTGTCTCCCTGGAGGACAGATTAGAGATGTGACTAAAAGGTTGCCAAAGCTCATACTGACACATACCCTTTGCTCTTCATCCATGTAGGAACAAATGATACTTCCAAGCGGAGCTACAAAGAAATAATTGAATCATAGAATAGTAGAGTTGGAAGGGGTCTATAAGGCCATCGAGTCCAACCTTTCAAACTCTGGGAAGGAAACTCAAGAACTTTGGGGCCAAGATCGTTTTCTCAAACATCCTCCCAGTTCTTGGAAGAAGAGTAGAAAGGGAAAGAAAAATACTCGGACTATGAAGGTGGTGCCGACAAGAGAGATTCAGATTCTGGAACTGGCTATGCTACTTGGAAGATGGCAAGGGACAGGTTGCACCTCACAAGGGCTGGGAAGAATGTGTTTGGCCACAGCATGAAAAACTTCATCAGGAGGGCTTTAAACTGAATCCTATGGGAGAGGGAGGTGTAAACTTGGAGGCAACAATGGATGAAAGCTTGTGCACCATAACAGAGAGAACAGCTCAAATAGCATCCAAAAATAGTCTTCACAATAACGTAGTAAAGAAGCCAGACCATAAAGCACATGGTCTTCGATGTCTATATACTAATGCCCAGAGTAAGGGAAGCAAACAGAACGAACTTGAACACGAAGGCAAATACAACTTGATAGGTATAACTGAAACTTGGTTGGATGACTCTGATGACTAGAAAATAGCAATTTAAGGATATAACTTGTTCAAAAAGAAGAAAAGAAATAGAAAGGGAGGTAGAGTTACATTATATGTTAAAAATACTTATCACTGCTCAGAAATACAGGAGGATGAGCCTGGGAGCCCCATCGAGAACATCTGGATTAAAATAAATGGGGCAAGGAATAAAAGGAAATGATAGACGGAATCTACTACTGACCACCCAATCAAGGAGAAGATGAGGATGAAATTTTTGATAGGCAAGTTGCCAGTATTTCAAGGAAGTGCGATGTACCTCAATATCTATTGGGAGACAAATTCCGCGAAAAGTGGCCCCTCCAAGAAATTCCTGTCATGCATGGCTGATAACTTTCTCCTACAGAAAGTGGAGGAAGGATCAGCTATCCTTGACTTGGTACTAACTAATAGGGATGACTTAGTGGATAAAGTGATAGTTAGGGTAAGTCTGGGGAAAAGTGACCACGTCATACTTGAGTTCTTGATTTTAAAGGAAGCAAAAACTGAGTGTAGCCATATGCTAATGTTGTCTCTATCTTCAAAAAGGGCAAAAAGGAAGAACCTGGGAACTACAGACCAGTTAGTCTGACATCCATCCCTGGGAATTCTTTGGAGCAGTTTATAAAGAAGTCAATCTGTAAGCACCATGAAAACAATGCAGTGATTACTAGAAGCCAGCATCGATTTATAGATCATAGATCATAGAATAGCAGAGTTGGAAGGGGCCTATAAGGCCATTGAGTCCAACCCCCTGCTCAATGCAGGAATCCACCCTAAAGCATCCCTGACAGATGGTTGTCCAGCTGCCTCTTGAATGCCTCTAGTGTGGGAGAGGCCACAACCTCCCTAGGTAACTGGTTCCATTGTTGTACTGCTCTAACAGTCAGGAAGTTTTTCCTGATGTCCAGCCAGAATCTGGCTTCCTGTAACTTGAGCCCGTTATTCTGTGTCCTGCACTCTGGGAGGATTGAGAAGAGATCCTGGCCCTCCTCTGTGTGACCTTTTAAGTATTTGAAGAGTGCTATCATGTCTCCCATCAAGAACAAATCCCGCCAGACTAATCTGATCTCATTCTTTGATCAGGTAACCTCCCTTGTGGACTGTGGGAATGCTGTGAACATAATATATCTTGACCTCAGCAAAGCTTTTGACAAAGTACCCCATGACATTCTGATCAGCAAACTAGCAAAAAGTGGGCTAGGTGGAACATCTATTAGGTGGATCCACAGTTGGCTACAGAAAGGGTGCTTATCAATGGTACCTTCTCAAACTGGGGGGAGGTAACAAGCGGGGTACCTCATGGCTCAGTCCTGGGCCCAGTGCTCTTCAACATTTGTATTAATTGTTTGGACAAGGAGGTATAGGGTATGCTTATTAAATTTGCAGATGTCACAAAATTGGATTTGGTAGCTAATACCTTGGAAGACAGGAACAAACTTCAAAGTGATCTTGATAGGCTGGAGCGCTGGGCTGAAAACAACGGAATGAAATTTAATGGAGATAAATGCCAAGTTCCACACCTAGGAAAAAAAAAACCAAAGGCACAGTTACAAGATGGGGGATACTTGGCTCAGCAATACTACAAGTGAGAATAATCTTGGAATTGTTGTAGATCACAAACTGAATATGAGCAAACAGTGTGATGTGGCTGCAAAAAAAGCAGATGCTATTTTGGGATGCATTAATGGACGTATAGCTTCCAAATCGCATGAGGTACTGGTTCCCCTCTATTCGGCACTGGTTAGGCCTCATCTTGAGTACTGCATCCAGTTCTGGGCAGCACACTTCAGGAAGGATGCAGACAGGCTGGAGAGGGTTCAGAGGAGGGCAACAAGGATGATCAAGGGTTTGGAAACAAAGCCCTTTGAGGAGAGACTGAAAGAACCGGGCATGTTTAGCCTTGAGAAGAGAAGACTGAAGGGAGACATGATAGCACTTTTCAAGTGCTTGAAAGGTTGTCACACAGAAGAGGGCCAGGATCTCTTCTCGATCCTCCCAGAGTGAAGGACATGGAATAATGTGCTCAAGTTACAGGAAGCCAGATTCCAGCTGGACATCAGGAAAAACTTCCTCACTGTTAGAGCAGTATAACAATAGAACCAATTTACTAGAGAGGTCATGGGCTCTCCCACACTAGAAGCCTTCAAGATGCAGCTGGACAGCCATCTTTCAGGTATGCTTTAGGGTGGATTCCTGCATTGAGCAGGGGGTTGGACTCGATGGCCTTATAGGCTCCTTCCAACTCTACTATTCTATGATTCTGTGATTCTATGATCATAAGAGGAGCATATTCGTAATCCACAATTCATGTTGGAATAATCTATGAACATATGAAAACTAATATCTGTTAAAGTCACATGAACCAAAAAGGTGTATGTGTCACCAGTGAAGATTACTTTAGAGAACAATTTTATGGTCCCTGGGATAGCATGCCAGGGATCGTAGGATTACTTGAAAAAGCTCATCTGAGGTTGGGGACAGTGCTCCAACCTTGGCAGGGGGAATCAGAGACCTGATCCCCTGCCTCCTTACAGTTGGCACAGAAACTACTGCACTGGCTACCCTCTGAGGTCAAAAAAGCAACCTTGGAGAAGGAGGTCAGGGAGCATTCCAGTGGGCAGGGAGGGGAGGAGTCTGGATAGAGAACAGGGTATGAGATATTGTGAAGCTCTTCCAGCCTCCTTCCCTTGCCTTCCAAAGTGTCCTTGCTAGATGGGCTAAAAAGCCTGTCTAGCAAAATCACCAAAGACGGAAGACAGGGAGGCAAAGATCACCTCTGCTGCTCCTTCTGCCTTGCTGGTGTCAACCTGGCACTGGAATCTTGGAAGTCTCCAAGTTCGGAGACTTAGAATAGTGAGTATGAAATTGACAGGATTGAGCCCTTAATCAGAAGTGCAAACTCAGATGTTGGTTAGATTTGGGCTTGATCCAACGAGTCCATTCAAGGTTAAATTGTAGAAAGAATTGCATTTTGATGTGGTACTTATCTTTTAATACATCATAGTTAGGGTGGTTAAATTTATTCTTGAAAATTCTGGCAGCTCACACTGCATGCCTCGGAATGTGGAGAGTATTATTCTCCCATTTCTAACAGGAGCATTTTATTTTTTTAAAAGGACAATGACAAAATGCTCCTGATCAGGTACAGAGTGCCTCTTCTTGTCTATCTGGAGTCTTTGGTGGAATCTGACATCCTGTACCTAATCCCTCACAGTTTCCCGTAATATGGTGAGATATATTCTGTTTCTATTTAAATTATCACAATTATTTCTAAATTTCTAAACAAATATATTCACACATGCAAAGTTTACAACTCTGTGTCCTCTCTTTTGGTGATGCATTTCTTCTTTTTTGGTGATTAGAATGTGGACACCCTTTGCTCGCCTAAAGCAGAGTACTGCACACACAAATGGGATTAAGTGACAACTGCCATGAGAGTTAATAAAAACTTTGCTACACTGTATGAAGATGTTCACCTCAGCCAGTAAAAGGTGCTGCTCCTTAATCACAAAGTCCTTTGCCTTTTAACAGGAATATCTTGTCAAAACTCACAGCTGGGGTCTTGAGTTCAAGGAGCTGATTTGTTTTGATTACTTCTATTTTCTGTCTACATCTATTCACTTATCTGTTATAAGACAGCGTTCAGGCGCTTTCTAACTGTTGAACAGTAAACCACACAAATGTTAAGTGGTCTGGAATTCTAATTTGATTTTTTTAAAATCAAATTAGCGGGGAGGTACTGGTTCCCCCGCAAACACCAGCGGGGAGTCAGTTTTTCCACCCATCATGTTATTTATAGCTGCTGGGCTTCACTGGTATCAGGGGTTGGCTGAGCGAGCAATTGCCCAAGGGCCCAAAGGCACAGAAGGGCTCCTCCCCTCCCTTTGAGGCTGCCACAACAGCTGGCACCATCTTCTTCCTTGTTCACTAACCCAATTGACAAAAGGAAGTTCCAGGGCTGAGCCTGCAGGTCCTGCAGCGCCCCACTCAAAATGGTTTTTTAATGTACATTTTGAGTAGCAGCGACTTGAACCAATAGGATGCTGTCTTTGGGAAGGACACAGCCAATGAGGGCACAGTGTGATCTTTATACAACTCCTGTGCCCTCATTGGCTGAATCTCTCCTAACAGCAAGATTTGGTTGGTTCAGATTGGTGTTACTTAAAATGTAATTTTTAAAAAAATGTAACTGTGCATTGCAGGGTTTCCAGACTCAGCTGGCCAGGTGCTGCTTTGCACCTGGTCAACCAGGTTAGGAGGAGAAGAAGGAGGAGCAAAAACAAGAGTTGTACCCCCTCATCTCCCACCTTCCACCAGTAAAAAAAATCCCCAGAGGTCATGTTGATTGTGTGGTTAGCTGGCTTGCTGGCTGGGTGTTGTTATGGACAGATTTCTGTTCTTATAGGTTGTATGGTTATTTGAAAGGCCTTGGTTCATTTGTTTCCGACAATTGTAATATTTTCACCTGCTCTTCTAATAAATAGATACAAGTACTTACATAAGAAGGCCAAACACTAACTTTTTTTGCTATCTATATGACTACTATCACATTAGTTTTGCTGTCTATATAACTACCCAGAACCCCTCACTTGTAACCATTAATTTTCAACTTATGCTTGCACCAAGTCCTCCAAATGAACTCTTCTGATTCCCAGAGGACATTGTCTTATTGCTTTCCAAACTGCTAAAACTGTATCTTGTTTTAATTACTTGGCCTAACATCCTTCTGTCAAATTTAGAGATGTGAGAGTGTTTGTGTGGATTGTTTTCTCTCCTTACAGTTAATCATAAGAATCAAGAGGACTTCATGAAGACTTCAGTCAAGACAAGAAATCATAGTAATAAAGGATAGGAGATAGTTTTTTGGTAGGCTATGAATCTTATCTGGGTTTTAGTTAGAACCAGCCAGATCTCTAAAGGAGCTCTCTAAGGTGCCCTAGCCTCAAAATAGGTCCAGCAGCTTGGATAGTTCTTTACAATTCTGACTAAAACCCAGAATGGAATCACAACCTCATCATAATTGCCTCCACTGATAGGAGATGAGAAGGGTCTGGAAAAAGGGTGCAAATGATGAGGCTACAATTGCAAGATGTGCCCTGCAGCCTTGAAAGGTAAGCACTGAAGAGTAACAGCTCATGGGAACTAGCTCTGGCTAAATGTGAAGAGAAGCACTTCCAAGAGATTGAGTATCTCAAAGGAAGCTCCCCCTTGTCCTGGAAAGTATAAGAACTCTGTGGACCCAGAAGCAAGTTGGAGATACAGCAGACCCTAAGGACAATGAAGTGCACACATTAGAACTCCTGTCCTCCATCCCTGGCTACACCCTGGCCTGGCCTGCTTGAAATTTATTTATTACATTTATATACCGCCTCATAGCCGAAGCTCTCTGGGTGGTTTACAATTGTACATGTGTGGAAGTATGGAAGGATAGTTTAATAATAATAATAATAATAATAATAATAATAATAATAATAATAATAAATTTCTTACCTGCCTCTCCCTCTAGATCGAGGCGGGGAACAACATTAGATACAAATACCATAAAATACATAAAACTGATTAAAATATATAAGACGAATACAATATTAAAATAACAGTCAAATATCTTAAAATTTGACCGGATAGGCCTGTAACTACTGCATTTCCCTTTGGTTTGAGAAGTGGCCTATCTCATCTGCTTTAAACTGATTATATTTGGTGCCTTATACTGAGGAAGGGAGTGCATGATATGGCACATAACAAAAAGCTGACTAAAGCAGCTTCCCAGGTTAGGAGATTTGGAATGGAGTTGTGGCAAAAGAGTGGGGGGATTTAACTCTTTCTCAACCAATCACTTCTTTGTTCAAAATGGCTACCTAGGCTGCTCGCCCCATCCGCAAGATGGGGAAGTAGCTAAAAAAAACCATCATATGACAATGAAAACTTCTACTCCTCCATAGCCCCAAATCCCTATCTTGAAGCTGCTGTCAGATTTTGTTATTTAAATTTGCATATGGCATTTATTTATGCCCGAAGGCTGCAATTCTAAACACACTAAATAGGGAATAAACCCTGTTGAACATTGAACACTTCTGAGTAAACATTTGCAACAAATTTAGAAATCAGTGCCTGTATAATTAGGACTGGAGGCAAAATTCTCAAAGCACTTCAGTAGCAACCCCTGTACTAATCCTGGTGGGTTCCAACAATCACACTGACATGTCATATTAACAAACAACAGGTGATTTAATGGGGTAGATAAAATGGGGGTGGTTTCAGCCATTTCAAGGATGACACACAGAAGAACCAGATTAAAAATGTAGTTGTTCAGGATTCTGTGTTTGTTAGGGTGACCATATGACTGGATTTGCCCGGATTTGCCCGGGTTTTTGATGGCAAATCCGGGAGGGGGAGGGGAAATCCGGATTTTCTTTCAAAGAGCAGCTCTAATGGGAATTAACAAAAATGCTTATAACTCCGTCATTTTTTAAGATAAAGACATGAAACTTGGCACAATGGTAGCTCTTAGGAAGGGCTTTAGTTATACCAAATTTGAAACAGATTCGTTTGTCCATTGATTTTTTAGGATTTTTTTTTAAATTGAGGTTTTAAAATTATTATTTTTTAAATCGTCATTTTTAAAGATAAAGAGATGAAACTTTGCACCATGAAAGGATTTAGGTAGAACTTTAGCCACACCAAATTTGAAACAGATCTGTTCATCCATTGATTTTTTAGGAATTTTTTTAAAAATGAGGTTTTAAAATTATTATTTTTAAAACTGTCATTTTTAAAGATAAAGAGCTGAAAGTTGGCACTATGATAGCTTTTAGGTAGAGCTTTAGCCTTACCAAATTTGAAACAGATCTGGGGGCAGTAGCAAACCCTATTAACAACAACAGCAGCTTGCAATGAGTGAAGATACAGTCAGAAAAGATATTTGAGGGAAGGGGAGAATGTAACACACAGAGTACAGCAAAAGCTTCAAAGTACAGCAAAACCTACAAAAGTAGGAGTGAGTGAAGTTAATTTCAGATACATTGAATCTCTCACTTGTTCTTTATTTCAGTGATTTTAACATGAAGATGTTATGTAGAACAGATTTGTCTTAAATGTGTGCTGTAAAATCAGACATGTGACCAAGGCTATGTTCAGGTGGGCACGCCCCCTTGGTACTGGACATGCCCCCTTGGGGGCGACCATGTTGTCCTCCTTTTTGGTTTCCAAAATATGGTCACCCTAGAGTTTGTCAATTAAACAGTAGGCCTGTGCAGTTTCAAACTGTGTGTTAGGTCTTCCTATTCCAGGATTTTTCCTACCATCAATTTTTATATCATTAGTCTCAGAGTTACCTCTGTTCCAAACAAATAAAAAGGATCTTCTGCTCCACGCCTGAGTCCTCCCACCCCTGGCCAAGCTGTAGTCCCCTTTCTCTGAGTGTGGTTCTCTGCTCCTTATTGTCCTCCCTCATTGGAAGGCAACACCAATAGACACCAGTCTCAGTAGGAAAGGCGTATTGAAAATACAATTCCAAGACTCCACACACCCATCCTGCACGTGTAGGACTGTGCTGCCCATTGGGCCATCTAGCATGGCCCTGCATCCTACTTTACAGAGGATAGTCCACTATCTGTAGGCATCCTCTTTTTAAAGGGATGTCCAATGTAAAGATGAGAAGGGAGAGCAGCAGGGCCCTTGATGTTGCCAATCAACATTTAACACCTGGACAGCAGACTGAACAGGTAGATTGAGGGCTGTTCCACACGAAGGGCTTTTGTAATGCATGGCTCACTGGTGCATCCCAAACTGTTCTCCTTACACTGTTTCTACCTCAATGTAGAATTTGTGCTCCAAACCACTTTACAACAGTTTTCTGGTGCTTGCAGTTTCCATTTGCTACAAAGATGTGTGTTCCAACTGAGTGGTATTAAAACTCTTACTGACAGTGGTGGCTAGTGGGCAATCTGATTGGCAGGGCAGGCAGAGGGTGGGTCAGCAGAGCTGGAGCCAAGGGCATCACTGGATGCGTAGCAGTCTTTTGAATCTGCAGCATCTCATACCACATATAGGGGAAGATGGGGCACATGGACTTTTAAGATCATGAATGCAATGGGGGGGGGGGTAAAATCCCTTTAAATATCCTGTTCCAGCAACAACTTCCAGTGCACAGACAATCAAATGACTTTAAGATGAGGAGTTCACACATACCATTCAGACAGACTTTACAGAGGATAGGCATTCTCAGGGCTTTGCTAGACCAGGGTTTAGCCCGGGCTGATACCTGGGCTCGCCCCTGTGTGTCCAAATGACACACAGGGGGTCCCGGGGTCAGGCAGGGGTCAACCCTCCCTTGCCGTGGGTTAATGGGCTCACTTTTGGCCTGGTATTTCTGCAGAAGGTCTAGCCCGTTCCGCAGCTTTTCCTGGCTATGCGGCTTACTCGCGCATAGCCGGGAGAAGCCGCACACGGGGCAGGGGGAGAGATCGCGGCTGGGGAGATTGGGGTGGGGGAGATCGGGGGCAGGGGGAGCGGGGAAACCTTTTTTAAAGAACAACAACAACAACTTTCCTTTGGCGCTCGTGCGCTCCTGCGCACCCGGCCCTTTAAAAATTAAAAATGGCGGACGTGACGGGGCTTTCCTTTAGCCTGTCGTGTCTGACGTGTGGATTAGAGCGACAGCCTGCGCTAGCTGCAGCGCGGGCTTACCCCTCCACACGCCCAGATTTTAAGGTAGATCTAGCAAAGCCCTCAGTCTCTTTAAGAAGAGAAATACCAAACAGGGTTGTTTGGATTACTAGATATCTTTTACAGCTCTGATAGATTTCCACAAACATTAATAAACAAACTACATAATTTCAAACTACTATTTTATTCAGGAGCAGGCAGAAAGAGTACCTCAAAGCTTTAAAGTATTTTATAAAGAAATAAAATTTTATGTTCGAGAATTTCCAGTTCAATTTCCATAATTTGTCAGATTCAAAATGAAATGGAAAATGTAAAAACAGACAAGAATAAATGCTAACTCCCCCCAACAAACAAACAAACAACCCCACCAAGCCTTACTTTTTGTATTTTAGCTTAGAATCCTCACTGAACACATAACAAAATAGTCATCTTATTTCACCATTTATTTATTCCTAATACTTGTACCCTGCCATCCTAAATAAACAAACAATTTGAACAAATATTTTTGAGATCTAATATCACTACTCTAACCCTCGTGTGTGATTGAAAGCCACAAATATTCCCCTTTCTCTCTCACCCCCCCCCCCCCATTCTATTCACACAGAGAGACACTTCACAAACAGACCATTCACACAGATGCCCATTTCCCTCCCCAACTTAATAGTAAAGTTGTTTTAGGGAGACAAAGAAATTACTTGGTATTTTTGGAGGCGAGAGCCACCAGAGGGAGAGAGTAAAGCGTTATTTTCTTTTTTCCTCTTTTGCTTTTCCGCTGCAAACCTATTACATTCCGCACCAGCCTTCATTCCTAATGCCACCAAAATAAACACAGGTTGAAGAATTCAGATGAGGCAACCGGAGGGAACAGAGTACAAGTGGCAGAGGGATGGTATTACTTAGCCCAAGTCCTTCTTTTTTGGGAACAATCTCTTTCGAAACTTGAACAAAATAAACATATCTCCACTCCATGTCATATATAGCTCTCTTTTTCTATAGTAATGTTCTTAATACTCTTAGACTATGCCCACTTACCTGGAAGTAAGTTCCGTTGAACTAAATAGAGCTTACTTCTAAGTAGAGATATGTGTGGAATTGTACTATTTATTTTATTTATAGTTAACACTATTAGCAATCTTTTAAAATGTCACCATATTTTTTGGGGGGGGGGAGAATTAAGTTCATGGAGTTTTAAGTTTTGTAGGGCCTTTTCTATTAAACTCCATATTTTACATTCATAGGCTTGCTTCGTGCTCATAAATAAAACATTATTTGATAGCCTTTTGGCTACATGAACTTCACATACTTATTTTGAGTCTCATTTCACTTCTGAAATGGGCTGTTTCAATTATTTGCCTGGCAGAACAGAATGAAAACACTCTGTGGAAAACCAATGAGAATAAGGCAGCTGGCTGGGGACATGGAGTATGTATCTCTTGGAAATCTAGTTCAGAAATGGGACTCTCTCTGTAGGGAAGGGATCCCCCCTCCCCTCCCCTCCCCTCCCCCTCCCCTCCCTGTTGCCTTAGCTCAGTGAAACAGTTTTTACCGCTGCAACATGGAATCATGTGATTCCACCTTTCCTTTCTGCTCACCTAGCTGTGTGTGAAATCTAACTTCTTTTCTGGGTAGGCAGCTTTCAAGTCACTACTCCTTATTCAAATCAGTGATGTTATATCAACACATATCTGCAGTCTCTTAATTTGTAAAAAGCAATTTTACAACATCCCATCCCCGCTGCTCAAAAATCAATATTAAATATACCTTTGAAAATTACTGACATTGGAGCCACAAGCCACTGCTATTACATATAATAATTAGTGAAAAATAGAGGTTATAGATAATATTACCTACTTTCAAGACTTCTGTTTTTGTAAATATTCCGAAGTTATTTAGCAATGCACCAGATTTATTTAAGTTATTTTTGGAAACAGTTCTGACTCAATAACATTTGCGGTTTAATGAAAACCATAATGGGAAAGAGAAAATTAGAGTGCCAAATACTGAAATCTCTTTAACATTATTAACTTTAGAATGCAGCTGTTTAATAAACAGTGCACATCTCATGAAATTAATGGGCATTATTATGAGGCAATTTGCCAAGAATGGAACTTAAGCATCTGAACACTGTTGGGCATGTTTGAAGAGCTGCAGCAATAACATTTGCATGTAGAATTGGCTATCAGTATTTATGAGAGAAACACACTCGTGCATTCTGGGCCCACAGCATTTTCATTAGACCACACCATCTATGGCATCAGTGATTTTGAGTACTGTGGAACCAAAATAACTAATAAATAAAATATATTTTCAAAAATGGACCCTGCAGGGTTAGTTCTTTGGTGTTATTAACATGGCTCTGCATTATTCTCACATAGACCTTTCAAATATGTCAATTTGGTTGTTGGGTTATTTTGGAACCCAGCATCCTAAGCTTATTTATTTTAAATGTTTTCTATCTGGAATGGGCCTTTATTTATTTTTTTCTTCCAGAATTGAATGCAGCACTGTTTTGTACCCACTAGTCCTGCATATTGTGTGAGATTTGGTAGTTTGGAAAATTTTGGAATTAGTTGCACTGAGTTCTATTTTTGATCTTTTTTTTTTTCTTGGACAGACCTGGAAGGTTGTTTTTAACTGTTGGAAACAAGCTTATATGGTGGGTACTTCAGAGATGAGAAGTGGCACCAAATCATTTCCATCTTGTTCTAGAAGCTGTCGTTGTTTCAGATGACACAGAACTGAGCATTTTCATTTGTTTGTTGCTGCAGTTAAGAGCCCAAACAGATAATTAAAAGTCATTTCTTCAGAGGTTGATGCAATATATTATTCTTACATGGAAAGCCATTGTTTGAAGAGTAACTAACATGCCCTATAACCTTTGCAGGTTGTACTCATCTTCTTTTTACTTCTTTTTACCTCATAGGGTGTAATTAAGGTCTTTTTTTAAGCCTTCCTGGGAATTATCTGTAGCTAAGTGGAGGAAGCCAATCCTGAATTTCAAGTTAACAGATAATATCCTATCTAGTTGCTCAACTTTTAAGATAAACTATGATAGAAAAAGAGTATATGTCAGACTGGCTTACTTGATTAATTGTGATGACAAAAAAAGCACAAAATAACATCATTTATATTGTCAAATCATCCTAAGATAAATAACTTCCTTTTCTTAAACAACTCTCAAAGGAACAATAAGTGCTGACTGGATAACGGACAAATACAGAAAATCCATGTTTTACATAATAAGTCCCATGGCAATCTGCATTTATAACATTCTCCTTCAAGAAAAATGAAAGAAGAAGAAGGTTTATTAAGATCTTAACAGATAATCTGTTTATAGCACAACAAACGCACAATAGTTGGTCATTTACCCTGTAGGGTCATGTCCTCACTGACCCAGAAGCTTCAACCCTTATATTCACCAGGTATAAGAGCCATCCAATATGCCCAATTGGTTCCCTTAACACACAGGAGAAGTATCCAGGAAATATAGATACTATTGGTAGTGCAGAATGATGACAATGTGATATTTTATATTTTAAAAGCAAATTAAAGTTTGTTCAATACAAGAGATGTTATATCATATAATCAATCAAGAGGCCACTGGACAACCATCTCTCAGGCATGCTTTAAGGTGGATTCCTGCAATGAGCAGGGGGCTAGACTTGACGGGCCTTATTGGCCCCTTCCAACTCTATTAGTCTATGATTCTATGATTCAGTTGTTGGTCTTACCCTGCCTACTCTACCCCTTCTACCTCTCCGCTAACTAGATATAGTTTCAACAATTGTTAAGGCCCTATCTCTCTGACTAACTGTCTGCTCTCCCCTTATAAAAACTCAGGCCTTAGCTAGACCTACCTTCTATCCATGACGGAGGAGGGAAGATCTCGTGTTGTGATTAATGTGTTCCCTCCTCCATTTACATGTAAGGCGTGACGACCTCAGGAGGAGAGGTGTCGCGCCTGCCATTTTTATTTTTTAAAGACGGAGCACACGAATGGTTGTACGCAAAGGTAATTTTTTTAAAAAAACATTAACTTAATTCCCCCCTCCCCCCACCCTATCCCCGATGGGCAAAGCGCTCCTGAGGACCGCTGCGCCCTGCGTGCGGCTCCGCATGAGGAATCACGCGGAGCTGGGTCAACCCAAGGCAACAGGCCACATGTTCCACGGTCTCAGGCTCAGCCCGGGACCGCAGAAAAAGTGGGCTCAAAGTGGAGGGTGAGATCCCGGGGCAAGGGAGGGATCATCCCTCCCTGATCCCAGGATCCCCTGTGCATCATGTGGACGCACAGGGACAATCCTGGGGTTCACCTGGTCTAGCTAAGGCCTCAGTCTCCACATGCAGACAGCCCCACCCACCTTTCTCTCACTCTCTACCATATAATTAACCCTAACTTACCAGGTTCTATTTCATATTTCTTTTCATGGGTTTTTAAAATGTATAAGTTTTAAATTTTGTAAGGCCGCCTTGAGGCCCAGTATTGGGCAAAAGGCGGGATACAAATAAATATAACAACAACAACAACTGGAGGTTTCCACATTCCCACACATATGCTCAGTGGGTCTTACTTCTTGAGTAGACATCCCAACCTGAGATTACCTGCATGCAAAACATGTCTGTCACTGAGCTATTATGTCTTGGGAAGAGTATCATTTGAACTAGACAAAAAGCAATAATAATAATAATAATAATAATAATAATAATAATAATAATAATAATAAATTTCTTACCCGCCTCTCCACTTGGATTGAGGTGGGGAACAAAAGTGAATATAAAACACATAAAAACTGATTAAAAACATAGTATACATGACTAAAACGTCCTAAAAACATTCTAAAATTCCTCTATAGGTGGAAAAACCATTTCAACCATTTCTATCCACCTTTAGAATGCCTTTCTGTCTTCACCCCAAAGGTACTTAGGGCACAGCCTAAATCAGCTTGAATCCAGATATTTTGGGATATCTGAGTTGTAAAAGACAGTGAACTGAAAACTCTTCTGTGGAGAAAAAAAAGAGAGAGAGCGAGAGAGAGAGAGAGTCATTTCTTCTGAATCTATGATAGCTTTAACAGCTACCACAAAGAGAAAATAAAATCTGAGAGGACATTAGTAAAATGAGCTTAACTGGTTCCCTAATCTGAGGCTTCACTTCAGCATATCTAATACCTGTCAACAGATAGATAAGGATATATAGGGAAATGTTTGCCATTTGCACCTGTAATGCTTATGAGGATTTCCACCACAGAGCCCTTTGGAGAAAAACACCATGGTCATCTTTCCCCCTCTGCTCTTTTTTATGCTCTTTGGATTGTGTCCTTCACAAGAAATAAAGAGCAACACTTGTCAAATGTAAATGCTTGCATTTGTGAGTTGTACTAACCCTTTAAATGTAGCATCGTGTTGTGAGTAGATGCATCACCTCAGAAATGGACAATCTGTTCGCATCCTACCATTAAATCATTAAATTTATTTTTGCAACCGTGACAGCTAGAAAGATGACAATGATTATTAATATTAATTATTATTATTTTATTATTATAAGAATGAAACTTGGGCTTCTTAGAATTCTTCCATTGAAAGAGCCCCTGTGGCTTTGCGCTGTGCAGTTTGTAGATTGCAACTTTTCATATCCCGCAATCCACAAATTGCAAGTGGGTGTTGCCCACCCCTTCATTTGCTGAAGTGTGGAATCTTACATGATATGGGGCAGAGTAACCAGCTGGAGGAAAGCAGCTCATCCTTAACACATGATAAATGAGTCAGACTCAATTTATCTTATTAAACATCCTTTTCACATTTTGCTTCACTTGCACAGCTTTTTAAAAACCGGTACAAATAAACTACTGAGATCTTCATATATTGGAGAGAAGAACAAACTAGTATTCTGTGTAAATAAAATATAATTCAATCCTCTTCTTAAGACAACAACAACAACAACCTGAATTATTCATTTAATTCGCTTGAGGATTTGTGAATCCTGCCAATCTTTTCCTGCAGAGCTGGGGTGGTGGAGCAGGGTAATACAGGAGGGGGAGATACTATATATATGCAGTCAGGAGTGTCACTCTACCCCCAAACTCTCCTGCCTTCAAACCAGCAAATCTGTTTTTGACTGTTCATGGCCTAGTAGCAAAAGACCACCCCTTGGGAAAGCACAAATGTCACCAGAGATATTCTGAATGCATGAATTGCTAAAGATCCCCCCTGCTCCCCCCCCCCCCGCAAAAGGAAGCAAAAAGCTGAGAAGTGAGCCTCAGGTTTGTTTGTGTAAAGGTGAAGAAAGGCAAGAAAGAAACCTTATCCAGAGCTTTTCATTATAAACATACTTATGCTACTCTCAGCAGGAACAATATGTTTTTCCTGTGAGTATTCTGGGGGAACATATGAGAGGTGAATAGGTGGCTGCTTATGCATCACACAATAAAGAGAAAATGCATTGCCAAGAGAGATGGCACAAATTTGCGTACAATTTGCATATTCTAATTGGTATGTATAGATGTTCTCCCACACTAGAGGCATTCAAGAGGCAGCTGGACAACCACCAGTCAGGGATGCTTTAGGGTGGATTCCTGAATTGAGCAGGGGGTTGGACTCGATGGCCTTGTAGGCCCTTTCGAACTCTGCTATTCTATGATTCTATGTAAATTTAGAAATAAGACTGTGACCAGGTGAGTGATGTGCTAGCCTGTTTAGTCTGCTGTCCAGGTGATCACTGCTGATAGGCATCTTCAGGGCCTCTTGTCTAACTTCTTATGAGTATCTTTAAACTGGAGTTGCACAGGACTCAGGACAGCCTTTCAAATAGAGGACACCTTCAAACAGAGGACTGTTCTCTGTAAAAGAGGAAATATGGCCACTGCCACAGGGAAGGCAACCTTTTTAGGACAAAGAGAGCATTTTAAGGTCAATATGATGGGAGTCCATTCAAAGGCTTTTTTCTGACAGGAGTCTGATGCCTTTAACAGCAGTGTGACAGAAAGAAATTCAAGTGTGGCTCTCTCACCATCTATCCCCCTAGGGATGGGGAAAGTATATTCTGCTGTTTGTGGAGTCAGTGTGGTATTTAGAGCAGGGAGAACCTAGGTTTGAACCAACCCTGACAACCGTGAAGCTCATTGTGCACCTTACAATGCCCCAGTAAATGTCCCATTCTTCTGTCTGATGTTTCTTGGAGGCTTAGAAAATTATCTGGGGCATCATAATATCAGACTGCAACTGCCTGCAGCCAAGATCCTCAATGGGGTTGAGTGGGGAGCCAGGTGGACGATCTAGTCTGTTTCTTGTACTTTCTAAACAAACTTGGTCTGAATTTGTGCCTTATCTCTTCTGTTGAATTATGTGGGATCTTCTGAAGAAGGGGGTCACATTACTATCAACTGGTAACAGGTATCTGCGACCACCCATGTTTTTCTCCTTTAAGGTGTCAACTTAGAAAGTTTTGAATCAGTCAGACTCACAGTAGTGGAACAATATTATTAATAGATTGGATATTTTGATAGCTTGTGTTTTTGCAGTAGTTAGTTTTTAATTGGAACTTACCCTGAAAACCATTGCACTTTAATAACAGGTGTTTGGTTTTCTCAGTTTAAGGCCTTGTTTAAATTATTACTTAGGCCCAGGATCTAATGAGCTGATCATTAGAAACAGAACTTGTATTAGAAACAGAATACGTTGACCGAATACGTACAGTTATTAAATTGGAATTCATTGCTACAAATAAAATAAAAACATGATTGAATTACTAAGTGGTGTGTGTGTGTGTGTGTGTGTGTGTGTGTGTCTGTCTGTCTGTGTCTGTGTATAGAGTTAAAATATCAAGTGGCTGTTCTGTTAAAATATAACACTATATCCAGTGTTACACTAGTAGAAAAATAGGCATTTTTGTAGTAGTGGTTGCACAACTGCAACCAGAACAAGAACAACTAGTGCAGGCAACACCTAGTCTAATGAGGTCATAATGAGTTGTGCAATGCCTTGTGCAATAATTTGTGGAACAGCTTGCACAATGAGTTGTTCAACAGCCTGCCCAAGAGGAATTATTAGTTGCAACACTTATTTAAGGATAAAAACAGAATTTCTACAAGTGGTAGAAGCTTTGCAGTAGTGGAATGACATAATTGGATATACAACCCTTTGAAGTGTCCCATCCTGGTCATCCAGGATAGAAGTAGTCTGTCACAATTACTTTTGTTTTGTAACAACACATTACTATAAGCCATTCTTATACCTATTTTGCAGTTGCAGAAGTCATGCTGATATGCAGGCTCAATTTAGGTATGTTTCCTAAGTGCCAGTAAGTTCAGTGGGGGGTTACTCTTCTGACTTTTATTTTATTTGTTAAGATTTTTTAAAATTAAAAGCATATTTCTTTTAACTGGGAGACTGGTACGCTGCGAAGCAAACAACTGCCCTCTAGCACCATCTTTATTTGGGGTCAAAAGAGTGTTTTGTGTTTTGGAGGTCAGATGCCACTTTTGCCTTGCAGTTAGGTTCTTGTGAATGGCCAAGCCCCACCACCACGGCAGCCATTTTGTGGGAGTACAGAAGAACCCTGCTGGATCAGACCAAGGGTCCATCTAGTCCAGCACTCTGTTCAAATAGTGGCCAATCAGCTGTCGACCAGGAACCCACAAGCAGGACACAAGTGCAACAGCACCCTTCCACCCATGTTCCCCAGCAACTGGTATATATAGGCTTACTGCCTCTGACACTGGGGGCTCATCTACACCAAGCAGGATATTCCACTATGAAAGCGTTATATAAAAGGCAGGAGCCACACTACTGCTTTATACCATATACCTCTTTCATACCACTTTCATAGTGTTATATCCTGCTTGGTGTAGATGTGTCATGGGCCCCAACAATTGTCAGTGCACTTCAGTACCACTATAAAGCAGTAATGTAGATCCTGCAGTACACTTCAATACTGCTATAAAGCAGTAGTGTGGCTCCTGCCTTTTATATACCGCTGTTATAGTGCAATATCCTGCTTGGTGTAGATGAGCCCTGGGTAACCATGACATGCTCTCAAAATTCCAAGGGTGCCCACTGACCCCAAAAAACTGGGGATCCCTAGACATAAGACAGCTTCATACCTTCATATGTGAATTATTCAGCTTCCTTTTAACGCTGCAGATTGGTTGGCGTGGATTGTTTTTGTACTTCTATTAGTCATTTCATCCAGACAATGAGCAAGCCATGCTATGGAAAAGGCATTCCCTTTTATTAGACCAACTGCTGTTAGTTAGTTTGTAAGCTTTCCAAAGAGAGCTCTAGTTAGCATCTCATTTGTGAAAGTAGCTGGGCTAGTCTTTGGGCTCTTCTCCAGAAGACGATGATGTAATAATAAAAAACACCACTTGCCAGCATGACATTTTTGTTTTTAAAAGTGCCTGTTAAATACCTCATTAAGAGAGACTTGCTGCAGGTTGGCTGCTTCTTCCTCTTCATAGATTTGCAGACTGCTGCTTGCCAAGTATCATTTCACTGATCCATTTGTTTAAACATACCCTTTGAGAGGTTGTTAAGATATACCTCCAAAAATTTCAGCTCTAGTAGTTGAGCAGTCAAACATTTGTGTACTTTTGACCTTTATTAAAATGTTTCCTTTCCCCTCAACTGATTTTTTAAAAAGAAAATGTTATGAATGAATTACTTTTAAATTCCAGGCACTTGATCCTCCAGCTCTCACTGCTGCGCTTTCAGATCTAGTTTACACAAGTGTCAGTCATAACTAATGCAGTGATGTTGGTCTTCTATGGGATGTTGTGATGGTTTAGAAATCACTCATTCTGGAAAAATGCTGTCCATTGTTGCAGATACGTGTAAAGATCTGAATGCTGAATTATAGTCTAGAAACTGAGCAAATGTACATGCAGTGACAGAATAGAAAATTGATGTTATTTTGGGGTTTCTTTTCCAAATTCACAGTAGCTGTTGCTCTTGGAGTTTACCAATATATTTATTTGGAGGGGTGTGTGTTTAAATGCTCTAAATCAGTGTTGCTCAACCAGATGCTCAAGTAATGTTACTGGTCTGAAGAGGAATAGGTACCATGTGAAGTTGGAATGCCCCCCTCCCCATACAGAGAGTGAAGGTCATAAACCTATATTATGTTGCTTTCTATTGAGTCAGCCCATTGGTCCATCTGTCCAGTATTGTCGACAGGGACTGGCAGGGTTTCAGGCAGGAATTTCCCCCAGTCCTGCCTGGAGATGCCATGTATTGAAACTGGGATCTTCTTCATGCTGTGTCACTGAGCTGTGATCCTTCCCCCTTGGAGGTGGGGTTGCCTATACCTTGGGCAGGGGTAGGCAACCTTTTTGGGCCTGGGAACTCATTTGGCAAATTCAGAAACTGTTCTAAGCACCACCGCAAAATGAGTATATTGCAGATGAAAACGTCGGACTGCAGCCACCTGCTGCCTTCATTTCCTAAGAATGTCTCTGAGCCCCACATGAGGCCCAGAGGGATTCATGGGAAAAGAAGGTGCATGCAGTGAGAAGCCCACATTTTGTTTTGAAACAATCCCAGTACGAAACTTTGTTATTTTTTTAAAAAATACAATAAAAGGTTTGTTCCAAACCTCTGGAACAAACTCCCATCAGAGGTCTGCCATGCACCATCCTTGCAGGCTTTGACAACCTTCCCATGATTATTACTGCTATTTGTTGTTCCTGCTGGTTTCATTGTTTTGTTTTAATAGCTATTTTAATGTGATCGTGTTTTTACTGCTTTTAATATTTCAACTGTTTTTATGTATTTTATTGTTGTAAGCCACCTTGTGAGGGCTTCTGCCCTGAAAGGTGGCCAAGACATGATTTAAATAAATAAATAAATAAATAAATAAATAAATAAATAAATAAAAAAGTGTGTGTGGGGGGGGGGGGTAGGGCACCTTGGCAGGTGCCAAGAAATGTATAAGAGGGTGCCCTGTTGTGTACAGGTGCCACATTGCCCACTCCTGACACAGGGATAACCTTCCTAAATCATCTTCTAAAGGTGATCCTAATGCAGGTCTTGTGGCAGAGAAGCAACTCTGTGATAAATCCCTGTGGTGAAGATTTTAGGCAGGACTTGGCAGACGGTATGCAAAAGGGAGTCAGCAAACTCTCTGAGGTGAATTTGTTTGTGGCAGAGGCAGTATTACACATTGAGCTAAGTCATCCTTCCCCAGCCTGGTGTCCTCCAGATGTTTTGAACATCAATTCTCATCAACTCCAGCCAGCATAATCAATAATCAAGAATGCTGGGACCTGTTTTCCAAAACATCTGGAGGGCACCAGGTTGGGGAAGGTTGAGCTAAGACTTCTTTCACCCAGCAAGTCACATGGAAGTCATGTGGTTTCTTGTGGTTCTATCCTATGTGCAGTGGGGTGTGTTTATGTGAATCATAGAATCATAGAATAGTAGAGCTGGAAGGCCTATAAGGGCATCGAGTCCAACCCCTGCTCAATGCAGGAATCCACCCTAAAGCATACCTGACAGATGATTGTCCAGCTGCCTCTTGAATGCCTCTAGTGTAGGAGAGCCCACAACCTCCCTAGGTAACTGGTTCCATTGTCATACTGCTCTAACAGTCAGGACGTTTTTCCTGATGTACAGCCGGAATCTGGCTTCCTGTAACTTGAATGCCACTCGCACATAGCAGGGGCCAACCTGGTGCTATGTCACCATGCAGAAAGGACCCACACAGTCAGCTGCACACACACACACACACACACACACACAGACACAGGCTTTACACAGAAACTTCAGTTGCATGGACAGAGACACAGAAAAGTGGCTTGTGTAGCTCAGTGGGTGTGTGCAGAGGGCTTGAATTATGTCATCAGGTAATGAAATATAAATAATGTACCTGCAAGTGTGAATGAGCACCTATGAACAGAAGTTAAATATGCAGAGGGAACGGAGTCCTGGAAAGATATTTTTCCAGATATGCAACTTGTATTTTAAATTATTATAAACTCATGGATTAAAAATTAAAATCTTCTTTCATAAGAAATATAAAATACTTATTAGACAGTATTATAAAATTTTAATGAATCATATGATAGAGCCCCAAAGAAAACTTTTACAGAAATCTTAAACATTTGTACAACCACATATTTGGTGAGATCTTGCCCTTTAGCTAGACGTTAGTAGCTGTGTATCGCCTTTCTAATTTCAGACATTAGAGGCTAAAAAGTTAATATACAGAGCATCAATAAAAATGTCACTCATGAGTATTTATGTGAAATGAGTGCTCATTATGTTGAGATTGGCCAGGTCAGAATACAAGTTGCCACCTTCAAGTAGGTGTAAGTAGGTGATGCTCTTGTTCCACATCTTTTGCACTACTGATTTTGTATAATTCATAGCAGTAATACAATTAGCCAATTTCAAACGATGTTCTCACCATAACTATAGGGGAGCTATAGGAAAGTTATGATCAAGCAATGCCTCCGTATTTGTGGAGACAGATCAATTAAAAAGCTTGTGTCATTATATACTATACATGACATTTTATGTCACCCAGGAGAAGTATTATGTGAATGTGTTACTTAGTTTACATAAATTATGTAATTTAACTAAGGTTACTATTTTTTTTTATTTTTGGGGGGCCAATGAAATATAACGGGTTGTATTCAATTAGCGCTTCTTGCTGATGGAAGGACTTCTGTCAGAGGAATGAGGAGGGAGGGAGCAATGTCCCTTTTCTCTTCCAGACCCCCCCATCTGCTTCTGGGGATTGGGGGACCCTGCAAAGAAGATTGGAAGGTGCAGGGGGCTGCAGAGGGGGAACAGGGGGAAGGAAAGTTCCCATGCATGAGCGAAAGTCCGCTTGTGTGTTGTCAGTTCTTGCCCATTATTTATTTATTATTATTTTTTTATGTATAATGTTTACGCTTACTCCATTTGCAGTGGCTGAGCAATAACTGAGGACAGAATATATCAAAACAAATGCAGTAAATTGTGAAGACCAGATATGAATCAAGACATGGTCTTTTTCAACTTATCTTCCTGGATTGATTTTAATATGCAGGGAAAGCAATCCTATCATCCCAAGTCAGGGGGCGGGGGGGGGCATAGGAGAGCTTGGATTCCTGGATCCAATGTTGGAATTAGAACTCCAACCTCGGACCCAGGACCCTGAGCCCCCCACCCCTCCCCCTTTCAGGCAGCACAGGGAGAACCGCACCGGCTACCTCCCTGAGGTTGCAAAAGTGACCTCAAAGGGAAAGAAGAGGGGGCATTCCCATGGGCAGGGAGGGGAGGGGACAGCCTCCTTCCCTCCCCCTACCCAACATCTCAGCTAGATGCTGAAAAAACAGACTAGTTGAAATGCAGAGCAGGAGATTGGGTAAGCAAAGATTACCTCTGCTGTTCCTCCCGCTCCACATTTGATGTCTGCAAGCCTCCAAGTTTGGAGGCTTAGGGCATTCCCCTTAGGATTGTGCCTGAACAGTATTTCTGTAGGATGCACAACCTCAAGGCAGACTACTGTAGCTCCTTGCACCTAGGTATGGAGATGGGGTGTGGGGGATTGCAATGGGGATGGGTGGAGGGAATTGGCCCAAACTGCTAAGAGACACTTTGTGTGGGCCTTGCTACCCCTTGCTGAGCTCAGTGACAGCTGAACAGCTTCAGCTACCCAGGAGGGTGTCTTCACAGCCCCAGGTTGGCACCATGTCCCTCAGAAACCCTGTGGTTTCTCTCCCCTAGGGTGGCATTGGGTGGTCCCAACCCCAAGGAGGGATCACGGGGGTTCTGGGAGGCCATCTGTGGACCGAAGCTGCCCCTCCCTCTTCCTGGTGGAAGGCGATTAATCTCAGGTCACCTTCCACCAGCCACTGCCCGGCCATGACTCCACTGCAACTCTGGAGCGAGGATTACAGGCTGCCTTGATGTTGTCTTCCGCGTCTTTGCCTTGCTCCGGAGAAAAAAGTCAGAGTAAGTCCCCGACCTTTTCCTCCGCAACGCTACACTGCTGTATAGTTTTCCGGTCATAATGCAAGATCCTAGTTTTAACCTGGGGGTGAGGTCAGTGTTCTTCTTTACGAGGACAGCCCTCTATTTGAAGGCCTCCTCTCTTAAAGGGAACAAGAACCATAGAAAGACATAGGTAGGGACCTTCAAGTACCCATCAACACTTAGCACCTGGAGAGCAAACTGAGGAGGCTGCAGTGGGAGGGTGGAATTTGCCAAAACCGGTAAATCATAGGAAAGGTCGTGTCCCCCTCCCACTGTAGACGTTGTGCTCCCTGACCATCACTGTTCTGGAGGATGTCCTTACTGTCAGGCAGTGGTGTAGTGGAGGAGGAACATGTGGGAGCCCAGCTCCAAGGCTATTTTCAGAGCAGGAGCAGTGATGCTATCTGCTAGAGTGGCAGGATATTTGGCAGACCATCCTTGCTCTGGCCCATGAATTAGGTTATAACAAGGCTTTCCCATTTTACTATGATTGATTGATTGATGGATTGATTGAATTTATATCCCACCTTTTTTCCTTCAAGGAACCCAAGGTGGCATACATAATCTTCTTCCTCTCCATTTTATCCTCACAACAACCACCCTGTGACGTATGGCCCAAAGTTACCCATTGGGTTTCCACGGCCAAGTGAGGACAAGAACGAGGATCTCCCGACTCCCAGTCCTACACCACAGATTAGCATGTAGGAAATCAGAGAATGAGAAACAGAATTCAGCAGAGACTGGATGCTTTTCTATTTCTTGGATGGAGTACCTACTTCACGCGAAAGACTGCAGTTCAGCTTGCTCATTGCGGTTTGCAAGTTGAAACCATGAGGTCAGAAGTAAGCAGCACTGAGTTCAGTGGTATTCACTCTCAGTTAACTGTACATAGGGTTGCAGTCATGCTGCTCCTCATAAACTGGGTAGTACATTATGCAGTGCTGCTCTTTAGTGTGTGTGTGTGCATGTATGCGGAAACACAATGTCATGATGAGCTCCTGCCCTTCAAAATTCACCACGACACCACACACCTCAGAAGTGGCTTTTAAGGGGGCACAGGAAACTGCAGGGTGGGGGGATGGACAGCAGTGCCCCCTTGCAGGAGCTCACCCTTCTCTGAATACAACTCTATATATTCATATGGCACGTTCTCTAATTATTTGGATTTCGGTTTCACTTAAGCTCCCTCTTCCATATATGACAACAAAGGAGGAAGAATGCTGAAAAGAAATATAATGGAAAAAGGGCTATTAAAGCATGATAAAAACTGAAATGATTTCCATTGTTAGAAAGGAAATCAAGGAAAGACAAAACACTGAAATTGAGGGAGACATAAAGGGGCACGAGAGCAAAACTGGCAGCAGCAGCCAGAGTCAGGTGAAGGGCCATGGGTAAAGCGTTGAAGAGAGTTCTTTGCTATGGGAAAAGAAGTCTTTACCTTTTATGGAGTTAAGCAGAAATGGTTCAAATACTTTTCCCAACTTTGCATTTACAGTTTTAATACTGGCATGTACAAGATTACTAAAAGAGATGCATCCTTTATTAACCACATTTGTTTAAAATACATGAAATAACGAATTATTGGAGCACAGGTTATTCTCAACAGCATAATTCCACATGGCAAAAATATCAGCAAAGTCAAGCACCCTATTACAAGGGAAGGCGCAGCGTATTAAAAATTTTCAGCACAGCGTACAAACCTTCAAAGATCTATATTATATTTTTATACAATGTAATATAAAACACAACTGAAACATAAAAATATCAATAATATACTTGAAGGACAATCATCCAGTGGCAGTTATTAGATGTTACATATCACATTTTCTATACAGTTACATACACACACACACACACACACACACAAAGACACAAACACACATTCACTCTCTTGCCTCTACCATGAATCTAATGAGCCACGATTAAGAATTGCTTTTTGCTTGTAAGTAGTAGTTGTTGCTCAAAATATATAATTATTTTATACGTAGTTGTTTCCATAGTAACACAAACAAACGATGTAACCACATGGCAAATGCATCAGATTATGAAAGTTGAATTGGTAAATATTGTTTTGCTACAGGGAATGTTGTGTTAACAGTATAGTCACCTGGCTTGCAATCTTATACAAAAGGGCAAATCTAAGGTTTAGTTCTACAGGGCTTTGGCCTCCATTCTTATCAGAAGACCTTTTGTGTCTTTGTTGTGTTTATTTTGGCCCTTTTAAAATCAGCCCAAGAGGTGGGGGCAATCTAACTCAGATGTTCTAAACATTCCGGATGAACTATATGCTGACATGCTGTTTTTGTTTCTCCAACACAAATGTCAGAAGACAACTTGATATTCCCACCTAAGAAAGCATAACAAAAGATATGTGTACAGTGTACAGAGAGCTCTTCCTTCCTTCCTCCCTCCTTCTAAAGTGAATGTTGCTGCATTAGAGTCTGCTGCATTTAATGACGACGCACAGCCATGAGATGTGCTCATGTTCTTCTCTGTGGTTGTGTTACGCAGAGTCATATTCAAGTGTTGCCAAGAGTGTGTGTGACAGTGTGTGTATGAACATTGTGTACTTTGTTATCTTTTAATTTTTTTTCTTTTTGCTATAGAAGTTGTATATGGGGTTTGTGCTTTTGTCAAGATACCTACTGTCTTCTCAGAATACAACGCTTTGAATACGATACAATATTTTCCTTTTTTTAAAAACACACACACAACAAGTAAAGAACTGGAGCCCTCTAATGGATTCAGTGCAGGATACAAATTTATCCCCTCCCCACCATCATATACACAACACCACTTTTGTTCGCCTTCTCTCTTGCCCTCTGAGGGCTTGTACTCTCTCTCCCCAACGGATGAAAGCTGACAGAAGAGACATTGTCCACTGACTTTCATCACAACGTCCTCTGATCTACAGGGTGGATGAGCTTTGCTTATAATCCCTCAGGACAACAGAGGCATAGGTTGCATTGGGAGGCGTGCAAAGCACTGATTCTGACACAGGGGAGCTGGGCACAGAACTGCCTGAAGCCACCGAATCTCGAAAAGGAGATGGAGGCGTCAGTGCTGGTGAGTCCTCGAGAGTCAGTTTGCTGGTTGCCTGCTCCTCTTCCTCATCTTCATCCTCCTCTAGGTTCCCTGGCCTCTCGTAGACATACTCTTGGATGAGCTTAAACTTTTCACTTTCTTCATCTTCCTCCTCCCCCTCCTCTTCTTCCTCAGCTGGGGGCGAAACTGGCTCTTTACTGAACGTGCCCATTGGGAGTGGCAGCACCTGCTGCGTCGTCAATGGAGGATGATAGATAGGCCTCACTCCATTGCCTGCCGCAGGCGCAGGGATCACAGAGTTGAAGTCAGGAATGCCAGTGGCAAACTTGTTGACCACGCCTTGCAGCTGCTCCATAATGGATCTCTGTGGTGGCGGCGGTGGTGGTGGCAGGCCTTTGGGGCTCTGCTCGGACAAGAACAGGTGAGTTTCCTCTGCCGTTGCCTGCAGTGGAGGCGTCACCACCACTCGCCTATGCACAACCGTGGAAGGACTATTCTGTTGGCCAAAGCGGACTGGCTCGCTCTCTTCTTCCTCCACCACATTGTACAGAGTCTTACTGCTGATGTCTGAAAAAGTCAGGCTCTTGCCTTGGCCAGGGTAGCTTTTAGTTAGGGGCTTGATCACTGCGGTCTGATTGCATCCCGGCTCCTTGCTCTTCACATGCACGGAGAGTCTGTGCCACATATGTTGCCCCTTGGGAACCTCTCTTCCACCTGGTTCAGACCATGACACAGACTTGCCATTAGAACTATGAATAAAATAAAGATGGGTTTATTTGCATTTACATTAGGCACACGTAGGCAGAAATAACAAAACTGTTCTAGCGAATTCTTTAGATGAGTTCCGTCATATTGGCTCCTCTCAGAAGCAACTACAAGGAGAAGCAACAAGCAAATCATCTTTAATCTGACACTTGTTGTTGTTTGTAAGCAAAGCCCAATTATTCCCTGTTGGCTTCAGATGCTGTGGGTGGAGGAACATGTTATAGAAACTTTGCGGCTGCCACCAAAATCAGAAGCTTGGCAATTCTTCCTTCTTTCTCCCTGTGATGGTAGTAAGGCAAAGCACATATATGATGCCATATACCCTGAGTTTCCCTACCCCAAGTCTATTTCACCCATTCCTTTTACTCTACAATACCAGGGGTGAACTGAGTAAGAGATAGTGGCTGTGTTCAGATGACACAATAGTCAACCCTGTGCTAATAGTTAACTCCAAGGATGACTATTATCATGTTGTCTTGGGTATCCCCCTAAATAGTCATCTGTGGGGTTGACTATTAGCACAGGGTTGACTATTGCCCACCCCCAATCCACTCTCTGTCCTCCCCCTGAATAGCGGCACTGGTTCCCATGAGAATTCCCCTTCGTGCTGGGTCCCCCCACTATCAGTACCTGGCGCTGTGCTCTCCTCCTCCTGTTCTGATGGTGGGGTGACCTGGAATGAAGGGGGATTCTCATGGGAACCAGCAGCCCCATGTTTCCTGGGACGATCGCGGCACACTCATGTTCCCCGTGACATGCATGTCCCATCCCTGCTGATAGCATCAGGAGAGGGGGGGAGGGAAGGGAGACAGCGTGGCGTAGGGATACACTTGCCTGATGCTGTCCTTGATAGCGTCAGGCAAGCATATTCCCCTCCACGCCACACCATCCATTTGTACCAGCAGGGTATACCAGCAGGGCATGGAGGGAAACAGTGAAAGTCTCCCTCTGCACCTTGACGATATCTACACATGGGCTTCAGATATCGTGTGTGTGTGTGTGTGTGTGTGTGTGTGTGTCCGTCCGTCCGTCCTGCGGCTGTAACATCAAACTGTGGGAGAAATCCATCTGCGGTTTGGCATTACAGCCAGAGGACAGATCCATACACTTCTCCTCCCCGATATTGAAATGGATATCTGGGTGGAGGGGGGATTTTCCCTGTGGTTTGATGCTGTAGCCGCAGGAGAGATTCTCACTGCCCTGATCTCCATTTGTGCCATGTCCTGGGAAACGCATGGGGAGCTGCACAATTGGCAGCTCCCCACGTGCCTCCCAGGATGAATGCCACATGCCTACAGAGCCCTGCTGGGGAAGAGCAGCAGGGGTTTCTGCCATTCTTGCCTCGCGACTCTGCAGGCATGTGAAATAGCCAACCAAGTCCACCACACAACACAATAATCAACAGTTGTGCAGACAGTCAACTCTGCACACTGTTGATTATTTGCGTTGGTTATTTCTGTGCAATAACTAACCATTGCATGGAAAATGTTCAACAGATGGTACAATAGTCAACAATGGACTATTTAATCAACAGTGGACTATTTAATCAACAGTGGACTATTGTGTCGTCCAAACCCAGTCAGCATTTTGTTTTTGATTACAGCAGCACTTCTTCTTAATGTGTAGTTACACCTCTAGCTAAAGCCAAAAGACTTGATCATAAGGGTGGGCAGGAAGTGAAAATGTTAGGAATCATTTGGGTGCTCATAATTACTTTGGTTTCAAAGGTCTCTCGCAGCACCACACAATTTCTAATCAATGTTGACACCTTTCATGAAAGTTCTGGCAGATGCAATTCAAAATCATTAGATTTTGAATTGCATTAGATTAGGTCTTGAAATATAAATAGCTGAAGTTATTGTTATTGGTTTCCCATCATTACAACATTTGTGGATATATTTCCAAGTGCCATCTACTTCACACTTCCAAGTGTTTTATTACGTGTTTCCTCTCTCAAACCTGTCATGCAATTATCTGATATAGAATCCTAGCTTATTTAATCATCCTTTTTTGTTTTTAAAATTAAACTCTAAAAAAAGGAAGTGTTCAATTCACTCATGTCACGAGACCTAAACCATGTTTGATTGATGTTAATGTGATATTTTGAAAAAGCTCCAAGGAAAAAGATACCACAAGTTTTCTGGACAATTTATTCTATAGCCCAAATGACTTTATGAGCCTGTTCACATGTAATACTAACCCACTGTGATTCATGCTGGGAAGTGAAGGGGGCAGGGAAAAAAATCCGACTGCAATGGCTGATTAACAGCCCTGGGAAACCACCCCCTGCAATGAGGTTAGGGCCCCCCGGGGTGGCTTACTGTGACATCTGTCAGGCTCCCCATGGTTTAAAATGGCTGTTCCACATGAAAACGTGGTGACCATAGAGTTGGCCACCTAGAGCATGTGCCACTTCTGGTAGTGCTCTAGGCATCATGGCCAGATTCTATGGGTGATGTTGCCTAGCAGTGCATGGAATGGCCAGTGCATGCTGTTTCCTGGTGCAATGGCTGCTGGGATAACAGGTGGCGGTGGCGGCAGGAAGCTAGAAAACTGACTACAACATGGGGAATGGTAACTAAACCATGCACACCACACAGTTCCTGGTCGTGTGACAGGCGTACACACTGTGGTTTCGCTAACTCGCCCCACTCCATAGTTTCCCTAACTACCCTTTCCACATTGTGTCTGAACAGGTCCAATGTGTTAGAAATTGCTTCTTGTTATTTATACTAAATCTGTTTTGATGCTACTTGAATCCATCACAAAAAGTTAATTCATCTCTTCCTTATCAAAGCTTTTAGGCTGTTTTGAGAACTGCTATCATGTTCCATTATACTCCCCTGCTGCCACAGGCAGTATTATCCTTTTATTATCTTTTTAGGCATCAAAAAGGATTCAGGCCAGTCATGATTACTATTTAAAAGTGAAAGCCAGAATGTTAACTATATTGTGTGAAGTAGAGGGCCTTGAAACAATATACTAGGTTATTTTCTTCTGAAATTCACAAACAGCCCTAACCATGTTCAGTTGGACTTAAGTCCCATTTATTACAATGAGACCTCCTTCCAGCAGCCTTAGAGTGAATTCAGATAAACTCTTGACAACCTATTCATGTAGAGATAAGCTCATCAGACATATTTCTTGTATTTTCTGAAAAGGCTTAGAACAAACATAAGATGGCGACATCCAATGACTTGGCTATCATGCAATACCATATTAAAATCATGGTTATGTAAATACAGTTCTAGGGTATCCAGTGCAAATCAGCAGTCTGCAACATTTATGGTGTGCATATAACCTCCATTTGACTTGTATCACCTGCCATGACAACGTATTGGAATTGCTTGGGAAGTAGTAAAAATGGTAATAGAAAATGTATGTGGCCCAAACTATGTGTAGATTAGAATTCTGCCAGTCAGACATGTTCTAACAAATCTATACCACCTCTCCCATTAGAAATATGGGAGACTTGAGGAGTTCCCCTCTTCCCCTTCCACCACTCTAGACATATACTTAATACAATTGCACTAATTTGACTGCACAAATTCAGTTCTAATAATCACTATGATGGAAAAAAGTATTGAAATACAGATGCAGACATCATTGATAACTGTGAATATACAATGCATTTGTGTGTGCATGTGTGCATGCATGTGTGAAAGAGTGTAAAGGTTTGGGGAACAGAAGCTAGGAGGAGGACAGAAGTTAAGTAATATCTATGTCCAGTTGCCCTGAAACAACACAAAAGTTTTAGAAACAGAGTATGCTTATAGTATGGAAGCACATAGAAGACTGAGGCCATCAGATACACGGGCACGGTAAACAATGAGAATCAACACCACATCAAATTAAATCAAAGTAAAATATAGTGTTCACATGACCTTAAGCAGGACTCTTCTTGAACCATTTGACAATTCCCAGAAGTGAAGGGAGTTTATGTCTCCCACTAGGTTCGGTGGCAGCTTTCGATGCTCAGGGCTTCTTTAAAACATGTCACAACTAGGTATCTCATTTCTTTGGAGACCTCAGAAGTGAAGCACAGCAAGTAGCCCTATTGGTGCTAAGAAGATCTATGGCTCAGTGATCTGTCTTAACTTATATATTAGCATGGAGGTGAGGCAGGGAATGATTGCAATGGGGCTTGAAGCATGTGGTTTAAAAGGTGGGGTAGTTTTCAGTTTGGGAAGACCTCAGGGAGAGCTAGGGAGGAGCCAAGAAGGGGTGGGGTGAGAGCTCAGTGGTAAAAGGTATTCTATGCATGTAGAATGCTTCTGGTTGAGTTCCCCACTCTCCATTGAAAAGGATATAAGGTAGCAGGGCTGGAAACACCTCTGCCTAGTGGCTATGCCAGTCGAGAGTAGACAATATTGTCAGGATAAGGCAGCTTCATGTATGTTCATGTGCAAGTGTGCTCTCAGGTATGTTATGATCCTAGACCTTTTAACAGCAGTAATAAAGCTTTAAAAAGTCACTCTGCCCTCCTCACACCTGCTAACTATCTTAACATTTAATATGAAAATCTGGTCTTTGCTGCTTGATGAGGACCTGATTTGAACTGGTAGGTTCAGGCAAGGATCAAAATCCCATGCTCCCAATGGGAAAATATGTGAATGAGGCAAAACAATACCCATCCTAAGAAATTATAGCTTTAAGAAACCTTGATTTTCTTGTCTGGTTGAGAATCAGCACATCTTAGGAACCATTCCTCACTACTCCGGACAACAACAACAGGATGTCTAATTCATGGTAGTGGAAATTTCTCTGTATGAGAAAATGCAGCAAGCTCCAGCTTTTGACTGAACAATGACTTAGGTGAGTAAGAAATACTTAGTATGGAAGAAAATGACCCCAAATGTCTGGAGCTACTTCAGCTTTCCCCAACCTAGTGCAGTCTAGATGCACTAGACTAGAACTTTTATCATGCCCCAGCCAGTGAGAGACAATACATGCTGCAGAACAAAATGTTTTTGAATACATATAAAAATTGAACATAAAACCTACCTGAACAAACTATACAGAACTAACACACTAATAATATTCCCGTTTAATTAATAGAGCTGCTTTGAGAGTTGAATTTGTTTGCAACGGACCTGGGCTTTGAGGTGGTGAAACTCTACTGGATTTAAAAATGGCAGGAATTATATTGAGGAAAAGTCCTAAATAGGTTCCTTTAGATGAAATCCACCATGACCTGTCTCCTAGCAAACTATGTTTTACCTTGTCCAGAAGCAGTACCTTCTGGTTTACACACAATATAGCTGAAACATTATGATTTGAATTTAGCTAGGAAGTTTTCCTAAACAGTGTTTCAGTCACTAAAATTGAAATTTTATTATATGCTGAAAATCTAGGGGCTACCAGTAAATTTTCCAATACTTGCTCCATTCATTTCATTCAGAAATATTTTATAAATAGTTCTCATTTATATTTTACAATGGTATAGGAAAACTTGTTTGACTTTAAGCTATAAAACTCAGGCATGCAACTTGATTTTTGCGTGGTCACTCTGGTTTTCCAGACTTGAGAAATTTTGCTAGCCTCATTGAAACTCTTTTTGCTTCCCTCTGGGATGTTTCTCCAAAGAAGTAAGCTCAGAATTTTATTTTAGATAAAATTTGGTGACAACTCCAAAATCTAGATCTTATCAACTTTGCCAATTGCATGGAGAAGTCCTTCACACGTTTTGGACTTCCAATGGCACATTCAGCACTATTGTAAGGTTGATAATATTGCCCACAATAGTGCAAACAAGCTACTGTGGATTCCAGACTGGAATGCATGACAAGCCCAGCCATCCCAGAAATAAAACAAGATTTCCCTGGCCTTTATTTCACTCCAACTTCTTTGAAAGTTTTGTTTGGGTAGGAAACTCCACATTTGCTTTGAATTTTTTCTTCAAGTGAAATCTGAGGACAATGCTGGTAAAATGTTGAAGTGACAGTTGTACCTGTGAAGTATCTTCATTTTGGCTAATTGTTGTTTAATTGCTCCCATATTGTATTAATATCTCTGATCTTTTCAGCAGCACTGGTTTCTTTAGTCTCTTATCAGTTTCTTCTGTGTTCAATTTGCGGTACTTTTCCCAGCCCAACTTTCAAACCTTCTAATAATAGAAGATTGATTTGAACTTTAGTTATGTACTTGGGAGACACTTTCTATCACAACACATACAATTAGAAAACATATATTTCTACTACAATGAATGTTTTTCCTCTTGAAAGTAATTCTTCTTATTAAATAGATTTCATCAGCCCCAAATCTGTGACTTTTAGAACCTACTGAGTTATAAACCAATTTGAATATGATGGGAAAGTAAAAATCAACAGGATTTAATTACTACTTTCAAAAGTAATAATTAAAATCTTCCATCTCATTACTTTAATTTTCTTCCTCTGTTGCCAACTAGTTACTGTAATGGAAATTCTGTATTTTCAAACACGGAATTCTGTATTTTGTATACTCCACCAAACCAGTGTTATGTGAAACCCTTCCCAACGTGCAGCCGAAGTTCGTGAACCAGGGCTGCAGGAAGAACTTGGCACAGCAAAGATGCAGCAGCCACTAGAGAAAATGTAGAGATGTCATTGAAAGAAGACAGGGTCATTTCAACGCCATGCAAAACTGTGAATGGGGAAAATATATTAGCCAAATGTAGGAAAGATAAAACGAACAAGAAAAGAGAGGGGGTTGTTTTGTTTTGAAGTTTTGCCAGCAGATGCTGAAGTGACAACCATGAAAAACAAAAAGCTCTTTCAAAAAATTATTCCACAGTGTCCTTTGAAGAATATATGGACAAGCAAGAGTCAAGGCAGTGTGAAAAATGGGACACACACGTAAGCGTTCCATCATTAATGGCATGCACCACATTTGTCCCATTATCAGAAATGAGAAAGTCATGAGAAAGAGAAAGCAATGGGTTAAAAAAATACACCACTGTTTGTCATGCAGCTTCTCTTACACATTCATTGCAGTTTGGGGTTTTTTCAAAGCTGCACATGTGCCGACGGACACTGGCTGGTGGGCGAGAATTCTGGCTGCCTCTTCCTGAGGATTGAAAAGAAAAAGACACCCAGTGAGTGGTTATCCACAGGCACATTCATGGCAGTTGTACCACTCAGTCGGGTGCTTGTCTCTGATCTATGTCCAGCCTTTGCTTGCGCCTCTTCAGGTTGCCTCTCCGCGTCTGCATCACTCATGCGTTAGCTGCTTCCTTGGTCTGAGATGATGAGATGAAAAGTTCTCCGTACAGCATTCATTTCCTCTTCTCCTACTGACCTGCTGTGTGTTTAAAAACCAGTCTGGCCGTGCAGCTGCGTGGGCAGGAGACATCCTTCCCCAACCTGGAGCTCTCCAGATGTCTCAGGCTATAACCTCCATAATCAGACTACAACTCCCATCCCAAGCCAGCAGGGTGCTGGCTGGGATGATGGGAGTTGTAGTCCAAAATATCTGGTGGGCTCCAGGTTGGGGAAAGCTGGCATGGGGGCACCTACGTTGAAATCCCTGCTCTCCTAAGAAACTCTCTGAGGCAATTTTCTAGCACCCTTAGCATATCGTCCTGCCCTATTGTGGTACTAAATGTGGCCCAGACAGACAAGAGCTACCATGTAATTCTATCAAATGAGAATGGTGCTGTGCACGAGCAGAAATGCCTCTCAGTCTTGCTTAAATAGCTATTTATTTGTCTGCCACAGTGAGCAAGACCTGGTTCTGGGCAACCAGGCAGGGAAGCATTTAGAAAAGAGCCACTTCTTTTCTTCACCTGGCCTACTGATGTGTCATAAGCAACCAGCATAATTAACATAAGTAGGGAACCAAATCTTGTGGGGGCGGGAATTGGGAGAATTACTTTTGTGGGTTTATTTATAAGGTATGTTTACATGCCCCATTCACACAGAAATTTGCATGATGCATGGAGGTTTGCTTGCTCACTGACTGTTTAAATGCTCAGAAGGAGCTGCACATATATTGGCCGTTTCTCTTTTTGGAGAGCTGATAGCTCTTTTCACTGCAGAGACTCTACTTTTCCTTCTTCTAAGTGTTATTTATTCTATTGCCAAAGTTTCAGCCTGGGTATCATATAAAGGCAGTCTTTCCCAACCTGTTGTCTTCCAGATGTTTTGAGCATTTACTCCCATCAGCCCCAGTCAGGGTCAGAAATGCTGGGAGTTGTTGTCTGAAACATCCGGAGGGCACCATGCCATAGTAATGATGGACATGAGAAATTTGAACATAGGTAAGTTTACAGGGGCGGGGGGAGGGGGAGAAATGACAGTTATGCCATAATCAAAAAATGTCAGAGGAACGTGAGGGGAAAAAAGGGAAGCCCCCCCACAGTAAACGTAGGCTGGCACTTTCCTGTCAGTCTGAGAGTCCCTGCCTTAGCCCCAAACTGAGCTAGTGTGCTATTCCGGCAGCTCACAAGCATGCTATGCTCCCTTTACAAAGTTCCTCGGGAAGAACGGCTGGACCTCTTTTTCTGTGGCCAGAATGGTAAGCTGGCCAATTTTTCAACGTATTTGGCAAAATATATAGATAAATATGAAACTTTAGAAGCGGTCGTTTGTTGGTTTAGGACACAATCCTATGCATGTTTAGACAGAGAAAGAAGTCCTACAACCCACAGCATTACCCAGCCAGCATGGCTAGCTGGGGAATGCTGGGAATTGTAGGATTTTTTTCTTTCTAAACATGCATAGAATTGTGCCCTTAGTGGCTAAACTTAGGCAGGATTTTGTAGACAGGAATGTGTCAAACTGTATGGGTGGTAGTCAAGTCCTGTTCCTTTTCTTTTCTCCTTTTCCCCTCCCCCCATTTTTGTTGCTTTTTTGCTTTTGATATTAATTTGTTATTATTGATGGAAGCTATATTTTTATATGTTCTGTGTTATATTGTGATGACTTCACAATAAACAAACTGCTACTAGTACTAGTACTACTAGTACTAGCAGCTTTCGATACCATCGACCATGGTATCCTTCTGGAATGCCTGAGGGGTTTGGGAATCGGGGGCACTGTGCTCCAGTGGTTCCGGTCCTACCTCTCAGGTAGATTCCAGATGGTGATGCTTGGGGATAGTTGCTCCTCAAAAAAGGAGCTGTTGTATGGCGTACCACAAGGTGCCATCCTATCCCCAATGCTGTTTAACATCTACATGAAACCGCTGGGAGAGATCATCCGGAGGCATGGGGCAGGGTGCTATCAGTATGCTGATGACACCCAAATATATTTCTCTATGCCTTCAATAATAGCATCAGCTAAGGATAGTGTGTCTCCTCTGAATGAATGCTTGGAGGCAGAAATGGGCTGGATGAGGAAAAACAAACTGAAGCTGAATCCAGACAAAACAGAGGTGCTTGCTGTCAAGGGCTCTGACCTAGGTTTGGAGGTGTGTCAGCCAGTTCTGGATGGGGCTACACTCCCCCTGAAAGACTGTGTTCGCAGTTTGGGGGTGCTCCTGGATCCGTCACTCCAAATGACAGCCCAGATAGATGCGACAGCCAGGAGTGCCTACTATCAGCTTCGGCTGATACACCAGCTGTGCCCCTTCTTAGAGTCAGAAGACCTAAAGACAGTAGTGCACGCACTGGTAACCTCAAGGCTTGACTTCTGCAATGCGCTCTACATAGGGCTACCATTGTACCTAGTTTGGAAACTTCAACTAGTTCAAAATATGGCAGCCAGGTTGGTCACCGGTACACCAAGGGGTGACCACATTACACCAACATTAAAATCTCTCCACTGGCTGCCAATTAGTTTCCGGGCAAAGTACAAAGTGTTGGTCATTACCTTTAAAGCCCTAAATGGTTTGGGTCCAGGTTACTTGCGGGATCGCCTTCTCCCATATAGTCCGCCCCGCACACTCAGGTCCTCTGGGGTGAACTTACTTCAGTCAGCTAAAACTAGGCTGACATCAGTTTCCCAGAGGACCTTTTCTTCTGTCGCCCCCAGATTGTGGAATGGCCTGCCGGAGGAGATTCGTAAAATTAACTCTCTGTGTGATTTTAAGGCAGCTTTAAAGACTAGCCTTTTCCGGCAGGCCTATCCAGATCAATGTTAAATCATGAATTTTTAAGATGTATTGATTCCTGTTCTAATGTTGTTCCCCGCCTCGATCTAAAAGGAGAGGCGGGTAAGAAATAAATTTATTATTATTATTATTATTATTATTATTATTATTATTATTATTATTAGTTTTACTACTACAAGTATTCTTGCTACTCTGGACGAAAACTGTCACAAATGGCCTACTGGCACAAGGAAATAAGTGCTGTTGGTATAAAGAGGTGAGGAGAAATGAATTTAAAACAAACCCACTAGAATATCTCGCTGGAAAATTTCTTCGATTCCACATTATTGCCCTGCATCTTCGCAAACGGGGAGCTATCCCTGTTTTTCAGCATGGCTGGGGTTTTTTAAGCTCTCATTTAAACAGATTTCACTCTTTTAATATATCTGTCTCAGAAGTTATGATTGAAATGATACTGGAGATATGTTAATTACATTTTCTCTCCCTTTTCTTCTCTTGGATGTACTGTGTAGTCGCAAGCTGCCAAAGTAAGGTTCCCAAAATTAAGAGAACATTCTTTTAAAAGTAATGAATATTTTGTTTTTGCTGGCTGGGATGTAGCAGATGATTAATGTCAACTAGCAGAAGATGATTTAGTAGCCACGATTACAAGCATAAACCAACATAGTATGTGCAGCTGCATTGGGAAGGCCCAAGTAGGGTGCCCGGTCCAAGTCTGGTTGGACCTTAAGAGGGACCTTAAGAGGGACCTTAAGAGGGACCTTAAGAGGGACCTTAAGGTCCAATAAAGAACCTTAAGAGGGGAGAGTTGCCCATCAATAATGAAGCTGAAGTTGCCCATCAAGAATGAGCACTTGGACAGAAGACTGAGCAGTACGATGGCCACATGCACATCGCTATAAATTAGCATATGCACATTTTATGCAAACCTGTGTCCTCTTTTTGCTCTCTTTTTTGCATCATGCATTTCCTCTGTTTTGCAGTGCCCCTAAGTTGAAGGGGCATGATAAAACATCTGGTAAGAGAAAGCTGCTTCAGGCCTAGTTCTTTTGCCACCTGGGAAGGAGAGGCAGGACCTGTACTGCCACCTGGAAATATATGGCATAGATGCTGTGAAATATCAGGCTGCAGGCCTTGTGTCAGTAAACTGACTAACAGTTGGAACATGGGAGACTCAGGCTGCAATTATGGATGGAACAGACTGAGGCCATGTGCAATCAGCTGTGATGAGTGGTATACATAATGTTGTGGAATGGTAATTCCAGAACCCCCTTTCAACTCAACAGTAGTCACCAGGGGGTAAAAAAAGAAAAGAAAAGCTGGAGTGAAACTCCAGCACTTCCAGGTGCAGGGAGTGAATGAACTCAGGGTGGTTGGGGAAATATTTTCTTTTATGTGGCTGGAAAATGGCTCTGCAGGACTCCATGAAATGTGTGCGTGTCAAGATTCTATGTCATATACCCTTGGTGTGTTTGTTTCATTGGGCTGGAAGTGGCCATCAACAAAGTGAAACAGGGTGGGGAATATGGTGTATAATATGACAATATATTGAGGAAGATTTGGTCCTAATTTTGAAGGACACATGGAACAGAACTTTATTTACCTAGCATCAACATTGCCAGCTTCTGGCACGGATTTTTTGCTAAACAAAACTCTGCAAAAAATGTCATTTTGCTTTTTTTTAAAAAAAAAGGAAAGAAAGGGAAAAAATCTGCAGAACAAAACTTTGCATTTTTTGCTCTCAGTGAAACAAACATTGTATATAGTAATCAGACTGCATTTGTGTCAAAATACAAGATTATTCAATAAAATAACTACTTGAATTCATGATATAATTTAAGCATGCAGGTCAGACTTGTTTCAGGATTGTTTCATTGCACTCAATCCATTCACCTTGGTGTCTCATGGACAATTAAAATCTTTACCGGCAATGACAGAATCTCCAAAACAAGAAATTATAAATTCAGTGGTCATTTGAAGCTCAACTACTATGACCGTTTTTGTTAGGTTTCTAAAACTGACCATGTTTCTTGTTAAATATCCCAAGTTTAAAGGAAGTCTGATAGAGGAAGATAATTTAACTCCCACTTGAGAAACAGTGTGCATCAGTAAGGACTTTGACACTGTGTGTTTGTGACACAACCGGGAGAGAGCATGACCTGGTTCACATGACACACCAGTCTCACTGTGGATTGTTTAATACACAATGAACCGCAGCATGTGGATTTGTGTGGCCACCATTATGAATATACAACCCCCAATGGACTTGTGCTGTGTCATCCAAACCTGGACATCGTGGGTTATTAAGGGGTTAAACAATACTTGCACTGCCCTGGATGAACTGCCCACGTCACATGAACTGACCCATTTTAAGATCCCACGCACCCACCCCGCAATGGTGAAAATAAGCCTACCCTCCACATTTCATTTTTAAAATTATTTTTTCCAGGACACAAAATAGAACTGTGCAAATCTCAATGTACAGATCCTTTAATCACCAAAATAAATAAATAAATAAATAAATAAATGCAATAAAAATGGAATAATATAGAACATAGGATGGGATCAAGGATTGTTTTATCCCAGCTTCATCACTTTACATCTAGTCCAGCATTCTGTTCACACAGTAGTCGACCAGCTGTCAACCAGGGAACCACAAGCAGGACACTGTTTTCCAAACTAGTAGCCATTGATATCCTTTTCCTCCAGGAATTTATCAAACCCCCCTTCAAAATGGTCCAAATTAGTGGCCATCGCTACATCTTGTTTAACAAATTTAATAGTTTAACTGTGCACTGTATGAAGAAGTCCTTTTTTTTAATCTGTCCTAAATCTCCCACCAAACATCTTAATGGAATGACCCTGGGTTATAGTATTTTGAGAAAGGGAAAAAATGTTTCCCTATCCACATTCTTCACGCCATGCATAATTTTGTACACTTCTGTCCTGTCTCTCCTTAGCCTCCTGTTTTCCAAACAAAACAATACCAGCTGTTGTAACTGTCCCTCATAGGGAGTTGTTCCAGCCCCTTGATCATTAGTTGCCCTTTCCTGTACTTTTACCAGCTGTATAATATCTTTTTTTTATAGGTATGGTGACCAGAACTGTACTCAGTATTCTAACTGTGGTCGCCCCAATATCATCATAAAGGCAGGATGATCTTGACAGTTTCATTCTCAATTTCTTTTTAAATTATGCCTAACATGGTGTTTGCCTATTTCACTGCAGCTGCACACTGGGTTGACATTTTCATCAAGTTGTCCACCTTAACTCGAAGATCTCTTTCTTGGCTGGTCACTGATAGCTCAGATCCCATCAGGTTATACTTGAATTGGGATTGTTTTATCCCAGCTTCATCACTTTACACTTGCTTACATTGAACCGCATTTGCCAGAGCAGAGGTGGATTGGCTGGGTGGGTCCAGGGGGTGGTAAATGCCTCTTTCTGTCAGGGAGTGGTGCCTGCTGCCTTGAAAGTGGCTGTAGTGCGCCCTCTCCTGAAGATGCCCTCCCTGGACCTAGAGGTATGTGAGAACTACTGCCCCATCGCTAATATCCCCTTTTGGGGCAAGGTGCTTGAGCATGTGGTGGCCGGGCAACTTCAGATGTTCTTGGAAGAAACGGATTATCTGGACCCATTTCAGTCTGGTTTCAGGCCAGGGCATGGCACTGAAACAGCCTTGGTGGCTCTGACTGACGACCTACTCTGGGTGAAAGACAGGGGGACTGCTACCCTGTTGATCTTCCTGGATCTCTCGGCGGCTTTTGATACCATTGATCATGGTATCTTACAGGATCGGCTCTGTGAGAAGGGAGTAGGAGGCACTGTGTTACAGTGGTTCCGCTCCTACTTGTGGGACCGATCCCAGAGAGTGGTATTGGGGGATTCCTGTTCCACCCCATGGCAATTAAGCTGTGGGGTGCCACAGGGTTCTATTCTACCCCCTTGCTGTTCAACATCTAAGCCGTTGGCTGAGGTCGTTAGGGGTTTGGGGATTGGGTGCCATCAGTATGCTGATGATACTCCGCTCTACTTCTCCTTGTTGTTGGAGTCAGCTGGGGCTGTGAAGGTGCTAGACAAGTGCCTGGAGGCTGTAATGGGCTGGATGAGGGCCAATAAACTGAATCTGAATCCTGATAAGATGGAAGCTCTGTGGCTTGGTGGTTCCCGAGTCCGGGAATTGGGTAAGCGACTTGTTCTGGATGAGGTGGCGTTCCCTCTGAAGGAGCAGGTATGTACTGTAGCTTGGAAGTACTCCTAGACTCACTGGATGCCCAGGTGGACTCTGAGGCACAGAGTACTTGGGGTCAGCTTCGGCTGATCCGCCAGCTACGGCCTTTCCTGGACAGGGACAACTTATTTATTTTAGCTTATCTTTTTACTTGTTTTTATTATGTCGAATTGCGATGGCTTATCGCTTTTAGCAATAAAGATTTCATTCATTATAGTGAGTAGTGGGGAGAAATACTGTCATATGAACATATAACTAAAAGAGTCACATAGAACATAGAACATAGAGTCACTTTGACTCTAAAGATTTGCATGGCATGCAGTGTCTTTTTAATACTGCATATCACACTAATCACAGCAAGTCTCATTGATTTCGATGCGCCTTGACCTTGCTTAACTCTTAAGGTTATATAAATCCTGGCTAGGGATCCTCACATCCCAAAGCAGGTTTATTTATTTATTTATTTTTATTTCATAAATTTTCTATACCACTTTTCATTTTAAAAAACCTGGCTTACAAAATAAAATCAGGATAAAATAAAATAAAACCAAGCATTAAAGGAAGGAAACAACGATAAAAACAATAAATATCATTAAAATAATCAGGGGTAACTACCCCGGTCAGGAAAATGCCTGGGCAAACAAGTGTATCATCAGTTGTCAGCGGAAGCACTCAAAATTAGGTTGCATGATCTTGTTGCTGCAGCTGCATAGACATTTGGAAGAGAGGGAAGAGGAAGCATCCTTTCTGGGGGCAGAGTGGAGGAGTCTGGAACCCAGTTGTCTCTGAGGAAACTCTACATCATAAGCTCAGGTAACATCTCTTATACCTGAGCAAGAAATCCAAAGCTCTAAAACTCGAGTCTCTTTGCATGTTATTTATTGCAGCAGGCATCCATATTCATGAATTGTGACACATCTGTCTCTGTTTTGAGGAGAATACGTGCAGGAATCCCTTAAGCAGTGTGATGAAACATCCCACCTTGGGCAACAAACATTTAGAAACCATAATTTTCATGATCTTTGCACTGCTAGTCTGTTTATTCAGTAAGAAAAACATATTTAAAAAAACACAATGCAAACAGGCTCTTTTCATCATAGTTCTTATCTAAGTGTGATGTCAATGCCGGTTCTACCACAAAGACACCACCCGCACCCGCAAAGGGGGAAAGATTCTCTACCTCTTATTTGATCACTGCACTACACATTTTTCCTAAGTACCAGATACTTATCTTCAAGACTGGGTTTTTATCTGACCCAATAAAAAGAGAAATATATGTTTTGACATGTACAGATGAACTTCCAAATGAGGTGGCAAGATATGAATACAGATTTTTCTCCACTGACATTAACTGAACACTGGATACAGGGGATATATTTCTGCATGTCAACTAACTGGTTTGTTGTAACTTTCTTCATATTGCTCAAATGACATGAAGTAAATGATAAATATGTACAAGTGTAGTTATACAAGAAAATGCAATATGAAATCCAGTCAAGCAAGAAATTAAATTATGACTGAGATGTTCTTTATTGCTTAGATGTTATGCCAAAAAGATAACTTTCTCTTACATTTTCTGCAGTAATGCATTTGCATCCTTCAACTTGGGGAAACATGGAAATGTCATATAATTGCAAAACATCTCTCATGTGTAATTGTGCATCCTTACTCCCCCCATCCCCACTAAATACTGAGATATACTATGTAATTGCGTCTGGTGCTATGGAATTTTGATGTAAATATGATGTTGTGGCAAAATGTTGCTGCTCAGGTTTGCCTTTATGGTTAAATGTGAAAGGTTAAAAGCCAACATCAAGGCTTGCTTAAGCTCACATAAGGGCTTGTCTTAACTCTTGCCAAGGTGCATGCCCGTGCTGCCATTTTAAAGTATCACTGTAAGCACCTTGCTCCTGGAATTTCCATTTTGGAAAAGTATGCAAAGCAAAAACGTATGCATATAGGGCAATAAAGCAGTAAGTCACAATATGCATTGGCTGTCTCTGGAATATGCATATGCACTTATCTACATTTGGTTCCTAATGTAACTAAGTCATCCAAGGCACTCGTCTTTCTTTGGCTACCCAAAGCCCTGAGGGGGAAGTTCCATGCCACAAAGCACAGCTATCACTATAAGCACATTAACTCTCATTAGCATCCATTATGATTAGAGACGGACACATGAAACGCCTCCTGCACACCACATATAGCGGTGCACCTAGGTAATTTTAGGCCCTGGACTTAATCATCTTAGAGGCCATTACTCTAAGAGGCCATTACACAACTAACATTTTTCTCCCCTCAACCCCACCATTCCATGTTTTACAATTGCTTCTATATTCTTGACATGTTAGAGCCAACCCCTTCACCAATTTGCCAGCCCTGATAAAAAAAAAGAAAAAAGAGAGAGAAAAGAGATACTCTGAGCAGGTGCATTTTTGCATTTTTATTCACTTAATTCATAGCACTTCCAGGAATACAGGAATAAAATTGAGTTTGCTTCTGCTTCTCTGATGCTAAACATGTTTGCCCCATTTGCACATAGCACCAGCAAATTAGGGATTAATTAAGCCAGAATTTGTAAAAGTTGCATGCCAACACCATTTTGAATATGCAGCCTCCAATCAGCCAGATCAGAGGTTGCTCCAACTATGGTTTAATTGTGGGTTAAACAATGCACAGTTACTCTAAGAAGTAATTGTAGGTTAACATTTGGTTGTTTAACCTACAATTAACCCATCGTGCATATCATGGAGACACCTCCAATCAGGCCGATGTGAAGTTGCATATTCAAAATGGTGGTGGAACACAAACCTGGCAAATCGTGGGTTTGCTGCGATTTCATCTGAACTGGGTCATTTATTTAGGAGTAAGCAGCAAACCCACGATTTTCTTGTAGAGAACAATAATATATTTTAAAAGTTAAAAATTAAAATAAAATGAGCATCTGTAACTATGTAACACATCTGGCTACCCCCCGACTATGAAACATTTTAAACAACAAGAAGAAAGGATCCTCTGGCAAGCGGGGTCAGCCCCAGGGCCCCCCTTCATGCCCATGCCACCCAGATGCAGATGCCAGGCCTGTCAGCTGTTAGTGCCTGTCCCTGCTCTTGAGACTGTGTGCCCCCTGGGCTCTGGAGGCCTAGACTTTGGCCCCAAGGATACCAATGGAGACTTTTTTTCTTCAGGAAGATCTTGGAAAAAATGGTTGGGGAAAGGACTCCCTTCCTGGTGGTCATAATCCAACTCAGCATTACGTGTGCTTACACTAGAGTAAAAAATAAAATAAGCGAACCCTCAGCTTCATGCTACACAATTAGCCTTCAGGACTAGCAGCCATTGATAGCCTTCTCCTCCAGGAATTCATTTATTTATTTAAAACATTTCTTGGTCACCTTTCAGGGTAGAAGCCTCACAAGGCAGCTTACAACAACAAAATACATAAAATATTAAAAGCAATAAAATATTAAAAATATTAAAAGCAATAAATGTAATTAAAACAATAAAACCAACAATAAAACCAGCAGGAACCCCCCTTTTAAAGCCATCCAAATGGGTGGGCATCACTACACCTTATGGTAGCAAATTCCATAGTTTAACTATGTGCTTTGAGAAGAAGTACTTCCTTTTATCTATCCTGAATCTCTCTCCAATCAGCTTGCTCGGATGACCCCCAGTTCTAGTATTTTGAGAGAAGTAGAAAATGTCTCCCTATCCACAGTCTCCACACCGTGCATAATTTTGTACACCTCTAATAAAAGCTTTTTACATAATCAGGGCCATAATCCTGCTCTTGATTACTGAAGACAGCAACAGAAGCATAGCTACACAGCTTGGAACAGTCTAGGGCCAATTATACTGGATGATGGTGGGGAAGTAGATCAACCTTCCTCAACCTGTTTGCTCCAGATGTTTTAGACTACAGCTGCCATCATCCCTACATTGGCCATGCTGACTGGGTCTGACAGGATTAGTCCAAAACATCTGGATGGCACCAGATTGGGAAAGGCTATTATAGATTATGATGATGAGATAGTGGATAGCTGGAAAATTGCTTGCAGTAGCACAGCAATTAGAATATTCACAAGCCAATGACATTAATTCTTATGGATCGTAACACGTGCTCTAAGTGTAAGCAGCCCAACGTGAAAGGGAAGCCATGGATGCCTATTACAAGGTGTGTGGGTCCTTCTTTTTCCATGACTAGATCAGGGTCATGGGCAATCATGCCCTAAAACAGCCTCTACTTAACTCTTGAATAATTTTGAAATAAACTTGTTTTTATTAAATTCTTCAATATTTCAAGGTAAAATGGAGCAACCAACAATTGGAACCGGTTCCCTACAAGAAAAGGGCTTGGGACCGCAATACCTGATGGAACGCCTCTCCCGACATGAACCTACCCGTACACTGCGCTCAACATCTAAGGTCCTCCTCCGAGTGCCTACTCCGAGGGAAGCTCGGAGGATGGCAACAAGGGAGAGGGCCTTTTCAGTGGTTGCCCCCCGACTGTGGAATGATCTTCCCGGTGAGGCTCGCCTGGTGCCAACATTGTTATCTTTTCGGCGCCAGGTCAAGACTTTTCTCTTCTCCCAGGCATTTTAACAGCATTTAACAACGTTAAGTTTGTTTTTAATGGACCCCAGAATTGTTGTTTTTAAATGGATACTGTTGTTTTTATACTGTTTTTTATGTTTTTTAAATTTTGTATACTTTTAATGTTTACTATTTTTAATTGTTGTAAACCGCCCAGAGAGCTTCAGCTGTGGGGCGGTATATAAATGTAATAAAATAAATAAATAAATAAATAAATAAATAAAAGCTTGCCTTGTTTGGGACTATTAGAGCATGGCTTTATCCAGAAAATGTATCTTGGTGGTCCTGTGAAATCTTGGTGGCTGTATGAATATATCCTGAGCCACTGGGACAAGTTATTTCTGTGTTAAATCTGCATACCTTCTAGAAAGGCCTGGACTACTTACTTTATTTTTCAGTTTTTACATTAGCTAATATAATACCATTTTTTTTGGCAAGTCTTGAATTTTGAACTGCACAAGTCCCCCCTGGAACTGCACATTTGAAAAGGTCTGCTACACAGTGTCTGGCTAAAGCCTTCACCAGGGAAATATAGAAATTTGTAGAAATAATGCTCAACATATCTCAGGGCACTGTGGATAGAGAGATATTTTTCTCGCTCCCTCATAATACTTAAACCCTGGAATCGTCCAATAAAGCTGAATGGTGGTAGGAAATTCACAGCAGACAAAAAGAAGTACTTCTTCATACAACACACAGTTAAACTATGAGATTTGGTTCCCCAAGATAAGGGGATGGTCACCAATTTAGAAAGTTTTAAAGATTAGACGCAATAATAATAATAATAATAATAATAATAATAATAATTTATTTATATAGCACCATCAATGTACATGGTGCTGTACAGAGTAAAACAGTAAATAGCAAGACCCTGCCGCATAGGCTTACAATCTAATAAAATCATAGTAGAACAATAAGGAGGGGAAGAGAATGCAAACAGGCACAGGGTAGGATAAACAGGCACAGGGTAGGGTAAAACTAACAGTATAAAGTCAGAACAAAATCAAGTTTTAAAAGCTTTAGGAAAAAGAAAAGTTTTTAGCTGAGCTTTAAAAGCTGCGATTGAACTTGTAGTTCTCAAATGTTCTGGAAGAGCATTCCAGGCGTAAGGGGCAGCAGAAGAAAATGGATGAAGCCGAGGAAGGGAAGTAGAGACCCTTGGGCAGGTGAGAAACATGGCATTAGAGGAACGAAGAGCACGAGCGGGGCAATAGTGTGAGATGAGAGAGGAGAGATAGGAAGGAGCTAGACCGTGAAAAGCTTTGAAGGTCAACAGGAGAAGTTTATATTGGATTCTGAAGTGAATTGGAAGCCAATGAAGAGATTTCAGAAGTGGAGTAACATGGTCAGAGCGGCGAGCCAAGAAGATGATCTTCGCGGCAGAGTGGTGAACAGAAACCAAGGGACTGATGTGAGAAGAAGGAAGGCCAGAGAGAAGAAGGTTGCAGTAGTCCAACCTAGAAATAACCAGTGCATGAACAAGCGTCTTGGCAGAAGAGACAGACAAAAATGATCGAATCCTGGCAATATTATACAGGAAAAAACGACAGGATTTAGCTACTGCCTCAATATGAGGAATAAAGGAGAGCGAGGAATCAAATATAAAGCCAAGACTACGAGCTTCCTTGACTGGAGTAAGCGTGACATCATTGACAGTAAGAGAGAATGAGAGATGAGGAGAAGGTTTAGGAGGAAAAACAAGCAATTCAGTCTTTGCCATATTAAGTTTCAAACGACGATGAAGCAGCCAAGCTGAGATATCTGAAAGACATGCCGAGATACGATCATGAACATCAGGAGAAAGTTCCGGAGATGAAAGATATAACTGAGTATCATCGGCAAACAGGTGATATTGGAGGCCATGAGATTGAATGAGATTACCCAAGGGCAACATGTATAAAGAAAAAAACAACGGGCCAAGCACCGAGCCTTGCGGAACCCCTACTGAAAGGGGAAAAGAGGAAGATGAGCTGCCATTAGCCAACACGCTGAAAGAGCGACCCGCTAGATAGGAGGCAAACCAGTTATAGACAGAGCCACAAAGTCCAAGGTCATGAAGGGAATCTAAGAGAAGATCATGATCAACCGTGTCAAAGGCTGCAGTTAGATCAAGGAGAATAAGAACGGAATAAAGGCCTTTAGACTTGGCAGTAAGAAGATCACTGGTGAGCTTAGTAAGGGCTGTTTCAGTGGAATGCAAAGGACGGAATCCAGATTGAAAAGGATCCAGAGCAGAGTTACTAGAAAGAAAGTCAAGACAACGAGAGTAGACCACACGCTCCAGGATCTTTGAAACAAAAGGCAACAAAGAGACAGGTCAGTAGTTAGACAGAGATAGCCTATCAAGAGTAGGTTTCTTGAGAATGGGAGAGATTGTAGCATGTTTAAAAGCAGAAGGAAATGAACCAGAGGACAGAGAAAAATTAATAATATGAAGCAAGGAAGGGAGGATAGCGGGAATAAGATTAATAAAGACTCGAGAAGGAATCGGATCATGAGAACAAGTGGAAGGCTTCGAAGAGCGCAGTAATGTAGACAGTTCATCAGCTGAGACCGAAGGAAACGCAGAGAAATTTGCAGGAGGAACTGACAGATGAGGAACAGGAACTGGAAGAGGAGCAGAGCTGGCCAGATCAGAGCGAATAGTTTGGATTTTAGCATTGAAAAAAGAGGCAAAGTCATTAGCAGACAGAGAGGCGGGAAGAGATGGTGGATTAGGCTTCAGAAGAGAGTTGAAGGACGCAAAGAGCCGCTGAGGATGCATAGCATTTGACTGGATCAATGTTGAGTAATACTGCTGTTTGGCCAGTGAAATGGCAGAAGAGAAAGAGGAGAGTACAAATTTGTAATGGACAAAGTCCGCCCAGTCCCTGGTCTTACGGCAAAGGCGTTCAGCTGCCCGGGAACAAGAGCGAAGGTAGCGGAGGAAAGAGGTGAGCCACGGTTGGGGTTGAGAAGGGCGAACTTTCCGAGTTGTAGATGGAGCAAAATTATCAAGAGTTGAAGATAAGGAGGAATTAAAGAAGGAGACAGCTGAGTCCAGGGAGACAGCCGAAAAGACAGAAGGAAGAGAGGAGGCTAGAGACTGAGAAAAAGCCTCATAATTGATAGATTGCAAGTCACGAGAAGAGCGAGAAGCAGGACATGAAGGAGGAGGAATATGAGTAATATTGAAAGAAAGTAGATGATGATCTGACAAGGGAAAGTCAGCAGTAGAAAAGTCCAAAACAGAGCAATTCCGAGTGAGAACAAGATCCAGACAGTGTCCAAGGGAATGTGTGGGTACATCAGACCAAAGCTTAAGATCATAAGAGGAAGATAAAGAGCAAAATCGTAGAGCTGCAGCGTCTTGAGGGTCATCTACATGGATATTGAAGTCACCCAAGATAAGAGTATCAATAAAGATACAGCTATCAATGTCCATGGAGTATAAGGCTATCAGCTAGTCATGTCATGATGACTGTATTCCATCTCCGTGGTTAGAGGCTGCATGTCCCTGAAAACCTGTTGTTGGGAAATAGTGGGAGAGGCCTCTTGTATCCTGCTTGTAAGCTTCCTGGTTTGCTACTGTGGGAAGCAGGACTAGACAGGCTTTTTGTCTGATCAAACAGGGCTCTTCTTATATGCTTAAAGTAGATCAGTGCCTAAATATCTAAACAAGCTATTTCCTCAGCACCTCACAAAATTATAAGATTGCCCTTTTTTTGTATCTTACTTGACCTTTATCCCTGATTGCCTCTTTTCTCCACGCTGTCTTTTCTCAAACCATTTATAAACTGAATGGTTTCCCTTAGTTCTTCAATTGGATCAAATGATGCAGAACATTATTGAACAGGAATGAATTTAAAATATTTGCCTGCTTGACTCGATATGCATTGTTTTATTCTTGCTCCTAAACATCATAGCGAACAATTCCATCTTCAAAATGCAAATAATATCAGGGCAAGCTCAGCTTACTCCCATATTTCCCTGTATGCAGCAGCTACTTGTCGCAGTGGAGGGGAGAGGCTGCTTCTCAGAGCCAAGAACTGTTTGATGAAATGGACATTACATCCAAAGACTGAGCAGGGAAGAGCTTGGCAGCTTTACAGACAAGTTAATGAATATGTGTAGGCCGCAGCACAGTAGTGCCTGAGGGACCCATTTCAGGGCTCTTGCCACATGTTATGCAACCTGGTCACATATTCCCTATTTCAGAAGGAAAGCAGGTTCTTTTCGCTCGGTCTCTTCTCCTGACTGCTTCGTTTCCCTTGCGGATCACTGCAGAACCTGTCAGCTGGTTTAGTAATGTCCACAGCGGAATCACATTTTAATTAAACAAAAAACTACATACAGGCCAGTCACATTTATATTTCATCTCCTCATATGATACTATGGTTTTCTTTGGTGGGGAAAGGGACTATTTTCAGTATTTGACTTTGTTGATGGACTACATTTTTAGTTTTTTTTTAAAAAAAAAAATAGGGAGGGCAGGAGGAGAAAGAGGAAGAAATAGAGGTGGAGGAGAAGGAAGAAACGAGTGCATCTAAGCTGCAAAATGTCTTTGCTGGCACTGTTTAAATATTTTCTTAAATCTATACCCTGACAATATAAAATGTATCTATGCTAGTCGAACATCCTACTTGAAATTCAGATCACACAAAAGGAGGAGCTATAAAATGGCCATTAATTGTCACAGTCCAGCGTGTCGCACAGGACTGAAGTTGAGCCAGCAATACCAGTGAATGTACTACTTTCCGAAATAGATGTTTGGCACTTAAATCTTTAATTTTGGATGTGTCTGCATTGTGCACGCCCCTCAGAATACTACAGAATTTGGGAGAAGATTTATTTACTGAAATCAAGACATTGGTAAGAATGAATAACAAAGAGCATAATTAGAACATTTATGCTAAACATTAAAAATTATTTCTTTCTAACAATACGGGAGCCAAATCACCCAAAAGTACAAACGTAGATGTATCGTAGACCAGGAAAGATGGTCTGTTTCCTGCTAATAGATTAAGCTACAAGATATACAAAACTGTTACTTATTAAACATGTGTAGCTGTTTATTTATGCCTTTATTATGTGTAGCTATTTAGTTATGCAAATTATAATTACGTTGACTCAGGATAGGTGACATTTTGAAAAAAGGTAATAAAATATAGATGAGCCTATATTGCAAATTTACAGTCTAATTTTCAACACCTTATATGCTGAGATGTACACATGGAGCACTTGGTTGTGTGGGCCCGGATATTCACTTCAAGATATGGAGCAAAATGTTTACACAAGTGAATGTGTACATTCATATTCATTTGAGGGAAGGCACCTTCTCAATGGACCAGAGCAATCATTTCCCATCTCTCTCTCTTTCTGACATTGTTAACAGAGCTGGTGTCCTCAAGAGGAACTGGAGAGACAGCCTGGCTATGCTGAGCAGAACTCTGGACCTACTCGGGGTCCATGTACTGGCCAGCACCACCTTATTAAAGGTGCTGGTCCTGTTACAATGTGCGTACACCACAGTGTTTACCCATGTGCTGAGTTGTCCTAGCTCCATTCAGAGCATCTGCCATCCAGCTGAGTCACATCAGCTGCAACAGTGGCTCTGGTAACCAGGGGCGGGGGGTACCCAGCATTTGCTCCACCACGACAGCTACCAGCCTCAGCTGTTGTAGCCTTTTCCAACAACATTTCTAGAAGATTAAAAAAAATGTTTTAAGGGAAATCATTGTTATGCATCTATGGAGCAGCCAATGGAACTGCTTCTATATGTCTTTGCTGCCCATATTTTCAAACTTTTGTGTATTTTGTGTATTTTCAAACTTTTCAGAACTTGCACCAGAAGGCTTCCGAAAGCCATTGAAGCTATGGGTATCAGAATAATAGTCTACCCACTCACATGATGGGTCACAATTTTCTGTATGAGCTCAAGTCTCAGTGTGAAGCAAATAGCGTTGTCAAGCAATTATGTTAGAAAAATGAACATTACTTGCAGAGTATAAACCAAGAAAAAATAGTGCCATATTGAATTTTTAAAGTGAAAAGTACTGTTGTACTGAAAAATTCTGTATATAAATAGAGAAGGAAGTAGTTGATACAAACAGAATGTAGACAAAATAGTGCCCAAGGCAAACAACTAATATAATATAAATGTTAAAGTCAAAGGCAGGGTGAACAGTTACGTATAGCAAACCGAAGGTTTTATAATGAGAACAAAAATTCAACATTATTGTAACAAAAATTTAACATTATTGTAACAAAAACAATCTTTAGCAGGTAACATAAAAGTTATAAACAATTGCAATGTTGTACAATTGTAAAAATAATCAATAGTATTGAGACACCTATAGGTCTCTTCAAAATTTCAAAACCTAATAAACAATACAATATAATGTGGTTACAGTGGGAATTTACAGTGTAAATTGCTCACAAACAGGATGGAGAATTTCAAGAGGCCACTTGTGCACAGATCTAGTGGAGAGTAGGTTTCCAAGGGGCAGGAAGACTCTCAAAACTCTTTTCTTTAGTGGGTGTTTACAGACTTTTAAAAAGTCTGTTTACAGCCTTGGTATTGTGCTATCTATCCCACAATGCAGATCAAGAATACAACTAAATCCAAAAGAATGCTGGAATGGTTAACACACAGAGTCAAGGAAGCCATTAGAAGAATGAAAGCTTCCTTTGGAAAATGAAACTCTTGTTCAAATAAAGAGGGCACTGGAGCTCTCCATCTGTAATGGTAGGATCAGTCTATTAATGTTTTCAGTGATATGATCTTCAAATTATTTATTTATTTGCATTCCTTATTTGTGAATAAAAGTTTGTGTCCCTTTTTTATTCTCATTTGTTCAAAACTTCCATTTTCCAGGGGCAGCCTTCTTGTTCTAAAGTTAGATCTCTTCTTTCCAGGGCTACCTACTCAGAGGATCTAACATTTCCTATGGCCCCAAGGACTATAGGATTGCAGCATAAACCCAACAATTAAAATTATTTAAATATATCAGAAGCAGGAAATCAGCTAGGGGAAATTCAAATATGAAATTGCTGATCTTCTAACCAAAAAAAATAAAAAAAAATGTAATTTGTCCCTAAGGCTGGCCTCTGAAGTATCCAGGGGGATTCTGGTAGGTAGACTTGCACTCAAAAGACTGGGGTGATGTGTTAGCCAGATATGACCAAAGGAGAAAGTTACATCATGCAGGGCTCCCTGCCCCATTTGTAAACTTCAGTGGGCCATAGATATGTCCCTGACACAGGAAAAGATCGATCACATGTGATTGTTTGATCAGATGTTATTCAATCTGCAAGGTGCTTGCTTAAGTCTGTGCAAATGAGATAGTTTATAATGACTAGGACTACAGAAAGAGGAAGGATGAACACTGGCTTTAAGTACTGTGGTGGGCATTTAAATGAGAGAGTGCCTTTTCAACGTAGTGTGTGACATTGGCCATCGCTTATTATCAAGATTATAAATTGCCAATCTCACTGAATACCAAACTAGAAGTCCTTGTGGGATAATTTTTATTGAGTGCAGAGTATGGAGAGATTTCAGTGAATTTATTAGGCAGAGTCACATGTTGAAAGATGAAGTTAGAAAGAAATGCTTTCACAACTACCTTATTAATTGCTGAGGAAAACCCATTCCATGCTCGGAAGATAATGTATGAATGAATCTTATTTTTCCTCTCTCACACCATCTCTATCCAGCCTGCCAGCCATGCATTTACCATGTTAATGAATGGTGATTTTTTTTTCATTTTATTCTGCTATTTTTCGGGGTGGTTAATAGGCTTTTCAAAACAAAACTTACAGGATTCATACCATGACCTTAAATATTGTGACTTGAAAGTAAGCCCTACTGAATTCAGTGGCATTTACTTTCAAGTAAATGGGTTAAGATTATCTTTTGAACACTTTTTTTTAGGGCTAAAGGACACACATGATTAAATTCATAGCTTGTAGCTGATCCTAACTTTGTAAAAAAACAAACTTTAGAAAGGAGCTAAAAATTATTGACAAAGGGTCATATACTTGCAATGCATCATTAGGTCATCTGGTCTCGTGTGTCCACCTAGTGGAACTACTGTTTCCCTTAGGAATCAGTGAGAGGCTGAGTACCTTTTCCCCATAAGAGGCAACATATTTAAAAGACAAGAAGATAAGGTTTTATATTTTATATTTGGATAGTTTCCTAACTGGGGATCCACTGGCCAGTGAAATAGATAGAGAAGCCGTGGGCTTTCTTTTAGAAAATCAAGCTGGATAAACATCAGTCAGAGATGGCTTAGTCCTGGCAAATCCTGCCTCTTTGTCATAGATGATCATTGAGTTCTCCCAAATCTATGATTATCTTCTCAAGAAGTGTCAATATAGCAGCTTGGCTGCTGAAACAGTACATTACGGTCAATGTTATCTTCTGCAATGCCTATTGGCATGTTTATGTTTGTGCAGAATAATGCTACGACTATGGGTCTCTACTGAAAATGGAATTGCAGCAGCAGCAAAGTGTTTCTCTGAAAGTAAGCGGACTTTAAAGTTAAAGTTTTAGTAACAGCCTAATAGCAGGCTAAGGTTATGTTGCTGTTGTTGTTGCTACTACTACTACTACTGCTGCTGCTACTTTAAGTGTTAAATATCCATATGCCCTGAATAAACACAACATAAAGAGGATGCATTAACAAGTTAATGGGCCTTTTTGTCCATTTTATAGTGAAGTACAATGATAACTTTTGTTTTTTTAAAAAAGCATTTCAAACTTCCCAGAAAGAGAAGAGCCAAAAAGAGAGGCCAAAAATATCAGAAGAGAGATAAGAAAAAAATCTCAAAAAACAAGCTCAGAGTGTGCCAGGTTGAGACAGTACAGGCACAGGATTGTTGTAGGGAGACGACATCCCATGAAGAGAAACATCTTCTTGTAATACATACTTGGCACTGGGTGCAAATAGTACTCCTCAAGCACAATTCCATTCCCTATCATTCAAAATATTATTTGAAAGGTTCAATACAGGCTCTATTATGAAGCCTTAGGTCTTGGCCTATAACTGACTGTGAAAGGTCAATTGAGATTACTCATGACCTTCATCCAACAAATTAAACTTATCATGGAACAAAAAGGTCTAGATCAGCCTTCCCAACCTGGTGCCCTTCCAGTGTGGCAGACTACAACTCCCATCATCCCCAGCTGGCCAAGCTGGGAAAGGCTGATCTAGAGGCTGTTCTGAAAATGAAGTTGTGTCTGTTATCCTTTAAATGAAAGTCCGGTCTCTATATAAGTCAATGTCCCGCCTCTTTGCCGTGTACTCAGAACCTATTAAAGGAAACTGGTCAGGGGAAGGGAACACTATGTTCCTACCCAAAGTGCAGAAGCTGGCTCCTGGACTAAAAGAAGGGAAGAATGCTCTTTAGTTGCTGAGAGGAACATTCCTTGCCTCCATCTCCATCTGGTGGTAGCTGTTGCTTTGGGGAAGGGGTGGATCTTGCTCTTCCTGAAACAGTGGCCACAGTGCAAGGGTGGGAAAGTGAGAGGATAGTCCCACTCAATAGTCTTTGCCTTCCCATCCAGCTTTTGGGGACTGCTGTGGACAGAAATAGGGTCATGGCCATCTCTGCTTCTCCATACCAGGACCTGTCCTATCTGCTCACCAGGATGATGAAGGAAAAACTTGTGGTGATGAATGAGGTGGGGAAGATGTTGAAGGAGGGTGAGCAGGAAAAGGGTCACAGAAGAGGAAAGGGCTGAAGCTTCAACCTCAGGATGCTCAGAAAGTCCAGAACAACATGCATGACTTTATGTCTGCAAGGGGAGCTGTCCAAGTGGAAGAAAACTACTGTACCATTAGTACACATTTTACCATGTGTCATTATGCCAAAATGCCAATTAGGCTACTGGAGATACTTCTTGCTTCCCTATCAAAGTTCCATGGGAAGCAGGAAATACCTGAACAAACAGAAGAATCATCAATGTTAAATGGCATGACCTCAATGCTGGGTGGAATAAAATTATGCCCCACATTTTATCTTGTTTCAGGATGACTCAATGGACATGTCTGGTGTCACATTCTGAGTCCTACTGATAATCAAACACATAATTTTCAAAGGTCAGATTTTCAATGTTAAATTAATTCATAGTACTTTATTCTGTTTTTGGTTTGTTTGCTCAGGGATGGTGATTCTATGACCTTTCCTTTGATCTGGCATATATAGTATTTTGCTTTTTCTAGTAATATGAGCCCATGAAAAGGTTTTATTCTGTGTTGTCTGGTTACTTGCTCCCACTGCTGCTACAGAGCTCATTTGTGCAAGGACAGACGGATCAGTCTATTTGTGGTCCCTGTCAGTTTTGCATGTGTTCATTCATATGGCAGTTCCTTCTAGTTTCCACATTAATCAGCTTTTTTAAAAAAAAATCAACACAAATATGTGTTTGAGATACATATTTAAATACATACTTTTGATTGGATGTTCTCACAAAATGCACATTTATAAGCATGTCTGATGTTAAAATATGTATTTCTAAACACACTTCATCCCAAAATAAATGCATTTTGGGACTCTTTCGGAGCCGTGAACTCTATTGCAAAATTCAAAGAAGCGTAAAACGTAAAGGACCATTACTTTCCAATCTGCACATTAGTCCAGAAGAGGTGGATCAGGCATTAGGATGTGCAAAGATCAGATCCCTTCATCATCTCTTTAAACCCATCTTTAAACCAATTTCCTCTTATGGGCATTGAACTTGTCTCAACCTGCCACTGCCTGGATCTCTTCGTAGCACATCCTAAAAGTCATACACTCGTCCTGAAAAACTATTAGCCCCTAGTTCCATATTCACAAACAGTAATGAGAACTTGATTCTTCACTCTATTCATAAGATTAGAAGATTAGGTGAGAGACAGCTTTAACTTCTGTTTAACCATCCTGAGCACGAGTACAAAAAGATAGTAGAAGAGAAATTATTATGGAATTCATAATTGATGTTAAAAGATTTTGGAGCAAGCAACTCTATGGCTCTTCTTCCTACATTCATTCAAGATTGATGATCTGGACAATTGGCTGAGCCTATGCTGACGTTTCCTTCAAACCAAACTGTCAGTATTTCATTACAGGATAGATAGGGATGTTTGTTACCTATTAAGTTATACTTCTCTGCCCCCCTCTGCCTCCTAGACCTCCTAATTTGGCACTATTTAATATTTCTATCAATATCTTTTCTTTTTTAAAAAATCTTAATATGTCCACTTGAGCTTATTGTATATATTCATTTTTTGCGTTCGCTTTTTCTATTTTTTAATAAAATAAAAAAGCAGAACCTTATAATTATATAATTGCAGTAATTACTTTAAGATCATCTCTTGGATCTTAAAAGGGGATAAAAATAGTTCTTTGGCAAACTGATACAAACTTACAATGATATTTATCAGAACCAAATGGACTGGGGGAAAAAATAGAATGTCCTTCTACCAAAGGCTATAAACATGTTACATAACCTATGCTGGTTACTATTTTCTACTCATATTTAATCAATAATAAGAAACATTAATTATAACAGTAGTCCAAAGAATTTTGTACTTTGTAGTGTTTCTGCATGCCTATTGTAATATTAAACCTCAAATAAAAATGTTTAATAGTATTCAGGAAACAGTTTAAGCATTTGCTATGGTGCTATTTATTCTGAACACATTTTACTGCATCAGTAAAAAGCTCCAGACCCAAAAGAGCTGTGTCCTTCAAAATCTAAAACTTTAGTGAATATTATACTAGAACATCCAGTTCAGCTAAACCTTCTCCAAAGTAAAAAAAGAAGAAGGAAAAGAAACAAGATTCTATTCATCTTTACCTTCTGTTCTAAGATAAGCAACCTTTGCTAGGTTCAATCTTGAAATACAATTGGCTAGAATCCTATGACTTTAACCAAGTAAGGATATAATATAGAATCATAGAATAGCAGAGTTGGAAGGGGCCTACAAGGCCATCGAGTCCAACCCCCCACTCAATGCAGGAATCCACCCTAAAGCATCCCTGACAGATGGTTGTCCAGCTGCCTCTTGAAGGCCTCTAGTGTGGGAGAGCCCACACTAGAGCCCACACTAGAGGCAAATATCTTGATGATGATAAGGGTGTTCATGATGGTCTCAAAAATCATGTATTTATAATATGAAACTGAATGTGCAAAAAAAAATCAAAATCAAAAATCCAGATGAGAAATCCCTGTGATCACTCTTCAGTTATTTGTGCATATAATTACCACCTGACTGACCCCCTCCATCTGGTTAAATAAAGATACAGCCATAGAAAAGGAATAGCTAATGTCTATTGGAAGGTTTGCATGAAGTTATGTGTCTGAATAGAGGAATTACTGGGATTGCTCATCTTGCAGTATAAAAAACTGAATGGGTAAAAGAAGACTTTACAAATCACATACAAATCAAGGAGATGTTATTTCCTTAGTGAGTCTTGTACCCTGATCCATGAACCACTGTGAGGTTTACTATTTCAAGGGGAAAGATTCAGTCAGCTGAAGACTACAGTGGCTTAAATTCAAACACTTAGGTTTAACTGGTTTGTGAATCTGGTCGTAGAACACCTTAGAAAGATGTACATTGCATAGCCAGTATTTCAAAAACTTTCACAGATGACTTACAAAGTGGTTTGGGTGAGAGTAACTACTCATCATAGGTATTCATATTACACAGGCCGAAAGATGACAAAACATGGCTTCTGGAGTAATAGATATCCTTCTAGTTCATTTATTTGTCATACCTTGGACTACTACTACTACTAGGACAATTTATACAAAATGGCTCCCAGGAGATGGACGCTGCTCACCAGAAAGGAGCCCAAGGCTAACAAACTACTAAACATGTGGCAGTACATGTAGCATAAAATACTCTTTCAAACAAATGCAGAAATAGCCTTACCAACATTTGATGATACTTTATAGTGTATGCATGTGACTATGGACCAGAAGTCAGAAAAGAATATGGAATCAGAATGGGCATGTAGGACTGGAGATCAATGGTACAAATGCATGTTGGCATATTGTACCTGATGCACAGCACAGAAAAAGGAGAGAGGAAGAATAGATCATTATTTTAGATGACTTCAGCCCTATGCACCACCATTGTGCCCTAAGACATGAAGGTTGTAGCAGGGTTACAGACCTTGTTGCAAATGTCACAGCTTTCTGAAGACAGGAAGAAAATGAGAAAGAGTAAATAGAGACTGGCAGTTACACAGATTCAAATTACTTACTTTGCATTTCCAGTGCCTGGCTTCTTCCTCCGGAATATGCTGAGGAAAGCGTTGGACCTACAAGGTGTCTTGCCATCCCCGACATGCATACGCACCACATCTGAAGTGGTGAAGGCACTGCGGACATTCCTCTCCGGCTTGGCAATGATGATGTACATCTTGGGAGTGAACATGCACCCCAAGGCTACTGTCACGCTCAGGCTCACCGCAAAGCAAGTAGTAATGATCTTGTAGTTGCTCCCGAAGTATATAGGTACAAAAGCCAGCCAGATGATACACGTTGTGTACATGGTGAAGGCAATGTACTTGGCTTCATTGAAATTGGCGGGCACGTTGCGAGTTTTGAAGGCATAGTAAGTACAACTCATGATAAGGAGTCCGTTGTAACCCACCGGGGCAACCACACCTAAGTTGCTGGTGTTGCAGATCAGGAAGACTTCCTTGATGCTGGGGTAGGAAAGGACGGGGAATGGGGGCTCCATGATGATCAGGGTAATCACCAAGGTCAGCTGCACACTGATCAAAATGGAGGCAATGACGACTTGGGCCCAAGCACTCATAAAACGTGGTTTGCGGGTGCAGATTTTTTTCTTACTCCCTGCCAGGATGCGTGCAATGCGGTTGGTTTTGGTTACAAGGGCGGAGTAGCACATGGCAGAGGAAAGCCCCACAAGGAGGCGCTGGAGGTAGCATGAAGTGACAGTGGGCCTAGCAATAAGGGTAAAGGGGCAGATATAGCCAAGGAAAATCCCAGCAAGTATAATGTAGCAGAGCTCCCGGCTAGAGGATTTGACAACAGGGGTATCCCTGTAGAGTGCAAAGATTAGGGTAACAAACATGGTGACCAGGATACCCAGGCAAGAGAAGGCCACAGCCACAATGGACTCTATGTCACTCCACTGGAGATATTTTACAGGGATGGGTTCACAGCCTGCAGGATACAGAAGAGACATAGAATTAGTCGAAATGTATAGTAAAATAGAAGCCTACTGATAGATACATCTGGCTGGACAAAATGTGTGACCTTGCATTGACATAAACATATATTAATTATTGTTCTATACGTTCAAGGGATAGTTAAAAAAAAGAAGTGATCATTTATATAGAAGGGGGCAAGTCTTTTAATCATTTTTGGAACCACAAATCTGAATTACAGCCAAAGATTGATTTCTAAAATTTATACCTTGCACCTTCAATGCCAATCAGCATTCCCAAGGTGATTAAAAAACAAGATAATAGTAAGTTATAGTTTGCATCTGGGAATATCTGCGTATGTATTATATACAGCATTCAGTTTTTGTGTAGGATAGAAGATGGTACATATTTTTAAGTAACATTGATTATGGACATTGTTTTTCTCTTAAATATATAATGCATCATACATTTCCATTCTTATACTGTCTGGCAATATGTGGCATTTTGCCGAAATGATCATTTGTACATAGAAGAGGTGCAGAGCCAAAAAAGGTTATCTACTTTTACTTCATTAATTTTAAAAGTAACTACATTTTTGTTCTGTTAGCATGACCATGCTGGTTGCTAACATATTTGGCTAAAAGTCATTGTTTTAAATGTGTAGGCATTAATATACATAGTAATGTCTGCATCCTTACATTACATGTGCTTGCTGAACACAAGAAAAAGCTAAATAGGTTTCCAAGAAATGTATGGGTTTGAAGTTTTAAATAATTGTCACACACCATTTTACTCCCTCACAATGTTCTAAACAACTCCATATTGCTATAGTCAAACAAGATATAGATAGATGGGCACTGTTAAAGTTGAGTTTGTGGGGTAAAGGCAACACACTTAAGATGAATGTTATACCTCAAATTGTCTATGTTACACATGAGATTCCTTTACTTATACTTGGCAAATACTTTAAACAATTTAATGCTTTGTTTTGTAAATTCTTCTGGGGTTCTTCCTCACCTCGAATAACCTTGAAACGGATGCAGCTTCCAATTAAAAAAGACCTCACTTTGTACCATTGGGCCTATCTATTGGCTTGTACTAAGTTTTAGGCCGGATCTTCACCAAGCAGGATATGATGCTTTGAAAACGGTTTGAAAACTGTATATGACGTGTGTCCTGGGCCCCAACAGTTGTCACTACTGTTATAAACCGTTTTAAAGCAGTAGTGTAGACCCTGGGCCGATCTACACCAAGCAGGATATAACACTTTAAAAATGGTATGAAAATGGTATATGTAATGTGTCCTGGGCCTGAACAGTTGTCATAACCATTATAAACCGTTATAAGCAGTAGTGTAGATCCTGCCCCTGCCTTGGTCTTTTCCAGTTCGCTTAGATTTGCCACCTTGGTCAATTCTGGAATCCTTATGGTTAGAACCTCTTCCAAATGGATGGTACTCAGTTCTCAACATATTAGAATAATAGAAAAGCCCTCTTACAATTTTGGCTGGTAAAGAGGTCTGGCATATAGTATCACGTCAATTACAGTTCAACCCATTCTCTCATGCAAAACTGACTTTATAGGGAAATCCAGATTTAAGAATGGGAAAGAAAGCATTCCGGTGGAGGACATGGAGAGATAAGATGATTTTTACTTTGGATCAATTAACTAGCCCAGACGATGAGTTTTTGTCATTTTCTGATTGATGTGCTAAATATAATTTACCTACCATGGCTGAATGGCAATATTTGCAATTGCAACACTTGCTGGAATCTAGATTTGCTCCGGCTGCTTCACAGCTTCAGAGCCTCCATTATTGTTAGAAACACTTATAGCAGCTGAACAGACATGTCACCCATGATCCATATCTACAAGCATTTAGTAGTAGTAGATAAATGTGATACCCATGGTTTAAGACAGGATTAGAATACAGAATTGGAGTGCCCTATTTTGCCTAATCAATGGATTGTTGTCCTAGCCTCTGTATCTGAAGAGTCTATGGATCTTAAGTTACATCTTATTCAGCAATTTTTTTGGCTTTGGGTTTATTGGACTCCACAATGTCTTTTCAATAAGGGTCTATCTAACTTGCATAACTGTTGGAGATGTAATGCTTCTTTAATTCATATGTTTTGGCTATGCTCAGTAGTTCCCCACTTTTGGGAGGAGGTCATAAGGATAAACCTTGTACTGAAAAAATCTTTAATATGGAACGATGTGCATATCCCCCTAAACTACCTACTGGCTTCTTGGAAGTTAACACATGGTCTGTGCAAATGGATTTTCAGAGTCCTTACGACAGCTAAAAGACTTATACTATCATGTTGGAAGGACAAATATTCACCTCCCATAATGCAATGGATTGAGGACTTAACAAAGCTATCAACATTTGAACAGCTTGCCCTCTACCTCAGGCCTTCTCCTGCTATGGAAGTTCACACAGAGGTTCAGTGGGAGTTGCAGTGTTGAATTAGTTACAACTGCATTGCATAGGGTGACCATATGAAAAGGAGGACAGGGCTCCTCTATCTTTAACAGTTGCATAGAAAAGGGAATTTCAGCAGGTGTCATTTGTATATATGGAGAACCTGGTGAAATTCTGTCTTCATCACAACAGTTAAAGGTGCAGGAGCTATACTAGAGCGGCAGATTTAAAAGAGGGCAGGGCACCTGCAGCTTTAACTGTTGTGATGAAGAGGGAATTTCACCAGGTTCTCCATATATACAAATGACACCTGCTGAAATTCCCTTTTCAATGCAACTGTTAAAGATACAGGAGCCCTGTCCTCCTTTTCATATGATCACCCTAAACTGCATCAAGTTGGCAGTGAGTTGGGTGAGCATAGCTGTGACAGCATGGATTTTGAGTGGCTGCTTGTCTATGGAATCATATTATACCTATTCTTAAAGAGATGCCCTGGTTGCAAATTTGTTTCTGGGTACAATTCAAAGTGTTGGCGATTACCTTTAAAGCCCAATGTGGCTTGGCTCCATAATATGGAGGGCCTGTCTCTTCCTGTACTCACATCTACTTTGACCCTAGCTTCTAAATGAGCCACCCTCAACTTGCTGCTCTCCAGATGTGTGGGACTACAGTTCCCAGCATCTCCCAGACAGGCATGGGAGTCATCGTCCAAGACATCTGGAGGGCACCAGGTTGGACCATTCTAAAACATGGGGGGGGGGGAGTAGACACACATATATAGCAGTCTGCAGGCTCTTCAGACCTTCCCCCTCCTAAGATGTGGATGGCACAGGTAAAGATGCAACAGCTGGGGCATGGCCAGGAGCTGTGACCCCTCTCCCTTCTTGTAGGAGATTATGGCTGCACCCAGGAGAATGCTTGAAGGAAGGGCATGTTTGCCTCTGTGTGTGTGAGTACACTCAATACATACACACACAATTTTGTTAATGTTCTGGGATTCTGTCTTTGCATCTTAGCTAGATACACTCTCGCTCTCAGTTGCCATGACTAATGAGAAACCTTTATAGTAAGTTATTGTTCCCACCTGTCAGTTCAGCATTAGGCCACCATCCTAGATCGCACGCTTTGCACGTGAACTCATCCTGCACAAATTCGTTCTCCTTGCAAGCTGTGCAAATCCAGCAGCAGCTCACTTCTCCCTTCCTTATAACCTGCAATACAAAAGGTGGTGTAAAAAAAAAGTCATCTGAGTTTCACTCTCTACACGATAATATAATACAGAGCACCATGAACACAATAATAATAATAATAATAGCAGGAACAATAGCAAAATAATAGCAGCCAGTGAATAATAGCAGCCAGTGAATTTTAAAACCTGTATTAATGTCTCAGTTTGCCTGGTCTAAAATAAAGTTTTACAAGTACAAATGCTCAGTACATTTACAAAATTATCCTCCCCATGCCCAGCTAAAATGGATACAAATTCAGTGCTTCCGGCTTTGCAAGGGCTCTAGCTCATTGGTAGTAGATCACATGAGTTGCATGTAGGTGGTTCCAGGTTCAGGCCAATTAAAAGGAGGCAAGATACATAGCAGGACTGGGGAAGAGCCCCGACTACACTTGAGGACATTGACTGACAGAAGCTCTTCATGTAAATATTAAGCTAATTAGAGGGATTCGCCTGACACAGTATGAGGCACATTGTAAGTAAAAGAAATTGGTGAAAAAGCAAAATGTACTTTGATTTACATTTATTTAATTTATTTAAAATATTTCTTGCTGCCTATTCTCCAAACTTACAGCAATAAAATACATAAAAGCAGTTAAAAATATTAAAAGCGATAAAAACATAAACACAATAAAATAGCAATAAAAACAACAATAAAAGCTAACAATAAAAACAGCAGCCGTGGCAACAACAGCAAGAACAGCAGTCCTATCAAGAGAAGATCAAGGTAAAATAATATATATTCAAGGCCTTCTTAAAAGCCTGCAATGACAGAACATGGCAGACTCCGATGGGTGCTTATTCCAAAGGTGTGGGGTCACTGCAAAGAAGGCCCTCTCACTTGTGATCACCCACCAACCTGTCTCACAGGTAGGCAAATGAGAAGGGCCTCTCTTTCTGATCTTAGAGTGCGGGCAGGCTGATATAGATGAAGGCAATCCTTCAAGTAACTTGGTGGCAAACCATTTAAGGCTTTAAAAGTCAAAAACAGCACTCTAAATCTGGCTCGGAAACACACCGGTAACTTAACCTGTTCAGCTGGTGGAGAACAGGCATTCTGTGAGCATATTGCCTCACCCCCACCAATACTCGGGCGGCTGGATTCTGCACCAGCTGAAGTTTCTGAACCGATAGGCAGTAGAACACTCATTACGTAAGCCCCACTTACGCAGACCTCCTAGTTAACATAGCACACTTTGCCCTACTTTTACAGGAGAAAGTAAAGGAGCTACAACTGGGAAAACAGTTGAGGTCCCTCCCTCACCTGTGTCACTACAGCCAGGATCACCGCAGCAGTAGCTTCAAGTACAGCCTGCTAACTTGCTCCTATAAAAGTAGGAGACAGTTTCCACTCATCCCACAGGAGGCAGTAAGACTGCAATTGAGGGGCCTCATTGAGGGAGATTTAAATCTGGCCCTCGCCTTGGAAAGTTGGTTCTCCACTGTCAGGAGGTTTGGGGTAAAACATTTTTTGTTCTGAATAGTCATTGCGATATTGCGCTTTAAACTTGCATTGTATTGTATTATTTGAATGTTGTATTGGGGGTCTTTTTGGGAGAAAAGCAACTTTGAAATAAACTATAACATAACGTTAACATAACATAATACCGAATGGTGACATTGATTGCAGCACCATTATTTTCCCCATATAACTCAAAAGCAGCTATTTGATCCTATATGAGAAAATAAATAAAGTAAGCAACATTAACACGCACTGCCTTTAAAACTGCAGCCTTTTCTTTTTTAGACTCTCCACCCCATCCAGCTGGGTGGAACATTCTCCTCTTCCAAGCTAAATTTATACGTGCTCTTTGATTCTCATGAATTTTTTTTTTCATGCCGCACGAGCATGGCGGGTGGCAAATTGCTTTCAGCAAGATACAAATGGAGTCGGCAGGTAGAGAATTTGTTTGCAATTCAAAACTGCCTGTGATGTAGGAGCGCAGGGGACAAACATTGAGTAGCGCATGCTTCTGTCTCCACCCAAGGGAACTGCTGTTACATATTAGAATTATGTGGGATATTGATCTTGTTCAATAAATTTCACATTACTTGCACATGATGGGGTCTGCCCTTTGAGAAAAGATTAAGGCAAGACAATTTGGCAAGAAACAAAGTTCTGATTATACAAACAAAAACTAGAACGCGTGTGCTAGATCAATAATGCTTTATTTATCCAAAACTGGAGGGAACAAAAGCAATTCGTTAGATCTTCAAACAGAGTAAGCTAGCAAAAGAGATACAGTTACAGTGGCAGGACACGAAACGGGAGACACAGGGCTTATCTTGATGAATGATTTGTCCTGGGCTGGATTTGCAGTAGCAGTAGATCATCTATATGATGCAGCCGCCATTGCGAAGCCATCAGGGGCAAACCCCCAAAACTCCACAGAAAAAAAGTCGGGCACTTACCCCAACTTTTTTCGCTGTGGAGGCGTGTCACAGACAATGGCGCCCCTGATTGGTTGCCATCGGCTGGGCAGGGAAGGGGCGGACCTCTGGGAGCTCAGCAGAGCCCTGCACATCCCTGCAAATAAAAAATGGTGGCCTGTTCCTCCTCCCCATTTTTATTTTTTAAAACCTGTATCTGCGAAGCTGCGCAGTTACAGATAAAAATATTTTTTAAAAAAGGGGGGAAGGAACGGGGAGCCAGAGGGAGATCAGAGAGAGGAGATGCACCCCTCTCTTCATCCCCCTCTGGCTGCCTCATTCCTCCGCCATCCCCCCCACCCCGGTACTCAGCGTGGTGGCAGTGCTGGTAGCAACTCCGCACTCTCATTCCTTCCCATGCAGATGCCAGGAAGGAGCACAAATGCGGGAGCTCGAGGCCTCACAGTGCGAAAGCACTGCTGTCAAGATAACGGGCTCAAGTTAAAGGAAGCCAGATTCCAGCTGGACATCAGGAAAAACTTCCTGACTGTTAGAGCAATATGACAATGGAATCAGTTGCCTGGTGAGGTTGTGGGCTCTCCCACACTAGAGGCCTTCAAGAGGCAGCTGGACAACCATCTGTCAGGGATGCTTTAGGGTGGATTCCTACATTGAGCAGGGGGTTGGACTCGATGGCATTGTAGGCCCCTTCCAACTCTGCTGTTCTATGATTCTATGAAGATGGAGGCACAGTGGAATTTTAAGGACATTCCAGCTGTTGTTAGAAGTAGGGGGAGCAGGGGGAATGTGTGCAACTTTGGGAGGGAGGCACATGGAGCAATGAGAGTAGAAGGGGACATCTGCCTAGCCAGCTGGATCAGCCAAATTAACCATGGTGATCAACGGGTTGACAGAGGTTGTTGCCAGATCACCCTCACCAGGAAATCGAGATTTCATTACCTGAACTCATCCTCAGCTACCCATCAGTAACATGGTTATAATGATACCAGTCTAACTTGCACATGTTTATATTTATATTGCGTTTTTAAGGTTTTATTGTTTTGTAAATTGCTGAGAGCTTTAGCTATTGGGTGGTATAGAAATGTAATAAATCAATCAAATAATAATAATAATTACTAACAGCAACTCAAGAATGTTGTGAGGACTTTGGTGGTAATGTATGTCAAGAGTTTGAGACTCCTAAGGAAAGTGTCTTTAAATTAATTATGAAATCATACCATTATTATTAATTATTATTATTATTATTTTAATACTGTTCAGATACTTGTTTGTTTGAAACCAGGGGTGGGCAACCCTTTCAGCCCTAAGGGCTGCATGTGGGACCAGCTTGTGGGTCAGAGGCTGCATGTGCACATGTGCATATGCACACAGGTGAGTACACACATGCCCAGGAGGATGGGATTGCTGGGGAAGGTTAAAGCCTCTCCCCAACAACGCTGAACATGATTGTCATTAGTGGGGAGAAAGCAGTGACCTCCCCTCCCCCCAGCAACCTGATCAAGATCACCGTCCTGGTGCTGCTAATAGTAGTGCAGGATCAACAATCCCGCCTGCATCGGGTCACAGAGGAAGGGGAAGGCTAAATCTGCAACCCTAATTGGAATTGTTGTCTGGAACATTGGTCTTTTCTCTGCAGCTCAGCTGATCAGCTCTCCCAGCTTCACAGGCCACACAGAGAATGGATGCAGTCCGCATGTGCCCTGAGGGATGCCCACTCCTGTTTTCAACAATAGCTGCCCACACTGAGCCCTTCCAGGCGTAATAGAATATCAGTGTAAAACATGCAAAGGATCAACAGAGCACTAATATTTTTTCTCCCCCTTATTCTACTTATCACCCATTTGAAACATAGGAAGCAGCCTTATACCAAGTCAGTCTGTTCGTCCACAGAGGACCAGTGTGGTGTAGCAGCTAGACTGTCAAAAAGAGTTGGGAGATCTGGGTTCTAGTCCCCACTTGGCCATAAAGCTCACTGGTTGACTTTGCAGTCACAGACTATCAGCCCAACCTACCTCACAGGTTACTGTGGCAGGACACGAAGCAGCAGACACAGTGGAATTTTAAGGACTTTCCAGCTGTTGTTAGAAGTAGGGATAGCCAGGGAAATGTGCGTAGTTTGCATTTTAATACAAACTTACCTCATTTCTCATGATTGAACCACCATGCAAACTGAAGATGGGAGGACCCTTTGAAATTCACACTCTTCTGAATTGTTTAGAGTGGAGTTCTCCAATTAAAAAATACATTAAAAATTATGTATTAGGGAAAATAACCAGTGTGCTGTAACGGCTAGACTGTCAGACTGGGGGCCCTGCTAGACGATGCCGGATAAGCCAGCAGGGAGGCGGGGTGACGGCGCGCTAACTTTAGCGTGCGCCGCCCCGCCTCCTACATGCACGACGCACAGGGACTCCGGAAGCCCTGCAGCGTCGACCTTTTTTTGTTTGTTTGTTAAAGGGGCCACGTGCGCCCCGAAGACTCCGGAGAAGGTAAGTGGTTTTTTTTACTTAAGCCCCCCATCTGCTCCTGATCCCCTCCCATGCCTCCTGCCCACTTTTTCCCCGCCCTCCCTCCCCGATCTGTGCCGCCCTCCGCCCTCCCTCCCCAATCTGTGCCACCCTCTGCCCTCCCTCCCCGATCTGTGCCACCCTCCGCCGTCCCCCTCTCCTGCCAGTCCGGCCTTCCCCCCCATCTCCCCCCTGGCCCGATGGGCACAGCGCTCATATGAGCGCTGTGCCCAGTCTGTGGCTTTTCCTGGCTACTCGTGAGTAAGTGAGTAGCCGCAAAAAGCCACGGACCTTGCTAGACGTTCCGCAGCCCCAGCCTCAGGCCGGGGCTGCGGAAAAGGTGCACCATAAGCGACTTCGCTTATGGCACGTTAGGGGAGGCTTCAGCGCGGCCTGACCCCGGATTCCCCTGTGCGTCATCTGGATGCACAGCAGGGAAACCGGGCCTCACAGTGCGCTAAGGCCTCGTCTAGCAAGGCCCTGGGAGTCAGGAGATCTGGGTTCTAGTCCCCACTTGGCCATGAAGCTCACTGGGAGACTTTGGGCCAGTCGCAGATTCTCAGACCAACCTACCTCACAGGGTTGTTGCTGTGAGAATAAAATGGGGGAGAAGGAGGATTATGTACCCCCCCTTGGGTTCCTTAAGGAGGAAAAAAGGTGGGATATAAATGTAATCATCATCACCATCATCATCTAGTTCAGTATTATGTACACTGGCTGGCAGAAGCTCTGCAGGGTTTTAGGCAGGAGTCTTTCACAGTCCTACGCAGAGATGCCAGTGATTGAACCTGGGACCTTCTGCTGTGCTCTACCAGTGAGCTTTGGCCCTTTGCCAGCAAAACAACAACAACCTGTTGATTCTTGGTATCAGAATCTTGCAAATATATGCACATCCACTTACATTCTATATTGAGCACAGAAACTTAAAGAAATTTGCTTTGGTGAAGAATGTAGACTGTTGTTTCATCCCAGACACATATTGTACGCATGTCCAAGGAAGGTCTGGGATTCTTCTCATCTCATCATTCCACCCACCCACCCCTTAGAGATCTGCCTTTAGAAATAAGAGATGGCAACATACCTTAATTTGGCCTTTCAAACAGGGATCACTACACACTGACCGGACCATTCCACTTTTGTTCATCTGAATCCGGTTATCGTCAATATATAACATCCCTTCATGCCAGGTCCCAATGTATACATAATCATAATGGTTAGACTCTATGCGCTGCAGGTTCATGATGTCATACCTAGGGAAGAAGAGCAGAGGGCAAAATGACAAGTTAACCATGGCCAGTATGCATAGCATCTCCTTCACTTCTCCCACTCAGATTCAAAATGGAAGACACCCTCTCTCCCAATGGTCCATTTAACTTCATTGGCCATGCTCCTTATTAAAATCAAATAATTACAGGTGTGTGTTCTGGCCACTATTTCCTTCACTTTGCCAGAATCAGCTTACGATGGTCACCAGGGCCTACCTACCTGTGCTACATAAATCTCTGTCAGTCTATGTTTATGGATTTTTCTGAGCATGTTTATTGTTGAAATGGGGATTCCATCTTAATGGTGCTTAGTATGTCTATGATTTTGAGAGAATAGTTGCTTTTGCTTTTGTACAATTGTTGGGGATGTCTACCGAGATTTGTGCTAATTCACTTCCCTTGTTATGAAATGCCAGGTGAAAAATGCCTCATGAGAAATAATTAACAAGTAGGAGGTTCAAATAAGTAAAAAAAGTGGTGATCATATTGAAGGGAGCTACAAGGACACAAAGGAAGTTCATAATGACTTCAGGGTAATGTATGTAAACCTGATGCACAAGGTGGTCTTAATGATTTCTACAAACATTAAGAACATTGAGTTAAAAACACACACACCTGTCTCTTAGGGTGAAAGGGATATTTGAGTAATGATGAGCTAAAATTCTAATGTTCAAAGCCAGAAAATTATCTGACATTTTTGGGGTGGTTAATCTATATTATTCAAAGCTAAGGGAAGGATCCAATGTTGTCCCTGCATTAGCACTACTGATGTTGTATGAGCATAAACTAATGCTTGCACAACATCACTAGCACTTACTAGTGCTGTAGTGGGAAAGAGGGGCTATTCCCCTTTAAAAAAAGGTGTGTGGGGAGTGCATACCTTCCCCCCCCCCCAGTCAAATCAGACTCCTGTATGGTTTTTTTGAGGAGGTAGTAAGACAGCAAACAACAACAATGACTTAAGCTTATCTTGCTGATCCCCTGCATAAATTCCTTGTATGTGGAGGGGGGAAATAAAGAAGAACTGATTGGGAGTTGTGACTAGAGATGTCAGCAGAATCTGTTTGGGAGGGTTGAGCTTGGTAGGCCTATCCAGTGGAATTTTAGGATGTTTTTATAATGATTTTAGGATGTTTTAACAATGTATATTATGTTTTAATTCAGTTTTATGTATTTATATTTACTGTTGTTCCCCGCCTTGATCAAAATGGAGAGGCGGGTAAGAAAATTATTATTATTATTATTATTATTATTATTATTATTATTATTATCATCATCATCATCATCATCATCCAGCTCAATGCCCCAAACCTCAGACTCCGGCTTGGTGGATGATGAGTTGGGCCAATTCACTGAGTTTTCAGTGGGGTGAGTTGCACAAATTATGATCTGTACAAAATCACGGTCTTAAATACCACAACGTAAGAACAGCCATGCTGGATCAGAGTCCATTTCATGGATGGAGTATTAATCAGGGTCCAAGCAACAGTTTTTAATATGTTAGGCAGGCTCCCTAATGAAGCATGGTGATTTGCTACTACTGGAGGAGGCATATTCCCCAGCCCATGGAGTGTGCAACTTAAAAGAGGCAAAAAGTCATATTTGGTGTAGTGCTGAAACCTTCTCCTAGTTGCCACTCTTACCCCTGCAATCCCTCCTCCAGACACTTTTCTGCCAGTCAGGCTCACTTTTGATATCAAAGAGTCAGAAAAGGGCAACTAAAATGATTAAGGGGCTAGAGCATCTCCCCTATGAGGGAAGGTTACAACAACTGGGATTGTTTAGCTTGGGAAAAAAGGAGGCTAAAGGGAAACCTGATAGAGGTGTTCAAAATTACACATGGTATGGAGAATGTGGATAGGGAGACATTTTTCTCCTCTCTCAAAATACTGGAACCTGGGGTCATCCCATGAAGCTGATTGGTGGGAGATCCAGGACAAATAAAAGGAAGTACTTCTTTACACAGTACATAGTTAAGTTATGGAACACACTACCACAAGATGTAGTGATGGCCACCAATTTGGATGGCTTTAAAAGGGTGTTGGATAAATTCCTGGAGGCGAAGGCTATCAATGGCTATTAGCCCTGATGGTTGTGTGATATCTCTAGTATTCAAGGCAGTAAGCCTACGTGCACCAGTTGCTGGGGGACATGGGTGGGAGGGTGCTGTTGCACTGTGTCCTGCTTTGTTGGTCTTTGGTCGACAGCTGGTTGGCCCCTGTGTGAACAGAGTGCTGGACTAGATGGACCCTTGGTCTGATCCAGCATGGCACCAGCTGGAAGAAAAGTGCCTTGGGTCAAGGGCAGCAACAGCAGGAGCTGCAGGCAGGCAAGGGTTCAGTTCCTCCCATAATCCCAATTGCACTCCAACTCTCCACATTACATGTGAATGGGGCAGTCCTTAGCTTAAACCAGTATTTCTGCCATAGATACATGTAGGTTAAGCCTGGCTGTTTGGGGACCATCCTTTGTTTTTCTTTTCTTCTAGGGTCCTTCCCTCAGAGGACAGCAGGCCAATCCTTTTAACTTGATCTGCCAGATAAGCCACCTGTCTTTATGTAACCCATGGCGGCCCAAACCATGTTCTCCTTGGCTTAAGCAGGTTTCCTATGATGGATTCAGAGAACCCTTGACATAAATTAATCACTAGGTTGCACTTAATAATGAATGAAAGGCAGCTTTGCAAGCATCTCATGAACATTTCGCAACCCAGGTGGAAAATCTGCTCCTCACCGGCTCAAGGGAAATTGGAGATGCTCGCACAAAACCAAAACAAAGTCAGCTTACATGCTTCTGCCGGCTTTTGAGTTGCAGCCTCCTTGTTCCACCCACCATCCTTGCCTCCCACCACCGTGCCTGTCTGAGGCATACCAGCACTGCGTTGCAAAACCCTTCTGGTGCTGCTTTGCTAGGTTGCTTTTTCTCACATAGAAAAGGAATTGTGTAAAAGGGATGACTGGCAGCCGTAATTTCGAGGTGACAGAGAAAGAAGGAGGACTGCACGGAGCCGAGTGAAGGAAGGAGGAGAAAGCACCAGTGAGTCTAGACAGACAAGCTGGCTGATGAGAGGTAGAGAAGAAAAGATTGTTGTGGGTGGCAGGCAGAGGAGTATTTTGATTGAAAATCCAGGATGAGGAGAAAGCTGCAGCTAGAAACTGTGATTTTGTCTAGGCAATTGCAAGAGGCATGCTTCTTTCTGGGCAGCTGTTTTGTCTATCTGCTGGGTGGTTTTAGACCAAGGTGAGAGCACTCAGCCACTTTCAGTATCACAACCATGCAAAGGCTGAGGACAAGAAAAGCCAGACAGGTGTTTGTGTCCTGAATAGTAATGAGGAACAGGCAAATGAAACTGATTCAGAAAAGCAGGACCTTGGCCAAATCTTTTTCTCACCTGAACTTGAAGTAAGATCACTCCTGTTTGATATTTTTACAGGTCAGTTGTAAATTATATTTGTTGAGGAGTTAGAACCCAGCAGTTACAGAGGGAATGTAACTTACACATAGGAGTCCATCATGTATGTAAACAAAAACAAAATTCAGGTGTTTTTCTGGGTTTCTTCAGGGTTTGTTAAATGGTTCACAATGGAGATATACTAGGAAAACAGGGAATATTGGGGAAACTGTGGTTTGTGAAAACTGTAGGTAATTATCAAATCAGATACTAGTTTGGTATCCTGGTTTGTTAACTAACTGTGGTTCACATTATGGAACAGGATACTGCAGTTTGTTATAAACTGCAAATAGAAGCTTCCAGTCTCTAACACCCATATTTGTAGAGGGGAAGAGAAGGGGGAGTACATGAGCCCGAGGGAAATTGTCATAACCTCAGCGATGGTTTGTTGTTATAACGAATGCAGCCTTACATCACTATCCTATTGCATTCAATGGGTCTTACTCCCTGGTAAGAGGGTATAGGATTGCTGCCTTAATGTAGAGACCTTCTGTCGACTGACCTTAATTTGACAGATCTCTTTTGAGCCCATGAGGCATATCACAGCTGGCAGGAAAACCGGTGTTTTGCTGAAGTGCAGATAGATGGTTGGTCAGTCCTGTGGCCTCTCGTCTATACATAAAGTGCCAGCTATTTATCATGCTATCCCAGTTTTGTCAACCTCTGGTTAGGTAAACAACATCTATCATTTTCAGAAATGAGTTATCTTCTTGGAAAGGAGCATTGGATTAGCTTCATATGATCTGCAAGCAAAAGACTAGATGCTATTTATTTCTCACCTTAAGTACTTTTCTCTTTAATATTTGTTCTTACTACCACTGAAATTAAGTCACAGTGAAATTAAGTCACAGTGACATTGGGAAAGAGATGCATATGGTATTTTGCAAGGCATTTCCAGATCCTCTTCTAACTGCAGCCCCTCATGCCCATGGCTGGGTGGACCTCCAAACCATGAATGAAAGGGGTACAATGGACTGCTCCAAAGCATGAATGAAAGGGATACAATGGACTGCTGTTGGAAAGACCCTCCTGCAGTTGGAATAGCCTTCTTCTTGCACCCTGGGCTGTTTGAATCCTGGACACAGCTGACAATTTGAGCAGAACTATATTCTCATCATACTCCTTGATTTAACCCAGGCGTCTTACATATATTCGTAGTTGAATGAGGAAGCACTCTCATAAAAAGGTGTGTGTGTGTGAGGGGGGCAGAGGATTTTCTCCTCCAAGCTGGATTGGTGGCCATTTCAGAAAATGATAATGCTGAACAGCTTATTCAGGCATGGCTGAAGCACTGGATTTAGAGCCCCCTGATTTTCCTTCCCTGCTAAATAGCCAACATGTGCAATTTCCAATTTTGTTAAAGTGTTATACACATGAAGTTCTGGCAGCTGTGCTTGCACATAGTTGGACTGTGGCCATATAACATGACTGAAAGCTGATTAATGAACCATAATTGGCACCGGGCCTGCCATTTCAAGTTCTTATTCCTTTAATTACATCAGATTTGAATTCTTAAGAATGTGAAGCTTCATTTTGACCTCAGTAACATTCTCCACATAATATCTAAAATAGAAATGGACAACACTGGTGGGTCCAGTGGTCCACTTCCCTCCAGAACGCTCCCTGCTGCTTGCGAAATTGACAGTGGCGGCAGCCATTTTCTTTAAAACAAGCTGTGCAGGGAGCAGACACCTGGTTTTCAAGAAAAAACGTGCTCCAGGAAGTTTTGAGGACCATGATTTTGCTTCAAAACAACTTGTGCCCTCCCTCACATGCCTTGTTTTAAAGCAAAACATCCTTTTTTGCCACATTATGGCAGTTGGAGGTGTATATGTGGCCCGTTAGCTGTGTGTTTATCACCCATGATCTACAACAACCATCCTTTAACCGTGGTACATTTCATACTGGGCCTGTTCAGACAATACACTAAGTCAAGGTTAGGCCACTAACACTTTTGCAGGAAATGGTTAGTGAGCGTGTTTAAACCGTGGTCATGTAACCACCATGGTTAGGAAGGGTTCACACAACACGCTAAGTCAAAAGGCTTAGCTCAAAATGCTTAACTACCATGGCTAAGTGTGTCATCTGAACATATATAACTTTTTGCTTTGTAATAATAATAGAACTAACGTTACTTATTCACAAGTAAGCCACCCTCAGTCACCATGGCTTTGCTTGCTTCGTTTGTATTTTAACATTTATTTAATTGCAAGATGATTGATTTTTGGTCCTTGCAGCTGTTGGGTGGATTTGAACATCCCACAGCAAAGCACTTGTGGGTTTTTCCTGCTATGCCTGTGAGCATGATCTCAAGCCTGAGAGCAAACAGAGATACTTTGCATTTTGGGACGAAGGCTTATTTGCTTTACTTTCAGTTTAGAGGTCGTCCTCCTCATTTCTGTATTCTTATCAGAAAAGGCAGCCACGGAGAGAGAATAGCATTCTTGGGTAGCTCTGCAGAAAAAGTCATGTGAAGCCTCCAGGGCACTTGATAGTGTGTACATGATATGAAAATGAATATTGTTATGTCTTGCTCATGGTGGGTTGCATCCAGTGGTGGGTTTGCCTTAGCAGACAGGGCTTCTCTTTGTACATGATGGGGCACCTGACTTCAGTGATCTCACCGCTTGCGGCAGCCCTCTGCACCTGATCCCATGCTGGTCCAGAGGGACCGACAACCATCAGGAGCAGGTTTTTGAGGTGGAGAGTGAGGCAAAGGGCTTAACCCTGTAGGATGGATAGGTGACAATCCCCGGGGAAGGAGGGTGTGTCCTTCCCTCTGCAGCATCTTTCCCTGGAGAAGTGGTCTTTCGCTGGATCACCAAAGCTGTTTGGCAGGCTGGCAAGAACCCACTGTTGTAAGGAAAGAGGGTGCATCTCCCCACGAACTCTCTTTCCCCAGAGGGGCTGAGGTTAATGCCTCCCCCAACGAACTTCAGCAACACTGATGGGATTGCGGAGAGGCTTTCACCCCATTCCCATCCTAATGATACCAGTTTGCATGGTCTCAGCTGGGTAAATAAGATACAGCAGCTTATTTCCTCCACCATGCAGCATGCCAGTTGTATGCTGCAGGGGATTTGCATAATTTCCCTTGGCAGCGTGGCTTGGCGGGTCATGTGAACCCAGCCAAGATTGCTTGTTGCCATGAGTAACAAGCCTCCCAGAACCCTACCACAACTCACATAACATAACAAACTGTGCTGCCAAGTGTAATTATGCTAATACTCCCTACACATGACCAGCTTGTGCAAAGTAGCTAACAAACCAGTGTGGCTTATTAACCACCCTGTGATCGCTGGAATTGGAGGGAAGTTAAAGCCTCTCTCCCAACCCAGCAATCTGCAATAGGATGGAAGGGGGGAGTATGTGTGTGTTTGCAAGGGTGTGTGTGTGAGAGAGATGTGTGTGCCTATGTCTGCAATGTATGCACGCAGAGAGGAGTTTGCATGTGCCCTGCAGCCCTCTTGCTACCCACTCATGATCTAGACGATTCCAGGATTGTGTACAAAAGTATGAATAACACTATTCACAGAAATGTATCAATACAACGTAATACAAATCATGCAATAACCTAAACAGAATGCAAAGTCACAGTTCAGCTAAACAAAAAACAAACTAACTAAAAGCACAAAAACAAAGAGAACGAAATAACATATAGAATGCCTGGGGAAAGAAAGGTTTTAACCTGGCACCAAAATGATGATAGTGTTGGCAGCCATCGAGCGTGTCTGCAGGAGGCATTCCATAGTTGAGGGGTCACTACTGAAAAGGCCCTCTCCTGGGTGAATATATTCTGCTAAAGACGATACTCAAAGAAGGGCTTCTACAGAATATCTTATGGCACAGACAGGCTGGTATGGGAAGAGTTGCTCCTTCAGGTATTGGGTCCCAAGCTATTTAGAGCTTTAAGTACCTCTTGGCCTCAGATGGTAATAGTCAGCCAATGTAATTCTTTCAGAATAGGTAAAATATGAACCAGTCAAGATTCTGGAAGCCTTGTTCTGCACCAACTGAAGCTTCTGTGTCATCTTCTGAATGGTAGCGGTAAAATATAATGCATTACAGTAATCCAGTTTGGAGGATTAATAATCCAATTTGGAGCATGAATAATTATGGCCAAGCTATCCCTGCCCAGGTGACCCAGCTGAAGCTGGTAAAAGACACTCCAGGCCAATGAGCCCACCTGGGTCATTGCTAGATCAAGGGGCATCCCAATGCTCTTTCTTTTAATGCAAAAAAGCCCCTTTGTGGCTGGGGTATGCTGGGGGTTGTGTCTAAATATGCATGGGATTGTGTCCTTACTTACTGTTTTGGTTATTTTCAGTTCCAGGCATGCTATATGTTTTGTTTGCTTTTACTTTAATGTCTTACTAGAACCACTGTAGAAGTAATGGACAGTTCTTTCAGGTATCATAGGAAAATGGTAATTTGGGGAAATGATTGGGGATAACAATTGGTCCATTTTGATGAGTCAGCCACCTCCACTGCCCTCCCTTCTCGAAGAACAGTTCAAGCCCCTTGTGGCAGGCCAGAATAATCTGTGGGACCAGCAGGGTGTCAATCATGTGAACTGTATTTGTCAGATCTTCTTTAGTAAACCCGACTAACATCTCAAGAGGTGGGTGGAGAACCCAGTGCTGTATTCTTTTGTCCATGAAGATGGCAGTTGGAGGAATTCTTTCTGCTTAAACTGGTAAGTTGGCACATTGGGCAGATAGTTTTCAGTGTTGAAAGTGTAACCTTCTAGCTATGACTTGGCCTAAATTTCATAAGCTGTGACGACTGTGACTTCAATTAATGAAGCAAAATGTAATACCACCTTACCTTCCTGGGGCATCTCCATTTTCATCAATCCGAACTTCCTCTCCCGAAACCCCGGAGAATGAAGAATTCAGGAGAAAATCCAAGAGTTTGCTCCCATCAATTGGCTTCATGGCATCACACAGTCCAACATGTCCTGGACAAAGGGCATGATGCATGCTTTGTAGGCCATGGGCCATAGCATATATGGCATTGATAACAAATCCCATTTTACTGTCTTGGACATAGTTTTCTTCTAAACTTTCGTTGCCTATAAGCAGAAGACAAGTGTATCAATGTAAATTAAAGTATTGCATAGGAAGATGTAAATTACATGTCAATTAATGTAAATTAAATTAAAGTTTAATGAAATGTAAAGAGATTTATGCAATTGGGGCCTGCATCATAGATAGGCATGATTGGGCCCCTGCTGAGTGCCCATGCCTCAGCAGGGACCCACTAACAAGAACCTCCTGGAGCTGCTCCCCCTCTTCACTATGGCCATCTGCTTCTTCACCTGCCTCTTGCATTAGCCTGGACAACCATGGCGGTGAGAAGGAGATGCCCCTGCCTGCTTGCACCCTGGTGCTCTGCCTGTCAACCAAGCAAGTGGTAGCAATGATGAGAAAGAGGAGGAGGAGCAATAGCAGCTGGCGACAGTGGCAGTGAGAAGGCAGATTCACTGAAGGAGTCTATTTCTTGCCCAACGGCCCTCAAAAACCTGGATATGGTACTGTATGCAATACTTTGGTATACATTTAAGCACTGCAATTTCCAGAGTACTGTAAATATAAATTCATGCTATCCCTTATGCCTGGAGCTGCCTCCAGAATTCAGGCTCTTTCCCAGGGCCGGCTCTACCACTAGGCAGAGTGAGGCAACCACCTCAGGCAACAGTGGCAGCAGCCACCTGGGTATTAAACTGCCCAGCTGTTCCCTTCTGTTAGAGGACAGAGCACAACCTGTCCTGGGCCCCCTAAGCTAGGCTGCTGTCTTACATGTGGCCGAGGACACTATCCCATCGCCAGTGGCAAAGTACGATTCTACAGCCAGGCCAGTCAGCTTCTTATGTGGACTGGGAATGGGGCGTCATCTTGCCCTTTGCCTAAAATACCTTGGGCTGGCTACCTCTGTTATTCCTTCAAATCCCTCCTCAAAACCCACCTTTTCTGTGAAGTCTTTGGCACAACCTTCTAGTCCCAATCCTCAGTCTACTATTATATCTAAGCCTAAGCATGTGTAACTGAAACGATCACACATCCTATCTCCCTTTACTCCCCTGCCTCCATTTTCCTCCCCTTCCTCTGTTGTCTGGTTTGGGACTGTTACTAGAACGTTCTCCCCTTGGTGCAGGCACCCATCCTCTCACACTTTGCAAAAGACCAGGTACATGGATAGCATGAGATATAAACATGAATACATACATTACAATATGAGACACAACCGTCTTTCAAGTCAAAATAAGAACCTCAAAATAAGAAATGGTAAGGGGTGGCCTAAAAATAATTCTCAATAAGCAGAGCCTGACCTAACAGAGCAAGGTTGGGGAACATGTGACCCTCCAGATGTTGCAACTCCCAAAAGTGGGTGGTGGTTACACATTCCCTTAATAGAAATAAATTCCCAGACAAAAAGCAAATGGCAGGGTGAGGTGGGGGAGAGAAAATCCACTGTCCCTTGAAAGAGAGCAGGGTAGGCCATTTTAAAGAATAAAAATAACCTTCTGTGGCACCTTTGAGCAATTTCCTCTTGCTTTTGTCATGGCTGGGTCAGCTCTCTTGCTTCTGCTGTAGATCAATATCTGTCGGCCTGTTCATGAGATTTATTTTAGCTGGTGGCTGCCATAGTCTTCAGTCAGCCTGGGTTGACATGTAGTAGCCACACGGCCATAGGGAGAGCCACTGGCAGGGCAGCTGATGCCCTGTGCCGAACGCAGAATGGCTGGCAGGTTATCTGAAGCTGTCTCAACAGCAGCTTTTCAGCTGGTGGTGATTGATGCCAAAAGCGAACCCATCCGGCCTAAGAAATCAGCACTCACATGATCGGTCTGTGGCAGTGGGCTAGACGTGATGGCTGCTGTCTCAGAGGTTGCCCTTGCAAGGATGGTGCCCCCCATACACAAATAACCAGCCTGGGGTCCCTGGCCTGGATCAGGACCATTGCATTTGGGGAGTGGGGTATTAATGCTTTGCCTCCACCACAGTCTGATTGGAATCAGACCACCTTGCACTTATTTGCAACAGGAGAAAAATGCTCCCATTAGCTCGAATGGGAACTTTCCTTCCATTACAATTAGGGGGCTGATTCTGATAGGGACCATGGTGGGTACCCCTCCTGCTATGCCGTGAACCTGCCCCAGGTATCCCTCTCCCCCGAGCTGGCTCTTAGTTAAAGAAAAACCTTATATTGCCCATATAAGGGCAAATGTTACGTCTAATTTGGCCCTTAATTTTTGTGCGGTCTGCTTCTGAACTGCCACAACCATGTCCTTAAAAATGCTTATGTACATTGCCTCTGTGGCTGCTACCTCTGATTTTTCCTTCTCTTAAGTATATTGACATGCAAACCTTCCCCTAAAGTAACACACAGAATAGAACTCTCTGCTCAGGTCACCAGTTGCAGAATGGAGGCAAAGGGATGTGAGAAGTGGATGGAAATATTCCTCATGGATGACTTATAAGGCAGATATGAGTTATTTATGTAACTAACAGTAAGGGTAAGCCTGGGGTATGCCTCAGCATGTATTTTGCCCCAGTGGAGGCTGGTGGTTCTGAATCCATTCTAGTTTTCAGTCAGAACCACCCAGAACTCTAAAGGAGCTATCCAAGGTGCTGAACCTAGTTTGAGGAAAGGGTTAAGCACTTTCTGAGTCAAACCCAGAATAGAGTCATAGGCCCCAACGAAATTGGAGACACCAGCCCTTGGCCTATCACAGTGAAACTTATTGTGGCTTTCTGGGTAGAGTCCATAGCTCAGTGGTAGAGCATATGGTCTGCATGCAGAGAGCCTCACATTCCATCCATGGCATCTCCAGCTAAAAAAAACCCAAGATCAGATACACAGGTGATTGGAAAGATCTCTCCATGATACCCTGGAACACCGCTAACTTCTTCCTAGGAACATAGGAAACTGCCTTATACTGAGGGGCTGTCTATATGCAGGGAAAGCTCCATGGTGGCTGCGGCTCTGCGCTGCATCAGTTATATGACAACAACAACAGTTTATTGCTTATGAGCCAGTCAGGCCATGCGCATACAGAAATATAATAAAATGCTCCTCATGGCAGAGGTAATGCAAAAATACAAAGTGTTAATAAAATGTCTAACAAGAGCAGGTTAAAACAACTCGTAATCCTGGACAATATTTGGTGACATATTATATTATACTAATAAGTTTAGTCTTTTATGGCTGCCAGTGACTTTCATTTCTCCAGAGCCCGTTTGTTATATGACACAGACGCAGCTTCATAACTACTGCAGGGCTTTCCTGCAAACCTATGCATTGAAAAAGTTAGGGACTTACCCCCACTTTTTAAATGGGAGTGGTGTCAGTATGGCTCTTCTGCCATCTGATATCGCTCTGATTGGTCACCTTCCACCAGGAAGAGTGTGGGGCAGCGGCTCCGGTACCTGGATGGCCTCTGGAAACCCTGTGCTCCTTGGCATCAGGATTACCCGACACCACTCTGGCAGAGGAAAACTGAGGGGTTTTGGAGGGAGGCAGTGCCAACCTGGTGCTGTGAAGACAGCCCCTGAGTCAGACCCTTAGTGCATCTAGCCCAGTATTGCTGACACTGACTGGCAGTGGCTCTCCAGGGTTTCAGGCAGAATTCTTTTCCTCACCCTACCTGGAGAAGTCGAGGATCAAACCTGGGACCTTCTGCATGCAAAGCAGATGCTCCGCCACACTGAGCTATGGCCCCTCCCAGTAGACAATAATGGGCCAGTGGTCTGACTCGATATAAGGCCATTTCATATGGCAATAGAAAGATTTAGTTGTTTGTAAAGGGAATGGTTTTCAAGTGATGTGCAGCCTGATCCTATTCATGTTTCTTCTGAAGTGCCACTTTATTCATGTAAGTACCGCTCTGTTTAATGGCCCTTACTCAGAGATCTGCATAGCTTCCAGGGGGTAGCTGTGTTAGTCTGTCGCAATAAAAAAAAAATAGGAAACTCTTGCAGCTCCTTAAAGACAAACAGATTTAAGGTGAAACAAGACTGTTGTTTAGGTCTGCAGAGGAGTGCAGCGAAGCAGAAAAATAGCACGACTCAGGGGCTATAGCCTCTTATACCTGTAAAGGCATGTATCGGATCATGTTGTTTTTCTAAAGCAGAGGTGGGCAACATGCAGACCATTGGACACATGTACCCCCTTCCTTTTGCCCCCAACAAATGGTTGCTAAGCTTTAAAACAAGGCTTACAGAGAGCATGCACCTTACTTTAATGCAAATCGCACTCTCCCGGGCGTCGGGAGTTAATGTTTTGCATTAAAGCAAAGTGCATGCTCCACTTTTAAAGGCCCCAAAATAAAAATTAAAAAATGTAGCTTTTCTCTCACTGCTGAAGTGCTGCCGAAATTCAGTGTCAATTTAAATATGGCAATTTCAGCAGTGTGTGTGTGGTGGCGGTGATGGGGGCTGAGGTCTCCAGGGGAGTTCTGGGAGGTTGAAATTGGCTCCTCGACCCTCCAAAGTTCCCCACTCCTGCTTTAGAAAGGAGGGATTTCCAAGAGGGACGTATAGGTGTGCGCCAACATGAGTGCACTTAGTCCTTCCCTCACGCACTGTTTCCCTCTTCTGAATTGCCCTGGAGCTCCTTCTTGCCAGGCCATATAAACACATGTTTGGAACTCTAGCAGGTGAAGAAAGTTAAGCACACTCCACCACACTGCTTCTTGGCTCCAAATCCCCAAAGCTGCTGTTCTTTTTCTTTCCTCTTTTTGCAAGGTGTTGGGGCAATGTTACATGTGCTTGAGCTTCTCCTGCATCAGCTTTCCCAAAGTCCATAATGGGGGAGGGGGATTTGTATCTTGCTGTGCTGATAATTGGCTGAGACTGCCCGCACAAATCACTGGAAGTTAGACATACGATTCATACTAGAAACACAAAAAGTAGACGCGTTGGTGACTCATGTGTTAGCTTTGGCTGCTTCTGTGCAATGCCCAAAGCCTCCCTCAGGCCCTGGAATCCCTCTGTGGCAGCATGGTATGCCAGAAGAGATAAACTCAAACTTCATTCATCTTTCTTTAATCCTCCGTAGGATGGCTCTTTATCACTCTGTTTTCGCGACACTGAAATGATGATGGTTTTATTATGATTGTAACGAATCTATTATGTAAAGTTGTCTTCTAGCATTGCTTTTGCCCGTGGATTAGCATCAAATACACAATATTCCCCAAGAGTGACAAAATGTTCTTTCCACCATGTGTGACATCTGTGTGCTTCCACATTACATTTGGGTGTATAGATAGATAGTGTTGGTGGTGATATGTCTGCATAGAATTTTTATATTTGTACAAAAGAGAGCTAAGGTCCATTATTACTTGGGACTTTAAAATGTAGACCTACGTATAAGGAAAGGAGTCCAGCTGCATACTTAGACACTTTGCACTCACACCAGAAGGAAGGTTGCTCTCAAACATAGGAGGTACAGACGAATTTATAGCTCTTCATTCAGCTGCGTTGCTCAAAGTTTAATGAAGGAAAAATTCCAACATCTCTGTCTGAAGCATTTTTCTCTTCTAGCTCAATTCTATGGATTTTAGTCCAATGGCATCACCTCCATGGTTGCTCCCATGTTGCCCCATAGACATTTTAAAGCTTCTGTCCATGGAGGTCACACTGGAGTGCAGGTGTAGGTAGGTTGTAGCTCTGCTGATGTTTTGGCCTACAACTCTCAGTTCCATAGCCAATGGAGAGGGGTGATGGGAGTTAGAAGCCAAATCATTTGGAAGGCCAGCATTTGCCCACCCTGCTTCAGAGCATCATTACATACAAGGCAAGCATCGTACCTCCCAGGAGAATGGGCAGCACTTGCATGTGCCATAAGCAAATCCACTTGGGTGGAAGTGGCTTTCCAAAGCAGCATGGAGCAACCAGGGAGGTGGCAGAGTTTCATCAAACTTCGCAAGTAAATGCATTCCAGATGGAGATGTCAGAACTTTTCTCCTACTTCACTATGAGCATAAGAGATGAACTGAAAACATTAATTTAATCAGTGCCATTTTTCAAAGTCTCTTCTCATTGTGTCATTGTTCTGGGTGGTGATGATTGTGTTTGTTTGTTTGTTTGTTTGTTTATTGCAGATTTTGGCCAGTTAATAACAGCAGCAACTGGAGAACTTCTCCCAAATGGAATTTGGTCCTCAGGCTGAAAGAGGTTTAACATACTCTTCAAATACTTAAAAGGTTGTCACGCAGAAGAGGGCCAGGATCTCTTCTCGATCCTCCCAGAGTGCAGGACATGGAATAATGGACTCAAGTTAAAGGAAGCCAGATTCCAGCTGGACATCAGGAAAAACTTCCTGACTGTTAGAGCAGTACGACAATGGAATCAGTTACCTAGGGAGGTTGTGTGATCTCCCACACTAGAGTCATTCAAGAGGCAGCTGGACAACTATCTGTCAGGGATGTTTTAGGGTGGATTCCTGCATTGAGCAGGGGGTTGGACTCGATGGCCTTGTAGGCCCCTTCCAACTTTGCTGTTCTATGACTCTATGATCCCTGGCACAGGGCATAACAAAGCCCTGTCCCTTTTCTGTTGTAGGAGCTCACAGTTCTTGACTGAGTGGAAGGCGGGGAGTGCTGAACAGGCCATATATTCCCTATAACATCTGGTACATTGAGTGCTCCAAGGCAGGGGAAGGGCATGAGATGGGGAAAAGTGGGTTCTTTTAAGGCCCATGGAGATCACTCTGCATGTGAGCACTACCCCCCACATGAAGAAACCCATTTTTCCTCCCTCCCAGTAGCAGCTTCCAACAAAGCACCTGTCGTCAAGCAAGCAAATATGCAAAGCTGCGAGTAGAAGGCATGCAATGACATGATCACATCCAACATACTTCTGGGCAGTGTGTGGTGTACCCCAGCATCTTTCCTAGGAGAAGCTCATAAGTTGTTTTATGACTGTCCATTCATTTCCAGCCTTCCCCAACCTGGTGCCCTCCAGAGGTGTTGGACTACAATTGCTATCATCCCTGACCATTGGTTAGGCTGGCAGAGGCAGATGGGAGGTGTTGCCCCAAACATCTAGAAGGCACCAGGTTGGGGAAGGTGTATTTAGCCAGATTACTAAGTTAGATAAGTAAGGTTGCAATCCTAAACACACTTACTCGGTAGAAGGTCCAGTTGAACACAGCTTGACTTTTACTGAGAGCCAGTGTGGTGTAGTGGCTAGAGTGTTGGACTGGGAGTTGGGAGATCCAGGTTCTAGCCCCCGCTTCAACATGGAAGCTTACTGTGTGAGCTTCCATGCAGCCATTTGGAAGTTGGCTTTCAGTGCTGTGGTGCCATTTGGTTTGGGGGAGCATGTGAATGACATGACCACAACTAGGGCAGATTGTGTAGGCATTTCCCATGCAATTGGCACCTTCTCTCCTGTTGGGGTATTGCTGATGTGGGGAATAACACCTAAGGGCTTACATCATTCCCATGTGCCCCCCCCCATGTAAGACTGCATCCTACAAATACATCACCTGTATGGCAGCGGTGCAGTCATGTTTTGCCGTCCATAGCCCCATTGTTTCTTTCAGCCACAAGGATCATGGCAAAGCTGGAGGAACAACTAGATATGGCTTTCCTTAAAGCAGGGGTGCAGAACCTCAGGCCCAGGGGCCAACTGTGGCCTACCTGGGATCCCAATCCAGCTATTCAGAGCTCCCCAGATGGCACCTCCCCTGGCCCCACCCGCTTTCCCCTAACCACCCATCAGTGGTTTCCCAGCATCTGTGCAGCTTTTCTCCCCATTCTAAAAGGTTGAAATGTCTCTCCTAAGACTTAGGTACTGGCAGTTAAGCTAAAATATGCTGGCCATTTGGGTATTTCAGCCCCACCCCTTTGGCCTTTAGCCCCACTCTGTTTGCCATCTGCCCACACACCACTGGAATCCAGCCCCTAGAGCATCCCTGAAATGGAATTTGACCCTTGGGCTGAAAGAGGTTCAAAATCCGGGCTCTAGGCCTAGTGCTGCCAATGGCCTCCCTGCACGGACACCACCTGCCCTTCCCCCACTGCCCTGCCAGCCAGTCTTCCCTCCATTTTTGCCTTGGTGGCAGCTGCTCCTTCTTGTCACTCTAGCCAGCCTCACTAGCAAGAGGAAGTGCTGAAACAGCCAGCCCAGTGGTCTTTACATCTCTCCTGTGCCCTCATTGGCTGTATCTCCCCAAAGACAGAGTCTGATTGGTTCAGGTCACTGCTACTCAAAACATGAAATGCTGCACTGTGGGACCTGCAGGGTGGGCTAGCCAGCTGCCTTGCCACTGCCTTTTGTCAGCGAGGTCAGCTGACTGGGTGAGGAGCGAGGAAAAGCTGCCACCACTGCCATCACCACTGGTAATGGCCCCAAGTGCTGCAGGGTCAGGCATGGATGGGCCCTTCTGAGCCTCTGAGTCATAAGGAACTGCCCATCCATGCCAACTACTGATGCCAGGGCTGGCTCAGGGTTTGCCCTTGCCCTAGCAGATGCCGAGCAGTTGGGTTTCATTCTGCTGATCAGGCCTATTAACTTCAGTGGTACAAAGAACCACAGTTAAAGCAAATCTGTCGTAGGACCCGGCTCTTGCTTATATATAAAGCATAAAAATGACATTACCATTCATCTTACTTCTGTATTTGCTGTTGCACAATGCATTTTTTTTTTATGATCAGTAAGAAACATGACTGCAGGTCGGGTTAATAATCACTAGAACAAGTGACTTTCTCTTGAAATAACATGTTACTTTTTTAAAAAAAATCATGAGTGCTCTGATCATTAATATAAACAATCATAAAGTGTGAATTAGATTCTGATTCTCATGAGAGTATCAGGAAAGAAATCTTATTACAGACTGAGGGATTGTGTCAACCATACATTATAGTCAGAATTATTCAGATGGGCTTGACCAGTACAGTGTTGGATTCTGAGTATAGACTCACAGCTGTGCACACACCACTGTCTGCTACCTAACTCTTAAAGTAAAAAGTTGATTTATCCAAACTCTCTTCAAATATGGTCATGGTGTACATGACTCTCATTAACACATGCTTACATTTCTTGTGCTCCCCATATTGTGCCAGGTAGTGGGTTTTTGTGTTTTTACTACAAGTCAACTCCATGTTTCAAAGAACTTTAGATCATGAGGCATGACAGGAAACTCTCCATCCTTTGTACCATGACTCGTGGAGGGCTAGGAAAACGCCTAGTTACCCACCTACCTTGAGGCCCTATCCAGCGTGTATAAGTTTTGGTGTTTTTCCAAAGAAACCTAGGGCTATAACAATTTTAATTTAAACTATTATTATTAGAATTTACCCACCCACTTCATATCCATGCCCATGAAAACCGTAAGAGCTCTTTCTCTCAGGAGTGTTTGAAGTCTTCCAAATGGAATGGCATTCCCGATCATATAGGGAGGGGAACCCCGTGACCTTCCAATAGTTCCTGGGCTAACCCCCCTTACTATGAGGTCTGGGGCAGTCATGAATCCAACATCTGGAAGGCCACAGGTTGACCACTCCTAGTATAAAGAGACTCTTCACATAAAGTTCAGCCTTCTCCAAGCTGGTCTTGTGCCCTCCAGATGTTTGGAATGGCAACTCCCTGCATTCCTGACCAGTGGCCAGGCTGGTTGGAGCTGATGGGAGTGAAGTCCAAAACATCTGGAAGGCACCAGGTTGGGATATATATTTCCTTATCCTGAATGCATGGAAGTTGGTGCAATCTCATTTGCTCTCCATCCACAAGTTCGGACTGTCCAAACAGGGCTAAGTTATGTTCTTATTGATATATTTTATTACCCTTTCATGTGTGTCCAACAAACAGGCCTCGGTGGGTAATGGTGCCCTCCAAAGGGTTTCTTCTGCAGATCTTCATACTTTGGGCAGGTTCATAGTAAGACAGGTGGTTCATTAGATAGCCAGGTCCTAAGCCGTTTAGGGCCCTAAAGGTTAAAACCAACCCCTTGAATTGAGCTGGAAACCAGTGCAGGACTTTCAGAGCTGGTGTAATATGGTCCTGAAACAGTACACCTAGCTGCCACATTTTGCACTGTTTGTAGCTTCCAAATGCTCTGGTTCAGTTCAGTGGGTAGCCCTGGCAACTTCAGTCGCTTGCTATCTACAAAATGAGGTTGGTGTCAGTTGCTATGAGAAAAAGCAAGTCAAACAGCGAGAAACACTGTACATGGAAAATATTGTATAGGTTTTGAAAGAAAAATCCCCCCAAGCAACAGATGTATAAAGTGGGCAATTACATACAATTACAGTGCTTTTTCTTTTCTTTTTTCTTTTTTGCACTAGGAAGCTTTCTTCACAGCATCCCACAGGTTTAAACAAAAGCAACACACTCTACCATGTATGGAGTCAAGCTCCTTTTAAACCAGAATAGAATGCACTTAGCTTTTCTAAGAGCAACAATGCAGAATTTATACACTTCGTGCAACCTTCAAGCACCTTGCTGAGTTCTTCTGAACACACATTTAGTATTAGGGATCTTGCGGGGCTGCTAAAGATATAATGAGTTCAAAAAGACTGCCAACTTCATATCCATGATGTCAGTAAGTCAAAGAGGTTTCATTCCAATTCTCAAAAATATTCTTATTTCCAATCTAAAACTGTCCCCATACATCCAGGCTATTGGCCTAATTCTAGTTTACCTTGCTAAAGTGAAGTCAAAGAGCTTCATATCTGTATAATACAAGAGGATGTCTCTGCCTGTTTGTCCATCAGTGCCACAGCGCCAAGATGGTGAAACCTAAACACCTAAAAGTTGGCATGCATTCGAAGGGGACCCTGGTGTGTGCATCTGCCTAACCTCTTCAGCCACCAGGGACAGACACCCCTAACCAGCACATAGCTTGACAGTCCATACCAGTTTGAAGCCAGGGAAGATTCATAGGCCGAGGGACAAAATTATACACCTGTCCCCTCCTCCCTGCTGTGTGTCATTCCCCCCTTAGGGGAATGGAGTGGGTAGACTCCACCTTCAGGGGCCTATAGGGATGCACTGTGGCAGGAGAAATTCTAAGGATGCTGGCAAGCATGGCCTCACTCAGACAGAGCGAGCACAGTATGTCCAGCTCTGACAACTGAAAGCTTTGCTCTGTCAACTGAAAGCCTCTTCCAACCCATGCAAAGCCAGGTCCATTTCCTAGTTCTAAATATTAAAAAAATGCCTCATGCAATAGTAATTAATGTTTTATTTCACAAACATATTCTCCTAATAAACGTTTGATTGCACTGCGAAATGGTCAGGTTACAATGGAAACATCCTCAGATGTACCCTTTGTTTTATAGAGAATCCAGTCCTTATGTTTATTTATGGAGAGTCATAGTGAGAATGCCAAAACTTTCCTTATTTGTATGCGCAGCACTGATAACTGTGCATAGAACTACACACTAAGTGCAGGAACCTTATGGGGCTAGGTCTGCTTAGCTTCAGCATGGAACACTTTTATGTGTGTTCTTCAACACATTTGTGTGTGTATATAGTGTGGTGGTTAGCAACTAATTGATCTCAATCTAGCTAAAATTAGTGGAAGCATGTATAAATAAGGTGCCAACTGTATTTTTCTTGCCTCCTTTTATCATGAGTTACTCAACCATTTAAAAGCAGAATAAAAACTACGCCTACAATGATTGGCATGATTTGTAGAAAGGCATTGTGATATTGGTGGGTTTATCTTCAATTCCTTTCTTAAGATAACAACATTGTTAATCTAACAACACTGTTGACAAGGCATGCCAAAAAAACTGCCCAAAAGGTAAATAAGGAATAGTGATTTACCATTTATTTATTTATTTTAAAAATTTTATCCAGCCCTGTATCACTAGGATCTCAGGGTGGTGTACCATTGACATCTCCCAGAAAATTTGGGCTATCTTTGGGAAGCAGAGATCCTTGAAACACAGGCATGGTTATCATGCTTCCTCAGTCTTCCCGAAAATGTATGGTTAAGTTTCAAGAAATGATGTTTGTTACATGCACTCTGTTATCAAAGATGCTTGCAGTAGATGCACAAAGTTGGTTTTCCTTGTTTCCACAAGGTTTTGGCAAGGGTTACCATTATGTAAACGCTTTTCTACACAAGGCTGTTAATCCACTGTATCTACTTTTAGTTTTGTTGCGAGACAAAACTGAATTGAGATCTGAGCACTACACAAGAGCATTTCCTTTCCTGCATTTCCACTACATAACCTCTACGTGGCACTGTGGTATAGCAGAATAGCTCAGCTACACAAATGGAAAAAGCATTTTCGTTAGCTTTCAAAAATAATACTGCATTTTCCCTGCTCTAAAAAATGTCACCAAAATTTTTCAAAGGTCTTGGACAACACTTTCCAGAAGTCCTGATCATTGGCCATGCTGGCTGGGGCTAATGGGAGTTGAAGTTCAAAATATCTGGAGGGCACCAGGTTGGGGAAGGTTGAAATAACCAAACCTGGAAAAGCATGAGATGAATGTTGTTGTTGACTTTGGTGATATTTACATAAGCTTAATTTGTAGAAATGCTTTTAGTTAATTATGAAATGGATGAGTCTTCCTCCACTTGATGCCTTCCAGATGTTTATGATTCAACTTCCATGTGCCTCAGCCAGCATGGCCAATGCTCAGGAATGATGGCAGGTGTCTTACAAAATATCAGAAGGGTACCAGGTTGGTATAGACTAAAATAGCCTTTTCTCAACTCAGCACACTCTATATGCACTGAACTACAACCCCCATAATCCCCAACTCTGAAGGTCATTAGGTAATGCTGGCTAGGGATGATGGCAGTTGAAGTCCAAGACCTCTGGAATGTGGTGTGTTGGTGAAGGCTGGATTAAAGCTTCAATTTAAGCAAGCATTCCAATGCACATTGTCTTTGTGCAACTTTCTGTTATGATTGGAAAGAATTTATAGTCCTTTCAAGTCAAGCCCACTTTGCTTCACCTTTTCATCACTCAATATTGCAAGTGATCCAGAAAGCCCACATTCATTCTCTCAAACTACACTCACAAAAGAGGAGCTGTATACATTCTGCCCACATGAGGGAGCACATCGTTCTTCTTGGCCTTTTAAGATGAGTCCCCCCTCCCTCCCCATTTCCATGGCTGCAAATTAGGGAAAGTAAAACATCCAGCACTTCAGAGTCCTTCAGCTGCCACTAACATTAATATCAGGCTCTCAACAATGTTAAAATTAGAATGTCCCCTCCCCAGTAGAATAAAAAGAAAACATCTTAATATTCATTCAGCTTAATTTTCAAGGGACAATATTAGAACTGGTGAAATGCTGAGTCCTGAACACAAATTGATGAAGTAAAATTAGTTACCGCAAACTGAAGTAAGCAAAAAAGTAAAAATCAAAGTGATGCTTGTTGGATGGCTGTCACAGCGGTTGACGTAAATGTGCGTCCCTCATGCCTGGGGAGCTGGAAGGGAATCTCCTTATCTTCTTCAGCAGTGGGTGGACAGGGAGGCAAATGTTTCCACCTTCTGCGATGAAATCCTGCTTATTTGTTTGCTGGAACCCACCCTCCCTGCCCCCGTTTTACTTGATGCATTCATAAATGGAGACAAGGATAACATAGGGTGACCATATGAAAAGGAGGACAGGGCTCCTGTATCTTTAACAGTTGCATAGAAAAGGGAATTTCAGCAGGTGTCATTTGTATATATGGGGAACCTGGTGAAATTTCCTCTTCATCACAGCAGTAAAAGTGCAGGAGCTATACTAGAGTGACCAGATTTAAAAGAGGGCAGAGCACCTGCAGCTTTAACTGTGGTGATGAAGAGAAAATTTCACCAGGTTTCCACATATATACAAAAAACACCTGCTGAAATTCTCTTTTCAATACACCTTTTAAGGATACAGGAGCCCTGTCCTCCTTTCCATATGGTCACCCTAGGATAAGAAAGGGCTGAGGCCTGCTACAACTTCCCAGAATGTTGTCAGGCCTAGGGTCAAGCTTAGTGGTGGAGTGGTATATTTTGAAGGGCAAGTGCACAACAGGAAATTCCCTGTAGCCCCCAAGGAGAATCCAAACATCCAGCCATCTCTCTCTCTCTCTCTCTCTCTCTCTCTCTCTCTCTCTCTCTCTCTCTCTCTCTGTATTATGTATGTCTTCTGTAAAGCAAATGGCCTTCTCTGTTGTGACATGCTAGTTGTGGAATGCCCTCCCCTTGGAGGCCCAACTGGTGCCAACACTGGCTTTGTTTTGGTGCCAATGTGGCTTTTTATAAAAGCCTTTGAAGGATAAATTTGCCTAAGCTGCATATAGTTTTGGTTTTATTTCTTTCAAATTTTCTACTGGTTTTTCCTTGTTAATAGTTTAATTTGTTTTTAGCTGTGTGAATTATTTATTCTTTTAGACTATTTGAACTGATTTTATCTGTTTGCTGACCTGAGGCCCCAGTCATATAGGGCAAGATACAAAGGTTTTAATAAAATAAATAAATAAAATGGTTATTAATTCTCCATTCAAGAAGAAGCCATTCCAAAATATTTTTGAATTAAGGCTGTCTGACAGCAATATTATTATTATTATGTATTTATTTATATAGCACCATCAATGTACATATATTGTACAATGTACAATATATTGTTGCTGGGGAATTTGGGGAAATCCACTTGCCCCCAGCTACTGTGAGGATTGCAGCTAAGCTCAGATGGAACGGAGAATACCTTTTGAGGCGGAGGGGGTGGCAGATGATCTCATTGTTCCTACTAATAGAAAATTCCTGATGTGTTGAGCCTGTGAGCTTTGGTTCCACTGCACCACTAGTCAAACTACACATTAATTACCGTATTTCTTCGATTGTAAGATGCACACTAATTTCAGTACCACCAACAGAAAAAAAAACACCTAAGACACACCTGCGATTCTAAGACACACCCCATTTTTAGAGATGTTTATATGGGGGAAAAAACTGTGTCTTAGAATTGAAGAAATAGGGTATGTAGTGTGCTGCAGCTACCCCCACTGGTTTCCCTAACATATCACTTTAATTAAACAGATATTATCAAACATCTGAAATTTAAATTAATCCACATCTCCAATTTTGGAACTGACATTTTCCACTTCAAACTTTGAGTGCATCATACTTTTTGGCATCATATGATGTTCTGCTTTTGAGTCACCAGACCTCAAGTATGACATTCCAGGTGTGGTCAGCCGTTGAATGCATCAGGTCATCTTCCAAATACTCCGGATACTAAATATTATCTTCAGCTATTAGATTCAGTCAAATATGAACTACTATCGTATGCCAGGAATCACAAACTGCTGATATTTTAAGAAGTTGACAGACAGCAAGCCTTGGCTACTAGTAACCTACACCACAATTAAACTCCCAGAGTAACTTCCTGTTCTGATCTTCCAAACAGAGAATTAGCTTGATCAAGGAGTACTGTGATCATGTCAGTTACAGTCTCAGTCTCAGGACGGAATGAATTCATTTCTTGATTTTCTGTATCTCACCCTGTTGGGGTCAGCAGTTTTGGTTCCTGTTCTTCTCCCTTTTTGAGGCCTCTGTTTCCTTCCATTGAGATGACTGCTCATATCACTCAATTATTTATTTATTTATTACATTTATATCCCACCTTTTTTCCTCCAAGGAACCCAAGGCAGCGTGCATAATCCTCCTCCTCCTCCTCTTCATGTTATCCTCACAACAACAACCCTGTGAGGCAGGTTGGGCTGAGAGTATGTGACTGGCCAGTCACCCAGTGGGTTTCCATGGCTGAGTGGGGACTAGAACCTGGATCTCCAGACTTCGAGTCCAACACCTTAGCCACTACACCACACTGGCTCTTGGGCCTTGAGTAAGACGATGAGCTTGCTCAAGGCCAAAGGCGAATGCTCTTAGACATGGTGAAGGCAGACCTTAAGATACAATTATCTTAAGATTGTATCTTAAGATACAATTATCACGTCCCATGCTGTGTTTTGTCCTTTGTTTTGGTCAGCATATTGGCACTTTCCAGCGTGCAAACATAGGTCAACCTTAACTTCCAAACATGTGCATAAAGTTGCATGGTTTAATGAAACAATTATCTCTGCTATGTAGCTCTGGACCCACTTAAGGGGTTTGAAGTACAATATCAGGCTCTTTGAAATGTGCCTATAAAGTAAACCATCCAGGAGCCAAACCACAGATAGCATACCGAAGCATGATTGCATATGTCCCCAAAGAAAAGCCCTTTTAATGAACAGGCTGCTGCCTCAGCCACCGTTTCCAAAGAGATATGAAATGAGGATTGCATCTGCAGCGTATAGTGTGTTGACCTAATCCTAAAAGCAGTGGTGTGAGGGGAAGGCAAATGAATTGCCAGTACTTAGGGTGGCCGCTTATGTGTTGCTAAAAAAGAAAAGATGTGTGAGCCCAAAAGAAGACAAAAGAGGACTTAGAACTGCACAAATCAGCATATGCCATTTCACATCCATAGATGCAAATTTGGAAATAAATACTATGATTTAAACAGAAATGCAATACATCTTGCCATAGCACGGAAGACGGTGGCCACATGAACAGTGACCAGGGATGTTGGAGGAATCCGCAATGGAGTTCAGATTTCTATGAATTCGACCTGTAAATTCCGTAGTGGCCAGGCTTTTTCCAAGTCACATGGATTTTGTGGAATTGTAGACAGTTTTTCACTTTTGGGGAGAGGGATTTGTGCCAATTCTAATTAGCACTAATGTGCATAGTGCATTACTGCTAATGAGCAAATGCCCAAATGCACTAATCTGCATTACTTACGGTAATTCACATTAGTCGTATTAATGTGCATTAGTGCATTTGCATTAGGATGCACATGTACAGTAGTGCTAATTAGTACTTGCACTAATGCACATTAGCGCTAGTAAAATGAAATTCTGATTAAAAATAAATAAATCTGATTCTGTCCATGAGCAGATTATGGAAAAAAGGCCACCTGACAATCTCTGAAACACAGTCAGAATGGATTTGACAAAATCTGGATACGCCTTCCTGGCTATACTGTCGAAATGCTAACTGTTGATGGGTAACTTCAAGGCTCAGCTTTCCCTTCTTAGGGTTCTTAAAAAACAAAACACAAAACAGACTGTCAGCCTTTCAAAAAGAGGACTGTTGACTGATGGCCCTTAAATTAGAGGACTGTCCTCTGTAATGTCTAAATGTTGCATCATAAAAATGCAACCACAGGGGAAGCTGTCTATGAATATAAACTTACTATTCCTGCTCTTGATTGCTGTATGTAGGATTCTAACACGGAAACCCATGTTGTACATACCCTTCATCAAAGTGGTAACTCATGACATCCTTTCTGATAAAAAGGGTTACAATTAGTCCTTAGGCTAAAAATTGGCTGCAATAGGCCTTTTCATAAGAGGAATACACACACACACACACACACACACACACACACACACACACACACTTCTGCAATTACTTTGAAAGAAAAAGACCATACACACATTTACACTGCATTTCCTGCCTCTTGCCAAGATCTGGACAGGCACTACCAACCCCCTGCCCTTCCAGTATATAACCTAGCAGAGAGAGCCTTTGAATAGGATGAGAACACATTTATGGGGGATACTTCTTTCATTCCCTGTGTTTCCAATCTTCAGGGGAAATATAGCCAAAATGGCATTGCCCACCCAGAAGAGGGAGGTATCAGGAGATTTGGCGGAACCCAATGGAGTGTGTAAGTGCAAATAACCTTTATGAAAAAATGATGAGGTGGGGGTGAGGAGTGGAGACGGGTAGCTCCAATGTCAGTGGGGCAGTGAATCTGCTCTGGGTTTCTGTCAAAATCAGACAATACTCTGAAGGAGCTATCCAAAGTGGTTCAACAGGGGAGAGCTATCCCTTCATTCCCTGAAGTGAGGAAACATTTTGTTGGAAACAAAATGTAGGAATAGATGGACCTTGGTCTGATCCAGCTGCGCCATTCTTATAATCAAGTGCTGCCACTAACAGAGCAGAATCGTATAAATTTGTCTTTCCTAAATACATCACATGTCATAAATAGAAGAACAACTTCAATAATGGTATCTGCTTTCCTAATCTGTGAAGTCTATGGAAACTTCATCGGCCTTTCAAATATCTCTTGAGAGATCTGAATTGATCTGAAGCCAACTTTGCAACATGTTAAAAAGGCTCGTTTCTCTCAGAGACAAGACGGGCAATGTACAAGTGAATCTGGATAATCAGCATTTGAACTTACACATACACACAGCATCCCGAAACTAGATGCTGGCTAATCAGAGCTGTGCTAATGGCAGCAGCTAATGACAATATACAAACTACTCCTATCAATCAACCAATACAACTGAAAAGGCTTAACAATTAAACAATTAAACCAAATATTCACCTGTTTCAACTTGGGAGGCAAAGGTAGTGCTTTCAAGGAATATGTGAATTATTGCCCCCACATGGTTAATTATGGAAATTTTAGCCTTTTATTTTACATCGGTTCACTGCCATTCTTCCCCAGATATGAAGCTACCTCAGCTGCATTTTTTTTCATATGATTATTACACCATCTTTCTCCTTGAAAAAGTCATGTGGGAAGTCCCAGCTACTCAGTAATCATCTACTGTACAAGATTATGTCACAATGATACTTCGCTTATCATATATGACCACATGATGATGTCACTGAGGTCAAGGCTTCAGGAAGCATTTCCTTCATTCTCAGTGTGTGAACATTATCATCCCCTATAGTGACATGTCTAAACAATCACTGAAAGGGGGCACTTTTTGATGATGCTAAAAAATAGTTGTGAAAATTGCTCCTTTTTTGGTTCAGGTCTAGTTATTTCTCCTCCTTTGCTAGTGAATTTAGATGAATGAGTTATAGCAACCTGGCTTGCCTATAAACCTACCCTACAGAAACAAAATCAATATCCTTTGTTTCTGTGCGCCTATATCAATCCATTTTATTTGTTTTAGATAAAGGCCATAAAAGGGCAGGGGACTGATATAATATATATATTCACATAGGTAATTTCTAAGACACAAAGGCTGGCAAATAAATATCACAACGTATACAAATACTGAGTCAAGCCAATCTTCATTTGCTAAAAAGCATTGCAAACATGTGAAGAAAGCATGGATCTATTTGTAAATAAGATAACTGTGTAAATGCATACCTGTGCCTCTCTGCCACTTTATGTGTACCCTAGCACCTTGATTCTAGAAAATCTCCATTTTGTCTGGAAAGATGAATCAGGCAGGGGCTTGGGAAGCCAGGACAAGTATGCAAAGCTACAGTTTACACTGGCTTCCCGTATTTGCCATGTACAACAGGAGTGGCTTGCTTTCATTCGGCAACAGGTTGTGAGACCTCAGGAATATGCAGAAATCTTACTTCCTGCCAGGTTCCTACTCATACAAGCCATCCTAGGTGCACCTGTTTGAATTTGCTATCAGGGAGCCTAGATGAAACAAAGCTCCATCCCTGAAGCATTTACCATCAGTAAAGCCATTAACACTCATTAGCATTCATCAAGGACCTACAGTGCAAAGATATACAATTCCCTTCTGTACTTTGCACTTTTGCATGAAATAAGTCTGTACCTTTTAGAATGCTACTCGCCCTAGAGTATGCATTTTATTTTCCCTACTGTACATGTTTTTGTGCATTTTTTAAAAAATCGAAAAACTTTATTGCAAAATTCAGAGAACTTTGAAAACTGAACGATAATTGCATTCTGGTTCACATATGAGCAGTTCACTCATGCAGCTTGTGCATGATAAGTCAAAGTTCCAGAGAATTCTGGCTGATCATACCATGCGACAATGGTAATGGCTGAAACATCAAATTATGGCTTCCTGCAAATCAAGAGATTTCCAATCTCAGCCTACACAGTTAGGTCCGGGATTTCATTCTCTAAATCATGCTGATGGTATTAACTAATTCTTCCACAGGCAGAATAGAAGGCTTACCAGTTATATTATACTATTGCTGACTTCTTGGTATTTTCACAGCTGACACCAAAAGTGTTGTTTTCTTTCCCCGTGTCTATGATATGCAAGTAAGGTCTATGTTGGCTACATGGTACATTTGATTTTTCAATGGCTCTCATCTGGTTACTAACTGCCTTAACAATGCACACACAAACAGCATGAGAGATGCTCAGAGGCACTTTCAAAATGATGTGTGAAATGCTGAAAAGAAGCCAGAAGCTTTGTTAGCAATACTGCCAGGTTTTTACTCTATTTGGCGGTTTTACCACCTGCAAATTCATTTTCAAATCAAACAAAAACTTCTGCTTCACCTCAGCAGGGGAAGAAAAACCAATTAAGAATTGGTTAAGCAGTGCCAGAGAACTTAAAAAATCCACTTCATATTTGAATGTTCACCTCTGGAATGCCAGTATCAGAGGTTAGAAGTTCATCAAGGAACAAGTAGCAACCTGGAGGTTGTCCCATGACATATCAGTGCCCTGCCTATCACCACAATAAGATTTTCATCACAGTGCAGGACAGACAAATTAGAAAATGAGAATAAAAAAGCAAAACAAAAACTTTGCTCAGGCTTGTTGAGCCGAGGAAAAATATGTAAATGTTTACCAGTGCAGTTCTTCTGAAAGTTGGGGTTCTCCAGAGGGTGTCCTGGAAGGCGACACTGGAACCTATGCTGCCAAAATTCTGGGAACCAGGGGTTTCTCGTGTTGGTGTCCAAACGGATTTTCAAAAAATAGTCATCAAATGACAAGACATCTGGAGACTGTAGCTTGATTGTGATGCCTCCATTTGCTTCAGCCTCATACCCTTCAATGACTTCGTCTCTATCCGCCCATCCATCACTGAAAAGAGAAAGAGGGGAAAATAATAGGAAGGGGCAAGAACATATGCCAAAGTGCATCCTGATTATATTGAAGCAGATGCCCTTTACTCCATCAAAACAACAACATTCCAATATGACATAGGAGGAAAAATATGAAAAATATAATTTTCTCCTCCACTATCTCCTCTTCATAGTATTACTTAATATTTATTCATACACGCACACACACCCGCAGCATGCCAGGTATTGCACAGAACTCAAAATCACTTGGGGAAGAGAAGGCTTCACATAAGGTGGCTAATATATCTTCTCATTTGCTCCATTTAGTCTAGCTTTCAGGTTGTTTCTCCTGGAATTATTGTATATACTAATAGCAAACTCGGATCTTCAAGTATCAGTAGACAAAATAGTATCATCCACACACAAGATTTACAGAAGGATTTTTTTTAATGTGGGAGGGGGGGACCCAAAACATCCCATGCTCAGTGGCCACACAATGTTGGCTAACTGGAAACAACTGGAAACGGGGGAATGGGAGGAAATAGGTAATCAAATGGAGTATCCTGAAAATGAGTAAGGATGGTTGTCAGGATGTCTGAACAGGTGCACTCTATGCTGCAACATTTTGTTGCAGGCCTCACTTGTAAATCTATGTTATTGAAAATCTTAATTCTCAAATGCTAGAAATTCATGGGCTGAAAGAAGTGTTCAGCTAGATTTATGAAAGCAAACATTTTGTATTTCTCTACATGAACTTAAGAACCACTTTTAGGATTCTAGGCAGTTTAGATAGCATTTTGCACTCCATGGGGTGGGTGGAATAGGAAGACACGTGCCCGTCCATTTTGACAAACCTTTCCTCTCTCCAAAAATCTCAATTAGATTGTGACCATAACAGCAAAAACTGAAGCTGATGAACTAGTTAAAATCAAACAAGGACTGAGAAATGCATCCTAATGTGACAGAAAAGAGAGGAAACATATCTTAACAACATTGTCAGTTGAAAGAAAATCCACCTGCTGTTCACACACAAGAAAATTCCGGAAGTCTTTTCATATAGACAAATATGCTCTCCCTCCTCTGTACCAAAATGAAAACAAAACAAAACAGAAACCTCCAGAAATTATATGCATGAGATTTATCTGATAATAGCCATGTCAATGTTTTTTGAAATGGATCATTTGGGAGAGGCATTTCTGCCTTTTAAAAGGTTAGTGCATAAACTCTTAAGATCACACTTTAGCAGCTTTCTCCACATCTTTCCGTTGTCCCCAAAGAGCAATAGCTTGGAGTTTAATTTAAGTGCAAATGTAAGTCAGTCTGCATTTAATTTTTAATATGCTTGGTCATGTCACTAGAGAAACAGATTATGTTGGCAGCTAAGAAGTGGCTGCTTCCATCTGGAATGATACCAGCAGCTTTTTCTGCCACAGAAAGAGCTTAATCTGCTTGCTTCACACAGCAGCAAAGAGTGCAACAAAAATAATAATTAATGACTTACCATAAAGAATTTACATCTGACCTGAAGCCAATTCCAAGGGTTGTTCACAACACCGAAGAGATAAAATGTACATGGGTATCATTGTAAGGGGTACTTTGCAACCGTAAAGCAAATCTAATGTCAAGATAGACTAATACAGGCAGAACCTCAAGAAGATTAAACTATTCCTTGAGCCACAGAGACAGCTATGGGGATTCCATCACTCCTGTTCTCTGCTTTTGGTATGCCTGTAATCAAAACTGTAGTCAAGGAATTCATTACCTCAAACCTGTATGTGACTATGAAGTTTCCTGCTCAGGCCTATGGCCTACTTTTTCAGGCCAATGGTGGGGAAAAGAAGGGTCTCTATCAAGATCCCTGGGGACAGAAGGTGGAAAGGTGGGGAATTTGGAATGGGAAGGAAATTGGTGAAGGAGGGGGAATGCTATTGGCAGAGGGTCAGGGCACTGGGGAGATGACAGGTAGTAGTCCAGCCCATCTGGAAGGTACGAGGTTGGGGAAGACTGCTGGAAGGTTATAACGGCTGAAAGGTCTTCAGTCTATACCTTTACATGTTGTCCAGAAGGGGAATTGGGCCAGTTGTTGTGACTTCTGCAGTCAATGCCACAGTGACTTGGAAACCCTAAGAAGCCAACAAAAGCCATGCACAGAAGGGATGAAATTCCACATATTGATTTCAGCCTACCAGCCAATTATTCACACCCATCCAGTATCTAATCAACATTGGGAGACATCCAATGTTCTGCCAGCAGACCTAGGCTTGCAAAATGGAATTTTCCCTTCTCCTCTTTCCCCCTGCAGCCCCAGTGTCCCCAAAACTAATTTTAGAGGATCCCCAACCCTCTAGAGCAGATTTTGGGGCTGCAGGGGAACTTGAAACCCCCTTCTGCTAACCAAACTGTTCTATCAGTGGGAGACAACTGTTCATCCCAAACTTCGGCAAAGCAGCATTTTGTCCTCTTAAAAACTAGATTCTTCAATGCATAGCATCACTTCATGCTCATAGCATTAGTTCAGTCATTCCTCTAGTATTTACATGGCTGTGCCCACTGACAGTTTTCATTCCAACAATTTTCTAAGATATTAATCAGTACCAGATGTAGAAGTGCATCCATCTCAGAGTACAGACACCTCCCCCCCCCCGTGTGCTATATCTGTGCATGTCATGCACAAATATGGAGGGAGGGGTGCCAAAGGACTATACCTCTCATTTTTAGGCTTCTCAACATCTGAACATTACATAACCGTGCATTTTTGTTTGTGCATAACAGTCCACTTCTGTCTATCCTAAATAGTAATTAACCAACTAGTCCCCAAAGAATTGTGGCTCTTAGTAGCATCTATCTGTATGATCTCAATTTCTTCCTTGTCATCTTCGGATGTAGAACTCCTTTATTTAAGGCATTCCTGAGGGGTATCTCAGAATGAACAGTGTGTTTCTCTGTCCTTGAAGAAATCTCACTCACCAAGTTGTGCTTTATAGGACCTTGAAAGTGCCATGCTGTGTGCTAGGAAAAGGAATCCCTTTAGGTTAAAAGTTAAAATAATGCACCCTCCACTTTTTAACCAATGGCACCTTTTCTTTTTTGTTTGGAAACAGCAGCCAACTCCTTCTGGGATCATGTATTTAAGGTGAAATCTTACTGACTGAATCACAGAAATCCATTTTTATAATCTCTTACTACCTTGAGTGCTGTTCCTAATGGTGTTTCTTCCTACTTCATGAGAGTGCAAATATATGCTTAGGTTGCAGTGCAGCCACTGGTGTATCAGTGCAATCTCAGAAAGTTGTCCTTTTTTTTGGTAAGAGGTAGAAGACTGGGTTACAACATTTTAAAGTGATGATGGTGTTGACATCACTACCCTGGCAATAGTTAACCTTACTAAATATATGTGTGTCCTGTAATATTGTCGGGTAGCACTAAATTGAGCAGAAAGGGAAGGAATGTTGGGGATGTGATTTCATTCATTCATTCATTCATTCATTCATTTAGACAACCTTTCCATTTAACTCCCCACCCCACCCCCAGGTGGCTTACTAATGAAACTGAAAACGATATTCATCCCCCAAAAACCTGGGGCGGGTCTGGGGCTAAGTTACCTACATAGCATTCTAAAGCCATTTGGACTACTACTGCACCATCTCACCTGGCACATTCTCACATACATTCAGAAGAAGTGTGATCCAAAGAAATGTGTAGAGGCTACCTAGCAGGTCAAATGTGTCCCATTTGCCACCACTGCTATTCTGCATAAACTAATCTCAGGTACAACTATGCATGTCTATAGATAAGGTTGTTAGAGTAGGCTTGTAATCTCTGATACCTTTTGCAATCTGCATGAAATTGATGGTTCCTCTATGTGCAGCTCTCTCAGAATAATAATAATAATAATAATAATAATAATAATAATAATAATAATAATAATAATAGATTTCATTGCTCCTTTTAGCAGAGTGGCCCAATTCACATATATCACTAAACCAAAGTTTAAGAACAGCCCCGCTGTATCAGACCAAGTGTCCATCTAGTCCAGAACTCTGTTCACATAGTGGTCAACCAGCTGTCTATCAGGGACCTACAAGCAGACATGGTACAACAGCATCCTTCCACCCACGTTCTCCAGGAACTGGTGTAAATAGACCTCTGATACTCTGATAGATTAGTTTGCTATGTGCATGAGACTTGGGCTCATGTGGTTCCTCCTTTTTCTTCCTCCAGCATGGCCATGATGAGATCGGAAAGATCTGCTTCTATTTTCAACTAACTGTGATCTGCTATTTATATCCAAACCAGTAACTATGATTAGTATTAACTAGCATTTATTGGAGCAAGCCAGGATCATAAGCAATAGTTTGAAGTTGGCTTGTTTCTATAAACCACATTTATTTATTTATATCTATTTATTTATTATTTTATTTATTTATTACATTTTTATACCGCCCAATAGCCGAAGCTCTCTGGGCGGTTCACAAAAAAACAAACTGCCTATATTTTATATATTTGACTCAGATTTTAAAGAAAACACATGGGGTTGGAGGACTGAGGGACCCTTCAGAGTAGATTTGGAGTGTGTGTGGGGCTGCATGAGGGGAGAGAATGGGGAAGTCCTCTTCCACAAGTAGAATTCTTCTGCTGATGACAGTTCTGGATCCAACGCTTGTGGTGTGGGTGGGGAACCACTTTGCACATGAAGTTAAAAAGCAAACCTAAGGTCTGCTTATTCTATGGCTGATTAAATCAACAGTTGTTCAGGTGACATAAGGACTGGAAAGGCTAAGAGAAATATAAGAAAAATTCATCTTGACTTCTTTTTCCCCAACTAGCTGCTTATGAACAGATTGCTAAGCTCTCAGATGAATACATTATTCTGAACTACCTACTTATTTCTTCAGCTATTCATCTAAACAGTCTTCACAAGCTGTTCATTGCAGCTGTAGTTACTCATGTGGTGTTAGCAGGGTTCAGAAGTCTCAGGGTATTACTTCTATTAATCAGTTGAATGATTTATATAAGTATCCAAATTACTGGAATTAGTTAGTAGTTCAATACAAATTCTGGTGTGGTGAATACATGAGATGTGTATTAGGGGGTCTATGTCAAATGTTTGTCCAGTTCTCTTTTGGGGACAAAATAAATAAATAAATAGTGCTGTATGAAGGCCCTCCAAAATGGGAGTTCTTTTCATACAGGTTCAAGGTCACTCTGGTGTGATTTAGCATCATATTCCACCCCATGCCACTCCCTTTTAGGGCTTCTTTTTCCTTTATTACATTACCCAGTCAATTGGAAAGGTATTTGTGCTGCTACATAGCCAATCCGTTTTGGGTGTATGTTGATGTCACTCAAGGCAAATGAAGCTAATTAAGAGGGAGGCCCAGTTTTCAAGCATGAATGCCTGAGATGGAAACTCTCTCTCTCTCTCTCTCTCTCTCTCTCACACACACACACACACACACACACGCACGCACACACACACACACACACGAAAAGTAGTGGTGGTGATATATTAAAGATTTGTGAAAAGATCCCCCTACAAGGATATTCATCTGAGTGCACAGAATCAGTACTTATGTTACTCAGAGTGTAGATCTGTGACAAACTGTGCTATTTACTTGTACAAAATTGAACATTCAACCTCCCCCCACCCACAACCTTTGTGTTCTCATTTTAAAAAATGTGGACAAAGAAATAACTTTTTCTACAAGATATTTATGTTCAAGCACATCACACATGGTGTACAGTACCGTCCAACAAGGATGATTTGGGATCACTTGCATGTACTTGGATTACGAAAGAATAACAGTCAGTTACTCTGTTAGCATCTACATGCAAGACATGCCTTGGCATGCACCTTTGAGAACTGCTAATATGCAAGCATAAGCAGACACTTTTACAAAATGCTGAAGATGCTAGCAGTGTCAGGGATCCTCATGGTGACAACTCCAAGGAAACACGGGTGTGATAGGCCGATAAAAATGCATTATGTAAATATATGCAGTGCATATGGTACTTATGATTGCTGAACATATATTTACAAAACAGATGATCTGTCATCTGCTATAATGTTACAACTTATATTTTAAAGGTGTGTGTGTGTGTGTGTGTGTGTGTGTGTGTGTGTGTGTGAGAGAGAGAGAGAGAGAGAGAGAGAGAGAGAGAGAGAGAGAGAGGAACCCTGCAGGAAGTATAGGACATAAGGAGTAATGGTCTAAAATGCTGATCTATGATGAAATATCAATCATCTACCTGCTAGAGTGGAAAACTTCAATTCCAGGAATCTCTAGGTGTCTGCAAGCTTATAAATTGCAAAATAGGTATTGACACACTTTTGGTGCAAGGTTACAGTATCTTAGGAATTACACAGACTATTTCATCAAGCAGCATAGTGAAGGAGGTTACTCATAACTATACAAGAATACAAATTTAAACTATACAAATTTAAAACACCAATCTGAAATGTATTTATTTGATGTCCCATTTGTTTTAATGTTCAACTATGTACAAATAATTGTGCTAGGATCACAGCCTCAGTATCATTTCTTACACAAAGAAAAAAACAATGGTTATTATTGTATTGAAATGGTTATTATTGTATTCTATTAAAAATAAGTGAATGGCATTTCATGTTGATTTCAATAGGCTAAACAACAACAACACAATGATTGCACTTTTTTTAAACAGTAGAAAAGAAAACTACTTAGGCTGCAATCTTATACCCACTTACCTGTGTGAGTAAGCCTCATTAACATCTATGGGAACTACTTCTAAGTAGGCATGTATAGGATTTCACTGTTCGTTTCCCACCAGTGTCCCATTTTCACACTGGTACATTACTTAAAAGAAGAATCACCTTCAGCCTTATTGTCTGAGATTACTAATTTCAGTGTGACTTTTTCAGAGCAGTGCCCTACTTATATTTAATAGTAGCTAAGAATGCAGATTCAGACACATCATCCATTTATATGCTGTATCTGGGCCAACTGAGCTATATTCACTATCACTGTAATACATTAAGTTTCATTTTCAGAGGTTTCATAAACCCTACTAAAATATGACTGACTTTTCTCAGACCTATGCAACTTTTCCCACTGCACCAATATGACTGCATTTGCTCAACTTCACATCTACGTAAGTATCAGAAATCCAAATTTGAAACTCTTGTCATATTACACCAGGAGCAAATGTATGCATGTTTGTTGGTGATTTTATGACACAGTGATGTGTAGGATATCATTAAAACACTCTGTTGAACCATAATACTGATGGTATCATGAACCAAAATGGACCAGGGGACTCTGCTCTCCCCCAACACACGCATACATACATACACTATGGGGCCCAAGTTACGTCCTCATTAAAATGGATCATATAGGTCCATAAGTTTTAAAACTCTTAATAATGCTAAGAGATAACTATATATTGAGGCTCATGAAATATTGTTTGGTATTATGTGAGTATATAGCAGGGATGCTGAATCACAGTCCCGGGGTTCAAATACGGCCCTTCTGGGGTCCCAATTCAGCCCTTGGACGGTTCCCCAGAAGGTCACCCTCTTCCCTGGCCCCACCCACTTCCTCCTATCATTTGGTTGTTTTGAAGCATTGGTGAAGGAGAGCTGGAAATGCCTCTCCTAAGCCTTAGCTACTGGCAGTAAGAGCTTTAAGCAAAGCTAAGCTGGCATTTTTGGTATTTTGGCTTTGCCCCTTGTGCCTTTCGCCCTGCCACTACTGGAATGCGACCTTCTCCGAAATGGCATTCAACCCTTGAGCTGAAAGATATTTTGTATCTCTAGTCTCCTTAGTGGGGTCCACATCACACACCTTCCTCCTCTTCACTAATATCACTTGAAGTGTTTCAAGTGATTCCAGATAGAAGCATGAATGGGGCAGGGAAGGAGGCTGCTGTTGAGACCTTGGGGCCAGGACAGAAGGGGGTGCCGATGCAGGCATCATGGAGCACAGCGTTAACATCTCTGGTTCCTCCTTGGGCACTGGGCTGGAAGTGATGTGGGAAACCATAGCAGGGGGAGCAGGGGGGTGATGGTGATGGTGGCTGCCAGGGTGATGACAAATGGAGCCAGTGTGGGAGGCAGGGAAGCTGGCACCAGCTGCTGCTCCATACTGGGGTTGGACACCTGGACCATTCACAGCATGGGTCTCATGAGGGCCTGCAGAGGAACTGAAGTGGGTGTCCTCATTATCACCCAAATAGACCTCATCCTGTAGTTACACACTTCTGTGGGTGGCAGTCCATTAGCTAAAGATGCAAATGGTGGTGGTATGTCCATAAATAATTTATAAACACAAAATTAAGGACATAAGAAGAGCCCTGCTGGATCAGACCAAAAATCTATGTAGTTCAGCATTCTGTTCACACAGTGGCCAACCAGAAGGCTATCCGAAGCCCAAGAGCAGGACATGAGCACAATTGCTCCATCCCATTCATAGACCCCAGCAACTGGCATATGGAGGCCTACTGCCTCTGATACTGGAGGCAACATATTGTTGTGTTCTGAACTGAAGATGGCGCCCACAAGGCTCGGTGTAGGAAGGAAGGCTGCAGCACCTAGGAGAGTGCCTAGTGAGCAACTTACTCTGACAAGGTCTGAGAACAGACTGATGCCTTTTATGTTTTAGCCCAGACGCCCCTTCCCAGACTGCACCCCTTCCCACAAAGTGGAAGCCTTAAAAGGACAAGCATTTGGGCTGAAGCTGAGCACTCTTCTGTTGCTCCAAGTGCTCATGCAAGGCGCTGTTGGCAACCAATCCACTCCCCAACCCCATTGGGCACAGACTGCCCCCGCGCAGCTCCATCTCCATTTTAAGAGCCCCGCTTCTAGCAGGGAAGAAGGGACGACCTAGGAGCAGCGACCACATGACCCATGCACCTTGGGATGGTCCCAGGACCGCAAAAAACGTGGGTTTTCCGTGGACCCAGATATCCCAGGGAAAGTCCCTGGTCATCCTGAGTTGCCCCCAGGATTCCCTGTGCATCATTTGGATGCACAAGTACAATCCAGGGACTACCCCAGGATATAGGGCTGGTGTAGACATGCCCCAGGTTCTAGTATCATGAGAGAGGGAGAAAAATTTATTCTTACTTTCTCTACACCATACATAAATTTGTATACCTCCATTATGTCTCCACTTATCCTTTTTCTAAGCTAAGCAGTCCCAGTCATTGTGACCTTTACACATAGAGATTTACTTCAGCTACTTGATCATTTTAGTTGCCCTTTTCTGCACTCCCCCCCCCCATAACTCTACAATAACCTTTTGTAGGTGGGCTAGCTAGAACTGTATACAATATTCCAAGTGTGGCCACACCATGAAGTTGTATAAGAAAAGTATGATATTGGCAGTTGTTTTTAATTCCTTTTCTAATTATACCTAATATGGAATTTGTCTATCTCACAGTACCTGTACACTAGGTCAACATTTTCATTGCAACCCCAAGATCTCGGTCTTGATGAATCACCACTAGCTTAGATCCCATCAACATATATGTGAACCTGTGATTTATTTATTTATTTGCCCCAACGTGCATCACTTTATATTTATTTTCAGTAATAATTCAGTGCTTGCACGAGAGGTTCCTTTCCTTTTTTCCTTGCCATTTTAATGCCCATTCTCCCTGTTTGGAAAGACTCCTTTGGAGCTCTTGGAAATCCTTATTTGTTTTAACCACCCTAAACAATTTGGTGTCCTCAGCAAACTTGGCCACCTCTCTGTTCTTTCCTAATTCCAGATAATTTATGAACAAGTTAAAAAGCACTGGTCCCAATTCAGATCCTTGTGGGACCCTGTCAAGTGCAGAGCTCTCCCAGCAGGTTTGTAGTCAAACAAAGAAGTCAAGCTCCACGTAAAGAGCCTTTATTATGCAAATCCATTAGTCTAACAGTAGTCCAGGTTACAGACTTTGTCATCTTTCACAACCTAGTGCTAACATCTCTGATTAAGCTGACACTCTACTAAATAAACTACTTGAAGATCTCTTAGATGGATGCACTACTGTTAGGAGAGAAGTTGCTGCCAAACCTGAGAGATTTTTCCAGTCCTGTCCTCAGGATCTGCTGCTACAGACCTCTTATGATGGGCCAACTTTGTAGAATGCCTTACTTCCTGAAGCTACTCCTCCCTCTTGACCCAACATTTGCTCCATGCACCTGTCACCCCACCACCACCATGAGGTGCTGTGTTCCCACAGATGAAGAGATTATGGTAGGGCTTTGATCCAAGTGATTATCCTGCTGCTGGACAGATTTTTCCCTATCTCTGGATCCCTAAAGCTCTGGTTCCTCCCCACCACCACTTCACACTCTTCCCCATCTGACTCTAGCCATAGCTAGATCTAAGGTTTAACCCTGGATCATCCAGGGGTCAAACCTGTTCATCTAGGTGACATACAGGGGATCCAGTGCTCAGGCAGGGGCTTACCCTGGATGATCCCGGGATAAACCTTAGGTCTAGCTGTGGCCTCTGAGTCTGTTCCCATAGCCACTTAAGAGGTTTCTGCAGAGATGCTGGACCCAATCCTGATAGACTCCACTTTTTATATCCCTCCATTGTGATAATTTGCCATGAATTCCTACTCTCTGCTTTCTGTTCTTTAACCAGCTATGGATCCATAACAGGATCAGTATGATAACATCCTCTAAAACATCCAACAGCAGCCTGGTTATGTGACATTAGAATTGAAAGGAATGTGTCCCTTCGCCACAAATTCTTCTCTCATTCTTCCCTCTGAATATCTTTGGGTGTACAAATATTCTGGTTACCACTGTCTGGATGGGAACTACGTACTTTTGACCCCACCTCAACCTGTATGTCTATTGGTGCCATTATTACTTACCCATTTCAAATCAGTGGAATCTCTTCACTTCCAGAAAAATGACAATAGACTGCAAGCAGGCAAGCTGAGGTGGTTGGGGAAAATCCTACTTATATCCTAAGACATTTGGGTCACTATGGGGTTGGGGACAAATTTGGACACACCATTCAGATGGAGCCAGTGAGTTGAGCGCTTTGTTTTCTTCTACTGCCATTTATTTTTAAGGGAGAAAGTGATTGGGTATATTCAGGGATAACATGGAACCCTCCCTTCTTCACCCTTCAATCAGAAAGTTGGATAATTTGCTAGTTTTATATATTGTGAATTGTTTTATCACTCAAATTTGCACATATATCTAGTAAGTTGCACTGTGTGCTACTAATTTATGACAATAGGCAGATTAATAAGTGGAAGAAACCCTGAGGGTTTTTTAAACTGTGAATTGTGATATCTTCACACTGCATTTCAGGTCACATCATATGGGGTGTGAACAATTTCTGAGAAGATTAGAGAGAAGAGACTGTGTAAGTGGTGAAGTATAATTGTTTATACAGTACATTATGCACGCGCTGTGCCTGTGAAGAGTTGTAGATAACACTTCAGCATTTGTTCAGAAAGTATTTCTTATCTAGAAGACTATGCTTTTGTTTCCTGATAAGCCCAAGAGAGTGCTATTTAGACATCAAATCCAACTAGCACAGAGTTAAATTAAAGGTGGCTCCAAACTCTGATGGCACAGACAACTGATGTGTGTAGACGGATGTCACACTGGTATTTCCCTCTTCGACTCCACAAAGCAGCCTTTTCCCCAACCCCCATTCACAGTGCATATTTAAACTATGGAATTTGCTACCACAAGACAGATGTAGTGATGGCCACCAATTTGAATGGCTTTAAAAGGGAGTAAGACAAATTCATGGAGGAGAAGGCTATCCATGGCTACTAGTCCTGATGGCTATATGCTATCTCCAATATCAGAGGAGTATGCCTATGTACACCAGTTGCTGGGGAACACGGATGGGAAGGAGTTGTTGCACTCATGCCCTGCTCATGGGTTTCCCATTCGACAGCTAGTTGGCCATTGTGTGAACAGAAGGCTGGACTAAATAGACCCTTGGTCTAGTCCAGCATGGCTCTTCTTATGTTCTTATGACTATGTCTCCTAGCATTCCTGACCATTGGCCATGCTGGCTGGGATTGAGGGAAATTGAAGTCCAAAACATCTGAGGGTGCCAGGATGGAGAAGTTTGCTGTAAAGAGTGGAAAACATTACCTATGTATCTGCAACTTAAAAACAACAACAACCTCCACGTGCATGCACCTGGGAACCATGATTCAGCCAGTGTTCTCAGACACATGTATATAAATGCTTAAAGGCATCTGAACAGGTACCTATATTTTCCACATTTATGAGTTTGTGGCATGAAAAAACAATGGTGTGCCTGCAGCAGTTACATATGCCTTAAGCTTACACAAATTTGAATTCTATTCCATTTTTCAAGATACAATAATTATATGTAAACAGTTTGATCAAATTTTAAGCTGCATCAACTGCACTGATTGAAATGTTCTTCCTTGCTCTGTTCTTTCCGTAGCAGCCCCCTCCCAGCCCCCTTAAAAATGCTACACAGAGAATCAGGGGACCCTGCTGAATGAGGTGAGCTGTAGTGTTGGGTGGGGAGAGGGGAGGGAGATCCCCAAAATTAGGAAGAGGGGCCCACTGCAAGCAGAGCCCTTCCACTCCCAGAAGATGCCTTCCTTTTGTGGAAGGCAGGTGCTGGATCCAACCTACAACAAAGTAAGCCATATTAGCCTGTAAGAAAAACCCACCCACCCAAATTCTACTAAAGGTACTGCTTAACTATGAATTTTAGAACATCAGTATCATACTGTGGCTGAGCAAAATGCTATACCATCTTTTAGTATATTCACATCCACATCCCTCCTGTGACACTAGTTACTATTATTCCTACTCTACTTATGAGGATGTGGGGGATGAGGGGCAAGAGCTTTCCCAAGACCAGGAAATCATTTGGTTCACACAACAACCCAGAGACTGGGTTCACACAACACTATAACCCACACTCAAGGTTGAGTATGTGTTTAATATGGGTTGTCATCAAACCATGAGTTGTTGTTGAAATGTGGGCTATTGTGTTGTCTGAACTTAGCCTCACTAACAAAACATGGTTTGTTAACCACAAACAACTCATGAAGAGAACCCATGGTTTGTTGTTGGGTTGTGAACTGTGGGTTGCTCATGATGAACAAATCATGGTTTGTTATTGTGGATGGGTTCAGACAACACAACAACCCACATTTCAACAACAACCCACAATTCAATAACAACCCACACTCAACCTATACTCAGTCTTGAGTGCAAGTTATCATGTTGTGTGAGTCACTCAGTCAAAATATGGGTCAAGTTCGGGTTGTCATTGAATCATGGGTTGTTGCTACATGCAAACCCTGAGCCATAGTTTAACTTTGTTAACCATGAGCAACCCTGGAAGAGAATCCAGATTTGTTGTTGGGTTATGAACACTGGGTTATTTGTGTTTAAAACTCATAATTAAACTATGGTGCAGGATTTGCACGTTATCAACAACCCATGATTTAACAGCAGCCCATGATTCAACAACAATCCATGATTCAACAACCCAGAGTCAACTCATACTGTGGGTTCTCATTATGAGCGAACCAGGCCAATTAGTATTTGCTGAGATATGCCTAACACGCTTACCAGTGGTGCCTCTCAACTGGTGTATGATTATGGTGCCCCATATAAATGGCAAACCTGTAAAAGCATACATCTTATTCCCTCTCAGTTGGAATTAGCACTGAGTATGCCAGACAATTGTTTAATTGACCTGTTTCTTGGCTGACAAATGCTACAACTTCTTAGCCTCATATGATGAGACTACAGAGGATAATTTCAGGTGTAGTCTGAAGCTACATTTCTTTCCTGTTGCTTCACACATTCACATTCCTACCTGTCATTTTATGAGCTGTTGTTTTCAAATAATAGCTCTTGTCAATGACCCCCCCCCTTCAATTTGTATTAAAGGAATATCATGCACAGTTAACATTGCTGTTCAGGGGTTCCATCTTTGTTTGGTACTGAGAATATTTTGCCTCCTGGCTTTCTCTCAAGCGAAGCTTCCTGAATAAAGTTAGCTGTGGGCTTTGTCTTATTTTCTTATTGTCTTGCAAACAACAAGAGAGTGAATAGCAGCAATAGGGGAGATGCTTCTGTTTGTTTTGAGCTGCCTAATTAATGTCCACAATGAACTAAGATTATTTAGCTGGCTTGAAACGACATGGGAAACATTTGCTCAATATGATAACAGGAATAGAACTGTCCAGCAATCCTCTGGGAATCTTGCACTGAAGGATAAATGTACAATGTGGAAATGAGAATAACTGTGGGTACCAGAGTGTGGATAGATTAGTTTGAAGGTCTTCCCATTTTGCCTGTAATCACCCAATCTCATTAACTAGCTCAACATGGTTTTATTGTAATGAAATAAAGGATGCTTTTATAGCCAAGACGCTCTTTCCAAAATGGTGGGAAATTATTCTTGGTGCTGCTTCAACTGAGATATCTAGACTGCCCACCACCACCACCACCACTGTCATGTTTTCCTTCAGGCTGAAGTGGCCCAAAGTGTTTGTGCAACCGGAGGCTGCAATTCAAGGCAGAGAGAGGAAGCAGGTGGTTAAGTGGTGCTTGAACCCTTCCCTGCCTAGTCTTTCTCCACTCAAAATTGTCTTCTTCAATCTATTTTTTGCCTCTGCAGGGTTCTTATTGGGACCTCTCTCTATTCCCTAATGGGAAGATTATGGAAAAGAAAAGTTACAAGCAAGGAAGGTGTTAGGCACACGCTCCAATTCTGATTTCTGCCTCCAGAAGCTGCTTTACATTTTGAATGTTTGGGGGAAAGTTAGACTGAACGCCATGATGAAACAGGTCATTTGGCCCTCAAAAGGATTGGCCCTGTAATCCGCTGAATGGCAGACTGTCTGGAAGCCCTCTTCTCCCTTGTAGTCAAATTTGTCTGTGTCTTGACCTCAGCTGGATCTACACTACTGCTTTAAAGCACTTTATAACAGTTTTGACAACTGTTGGAGCCCAGGACACACTGCATACACAGTTGTCAAAACTGTTATAAAGCACTTTAAAGCAGTAGTGTAGATCCAGCCCTCATCACAGTGTGCATTACTTAAACCCCACCAGGCACATCCAATGATTTGGGGCAGGGAAATGCATTGTACGGCAAGCAAAAGGCAAAAACGTTTACCCTTCCCCTGAATTTGAAGTCTTTTGGCTCGATCCACAGAACGCAAGTTGGCTGGGCAGGGATCATGACACGTCTGTGTTCTACAAGCTGCCTAACATAAGTCTGGCCCTAAATACCCATCTAGCTATAACAATCTGTAGTCTCCACTCTGCTGATTGCATAATATGCTGTCGCAGTCCCGTACTAGACCAATAGTGAGCTGTGGAGCACAAGCCCTTAGGCACGGGGAGCCTGTGTACTCCCAGATATAAGTCATTTTAATTAAGCTATCATACTTCTCCCAGAGTGCACCAATGTGATATAACCAGTGAGGCTAAGGCCAATTGTTCCCTAATAATCAGCCTTCAAGGCAATACAAAACATACTTATAAGAAGGACACAAGAGTGAATTTCAAAATAAAATGAGCATTGAGGAAAGACTGAGTTCTAAAGATGTCAACCCTTCCCCCCCCCTTGACTTTTTTTTTAAAAAAATAAAATTACTTTGGACCTATTTATAAATCAAAAGATTTCCTACTAAAAAAGAAAGGAATCAAAAGGAATTAACCAAATTTATCACCCACTGGGCAGTTTCCCATGTCACCAAATAACTCCCAGTTGCAATAGGATAGCCACTTCTTAGTCTCTGCTTTGGATGAATGAATAACCAGAAGGAAAAACAGTAAAGCTCTAGGAGGGCAACTGAGGATGTGATGACGCACAGAAGATGATCTGGAGGAGACCAGCAAATGCATCATAAGGCATGAGAGTGCACTGTGCATTCAAAGGCATCCAAACAGCTGGAAATGCTGGGCCTAAATAGAGAATGCATAAGGGCCAACGCCATGCATTTTCAAGTAGTAAAAAGAATCCATAAAAAGTTACTACTGAGGGCAGTAACTAATTGCTTTAAGCACTCATCTCTCTGCTGACATCTATCATCTCCTACTTCCCAGATTTCTGATCAGCATAACAACAACAACAACAACAACATTTATATTCCACCTTTTTTCCCTCTTGCAATGAACCCAAGACATCTTCCATAGTCTTCCTCCTCTCCATTTATCCTCACCATAACCCTGTGAGGTAGGTTATGCTGAGCATCCATGACTGGGCCAAAGACACCCAGTGAGCTTCATGGCTGAGTGGGGATTAGAACCCAGATCTCCCAAGTCCCAGTCCAACACTCTAACCACTACACCATGCTGGCACTCAATGAGGTAAAGTTCTGCTCACCACTTGGCAGGGCAATGCAGATGGCCAGCTTACCACGAAAGGTTTCAGGCACAGCCCTTGAAAAATGGTTAACTGTATTTCCTTCAAATTCATCCTTTTCCTCTCTCCTTGTGAATGCCCTTCCACACAAGCTCATCTGGTGAGGGTTATTTTCATCTCCATTTCCCACTGCCAGTTTGGTTTGCCAATTTACAGCCAACTAAATGCTGGAGACATTGATGCTGATGACAGAAAATAATGCCTGTAAAACAGAACAGGCTTCATACTACTTTTGTCTCATTCAGCTTCAGCCCCAAAGGTATATTCCAATACATAGGTGTGGCAGAGGCAGAATTAAGGAACAGAGTCTAGCTCCTGAGTCTAAGGCCTTAGCTAGGAAAGGAAAGGAACCTCTCATGCAAGCACTGAGTCATTACTGACTCTTGGAGGGACACCAGCTTTCGCTGACGTTTTCTTGGCAGGCCTTATAGCAGGGTGGTTTGCCGTTGCCTTCCCCGGCCGTTATTACCTTTCCCCCAGCTAACTGGATACTCATTTTACCGACCTCGGGAGGATGGAAGGCTGAGTCGACCCGAGCCGGCTGCCTGAAACCAGCTTCCTCTGGGATTGAACTCAGGCCGTGGGGAGAGTTTTGGCTACAGTAACTGCCGCTTACCACTCTGTGCCACACGAGGCTATGTTCCTGGGATCCCTGCCTGTTCCCGGGATCCCCTCTATGTCATTTACATGAACAGGGATGACCCCGGACGATTCCAGGATAAACCTTAGGTCTAGCAAAGGCCTAAGAGGTCCAGAGCAGCTGATTCCTAGGGAAATAAACACTGGCATGGTTGGTGCAGATGGGCATTGAGAATCTAGCCAGTAAAGGAGGCAGAAACATCTCTGTGCCTGGTCGACAAGGAGGAATCCTTATGTGGCTATGCTGTTGCTTTGGGGGGAAACTGATGCTGCATTAAAGAGTAGCACTAAGGGTATGTCAGCTCGCCATTCTCAACTTGTATATTTGTAGGGAACAGGTATCACCCAAATGCTAGCATTTTTCAGTACTACTACTCACCCAACTGATACAAAGCTGTATTATTTATTATTTATTTCATTTATTATTATTTATTATTAACATTTATATACTGTCCTATTTGGGTTTTTTTTAAAAAAAAAATCAAAGTGATGCATAACAATTAAAACAGAACCTCAGGCTCACAGGCAATGCAAACAGATGAATTTTGAGCAAGAACAAAGCTGTAAAGCAGAATATCATCTTATAAAACAATACAAAAGCAAGAACAGAGAAATCAGGCCAGCATCACCTAATGGTATCAAGAGAAAAGACATCCAGGACTATTTTTTTTAAAAATGGTTTCAGGGGGATACATCCTTAACAAGGACTGTTCCAGAGACTGTAAATGTCAAATAACGAACTAAACTTCAGAAAGTATCAGCAGGATATAAATACCTTCTCCTTATGGAATTTTTGAAAGTTGAAAGTTTGAAATTAGCAGAATAACCTTAAAGAAAAAAGAGTGTCCTAGTTTTGTGTGTGTGTGTGTGTGTGTGTGTGTGTGTGTGTATGCGTGTGTGCGTGTGTGCGAACTGTTGGAAGACCAAGTGTTTGAGTTCCTAAGATATCCAGATGAAAGCCAGAAACTTACAGAAGCAATGCAATTACAGGCAACAGCCGCAGAAATATAGGACTGGGTCTGTGAAGGTATAACAGGAGTTTGGAGGAGAGTTCGATAGAGCAGGATTTGCAAATGTTAGGGATTTGTGATGCTAAGAATTTCATATATTGCAAGTCTTTGGGCATTCTGAGCTACTTCAGAGAATTCATATTAGGATAGATTGTGAAGTAAGGATATGCTTTCTACCCTTTGAAAAGGGTAGAACAAAGGATCTTGGATTGGACTCCAGGCCTTACTTTTAATTACTTTCCAAGGTAGCAGGGAAATGAATACTCTGCTCCAATTGCAGGTAAAAGGAGGGGGGAGAAGAGATGAGACAAGTATGAATGGTATAAAATTTGGGCCACATTTATTGAAGATCTGTAAACGGAAAACTGGTCAGGCCCTAATGGACACCAGCAACTAGCTAGGTGTTACATGGGGTGAAGCATTCTATGCCTGGAGAGTGGAAGAGTGACCTGAGTGATCGCCACCCCCAGGCCTACCCCTTTTGGGGTGGGGAGGCCTTCCCGTGTCACTCCCCCACCCTGGGCTGTAAACACCAGGTGGAATGAGATGAGTCGGCTTCACAGGTAACCCTTATCCTCCCACTGGGGCCATAAAACACTCAGTGGAAGGCCTCAGGCATCACCTGTCACCAAACAACAGTGCCACAGAATGATCACCATCCCTTTCCTCTAAGTGTGCCCGCCCTACCAGCCTGCAAGCAAATGTGACCAAAATAACCTAACACCAAAACATAATCAACTTTCCTAAAGACACTCTCTCCCCACTTGCAGTATGAAGTAAGCCAAAAGACACATAGCAACAGCCGATTAGACTATGAGACAAAAAGTTCTACTTGGTTCTCAATAGAGTGACCAGGTGAACCCACACTGCATATAGGGAGGGAGGGAGAGAGCCACAACAGAAGAAGCCGAGGGAGCTGGGCACAGCTGGCTAATAATGCCTGAGCCGCCCCACTCCTCAGCCAATGGCACGCTCAGATCGCCCAATAGTGATCGGGCACATCTCTTCCCCCACCCCCTGTGCACACAATAGCCTCCCTGTGGCCAGGCAAGCCAGTGCAGGGGAAGGGCATTTCTGTAAGCAAGAACATCCCAATTCTTCCCTCTTGTCTGCACAAAAAAGAGCAGGACTTTCTCTTCTTCCCTTACTGGTTCTTTCTTTTTGTCTACCAACCAGTTTTTTCTTCTTCAGAGAAGTAGCAAAGGCATTATCAGCCTGACTGCTGGGGAAGCAAATTTCCTTGTTTGGTTTTGTTTGGTTTTCCGCCACCCTGCAGAATTCTGTGGGGTACGCCAGAAGAGTGCGGCCCACAAAAGATGGGGGGGGGGGAAATGGTCCTAGACTTCTTCAGGTTCAACCCTTCAAGACACAGAAACGTTTCCTAAATTTGTATCTGGCAAATCTAGAAGGCTAAAAATTCAAGTTGATTCTGATCTAACTCCCCCTGCATTCACTGAATAGAGATAGGTCATCTGAAAGGCACTAAGGAGGATAATGTAGCACCAGGAAACAATATTGGACAATAAATAAGAAAGTAGGGCTATTGCAGAGGCGTGAGATTGCAAAGTATTCCAGACTTAGGTTTGGAGCATCCCTAGAGCTGTCCAGTTCCTTTCTCTGAAGCATAACAATTTAGTCTATAAATAGGAGCAATGCAATAATGGCAGATTTTGGAAAGGATAGAAATAAATAATAACAACAAGAACGGTCTGATGATTTTCCACTTCTTTTTACTCTTTGCTCCACACCTCCTGCAAGCCGTACTGACTGCTGTTAAACGTTGAACTAGTTAAACTGGGAAACCTGCTACAAACATATATCCCTGGCAGAAACATTAAAATCTTATGGAGTAATGAATTATTTTGTCCTAACACTCTTTCCCCTACCGTGAGGCCTGGTTAACTCAATCCTTGCTTTCAGAAACATGTCTGTGGAGGTCTATTATTAATCTTGCATGCAAAATGCCATAAAGCACACCCCGCAATAATCTCAAGATGTTTCTCCAAAGGTTGATAGGAGGTTGCCAAGAAATCCCAATTATGGTGCCAAGAAAGCCCAATTTTGTATCCCCCCCCCATCGAAGTAGAAAAGAAGTCAAACACATCTGGAGGGGACAGCCAGAATTAAAGATCCTGAGTCACTTGTAATCTGTGTGGATTCACAGCAGGAATGCTTTGGAATGATGCTGAAAACATACACACTAAGAGATAATTATAAAGTATCAATATCCAGTCTACTCTTTTCCAGTTTTAGGAAGATCAGTCTTTGGCTATTCAAGTCATGAACATACAGAATTATATGTAGCAGAACCTGCTGCAAAGAATATATTCCCTACAGCAACATTAAAATAGCTTGGAATAATGACTGTGTACAACGTGTTCCAAAACATGTAGGCTTGGCTAAATAAAGTTAGGACTGCCACTCTTTGCGCAGTACACCCACTCAAAGGTGCCCAAGCGCCATGTAATTACTGATTCATTAGCAATTATTTATTTATTCATTAGAAGGAACCCCTCTCTAGTTTATGGGGAAGTGTTGGAATATATTCTAAAGTATTCAACATCCCTGCTTCTAGTTTTTGTGATTTCCTTTTGCAAGTATGCAATCCCCAGTCTTACATTTTCAATTTGTGTCACTTGAGCCAATGCAAATGCATTTAAGGCTGCAAGACATTGGGCGATTTTCAGATGCCCTGATGTGAACCACATGGTACTATAGCCAAGGTGGCCATTTCAGAACACTGGGGATGGAAAACTTCAAAGAGTAGCATTTGCTGTAGATGAGTGATGTCCAGGTCATGTGATGTTAAGATGTAATATATTTAAATGTATTTATCCCGATGTTTTCTCTGGGTTTAGTGTTCTTGGATCAGATGGCATCTTTATTGCAGACAGTAATTGACAAATCAGAGAGGCTGTTATCTGAACTGAAGTGCTTTGCAGAATTGCAGCTTTGCAATTCTGATTTTGTGTCTGTATGTGTGTCAAGACTATAGTTAAGTATTATTGTTTCAGTGCACTGCAGAAACATGTGTGTTGTTGTTCCTCCCATGTACTGAATCCTGAGAATTTGCATCTGGTGATGTAATGTAAATCTCATTGAAGGATCTGCAGGCAATGTTTTGTTTGATATAGTAAGTTCTGCCAGTCATAGTGCTCTTTAAGGTGACTGTTTCTCTAAGATAAACCTGAGTGATCCAGTACTTGGAACAACAAAGATGTTATCCAGGATTGCTGATTGGTGACTTTGGTACAGCTCTCACTAGCAATATGCATAAGAACGTAAGAAGAGCCCTACTGGATCAGACCAAGGGTCTATCTAATCCAGCATTCTGTTCACCGAGTGGACAACCAACTACCTGTGGGAAACCCAGAAAGAGGACATGAGTGTAACAGCACCCTCCCGCTTGTGTTACACAGCAATTACATTGCTCTGCCTAGATTTGGAGGCTCATGAATTCTTGAAACAGGAGGCTGGCAGATTGCTTTAGTAATACGTTCAGAGTTGGATAACAATGGGTACCTTTTTTTGTGGCAATTAGGAGATCTGAGACAGAAATCTACCATGAATGTGATACGTTGTTCTTTACTGACTGACTCCTCACTTTCATGGAGAAGGCTTTCTCTGAATGTTGCCCAGTGGGTGCTGCAATCAATGACGTGTGGAGGATATCCTCTGCACAGAAGATATTCTTTATATCTGTTGATGGTTCTTTGGTGATGTCCTTCATTGTTTTAGTTATGTTTGATTCTGAGAGCCAAGCTGTACATCATGTTTCTTGTCTGGGATGGCAGTATTCCCAGTTTAAGTAGGCATGGCCATTCAGGGGACTTGTTGTAAAGATTAGTGAATATTTTGTTGTTCGCAATGGTGAGGTGGACACATGTCTGGACCAGGGTATATTGCTGCCTCCAGCAAGTCAGTGCTACTGCCTGTCTGCATTCACTAGCTTGCTCACTCACTTGGTCGGTGGCTTCCTCATCTGCTCCCTTCTTGCTCTGTAGCCACACAGCCTCCCCAGGGTTAGCCTTGCCCTGCTTGGCCCACGTGTGCCTGCCTTAGCATTTGTGGCAAGAAGCACCAGGAGAGCCACCCTCTGGGGCTGCCCTATCATAGAACTTGTGTGGCACCACCATTTGTTGCTGGTGAGTGTGTGTGTGTGTGTGTGTGTGTGTGTGTGTGTGTGATGTCTTGCAGGAGCCCTGTGACTGAGGCACAAGGCAAGAGTGGCCAGCCAGGCAGGAGTAACTAGTCAGTCAGGCTACTGGCTGACCGAGCAAATGAGGAAGGCTGAGGGAGGGAGTTGGATGGGTGGACAAGGTGACAGGAAGGTAGCCTTGGGCACTCATAGTGGCAGGAGACGGGTAAGAGTGGCGCAATTCAGCAGTCTTCCCACTCCGCTGCCAGATGTGGGCACATGACCCTACCTAATGGTAAGACTGGGCCTGGGTGGACTTCAAGAAAAGGAATGAATGGATTTTCAATTGTGCTTCTAAACGGAAACTGCACATGAATATATATCACAAATGGTATCACCAAAAGCCCTCTAAGACTGAGGTTTCTAGTGGCAGCAATCCTGAAGGGGAGTCAGAATTAAGTCCTGGACCTGGTAGGAATGAGCCCTGGAATGGGTATGGGTCAAAAACAGGCTTTTAAAAGGGATTAGTCGAAGTTTGGCAGTAGCTTTTAGCAAACTATCTAGCCAAGAGTAGCATATAAAAGTAGATCTTGAGAACTACTGAATCATTTATTAGTTAAAATCTTCCACATTTCCCACTATATTCTTTCTCCCAACCAATGTTGTTTGAGCAAGCTGAATTTTAAAAGTCATGAGAATCATAATAGAAAATCCGTCTGTTGTAGCAAATGCCTACTGGGCTCTGCAATAATCTTCTGTCCATGTTCAATTTCTTGCATGAGTGAGATGCCTCCTGAGGTATAATGCTAACATACAGTGAACATTTTAGGATGTTATACACTGAAGTTAATTCAAATCTTGCTAATCTCTTTGTTGTCAAGTGGGTCTCACGTATATACTATGCACTTAACAAGTACGAGGATACTGGCTTCCAGTAGTTTTATAAACAAAATATATTTCTCCATAGGTAGGTTAATCTGGCCCCTCTGCAAATGATTATACTCTTCCCCAAGTGCTTTCTATCATTGCTTTTTATGGCACTTCTGTATCAAGGTTTTTCAGGTCAAGGATGCTCTTTCAAATGCTAATCGTTTTGCAACATTTCTCCTTCTCACCATCACTGTATCTGGGCCAGAGCAAAACACCAGTGAATGAGCAGGTTGCAGTGGTGAAGAGTAGGAGCAAGTCCAAGACAATCTCTTCAGTGAGCCCTTGCTGGGGTGTGGGTCTTTGGCAGGTGCCTAACAATGCTTACCTGGAATTCACTAATCGTTTTGCAACATTTCATTCTTTTCACAGAACGAAACGTTAAAAAAACACGGAGATGCTGTCAAACATAGCAGCCTCATGTCATGCCCCCTCCTCATTCCACAACATGCAGAACAAGTCTGTGCACTTCCCCATGGCTGACAGAGACAGCCAATGATGTAGAGTGGGGGGAGTACACACACATGCGCACATACAGTGATGCCAGGGCATAGCGTAAGCCAGAATCTGTGGTTCTCCAGATATTGTTGAAATCTATCCAAAGCCAGTTGTAGGTTTTGGAGGGCCCTTGGGCAAGACTCCTTCAATGGGCTACCTCCCTCAGTGAGTCGACCTTATACCCCCCACTGTCACAAGCTACTATTGCTCCTCCTCCTGTTTCTCATCATAGCTACTACTTGGTTGACTGGCTCGCTGCCTGTCAAGCAAGTAGGCCATTGGCATCTACTGTTCCTCCTTCTCACCATCACTGTATCTGGGCCAGAGCAAAACACCAGTGAATGAGCAGGTTGCAGTGGTGAAGAGTAGGAGCAAGTCCAAGACGATCTCTTAAGTGAGCCCTTGCTGGGGTGTGGGTCTTTGGCAGGTGCCTAACCATGCTTACCTGGAATTCACTACCACAAGACGTAGTGATGGCCACCAATTTGGATGGCTTTAAAAGGGGGTTGGATAAATTCCTGGAGGAGAAGGCTATCAGTGGCTACTATTCCTGATGGCTATCTCCTACCTCCAGTAACAGAGGAAGTAAGCCTGTGTGCACCAGTTGCTGGGGAACATGGGTGGGAGGGTGCTTTTGCACCATGTCCTGCTTTGTTGATCCCTGGTTGACAGCTGGTTGGCCACTGTGTGAACCAACCACTGGTCTAGATGGATCCTTGGTCTGATCCAGCATGGCACTTCTTACGTTCTTATGTTCTTACTTTGATGCTGGTCCTATGTCTAACTGCCAGTCAGCATGGACAATGCTCAGGCATGATGCAAGTTACAGATCAACCACACCTGGAGGGCCACAGGTTCCCCACCACTGGTAGTAGCACATATTGGAGAAGAGGAGGGAGAACATGACATGAAGCTGCTATTTTCAGCAGCAGCCCTGTATTTGTTGTAACGCTTAGGGCCTTGCTAGATGACACACAGGGGATCCCGGGCTTAGGCAGGGGTAACCCTCCCTTGGCCCAGGATAACCGGCACCGGTTGTGGCCTGGTATTTCCCGCGGTCTCGGGCTGAGGGTGTAGCCCATTCTGCCACAGAGTGTGTCGCCCATTCTGCTTCTTTTCCTGGCTACCGCATTTACTCACGAGTACCCGGGAAAAGAGGCAGACAGTGCGCAGCACTCTGCAGGAGTGTTGTGGCCGTCAGGGCAGGGTGGGGAGATGGGAGGGGGAAACGGAGGCTGGGGAGATGGGGGGGGGGAAATGGAGCCAGGGGGGATGGTGGGGATTGGAGATCATGGGTGGGCGGGGACGGGATCATGGCCAGGGTGGGGAAGTCGGGGGCAGGGGAGGAGCGGGGAACCCCTTTTTTAAAAAAGCTACCTTTATCGTTGGTGCGCTCCTGCGCACATGGCCCTTTTAAAGTAAAGAAAATGGCAGACACGACGGGTCCTTCCTGCAGTCCGTCGCTTCTTACGTGTAGACAGAAGTGACGGCCCACACTACTTTTAGTGTGGGCTGGCCCCTCCTCCCAACCGGATTCAAGGGTAGGTCTAGCAATGCCCTTAGTTCCATCTGAGGCCTGCAAGTCATTCCTGCATAGCGTGGCCCCTGTCTGCTCAGCAAACATCTCCCCTTATACCACACCTGTCCACTTAGCAGGCATTGTCGCCTCCTCCCGGGATTCCTAGCCTTAAAAATGTGTATTTATTTAGCATTTGATCTAGGTTACTAATAACTGAAAAAAGAAAAGCTGTTTCTCTCTACATTTTTTTCACACTATTTGAGTTAATCATAATCATGCAGTCATATTGGGGAGGGAAAACGAACAGAATAACCGTTCACCCACGAAAATGTCCCTACCACTTAATTAATACTAGTTAAACAGTGGTAAGCTTTCTCTGTGAAGCATTTCAAACTCCAGTGTTAATCTTCTTTGAATTTTATTCCTAAGCATTTTGTTTTATAATTAAAAGAAATGAAAAGGGCGTATTTGTTCTCAAATTTCTCCCCTCTGTATTTTTCATTCTGTCTTTGTACCCTTCTGCTAGAAATGTGTGTGTACTGGAAGCAAAATAATTATGCCATTTGGTTATATGTTAAAAGCCATGTTTTAAATGTGTACCTCACCAGTAGAGTTGAGTTTTGTTTTCATTTTGGCTGAAAATGATTTCCAGTTTTGGGTGCTGTTTTTTTAAACTATCTTGGCAAAATTCTGGACAGTTGAAAGAAGTGAGCAAACACCTCCAAAGCTGTTTTTTAAGGCTCATAGGGACCAAGCTTGGGGAATGTACAATTGCAAGGGAGCGGTGCAGTTGTCTGACCAAGCTCAGGGATACATCCTAATGGGTGGAACTAATGCCTAATCTCTTTAAATATGCTCTGTAAGCCTTCTCCAGACTCATGTGACTAGTAATAGCCACGCCCCTGGTTCTTCTGACCCGCCCTCTGCAGGAACCCATGAGGAAAGGCCACAAGGCAGCTACAGTCTCAGTACCTTGGATCGATCCAAGTGCACAACTTGCTCCAGGTGGACTGAAGGTGGAATCCCTCTGCCCAGATTACTCTCTCTCGACTTCACTCCCCTATCTTAGGAGTCTAACTTCTAAAATGCGCAATTTCCTGGGCCGAAGGTGAGTGCTTCAACTCCTTTTTTTCAACTGATCCCAAGGATGCCATGGAAGTTCTAAATTGTTGCCTGAATGCGGGGAGGAATTGGATATGGGTGAGCAAAGGGGTACTCAATTCAGATAAGATGGGGGTACTGTTATTCAAGGGCCCCTGGGCTTGCTCTTGCTCTTCTGCTTCACCACTACAACCTAGTTGTTCACCTGCCTCTCACTCTGGCCCAAACAATGACGGTAGTAAGAAGGAGTAGTAGCAGAGACCTATGTCTACTTGCTCACTGCCTCTCTTCCTGTCACGCAAGAAAGTGGTAGCAATGATGACAAAGAGGATGTGGAACAATTGCAACTGATGGCATTGAGAAAATAGACCACTGAGGGAGGAGGGCATTGAAGGTGTGTTGCTCATGGACCCTCAAAGGTGTGTTGCCCAAGGACCTTGATGCCAGCACTGGGTATTGCCTCTGACAACATTCCTTCGCTCTATTTTAGAAACGTTCTGGAATATTTTCCCTCAGATTTCTTTTTCTTCTTCTTCAAACACCTTTATGTCATGCTCCTTTGAACTTTTATTAATTGCTACCGACTTCATTAAAAGGTGTTAAATTTGTTATGATTGCTTATGGTTTCTCTTCCTGCCTCCCGCATCCTTCTGTGAGGCTTTTTTTATGCTATGCTGCTGCCTCTGGATTTGTCCCACTTCTTTTTAAGTTATTGTTTATCCATTTGTTCCCTTCCACTTTCCTTTACATTATAATGATGATTCTCAAAATGAAACCTAAGGTATGGAAAGTATACACCTTACAAAATTTATAGTGTGCACACTTCCTGTATTTTAGGTTTGATTTAGTAGAACCATCTTTTTACTGATTTTAATCAGTTCCCTTCAGCTTTTTGCAAGCCTTTCTTCTCCCCATTTTTGTCTACTTTGAAAATATACCTAATACCTTTACCTGCTTTGAAATGAATCCCATTACTATTTTACACCTCTACCACTGTGGTGTATGTGTGTGGGTGTGCAAGTTGGAATGTGTGCAGTTGGAGGTACTGTGATGTACACACACACATACAAACCCTCATTCTCCAACACATTCTGTCATACGTAGACTAATTGTTTTTTATCGGCAGTATTTTTATGGATTTTTATTGAATATGTATGTATTGATTTTTAATGTATCCAAATTGTATGGTTTTTATCTTGTACAATGCCTTGAGAGAGATCCACCCTTAAAAGTGGCCTATTTTTTATTTTTTAAATAAAATAATATAAAATTTTGAACACTATTTTGGATAGTATCCAATGGTATCATTCTGCAAACTCAAATACTGCTAGATGGAGCTCTGGTGAATCTTTCCTTTGTGCAAGCAGTTGTGTAGTTCACTTGCACTTGTGTAGTTCACTTGCACAACTGGTTGCATAGTGAAATACACAAATGGTTGTATAAGGGGTTGCACAAACGCGATGCACTAGTACTTGTGCAACCGCACTTGCACAAATGTAACTGTAGTTGGATTCTACTCTTATGCATAGTTCAGAACCTAGTTTCTACTTGCGCAACATCATTTGCACTAGCAGAATGCCACAGTTGGATACTGCCCATAGTTGCATTCCTTGGCAATGTATATGCCTGCCAAACCAACTGCTGTTCTGATCTTTGCCCAAACATTTCTGGCTTCACATATTTTTTATTTATTTTTTGTCCACGTGTCTTTCTATGTTTGTTCAATATTAACAACTGGCAATTTCATTTCCTTCTGTGTGTGTATTCAGAAATACAAATGTGCAGACTTGTGATTGTTCAAATATGAATCTTTCCACGTGTAGTTGTCTACTTTCCCCCACTTATTTGTATATTAGCAAACATTAAATGTTCAGCAGATGGAAAGCATTATCATCCTGACTGGGGTGGGGGGTGGAATGGCTGACTGAAAAGATCACTTTCTACACTGCCATTCCAATTTCCCCCTCCTTCTGGATGTTGTGGTTGAGTGTAACGGTTATGTTCCACTCAGCCATTCACTTTCCCCAACATCTGATGTCCCCAAGCCTTGGATGTGCACCCTGTTAGGATGGGTAAGAATTTCATTTGGTTTTGTGGGGAGGGGTTATGAGAATTTATCAACACTTGCACATTTCTTCAACAACATAATGGAAACAATCTGAAATGTAGTGGGAGAAAACCTAACCAAGAAATTTGGTCAGCTCTAGCATGTTGTCCCCAACTGCTATTCTTCCTTTCAAATGTGGTGCTCAATTGAAGATTTTTGTCATTTATTGGGTCATGTTTTTTAAGCCCGGGGGGGGGGGGAACTTGTGGACCTCCAGATGTTTTCACCTGTAATTCCCTTCAGCCCCAGTCAGCAAAGCAATGGTGAGGCATGATGAGACTTGTAGGCCAAAGCATCTGGAGGGTCCCAAGTTGCCTGTCCTTGCTTTAAAGAAAGATGGAGTTCTCTTTGTTGAAAAGAAAAATACCCTCAAAACTTTCTTGCATAACACAGAGGTCCTCTGTATCTGCACGAACCAATTCCTATCTTCTCCATTTTTGTGCCTAGCATGTCCATGCACCACACAAACTCTTTGTTAATATTAGGATGTATTTATTTTTGACCTTACATCAAGGATGCATAACATGTGGCTCTCCCAATGTGGTAGGACTGCAACTCCTATCATCCTTCTCCACTGGCTATGCTGACAAGGAATGATGGGAGTTGTGAACCAGCAACATCAGGAGGGCCCACATGTTCCTCAGCACTGCCTTACATATTCCAAAAACATAATAATCCAAATGGCCATAGCAATATCCAAGCACATCGATCAGCTCATATGAAAGTATTATCCTGTGCTCCCTAAGCAGTAGCAAGCTAAGGGTGAACTTTAATTCTATTGAGTCAATTATTCCGTTAGTGGAGACTTACAAGTTTCATAATAATACATGTATTAATATGTGCACAGGGTAAACAAGCATTACAGATGCCTGGGTCCCACTCATTCGATCTTCACCACAGTCCTTATTAGTTAAAGATCAAGTGATTTGATTCAAGGTCATTCAAGAAGCTCAGTAGCTAAACAGCATGAATCCAGATTTCCCCAGTTCAAGGCCAACACGCTCTTCACGGCACCACTCTAGCTGTTCCCTTTACTGGTTCTTCTACTCAAAAAACTCAAACATGCAGTTCTCCACTGAAGGAGTTCTTATGCTTCTTGCAGTATAAACAGGGAGAAGTGCAAAATATAGCAGGTCTATGAGTCACACTTTTAAAATTCTACATAACATAAAGGATAACTGTCAGCTGCAGTTCAAACCTAATTTTTTAAACCTGCTTAATCAAGTTTGAGATGGTTGGTGGTTGGTGGGAAAGGGGTGGGACCGAGGGAAGGAGGTGTGGCCATTTGGAGCACTTGACTGTGAGCCCAGGTTGGCTGGATATGGCCTACAGGCCAAAGATTCAACACCCCTACAGTAGAACTTCCCAGTCCTTTCCTAAATTACCAGTACCTCCTAACTTTGCACCCTCAACATACACCTATTTTTCTCTCTAAGTTCACTGCAATGTGAATCAAGCACAGTATTAGCATGTGCTATAAAATGTTGCAAATGGAACAAGAATGACCTGCTGTCTGGATGACATATTGTCAGCAATAGGAATTTAATAGTGTGTATATATCAAACCCTTTGAAACCGCATAAGAGCTATTTATTCAGTGGAACACACACACACACACACACACACGACAATAGACAACTGACTTGTCTATTTTAAGCAACAGGTCATCTTCAGCAACTCCTATAAACAACAATTTTGCATTCTTTTCAGTCTTCGACATCAAAGCTTTTATAACGGTTCTTAAGGTTTGTAACAAAACCCCAAGTACAAGAGGAAAAAATAATGCAGTCTTATGCATGGTTACTTTGAGATAAGTCCCACTCACCTGGCTTGCACCATTATGACCGGGGAAATAAGCTCTGGTGGTGTATTTCCTCTGACGTGTGTGCCTGGGGATTTGCAGAATTACTCTCGTCAGTATGCCTTGTTGTGTTGTCTGAACCCAGCCATGGGCAACAAACCACCCTGAACTCATGAGCTGTTGTAGACTTCTGGATGGCATAATTATGTCAATACACTGGTACACAAACACCATGTGCGGGGTGGTTAACAACCCACAATGGCTTATTGACCACCCTGCAATCATGTGAACTGGGCCACTGTGTTGAAAGGGGCTTTCTCCCAAATACGGTGGAAAGAATTGCAGCCATACAAAGCAATTCTATGCATGTTTACTCAGAAGGATGTTCCACTATGCTCATTGATGCTTGCTGCTATAGCTAACCCCCACTATAAAGTCACCATAAAGCAATACTTGCCATTTCTCACAGTGTTGTTTTCACTGGCTGGCTCTCCACACTAAAAAGCATAGTTAAAAACAACATCATTCTAACCGAGGCAAGGATCATTCTATATAATTAAAGGGCAGTTAATCTGCAGCAGTGAACTCTCTAGGATCCTCCACAATGCCAATTACTTTCACTGTGTCTTGGACGAACAATCCTAGACACAATTAAATGTAGGCCGTGTGGAATTCTAAACATATTTAAAACAAAATGTATTTATTCTAAATATGCCAGAGAACAAGCATTTTGGTCTATATAAGAATGAATATGTTGCAATTCCGGCTCAACACTGTATTTGACTCACATTGTCCTGCATAGGGTTTTTCAATTCTCAGATGGTAATTTCATGTTTTTAAGGTAGACAGAGAGACAGCTGACTATAAGGAACTTGTTTCTAAGTTCTTTGAAGCTGTGCCCCTGGTATAGATTGTGGGTGCTTCCAATCAAACTTCTTTATTCATGGAATTTTACTGGTGAGTCCAGACAATGGGTCTCCTGCATGTAACCCTACCACTTTTTTCTGTCTTTTTTCTTTTCATAAAAATATCCATTAAGGAGGAAAAAATGGAATAGCCGTTGGAAGGGGCCTATAAGGCCATCGAGACCAGCTCAATGCAAGAATCCACCCTAAAGCATTCCTGACAGATGGCTGTCCAGCTGCATCTTGAATGCCTCTGGTGTGGGAGAGCCCAAGACCTCCTTAGGTAATTAGTTCTATTGTTGTACAGCTCTTACAGTCAGGAATCTTTTCCTGATGTCTAGCTGGAATCTAGCTTCTTGTAACTTGGCCCCATTATTCCGTGTCCTGCACTCTGGTATATCGAGAAGAGATCCTGGCCCTCCTCTGTCATGTCCCCCCTCAATCTTCTCTTCTCAAGGATAAACATGCCCAGTTCTTTCAGTCTCTCCTCATAGGGCTTTGTTTCCAGACCCCTGATCATCTTCGTTGCCCTCCTCTGAACCCCCTCCAGCTTGTCTGCATCCTTCTTGAAATGCCCAGAACTGGGTGCAATACTCAAGATGACGCCTAACCAGAGCCAAATGGAGGGGAACCAGTACCTCACGTGATTTGGAAGCTATATTTCTATTAATGCATCCCAAAATAGCATTTGCTTTCCTTGCAGCCACATCACACTGTTGGCTCATATTCAGATTGTGATCTGCAACAATTCCAAGATCCTTCTCACTTGTAGTATTGCTGAGCCAAGTGTCCCCCATCTTGTAACTGTGCTTTTGGATTTTTTCCCCTAGGTGTAGAACTTGGCATTTATCCCTATTGAATTTCATTCTGTTATTTTCAGCCTAGCACTCCAGCCTATCAAGATCACTTTGAAGTTTGCTTCTGTCTTCCAGGGTATTAGCTATCCCACCCAATTTTGTGTCATCTGCAAATTTGATAAGTGTTCCGTACACCTCATCCAAGTCATTAATGAAAATGGGCCCAGGACTGAGCCCTGAGGTACCCCACTCATTGCCTCTCCCCAGTTTGAGAAGGTTCCATTGATAAGTACTCTTTGAGTCCGATTCTGTAGCCAACTGTGAATCCACCTAATAGTTGTTCCACCTAGCCCACTTTTAGCTAGTTTGTTAATCAGAATATCATGGGGCACTTTGTCAAAAGCTTTGCTGAAGTCAAGATATATGACATCCACAGCATTCCCACAGTCCATGTCATGGGGCACTTAGTGAAAAGCTATGCTGAAGTCTTGAAGGGCTAGTACTTGGGAGATAGTTATTTCATGTTCTTAATTTAATTTACACTTTTAGCAGTCATTGACCTAGCAGAAAACAATCATTGAAATGGCTGGCACTTGAGTGTTTTGTAGGCAAAGGGGCCTTTATTTCAGGGATTTGGAAAGCCCTTTCATGAAAGGTTAATTAGTTGCCTCCTGGGCATCATCAGTGGCAAACTATTGGGGGGGGGGAAAGAGCTTTGAAAGGGTGATTTTTAGAAAAAGAAAATCTCATGGCCTTTACATTTTATACTTAAATCTAACAATGGCAATAGTATTCAATATAACTGTATGCTCTCATTCTCCACAACCACCTGGGTTGTGAAATGAAATACAGCCATCCGGGCTGCATCTAACTGGGTTCTAAGAGTTGTATCCATTGGTGGTCCTAGAATACAGTAGAGCCATTGAAATGAATGAGACTGAAGTAAGACCAACACATTGGATGCAACCTACAGTTCAGAATTGTGTAGAATTTTCTATATATACAACCCACCTGAGTTGGGAGGTCTACTAAGTCATTGGATTATTTTGGACTAACACAGTTTTTCAGCCCAAGACCTTCCAGATATGCCCTGTCAGGCTGCCTCTAAACTTTGTGGTTTGGCACTGAATTACAGCAACACTAGTTAGAAAGATATGCATTTTATTAACTTCCTGTTGTTATCGTAAACAAATGGAGTGTAAAGAAAATAGCCCATGTATAGGACCTCTTCAAGCCTCCTTCGGGCACCATACTTTCCATCCCTGCTTGGGGAAGAATTCATTCTGCACACCTGCCCCCTGGTCGCTCCAAATGAGGAGGGCCAGTTTAGAAGGCTGCCATGTGATAGCCTCCCAGTCTGGTGGTGAACTAGACAGTGGAGATTGGTGGCTCCAATTTCAGCGGGGCAGTGAATCCACTCTGGGTTTCAGTCAGAACCAGTTAGACCTCTAAAGGAGCTATCCAAAGTGCTGAATCCTATCCATAAAAAGAGCTTAGCAGCCTTATAGCTCAAGCTGCGGTAGTTCCTTCTACAATTTTGTTATATCATGTAAAGGAGATCTAATCATGGGACTTTATGCTAGGGATGTACAAAATCCATTCTGTCTGTGTTTCATGGATTATCAGGCACATTTTGTTCCATCATCTGTCCATTGACAGAGTCAGATTTTCTTCAGTTTCTGAATTTGCACAAATTTGCATGTACACTAATGCACAAACCCTCCCAAAATGCTCAAATTCCCTCCAAATGTGCATTTTCACACTTAAGCCTATGGAGGAAATGTACATTTTTGGCTGTTTTTTGTTTGCTTGTTTCTTTTTGCTTACATTTCTACAACAAAATTTGTGCAAAATTCCTGATGGTTAGGAAAATGATCTGGAAGTCCACACACTCTTCCTGACAGGGGAAAAGCCAGTCTGCTGCAGAATCTGCAGGTGAGATTCATAAAAATCTGAACCCATTTCTCAGACATTCCTACTTTATGCTTTACCATATATATCACTTAGGTTTTTATTTCATTTTAAATTTAGAGTATTTTGGGGCTACCCCCTCCACTCAATGAGTGTTCAAGGTGATGTACAATAAAATTACAAATATTAGAAATCCTAAAACATATTTTTAAAACTGGGGGTTAATTATAAAAACAGAGAGCAGCATTAACTTGGCGGAACCTTATTGCCTTCATCTGTTATTTAAAGGTCACTAAGGAGGTTCCTTCGGGAGGCTGGTCCACTTGTGGGTGCTGCCACGCAAAAGGCCCTGTTATGAGTGTTGACCAACCTCGACTCCCTAGGAAGTGGGATGCACAACAGGGCCTCAGCTGACAAGTGCAAATTTGGGGCAGGCTCAAACAGGAAGAGGTGTTTTTCAGATATCCTGGTCCCAACATATTTATGACTTTATAGATAGTTACCAGCAGAGAAACGAAGTGGAAGCCAGTTGCTGTTTCAAGTCTGATGTGATATAGTCTGTAAAATGCACAAAAACTCTGGCTGCCACATTTTGTACTAGCTGGTTTCCAGACATTCATCAAGGATAGCCCCATACGGAGCACATTGCAGGAACCTAAACATGAAGTGAGCAAGGCACAGATCACTATGGCCAGATCCAGGAAGCCACAGTTTGCCTACTCCATGGCAAACAGAATTTTTGAAGTATGTATACTTGTTGGGCACTACATTTTGTGCCTCTTCATCCATTGCATATTGATAGCATCACCCATCAGCTAAGTGCATACAGTATGCCAAGGGTATTGAACCTCAGACCCACGAGCCAAATCCTACCTGCCTGTGGGCCACATCTGGCCTCCAAGGTTCCCAAACAGACCTGCTCCTTCCCACGGCCCCACTCATTTCCCCCAAGCACTGATCAATTGATGGTGTCCGGCTTTTCCATGGTTCCTCCCCCCACCCCACCACCTATCTAAAATATTGAAATATCTCTCCTAGAGCTTGTTACTAGCAGCAAAAGATGTAAGATATAATATGCTGGTATTTGGGAATATTTCTTGGTATTTTGTCCACACCCCTTTCAGCTTTGGCCCTGTTTGTTCAACACCCCTGCGCTATGCATTCCTTGGTTGATATTTCCCAGCCTCTACACTGGGGCTCTGCTTCTTGCCACAATCTGAGAGAGAGGCGAACTCTCTGCTCCTTCGGTCCATTGCCAGATCCTGCAAGATGAAGTCTTCTGGTCACAATTCATACCACAAACACCTGGAACAGGTTTTAAGACCAACCAGCATGACCAGAGAATGTTAGAATTCATAGTGGGTGTGTCCAGCTTCCTTTAAGAATCTGTTTTTTGCATTGAGGTGTACAATTACAAGCAGTTACCTGTAATACTCAGTTGTTTAACAGGTACCTGAACAGTCTGTCCCAAGATGGCCACCATACTTCCTTCGTCTCTGGTTGCCAACTGCAGCTTATTAACCTTATAGCTAGAGATTGTGAGAAGTTGTCACTGGCATTTTGTTCAGCTGTGCAATAAAGCAAATCCATTTGAACCAGAATGTTTCACTGCACAGACATTTCTGTAATTATTCTACTTTGGGAATTCACTAGCTTCTCCTCTTCTTCACCTTCAAATGTGTGACAAGAGAGCAAATTAATTTTGAAAAGAAACTTCTACCGGAAAAAAAATGTAATATGATACAGTTTGCCCTCGCCCATTTTTCTCATTTTATGCAATCCCCTACAGAATACAATGCTGAAAATCTCCTCTTCCTTATCGTATTATGCAATTAGCCCCATAAAACTCAAAAGATTAATTGGGGGTTTGGTTTTGCTCAGATATGAGTTCACATGCAGTATCCCACCCAAGCTGAAAGGTTGCCTAGAAACAGCTTTTAAAGAATGTTATTTGCTCTCCAAGCGACAAGCTGTTATTTCTTCCTTCCTTAAAACAAAAACATAAAGGAAGAGTAGAACTAACAGAAGAGAATCTAGTAATTACTGCTCCAAATAATAGTGTAAATGGCCCCATTTACATGGCATATGATGTCTTTCTGGTTGCCACTACCTGGCTTCAAGAGGAAAGAGTAAGCCTGAATCACTCTAGCCATCAGAAACAAAGCCAGGTCTTACTGAAGAAATGCAGCTACCTTTAGGGAACATGGATTTTACACACACACACACCCCTCATAAAATCACAAGAATGTGTATCTATCCTAGTGTCCCCAAAGAAATGCTTCAAGAAATATCCCTGATTTTTGTATTATCAGTTAAAAATATAAAAATTGAAATCTCTCCTTGCAGAAACATCACACAATTAGGGTGGATTGATGTGACGTTTTCCCTACTGTTAAGATTTATTTTTATTTATTTATTTATTTAATGATATTTATGAATCACTTACATATGTCTGAGCAATGCACAAAATAATATAGGATAAAATCACTGTACGTTATTACTGCATACAGAAAACAAGGACCATACTAAATGTTCTCCTAAACATGCAGAATGGAGCTATGCATTATTGTATTCCAAAATCTCCTGAAAGCATGTGAAGCCCTGATTTGGATCAAGACCATGACACTTAAGGACACAAAGCTTTAAGCTTCCCCCACTCGCCCATTTCTGCCCAAATTCCCACCAGGTATGGGGGCTGAAAAAAAGGCTGTGTGGAATTTGGGGACCAAAACTGGCAAAGGAGAAGCTTAAACGCTCCTCTCCCAGAGCACCATTCTCCTGATCTGAATTGGGGCCACACATGCTTGCAGGAGGTAAGGAAAATAATCCTGCATAGCTTCAGTGATTTGGAAAGCATTGAGTTTGGACCCAAGATTTGCTGGAAAAGCTTGTTGGAAAAAGGAGGTGCTGAAAGCTCCTGCCTAATTTGTACTGGTAGAGAGTTCCAGAGAATGGGCACTATGGTACTAAAGGCCCTGTTCTGAGCCATTCTGGACTAAACATCTGACACCTTGGGCAAAACCAAGAGGGTATCTCCTGATGAGCACAGGTAGGGGATCAGGGGATCTCTTCAGTTCACACGGAACTGTCTCACTCAAAGGAGCTGAGCACCCCACTGGGATTGCAATGCAACACAAAGTCTACAGACTTGATTTTGCAGCTTAGCCAACGCCCTGCAGCCTCCACTTGCATTCGTCCTTTCGAGGTCCTATCACAGGCCAAAGTCCCCATCCTATGTGTGTGAAAGAAAAACAAACAAGGAAAATTGGCAGCGACGTTTATTTTTCTCTCTGATAAAAAATATAGGCAGTGCTTCATTATATAGCAGTGATGCCTTAGAATCACTTGACATGGATCAATTAACTACCCTTTTGTCCGTACAAAATGGTTAAAAGAGGGGGAAATTGTAGCTTTTATCCTATTCCTGCAATTGTCTGCAATGATGAAGAACAGTGATTTCAATTCGCATTCACTATTGTGAAGAGAAAACTGGATCATAGGACTTCTGGTTTATTCATAAGCAATAAGAAAATGTGATCATGAAAACTATTTGCTTCTTTTCTTTTCAAAGCACAAATGCTCAGCATTCTTTGAGCAAGGAACAGTGATGTTTGCCTCTTCACAGAAGGACAACCGCCACTTTCAATGGCAGCATTATCTCCATCAAAGCAGACATGCATTGGAAAACAAAACACTTTGCATGCATTAAAACAGATGTTTCAGGTCATTTGCTTTGTCTCACAATACACTGAATGTGATGGGAGCAACCGATCTTAGAAAGAAAAAAGAAGGGAGGGGAGATTTTAAAAAGAAAAGAAAAAAGTAATGGATTTAATCCAACACCATGCTAGTGTAAGTTCCTCCCTTTCAGCCCTCAAAAATCTGCTCTGGAGGTTTTCTCAACCCTCTGGTAACAATTTTGAGGGCTTGGGGGTGGCGGCTATGGGAACTGCCCCCATCCTGTTCCACTGACACAGAAGTAGTTCCATTAGCAAAATGTCACTGTTGGGTACAGCCCTATATTTAAAAAGAAAATAAGAAAATAAAAATGCAAAGGGCAGTAACCAATGGTGTCATTCTGCAAACTCAAACAGCCAATTCTTTCCATTGCAAAAGCTGCTGGGCAAGTGTAATGCATGACCAGTTGCACAAGGGCAATGTGCAAGTGGTTGCAGAAATGTAACTTTTTGAAGGGCTTTTTGCCTCGAACTGCATTTCTAGTGTAAAAGCATGATACCTATGCATCTGATTCTGCCTACTGCAAACCAGAGGCAAAATTTAAAAAATGGGTAAGTAATCTTAGAAAAAGTATTATTTACAGTAGTTTTCTAGCCCACTTTTCAGAATGGAAAACCTCACGAAGTAGACTACAACATGCTTTAAAATACAAATTAAAGGAATCCATAAAAACTATACACAATACCTAAATAATTAAAATAATGAAATAAGACTGCTTCCCAGAAAAAAACTCAGTTAAAAGAATAGTATACTAATTTTATACAGACTGGAATAAAAAAGTATTTTAAATCCTCCTAAAGGCAAGCAAAAAGGAGGCCATGCACACTTCTTGGGAGAAGGAATTCCAAAGGTGTGAGGCCACCCTAGAAAGGCCCTGTTACTAGCTCTCTTCAGGTATTCTAAAACTTACAACAATAAATGAGGAGGGAAAGTGAAAGCAAGCACTCTACCACTGCCCCTTCATCCTTATTCTTGTCAGCCTTGTCGTGTTCATATGAACTTCTTAAACAAGGAACCTCTTCTATCCATGGAGGTTCTCCAGATGATGTAGAACCCTGATTTCCCAACCTGTATAAAGATTTTCCCAGCAGAAGACTTCTTCCATGGAACTCTTCATGGTGGTTGTCCATGTGGAATCCATCCCTATTATTATGAATGGATTCACCATGCTACGCTTTGCCCTATGTTCATGTAACTGGTATTAGTTAAGCAACATGGTGCACTAAGTGGTCAGTTCCTTAAGTGTTTTTAATCAATGTTTGTCACTACTTTCTCAGAGACTTCCTTTAAGTCCATAGGACATGCAAGCTGACTGATAAAACAGATGCCCCAAGACTATGAACCTTTTCACCTTTCAATGTTGCTGAGATGTTGCTATTCCACAATAATCCAGAAGTGGACTCAACTGTGGTTCTAGGCAGTACTTAATATAGTGCTACATGCTCTGACAATCTCAGAATGCTCATCTCCATGGTGGAGGCAAAAGTGGGCAGTGCCTGACTCTTCTAATTAATGCTTTCCTGAAATAGTTTCCGCTTCAGCTCCATCCCCTTTGCTTCCTTAACCTCACCAACTCCTCATTTTTGTGTCATCAGTGAGATAACAAACCTATGTTTTTAACTATTATATCTGCAAGTTGAAGAGGACAGGCTGGGCTTCTTCTCTCCCTCTTCCTGTCTTGGTAATGCCAACTGTCTCTGCTTCCTCCATCCTTTTCTGATTTGGAGTGGTGGTGCAGGTGGGTTGAGGGGCAGAGATAAAGGTTCCTCACTCCTGCACCAATGCTGAGAACTCTTTGCGAATGACAATTTATGGCTTGCTGGTTGCATTTGGGCTTGATGGCTCACCCCATGTGCAGGCCAGAGAGGGGTGAATTCTCAGTAAAAGCGCTGGTGACTTAGTAGCCCTCATTTCCCCTGTCATGCAGGCAGGATCTACATTATTGCTTTAAATGAGTTTATAATGATATTGACAATTGTTGGGGCCTAGGACAGTCTCCATATACAGTTTTCAAACCATTTTCAAAGTGGAATATCCTGCTTGGTGCAGATCTGGGCCAGGTCTAATAAGAGTTCTGATAGCAAGGAATCAAGAAGAATATAGTTACACACCTGGTTTTGTACAAGAATTTTATGCAGATATGAAAAGGGTAAATAAAAAAGCTGCTTGCAGCATGAACGGAATCAGATTTAACACAATATATTTATTGCTGTCACATTGGAGTACTGCTGAGACCTGGGAAGCTCCTGTGGTAAACAGCGGGTTTTGAATTGCTGTGCAAAGGCAGCCTGATTTTCTCCTTCTTCGTGAGCAGCCCCTTGGTGAAGCAACACCAGTGCCGCGTCCCGCTTTTTGTTTCAATGGAATTGTAAATTGTGGTGCCTAAATTATGTCTCCATGGAGATGCCAACAAAATCCAATAACATGACTAGATGTTGTAAACACTCACATCCTTTCAAAACAAATGCACCTGACAGGAAGCCCATGTGTCCCATTCTTTACACTTACAATGGAATCAACACTAGATTGCTCATACTTGAAATGCTGAGCCGTTTTATAATTTTAATCTGTGAATCTGAAGCAGAGCATAGCAGGGGTAGGAGAATCCATGGTTCCTTGAGAGATTTGCCAGAATTGCAAGATCTTTTAAGAAATAACAACAACAATCCTCATTTTCAAAGTGCTATACAATTATTATGTTGAAGATAACAAATCTTGCACGAAGGCTTACAATTTAAATTGAGATAAAATGCTTAGGAAAGGGAAAGAGAAATGAGAGGCAGAGAGCAGAGGTTAAAGTCTCAGGAAGGAGCAGCAAAAGGGAAAGAACAGGCATGTGAAAGAAATGAAAATGTGAATGTAATCTGTACAAGAATGAATTGGCACCATTGTTTATGACCTGTCATGTTCACATACCAAAGCTTTATTATGAATGCAACACCTACAAGGTGGGCATTTTGCCCACACCACCCCCAACAGGGCACAGAGTAGAATGAGTCCAGCAGCAAGTGTCCAGGAACTTCCAGTTAACTAAGAGTGCATCAGACAGGCCAGGACCAGGAACAGCTCCTAGGGCAAACGCCCAGTGTGATAGAAGTTGCTTCAAGAAAGGCCTGAGCTTAACTAGTTTCCTAAAGAGTGAAACAGGCCTAGCTGCAAGAACAGAAAAGAACAGAACTCTGGCTTGAAGCCCGACATGATGGACTCCCTTGCTGACTTCCAGGACAGCAAATTGTTAAGTATATGAAAAGAAATACTTGCTTAGTCATTAAAATTGTGTGTGTATGGCTATCTCAGGGTTAAACAGAGAAAGTATATCTGTGGGCAATTACCTTGAGATAGAGGCTGTTCTGGGAACCTTGCCAAGATTCTAAGTTAGCCTCATCACAGCTGTATGTAATGTAGATAAGAATTGTGTAAGATGTGTATATAGTTTCTCACTTTGTAAAATGTTACTGATCACTGCTTACTGATCACTGCTCTCTGATCACTGCTCTATGATCACTGCTCTCTGTGTATGCCTCAGTGTGCTGATCTGAACTGATCTGAATTGAACTGCACAGAAGCCTGAAGGAAATAAACCAGCTCTGCTGTGTAAGACCTGCGTGATGTGTGTTTGTTTCTGAGCACAAACAGAGTTCCAGAAGGAGAAAAGTTCTGGCACAATAACCCAACAAAGGTTATGGGCCCAGTCTAGTCTAGACCAGCCTAATCCAGGCAGAAGAACCAGAACTTGATGGGAACGGTGCAGTATCAGAACCAGAACCAGGAGTCTGCTAAAACAGAAAACTGTTGATGAAGGAAGACATCAAGCTAAAGCCAGTGCTGCAAAGTGAGGAAAAATCTCAGTCGGCTGACTCTGAGGAGGACTCTGAGCAGGAGGACGGTGAGATACCAATTCCTAAAGCAGAGGGAATGGCAGGAGCTAATATGTCTGGTTTGCATCAATTGTTGGAAAAGCTGACTGACTCTAACTATGCATTATGGTCTTACAAAATGCAAATGTATCTGATTCAGGCTGAACTGTGGTATGTAGTCACAGAGGATCCACCAGATAGAGCAGATCCACAGAATGCTAAATGGTTTAAGGACGATGCAAAAGCAATGGCAGTTATTGCATTAGCTGTGGAAGACTCTCAAATTTCCTTCATTCAGTTTTTGAATACATCAAAAGAGTGCTGGAATGCGCTACAAGCTGTATATCAAAGAGAAACAGCGGGCAGTAAAATAATTCTGACCCGGAAGCTGTATGGAATGAAGCTGAAACCAGGGGAGTCTATGTCAAACCATTTGAAAAGCATGAGAGAAATCTTCAATCAACTCAGGGCACGAGGGATGGAGTTTACAACTATACACCAAGTCTATGTGATTTTGTCAAGTCTTGATTCATCGTACGACGCGGTTGTCACCATGATGGAAAGTCAAGAGGAGAAAAATTTAACCCTCGAGTATGTAGCTGGAAAACTACTGGAAACCTATGAAAGAAGACAAGCTTCAAAACAACAGAGCCTTAAACTTCCTGTGGCTGAATTTCAACAAAGCCATAAATCTTCTGACGTGGTGGCTGCATTAAAGGCAAGGAAATGCTTTAACTGTGGTTCCACAGGACACTTAAGGCGGGATTGCAACAACAAGAAGAAAAAGCTGTTGACAGCAAAGTGGAGAGAAGAAAACAACATGAATGAAGCTGAATCAACAAAGAAGTGTCTTCTAGCAAGAATCAAAGAGACAATGAATCCTTGGTTTTTGGACTCTGGGGCTTCAATAAGTATGGCAAAAGACAAACTTTCATTTGTTACCTTGGAAACTTCTACTTCAGAGCAAAAGTGTGTTACCCTTGCAAATGGAACAAAAATCCAGATTTGTGGTGTGGGTAATGTATATTTTGATTGTCTGGGAGTTGAACTACAAAGTGTTTTATATGTACCAGAATTGGAAACAAACCTTCTAAGTGTGTTTCAGTTAACAGAAATGGGGTATGAGGTTTGTTTTACTGAAGAAAATTGTACTATAAAACAGGGAAACAAGGTGTGTGTGCAGGGAATAATGAAAGATTCTTTGTATGTGATTAATACTTGTACAGAAAATGAAGTTGTAGCCAGCAAAGTCACAACAAAAACAATAGCCAATTGCAAACCACACCAAGAGTGCATCCATTTAACTCATAAAAGGTTTGGTCATGCTAACTATAAAACAATTTCTAAGATTCCAGAATTGTGTGAAGGGGTGAAAATCAAACCATGTTCTAACTATGTAGAATGTAATGTATGCAGTGAAACCAAGTGTCATAAGTCAAACATTCCAAAACATAGTGAGAGAACAACAAAAAGAATTTTTGAATTAATTCATGCAGATCTTGCAGGTCCTTTTGAGACAAGTCAAGGAGGAAACAGATTTTTCTTGTCTATTGTTGATGATTACAGTAGATTTGGATTTGTGTATGTGTTAAAACAGAAGAGTGAAACTTTTGGAAAGTTTAAAGCGTTTGTTAAGTGGAGTAAAAATAGATTTAAAGAACCTATAGCTAATCTAAGAACGGACCGGGGAGGTGAATTTCTTAGCAACCAATTTAAAAAATTCCTCAGTGATGAAGGTATACAACATGACCTTACTGCTCCATATTCACCATTTCAAAATGGAGTTGCAGAAAGGAAAAACAGAACCTTGCAGAACATGTTAAGAGCTCTATTGAAAGAGTCAGGATTGTCTAATCTGTTCTGGGCAGAAGCTTTGTCCACCTCAAATTATTTGTTAAACAGGCTTTACCACTCTGTACATGAAAAAACTCCATATGAAATGTTTTACAAAAGAAAACCTAGAGTGTCACATATAAGGGTTTTTGGAAGTAAATGTTTTGCTCATATTCAGAAAGAAAACAGACCAGGAAAGCTAGCTCAGAGAGGTTTGGAATGTAAACTGTTGGGATATGATACACAAACAAAAGGCTATCGTTTGTGGTCTCCATATCACAAAAGTGTAATTGTGAGCAGAGATGTAGTTTTTCATGAACAAATGCAGGAAACAAAACAGTATGTAAGTTTGCCTGTAGAACAGAAAGCTGTAGAAACAGAAGAAATTCCTGAACAATCTCAGCAAGAGAGGGAGGGGGAAGAAACTGTAGAGGAGGAAACTATGCCTGTAACTATGCCAAGACGATCAGAAAGGGAACACAAAGCTCCAATTCGTTACTCAGATGAATACCAAAGCAAACAGGTTTCTCATAGAGCTTTACTAATAGCCTATGAACCTACCTCATTTGAGGAAATTCAGGAAATGGAACCTACAGAAGCTCAGGGCTGGCATGAAGCAATGTCAGAGGAAATCAGAGCAATGGAAAAAAATGAAACGTGGGAGCTAGTACCTTTACCTGAAGGTCGTAAAGCCATTACCTGTAAATGGGTATTCAAAGTAAAACAAAATGAGAAAGGACAGGTGGAACGTTCAATGGAAAAACACAAAGAGATGCTTTTAAAGCTGGGTCTCAGATTGTAACACAATTTAAACAACATGCGCAAGAGGAGGACTGTTAAGTATATGAAAAGAAATACTTGCTTAGTCATTAAAATTGTGTGTGTATGGCTATCTCAGGGTTAAACAGAGAAAGTATATCTGTGGGCAATTACCTTGAGATAGAGGCTGTTCTGGGAACCTTGCCAAGATTCTAAGTTAGCCTCATCACAGCTGTATGTAATGTAGATAAGAATTGTGTAAGATGTGTATATAGTTTCTCACTTTGTAAAATGTTACTGATCACTGCTTACTGATCACTGCTCTCTGATCACTGCTCTATGATCACTGCTCTCTGTGTATGCCTCAGTGTGCTGATCTGAACTGATCTGAATTGAACTGCACAGAAGCCTGAAGGAAATAAACCAGCTCTGCTGTGTAAGACCTGCGTGATGTGTGTTTGTTTCTGAGCACAAACAGAGTTCCAGAAGGAGAAAAGTTCTGGCACAATAACCCAACACAAATGGCCTTGGGTGATTTGAGACCTGATGGAGTTCCTTATTTGAACCTCCAGCCCCGAAGGAACAACGTCCACCCAGCATCTCCCCCACCACATACATATATAATATTTTAATTAGGGATGTCGCAGGAATCCGAGATGGGGATGGAGTCCGTGGATTCTGCAGCAGACCGGCTGGTTTGGTGTCATGTGGATTCTGTGGACCTATGGGCTGGTTTTTCACTGGTGGGGGGGAGTTGCATTAACGAATGAGTGCTGATGTGAATCAGTGGGTGTAGAATGAAATGATGGTAAAAACAAAAAAATCCATCATAAACTGACGACTGAATGAAAGACACCAGAAACTCCACAAAACTCAGATGGAAGGGATTTAATGGACCTAAGCTTCCATATTTTATATTTTATGCTGTACCTTGTGGTTTTAATTTTAATGAACTGCCCAGAGAGCTTCGCCTATTGGGTGGCATAGAAATAAATAAATAAATAAAATCCTTGTATCTATAGTGGGGTCATCACTGAAGAGCCACTTTATAATTTTTAGTACCAGTATAGTTTTTAGGAGCGCTGTGGATGTTGCTGCCATATCATTTGTTTCTGCAGCTCTTGTTATTCAGTTGACTCTTTTGCTGGTTGAACATAGGATGGTGACTATGGCTGCAATCCTATAAAGAAGCAATGCAGAATCTCAGGGCCACGGGCCAAATCCAGCACACCTGGAGTCCCAATGTGGCTCTGACAGGTAATCCAGTGGGGTGGAGAGACAGAGCTGCTCCGGAAATCATAGCGGAGAATCACCTCATCAGAGCCCTGCTTCGATTTTAAGAGCAGAGCAGACCCGCTCTGCACCCCTACCATTCACGCAAGAGAAAAGGTACAAAGGCTTCCTTTGCACCTTTGCTCTTGCATAAATTGGGCCTTTATGGCTCCCGTTTACATAACATGGGGCGGGTGGATGGTTGCCAAGCACTTCTCGGGCTTCGCTGAGCCTCAAAGGAAGCTTGCGTGCCCATCCCTATACCGGACCCTCCAATTATTTAGTAGTCTCCTGGCTTTTGTGCAGGTTTTTCCATATTCTAAAACATTGAATTGTTTTTCCTAAAGCTTAGGAGCAGTAAGAGTTTTAAGCAAAAATGTGATGGTATTTTTTTGTGTTTTGTCCCCCCATTTTCCCTTTGGCCCTGCTCACCCATACAATATGGCCCCTGCAAAGTTCTCCAGAATTGAATTTAGCCTTCCAGCAGAAAGAGCTTCAATAGCCCTGCTATGCACACTTATGTGGGATTGAACTATATGTGACAATGACATTAGCTCTGGACTAGTGGCCACTTGTCTTACCAGGACTATAGGATCTTCCTTCCTATGAAATATTCCTTGTCTCACAAATGTTGTCACGAACCACCCAGAGAGCCTTGGCCATTGGAAATGTATCAAAATGAAAATAATAATAATAATAATAATAATAATAATAATAATAATAATAATAATAATTTATTACATAATTTTATAAGGAGCATTTTATTATGAACGTTAAATTGTCATTTTTATTTTGTGGTTATAATGTTCCTCTTCCCCCCTCCCACTTCCTGCAAATTATGACCTGGAGAATCATTCATTCAAATTTACTGTCAGCAATTTCGAGTAAAACTATTCAGATTAATGTCAATTATAAAGAATTTTCAGAAATCATTTCTATGATATACTGCTTCATTTTTATTTTTATTTTTTAAAAAAAGACTATTGTTTTTCCTTCTCATTCAACTCATTGTCACATATTTTGATAAGTAGTGTTCAAGGCTTCCTTCCCCATGACAAAATATTAAGCAAGATTGGGAGGGGGCATTTTTATAACTCGTAATTAGATGAATGCTATGTATATTTGTATATATCCAGTGACACTACTATGTGTTTTGTCTCTTACTAGCTGATGACTTCAGTAGTGGCCCTACTACTGTTGCTATGGAAATGCCCCTGGATTTCACACAACCAAAAATTTCAAAGATTAACAAATTTTATTGCTTCTAAATCTATAAAGAACATACTGAAAGTATGGTTTTCTTCTTGTTTTACGTAAGCAAAATTGTTGCGAATGGTACTTTCTATAATTTATTATCTCTAATTTTAAACATAATCTGACCACTGCTGCTTTATTCAAAATAATGTATTATTTCTAATCTTTAAATCCATTCATCAATCTATCACTTTCTTTCATGACATCTATTTACATTTTTATTCACTGTGTTAATCTTTTATTTATACATATCCCTTGACACTAATATACATTGTCACAATAGTATATCTGCATTACCAAGTTATGCATCATTTATTATTTCTCAAAGTTAACCAAATTCTCATTGTTATTTTTTTCACCATTGCCAAAAGCATTACTGGGATATATTTAGGGTTAATACTTTACAAGGTCCAGAAAATGATTAGATAAGAATATTTTATAAAGCCTACTTTCTGAGAACTATATTTTTTGAACAAGAGAAAACGTCTGAAATTAGAATTGCTACAGTAATAATTGAACACATTATCTCTGAAATAATTTTAAATATCTTGTGGATAATTCATGAGGCAGGATCCAACTGGAGCCTTCCACATGTGGCCAGCCCTGCCAGTTCTGGCCCACACTGAGCCTGTCTTGGTCCATAGGCGGGCCCTGTGTGATGTTTTATAGTGCTTTTGAGGGCAAGCCCTGAAACAAGTGGATTCACTTGTTTCTGGAAGGGGCAGGGATCCAGTGACCATTCCTCTTCCAGAAATGAGTGTTTCTATTCATTTCAGGGTTTGCCCTCTGCCCCGGAAATGCTATATCATGGTCATGCAAGTGGTAGAGGTCACTTGCAGAAGGCCTCAATTGGATACTGCCTATCTGGTGCAAACCAAAATTAGCTTACTTTTGCATTTGTAATTGCTATTAGAGAGTCTGGAATCACTATAGAGAAACAGATTAATTACGGTTTTCATTAAATCATGGGCTGTCATTTAGCTTCATCAAACCAGTGTTTCCAGCTTATAATCTGCTTTGACTGTGAAGCACTCCCATGCATCCTGCTTTAATTGTGCTTCTTAACCAAAAGAACCAACGTATTTTACTACCCCTTTAGGAGCAAATCTTTTGTTGTTCTCCAAACGGCCAATGGGGGTGCAGGAGGATGATTTGTATGTTTAAAGTACAAATTAAACAAATGCTTACATCTGCGTAAGTTTTAAAGATAAAGACATCGAAATTGGCACAGTAATAGATATTAAGGAGGGCTTTAAGCATACCAAATTTGAATCGGATTGGGTCATCCGTTGATTTTTTAATGATTTTTTACATTTCTCCCCCTTAAACCCTTTTCCTGGTATGCAAAGGATCTTAGGAGCACTGCCGCCCGGGGTGTGATATAGCCAACAACAACAGCGATGACAGCTTTACGCTATGGGGATAATTCAAGGGAAACGGGTACATGTGATGAAGCTCATTATGTGGGAATCCTGAATTATGGTTTAACTGTGGGTTACTAACCATAAATAAACCAGCATTCACAATCCAATAACAAACCATGAGTTCTCTTCCTGGGATGTTTGTGGTTAACAACTACTAGTTGAACCACATTACAGAGTCTTCACATAATGACAACCCACAATTCAACAAAACCCATACTCAACCCATATTCAACACATTTTTTGGGTTGTTGTTATGTGTGAACCCAGCCAGAGGATTACAAGATGGTAGAAGCTCATAAGCTAAATAAGTGAGAACCTGACTTTAAAAAAAAAGTTTAAAAGAACGTATTCAAACAGCTAGCAGAACCACCTTTCTTATTTCCTATTGATGCTGTCTCTTAATTTTCAGTATTTTTGGTATCTACTTATATCCCCATACCAAAAAAGGGAAACACTAAAGAATGTTACAACTATCGTACAGTGGCACTTATTTCACATGCCAGCAAGGTAATGCTCAAGATCCTGCAAGGTAGACTCCAGCAATTCATGGAGTGAGAATTGCCAGATGTACAAGCTGGGTTTAGAAAAGGCAGAGGAACTAGAGACCAAATTGCCAATATCCGCTGGATAATGGAGAAAGCCAGGGAGTTCCAGAAAAACATCTATTTCTGTTTTATTGACTATTCTAAAGCCTTTGACTGTGTGGATCATAACAAACTGTGGCAAGTTCTTGGTGGTATGGGGATACCAAGTCATCTTGTCTGCCTCCTGAGGAATCTGTATAACGATCAAGTAGCAACGGTAAGAACAGACCACAGAACAACGGACTGGTTTAAGATTGGGAAAGGAGTACGGCAGGGTTGTATGCTCTCACCTTATCTATTCAACTTGTATGCAGAACACATCATGCGACGTGCTGGGCTTGACGAATCCAAGGCTGGAGTTAAAATCGCAGGAAGAAACATTAACAATCTCAGATATGCAGATGACACCACTTTGATGGCTGAAAGCGAGGAGGAGCTGAGGAGCCTTATGACAAAGGTGAAAGAAGAAAGTGCAAAAGCTGGGTTGCAGTTAAACCTCAAAAAAACCAAGATAATGGCAACCAGCTTGATTGATAACTGGCAAATAGAGGGAGAAAACGTGGAGGCAGTGACAGACTTTGTATTTCTGGGCGCAAAGATTACTGCAGATGCTGACTGCAGCCAGGAAATCAGAAGACGTTTACTTTTTGGGAGGAGAGCAATGACAAATCTTGATAAAATAGTTAAGAGCAGAGACACCACACTGACAACAAAGGTCTGCATAGTTAAAGCAATGGTATTCCCCGTAGTAACCTATGGCTGCGAGAGCTGGACCATAAGGAAAGCTGAGCGAAGGAAGATAGATGCTTTTGAACTGTGGTGTTGGAGGAAAATTCTGAGAGTGCCTTGGACTGCAAGAAGATCAAACCAGTCCATACTCCAGGAAATAAAGCCAGACTGCTCACTTGAGGGAATGGTATTAAAGGCAAAACTGAAGTACTTTGGCCACATAATGAGAAGACAGGATACCCTGGAGAAGAGGCTGATGCTAGGGAAAGTGGAAGGCAAAAGGAAGAGGGGCCGACCAAAGGCAAGATGGATGAATGATATTCTGGAGGTGGCAGACTTGACCTTGGGGGAGCTGGGGTTGGCGACAGATGACAGAAAGCTCTGGCGTGGGCTGGTCCATGAAGTCATGAAAAGTTGGAAGCGACTGAACAAATAAACAACAACAACAACCCACCCCCACTTGTCCCATCTCCTGTGGCTTTATTTTGCTTGAAAGTAGGGGTGTGCATGGACCCCCTGATCCACTTCTTCCCGATTTGCAACTTCCAGATCTGGTCCGCTCCACCTATGGTCCACTCCGCTTCGCTGCGGAGCTCCGGATCCGGATCAGAGCTCCGCTTCCCCCCCATAGACTTGCATTGAAATCCAAAAACGCCTACATCTTTTTTCTGTTAATGTTAGAAACCTCAAACTTGGCACCATGATAGCTTATCCATGTATACACATGCATGCCAAGCCTCAAGCAAATCCAAGCATCCTCTGATTTTGGGGGGATTTTTGAAAATCGGACACCCCATTTTCAGAAATGGGATTTACTCTGACATTTTGACAGATAAAAACTTTGAAGCAAGCACCCTCACAGATGCCATCTAGATCCATATTCATGTCCAGTTTCAAGTAAATCCCATAATTCCCTGATTTTTGACGGGGGTTTAACCTTTAAAGCATCACCCCTAACCCCAATTCACACTCCTTTCGATATCTCTGTCAATTTTCACGTTAGAAATGTAAAATTAGGCACCATGATACCTGATCCATGTATACACATGCATGCCAAGTCTCAAGCAAATCCAAGTATCCCCTGATTTTGAGGGGATTTTTCAAAATCTGACACCCCATTTTCAGAAATGGGATTTACTCTGACATTTTGACAGATAAAAACTTGGAAGCACGCACCCTCACAGAAGCCATCTAGATCCACATTCATGGCAAGTTTCAAGCAAATCCCATCATCTCTTGATTTTGGTGGATTTTTTCCCTTTTAACTCACCCCAATTCAAGTCCCATGCTAGAACTCTGTCAATTTTCATGTTAGAAATGTCAAATTAGGCACCATGACACCTGATCCATGTATACACATGCATGCCAAGCCTCAAGCAAATCCAACCCTCCCCTGATTATTGGGGGATTTTTGAAAATCTGACATCCCAGAGGCGGGCACAGAGGAGGACAGGCAGCAAGCATGCCAGAGGCTTGTGGGGTTGAACCACAAAGCCCATCATGTAGTACAGCTTCCAAGCACCAGGCGGGCAAAGAGGCAGGCTGAGATGTACCACTATGCCAAAGATCTATGGGGAAGTCACTCCCAGCAGATGCCCCACCACAACAGCACCCAGGCGGAGGTGGGAAGGCAGGCATGCAGCAGACATTTCTGGGGGCACAAGGAAGTGAGCCAAGGATTGTTTCAAAGCCAGTAATGCAAACCATCCCTGTGAGGCGGGAGCAGCACAGAGAGATGCCTTTTCTTTTGCATCTCATAACTAGGAGGCTAGGAGGATAAGAGTAAAGCTTTGTGATCCTTGCTTCAGAGTTGATTGACTACACTGTGATCACAGCCATTATTAAACAACAACAAAATAACATTAATAATAGCAGTACTAATTAATATTAATAGCAATACCAACAACAACAACAACAATAACAATAAGGAGTTGAACCACAATGAAAGCCTGCCTGACTTCACTGAAGAGGAAAAGCCAGGATAGCTTGGGCTATGGGGTGTATAAATATAAAATGTAATAAATAAACAAATAAACAAAAGAGGGGTGGAATTAAAAGCAGCAGTGCTGCTGAATAAACAACAAGAAGATTTTTTTTAAAAAAAGGCTATGTCTGTCTTTTACCATTAAGAGGAAAGTGGACGTGCCCAGGGAGAGGGGGAATTATGCCAATTTGACTGGCCCTAAGTAAGTACCAGTCTTTAAGAACTACCTGACACTTCAACTCATGACAGGCATAGCTTCTCCAGTCTCCACTGGTTAATCCTTGGAGGGCTCTGATGACCCTCCAAGGGCAGGAGTGTGTGCACTGGGCACGTCCACATGCCCTAGGGGACCTCATCCCCTTGCACCACATCTATTCAGTTGTTCACCAAGGTTAGGGTGGGTAGCAGTGCTGTGTTTCCTATCTGTTATTTATTTGCTTAGTATATGATTTCAGGTTGTGTTTGTGCGTTTGGTGGGGCTACTGTTTAAAAAAACGCTGGGAAAAGTCCGTTCAGAGACTAAGAAAGAAAAGTTTCCAGTATCCCAAGTTACTAAGTATCCCATTTTGCTTATCCCCCCTCCAACTTTGGGATTGGAGGATACTTCATCAGGTGATCATGATTGGGAGTTGAATCTGCCTCTCAGCACTTCAAAAAGATACCTCTCCCGCTTTTTTTACCCTATTTTTTTAAAAAATATAGCAAGCAAACTGCAGCACGCAAAGTGCTGAAAATAGGCTCAAAATGACCCCCACCCACGACTCTCTAAGCACAACAAGTTTCAAATAGATAGCTTGAAAAACAAAAAAGTTATCCACCATTCTTTTCTGCAATGCAATCCTATGGGCGAAAAAATCCAAAATGGCGGGCGTAGCACTCCGCGAAAAGAGAAGTGATTCACTTATGGTTGCTTCTCTTCGCCATGCTTCTCCAGCCCCCCGATTCGCTTCTCCTCCGCCTCAGGCGGAGGTGGATCACCCCGGTTCGCTGTTGCTTCTCCGATTCTAAGCAAAGCAGATCACACCCCTACTTGAAAGTAATGTCTTCCCCATTAGGCATACTTCTAAAACTTGAATAAAAAACCAACAGCATTCATAAGAGAGAGGCCTTCACATTCAAGACAATTAAGTGTAGCACATTTGAACTTTCAAACAAACTGTTGGCATGGAAACAGAAAGCATTTACTGTTAGAAGGAAGAGATGGCAATGTGGGAATATGCTTTAAAAAACTCTATATGTTCAAAATTCTATTGTTTGATTTGTTGAAAAGGGTTCTTGTGCTTATAAATCCACTTCAGTCAGCTGTCTCAATTAAAACCACGTAAGGAAAGAGTGCCCAAGAGCCATAATACCACATTCTTGCCTTACAAAAATTTGAAAGATAACTTCTAACAGTTTTATGCCCTAATAACACTGCTGGTGTGTGCTTGTACAGCAAGCCTGAGTATTATCTTTCTCTCTTAGTCAACATGCCTCCTACAGAGCAGCCGGGGCATTCAAATAACACTAATAGTAAAACAGCAAGGAATCAGAAATGGCGTACTAACAATATAAACTTCTTAGCTTTAAGGGCAAGAAAACTTAGACCTTAATGCATGATTAGTAAGGAGTATTGACAACAATAACGCTAAACTAATAAACATAAGCCATAGCAGAGTTATCTAGTAGGCCCTTGTCTCCATGCTGCGGTTCATAAAGGGCCCTGGCTTACAATGTCGCACAAGGCAGGACACAGCCCACCAGGCTGATGTGAAGGCTCTGGGAACACAGTGATGGCTAGGGTGACCATATTTTGGAAACCAAAAAGGAAGACAACATGGCTGGCCTCCAAGGGGGCGTGGCCAGCCCCCAAAAGGGCATGGCCGGCTCAACCAGGCCCTGGTCACATGTCTGATTCTACAGCTCTAATTCTTAATTTTAAAGTCCAGTTGTACAAAAATATCCCCATCAAGTGTATTACTATCTTCAGCATAGAAAAATAAGCCATTCTTGGAGCAATTAGCTAAACCTATCCCAAAATTCACAGGCAAGTTCCTTTTAAGTGCAATCTCAAACACTTGGTTTATTTCAGACTTGTTCAGATTTTCATCACCTGGTTCTTTCCCATTAATCTAAGAGAAGAACAATTATATTGATGAGGCTTCTTGCTCAGCTGGCATACTAGCTCAGTATCAACAAGTCTGCCTCAAATGGCTCTTCCTACTCTTATTATGTGAACCATTGTGTGAGCCTTAGGCCGTTTCTACACCTGCCTTTCCCCCAGGATTGTCCTGGGATTATACCTGTGCATCCAAGGCCTTAGCTAGACCTAAGGATTATCCCAGGCAAATGGAGGGGTCATCCCTGCCTGCTCCCAGGATCCCTGTGTGTCATTTGGATGCACAGGGATGATCCCGGGACAATCCCAGGATATAGGCCTGGTCTAGCCATGGCCCAAATGACACACAGGGATCCCGGGAGCAGGCAGGGACGATCCCTCCATTTCCCTGGGATAATTCTTAGGTGTAGAAAGGGCCTTAGTGGGACATGGACACACTGAATAGTTTTGAATGGAGATATATATATATATATATATATATATATATATATATATATATATATATATGGGAATAGCAAGCTAGCCAGAACAGTTCTGCAAACAAAAAGAAAGCTAAATTAGTCTCATCAATTATTCATTAGGGATTATTCACACAAACGTCTCTTCCTGATATACGACGTTGTGAAAAGCATCTGTATTTCAAATTTCAAAAAGTTCTCCAGGGGTGTTGCAAAAAGGAGGAGAAGGAGAAAAAAGAAGTGCAAACACTGACAAAACTTATAAATGTCATTATCTTATCTAATGACATGCCCCAGTTTATAAAAGAGAGTTCAAAGACACAACATTATTGTTTTTTAGGGCAAAGTAATCCCAGGTGGTAGAGGTTTCTATTCTTATCTCTCTTTCAGTGTTCTCTATAATTATAAACTTTTAGCTTTGTCTTGTTTCGCTTGATATTTGTTACTATAGAGCAAATCTAGAGTTCCTGAATTGTGTGAATATATTCATTATATCTGTTGAAAAATTCAAAGCGTGAGCTAATCAAGCCTTTCCCAATCTGCTGTACCACATCCTTTAGACTACAACTCCCATTGTCCATAACCATTCTGTAGCCCATGGCCTGCTGTTTCACAGGCTGCCAGGCACACCAACATTCTTGTGCTTGCTTGTCTGGGCATACCAAGTGACAAAACTTTGGGCTCAGCATTGCATTCCCAAAGAGAGCATTCTCCCTGGGACATAGTCATATGAGCAGAGGCGGTAGGTTGCTTGAGTAAGCAATGTCGTTCAAACCCCTTATGAATAGGTAAATTCACAGGAATAACCAGTGAGATTCCAGGAGGATGGTTTTTGTATCATGTCGTTGTTGTAAACACACACACGAAAGAAAGAAAGAAAGAAAGAAAGAAAGAAAGAAAGAAAGAAAGAAGTGGTTGTAGTAGGGGAAGGAAATGCATAACTCCAAAAGGGGGAAAAAGAGGGGACAGATTTGAATAAAATTTATATATGGTGATTTATATGTATAGATGCTAATTTAGAAAGAATTACTATCATTAAAATAGAAATAAAATATAGTGGGGAAGACTGTGATCAGATGACCCACGTGCCGGCTGAGTTTGCTATCCAGGTGCTAACTTCAAGGCCTCTGCTGCTCTCCCTTGTTGTTGTTGTTGTTGTTGTTGTTGTTGTTGTTGTTGTTATTTATTGCATTTGTATACCGCCCCATAGTCAAAGCTCTCCGGGCAGTTTACATAAGATGAAGACACTTAAAAACAATATACAAAATTTAAAAACCATGAAAACATACAATATATCTTTCAATTGGATTTGGACTGGACAGCTTTTCAAACAGAGGACTCCTTCAAATATGTCCTCTGCAGGCCCTTTGAATTGCCCTCCACGCTACTTTTGCTCCATTCAATATCTGTTGCCTCCCGTACTGCTGATTTTTGTGCATCCAGTAAGGTCCATATGCTACACCCTGTTCCTACTTACAGGTTTGTATCATGGAAACAGAATATGATTTGAAGATGGTCTTAAAAAGACATGAAAGGCCCATTCACTGTAAAGATGGATTCAGCACTAACACTCAGTTCCCTAAAATATGTTGATGTGACATGAAATCCCTGAAAGCATTCTTTCTTCTTCATAGCCAACTATTTATGTTCAGGAATATGGCATTTGTTTGTTTGTTTTGCACATTCTTATAACTTGGTACACATCAGTAGCTGGTCCACAGACAGCAACAGCTGGTCATTTGACTAGTCCTAAAAATACGAGTTCAAGAATGCCCAGGTTTTAAAGCATTACTAGAACTGCAACAAAAAGGGGGAAATCATATGCTAAAAAAAAGGTGCTAATAAGCTATTGTTATGAAACAATGACTAAATCTTTGCAATCAATTATTTATAGCTAAGCTATGCAACTATAAATGCATGCAAATGATATTCAAAAGATTGTACTTCTTGATTTTTATCCTGGAACCCCAGGGATAATCCCAATAGTGATACATTGTGAAAAATGAAATTAAGCAAATAAAATTCACATAGCAACTACAGACAAAATCAATTTAATGCTCCTACCATTATAGTGCAGGCTTGGGTATGTGTGTGGGTTTGTCTGTTCCTGGTCCTTAATCAAGAGAAAGTGTGTGTGTGACTGTGGGTCATATGGGACAATATGTGGAATGTGTGATTGCATTTAAAAATGCAGGAGGAGAGGATGTGAGGAAGAGTGTCATGTCCTTACTTGAGGAGTCCTCTTCAGAGGAGGAGCTAGAAGGTCCAGGATGCCCCAGACTGGGGACTGCCATTTGCCTCACAGAAGCCTGAGCCCTCCGGGGAGGTGGTTGCAGGGCCATCCCTGCCAGGAGAAAGAGACTCTGGCCATGGCTAGACCAGGCCTACCGTATTTCTTTGATTCTAAGACACACTTTTCCCCCTAAATAAACAGCTCTAAAAATGGACTGCGTCTTAGAATCGATGGCGTCTTAGAATCGAAGAAATACGGTACATCCCGGGATCGTCCCGGGATCATCCCTGTACATCCAAATAACACACAGGGGATACAAGGCAGGGACGACCCCTCCATTTGCCTGGGATAATCTTTAGGTCTAGCTAAGGCCTATGCCTCTGAGGCAGAGGTTGAGCAGCCCCCTGACCCCAGGGAGTGTCATCGCTTCAAGGAACAGGCTAATAGGGCTCTTGTGTGACTAAGTGCTCGCCTGCAAAGAAGGACTCCTTGGGAGAAAGTTACTCCTCAGGAGTAAGGCTCTGCAGAAGGAAGCTTGATCATGCCAGCTGAGCTCTGGGTGGGGTCCAGCAGGCTGTGGACTTAAAAGCCTGCAGTAGCAAGCAGCCATTGTTGGAACATCTTTAGTCTACCCGCCTTGTGTCATGTTTCCTGAACTGTGCCGCTGCCTGAATACCCTGCTTCTTGACCTCTGGACTGCCTAACGACTCTGCTCTTGGACTATGTAACGTACTGACTGTGTACCTGTGTTTTGAGCTCTTGCCTGTTCTTTGTGACCACTCTTGTTGATGCCTGCTCCTCTTGTCTGCCTGCCCTCAGCTTGGGATTTGACCACTGCTATTGTAATCTGAACTGCAACGAGAATGGTTTACTGCCAGAACAGGACAAAGAGAGACACTGGCATATGAGGAGGGGTCATTAACACTTTTCCTTACCTTGCAGTCCTGACAAAAATCACACACAGAGAGAGCTGTCATTTGTTCTGGGTGGATTTTGCCATTGACTCCAATAGCATTTTCCCACCCAGGTTCATCAGTGGCTTCAGAGCTGGGCTATTTTCATCAGGACAGTATTATAGGATTAGTACCTCCTCTCTATATGTCATGGTTCATGGTGCTCATCTTTTTTTTAATGAAAAAAGGGGTGAAATGCAATCATACATTTTACACATCATCTAGTTCTGCCCTGCATGTGATTGTACCCTGATTCCTGCAGCGCTGGGAAGCAAGAGGCCTTCACTGCTTTCTTTGCTGATACACAAGGATGTAATTTAAAAAGAAGGGGGCCACCCACACATGGGCATTCTTGGCTTTGTGGAATATTTGGGGACATTTGACTTGTCCATTGACCAGTGCTGCAAGCCTAGTTTAAAGAATACACCTTGGGTTGCCCTTGGGCACATCACCATTATTAATGAGGTCAAAATTAAATCATTTCATTCTTACATGTGCATGTGGCAAGAGAAATAGCCTTTGGCCTAAAAAATCTACAAAGTGCACTAGGATCCATACTAGGAATAATGACCCATTTCCCCATGCTGTTCCCGTTATTTCCTGTATGTTCCATTAGAGGGTTTTTTTGTTTTTTGTTTTGGTTTTTTTTTTTAAAGGGGTTAATATACAATTTATGGTTAATTATACAATTCATACTGTAACAATATGGTTTCCACAAGACTCCTCTGTCTTTTATGACACCACAGTATATTCAGCAGAAGGTGACTATGTAGAACAATTACAAGTGTAAAGAAATAGCGATAGTCTAAAACTCTGCACTAGGCACTGATGCCATCTTAATTTTTAGAACATTTTAATTGGTATCTGCATATCTGTGATTCCTCCTCCCCCCACTTGTATTCCCAAGCAAGAGAGGAAAATGGAAAGGAAGTGCTAATCCACTTTATAAATTAGCACAAACACAATGCCAGAGAATTGCCTGCCTTTTATCATTTTGACATTGGCTTGGTAACACATAAGAAAAACAAATCCTGTAACTGCATCCAATTAGCACCCAGGAAGAACTTTATATACACAATCACAATGTGTTGAAGAACACCTTTTCGTCCCGTCCCCCCTCATTCTGATGTAGCCAAACTACTGGCTTATGACAGCCAGTAATTATATGACTGCATCACAAGTTGTTCCTTCCCCTCAAATGCCCCCCCCCAAATTATAGATTAGACCATACAACCTTCTGGCTAGAGAAGAAGGAGAAAAGAGGAAAAAGCAATAGGTGAATATGATAAAATCCTATAAATGCAAGTAATTGATTCAAGCTGTTCTTATAAGCCCCCCAATTCTGCCCACTGGGATTTATAGATTTTATTTATTAGGCACTCAGGGCTGTTTCACACATTACATGGACACAAACCTAGGTTTACCACTAAATGTACACTTCACAGGGGAGCTGCAGCCAGTCCATGGTCTGGTAACAATGTACCTGTTTGATATACATACAATCTTATGCCTAATTCTGCTGCACAGCAGTTAAATGTGCATGAGAAGAGGAAGGTGATATGAAGGCACATAAGAGCCTACGAGTAGACATAAAAACACCAGGCTTAGAATGATAGGGAGGAGGTGGCAAGGAGAGAGACGTCTTCCACCCTTGCTGAAGCTGGTGGACTGCCTACTCCCAACCTGGCAAGACATCACAGATGCAGTGGAGACGCCAATGTCAGTTGCAAGGGAGATCTGGTCTAGGTTCCAGCCAGATAGCTAAAGAAGCTATCCAAGGTGCTGAAGCTAATTTCTGGGGATAGAGTTCAGTAACTTGGATAGCTCCATTAGAGTTCTGACTGGTTCTGAATAATAACCAGAGCAGATTTACTGCCCACTGAAATCGGAGCCATGAGCCTCCACTGCAGAAATAAGGATGATCTAACCCCAAAGCAACTTATTATTCATAGGACTAGTGGTGTAGTGGAACCAGGGCTCACAGAGTCAGTGCCAGGATGCATAAGGACAATGACATAATCTGCCACCCACCTCAAGTTTTCCTGTTCCTTTTCAGCTTTGCTGCAATCCTCACAGTAGCCATTCATTTTACAAAAGTCATTTGTGATCCACAGAAAGAGAAAGATGGATCAACACAGTTGCCTGCATTTTTGACTGCCCTTGGGGGACGTGGCTATGTGGACTGTCATGATGAGCATCTACACTTCAGAATTTACCATGACTCAGGGCTTTGGAAACTGGAAATGAGTAAACTAGGATACCAGAGGTAATGAAAGTAGCATGGATTCCCACCCTATCATACATTTGTCTTTGAAGAAATAAGCTTTTGACTGCTGCAACCAGTAAATAGCATCCTTGTGCTTTGAGAAACAAAGGCTGATGTTGACAGCAGAGAAAGCATATCATCACAGTGTCACCATCTCACTCCAGTTAGGAGTCACTCTTTCCAATTGTTCCTCCCAGGGCCACTGTTCAGCCAAGCAAATCTGGTATGTGTTAAATGGGTGGAGAGGGGGGGGCAGTAACACAAAGGGCTGTGTGCATAGTTGTGCACGAAAGACCTTCAACTTAGGTGGAAGCATAAGAGGTTGAATATGAACTGAAAGGTACAAAATAATCCACCAAGGGGAATTCATCTAGGGAAGAAGAAATAATAGATCTGTCTTTCAGAAAGTATCTAAACCATGGATAAAGGTGCACTACAATATCAGAAAGAGCTGCTGCTGAAAACATGAAAGTTCAAAATTGCTGGAACCAAGAACCTTTCCTAGAAAAGATAGTTGTTCCAGAGATTTTGCTGGTTGAAGTTAGAGGGTCAAAGACTATAATCAAATCCACTTCATGTTGGGAAAAGAACAGTGGTTTAAAGGCAGTCAATTTCCATCTCATTCCAATCCCAACAGTATGCTATGGTGACCTACATGAAATCTCTTTGCGATCTTCCTACATTTGTTCAGCCATGGACTCCTGGAACTTTCTATTTCATGGTTATGTTGCACTTGCCAGTAACTGCACTGTTATTTAGGAACAGATGAGAATTTTGTTTCAATTTTGCTTTGATAAGAATTTACCCAAATTTGTAAAGTTCTTCATATTCAGGACAAAAAGAATTTGAGATCTTTAAAACCATGCATGCATGAGAAGGCAAAAGTGACAGATCTGTCCATCCAGGCCCAGGGCTTTGGCTGTTTAGGTTTTAAATGTCTGGCTTTGAATCCAACCATGTTAGTGCTGAATTGGGGGTTCTTTGCCTCTTTTTTCCTTGAACAGTTATTTGACAGATAGGTGAACCGTGGTCCTCTCCATGCTCTCCATACTGGTAGAACATAGCTGGTGCAGATGGGTGTCAGTTTCATTTCAGGTCATATTTTTTATAATAATTTACCAACATTTGAATGTTCTTCATATTCAGGAGCGGAAAAGAACTTGAGATTTCAAAGGTTTAAATGGGGGGGGGATGACAAAACTGACAGATTAAACTGTCTTTACTATTACTAGGCAAATCAATGAAGTAGCTTATAAACTGAGAGGTGTAGCCAAGGAGACTCTCTTCCAATGTTGCAAAGGATGCTAGGGCATGACTCTTGAATCCCCTGTGACACATGAGGGATTATATGGTTCACCTTTTCAGATTGTGAGGTTTACTAGTGCAGTACTATGCATGTCTGCTTAGAAGTAAGCCCCACGGAGTTCAGTACCCAATTACATAGAACTAGAAGTACATTCCACTGGATTCAGTGGTGCTTATTTCTGAGTAGACATGCAAAGGATTGTGCTGTTAATTACTTGAGGGGTGGTAGAATAGTTTGGGCCAGCCTAAGGAAGTCTCTTTCACTCAACACGCAATTAACCCCCAGAATTCATTGCGGCAGGACATATCTCTATCTGTGTTTTAAAAAATTAATTGGGTAAAAGCAAAAATAATAGTTCTGTTTGGTGTGTAATCTCTAAGATCCGAGGCAGGATACCTTGGACAACCCAAGGCTAAGAAATTCCAATAGGGCAGTAGACAGGGCAGCAACAAATGAAATTATGCACACTCTATACTTCAACTACTGAAGACATAAATACTTCTCTTTCTGTCTCATCACAAACACTCCCACGTTGTCCCCAAATGTTTGTCTATAGGTAAGAGAGCTACTCAATGAAAGTTGATATTCTAAAAACATCCAAATTCTTCCCCAGAAACTAGATTGTGAACTTACATTCTGAGCCCATAAATATGTTTAATAAACACAACCCTTCAGCATAGTTTGCTAAATTGGTTTGGTTTGGTAATTAGATGCACAGAGGTGTAATTAGAAGAATTAGACCTTTATGTACTGGAGCATAAAGCGGGAGAAAGGTAAATGTGCTCTATGTGTACTCATTTTATCACAAGCAGCATTGTGTGCTTTTGAGAGTCAGCTTTAATGGATAGTTTACGGCAGCAGCCAATTAATTTATATTGAGAAGCATCTCTAAGGCCAGCTGATGCCACTAAAACAAGTTGGATTCCAGTCCTTTAGACTGCTCCCTCTTTTCCTGGTAAATTTTGATTGTGGCATCACTGATGAGCAGCCGTCAACTCTTGTCCATTTCTGAATGAGTTTTCCCTTTCTTTAGGGAGGATGATAGAATTTCAGTGATTTATTGGAGGGAGGCAATGGGAGAAAGTCAATGAAATAATCCATCAGAATACAAGCCAGCATCTTCTAAGCTTTCATCACAGCTGAGATGCCAGTTGGTAAACATTGCCTGTTTGGAGGACGACACGCTGATTGATAATAGCATCAAACATTGCATGTGTACTCTAGATAAACATTGATGACAAAAATAACAGCAGCAATGCTACTTCAGGTCCAGTGAAATATTTGCACGGACACTTGGCCTTAAATGACACAACCTAATCAAAATGAAGGCCAAGTAAGTGTCACTGAATATATTCACGTTGCTCCCATGTTGCTTTTCCCTTTCTTATTCCATCCCCTTCTCTATTACTTGCCATCCTTCCAATCACTCTCAAAATTTAAATTGTAAGCTCTTTAGAGTAGTAGGGGGGTCTTTTCACTAACATTGGGGATGCTATTAAAAATTTTAAAACAATGAAACAGAGTTGCTCAATATCGGTTGCTCAACCGATATTGCTCATTCCCTAGTTTTTAATATGACTTTTACATGTTGCATTATTTTCTTTAGCCAATATATGAGCCCAACAAAGTCAGGAGGGACATAACTTTAACCAGAGGGCTGAAGACAAAGACAGGCTTCACACAACCCAGGATGGATTAGTGTGTGGTCTGTGGGTTGTCCCCCCACCCCATGGTGGGCTATTTCCCCCAAATAAGTCACCCTGAGAGTCCCTGGTCTGCAGTTAGGGATGTTGGAGGAATTCATTTGGGAATGTTAAGAGTTCAGTAAGTTTTCACCAGCTCTGCCCCCCAGGCTCCAACATGCACATCCCTGGGCTTGCTCTAATAGACCATTTATGCCCATAATTTTGCACATATTAAAAAAAAAGTGTGTAAGTTCCTGAGTTTTGCGATTGCACGCCACATTGGGGGTGCCATGGGGATCTGTTGAGCCAAAAGCAAACAGGATTTCCCTGCAATGGCCATACCTATCTGCAGTAAGGGTAATTTTACCTATGGCGGGTTAAGGCTTTGTCTGTCATGCCAGCATGGGTTGTGGAGATCGCCTACAGAGCTGCTGGGCAAGAGCAGCCACTTGGCAGCCATCCTTAGAGCACATTGGCTTTAAAGTAGCTCCCAGAAATGTAGGGGAGGGGCTGTGTTTGATGGACTTTCCCAGCTACTTGGTGGTCACTTCAAGAGTACACAGTACATGTTCCTTAAATTGACTTTGAATTGGCTACCAGGAGGCCAAAGCTCTGTGCATGTGTGTGCACATGTGCATGTCTGCGTGTGTGTCTGATTTCTCAGGTGGCATCCAATTCGGTTTTCCTGTTGATGGAACTGCTTCCATCAGTGGAGCATGGAGGCTGATTCCCCCCTTCCCACTCCCATGCCCTCAAACCTCACCCCAGAAGATTGGGGGGCCTCTAGAGCAGATTAGAGAGTGTATTGGGGGCTGAAGAGGGAGGCAGGGAGTCCCATCACATGAGCAGGCCCCTGCTCATGCAACATTGGAGTTCACCCCTTACCTTCATCTTCTATGTTCCTGAAGTTGATGTGTAACTTTGACGACCACCAGAGGGCAGAGCTCTGCCAGCTGCCACTTCCTACGTATATCAGGAGCTCCGTCACACCAGTGTTTTATTGCACTGTCGTCCTGACTTCTTTACCATTTTGCCCCATGACCCTTACAAGACGTTATCCTTGTCCTGTAGTCATCTTGCCTTTTCCTCTCCATTTTCTGTGTTTTTCTAGGGTGGGGAAAATGCAGAATTTTTTTCTCCACATGGGATAGGACTGCCCTTCCGTCCCCATGTATTGACTTCCTCACACTATGTCGCAGAACCTCCCTTCTTGGGGGGTGTCTGTGTTAAAGGATGGTCTTGCTGATGTAAGAGGAAGATGTGGTGAGTTGCTTGAATGATCGGGCTTGTGCTGAGTGACTCGAACATACTTCCCCTGCTCTAACACCATTCTCATTGCTCTCTCATTGGTATTTCTCCTCCTCGAAAGGCAGAAACAGCGCCTAACCGGTCAAACACTAAATCGTTAAAACAATAGACAACAAAACCAGTGTGAAGGGGGAAGGAGCCCATGTGCATCACAATGTCCATCAGCCACAAGAACCAATGACTGGAGGGGGAAGGAAAAGGGGCGGAGTGGGGCGAGCACAGTTGTAATACCAGGAACTGTGAGCCAGCACAGGTGAAAAGGTAAACAAGGTGAAATTGTGCAAGAATGCATGCACATGAAAGTGACCAGTGCTTGATTCGCTAATGAAAAAAAAATGTTTGAAATGTTAGTTGTTTTATGGTTTTAAATTTTGTATATTGATTTTTAACGTTGAGTCTTTTAATCTTTTTAAACCACCGGAGAGCTTTGGCTATGGGGCAGGATAGAAATAATAATAATAATAATAATAATAATAATAATAATAATAATAATAATAATGATGATGATGATGATGATGATGATGAAATGGAGGTGCAAATTGCGGAGGCATACCAGGAAGAAAACGAGGTGTAATGGAGTGCCAGGTGTTCTTTCGCTTTGTTCCTGATAACATCTGGAACTGATGACAGGCCCTGCCTCCTTCAGCAGCTCTTAGCACTAGGGAGCACAGAGAAGAGTGGAAAAATAAAAAAGGAAGGGTGTTCTCTGTGAGGAGCTTCAAACAATGCTACAAGGCTCCTGTTCCAGGCTGACTGGAACGCTAAATAACACCATTCAGGCTAGGGGGTGAGATTCATGTAAACTTTTCATTTTCAATCCCCACTTGTACCCCTAAATGCAACCTTAGTCCGTGTTCACCTTCTCCTTCTGCCATAGACCTGTATCCATTTCTTTCCCCTCTCCTACATTTGTTTCTGAGTCCAGATGTGCCATTTGCCTTAAAGGTGTTTCAAGAAAGGTAGTTATAAGCTGCCAAAAATAAATAAATAATATGAGCAGCACGCTCCGATTGTGACAACATGCCCTTAGATTTACGGTAATTAATATTTATTTATTTGTTTATTTATTACACTTATGTACCGCCCCCATAGCCAGGGTTCTGTGTCATTAGCAGTAGGTGCCAGGGTTTGCTTACTGGAGTGAATTTCAGAGCATATTCTTGAACCAAGCGCTTTGGGGAGGGTGATATTGCCTTGCTTGGGAGCTGCAGTGTTGACCATAGGTCCAGGATGCTCAAAATTTTTGCAGGAGTTTGGTCCTGTAAAGTACTCAGCTTCTGTGCTGTATAAGCTCTAAGATTCAATCACTGTATTATAAAACATCTGCCCAGGTCAGTTGTAGCAATCAAGGTCTCTTTACCAATGTGATTGCCACTACTAGGGGGGTTAGACAAGGTTGTGTTCTTGCCCCTGTCTTGTCTCATCTATATTTGGCAGACCTGCCCTCAGCCTTGGCATCATTACCTTCTCACCCTCCCAAGATTGGCCTTACCAAAGTTTTCATTCTTTTATATGCCGATGCAGCTGTTCTGATTTCTCAGACCCGTTTGGGCCTTAAGAGACTACTCAATGGCTTTTCTGAGTACTGTAAAGAGATCCAACCCACAATCAACTATTCGAAAACCAAAATATTGGTCTTCTCTAAGAGGAAGGTCAGATTTCCTTGGGATATGGCAAACAGCAGAATTGAACAAGTCACCTCTTACAAATATTTGAGCATTTGGTATCATGAAGCTATACGGTGGAGAGTGCAAGAAAATATGAACAAAATATGGGTGCGATAACCTGGTTTTTGTTGTTGTTGTTTGCTAAGTGTGGGAAATTTCTCCCAGCGGCCATTCGAGTTTTCAAAGCTAAAATCATTCCCCAGATTCTTTTTGGGGCACCAATCTGGTTCCCTTACTCCAAGAGCTCACTGGAAGGTGTTTAGTCCTATTTTCTTAGGCTAATATTCAGAGTCTCAAAATGTGTAGCAGGAGCCGCTCTCAATTTGGAGGCTGGCCTGAACTCCCTTAATTATCAGGCTTGGACCTTCTCTATGCTTGGCTGCAGCCCTATGACGACCACTAAATCCGTAGTTTCTAAGATGATGTTAGACTCCTTTGGATTTCCATGGACAAAGGCACTGTGGTGCAGAAAATGACTTCTGTAGGTCTGTCACCATTATTTTTGTTATCCTTGGAATTAGGAAATGCAAAATGAATTGTTAAACAGGGCACATAGATTACCAGGAGCTCCAGGGAACTGCAAGGCGACCTTGTTCCCCTCAAGCTCTGGGTCTTCCAGGCCTTCTGTGTAAAGAGAGAATGCCCTATCTGAGGTGGCCTAATATTCCCAACTACAGAAGGGTATTTTCTTTAGCAAGGTTCAACGTCCTCTCCTCTAATTTACTTGTTGGAAGTTACCTCAAAATTCCTCTCCATAACAGCTGTTGCCTCTGCAACAATGCCAAAGTGGAGTCAATTTCACCTGTCCTTTTCCATTGCAGTGACTACAAAGGGTCAAGAAAGGATATTCTGCTTCAAGGTACCAAATCCCAGTGCAGGTGGCCAAAGTTTTGAACATGGCCATCTCTACCAGATCACATAGGATAGGATAGACTGTTCACCCTAAAATGGTATTTTATGGACCTTGACTTATCCCTCAGCTATGTTTACATTTTCTCCTATACTTACATTTAAATGATATTTTAATGGTTTGTTGACGGCAAATAAAGAACTACTTACTTACTGCTGTTTGCCTTCACACGAGTCAGCAACAGAAATGGCTAGATACTCCCTCTCTGCCCCAGCTTGCCCTCTGCGCATGGGTCTTGCATTGGCCTCTCATTTTTTTAAAACCATCTCCAGCTTGGATTGCTGCCTGGCAAAGATGTGCCAATGAGAGGCAACTTATGGGGAAGCACACACATGTGATCATTCTCCCCTCATCTGTCTCTAGTCTCTAGAAACGAAATCCCTCTATAAAGACATATACCACTTTTTAGAGGTGAAATCTGTGATGTGCAAACTCCTAAAAGAAAAGCAATAGCTTCCCTTTGAATTCTAGGACTAAGGAGCATTTGATTAATTGGATGCAATTCCTCACAATGAATAATAAGTCTTTAACATCTGCAAATGTCCTCTTGATAAAAGAGGTAAACAGTCTCATCACGGCGCCACTAATTACATAGAGCAAGATTTTCAAAAACTAAAATCCTTCCCTTACCATTTTTTTGTTTTTTAAAAACAAAGGCAGACAGAAGGTCCTTTCAAAGTTTTTTACATAAACAATGCCTCATTACTATTAAGCTCAAAGGTATGCGTTAAAAGGGGGGGTCTCCATTAGAATCAATGGAGGCTTTAAAACTGCCCAGAGAGCTTCAGCTATAGGGTGGTATATAAATGTAATGTATAGCAATAATAATAATAATAGTCTTCCAAAGGGAGGGGATTTCAGTATGAAAATAGGTGGGTGAGAAACTTAAACCCTCCTCCATCATGGTCCTGAAGCAAATTGGGGCCAGGTGTATTTGCAGGAGAGTAATGAAAACAATCCCACATAGCCGGTGGTGTAGTGGAGCCAGAGCTCACAGGGCAGAAGCTCTGGGGACTGCTGTGATAAGGGCCCACACGTCAAAATTTGGAAGTTAAAGCTGCAAGAGCTATACTAGAGTGACTAGATGCAAAAGAGGGCAGGGCTCCTGCAGCTTTAACTATTGTGATGAAGAGGAAATTTCACCAGGTTCCCCATATATACAAATGACACCTGCTGAAATTCCCTTTTCAATTCAACTGTTAAAGATACAGGAGTCCTGTCCTCCTTTCAATAGGGTCACTTTAGAAAAGAGGGTACCTATTCAAGAATTATGGTGTGTATGTGTGTGTGTGTTTATTTATTTATTTATTTATGTGGGGAGGGATCCTCAATCTGTTTTACTCCGAGACACTTCATTGTAAGGAACCCTGGAGGTAATTTAGACTGACCACAAGCACATCACTATGTTTCTCCCTCTCTCCTCAATCCCTGTGTTCACCCTTACCTACTCATCCCATCTCTTCCCTTTCCTTCTCTGGGTATCTTTTTCCTCCTAAAGCTTTTAAGTTCTCCACCCATTTCAGACTATTGCATTAGATGGGGCAGTTGCTTGAGTGTACACAATGGGTCCCTAAAATGTTTCAAATACTTTTAGAATAACACAAGTATTATTCTTAAAGAATAAAGAAAAAGAAGAAGGCCTGTCTCCAATATCGCTATTCACAGCATTGTTCTTACCGGAGATATAGCAATGGAAGGTGGCAAATTTCTTGTGAATTCAGCTTGAGCCCTCTGAGCACATTTTGAGCTCATTTTATATTCACTGTAATTGCACTGATGAGCCAAGTTCATTTGCTAGTCATTTAGCCCAACACATTTATTTTTGTCCTATAGATGTTCAATTTTAAATTAACTTCAGCATTGGAGGTTAAACAGGAACATTTGGAGGAAGGCTTCTGGATCTTTGATGGGCTTGGGTCTGTGACAGATGCATTTGTAGCCTAAAATGCATCTGTTAATGGTAGACACAGAGAATTATGTACTACTATGTGAGATGCATTGCACACAAGATTCTTCAGATAGGCAGTGGTGAAAACCAGGAAGACCAAGCAGTGAGTGACCTCTTTCCCCCCTGATCCCACCCCCCACATAGCCCACCACAAATATATGGACTCTTCCGGTGACCAAAGACAGCGGTACTCATTGTAGGCTAGCAGATGTCATTATTAGCTGTCCAGTAAGGTATGTTACTGGGCTATGTATTACCAGGCTTAGGGCCTGTTCAGATGACACCACAGGCTCTGTGGTTAGCAAAACTGTGGTTCCCTGGGGTTAGCACTAACCACAAGCTGTGCTGTCACACACAACACTTTAAGCCATGGTTAGAGCTGCTAACCCTGCTGCAGATAGTCCAACTGTGGTTAGTGACTGAGCAGGGTTTAGCAAAATGCATCGCACAAGACACCTGCTGGTTAATCAAAGGCCTTAACCAGCAGGGTTTAAGGTGTCTTCTGAACAGACCCTTAGAGTTCAACTTATACCACATTTGCCCCACTGAGTGTAGGATTCCAGTTTAAATGGAGGAAGACATGAGGCAACAGCTCAGCTGTTATCCTAGAAAAAAGAATGCAAGAGATACGAAGGGCGAAATATATAAATTAAATTCACACTGGAAAAACCCTCAAATTATCTTCACTAGTGCCCCATGGATTTCAATCAACACACAGAGAGAGAGAGAGAGAGAGAGAGGTTCTGCTAATGCGGTAGGTGATATGATCATGCTTAGATATGTGAAGGCTTGATGGGGGAAAAGGGGGGGCAGGAAACTTTGTGGGGACAAGCATGTTTTTTTTTCAAATTTCCCCAAAGTCCCTAGGAAAAAGGTGGGCTGTGTTTTTTTCTGGTCTCTCACCCATTTTTTCCCTAGCTTCTTTCTAGGTTTTCACATCTGTAATTGTGTCAGACATAATCAAAGACCGACCTGATGGTCCTTGCTGTCACCTCTGGCTGAGAGGCAAAGAATACAAACCAAAGGGAGGACAGACATATCAGCCTGTAACAAGATTTAAGATCATACCATCCTTAAAAGATAGTCAAGAACAAAAATCTAACACCTACAATAGGTTACTTCCCTATTGTCCTCCAGCACCATAAATGAAAACGGGGAACATTCAATGACCTGGTTTGAACATAACACTGACCCATCATTTTAAAAACCAATGGCTGAGAGTGGGTGTGCTGCCTGCAGCATGCCTGCCTCTTCTGCTTTTAATCCATAACCCATGCTCGACTCCTTACTAAGTTGAGGAGTGCGATGTCCGAACCCAGCGGTTAACCCATGGTTAGTTGTTGGGTTAACAATTGGGTTGTTTAGCCCCTAAACAACCCAGTGCTCTGGGTTCGGACATCACACTCAGCAACCTACAAAACAGCTGATCATGAGGTGGAGAGTAAAATCAGAAGAGGCACTCCCAGCCTCTCATGCACACAACAACCAATGGGTTTTTAAACCAATGGGGTTTTGTTACATGTGAACCAGCCAAAATGTAGTACTGACATGGTATAGAGCGAGATGTCATTCAGACTTCAAGTCTAATCAGGACAAAGACAAAAACTAGTTGAGAAAGGTCTAGACATTCACTTCACATTTGGGTATCCTGCTCTATATTTTGAGGCCAACCTAAAAAGCAAAGTTAAGGAACTTTTTTTAAAAAAAATTAAAATGTCCTATCCTCCTTGTATGAAGTTATATTTGGAATTGGGGGTGGGGAGGGAACAGCCTGTAAAAAAAAAAGGCCAATTAAAACAAATGGTATTGGTGCTGAGCAATAGTTCCCATTTCGTAATAACTCAGGGGAGGGGAACTTATGGCCTTCTGTAGAGGAGACAATTTGTTATTTCAAGAATTTAGCGGAGTACAACAAATTGCTCCTTCTCATGACTAGACTTCTGGTTGGGGCTGTTGCTTTTAGTGGTTAGCTATGCTTCTTTTCCCCAGAGCCTGAGAGTGAACAACCTGAGAGGCTAGTAGATAAGCCTCTGGCAAAATCTCAAGGGCAGCTACTTGTTAGAAGAGCAGCTGGCATGGAGTTATCCATGTTGGCTTACAGCCAAACATTCTCAAAGTCATTGGAGTCTATCCAGGATAGGGGTGGGGTTTAATATGAGCATAATAGTATATATGAATCCCTGAGACACTCCCAGGGTGGCTTCTCAGTGGAGGCTGATTGGAAAGGTGCTGCATAAAACCAGTTCAACATCGGAGTCACATCCGTTGCCATATTTTGATGGGATTCTTGGCAACTGCAGGGGCGTAACCCTTGTAATCTTGCTCTGTAGTGTTTTGCTTAGTTCTGCTTTGTTAATTTTCTCCTGCTTAGTCAAATCTTTAGCTTTCATCCATTAGTGTGTTCATGGTATTCTGAATCCTAAAAAGAGCCATTGCCTCTTGCCAACACAACCTCCAGCTGTTGTTCAATTCCAACTCCCATCAGCCACAGTCAGGCATGGGCAATTGTCAAGGGTGATGGGAGTAGTAGTCCAACAGAATCTGGTGGGTCATAGGGTCCCCACCTCTGCTCTGAGTCATGAAAGCCAATTTTTGAGATTTAAAAGGTTGTTCCCATGGTTGAGCCTAATGAGGACAACCTCCTCTTCCAAAGGCCAACCTCCTTGCAGATCTCACTGGGACAAAATGGGGAGAGGGGGAAAGGGAACTGATTATCTTATCATTAGCTTTCAAATTGATTCCTGTATATCTCACTTTGACACTAGTTCTTTTTAAAGAGTCATCCACATGTAAGATCCACATGTAAGTTCTACCTACCAGTGCAGTAATGATGATGCACCCACTGTAGCACAGAGTTTGTTGCATTGCAGATTACCTAACTTATGCAGGATCACACTTCCAAATGAAAATCAACACCTGCATTCAGATCAGTAGTAACCTGAATGCTAAATACCTTAGCAACATGAATGCCTCCTCCCTGCTGAGCAACATTTCCCCTTCATCCAAGGCCTTCACTACGATCTTATCAAAGTGCAGAAGGAGCCAGAGTTGGCATCTGTATTTGTTTGCTGTAAAAAAAAAAGGGGGGCCTGAATTTTCCTTCTGTTTTCATCATGACAACACAGGCCACTTGGGAACTCAGCATGGACCACAGTTTAGGAAATCACCATTGCATCCTTTGGGGTGTTATGTAAATGCTATTTGAAATCCAAGCATTATCATCCAGCATGGATATCCACATCTGAGCTATACAAGAATATAATGTACCTTGACATCCTTCTGTGTCAAATAGTAAATCCTGCCCAGGAGATCTGACCCAAGCTGGCATGAATATTTCTTCCTAGATTTTAGTATTGCTAGCAAGAGCTTTTGTGCATCTCTCTCTCTCTCTCTCTCTCTCTCTCTCTCTCTCTCTCTCTCTCTCTCTCTCTCTCTCTGTGTGTGTGTGTGTGTGTGTGTGTGTGTGTGTGTGTGTGTGTGAGAGAGAGAGAGAGAGAGAGAGAGAGAGAGAGAGAGAGAGAGAGAGAGAGATGCTGTCAGTAAATATTTAAGCTGCATTCTTCCCTGTCCTCTCTACACCCCTGGGGTTCAAGGAGGTCACAGACAACATTGCTATCTTCCTTCATATTAATTCTCTTTCCATGGTGGTGGAGCTTTAAAAATGATAAAAGCTTATAAACAAATGCCTTTTGCTTTGAGATCAGCTAGACTCTTTTTTCATTTATTTTAGCAACCACCACCCCCAACATAAGGTATGGTAGGAGAAATTCTAATTTCATAAATATGTTGTTTTATCATGCTTTTTGTCAGTTGTTTTTTTGGGGGGCAGCCTGATATAAAGGAAAAGAGTCCTTTTTTATTATTTTACATAACAGCATTGGCCTAATGTTATACTCCAACTTCTTACAAGTCACAGTACTGAAATCATTAAGTAACAGATTAACTGGGAATGTAGAGAAGGTAAATGTGACCCACAAATGGGACTCTCTTGAATGCCAAGATGAACTGGATCATCCAACTTCCAGGCTTTGGCAGAGAGAACTCTAAAAGGCCCTATCTTTATTTGGAAACATATCTTTGCAATTAAGACACAGAAGGGATTCAGTGACAGCAATCCCATTTCCTCCACTCACTCCATCACCATAACCTTTTAAGTAAATGATGGTTTAGTTGTTGCATTTCTGAAAGGATAGGCGATGTGCTACAAGCCTTGCATCCATGTACAAACCATCTTCCAATTCCAGTGAGATCAGGGTTTGCTTAGGAATCTGTTGCATCATTTTCCCGTTTCTGCTGAGAAAAACCTGTTTTAAAAATCCATATTAGCAGGGATTTATTTATTTAATGATATTTATATTTGCTATAGAAGTACTCAGGGCATCTCACACAACAATGAATGCAATAATAACAAGTAAAAATCTGGGGTGGGGGGGAAAGAAATGTCTTTTCTTGCACCAAAAAGGTAACAGTGTAGGTGTTAGGTAAGTCTCCTTGGGGAAGGTATTCCATGAACGTAGTGCTACAACTGAGAATGCCTTCTCTCTTGTGAGATGTATCTGCAGGAGGGCCTTCAAAGATGACTTAATAGTTCAGGCTGTTACCTATGGGAGGAAATGTTCCTTTTAGATCAGGGAAAGGCAACCTGGTGCCTTCCAAATGTTTTAGTTTACAAATCCCATAATCCCTGACCATTGGCCATTCTGATTAGGGCTCATGGGAGTTGTAGTCCAAAACATTTGGAGAGCACCTACCCCTGTTTTAGGTACTCTGCCACAAGCCTTTTGGGTTTTTTTCTAGGTTAAGGAACTGTATGATCCCTGTATAGGCAGCTGGAATGCCATGTAGCTGCAAGCTGTGTCCATATAACTTGTAGGTCTTTTATATTTGTGAAAATGTTTCTCTGTATGATATTTTGTTGCCATGGCCAATGGCAAGTGCATTCAGTGAGATACAGTTGAGGGAGGATACCAAGCAATGAAAACAATTTTCACAGCAAGGTTTGTGAATTCTGCTGGGTTGGAGGAGAGACACAATAAACAGATGCACAAATCTCATCTTAAATGTATTTATTTGTAACATTTATATATCACTAAATATAATAAAATCCCCCAACTGTTTACAATAAATTTGACATTGGAGTTCCTCCAAAAATCTTTGAAAAGGCAGTGCAGTACTATGAAGAGTTAGGGAACTATATTAATCCTGTATTAATTTTCTACACACAAAGGGTGTTTCCAGATGATTCTTTCATTGTGCAATCAGACTGCCTCATTCATGGAATTTTAAGTGGGTGTTCTGATTCAGCTAGCAACCCCTGTCCTAGTGAAGGCCTAGCTTCGTTGGGCACTACTGAGGTCTTGGGTCAAGCCAGGTTCAGTGGATTCTGACCAAGCAGATTACCCAAGGAGGCAGGAACAGAAATATAGCAGCACCATGGAGAGCTCTGAGAGACACTGGGGCTAGGAGTCAGAAAATATTGCCTGGGTGTTGCTCCAACAAACAGCAAATTGTGACTGAGCCTTACATAATGATTTTGGACTAATTAGCCCCAACTTCTTTTTGACTGAGACCTTCTCCCTTAAAGGGGCCTGGTCCATTTCAGCAGCCTTTAGCTACAACAAGAAGGAAGTGGCTGTAGCATGGTGGTGTCTTCATGGCTGGAGCTCTCAGAATGTGAGGACAGCAACACAATCTCCTCTAGACACAAGGGAGCTAGTCCCTCAGGCTGTCCTCAAGAAGTATATCCTAAGGAGGTGGGAACTATGACAGTCTTCTATAACTAAGCCCTCTTCTGGATCCATGAACTCAGGAGTCTTGTCTTCTGAATATAGGGGTGGGTGGGTTCTGTGGTCCTGGACCACAGGGGGAAAATCTGCTAAGGAAGAAAAAAATGAATAACCATCGTGCCTTTTGATCGTTAGTACTACCAGCCCTCCACCTAAAATGTGATAAAGCATTAGGGCTGAACTAGTCATGATAAGGGTGATCCATAATGGGTTCACCTGACAGCTTTTCTTTGCTTAAGAAAAGGGGATGGGAGATGGAATTAACCCTTCCCTCCCCATGCCATTTCTGTGGTTTAAATTGCATTTCAATGCTGTTATTAGCTGTGGAAGGAGGGGGAGAAGACGTTCCAATTTTGTTAAACCCCAAAACTCCCAGCACCATGGCCCTGATCTAAATCACTCCCCCCCCCCAACATGGCTGTTTTTAAGCCAAAAAGTCGGCAGAGGGAAACTCCATCTAATTTGGCCTACAGCAAGCAATGGAATATGAACTTTCATTGAAAAATCCTTTAAGGAGCAAATGCATTTCTTGTTATGGTCTGTGAAGTGCATATTTAGAAGAGCTGGGATTCTTCCCAGGCCGAAACAGAAAGTAATTAATTTATCAGCTTACCATTCAGATAATTAAACCACTAAAATGTGCTGCTAGTGGGGTGCTTAGCACTAGTTCCAATCCAGTTCAAAAACCAAGACATCCAGCCTTCACATAATGGGTGGCTGGTAGCATTCATGCAGGGAGAAGGCCATGAGGTTGGAAAGAGCCCCTCTTGCTTTTGCAGTATCAACTGAGTTTGAAAAGAAACTGAAAAAGTTGTTATTTAAACTGACCCCCACACTCAAAACTGTTTGTTTGTTTGTTTGTTTATTTATTTCACTTACATCTCAGTTTCCAGAGTCCCTTACGTATAGTGTCCCATTCAGGACGTTTGCAGAGGCCAACTTACCTTGAGCTTCAGTAGTACAACTGCATCATATGTTTGAGATAGTTCTGGGAGCTCCATTAGGAGACTGCAAATTTGCCTGAAGCAATATGTCTTCTAAATTATCAGAAGCTGATAAATCTGGGGAATATTGGTGTTCCTTTCGTCTTTCAAAGAAAAGCAGGAAGAGGATGCTTGGAAAAGTGAAACTCCTTCCATGCTTTCTCTTTGGCCTGAACAAGATGGGTTGAATTATCAGTTTGGGACAGTCTACGCCGTGTATGGCACTAACTACAGCAGGCCTACTCAACCTGTGACCTGTCAAGCCAAAGGCAACTCAGTAGTGTTGTGGACTGATAGGTGCCTGACATTACCCAAAGCCCATTTTTGCAGACCTAGAGCGAGAGACAAACAGGTAGCTTATTGAGGCCCTGGAGACACCCATGGCAGTAGACTGCACTTGGCTTGGTGAGTCACAGGCAGGGAAGGCCAACTAGCTCACTAAAGTTATCAGCATTTTCCAGGCAGCAGATCACGGGACTATCACAGAAAACACCACTGTCACAGATAACATCTTCCCCAGTATAAATGTCAGAAATCACCTAGGGGCCCTCCAGTGTTCCTAGTTGGACACACTCCCTTCCCCAGCCTCACCACTTCTGCATTCTCCAAGCCACTAATGATTTTGTACAGACTCCCTCTCCCCCATTGCATCTAAATGGCTGACAGGCCTCTCCTAAGGCAGAGTTAGTGGCAGTAAGAGCTTTAAGCTAAAATATTGCTGGTATTTTTGCCCCGCCCCCTTTTGCCTTTGCCCCCCCACCACTGGAATGCAGGACACACAGCCCAAGAGCTTCTCCAAAATGGAACCCAGCCCTCAGGCTGAAAGAGCTTCTCCACCTTTAACATAACCCCATGTTTTGTCTATTTCTGAAGTGTCTATATAGAAGAAATGGGGAGGGAGTGCAAAATCTCAAGGGTTTTCTTTTTTACTGATAAGATAAAAATATTGCCGGATGTTGTCCCTTGGTGTTTGGTTTGCCAAAATGACATGCAAATGGATTGAAGCCATAAAGATGTTGTCCCTTTTTTCTTATATGATTTCATAATAACATATTATCTTGAGATATATTATTCCCCAGTCTTCCAGCATTCATTTAACATACTAACTGCTGCACACAGAGCCAGCCACCTACTAATATGGTAATTTCTTACACAGCCATGATTGCTCTAATATTTCCATGGTTTACAAAAATGGAAGAAAGAAAGAGAAAGAAAGAAAAGTATAGTGATAAACCTTTGCTGAAATCCCACATGAAACCATCATCTCTTTGTTTAATTTTGTCAAAATACAGCAGAGTGATCCCACATTACACTGGGATATTAGCACCAAGCATAAGTGTGTCACATAAAGGAGATTAAGGGGTTTAGAGTGAGTGATGTGAACAGGGAACCATTCCCTTCGTTAATGCTTTCCTAATTATTGTCTGCATCCAGAGGAAAGGATGGAGCCCTCACTCCCAGCAAACTCACACGCCTTTCAGTAATAGGACAAGTGGTGAACACAGCACAGTCCTTTGCTCCAGAGAGAAGACCTAATTTTAAATAATGCCACTAAATTGGTTCTCCACCAAGCAAAATAAAAATTCAACGGTCTGATATTCAGTGCATTCCCGCCCCCATAATATATCATTACATTAGGCAGGCAAAAATGTTGTTAAAAACAGTGGCTGACCTACTTCCCCATAACAGCCACCGTCCAATGACTTTTAGTGTTTGGGGACACTCTCACAGTCTCTTGGAAAGGCAATGAATATAGAATTCCTGGGTGCAAAGTCTTTCCCATTGGAGAACAGGGTAGAAACCCTGCACAAACAGGGCTTTGGATCAGGCCCAATGTGCTTCTAATCTCCAAATAAACTTAAACTGGGTGTATCAAATTATTGATCAGCAAATTAGCACCTGGCAGTCAAATCTGAACCAGCACATTTGTATGAGAAGGCCTACTGAGGCAAAGCACCGAAATCATTAGACTAGTTATCTGGCTGATCTAAATTAGTACATCCCTATTGAGGTGATGCTACAAGTCCTAACATCCCATTGTCATCATGACTACATAGACAGAACCAGGATCTGCCCTGATTATAGGAGTCGGGCCCAGAAAACAATATTTCATCTATCTATCTATCTATCTATTTATTTATTTATATGCCACCTTTAAGGGAAAACTCTCTCAAGATAGTTTCCAAAAATTGATAGAAACAGAAGTCAGAATAATGAACCAATAAACTTATAAGCAAAGTAAACCAGCTAAAAAGTAAAACATCATGTGCGGTAAAATACAGCAGGCAATATCTTTTTCTACTCACCTTTTTAGGAAGTGCTAATGAATGGCCTTCTTAATTTAGATGTAGAAAGGACAAACAATTCAAACACTTCTAAAACACTTCTAAAAGGTGACCTCCTGGGACTGTGATCACATTTGGCCATTTGAGAAACTGTCTTGGGCCCCACCACAAAACGGCTGCCATGGAAGGCACATAGCAAAGGACACCTTTGAGTAAAAGGAAGAGGTAGGGCCTGAGCCCCAACACACTGATCAACTCCTTTGACGCCATAATTTTCAGCACTTTGGATAGCTCCTTTGGAGTTCTGACTATTTCAGACTGAAACCCAGATGAGATTCGATTCACCACCCCACTGACATACAGTAGGAGCCAGTGGTCTCCACTGCCTGCAACAATGTCTTCACTATACGGTAACACATTATAAGAGGTTGTTCCACGTGTCCCAGTCAGAATTAGGCAAGCAGCATAAAAAGCATTTTAAAATTATTTAAAGATCAAGAGCATAATTTGTACAGCCTGTAATTTGTACAGTTGTCATGAATACAAATAGAATTTGTATCCGTTATGACATTAATAATTCACTCTTAGGTACTAAAATCTTTAGGAAGGGTCTGTTGCTCGGTTTACATGAAGGAAGTCCCAGGTCCAATACCTGGCATCCAAATTAAAAGGATCTCTATGAAAGATCTGTACCTGTGGCCATGGAAACCCACTCTCACTACAAAACAAAGCAGGACAAATGGCCAGCAGTTGTTCTTGTTCATCCAGTTTATAAATGTATAGATTTAATGTGTAATGGAGAAATGTATAGGTTGGTTCTGACTCAGCATATAAGTGATATTGTATCATACACTTATTTGCTCCCCCACAAAAAAAATAATTTTATTTCTCTTTAGTTCTGGTTACATAAGTCAAATAATATCATCATTCATTGACATTTCAGTTCCAATTCTGGCCTGTTTTTTTAATATTAATTAATCATTTACTTGCTTAATACACCTTAATTCATTGCTCACAAATCCTAATAGTCTTATTTGCAACTGAACTTGGGCCAGATCTACACCAAGCTGAATATGACACTTTGAAAACGGTTGAAAACTATATATGGAGTATGTTCTGGGCCCCAACAGTTGTCACTACTCTTACAAACTGTTTTAAAGCAGTAGTGTAGATCCTGCCCTGGTGTTTTATACTGAAACATTTCACCTTTACAAATCTGTTATTTTTCAATCTACACATTTTTTAAAAAAATAATCTGTATTTTATAAACTGGATGTGCTATTGGTGGTGCTGTATCATGTGCATTGCATCAACTGCACATTGGTTGATTTGAAGCTACCATCGGTTAGAGTAGACCACGTTTTCCCAGCTGATACCCTCTGAATGTTTTGGACTTCAGCTCCCATCACTCCCAGTTAGCATGACCAACAGCTAGGAATGCTGGAAACTGTAGATCAAAACACCTGGTTGGGAATGGCTGCAGTAGACAGTAATGGACTACATTGACCAATGTTCTGATGCAAATATAATGAGATGTTTAGAGTTCTGTTCCAGACTTCCCCAACCTGGTGCCCTCCAAATATTTTGCACTACAGCTCTCATCATCTCCAACCAGAATGTCCAGTGCTGGGAATTGTGGGTGATTGGAATTGCAGTCCTACATATCTGGACAGCATCGGGTTGGGGAAGACTGCTCTATGCATTAGTTACCCAGGTTCTAGAAGAGAGGTTGGGGAATCAGTTTTCCCCCAGATGCTGTTGGACTGTACCTACCAAGAAGAATGGGTGTTGTAGTTCAACAACACCTGGTGTGCCACAGTTTCACCAACCCTGTTCAGGAAGTTACATTTTAATTGTCTGTTCTTCGGGGCACAACTAAGATGGATTTCTGTCGCAGCTTGAGCATCTGGCATGGCCTCTGAGTGGGCTCAGCCTAAACTGCAGATAACATGGGCATATTAAGATCTGCTTTTAAGAGAAACCTTATCAGGCCACAAACTTGTTGGTTCAGAGGGAGGGTAACATTTATTTATTTATTTATTTATTACATTTTTATACCGCCCAATAGCCAAAGCTCTCTGGGCGGTTCACAAAAATTAAGACCATAATAAAACAACCAACAGGTTAAAAACAAGGGATTAACTTGAAGTTTTGCTCCCCAGGCTGTGCCACCACATAGAAGATTTTAATTGAAATGCAAATTTAGGGGGAAATTGGGGGGGGATCTTTAAATTTTTCTATTTAAGTAGGCCACTTCCAGGAGATAGACCCAAGCACAATTTTAGCCCAGTCTGCAAACATTTTCTCACCCAGCTGAACATGGAAATCACTTTTACTTCAGTGAAGGGAACCTTATGCAGCCTGATTTCCATAAAGTTAGGGCAAGTTAAGGGAGGCAACTAGCATTTAATGTAGCAGAGCATATAAAATATAAAACAAAAAATAAAGTTGAGGAGTCCCTTGCAACACACACTCTGCACTGGCATTGATAAACCGAGTGTGACAGTTATGTGCAGCAATTGTAGTCAAAAGAGGCAGTGGTTTGGGGCTTGTTTGATTCATTGGAGCAGCAAATTCCACGTGGATCAAGGCATCTGCTGGAGGAATTTCCAGTTATTTCAATCTATTTAGATGAAATTATGCTCTTTCTATAGGAGAATGCTTTGTGTTCATAAAATGGTGGCAAGAGAGGTTGAGGCGGGCAATATGGGAACAATCGCCCTTCAGGCATGTGCATTTCATATACCACATGCATGAGTTATTCATGACCAAAGCATCTTGAATGAGGAAAACATTTAGCCAGAGATGTTGAGACGGCTCATCATCCATACTTCGTCTTAGAGCATTTAGGCATCAAATGGCATCTGAAACAAAAATACCCAGAGCTTCCAGCCCTTCTTTGACAGCGCAGTCCACAATGATGGGTCCTCACGTAGAGCCATAAGTGACAATAACACTGAAACAGTAACAAGATGAATCCCTCAGGCACCAGGAGAAAGAGGAGTAGCTACCTACCTTTGCTGTTTAAAATCTGCTAGGAAGTGAGTGAAGGCAATTTAAAAAGATCTACTGTCTCTTGCTGGGGCAGGTTGCCAGATTCATAACACTTTTTGATCAGTATCAGCATAACTGTCTCAACTGTGTCTCCCACCATGAGGAATCATCCCAGAATACTACCAATACTGTCTTGGTTTCATGTTTAGCCTGAAGCAAGACTAGTAGGAAACTTGGATGTATTTGACTGAAACCCGTTCTGAACATTAGCTTAGCCAGAAAGAAATGGAAAGACAGCTTTTTTTTTTCTACCAACAGATACAATTTTGCATTACAATTTTTTATGCTAAGGCAAGATCTACACTACTGCTTTAAAACGGTTTGTAACAGTAGTGGCAACTGTTGGGGCCCAGGACACATGCCATAGACAGTCTTCAAACCATTTTCAAAGTGCCATATCCTGCTTGGTGTAGATCGGTTCTAAACGCTATTCAAGTTGCCAAATCGACTCAAATACTATCATTCACAGTTGTCAGCTCAACCACATGGTGAAAATAATGTATAGAGTCCAAAGACATGGCCACATAAACTTTGGCCAACAGGGACATCATCTACACCACATATGACCTCTACCAGAGATTATCACAAGTCCTGAATAAGTGACATTAGGACATATGGTGATGTGCAGCAACTGAATGCAGCAGTATCCTTGATAACCCTAAGATGCAAGAATCATGACCTGCATTTACAGGGCTGCAGGGGAGAAAACTGATTGTGTGATATGGTTACTCCAGTTGCTCAATTCTCAAACCTAGATGAGAACATGAATCTAAGAATTGCCTTGTTTGATCTGGTCAAAGATGCATCCGGTACTCACTCTATCTCTAGCAATGTCCAGACTGATGTTCCTGGAATGACATGTCATAGTACAAGTTATCTCTCTTTTTTGTGCTCATAGGTATAAAAACTTTGAATTAGAAAGATTCATTTTTAGTTATTTTTGGCCGATTGATGGATCTACTCACCCATTAATTTGTCAGTTTCTTTCTCTCTTTCAATAGTTATAACTTATGTTTCTACCAAAACAGGCCCTCAAGGCATATTGTTGTTGTTGTTGTTTATTCGTTCAGTCGCTTCCGACTCTTCGTGACTTCATGGACCAGCCCACGCCAGAGATTTCTGTCGGCTGTCGCCACCCCTAGCTCCCCCACTAACTTGCACAAGACAGTCAATAAAGTCAGTAAAACAGACGAGATTTCAGTCTAGCTGAGAATGCCAGATGCTAGATTTCAGCTGCATCTCTAATGGTAACAAAGTTGGTGTTGATTGACAAGAGAAAACAATTGGAAGACATCTAACCATTTTTCAGACCTTATTTCAATGAATTTGGTCAGGTATGGGGGTGAAGATCACACATGCTCTTTCACCTTCCACTCTCCAGATGTTAATCTGAAGAACAGACCCTAAACATGTACACTTGTATGTGTGTAAGCTCTTCACTGAGAAATTGAGAACTCTGAAAGAACAATTGTATGTGCGTATAGGTTCTCTTCCAACTTTAGGTATTGATTATTTATTTATTTAAAGATTTTGCATCCTCCCTGCTAACTGAGATTTCTCAAAGCAGCTGGCAGTATTTAAAACTAAAAGAAAAGCCATAGTATGATAAATAAAACAACAATATAACAACAACAAATCAATTCAGCAGTCATCTTCTGTATGAAATAAAACAGAACAGCAACAGTATCAAATAGCAGATCACTCAATGCCTGAGTGTTTTTAATTGGTGTCTAATAGCACCATGCCTACTTAGAAGAAAGCCTTACTCCCTTAATTAAATGGGACATAATTCCAGGCAGGTGTGTTGAGGACTGCAGCCTAAAATTCCCAAGAGAAGGTGCCAATGAACAGAAATAAGGGAGTTCCAAAGATTAGGTGCCACCACAGAGAAGGCCCTATCTTTAGCAGTGACTGCAGAGTTGGGGAATGCCAATCAGCAAACAGGCAGGTTCATGTGGAGCAGGCAGGCAGGTACCCCGATCCTTCAATAGTCCTTCAATGAATGCATGGAGATCAGGAGCACGGAGAGCACATGCAACCTCACCATACGTTCAAAGAACTTGTGAAAATGCTTCCATTCTGTGCAGTCTAGATGTTCACTCTGCACGAGATTTGGTTGCTATGCTATGATGTATTATTTGTTAATGTTCAAAGGCAACCTGATGATCTCCAGATGTGTTGAGCTACAATTCCCAGCATGCACCAGCAAGGACATTAGGTTGGGGAAGGCTGCTCAAAGGTATACTGGGATTTTAGTGGTGGGCCAAAGGATTTGGCCCAGACCTTTTAGGAGATATAGGGTAAGTAGGGATGAAAGGAATTTTCAGCAGAATTTCATTTATTTTTTGAGGCTATTAGTGCAGAGGGGGCAACCTTCTCTCCCCCCCCCCACAAATGCTTTTGTGCATTACCCTACAGCGTCATTCCCACTGGGCCATTGTATGTGGGACAGAAACCCTGACAGGCTGTACACTGCAGCTCTGCCAATGCTTGAGGCAGCACTCTGAGCCAGGGGAGTTCACCCAGAACAGGCTGAGGAGGAAGAAGTACCTGCAACAGGCAGGGAATTAGAGTTGAAAGATTAACCCATTGCAGATCCCTTCAGAACTTATTCGAAGTTGTTGCTCATTTAAACTGCCAAATATGTGCATCTTGTCTATTTTGGGGTGTTGTTGAAAGAAACAGTCATGCAGTCAGTGAGGCCTTCTCCACTGTGGGCCTGAAAATAAAACTAAAGAGAATTTTCTAAGTGTTAACTATGTAGATGGGTTTCATTTCAAAGAATAAAGACATCTGTGAAAATATTACTCCAGAGTACATTGTTTGGGGAACGTGGTGTTGTTAGGAAAGTTATTTTTCGCTGCAAGTTACAGGGTTCCCCCCTCCCTCATGGAAAAATTCAAACCTTCAACATTTATTCTAGCACTGCAAAATTGCTGATTTTTCAAGTCTCTCTCTCTCCTCTTTCATCTAAAGATATAACATTTATCTTCCATGCACCCTTTGTTTCTGTTGAGCACAATGTCTGAATGCAAATCAGAGTGTGCCATGAGATTCGCTCCCTCACTCTCAACTACCATATACAGTTTCTCCTGCATTATCCCATTCTTTTCTTTCTCCACCATTACAGTAGATGTAAAATTCTGTAAAGTAATGGGAGGGTAATGGGATAAAAGTGCCATGAGCCTTCCATTCATGAGGTGAAATTTGAGGAGGCACAGAGCAGACTTTTTGTCTTGTGTCATCCATTTCATGAAACAGCCTCACTAGAGATGCCTTCCGAGTCCTGTCAGTCTGAACCTTTTGTCAGATGGTGAAAACTTTTTTCATAAAGGCATGTTACATTTGCTCTTCAGTTGTCGTTTTATCATATCTTGTATTCGCTGATATTGTTATGTAGATTTGTGATTCTTTGTTCTTTTTACTTACAATTTAAATTGTGATTTATAAGAGTGTGCTTTGCTGTGAGCAAACTTGGAAAAACACTTATACTATCAATCAAACAATCAATGTGTAGTCATTATGTTGGAAGGAAACTCAGGGATGCTGGTATTTCCTCTGGCCTTTGTACCAAGTAATAATTGTCCACAGTGCTCAGAACCTCTATTCTCTTAATTCTATCCACACCTCTGATCCATTTGAAATACACATTTAGGATTTTTAAATGTCCAATTAATTTGGAGCTTTTCTACACAAGGCTGTTAATCAGATGTTAATTTGCTTATCTACTTTTGGATTTGTCACAGAATTGAGAATCTGAGCAGGGAGAGCTTTTCTGCTACATAACCTGTAGGTGGCACAGTGGTATAGCAGAGCGGTACAAATATACAACAGGAAAATTCACTTTCTTTCACATTCACAATTAAATGCCACATTTTCCATTCTCAAAATAAACTCACTGAAAGTGTTGATTAGACAGAAGCAACACTGGAGGATTATGTCATCATCTAAAGAACCCATAAACAACCATTAATAGGAAATGATGTGCACATGATAAATGCCTCATGTAGAAAAGCCCTTAGTCTGGAATCCAACCCTATGTTTTCAAAAACCTTGGTGAAATTTTGGATGTGCAACCGCTTCACCATCCATTCAGAAAAGAAGCCAGACTACTAAAAGTACATTTTAACACTTCAGAATGGCTACATCAGTTAATGCTGAATTAGGAAAACACGAAGGATGTCTTTTCTTTTACTTTTGTAATTTGCTATCAGATACAAAAATATCCTAATGAAAGAATTAATGGAAGATTGGGTAGTATCTGCACTACCGTTAACATAAATGAATGTGCCCTAACATAATCTATTTTTGGTGCAATGGTAATAGCGCTTGCTGATACAACAGTTTTCCTTTGAAAATGCATTGTACAAGCAAGCGCCATTAGCATTACACTGGATATAACTTATGCTAATGCAGTGCCATTTACATTAGTGGTAGTGTACTGTGAGATACTGCCCTTTGTTATGAAACTCAATTTACCAGGAATTTTCTCTTTTAAATAAGAACTATTTAGAGCTGTAAGTCAGAATTTTTTTCTTAATATAAAAAGATAACCTTGTCTGAGAGACTCGCTACAAAACTGCATTAATTTTCCTTTATGCCAAGGCCTAAATTAGATTATATACAGGAGAGCATGATGGCATTGCCTACTTTTATTTTAATTTTATTTCATTTTGCTTAAAAGCAGGCGCAGAGCAGCAGCACTGGTAGAGAGAGTGTTTAACAACCCCACCCACCCCATAAGATAGTTTCCTGCTCTAAATCACTCCCTGAAGCTGATATAAGCCTCACTGGGGAGAGGTGAATACAAGATACCATGTTCACTGTTTTATATATTTATTTAATCCACTTCTTAGTTGTCTTTTAAGCCTCGTGTGGCGCAGAGCCTCGTGTGGCACAGAGCGGTAAAGCAGCAGTTTCTGCAGCTGAAATTCTCCCCAGGGCCTGAGTTCGATCCCAGCGGAAGCTGGTTCTCAGGCAGCTGGCTCGGGTCGACTCAGCCTTCCATCCTCCCGAGGTCAGTAAAATGAGTACCCAGTTAGCTGGGGGAAAGGTAATAACGGCTGGGGAAGGCAACGGCAAACCACCCCACTATAAGGCCTGCCAAGCAAATGTCAGCAAAAGCTGGCGTCCCTCCAAGAGTCAGTAATGACTCAGTGCTTGCACGAGAGGTTCCTTTCCTTTCCTTAGTTGTCTTTCAAGACTTCCCAAGTTGTCTTATAGAATAATAGCCAGAGTTGGACTGGGAGTCAGGAGATTTGGGTTCTAGTCTCCACTCGGCCATGGAAGCTGACTGGATGACTTTGGACCTCTCACAGACATGCAGCCCAAACTACCTCAAGGGTTGTCATGGTGAGGATAAAATGAAGAGGAAGAGCTGTCTTGAGTTGCTTGGAGGAAAAAAGGAAGGATATAAATGTAATACATAAATGAATGAATGAATGAATAAAACTGCCTGTATTGTATCCTTCTCCCTCCACAATGGGAGTAACAGATATTTGGAGGGGCTGGATTTTAGATCAGGTAAACAGCTTGAGGGAAAGGGTTGAAACCTATCTTCCAGCACTGAGGTTCTGATCAAATTTGGAATCCTCTCAAAGCCTCAGTGATCATAACCTCAACCATGTCATGTCATACTTTGAATTGTTTTAGTTTTTGTGAACCGCCCAGGGAGCTTTGGCTATTGGGCAGTATAAAAATGCAAATAATAATAATAATAATAATAATAATAATAATGTGTATTTTTGGTCCTGAGTAAAAGGAACTCTTCTCTTGGGAATATTTAATCAAAACTCCATTGATGTCATAATTAAACATTAATATGAGGCCAAGATACATGCCATTTTTCAGAGTCTTTGCAGCATCTTTATGAATTGAGAAGGCTTCATAAAAGTGATGTATGAAATATGACAGGGCATAAAAAAAGAAATAATTGGACACATCTGGAAAGTGGTAATGAGACAGGTAAAACAAGAACGAAGTGAAGAACTAATATTGCAGATTGCAACAGATTTCATAGAAATATATATCTTTCCAAGGTATAGTCAAAGTCACATTTTTTAGACCAGAGGGCTCCATTTCACCAGAAGGCATATATACAACACAACTTTAGTACAAAATTTAGCATATAGGGAATTTTGTTCATCTGGACAATAATCTGTGGAATATTTGTTGATTTTCATTTTTGAGTGCTTAAGGGAAATGTGGAGTATAAATAAATAACGTCAACCATTTGCTTGAGGAAATGAGAAATAATTAAAGCATGGATTTTTATTTTTCCCCCAATGACATTGACCCTTATTAAACCTACATTTAGAATAGGCAAGTACAGCAATTTGATCCAAGGCAAGCATTTCCTCCTCCTCCTTCTGATTCAACAGCAAGAATGACTGAAATGACCTACCTCCCAATCAATACGAGTTCTCCAAGCACTCCCATGCGTCTCATAGCCATGAGTATTCCCCTGACGGTCATTCCTTCACAGAAACAAACCACAACTCTGGCCTTTGGCAACCTGTCCCGGAGCTTCTGTAACAGCTTTTCAAAACTCTTTTCTCCTGCATTGCTGTAGATTTTGTCAGAATGAGCAATGCAAAGGCCTTCTTGAGCTGCCAACTCTTTGAACGCTTCCATGCCGCTCTCTCCATAATTTCCTAAACAAAAGTAAAACAGTGCATAGTTAAACTATGGAATTCACTACCACAGGATGTAGTGATGGCCACCAGTTTGGGTGGCTTTAAAAGAGGGTTAGATAAATTCCTGGAAGAGAAGGTTATCAATGGCTACTATTCATGATAGCTATGTGCTACCTCCAGTATCCAAGGCAGTGAGCCTATGTACACCAGTTGCTGGGGAAGGTGGGAGGGTGCTGTTGTATTCATGTCCTGCTTGTGGATTCCTAGTCCACAGCTTGTTGGCCACTGTGTGAACAGAAGACTGGACTAGATGGATCCATAGTCTGATCTAGCAGAGCTCTTCTTATGTTCTTAAAACAAATTATTATTATTATTATTATTATTATTATTATTATTATTATTATTATTATTATTTGGATCCCAGTGTGATACCAGCAGTGTGAAAGGCTGAAAAATTACCAGATGTGGTCAACCAAAGGTGTATAGCTACCCCCTCCTATTGTGTAAACTTTGGTTAGCTGGCTCACCTAAGCTCCAATACTATACCCACTTTCCTGAGAGTTACCCCATTAAACTAAAAGGGAGCTACTTCTGAGAAGACATAGAGAGCATTGCATGGTTAACTATCCTTAATCACTCACTGTCCTTTACTGGCTATGTGTCACAATGTTAATCCAAGGAAAGACCACTCTTTTTTGTCCAAATCTGATTGTTGAAATCCCAGTGATTTTCAAGTCAGCTGGATACATCTTTGTGTTTCCTTTGTTTGGGAGTGGGAAGACAATTTTACATGAGCCTTCCTAGAGTCTAAAATATATTTGACTGAGAGGCTGGCTTCCCTTGGTTAACAAGATACCAAAAGCAAGCATTTGGAAGGAAGTCCGTGAGAGGAAAGCAGTGCAAAGGTTAACCAAGAAAGCAAGGATTGCACTTACTCTGGGGGCTTGTTAATGCTGAGGAGACAGAAATCAGTGGCGCTGTCAGCTGTTAGGGCAAAAGAATAAGCGGTGAACCGAGAACAAAGAGTGCCAGTCTTCGGATGGGGAAGGTATCTGCTCTCTGCTCTTAATTGCTGCAATAAGAGCATTATTCAAAGCATCCCTCCATCTGGTTGGGAGCTCACCAGTTGCTCTGCTGTGCTGTTCTGCTCCGTTTTGCTACCCACTGCCCTTTAGGAATCTTCAAAAGTGTTTGTTACATGAAAGCATCTCTCTTTGATTTCTTTGGGTATGAGATTCATCAGACCAAAAATTCTTATGCTGTTCTGCAGCAGGGCCCTATGGAATTGGAACAATCTCTTTCATGCCCTGTATAGGTTTTGCTTTTGGAATAACTATAAACAATATGCAAGAACAACCTTATAGTTAATTTCTCTTACTGCGGCCCACCAAATGTATTCTTTTTACCATCAGGTTAAGACTTTCTTCTCCTCCCAGATATTTGAAGGCGTAAAATGGGATTGTTATGCATCGGTTGTTTTTAGTATGATTTTTATGATGTTTTAGTTGTTTTATCATGATTCCATAGTGTAATGAAAATTGTTTTTGGCTGTTTTATATTTGTATATTTTTAATCATTTTGTTATCAAACAGCTTGGATCACTTTAAAGAGAAAGTGGACCTTCTCGGTGGTGGTGTGCTCACCCACTGGAAACCTCCCCACCCCCACCCCTGTGCAGTTACAGAGGCAGAAAATGTGGCATGTTTCAAATGCCTCCTCTAAACATACTTGTTTATCCAGGCCTTCTCCGGCTTGTAAATAATTGCAACTGATTATATGCTGCTACATTTTACTGCTTTTTAGATTGCTTCTATATTGTTTGTGTAGTTTTTAAATTGTTTTAAATCAGGGTTCCTTCACCTGGTCCAGATCCGAGACCCACTTCGGACTCCCAACCTGCAAAATGGGACCCATTTTCACAATTTTCTCCATGCCCAACATGGCAGCAACAGCTTTGCCACGACCTATCTGGACTGATCTCACTACCCACTTATGGGTCGTGATCCACCAGTTGAAGACCACTGTTTTAAACAGTGTATTTTAAATATGTTGTATTGTCATTGAAGTTGAGATTGTTTTTAATAGTGTTTTTAATGTGATTTTTAATATTTATATATGAACCATTTAGGATTTTTATTACACTAAGCAATATATATGTACTACTGCTAACAAACAAATACATTATGCATCCAAGAAATACTCTAATACTCTCTCCATATATATATATATATACACATATATATATCCCCGTTTTATACTTTTATAGCAGTCGTGACCTGAAGGTAGATTGGAATCTATGGGTAGTTGTCTGGGTGATTTACAGTAGTCCAGTAAGAAAAAAAATGACTCCCAGTTGTTTAACAACAGCAACAACAAAATGATTTCACACTAAATTATACTGCTGAAATGAAGAAAAGTTGGTAGTGGTAGTTTAGGCGAGAAACCAGGAGTGGCTTTGAGTGCAGAAGGACAGTGAGCTCCATTCAGTTGTGGTACTCAAAACAAGTCCTGGGCTCAGAGTCTTTTAACGACTTTTGCACCAGGCTCCAATTGATGGATCTCAATACATAAAATAAAACAGTAAAAATCCACATCTCCTTCCACAAGCTCATGGTGACATCCATGATTTCTCTCCTTCCTTGTTTAATTCCCTCAACAACCCTCTGAAGTAGGCTTGGCTCCGTGAGAGCAATTGGCCACATGTCACCCACTAAGCTTCACAATTGGGGATTTGAACCTGGGTCCCCCCAGTCCTAGTTTGGCACTCTAATCATTATACTGTATTGGCTAATATAAACAACAACAACAACAACAACAATTATGACTACTGGCTTCTTCTGTGCAGCAGGAGAAACAAGACATCTGTTTAATGTTAGTCTATATCTTAAATGTTAGTCTAACATTTCCATTCATTTCAGTCAGTCTATTTTTGGACTAACATTCGATACAACCCCTGCAACCCAGAATGTCTTCATAGATAACAGTGAAGCTCCAGGCTGTTCACCGTGACTGAAGTGCAGGGTTTTGAGATCTGTCAGAGAACACCACAAGACAAAGTACCACCAGGCATTATTATTAAAATTCTTAAGATTTCCTTCCCTGTAGACCTCACCATTGGCTTTTGCACCTAGCTCTGTTTTCTTCACCCTACACCTCAATGGGCCCTTTCAAACAACACACTAAGCATTTTGCAGCAAATAGTGAGTGTGTTTAAACCATGCTTGACGCAACATGCTAAGCCAGAATGTTTAGCTCAAAATGCTTAACCACTGTGGCTTAGCATGTCATCTGAACAGGGTCAATGAAGCTAAAAGCTCATCAACTAAATCCAGTTAAGAGTGTTGTGGCTGCTTCCAGACCACTCCCAAATGAAAGAGATCATGCAGTTATGCCATCTTTCTCTCCTTAATGGTAAGAAAAAAGGCAGAAGAAGCAGTGGGGAAATGGGATGCAAATGGAAGGTGACTGCCGTTCCCTCCATTCCCATAAGATTCTACGAATGAGTCAGGGCCATTGCACAATAATAAAGAAACAAACCTCCTCTTGAAATGTCCTGGATGAAATACAACTTTGCACTAATGGAAATCCAATGTGCGACAGGAATTCCTTCCTTTCTCCTCCCCCTGTAGCCCTCTGCGCCACCGAAAAATACACTCCAGAGGGATTCCCAGACATTTTCCCCTCTCTCTCTCTCGCTCATCATAGTAGAATCCAGAGTCATCCCATGAAGCTGATTAATGGGAAATTCAGAATAGATAACAGGAAGAACTTCTTCACGCATAGTGAATTCTATAGTTTAGATGCCACAAGATGTAGTGATGGCCACCAATTTGGATGGCTTTTAAAAGGGGTTAGATAAATTCATACTGGAGAAGGCTGTCAATGGCTATTTGTGAAAATTGCTCAGGCATTTGCACAAACTGCATAATCTGCTGGGAAACAATGGCACAAAATGCCCAGGAAAATCCATTAATTGAACTGAATGTGCTGGCGCTGGAGCAGAAAAACTAAGCCAGGGAGCTGGACCTAAGACTCTCCATCCCTACCTCCTTGAGTCCTGGCCACATGGCCCCTGTACGTGTCCCAGGAGAATACTACCAGGAAGTGTAGGGTTCCTTCATCACAAACACTTCACACACACTCACACTGTTTATGTCTTTCTAATCTTTAGCCCATCATATCCTGCTGATCCTGTATCAATTTCAAAGTGTCCATGTATTACTAAAAGGCGTAGAGGCAGAAAAAAAAGCAGGCAGAAAGTCCAGAACTGTCTGTTTATTGAAATTTCATATAAAACTTCTATTGACTCTAAAGGGAGCAAATTTAGGTCAGCAGAGAGCACTTTCAAAAATATCTTCCCTGAAGAGATCTTTTTTTTTATTGAAAAACTCAAGCAGTGCAATTAATTGTGTGTGACAGCCAAGAACATTGGTCTGCTACAAGGAAGTTTCATTTTTTCTTTACCTATGCAACTGATAGCTATTGAAGTGGAGAATACACAAGGCTGTGTGTATTAAATACAGTTTCACGTAGAAAGTCAGTCAGTCTAAAGGGGAAATGCTCAGAAAAGCAGGCCTGATTTCTCATATTAAGGAATTACAAACTGAAAAGAGACAAAACTACAACCTATGCTCTTTGTTGTTCAGTTTACATCTCAGTCTAATCTTCATAAAGGCTTTTGCTTCATTTTGAGATGTGCAATAGCACATGGATACAGGAAGGAGCCAGAGAGATACAGTGGCACAAAATCCATGTAGGATTTGTGGATCTTCTGGCGGTGTGAATTTAGTGCCCATTTATTGACAAGTTTTATTTAATTACACAACAGCGCAATATTACATTTTGGGAGACATGGTGGCTCAGCAAATCATAATACTGAGCATCCATTTTATGCATATATAAGTACAGATCAATCCTGTCTACATTTATTTGGAAGTATGTATCAACCTCCTCTGTCCATGTGTGGTGTTCCTGACCTGGAACAGGAGTCCATACACTTATTCGTGAGTAAAAAAGAGAGCGAGAGCTATGTATTTAATGTATTGTATAGCTTGGGCTTGAGTGTTTGGCTAGCCGTTCCAATACTGCAGTGCTGCAATGTTTGGTGTTCACCAGCAAAGATCACCTTGTCCCCATTGTCTTCACTGCAGCATCATAGCCACTGGCCTGTAGCTGGGGATTTCTGCAATGTTCATTCTTCCACTGTGAGGGAGGCAATGCTAACCTGGGTGGGCTAACATGGTTTCATCACATCTCAGGGGGAGGGGACTCAATCCATAGCTAGGATGTTTCTCCTCCCTGCATAGCATGGGGTGCTCATATTGAGGGAGGGATATTTGGAAATCCCATGTTGGGGTGCTTTGTCATTGCAGCCCCAGCTGCACCAGTGGAATTGGGATTCTTGGTGACTATTTGTATCTACTGCGTGGTTTTATCCTGGTTGTGCTTTTTATACTGTATTTTGTAATTGTGCTTTTAACCTGTTGGTTGTTTTATTGTGGTTTTAATTTTTGTGAACCTCCCAGAGAGCTTCAGCTATTGGGCGGTATAAAAATGTAATAAACAAATAAATAAATAAAAATTCTGAGAAATCAAGTATTAGCAATACATACCATTGTGAGCCCTGGTTTCTTGTGCAAAGCACACTTTCACCAGTGTGCCCATCAGTACAACTGCAATCCTAAACCCATTTTCGAAGCACCACATTCCATTGCACTAATTACATCTGAGTAATCATCATGCTTACGACGACAGTAGAAGTTGTCATTTGTGCACTGGACATAAAAAGAGCATAAAGTAGTTTTGCACATATGCAATTTGAGTTCACAGTTGGGCTTCATTTATGGTGGATTATGTGCACCATAACTGGCATCAAAGTTAGTCAAAATCCCATTCTGTTTTGCAGGTATGGAAGCTCTTATCAGGTTCTAATCCATTGACTTTAATGGGAATATTTAACCTAGGTAGGGATGACACACACACCCGGCGTCCAGTCCAGGGAAGTCTGCTGCAGGGAAATCCGGGTGCTTGGGGTGCCACGGATTTCTCTGGAACCCTGGCACATCCACCAGAGTTGGTGGGATGGCTCTCCATCTTTATAAAAGGCACGATAGGCTAATGGTGCCTGCCATTAACCTATCATGGGGAAATTACGGTTTGTAACTCATGCATTTTATGCTATTAGTGGCTGTAAACCACTTACTTCTAAGTAAATTGTGGCTGTTTACAGCTATGTTTGTAACAGTAAAGAGGAGAGGTCCACTGTGGACTCTGGAGGTCAAATTCTTGGGGATCTGGCCTCATTGGAGTCTGTAGTGGCTTTTTCCGGCATGCCTATTTAAACCTATGCCACCTCTTTTGCAGATCTAACATGTGAGCAGAGTGCTGGACTAGATGGACCCTTGGTCTGATCCAGCATCAGGGCACTTCTTATGTTCTTCTCCTAGGTAGTTAACAACATGGGCTGAGTTTCTATGTTTTTAATTGAACCCAGAATAGCTGTTTTTACAAGGATACTATTGTTTTTATGCTTCTTATGTTTTTAAATTTTGTATATTTATTTTTAATGTTTACTGATTTAAACTTTTGTAAACCACCCAGAGAGCTTCAGCTATGGGGTGGTATATAAATTCAGTGCAATCAATCAACCAATCAATATGCAATCACAGAGGGATGAGAATGAGCCCTGAGCAAGCATAAGAGAATTTGTAGAATCTATGTCCACGCCATACCTGTGTTTTGCTTCTTGCACTGACCATGCCCTGGGTATAGCAAGCAGTGTAGAGTCCAGGGCTGGCAAATCTTTGTGGTTCAGCCAGCAAAGGAGGATTTAGGGACAATTGTAACTCTGAGTCTGAGCGAGGGATAGGACTAGTCTATCAATATTGTTTTTGTTTTCTTCTCAATTTTCCTTTCACATTATTCACACAAATTAATATGAGCACCATCTGGTGGACAAAATGCAACCTTTAGGCAGAGTTTAACTGGTACATGCAACTAATTATTGCAATGGTCTTTGGTTTTCCAGCCAATCAGCCATGCCTCGTCTAATTATGGCCATTACAAAGCATCCCAAGCCAAATATAGGAATGACTGCAAAGGTGGCTGGAAGCTGAAATTTCCGAAGCTGTCAAAGTACTTGGAATTAGAGAACAATCTCTGCCCCCCCCCACACACACACCGCATCAAAATGGATCCCCAGGATCTGGTGACATGTACAGTTTCCAGGTTTCCTGTTGCATAAGGTTCATGGATTTGTGTCATCTCGATTTCTTACATTTCACTTTGGTCTCAAAACTTTCAAGCATGTCCCATTCAAAAACCTGGACCTGAAAGCAAGCCTGTGAAAAATATTCACAAATTGTCAGACATTTGCTTGAGTTCATCTTGTTCTCAGTTCGATTTGTGCAAATTTCTTCAGTAGACTGAATGAGCCCCACTTTAGTCTATGGAGGGGACATTTCACAATTTCAAAATTCCTCCTGCACAAATTTCAGGAGCTTTGCATAAATCTCCCATTCAATCATTTCCATGCAAAGCAAGCAGTAATCGCAAATGTGAATGGGAGTTAGAGAATCCTAGTGATCTTGAATGTATCTCTTTTGCCCATGTCTCCAGCAGTAAGAGACATAAATTTGGAAGCACTCACCTAGTTACCTAAACATCTCTGGTTATCCTTGGTTAAGTATCCTTGGTTATCTTAGCATCTATAGCATCTTGGTCTTCTTGATGGCCCATCATTTGGGCTACTGGCTATAATGACTTTGCCTTTAGGAGTTAGGGCTAGATAACCTTCAAGCCCCTTTGAGCCATACTGTTTTAGGACACCCCCTTATTTTAAGACCTTAACTGTAAAATGAACTGCTTAGTAATATTCTGCCTCATATGAGAATTGTACGGCTAAATACATGAGAATTGGTGAGGTGATCTGATACTATGGTAACAAGAGTGCCTTGTAAAGAACCGCATTGGACAAATGTTCGAGGCAGCAGCTAATAAGTAATAGCGGGGCACATTTGGCACTTTGAAGTTAGAACAGCAGCATTCTCCAAAAGCTTTCTGTTTTAAGAATAAAAGCTCCCATCAAAAACAACCCCCTTTGTGTTTTTACATAGACGGAGAGTTAAGCGATATGCTCAAGGGTCGGCAACAAAGCTTGTGACGCGATAATCACATGATTTTATACTGCTAGGGAATGTGGCTACATGAGCCATTTTATTTATTTATTTATTTATTTATTTATTTATTTATTTATTGCATTTATATCCTGCCTTTTTCCTCCAAGGAACCCAAGACGGCATATATAATCCTCCTCCTATGCTCCATTCACAACAACAACCCTGTGAGGTAGTTTGGACTGAGCATCTGTGACTGGCCCAAAGTCACCGAGTGGGTTTCCATGGCCAAGTGGGGACTAGAATCCAGATCTCCTGTCTCCCAGTCTGACACTTTAGCCAGTACACCACACTGGCACTCTAAACATTTGGATGCTGGCCTAATTCTGATCTCCTAAGCTTGTCCAGTCAGGGCTATCATCTTTTAATGCAGTGGTGCAGAACCTGAGGGCCAAATCCAGCCCTTCTGTGGTCCCAGTCTGGCCCTTAGTGGTTTCCTTAGCAGCCATGCCCCATACAGCTGGCCTCACCTGTTTTCCCCAAGGCTCTGATCACTTGGTGGTATCCTGGCTTTTTGTGTCCCCCGCCCCCCCAACCCCAATCTAAAAGGTTGAATTGCCTCTACTGAGGCTTAGTTAATGGCAGGAAAAACTTCAAACTAAAATATGCTGGAAGATGTGGTAATTTGGCCCTGCCCCTGTTTGCCTTTCCACTGGAATACTGCCCTGAGAGCTTCTCCAAAAATGGAATTTGGCCCTCGGGCTGAAAGAGGTCCTGCACTCCTGCTTTAATACCTAGCATGTGACTGCACACTGCAGTTTTAATTGCATCACGCATCATATGGGGAGGTCCTTCTCTTGATCCCACCACCATCACAGGCATGCCTGATGGAAACGTGGGAGAAGGCCTTCTCGGTGGCTACCCCAGGGCTCTTGAACTCCTTTCCCAGGGAAGCTAGACTGGCTCCCTCCCTGGTATGCTTCCGGAGGCCAGCTAAAAGTTTTTTGTTCTGGCTGGCCTTTGGGGAGTAGTCTGGACCACTGCTTATGCACTGTTTATATAATGGATTTTTTTCTTGAATTATTCATATTTTAAATGTTTTAAGTGTTTAAAATGTTTTAATATTGTAGCATGTTTAATTTAATTTTTAATTTTTGTATATCTCTTGAGTCCCAGTATTGGGAAAAGGTGGGAGGATAGTAATAATAATAATAATAATAATAATAATAATAATAATAATAATAATAATATCATCTGATATTATTCTGTAACTGCATTTCAGGGTTATATTAATTCTATCAGAGAATGGATGGGAAAAACAAATGGCTTAAATATACGCCTAGTCCAGCCTTCCCCACATGGTGCCTTCCAGGTTATGCCAGTTGGGAATGATGGGAATTGTATTCCAATACATCTGGAGGACACCAGATTAGGGGATAGAGGACATTTGCACAGTGCTATAGAAATGTGTAATCTCAAAGAAACCAAAATGGCCTACTGCCAAAGTTATAGCATGAGAGCTCAAACCATTTGAAACACACACACACACACACACACACACTGTGGTGCACCCTAACTACTCCAGCACTGCAGAACCTGAACAATGCCTCAAGGCAAGTTAAAGAGAAGAGCCTGCTGTGGATAAACACTCTGAAGTTAAAGAAAGAAAGAAAGAAAGAAAGAAAGAAAGAAAGAAAGAAAGCTTCCAAACATGTATAGCAACTTGGCCAAAGATCACGACGAGTATGGCTTCATTACAAAATTAAATTAACTGATATTTCTGTGATCTGAGCATTCACAAACAATTTGTTAAACTTCACCACAGGTACCTCAGCTGCTGTGATTCATCAAAGTGGGTATGTTCTTTTTCTCTTACGAAACAGCCAAAATGCAGCAAAAAGAGAGAAAGGCCCACTGAGGTGGTCTTTAGCCAAGAATCTTTATTTATTGGCAATAAAGATTTAAAAACAAATTTACAGGGTGAACCTCTTCCCTAGTTACACTTGCTGGGAGGGACAAAATCATTTCTAAGACCTCTCATATGGGGAGAGGTCAAAGATACATGATTATAGGTACTGTCAGGTGGGGAGACTCTACCAGTGTAGGTGGGTAAAACTAAGCAGAGATGGTTAGGCAGAGTGAAATTTAGAATCTCACAAATTTAATAAAAAAAACCCACCACAAATAAAAACAATAAACCATCGAATTAAAACCACAATGCACAAACTAAGGAGAATAATTAATTAATCCCAGTGATTAATAAAAAGCAGACTGAATTTTTTTTTTAAAAAAAAGAAAGACTTCCAAGGGCATCATGAATGTCCTCTGGAAAAGAATTCTGAAAGTGCCAAGTGACCCTGAAAAAGCCTTTCCCCTGAACCTAACATTTGTTATCTGCGGGCCAGAAAGCAGGGCCTTAATAGCCGATAGGAAAATCCAGGCAGGCTCATACAGGCTCGGAATTTGCAAGGCTAGTGCAAGGCATTGAGGGGGAGGGTTTTTTTGTAAAAATATTGTTGCATAAAAGCATTTCTTTTCACATTATTAAGGCTTTAGGCTCTGTTTATACAACCATGTGCATCAGATAGCAACCTGAATTTATGAAACAGCTGCCAAAGATGTATAGATGTTAGATTTTGTTTATTTTTAACGTTTCTTCCTGGCTTTAAAGACATTGCAGCACTTTAAATTGGGTCTGGAAACAACAACAAAAACAACCAAAAAAGTGATACAGGATCACACAGGTGCCAGCTGATTTTGTGCCAATGCGCTCAGTGTTTTGGAGTGTTCCTCCAGGGCTCCCTGCACTAAGCAGAACTCCGTACCATGGCACAATCACAACCATTTGCAACTGGGGTGCCTGGAATTGTGGAAATAGTGTAATTGCTGTGAAATTGGTATTCTGTGTTCGGAATGCTTGGCCCCTATTAGTATTTTTGCTGACACAATCTCTACAATATGATGTTTCTGAGCTGACTTTAAAGGCAACCCCACAAAGAGCACATTATAGTAATCCAGCCCCAATGTCCAGTGCATGCTGAGGTCACTGTGCTGAGGTCTGCTTCCTTCAGATAGGGCTGCAGCTGAGGGACCCGTCTTCCTGTGTCTCCACTGAAAGTGTTGACTCCAGGAGCACCTCCAAATGTGCACCAAATGTGTCCAGAACATTTGAGAATTACAAGTTCAACCGCAGCTTTTAAAGCTCAGCTAAAAACTTTTCTTTTTCCTAAAGCTTTTAAAACTTGATTTTGTTCTGACTTTATACTGTTAGTTTTACCCTACCCTGTGCCTGTTTACCCTACCCTGTGCCTGTTTGCATTCTCTTCCCCTCCTTATTGTTTTATTATGATTTTATTAGAATGTAAGCCTATGCGGCAGGGTCTTGCTGTTTACTGTTTTACTCTGTACAGCACCATGTACATTGATGGTGCTATATAAATAAATAAATAATAATAATAATAATAATAATAATAATAATAATAATAATAATAATGTACCTCTCCCTTCATGGAAGCTGTAACCCCATCAAAGACAGACTTGTAATATTATCTCTTTTAAAGCGGTAAGCTAAAACACTCTCACTGAAGTAAATGGGGAGCCTAAAACAGCCTTTCCCAACCTGGTCCGCTCTGGACTGCAAATAGGGAATTAAGTGAGTTTGGTTTTCTGCAGTGGACCGGCTTTACCAGAGCTTCATGGATTCTGCAGACTTGCACACTGGTTTTTGAGTTGTTGTTTTTTACATTTCCCACAATTTTACACAACTGTAGTTGTAGAAAAAGTATATAAACTAAAAAAGCACTGGCTGAAAATGTGCATTTCCCCCATAGGCTAAAGCATAAACATGCACACTTGGTGGAAAGGATTTGTAAATCTGTGCAAGTGTGAATTGCGAGTGCAAATATATGCAAATTTGGAAAATTGGGGAAAAATCCAATTCCACCAATGAGCGGAATGAAAAACACTGGACAATGTGTCAAATGCAGACAGGATGGATTCTACAAACTCTGTACATCCCTAACTATCATTCCCAGCATTGTAACCCAAAACAGTGAGCTTCAGCTATGGAGTGGTATATAAATGTAATAAATAAATAAATAAACACATCTGGAGGACACTAGTTTGAGAAAAACTGGATGAAAACAGCTCTCTCTACCTATCTCCTCCCTGTCCACTAGGCCACAATAGAGGATAATATTTCAACTAGCTGTGATCAGCCACAGTATTCCAGCAGGAGTCTATAATCCACAGCCAGGGAATACAGATGACAGGTACAACAAGAGTACATATATCAAGGCAGGGGTGATGTCATTGTGCTCTCCCCTTTCCATACAAATTGGAACATTCAAACCAGAACTTGAAAATGATCCACATTGCAAAAAGAGGTTTCTTCCAACAAGCAGCCAACATCCAGGGAGCCACAACACACGGAGTACAACAAACAGAAACAGCATATAGAGTTCCAAATCAATTCCCTACAGTGGATGTGTAATGATTGTTGCAATGACTGCATAACGTCCTGCTCCAACCGATGAACCCCTAAACATAGATATTAGAGCAGCAATTGGTGGGAGAGTTTATTTATTAAGGTAATTAGTACCTTGCCCTTCTATTGCAATCACAATACTCAAGGGCAGATGGCAACAGTAAAATGGCAGATCAAATTAACAATGTAATAAAACAATACAATATTAAAATAGAGGCACACGCAGCAGAAATAAACATCCAAACATAGCTGTTAGACTCAACCGCATTACAATAATTCAGCCTAGCAAGCAAAAACAACAAAAAATGCCTCAATAAATGATGGTGTTCTGCTCCATTTGGGATTTTGCCATCTGTTCTGGGTGACCTTTCCAGTGAGGAGGCCCAAATTGAGAAAGGTAGCTAGGTCAGGAGCAGTTTTAGTACCATGGCCAGCACCACAAGTTCCAGCCCAGGACTCTGAATTACTTTTATGACTACGGAAAACTGCCATACAGCTAGAATACCAACAAGTTATCCCAACACTGACTGGGATAAACTGGCAACGATTTATAAACCAGGGGGGCCCTTCTGGAGGCTCCACTCCACTCTGATGTTGTATCTAGGTGTTAAAGGGCCAGCGGCCTTTGTGGGGGGTGTTGGCTTCTCCTGGGGAGTGAAGGTTGAAGGAATGAGGGGCTGGTTGGGGACTGCTCTTCAAAGTCTTCCTGTTCACTAGAAAAGTCAATCAAAAGACAGTGGACCCTTCTGGGGGTCACATCTATAGAACATAAAATCTATTCAAAAAGCCCAGTTCAAAAAGACCAAGACTGGTTCTAGCTCCTCCTCAGAGTCACTGTCACTGGAGGCTTTAGTCTCCAAAGGTTTCCAACCTTGAGCCAATGTAGATGGAAAGTCAAGAGAAAGGGGGTCAAATGAACCTCCTGAGGCAAGGAGTTCTACAGTCTGGGCTTGGCCACAGAAAAGTCCCTTTCTTGTGTCCCAACCAACTATGCATCAACAACCATGATGTATGGAGAAGACCCCCGTGCAGACACTGAAGTGCAGACAGTATCATATGGAAGGAGATGCTTCTTCAGGTATCCTGGAGCCAAACCATTCTGGACTTTAAATGCCATAACCAACATTTTGACCAGTGGAGACTGTTGCTCCAAAATCCGGTGGGGCTGTGAATCTATTTTGGGGGTAGTGTTCAGTAACTTGGACAGCTGCTTTAGGGTTCTGGCAGGCACTGACTGTTATCCAGAATGGATTCATGGCCCCACAAAAACCAGTGCCACCATTCTCTACCGATTTTGACTTAGGTGAATGGAAGAGCACCAAAGGGATAGCATCTTCTTTCTCAATAGCCCCTAATGGGCACCTAGTCACAAGACATATGCATTGCATCTGCTACCTACCACTCAACACCATTCTCATGCTTCCCTCTTCTTGCTATACGCAACCAGACTGCCATACCATAACACACAAAAGCAAGACTGTTCTCCACCTGAAGTGCCTGCAGACTACAACCATCCTGGGAAAATAACCAACACACATTTGACAACTCTCCCCAAACCAATTATGTTTGGTCACAATGAATGTATTTGCTCACAATTCCAGCTCATACGTTTGCTAACTCTGCCTTAAATATGTTCTAATCCTCCTTTAAAGGAGAAATGCATCTGTTTGAATCTAATAGGGTAGAATCTTCATTCTTGAGCTGTGTTCAACTTTTTATAGTATTTCATCTGGACAACCCATCCAGATGAACCATACCATCTGTTGGGTATGCTTTAGGGTGGATTCCTGCATTGAGCAAGGGGTTGGACTCAATGGCCTTATAGGCCCTTTCCAACTCTACTATTCTATGATTCTATGATCTGGGCAAATTTACATTAAAACAACAACAACACCTAACAGTAATTACAGCTGGGTTCATAAGATTATTTTTTTAAATAAATAAATAAAACAAAATTCACACATTCTTTAATACATTCCTGCCAATTCTTAAATAACTTTGGTAGGAGATAGAAAAATAGTTACAAACTTTTCATTTATTAATGTAAAACCTCCATGCATCTTGTTAGTTGCAGAACTTCCATCTCCTTAGGTGGGGGGGGAAGGAAGAAGGAAGAAAGGAACACTATTTGGTGAAGGATTAACAATTTTCTTAGTCAGTCAATCAATTAAAGGATTAACCAGCCCATTAAAATCTCCCCCTATAATTATTTCTCCTTCAGCAAATTCTAAAATTATATTAAGTAAGGTGTGTGTGTGTGGGGAGAACCTCAGATTACTTTTTTTAAAATGTTGTTGCTGAGCTAAGGTAGGTTTTTTTCCAACCTCTCTATGAATTGCAAAACTCAGCCACATATCTTGAGATGTTAGTTAATTTGGAGATAATTGAAAGCTATATGTCTCAGCTAATTTGTAAATCAGAAGAATCTTTGAAATAGAAGGATGATTGAGGCTGTTGAGGAAAGCTCTGCATTTCCCCTTGTTGATCATCTTGGTGCAGCATTCTCCTTTTTGAACATCCAGAGTAGCAGGCCAAGCAGAGTACGGCGCAGACATTTTTGGAAACACATTCTGCTACACAATAGCATCTAAGAATAAAAACATTTGCTAACCTCATTCTGTTTTATGAAATGAATGTGGTTTCCCTCTCGATATATTTATATTCATCGTGCTAGTCTGAGGAAACTAATATTTCCTGTATATGAGGTGGATTAAATAAATTTCCAGAGCTGAAATTTCTGTGGTAGGTTTCACTGTGATCACACAGAAATCCCACATCAGCCCCATAATAATCCCAATCAATTAGTGATTGCAGGAGAAGAGTTGTGTATATACTACCTGACACTTTGGAGACTAAGGTAAACAAAAAAGAAAAGTAGCAGCTCTTGAGACTATAATCTAAATTAGTTTAGAAAAAGAAATCAAGCTGAATGTTCACATAGACAAGAGTTAAGCCTGTATAGGTAATCATCCCTTTATTGCAGTTGAGATTAGTAAATTCTATTGTTTTAAATATGGATAAGTACTTTACACTTTTAAAATTATCATAGAGTCATAGAATCACAGAATAGTAGAGTTGGAAGGGGCCTATAAGGCCATAGAGTCCAACCCCCTGCTCAATGCAGGAATCCACCCTAAAGCATCCCTGACAGATGGTTGTCCAGCTGCCTCTTGAATGCCTCTAGTGTGGGAGAGCCCACAACCTCCCTAGGTAACTGATTCCATTGTCGTACTGCTCTAACAGTCAGGGAGTTTTTCCTGATGTCCAGCTGGAATCTGGCTTCCTTTAACTTGAGCCCGTTATTCCGTGTCCTGCACTCTGGGAGGATCGAAAAGAGATCCTGGTATTCCTCTGTGTGACAACTTTTTAAGTATTTGAAGAGTGCTATCATGTCTCCCCTCAATCTTCTCTTCTCCAGGCTAAACATGCCCAGTTCTTTCAGTCTCTCCTCATAGGGCTTTGTTTCCAGGGAATTTCAGCAGGTGTCATTTGTATGCATGTAGCACCTGGTGAAATTTCCTCTTCATCACAACAGTTAAATCTGCAGGAGCCTTGCCCTAGCTATACTACAGTGACCAGATACGTAAGAGGGCAGTGCTCCTGTAGCTTTAACTGTTGCGATGAAGAGGAACATTCACCAGGTGCTGCATGCGTACAAATGACACCTGATGAAATTCCCTTTTCTATACAACTGTTAAAGATACAGGAGCCCTGCCCTCCTTTTTCATATGGTCACCCTAGATCACCTACTTTAGGCCCCTGCTGAAAGCAGAAGTATATATATTTTATGCTGCTCCTTCAGATCAACAGAGGGAAGCCAAATGACAGTGTGCTTTGTAGAATGCAGGAACACTCTTCAAAGAGCTTGCCAAGCAAGCAACTACAGGCAACCTGTGCAAATGAACGAATCAATATTGACTTTATTTCAGTCTTTACAAAAAGCAAGGACCCTGGGATGAGATATCTAGCAACCCTTACAAAGGCAAGAGGAAAGAGAAAGGGCAATGAAGAGCATTCCAGAGAACACTTGAGCAATCTGTACAAATTAAAGTTAATGGGGCCCTGATAACATTTTCCTCAAGGATTGCTAATGAGTTCACTGGGCAGATCTCAGGACTATTATCCTACCTTATTAGCAGCATGTGCCATCAGTCACTTTCCAGTAAAAATGAAACAAAAACCCACCTTTGCACCCTCAAGCTGTCATTCCAAAACGCAGGGGATGTTGGCATAGCTAAGGGGAGTTAATTTCACACAGGTTGCTCATCAGTAGCCTCAAAGGTCAGATTCTTGGCCTTAAAACAGCCTGGCCCATAGTAGATTAGCCATCAGTGACCTAACAAGCTGGCTGCTGGGTCCATGAGACACTGGCCAATAGAGGTCAATGTCACAGTGACATCACAGTATCGCAGCAAAGACCTTTTCCCGCCCTGCTGGTATGGCTAGGGCGGGAGCAAGTTGTTGCAGGCGGGAGAGAGAGGAAATGACGTATCACGTGGTTTGCACATGAAACGCCATCATGGGTGTGCAGGGCTCGCCTATAAAGGCAGGCCCCACACATTTACCTGGCCTCTTTCGCTCTTCTGGCCCCCACCCTCCCACCCTTATCTAGTATGGGATTAGCTAGTCGCCCCCTTTGGAGGGGGTGCTGAGTAGGAATTTTACCTGCCACATATTGAGTGTGGTGCATGGGTTTTTGCCTACTTCATACTGGAATTTAATATTAGTCAAGGGTGGGTAAACAGGTTGATTTGTTGGCAGGGTTGTGCGGGACTCTTGGGATATCAGCTGAGGTTGGTGAGCACTAGTTGGGCACCTTATGGTGATGGGCAGGTTCGGAGACCTGGTCATCGGGGGTTGCATGGCTCTCGACCCAGGATATGGCTTGCCTTTGGGAACCTCATTGTCTCACTTACTTGGGGTTAAGTGGCTCCAGGCAGGAGTGACATGGGGTGGTCTCCCCCCGAGCACATGCGTGTAGTTTAAGAAAGCAGCCGGGTTTTAATCCGACTCCTGGCTTAGTCGAGTGGCTCGCCCTTTATGCAGGCTAGTTGCCTGGGGATAGGATGCTTGGATTCCTGCACTCTCACATGCAGATCCAGGGAGGGGTGAGTTACCACATTTAAATAAAGAGGCCCTAGTTATACCCAAGCTCTGGTGTCCGTGTCATTATTTCCTTGCTTCTTCCTCTATCCGCAATAAGTAAATGGTATCAAGAAGGGCAATGCAACCGAGGAGAGATGGAAACAAGAACAAATCAGGAAGGAGGAGGGGAGGACTTTTAAGGGGAAAGTTAGACAACACTCATTGTTTATCATGCTGATGGACCTTTTGTCAGCCTGTTCTCTTTGAGAATTAATTAAGGACTGGTATGATTCCAGGAGAATGAATCAAAGCAAGTATATTGTACCTATTTTTAAATAAAGATGGGTCAGCTGGGAACTAGAGCAAATAATAAAACAGATAATTTGCCAGCATCTTGACAAAAGGCATGATTAGTAACAATCATTGTGGTTTTGTTGAGACCAGCCTGGTTTTTTCTTTTTTGATAAAGGGAAGACAGTTGATGAATCTTGGATTCAGCAAGACTTTTCACCTAGTCCTGCATGCCTTCTCCTAAGCTATATACCCTATTTCTTTGATTCTAAGACACACTTTTTTCCCCATATAAACTTCTCTAAAAATGGGGTGCGTCTTAGAATTGCGGGTGTTTCTTAGGTTTTTTTTTTTCTGTTGGTGGTACTGAAATTAGTGTGTGTCTTACAATCGATGGTGTCTTACAATCGAAGAAATACGGTAAGTGACAAACATTTAAACACCTCCCTTCTAACCACCCCACATAACTGGGAAATAAATATGTTTTGCTAAGACTATGGGACTTCTTTCAAAATGTGTAGGGTTCCTCTTAATCAAAAATATGTTCCTCTTAATCAAAACAATATGTGTAGGTTAAAGAGTGGGGCATCTTACTAGTTTTAAGGATGTGATTGTATGTAAATGCCATTGAGCTGAGTAAACAGACATGCATAGGATTGTGCTGAAAGAGCAGCTCAGCAACAGAACAAGCAGTCTGAAGAGACTGTGGCCTCATCTACACCAAGCAGGATATTGCACGATGAAAACAGTATGAAAGTGGTATATAAAAGGCAGGAGCCACACCAAGCAGGATGTAGCAGTATGGAAGCGGTATATGGTATTTGTCAATGTGCCCCAACAGTTGTCAGTGCACTTCAAAGCCGCTACAAAGCAGTAGTGTGGCTCCTTCATTTTATATATCGCTTTCATAGTGCAATATCCTGCTTGGTGTAGATGAAGCCTGTGGCCCGGCCTTCCTGGGGCAAACATTTCTGAAGTGGTAGAACGTGCACTGCCTTAAGATTAGATTCACAGCACAATCTATACGTGACTACTCAAAAAGTGGGTATATGATTGCTGCCCAAATGTTCCTTTGGTTGCTTGTAGAATTGTAATTTGGTTAAAGATGAATACCTGCTCTCTCTTTTTTTAGCTTTAAATTTATTAGTTAATTATGCTAGCAATGAAAAAAGCCTGTGCAAATACCAGCTTAGGTACAGGGCAGGCCAATATTATGAGCTAATACATTTCTGCTGTTCTCTAAAGAGAAATGTTTCAATTCAAAGAGATTTCATTTTAAAGCCAATGAGCTAAGCTCATCTGTTTAGTAAAGCATTCACTTTCCTGGATATTATTTTTTGAATACCCATTTTAATTGCCTGCACTAAAACATCAGTAGCTTCACACTCTACTTTGCTTGTTGCTGAGCCAGAAGACGTGGGGGCTAAGGCAGGGGTGGGGAATCTGCATCCCTCCAGATGTAGTTGGATTTCAATTCTCATCATCCCCAGGCCAATGGCTGGGGATGATGGGGTTTGTAGACCAGTAACTTCTGGAGGCCCCTTGGTTGTCTGGGCAGAAATCTATCTGGAATAGATAGATTATGGTGAAACTGTTAGAGATCAACCAAATGTTCATTTTTCAGTGTTTGTGTCAAAAATCTGCATGTTCAACAAGAATCTTTATTAGAACAGCACAGACATTTGAAAGCATTTCTCTGATTTTCCTCCGTCATAAAGCCTAATTGTACCTCTGCTCAGACAGAGCAGTGCAAAAGCCCCTAAGAGCTGGCTTTAAGGGTCTGGGCAATCCCTGAGCTAACCTGCAAGGCACAGCTCTGGCAAATTTCCAAGCTTTGTAAGGGATCTGTAGTGCTTTCTAATGCTTATAGGAAGCATAGAAAAAACACAGGCCAATGCCCCCTCCCACTGCTGCATGTTTTCAAGGGTAATGTGTGTGTGTGGGGGGGATGAACTTATCCCTGCTGGTGAGAGTCCCTCTCAGCAGTCTGCATCAATACCAATATCATCAATATATGCTGTTTATTTTTCTTGCTGAGTTTACAATTCCTTTGTGCTTTTTATGTTTCATTCAAGACTGTTTTATGTGTATTTTATTATTGTTAACCACTCTGAGGTCCATATTTTTGGCAGTAAGGTGGGACATAAATTTAAGTGTGCTTTTTATATTGTATTTTGTATTCTTGTTTTTAAGGAATATTGTTGGTTGTTTTTATGTTCTTCATGGTTTTAATTTTTGTGAACTGCCCAGAGAGCTTCGGCTATTGGGCGGTATAAAAATGTAATAAATAAATAAATAAATAAAATAAAATAAAATAAAAGTGTCTGTGAAAGAGAGGGGAAGGCTGCAATTTCCACCCAGAACACCCTGGAATATAACACTGGTAAGCCACTGTGGTGAAGTGGCTAAAGTGTTGGACTGGGAGTTGGGAGATCTGAGATCAAGTCCCCCCTCAGATGATGGGGATTGAACCAGCAACCTTCTGCAGGAAACGTATGTGTTCAGCCACTGACCTACAGTCTTCCCATTTATTCCTACTTGGTATATAGCACAGATGTCAGAGTTTAGCCTTGCCAAGGCTTTTCTCCCTGACATGTTAAGGGACCTAGTTCTTATAGCTGTTTTATCAATCCCTGCACTCTTTGTTTTGCATTGAGGTCAAGAACATAAGAAGAGCCAAGCTGGATCAGACCAAAGGTCCATCCAGTCCAGCGTTCTATTTACCCAGTGGACGACTAACTGCCCGTGGAAGCCCACAAGTAGAACATGAGTGCAAGTGCACCTTCCTGCCCATGTTCCCCAGCAACTGGTGTACATAGGCATACTACCGTTGACACTGGAGGTAACATGGAGCTATCAGGACTACTCGCTATTACAGGCTTCTCCTCCATGAATTTGTCCAATCCCCTTTTAAAGCCATCCAAATGGGGGGCCATCAGCACATCTTGTGAAAGTGAATTTGATAATTTAACTAATATGTGCTGTGTAAAGAAGTACTTCCTTTTATTTGTCCTGAATCTCCCACCAATCAGCTTCATGGGATGACCTAAGGTACTAGTATTTTGAGACAGGGAGAAAAATGTCTCCTTATCCGCATTCTCCACACCATGCATGATTTTGTACACCTCTATCATGTCTCCCCTTACTCATTTTTTTCCAAGCTAAACAATCCCAGCTGTTGTAACTTTTCTTCATAGAGGAGTTGTTCCAGGTCCTTGATCATTTAATTTTATTATTTTGTATTATATTTTATTCTTTTAAATATCTGGATTGTATTTTGTATTTTTAACATTGTCTGGCATTTTAATCTTTTAGCTTGTTTGTTTGGAACATTAGTTATGATGTTGAAAATATAAAATAATAATAATCTCAAATTAAGCCCTGATTAAGATACATTATGTATTCGCTTTTATCTATTGTATTGATACCACATTCTGATTGATGGACCTTATAGGCAGAAGGTAGGGGTGGTGAAGACACTACAAGCACCAGCACTTCCCCAACCTGGTGCCTTACAGATATTTTGACTATAACTCCCAAGTTTCCTGACCATTGGTCTTCTGGCAGGGGCTGATGGGAGTTGAAGTCCAAAACATCTGGAAAGCATGAGTTCAGGGAAGGCTGGGCTAGAGCCTCTTTTGATTGGCGAGGGAAGCTGAAGTCCAACCATTCACTGTTGCTGTAAATATGGTTTTATTTATTTTGATTCATTTGGGACAGACTGATTATTCTAAGTGAAAACTTGGAAGTTGTTTATACAGTTCAGCAAACACATTCCCTCAAAAGCACTATCAAGCTATCCCATCTGAAAATCCTGCCAGATGATCTGTCATGGCAAACATGCACGCATCCCAAAAAAGGAAAAAGGAAAAGATTTCCAAATTCCAATGTGGCACTGCATAAATTAGCATTGCTGTCAAGCCGCTGGCATAAAGTAACATAATGTCTTGTGACAAGATGAAAAGAAGAAGAAGAAACCCACCCAAAACAAAACAAAACAAAACAAAACATACAGTGAAGAGATAATGAATCTTTCAGATGCACAGAATGTTTTCAGGCCAAATATTATCTGCCTCTTGTAGCCAGTCCAAACACAAGACAATTAACTAAACAGAAGTGAATATCAACACGCATGTTGCATCCAAGTACCAGCAGCTTTTCAAGTGGATAATTATATTGCATTTAGCAAAAGACATAAACAAAGAAAGTAAAAGTAATTATGCAGAGATGACTTTTTTGTCATTGTTATATAGATTGCTGAAATATTTGGGAAGAAAAAGTACCCAAAGTAGGGACAGCATTTTCCTGCTTCAAGGTCGCTTCTGTAATATCCTCCCAATAGACTGGCAGGAGGTAAGACTGAGCTTTCTTTTCTGTATCAAAAACATACTGCAAGGAGCAGAACCAGGCTCGGCAACAGAACATTCAAATCCTGTGCTCACAATATCATATAACACCTGTTCTGGTCCGCTTGCACTGGCTGCCTGTATGTTTCCGAGCCCAATTCAAGGTGCTGGTTTTGACCTATAAAGCCTTACACGGCTTGGGACCACAATACCTGACGGAACGCCCCTCCCGACGTGAATATACCCGGTCACTACGTTCAACATCTAAGGTCCTCCTCCGGGTGCCTACTCCGAGAGAGGCTCGGAGTGTGGCAACGAGGGACAGGGCCTTTTCGGTGGTGGCCCCCAGACTGTGGAATGATCTCCCTGATGAGGCTCGCCTGGCACCAACACTACTATCTTTCCGGCGCTAGGTCAAGACTTTCCTCTTTGCCCAGGCATATGGCGGCACATCCTAATTACCCACATGTTTAGTTTTTAATTGGTTTTTAATGCTCTATGTGTGTATGTACTGTGTTTTAGAGTTTTAAATTTTGTATTCTTGTTTTTATCTCAATTTTAGAATTTCTGTAAACCGCCCAGAGAGCCCTGGCTATGGGAGCAGTATATAAGTATAATAAATAAATAAATAAATAAATAAATAAATAAATAAATAAAATCATATGGATTTGCTTAATTTGCATAACTCTGCATAAAACTGAGTGACCTGCATCTGCAGAAAAGCCCTAATGCCCATTAGAGAGGGATTCATCCAGTGCTAGATTTAGGAACAAGCCAAGTAAACCATGTTAGAGATAGCTAAGATATAAGATAAGTAAGATGAAATCACTTTGCCTTACATATTTTGAAAGTTCTGTTGTGAATTACAGCAGAGGCCTTATAGAGAGAAGGTGTGGCAATGCACCATTTAGCATTGGAGGCGCTAAAGCCACTTTAAAAGAACATCAAATCAACTTACTTTATTAGTCCTTTTATACACATCTTCAGAGAAAGCTATCTAACGCTGTTCAACTACAAAGACCCCCTAAGACTGGGTGGTACCCTTTCATTACTCTTCCTGTTATAATATAATACACTTTTCTCTCTCTTTATTTTTTATGGTATGGGGCCTCTAAATCTTGATATGGCTTAGGGCTTCAACATGTCTTAATCCGACACAAAATGGAGCTGTCTGATCCTGCATTGAGAAAGGTTTCTGGTATGGCCAATCAGCTCCTAACACAATAATGAGCAAGTCATGTTCACCCTTTATAGCAGAGGTGCAATACCCTGGGACCAGACCTGACCCTCTGGTAATCCCCGTCCAGACTTCCATAGTTCCCAGAAGGCCGTGGCCCTCCCCTTGGCCCCACCCCCTTTTCTACAGCCACTGATGGTTTTGTGGTCTTATGGTTTTTGTGCAGTTCCCCCCTCCCCCTCCTAAGGCATTGAAATGTTCCTCCTTTTTCTTTTCTAAATATAATTTTATTTTTATTGTACATTAAACCATAAGTGTACTTTCAGCAAAGTACATCGATATAACAGAAAATATAACTAAAGAAAAGGAAGAAATAACTACAGCAGCCATTTATAAAGGAAAAGAGAAAAACAATATTCATGTGAAGTTTGGAGCCAAAGATATGAATTATGTCCACAGGATGTCTAGCTTCACAGAATAAGCCATAGCGTGTCAGTTTAATCATTTAGTTCTCCAAATAAATTCATAGTTAGAAGGCATTTGTCATCCATGTGATTGTCAAGTCAGATATGTGATAAATGTTTCTACTAAAGCTAAGTTTCTGGCAGTAAAAGCTTTAAACTAAAATGTGATGGTATTTTGGCCCCACCCCTTTTGCCTTTAGCCCCGCCCACCACTGGAATGCGGCCCCAAAGCTTCTCCAGAATGGAATTTGGCCTTCAAGCCAAAAGAGGTTCTGCACTCCTGTTTTACAGGTTTTGCTATTTTATTGTTTTACTCTGTACAGCACCATGTACACTGATGGTGCTATATAAATAATAATAATAATAATAATAATAATAATAATAATAATAATGTTACCTATTTAGGGAAAGAGAGATGGGGGAAACATACACAGTGGGTTGAACCCAATGGAATCATTCCGCAATGGTTCTGCTACTTGCAGAAGCCCCATTTTCATCCTTGCCCAAGTGTCAAATCCAATCCTCCAATTTTGCTTGTGTAAGCTCTTGTACAACCCATGTCCCAAACCATTTCTTCATTCATGATGACTGCATGACGCTGGGTGGCTTGTGTTAGTTGGACTAGTTCTTCCGCTAGGGCTTGCGCACCACCACCTCTTATAATGTTTCCACTAGCCTTATCTTGGATACCACCTATAACCTATTTTTAATACATTGGGGAGGGGAGTGGCTCAGTCATAGAGCACATACTTTGCATGTAGAAGGTACAGGCTCAATCTCTGGCATCTCCAGGCGAGGCTGGGGAAAACCCCTGTCCAAAATCCTGGATAGAGCCTCTATCAGTCAGTGTTGACAATACTGGACTAGATGGACCAATTGTCAGACTCACTGTAAGGTGCTTCCTACATTCCTATGTGTACGTAGGGATTCTTAGTGGCTTCTTTGAACAATGGGACACAATCTCCTTTGCACAAAGTGCCAAAGGCCATGCCCGATCAGCATCTTTGCAAAACAGTTTGAAACCCATGAAGGTGCTGCCAGGTACTAGTCTGCTTTAAATGGCTTTTTGTTGTGTTTGTCTCCATCTGGCAAGTGGCCAACCTATAAGAATAGAACATTTGCCCCACATCACTTCAGTCCTTTACAACACATTGCTGTGACATATACAGCATGGAGGAAATACTGTTATTTCACACTACAAACATAAATGGTTGTGTAGACACTGACATCAAAAGCAGCCATTTAAAATGGGTTCCATGTGGCAGTCATTTTGTGTGCAATGGCTCAGTAGTCCATCTGGACTGACTCTTGGAGTGGGGACAATAAAATATCTTGGTAACTTAGGAACTAGGCCTTATACTGAGCCAGACTATCTAGCCCAGTATTGTTGACAGCTCTCCATTGACAGCTCTTTATTGGCAGCTCTCCAGGTGCTATTTATTTATTTAAAATATTTCTTGGCTGCCTTTCATTGCAGAAGCCCTCCCAAGGCAAAAAAAGTAAAATCAGTTAAAAACAGGTTTCCAGGCAGGACTTTTTCTTGCCCTACCTGGTAATGCCATGGATCACACCTGGAAACTTCTACAGGCAAAGCAGGACTCTACCACTGAGCTACCGCCCCTCCCCAGAGTCAAGGGAGGGGAGCAAAGTCTGCAATTCTGGTAGAGAGTTGCACACTTTACTGAGTTTTATATCATATCAGTTTAATTAGATTTTAATTATATTTCAATTTTAAAAATTGTTAACCAGAATTTATATACCCTCAACATACTGTGCTTGTAGAGGGCAATGAACTCATTTTGTCCGCATAGACTCTTTGAGGCATTTTTACTCTCTACTTAAACAAAACAAAACACCCCTTTTTATTCTGCATACTTAGAGTATCTCCTAACTATTCATAAACCACTGCTTTGTTCACGGGCAGTTCTGTTTCACTGCGCAAATGACAGGTGTGGACCACCAAGTTCAGTTTTAGAAAGAACGATATTAAGACATCTACATGAAATATAATGCATTTCTAGAATTACTTGAACCTGACTCGATTGCTCAGAAAACTGGCTAAGTGGCCATGCTGTGGTGTCTATGTTTAGTCTGCTTTTCTAGTTTGAGAAGCACATGTTTCTTCTGCACAGAAAAGAGAGGGAGTGTGTGTGTGTTGTCATGTATATAGTCAAAACTGTTTGAATGACTATATTATGGGTTTATTGGCAAACTATTTTGCATTTGTAACATTCAGGTTATAGTTCAGAAATGGCAGGATAGCTCATGCTTCTTGGCGCAATTCCCAGCCTCTTATCAGACAGGAAGGAATTAATCACACTCTGCAAATTAAAAGAAATGTCTTTGAAATGCAGGTCTATGTGGAAATTGGATTGTTTCTCATATATATACACACATATGCATATCCCATTCTGTTCCTAGTCATAAAAAGGAGTTCCTCTTTCTCTCCGTAAGCACCATCTTATGCTTCTTTATTCTATGCTGCATTGGTCAATCCTACACCTGTTAAACTGGAACTAAGTCCCAACGAATGTAGTGGACTTATGGCATAGGACTGCATTGCAAATGTGAAAAATGCTCAACCTCGGGATATTTTATGGCCAGTACATTGTAGGTGGGTGGGAGGGAGAAGCACTAAAAGTATGCGCGAATATTATTTATATATATATATATATATATATATATATATATATATATATATATATATATATATTCTGTGTCAAAAACAGCCCCTTTAGAAGGATCGTCATCATCCGAAACATTGAGCTATCCGTGAAGTTTTGAAAAACACAAAATACAAAATCTTCTCACCAGCACCAGAGCTAGTCTCTCCTCCTTTTCGCACAGTACATTGTAGGCACAGAACTATCCTCTAGATAACCATATTTTGCTCCCCCTTCCAACTTTTTTTTCTTTGCTTTATTTATTAATAGTGCTTTGCATAGAGATGAGAAATGAACAAAATGGTTGGCATGAATTGAAATTTAACCTCAGGCTTAAACTATAACATGTGCAAGAATTCAAATGACTCACAACTCTTGAGTCACGGTACGCAGTGCCTTTATTCTTAGACCAGTGATGGCCAAATTCTCTTAAGCCTGGAGTGCGGGGAGGGAGAGAGACATGGAGAGTCAAATGCATTAGTACACAGCTGCTGTGAGGGGGGCAGTTCATTCATGCACCCACAAGGGAAAATTATTGTAGCACCCAGGAGAACTAGTGAAGTTGGAAGAAGCTAGGTCCTGTCCAAGTAGTGACAGTGGAGTTTCACAAACAGAGAGTGATACTAGAAAACTGAGACCAAGGGCTCACCTACACCTGGAGCCCTTTCAAGAGGGTGGAGGGATGATTGCGGGATTTCCAGCTTCTGAGATCATCCCTCACGGGGCACACATGAGGGAAGTTTCCCGGGAGTAAAGGAGCGCCATTGCAAGAGGACGTGTGCCCCTTGATGGCACTTTCAAAGGTGTATATGGAGAAGTGAGCAGGACTGGACAGGGTACGGGGCACAGTTGTTGTTGTTTTAATACCTCCTCTGAGATGCGCTGCCCACCATAGTTTGTTTAAACATTTTTTGAATATTCAAGCCACAGCCGTACCTAGTCATGTCATTCAAACCAGAGCAGTAGGGGGTTAAGTGAGGATTAAACAAGTGTTCAGATCACTGTTAAAATATTTTGTATGGATTACCAGACTATCTGTGTATATTGGAGAGAGAGAGAGAGAGAGAGAGAGGTGTGTCACAGTTGTCTGAAGATGAGAAAGCTAGAGAGTAGGGCCTGTAGCTTGAAGCAGATAGTGGAACATTTAGTTTTAAATGCATGGAAGTGCCATGATTTTCACAAACCTTTAAACAAGGTTTAATGTAATGTCTAGGGAAGCAAGAGGAGCAAAATATTGAACAAGGGTTTACATATTTGAATGATGAATGATGCACCCTTTGCAGACAAATTATACTGATTTAAATTTTTCCCTGTTGGATGCTCTTGAGATCTTTATTTTATTCCAGGCATGTTTTTCATGGATTCTCACTAAAGAACCAAAGGTTCCAAAGAACTTTTATAATAGAACTGCAGTACAGACTGCATGGCCTTGAGCAATGCCCTCAAGAAATCTCACAAGATAAAACAAATGTACTCTCAGGTTACCTTATTGTGCTCCCTCTGCAGCTTAAGCTGGCAAGCAACGTGGGAATTTAAAACCAATAAAAAGAAGCTCCAGAATGAAAGGGAAGACGCTTCAAAGGTGTAGAATAATAAATCAAGACCATTTCATGCATGAACAAAAAGCAGGAAAAGAAGTGGGAATGATCCAGGCATCTTCTACTCCACTGTGGGACCTGACAGGTCTTACCACCCTTCCTAGTAATTAATGGGATGACCTGCGATAAGATCATAGTTTAGGAAAGACCCAGCATGTACACTGATTGCAATTAAACAGAATAGGAGCAGAGATGTGCACTATATCCAATGGATTGTGGCACATGTATGGACTCAGAGACTGGAGGCTAGCATGTCATTTTGTAGCATGCTAGCCACCCAGTCAAGGAATAGTTTTCAAATTTAAATACCTAAAAATAAAAATCAGGAGGGGCGGGGAGCCTGGCAGGTACCAAGAGTGGTGCCCATTGGTACCCACAGGCACCATGTTGGAGAGCCCAAGTATAATGTTTAGCCCAGGCCAAAAAATAGTGGAAATCTGATCTGATAAACCCAGGAGATCTTAAAAGAGCTTTGCATCATCTAAGTAGATTGCTCTGCTCCAGATAAGACTATCTCCAGAAGGTAGCTGAGAAATAGAAAATTAATTCAGGAGAGAGCTGTAGCAGAAGAGTGCAAAGCCCAAGAGTTCAGCAGCTTTCACTGGAGGTAGTGGTGTATTGCAGGAATGTGGAGTGTGGGAAATAACAAGGTGGATTCAAAAGTTGTGATTTAAATAGGGCCGCTCTTATTAATAGATCTGCAAACCTAAGAGGGCGTCTTCTCTCATCTGGCCTTATGCCGTTGTCTTATCGGGTGAGATATTCACTGCATGAGAGTGGCGCCTTAATGTTCACCATCTCCCCAGTTTCCCCTTTTGGGGTAGGGAGGCCTTCCGTGTCACCCCTCCTCGTGCCACGGGGCTTGAAGTGGGTGAGGAAGTTTGGCCTCAAAGGTAACCTTTATCACTGCCAGCTGGGCCGCAAGGCTCACAGCTTGAGAGCCTTAGGCATTACCAATCACCGCAACGGTGCCTCTGAATGCTCACCAACCCTAACCTGCTCAAGATGCCCACACATACCTGCCTATCAGCAAATGTGACCAAATAGTTAACACTGCAAATGAACCTAATTATCTCTTCCCGCCTGTCTTATAGTGGCCTGGTTCAGACAACATGCTAAACCATGCTGCTTAACCACAAAATGGTGAAGGAAATGCACCATTTTGTGGTTAAGCAGCATGGTTTAGCGTGTTCTCTGAACCAGGCTAGTGTGAAGTAGGTGAAAAAACTCATAACCAATGAAATATGAGGGGGGAAATCTACTTGGCACCGAAGGACAACCAGCAAGACCACACTGCATACAGGGAGGGAGGGAGCTGTGCTTCAAAAGGGAGGAGGAAGGGCGAGAGCCAATATATGGGCTTAGATTCCCCCTCCTCTCTCCAGTGGAACCACAAGGAGGCCACCTATGGCATGCCTCTCTGCCCCGTCTCCCACCCCACCTGCAATAGCCTCCCCATGCCCAGGCTGCACTGGGTGTGGGGGAAAGGCATTTCAGAGGCAATGGTAAAAGCCCACAGGGGAAGGGCTTCGAGAGCACAAAGATATCAGTACACAGGACATCTGTAAACCCCATTTCCCATGTCGTTCTGGAAGAGTAAAAAGTTGACATCTGGGTTTTTTGTCCATCTTCTTATTCTTACGAACTGGCTGTCAAAATTTCCAGGAGAAAATCAATCCGTCGCTACGAAAAGCCAACTTCCCTTCTTAATGAGTTACCTGCTTCATTGCCATCATAATGTGAAATCTTTTAATATTCATTTCCCAAAGCACATCCACTTAGTCACATTGTGTTACAGGTGTCAGCAGAGCATCTGTCAAAATGAATTAGTGGGAAATGTAGTGCTTTCATTTTGCAAAGAATAAGGTTGTGGTGACATTACAGACTCCCTTCATGGTCTTTTCAATACCTGATTTATGCCATCTTCCTGTGCTGCTAATCTGCCAGTTTGATGCCTGCTTCCTAGCAAACTTTCACAATGGCTTGGGCAGAAATGTCTGCTTTTCTGGGTTTTTTATACATTTGGGCTTAGATATATCACAGATCTTGGCCCCAACCTTTTCAGTTTCTTTAAACCCTTGTATATATCTGCTGAGGACAACACTACATGCATCTGATGAAATGGACTCTGAACCTCAGATGCTGATACCATAAGAAATCTCCAAAGGGTGGACATGTTAGCCTGTTGCAGCAAAAACAACAAAGAGTGTTGTGGCAGTTTAAGGAAATAATAAAATCAGAACAGCTTTGATGGATCACACCGAGGCTCCATCTAGTCCAGCACTCTGTTCACATAGTGGCCAACCAGCTGTCGACCAAGGACCAAGAAAGCAGGACACCGTGCAACAGCACCCTCCCACCCATGTTCCCCAGCAGCTGGTGTACATAGGGTTACTTCCTCTGATACCCGAGGTAGCATATAGCCACTAGGACTAGTAGCCATTGATAGCCTTCTCCTCTAGAAATTTATCCAACACTTTTAAAGCCATCCAAATTGGTGGCCATCACCACATCTTGTGGTTTTAATTCCATAATTTAACTATGTGCTGTGTGAAGAAGTACTTCCTTGTCTCTGTCCTGAATTTTCCACCAATCAGCTTCATAGGATGACCTCGAGTTCTAGTATTATGGGAGAGGAAGAATCTTTAACGGGCAACAAACACCATTATTGTTTTTAGTGCAAGGCTAACAATGACATGTCTACCCCTCTGGTTTCCTTATGCTTCACTGAAAGTTATTTCCGTGAGAGACTGATATTACCTGCAGGAAGAATAAGATTCAATGTAACCAATAACTGTCTACTATTTCTGGGGAGATATATATATATATATATATATATATATATATATATATATTCCATTCTTGAGAAAATCATATTATGTACAGAACTTGCATGTTTGTACATGTCAGTGAATTTCTGTTTGAGCCTGGCAAAAGAAACTTGTCATCATTTTTTTAATTTGTCCTTCTAATTCTCTTCTGGGACTTGGGGGTCTTTCTTGAATTCGACCAAGATTCAAGGTAACCCTGAGGATCCATCACAAAACACCTTACAGGAAAAGATCCAGAACTGGTTCTCCTTCTTGGAAACTGTTTCTGGTTTACACAGCCCACATACCCTGATGCAGACTGCCACATTTACTCAACTAGTTATAGAAAAATCTGATTCATGTAGCTTTCCTGTTTTGAGAGGGTGTGTCTACACACAGTAATAAATGTATGCAATCTATTCCCTCCATGGAAGTGATCACAGAGCCTTCCAGAGTCTCCATATGCACCTGGGATCTCCTTGCTATATTATGGATAGATCTTGAGAAGTGTTGAGCAAACTCCAGTGGATTCAACGAGGCTTTGTAGTTGCTTGATACTTCTACAGAGTCCTGTTTTGACACACTCAGGTAGATATGTATGTAGTCAAATAATCAAATATTCTTCTTTTCTTTCAAAACAAACTTTGGTTACTTTATTGTTTTATTTTGTTAGCCTGCTGCTGGCCCAAGGCATCATTCTGACAGAACAGATGTGGCAGATGTTAGTATCCAACAGTGTCAAGTCCAAATAGCACTAGTGGAGCTCAGTTGAACAAACACAACAACGCTCTTTCCTTCCGCAAAGAAGCCGTCTCTTTTAAAACAGAAATTTCTGTTTCTCTTGTTCTATGAGAGTCAGTCTCCCCAAATGGTAGGGTAACATGACAGAGCTCTTAACATGGGAGAAAAGCGCTTCCTAGATAGGTTCATGCGGTGCCTACATTGTGCTCTTTCCAGTGCCAGGTGAAGGACTTTTTCTTTTCCCAAGTATTTTTTTTAGCATTTGTTCCAGTTTTTAACTCTACTGTTTTCAATCTGCTATCGCATGTTAAATCTATGCACTGCTGCTAAGTTTTACTCCAGCTGCACTTCTATACTGCAATTTTAAGCCACTGTGTTTTCTATTGTATGTTATGCTGCATTTTGTGGTTAAAATTCTTGTAAACTGCATGGAGAGCTTCAACTATTGGGTGGTATAGAAATGTAAACAAACAATATTCTGCTGCTTCTTAGGCTTTGAAACTCAGATGTACAACAACATTGCCAAGTGTCTAGGTGTACTTTTTGTTTCCTATTTTTAACGCCATTCTGCCCACTATCCAGTGTAGTGGAGGCTGAGCTCACTGAGTCAAAGCACGGGACTTTTTGATTGGCAGGGATAGTGATGTCATCTGCCATCCCCACCCCCCTTCAGCCATCCCTCTTCCCTTAAGTGGCAACACTCACAATCACTAGGGGGAAATAAATTTTTCCAAGAAGAATATATTGTTGGGAACTAGCCTTAACGCAAAGTAGTTTGGGTTGGTTTTGTCTTGAATGGGTAATTAAGACCCATCAGGTTTATGAATATAATACAGAGAGAGAGAGAGAGAGAGAGAGAGAGAGAGAAGATCTTTTGTTGACTTTTCTTGGGGACTTGCCCATGGAGAGTGTCAGGGTGAGCTCCTGCATTTCAAAATAGATGACTACACCACTGCCATCATCCCTTGCCCTTGCCCTGTGCATGAATCTCCCTTCATCAACATGAACCTGGTGCCATTTCCCTCTTCCTTCAAAGCCTTCAACAGAATCCATTGTCCACACATGGCCTTTGCCATAACTTCCTTAACATTCATTTCCAAATACAGCCAAACTTCATTTGCTCACATTCATCCCTCGAGGGCTGGTCCAAGATGGGCTGCTGTCTGATTCAGAACAGCAAATGGTGCCCCATCCCAATCGGATACATGGTACCCAAGGCCAGCCAAGTTATTTTGGCACATGAGGCAAAAAAAGAAATAAAAAGGCGGGGGGGGATCCATAAGCACGTCTCTCCCTTCCTGGCAGTAAAAATACAACAACACACTAAATAGCTAAAAACAAAACAAAAAAGCTGCCCTTTCCTGACACCCAAAATCTTGTGCCTGGGGTGTCTGTCTCACTCCTCCCACTTTGTCTCACCATCACCTCCCTCTGTTGTCTTATCTATTTTTGCTTATGAAATTCTGTAAAACATGCTGTACATTTATAATGCTGTATGAATAGGGGGGAATAAACGAATAAAAAAAACAACACTTCCAAATGCACACACTTCAATTTCATATTTTTCTTCAATAGTAGGTCTCCTCAGTTGATGTTCTTAGCAGCACAATTTCGTTGCCCCTTTTTTACTAGAAATATTAACAAAACAAACTTGAGTGGGATGAAATCTTCATAGTCAAATTTATGTCTAGCAGGGTTCCCCCCTCTCATTTGAATACTCTTTGTGATCATCAACACAAAGAAGATGAAGCATGAGCTGTTGGTTTTCCAGAAATATTCAGTGAGACAGAGCCTCAGTTCACATATCACTCAAGGCCTTTAAGTAGTAGAGAAGACATGAAGCCAACCTTTCCACTATGCAGATGATGGAGCTGTATATATAATCCTGTAATGCCTGACGCAGACCCAGGCCAGGATGACTCTTTAGATGAAGAGCCTGACACTGCAGAGCCTAAAAAACGTGTAGTGATGCTAGTACTATCCCAGGCCCCTCTAGCATCTGCAGGGGAGCGACCCCGACCCTTGAACAGTGGTGAAACATGAGAGACCTATGGACAGGTCCCTAAGGAATGTGCCTCATCCATGGTGTCAGAGGAGAGCACGGCACCAAAAGGTGCAGGCACAGGCCACTAACTGGAGGCAAAGTGTACCCCTCAAGACTCAAAACAAAAAGCCTCCTTGAGAGTAAAGGTCTACTCAAGAGCAATGATCTCCTCAGGAGTAGGCAGGTTCTGACTAATGGCTTGCAGCTATACCAGGGTGTGGGCTGGGAAACCAAGCTATATAGGCCTTTAGCTGAGATCTGGTAACTGCTGGAACAACATCGTTATTTCAGCTCCCAGTACCTTGAAACCTTGCTACTTCTTGCACTACTGATCTTCAGCCCCCTTTTATTGGATTGATAAAACTGGACCTTGGACCTTTTGCCTATCTAATGGCTTTGGTAAGTAGATTTGCCCCCTAGTTGGTCTCATGGCTGAGCCTGGCCTAGCCATAGCGGGACAAAGCCACTGTGTGCACAGAATGCTGGAAAGGTGGACCCTTGGTCTGATCCATCCACTCTAATGCCTGATTGTGTGGAGGCTTCTTTCTAATGATATCTGTCCCCCAAAACAAAAGTGTGAGTAGGGGTGGGGGAAGAGAAATCAGAGGAACACGGCTTCCAAATGGAGACCCTGGGTCATAATTATACGACATCATCTGCGAGATGGAAAAGGTGCTGCTCCTGAACACACGTTTCTAAACCAGAGCAGGATGTAGGGACCTCTGAGGTAAGTGATGACAGGAAAAGTCAAGCAAGGGAAATTGGTGTCATCACGCAACAGGTCATCAAAATAATTCCAGTCTTCCTCAGTGGTGAAATGGAATGAGAATGGACAGGTTCAAAACATTACAGAGTTCCAGAAAAAAATCGCAGCCACTTTAGTCACTGAATACCAGCCAAACATAATGCCATATCTAGGAAAATATGTAGTTACCTTTATCCCTGTTTATTTCATTCTTACAACCATTTACTCAGTGTTAAATCAACATATTACATCAATATTTATATAATGAACTGATTGATTCATTGATGATTGGTGGTGGTAGTGTTGCTTTAAAAAACTTCCTGGGTTAAGTCTCTTTGTCACAACCTAGGCAGGTTCTACACTACTGCTTTTAAACAGTTTATAATGGTTTTGACAACTGTTGGGGCCCATGACACACTCCATATACAGTTTTCAAACTGTTTTTGAAGTGTTATATCCTGCTTGGTGTAGTTCTGGCCCTAGTTCAGTTTATTAACTGTGTGAGCCCTGGGTAGTACCAATAACAAATATTGCAAATTGTCACACTGCAATGATCAATAAATGGGACTAAAGATCAGACTATATAGGTAGAAGTTAGCTCAATTCTCAATGACTTCCATTACATTTGATGGTATAACAAATTGAATAAGCTGATATTGGCAAGACTGCAGGAGCAAAACATGCTTCAGCACAGAAGAGGAGTCGTGAGACAAGTTTAAGCCCATCTGAGCAGTGTCACCGAATATACCATTTTACTTTCTTTCCATAGAAGTGCCTACAAATTGCATTTCTAGAAAAAGGTTGAGCTGCACTTGGGTACATTTGTGAACAAAAACTACTCTCCCCACACACCCCTTTTGTGTGTGTGGCCTGGACCACATTAAAGGGGACCTCATGGGGCACAGAGATGGATCCAAGACTGCAGTTCCACTGATGGAAGGTAGGTCTCATAGTAGAATTGGGAGGGTGATTCACAATCACACACACACACACACCTCAGCTCTTTGCATGTCCTCAAAATCTGCTTGGGAGAGCTACCAAACTTTCCCACTGCCTTTTCCACTTCCTGAATGTCCCTGCACAGTTTTCAGCTCAAAACCCATATCAAATGCTGTTTTTCAACACATATTTTGAAAGAAGATATGTTTAATACATATCTTAATACAAATATTCATGCAGTTTTTTTTAATTCACAGATTATTGTGGAAAGGGGTCAAGGGAACTGGAAAGGGAATAGAACGGACTTAGTAGCATGGACCAAAAGTAGACTGATATCCTGCTATCTATACATACTTACCTGGGAGTAAGTCCTGTTGAGTCCCATGAGGTTAACAGTGCAATCGTATGCATCTCCACTCAAAACTAAATTCAAAAGGGCATATATCTGAGTAGGCATGCATAGGATTACACTGCAAACCTCATTAAACAAGGACTTACTTCAGAGTAAACATGCATAGTATTGTACTCTAAAGTTCTTCTGCCAGCTCCTTTATTACTCTAGGATGCCGGCCCTGGAGATTTGAACTCGTTCAAAGAAATTCGGTGTTGCTTGACCATTTGTTTATCAATCTCAAACTGCAATCCTTCCCCTTCAGCTTGTATTTTCTTTCTCCAGGAGGGTCATAGACCCGCTTTTGGGAGAAGACTGAGCCAAAGTAGGAATTGAGCACTTCGGCCTTTTCTTTGTCATTTGTTATCAATTTGCCATCCTCATAAGGCAGTTGAAACACCATTTCTTTCCTCTTGTCTTTTACTATGCACATACCTGAAGAAAGCTTTTTTGTTGCTTTTAGCCTTCCTCGTTAGTCTCACCTCATTTTCAGCTTTAGCCTTCCTGATGCCATTCCTGCACTTCTGTGCTACCTGTATGTACTCTTCTTTTGTGCCCTAGCCTTCCTTCTACTTCCTATATGTGCCCATTTTTGTTTTCAGGTCATCTCTAAGCTTTTTGTGGACCCACATTCGTTTCTTCTGTTTTCTTTTAACTTTTTTCCTAGTTGGAATTATTTGTAATTGTTTGTAATTCCCTTTTTTAAAAAACTCCCACCCTTCCTGGACTCCTTTTCTCATTAGGGCCACTTGCCATGGGACCTTACTTATCATAGTTCTTATTTTATTAAAATAAACTTTTCTAAAATCCAGAGTATGTGTATGGCTACACTCAGCTTTTGCTTCCTTTAAAATCATAGAATCATAGAATAGCAGAGTTGGAAGGGGCCTACAAGGCCATTGAGTCCAACCCCCTGCTCAATGCAGGAATCCACCCTAAAGCATCCCTGACAGATGGTTGTCCAGCTGCCTCTTGAAGGCCTCTAGTGTGGGAGAGCCCACAACCTCCCTAGGTAGCTGATTCCATTGTCGCACTGCTCTAACAGTCAGGAAGTTTTTCCTGATGTCCAGCCGGAATCTGGCTTCCTTTAACTTGAGCCCGTTATTCCGTGTCCTGCACTCTGGGAGGATCGAGAAGAGATCCTGGCCCTCCTCTGTGTGACAACCTTTTAAGTATTTGAAGACTGCTATCATGTCTCCCCTCAATCTTCTCTTCTCCAGGCTAAACATGCCCAGTTCTTTCAGTCTCTCTTCATAGGGCTTTGTTTCTAGACCTCTGATCATCCTCGTTGCCCTCTTCTGAACACGCTCCAGCTTGTCTGCATCCTTCTTGAATTGTGGAGCCCAGAACTGGACGCAATACTCTAGATGAGGCCTAACCAGGGCCGAATAGAGAGGAACCAGTACCTCACGTGATTTGGAAGCTATACTTCTATTAATGCAGCCCAAAATACCATTGGCCTTTCTTGCAGCCATATCGCACTGTTGGCTCATATTCAGCTTGTGATCTACAACAATTCCAAGATCTTTCTCGTTTGTAGTATTGCTGAGCCAAGTGTCCCCCATCTTGTAACTGTGCATTTGGTTTCTATTCCCTAAATGTAGAACTTGGCATTTATCCCTATTAAATTTCATTCTGTTGTTTTCAGCCCAGCACTCCAGCCTATCAAGATCACTTTGAAGTTTGTTTCTGTCTTCCAGGGTATTAGCTATCCCACCCAATTTGGTGTCATCTGCAAATTTGATCAGCGTTCCCTGCACCTCCTCGTCCAAATCATTAATAAAAATGTTGAAGAGCACTGGGCCCAGGACTGAGCCCTGCGGCACCCCACTCGTTGCCTCTCCCCAGTTTGAGAAGGTTCCATTGATAAGTACTCTTTGAGTCCGATTCTGTAGCCAACTGTGGATCCACCTAATAGTTGTTCCATCTAGCCCACTTTTAGCTAGTTTGTTAATCAGAATGTCATGTGGTACTTTGTCAAAAGCTTTGCTGAAGTCAAGATATATGACATCCACAGCATTCCCACAGTCCACAAGGGAGGTTATCCTATCAAAAAATGAGATCAAATTAGTCTGACAGGATTTGTTCCTGACAAATCCATGTTGGCTTCTAGTAATCACTGCATTGATTTCAAGGTGTTTACAGATTGACTTCTTTATAATCTGCTCCAGAATTTTCCCAGGGATGGATGTCAGACTGACTGGTCTGTAGTTCCCAGGTTCCTCCTTTTTGCCCTTTTTGAAGATAGGGACAACGTTAGCCCTCCTCCAGTCATCCGGCACCTCACCCGTCTTCCATGATTTTGCAAAGATAATAGACAAAGGTTCTGAGAGTTCTTCCGCTAGCTCCTTCATTACTCTTGGATGCAGTTCATCGGGCCCTGGAGATTTGAACTCATTCAAGGAAATTAGGTGTTCTTTGACCATTTGTTTATCAATCTCAAACTGCAATCCTGCCCCCTCAACTTCTGCTTCACTTTTTCCAGGGGGGTCATAGACCCGCTTTTGGGAGAAGACCGAGGCAAAGTAGGAATTGAGCACTTCAGCCTTTTCTTTGTCATCTGTTATCAATTTGCCATCCTCATTAAGCAGTTGAACCACCATTTCTTTCCTCTGTCTTTTACTACTCACGTATCTGAAGAAAGCCTTTTTATTGCTTTTAGCATCCCTCGCTAATCTCAGCTCATTCACAGCTTTAGCCTTCCTGACACCATTTCGGCACTTCTGCGCCACTTGTCTGTACTCTTCTTTTGTAGCCTGGCCTTCCTTCCACTTCCTATATGTATCCCTTTTTGTTTTCAGTTCATCAATAAGCTTTTTGTGGAGCCACATTGGTTTCCTCTGTTGTCTTCTATCTTTTCTCCTTGTTGGAATTGTCAATAACTCAATAAAATCAATAACTCAAGTTCAGTACTTGGATGAGGAGGTGCAGGGAATGCTTATGAAATTTGCAGATGACACAAAATTGGGTGGGATAGCTAATACGCTGGAAGAAAGATGCAAACTTCAAAGTGATCTTGAAAGGCTGGAGCACTGGGCTGAAAAACAACAGAATGAAATTTAATAGAGATAAATACCAAGATCTATACCTAGAAAAATGAAACCAAATCCACAGTTACAAGATGGGGGATACTTGGCTCAGCAGTACTTCAAGCAAAAAGGATCTTGGCATTGTTGTAGATCACAAGCTGAAAATGAGCCAACAGTGTGAAGTGACTGCAAAAAAAGCAAATGCTATTTCGGGCTGCATTAATAGAAGTATAGCTTCCAAATCGTGTGAGGTACTGGTTCTCCTCTATTCGGCATTGTTTAGGCCTCATCTTGATTATTACATCCAGTTCTGGGCACCACACTTCAAGAAGGATGCAGACAAGCTGGAGATGGTTCAGAGGAGAGCAATGAGGATGATCAGGGATCTGGAAACAAAGTCCTATGGTATAAAGAGATACTGAAAGAACTGAGCATGTTTAGCCTTGAGAAGAGAAGACTGAGAGGAGACATGATAGCATTATTCAAATACTTGAAATGTTGTCACACAGAGGAGGACCCGAATCTCTTCTCGATCCTCTCAGAGTGCAGGACATGGACTAACGGGCTCAAGTTACAGGAAGCCAGATTCCAGCTGGACATCAGGAAAAACTTTCTGACAGAGCAGTACAACAATGGAACCAATTACCTAGGGAAGTAGTGGGTTGTCCCACACTAGAGGCATTCAAGAGGCACCTGGACAGCAATCTGTCAGGGATGCTTTAAGGTGGATTCCTGCATTGAGCAGGGGTTGGACTTGATGGCCTTATAGGCCCCTTCCAACTCTACTATTCTATGATATGATTCTATGGAGTCTTATGTATGTATATTTGCAAGGAAGCCACACAGCATTTAATGAGGCATACTCCCTTTTGCTTGGAATGGCAGCCAGGAGCAAGTCCCATCCAACTCAATGGGCATTACTACTGAGTAGACATGTATAGGATCGTATTGCAGTTGCACCAGTAGGTGCAAGTACCTGTTACTAATTTTTCACTGCATTTTTATATTTGAAATACTTGTTTTATTTTAAAATAATTCAAAATACAAGGCATTACCAGGCAGAACAACAGAGATATACCCTTTCATACTTGTTCACCCAGCTTTCCCTGGGCTGTAAGTAAATTAATTGTGCTTCTCCATTTTACTGTTCCTTGATTTATTTATTTTTACTGCAGTTGGAAGTGTTTTTAATGTTGTGTTTTTATGTGGCATTTAATATATTTTTAATATTGTATTTTAACATTGTTAACCACTGGAAGATTTTAGTATACTTAGCAGTATATACATGCCACAAATAAATAAATTCCTTTTTGCTTTTTCCCAGGCAAATGGAATAACTACTTCATCATGAGGACAAATTTAGTAAGACATCAAGTATAAAAAGGAAAAACAGTCCATAGTTATATATGGGGTGGGTGGGCAGGGGGAGGAGCCTATCAGGCCTCCATGCAGATCCAGGTGTTGGTGCTTTCAGAACAATAACTTCTTATTTCCAAGACCTCCACCATCTCCACAGTGTCTTTTCAATATTCTCCAGAAGGGCTTTGGGGTGTGTGCTTGAATTGTTTGCGTTCCCTCATGATGATGACTCAATTCCAAGGAACGTGTTTCTGCTCAAAGAGATGTCGTAGGCATATTCCTCTCTCACAAACACTATCTGTGGGACTCAATCTATGTGTTAATTAGCACTGTGTGAGAAATATCCAAGTGTTCAAATATGCAGAAAGATTTCGACAAACACATTTCAGCATTTGTGAGCTGTTGTTTTCATTACGAAACTTTGTTTTGTTTTTAACAAAAGTGGTCTATGCATCTGTCTGCTAATAGATTGCAAACCTCTATGCAAAAATTAGAAAGACAGGATTTTTCTGAGAAGTGAGTACCCTTTAAGAAAAGAGTGGAGAGGTCCATAATGAGAGTGCTTCTATTGTAGGGTGACCATATGAAAAGCAGGAGGGTCCTGTATCTTTAACAGTTATATAGAAAAGGGAACTTCAGCAGGTGTCATTTGTATGCATGCAGCACCTGGTGAAATTCCCTCTTCATCACAACAGGATGAACTGCAGGAGCCCTGAGAGTGAACAGATACAAAAGAGGGCAGGGCTCCTGCAGCTTTAACTATTGTTATGAAGAGGGAATTTCACCAGGTGCTGCATGGTTCCTCGCCACAAAAAATTATTTATTACTTTCATTTCATTTCTGGCTTTGCACCTGCTTAAAATATGTTTTCTTAATCTATAAAACGTACCAATGATTGACTAGTGAACATTTGGGGAAACCAGATTAAACTGGAAAGATGCTTGGGATGAATAATTCAAGTTGGCTTGGTTGCTTCCATACCTGGATATAATAAATACAGGTGGGGGTGGAGAGAGGCTAGCAGTTCCCTGCATGTGCTTTTATCAGACAGCAAGATCAATATCAGTGTTAACACCTGCACTTAGTAGCAACATGTGGACTTGTAATGAATGCTCCCCAAGGGAATGTTGTCACTGGTTAATTCATGACATCCATGGAGGGCCCGATTCAGCATCAGCTAAAACCAATGCGACTTTATTCATGGAATTAAAAGCAAGCTAAGTGGGTCATTTTCTATACAGCTGTATATCTCAGAAGTGACAGGTGTACATTTATTCCAGGGAAAAGGCTGTCAACATTTCTTCCATGAAGATTCTCTAGACAGTTTAGCTGCAGTTGGAAATAATTTCTTACTAGAGTAGACCCACAAACGTTAATAAATCTTCTGCTGGTTTGCAGTGCAGCTGCATTTAGGGTCAAATTTGAAAATACTTACTCCATTGATTTCACTGGAGAGCTGACAACCAAAGGATTCAGAATCTCTTATTCCATAATGTGAACTGTTATAGTGCTATAGATATTCTCTCCTGTGTTGTTCAATGCCGTGGAAACACAGCCAAGGAAACATAGATGAAAATGTTTCATTTGTAAATTTGTCATGCACGGGATTGCAGTACTCTGTGGCATGTGATATTATTTGCAGAGAAATGAATGGAATGTCCTTTCTTTCTTTGAGACGTGTTGTTAAAACAGGGGCATGTCACAGCTGAACAGACAGACTGTGAGACCCAGGACTTCTCACTTCACTAAAAGCCATCCCACATGTCACAAGATGTTGCAAATGTGGCAGAGTGGGTTGGTGTCTAGTGTGACTGGATAGGGTGTAGTTCATGCTTAGAATACATAGTACAGTCGACCAAAAAATAAGGAATACAATTTCAAAGGCTTGTTTTGCGATCCTTTTTCACATGTATCCTAGATTGTTTGCTTTGGGAGCATTGGAAGAAGGTTTCTTTCTTGTATACAGTATACAAGTATTGATTATTGTGTCCAGTGAGGATGGGCAATATACAGTATGCAGGCCCTGAGGCTCCGACATGTGGTCCACTCAGTTCTGACCAAAGCTGCAGGGCCCTACCATTAGGCTATGCTGGCTGGGGAATGTTGGGAATTGTAGGACTTATTTCTGTCTAAACATGCCTAGGATTGTGCCCTTAATTTAGTATATTTTAACTGCCAGAGATAGGAAGAGGTGCTAGTGAGATAAGAACATAAGTAGAGCCATGCTGCATCAGACCATCTAGTCCAGTATATAGTGGCCAACCAACTGTAGACCAGAAGCCCACAAGCAGGATACGGGTGCAACAGCACACATACCCTGCCCATGTTTCCCAGCTACTGGTGTGCTTACTGCTTCTGATACTGGGGATAGCATATGGCCATCAAGGGCAAATCTACACATGTGGTTCTAACGTTGCATATGACTCCTTTTAACGTTACGACTAATCATGTTTTTAAAGATCTCGGGGTACACTCATAGATTATAGCGTTAGATTCCTTCCTCTTACCCATTAATACTCCATTAAATCAGGACACACTCTCTTACTTGTATCGCAGTAGTGTGGAATTTCTTTAAACGTTACATGCTGTGCCTTGCTCATTACCATGCTACGCCCACTTCCCCTTAACCATGAGCACAACTGCTGATTTCGGCACCAAAATCAGATGTCCAAGCCCCCAGGGCAGCAATTGGCTAAACGGGAAAGTTTGGAAATAGAGGCAGTCGTAACACTGAGATAGGACACATGCTACATGATGCTACGATTTCTCAGCAGTAGCCACTGAGATATATTTCAAAAGAAGGTAGGAAAAATAATGACAAAAAACAGTGAAATGAAGTGTGTCATGTGGCTCATAGAGTTATCATAACCCTTGCTTTACATTGTATTACATAAGTGTAGATTCCCACCAAGACAAGTAGCCATTGATAGCCTTTTCCTCCAAGAATTCATCCATCCCCTTTTAAAGCCATCTAAATATTCTACCTCAGGTGCCAAAATAGCTTGATGGGTCTTAGGTATTATTATTATTATTATTATTATTATTATTATTATTATTATTATTATTATTTGTATCCAGCCTTTTGCGCAATAATAGTACTGTGCAACATGTCTGGGGAAGTGGGACATTTCTTGTTCCATCTGAAGCAGTAAATGTCTTGGGCCAGCCCTGTAATGCTGCCACTAAAAATCTATTCTAACCAATTTGACCATACAAAAGACTCATTATACAGCTGATAGAAGTGTTACTGAGGTTGTAGAGCGTGAACATTTCAAAGTTGTAGAATCTTCCTCAACTTTGAAGAGCTCTACTACAATTTTGAGATATGGGATTTCATTTTACACATGTGCAACAGCAGAAAATAGAATATAGGGATTAACCTATCTGGAATAATTTCCAGAATCAGGACTTGTTTCTTTTTTTAGACCTAAACTAAGTATGAGGAGGCTCTTCCCTCCCTCCCTCCCTCCCCCTGTTAGTGATTGTAATCACATCTAAAAACCAATATAATTTCTTCTTTTATCTTTCACCTAAGATATTGGTATGAGGAACTTCAAGTACGCATTTTCATTTCTGCTGAAATAACATTTTTACAATGCATGTTTGCTAAGAACCAAAGTTCACTGGGATTTACTCCCTGGTGTATAGGATTGCAGTCAGGGAAATGGTGTTTTTCCTTAAAGCCCTCACTGAAACTAGGTTAATGATTTTGATTTATTTACTTAAAACATTTCTTGGCCGCCTTTCAGCGCAGAGGCCCTCACAAGGCAGCTTACAACAATAAAACACATAAAAACAGATAAAATATTAAAAGCAATAAAACAAACATAATAAATATGATAAAAGCCAACAAAAGGCAGTGAGAAGAACAATGTCAATAGCAGCAACAACAATCATGTGAAGGCCACAGTGAAATAAAATGTTGTCAAGGCTTTCTGAAAAGCCTGCAAGGGTGGTGCATGACAGACCTCCAATGGGAGTTTGCTCCAAAGATGTGGGGCCACTGCAGAGAAGGCCCTCTACTGTGTGGACAACCCACCTAATTGCTCTCAGAGGTAGGCAAATGGGAAGGGTATCTGTTTCGGATCTTAAAGTGCCAAGTAGTCTAATAGTAGGCATCAACTATCTTGGATTTCAAGCTACTGGTTTTCATTATTTGGTTGCTTCTTACTTGGAGCATGCATCAATTCTGTGTCTTAAGTGGGGCCCTTTATTTCTCCAGAACCTATATCATCTTGACAAGTCATTGTGAGGTAGGGCTGAGCGGATTTCGTCCCATTTGTCCCATCTGCATTTCGCGGGCTGTCAGGCATCTTTCATTCTGACATCCACTCATTGATGGAATCATTTGCAAACAATGAAAATTCTGTTTCAAAGAAATCTTTTGCACCAGAATTCCATTTGTTCGCAAATGCACATTTGTGCTAGTGTGGATTTGCTCAAATCCCTGCTAAAAGTAAGAAGAAGTCTGCCAGTCCATCCAATCTGTGCAATTCAGAAAAAGCTGGTCTACTGAAGGATCTGCAGATCAGATTCACAGAAATCTAAATTCTTTTTAAATCGGCTGTGAATTGCTCCAACAGCCCTAATTGTAGGATAACCAATGTCCATATGCCACAATGCAATGCAGCATTAATGGTATCTCTTGGGTGAGGAACGTATATGTGTGGACAATGCTGATAGTGAATCAGACCATTGGTCCATGGAGGCCAGAGACAATGTAATTTGCTTTTGGAGGAAATCCCCCATTCCTGCAGTTCCCCATTTCAAAAGAGGGATTTTCCCTAGGACAGCAGCAGAGGAGGAGGGGGTTAAACTCTCTTCCTCCACACCTGCTATGATCCTGAATATTACAGGGCCCTGCAGATATTATTTAGGTTTTTTTTTTAAAAAAAAAAACCTGCATGTTAAATGCAAAGACAAATTCAACACTCTGTCTAGTTTGGCCCATGGAATGTGGGCAGAATGCGTCTGCCACTGCAAATATAAGAGGAGCCTCTGCTTTCATTATCAATATCTGTTTCTGCCTGAGCAGTTTGTACTCTTAGTTCTTGTGTGTGAGTGCTCACAGAGGAATGGCATTTGCGGCATACTGTATGTGTTCAGCCCCAGAATATGATTCATGATTGGGCCTAAGTGTTCTTTGATACAGCCCTAGTCTTGACTAGTGTTGAATATTAATAAACACTAGGTACTGGATATTCCATCCATTTATCCTAGGAAAGTAGAGTTTCATCAATTCTGCATTTCTGGGAAGAAATAGGGGCAGGGCAAGGGCAGCAAAAAGAGTAGGCATGGTTGGACAACTACATCCCTGTAGTAGCCCACTGATAAGAACTCTTGGGGGTTGCTCCTTCTCTTGACTATGGTGACCTGCTTGTTCATCTGTCTCTTGCTTGGGCCCAGACCACTGTGGTGGTAAGAAAGAGCAGCAGCAGATGCCACTGCCTACTTGCTCACTGGCTCTTTGCCTGTCAAGAAAAATGATAGGAATGATGAGAAAGAGGATGAGGCGAAATAATGACTGGTGACAGTAGTGATGGGAAGGTAGACTCATTGAAGGAGGGGCCATTGAGAATACCTTGCCCAATGGCACTCAAACCATGTGTGTGGGTGTGATGGCAACAACAAAGTACTCTTTTCAAGACTCCATATTAAGGTAGCCAACTGCAAAAGAAGACTGGGCTGCTGAACTTTTAACAATTGTGTAGAAGGGGGAATTTCAGCAGGTTTAGTTAGCATCCCATATTATTAAAGGTGCAGGAACTCGGTCATCTTCTACATCTGGCTGTCTTATTCCAGCCATACCCTTAGCTCAGTGGAGGCAGTGACTCTGATGTCAATGAGGCAGTGAACCTGCTCTGGGTTTCAGTCAAAACTTTAAATGAGCTATCCAAGGTGTGGAAACCTGGAGTGAAGCCCAGAGCAGATTCACTATTTATTTATTACATTTATATCCTGCCTTTTTTCCTCCAAGGAACCCAAGGTGGCGTACATAATCTTCTTCCTCTCCATGCTATCCTCACAACAACACCCTGTGAGGTAGGTTGGGCTGACACTTTGTGACTTGCCCAAAGTCACCCAGTGGGTTTCCATGGCCGAGTGGGGACTAGAACCCAGATCTTCCGACTCCCAGTCCAACGCCTTAGCCACTACACCACACTGGCTCTCATGCCACTGACATTGGAGCCACCAGCTCCACTGCCTTAGCTCTGTGAATGGGAAGGTTGGATAATGGCTGTCTCTCTTCTCAGGTGAGAGCAAATGTAAAAGGGAATGGCGGTAGCTTCATTCCCACCCAAAAAAGAGAAGGGGGAAGCCTTTGTGGAACAACCACAGGGCGGACTGATGTATGGAATTTAAACTGCTGCTGTTTAGAAAGGTAACAATAGCAGAGCATTCAGCTGAAGTTGAATTTGTATGAAAAGAGCTAGCACATCTCATGGGGGGCTGTACAGAATGCACGGCAGTCCTGCTTGGGAGAGATCACCTGCAGAGGTGAGGCAGTAGTGCTGTATTTCAGCCACCATCACCCATCAATCATATGACATTTTCTGGAGATTCCCAGCAGTGGTTTTAATTAATGCCATCTGCGACGCTGGCTTCTAAGATGTGAATACCAGCTGCCTTGAGAACTCACACGGCGTTCTAGCTCATTTCACCGAGTCAGTCATAGAACCGTTGGTTAGCAACAAAATGCATTGATTTAGGCTGCAATCCGACGCATGTTTCGACAGGAAAAAGTCCTACAACTCCCAACTTCCCCAGCCAGGACTTCGTAGGACTTTTTTCTGTCTAAACATGCATCAAATTGCACTCAGGCTACAATCCAATGCCCAATTTGCTGAGAGTAAGCTACACGAACACAAGTGGCACTTAACTTTGAGTAAACAAGAGAGGGTTGGACTGCCTTAAACACATTCACTAGACAGCAAGTCCCATTGAACTCAGGGGGACTTATTATTTCTGAATAACAATTGTACTGCTGAATTGCTAATGCGGTTCCCAAGCACGGCGATGACCCTCCTGAGTCCCATATTTTTGTTGTTGTTGGGATGTTACGTGCTACATCTATAACTGGAGTTGTGCAAAGTCCAATGCTGATCTATACAGAGCCTTTGTTTTATCAGCACACCAAAGAACCTGGGTGTAACTTCGTCTGTGCATTCCAGAGTTGTGAGGAACCTGCTTGCTCTGCAAACTTCCTCTCTTGCTTTCAACCTCTGCCACAACCCCTCTACCCAAGAAATCAATCAACCAGCTAATTTCACAATTTGAACAAAAATACTGCCTACTTAAGTGTAAAGGGTAGAGCAGAGCACCAGAAGCACAGCTGACCCATTTTGGAGAAATTAGGACGGATGAATGATTCATAAGTGGAGGGCAGTGAAACTTAACTGAAGTTACTTGGAAGTAAATTTCCACTTGAATAAAATGCTTTCCTGTTCCTGCTTCTTACACAAGTTCATCTATTCTCCGCTCCCTGTGTTCCTTCCCATTCTCATTTCTGTGCAGCTTCCTGTGCTTAAACAGCCTCATAATCTATTCCATCCTTTCCCAACCTGGGCTAGATCTACACAACTCCTTTGCAGAGCTATTGAAGTGCGCTGATAACTGTTCGGGCATATTACATATTCCGTATACCGCTTCCATAGAGCTGTTTCCTGCTTTTCATTCCACATTATCCCAAATACCACAACACATGTCATTGTGTGTTCTACGAGGTATAAATACACAAGAGGAATATAGTGTTGCCATGATGGGATCGCAACGATTTGACACCAGGTGTAGATCTGGGTGTCCACCAGATGTTTTGCACCTCAACTCCACAAAAATATTATAATGAGTGACAAAAGAGAGGAAGCAAACCAGCACAATAGGAAATGACTATATAACATCATACAAATCAGGCAAAGATAGCTAAGTGTAACTCAAGGTAATTAAACAGTTACACACTTACACAAATACGTAATAGATATTCAGCAAGTACAAGATAACAATGAAGCACCTTTAAAATATTTTTGCGCAGTTGTATGCTTTTTAGCATTTTTTAAAAAATTCTTATTCAACTGGTGCCCTCTTTAGGGTTTTTTGCACCTCAACTATTTAGGTTTTTTTTTTTGCACTGGTACTCACAAATCATAAGCTCATGTGCCAATAATGCCTTAAACAAGCCACGGACAGAAAGGACTAATCTATATGTTGTGGTGGTAGCAATATCAGAATGGTGCCATCCTACACACTGCATCCTACGCACATCCTTCTCCTCTCATAAACTGAAAGTAGGCAATTGGGAAAAACTGACAGCAGCATCTGATGTGGGCCTTCACGACAGTGGGTAAGCGGAAGCCGCTGGCTCTGCAGCCACAAACACCAGGGCACCCTGAAGACACAGTCAGGCCAGGCAGAAGAGCCAACACAGTGAGGAGGAGGAGGCATACATAGAGAAGGTGTGGTCTCCCCAGGAGGCTTAAAAAAAAAAACTTGGGAGGAGTTGCACCCCACATCTGCTCATCCAATGCAAAGAATACTGCCCTTATACAAATCTATGGTACATCAACTGGGATTGTTTAGCTTGGAAAAAAGGAGGCTAAGGGGAAACATGACAGAGGTGTACAAAATTACGCATGGTGTGGAGAATGTGGATAGGGAGACATTTTTCTCCCTCTCTCAAAATACTGGAACCCGGGATCATCCCATGAAGCTGACTGGTGGAAGATCCAGGACAAATAAAAGGAAGTACTTCTTCACACAGCGCATAGTTAAATTATGGAACACACTACCACAAGATGTAGTGATGGCCACCAATTTGGATGGCTTTAAAAGGGGGTTGGATAAACTCTTGGAGTAGAAGGCTATCAATGGCTACCAGCCCTGATGGTCATGTGGCACTTGTTATGTTGATCAAAATGGAGAGGCGGGTAAGAAATTATTATTATTATTATTACTATCATCATCATCATCATCATCATCTTATGAATATGTTCACAGTATGTGCCCCATTGTAAAGTCAACTGCTACTTGAGTAACAATGCAAGGGGTCCCTATCTGCTGATCCTCACAAGAACAGACTTAGTTAAAAGAGTTACAGTGTTTACTGAACATCAGTGATGGAGTGAATTCTACAAGTAAGCCACAGAAGTGTAGTTGTCAACTATTCATTTCTTGTATGGCTCCTCTGCCTGCTGAATGTCAAGGTGCACCTTCCCTGCATACTGGGTGCTACTGCTGCATTTGTTACACCACTCTCTATTATGCACTCTGGAAAGGCAAAATAAGTTTAGCATAAGAAACAATATATTTAAATTTGCGCTGTCCAGTTTGATGTGGAATGGGTTTCATTCAACCCCAGTTGTTATTGGAAATGGCAGAAAAGTAATAGTCACTTATCACTGTAATATCTCCATTTCTTTGGGATCAAATGACCTCCCTTTGGGTAGGCTGACCATATGGAAAGGAGGACAGGGCTCCTGTATCTTTAAAAGTTGTATAGAAAAGGGAATTTCAGCAGGTGTCATTTGTATACATGCAGCACCTGGTGAAATTCCCTCTTCATCTCAACAGTTAAAATTGCAGGTGTCCTGCCCTCTTTACCAGATACAAAAGAGGGTGGGCTCCTGCAGCTTTAACCATTGTGATAAAGAGAGGATTTCACCAGGTGCTGCATGCATACGAGGGACACCCGATGAAATTCTCCTTTCAATACAACTGTTAAAGATACAGGAGCCTTGTCCTCCTTTCCATATGGTCAGTCTACCTTTGGGGGAGGGGTTAAATTAGGGTTTCAAACATTGAAACATTTAATAGGTTCATTTGTGTCTCTATTATCAGCACAACCATTATGAAAACTAAAACCAAAAATGAATACCTCTAAAGCTACGCTTGTACATTTGCTTTGCTCTATCAGCATTTACACCTGCTAATGTTAACAGTCAGTGGTATTCAAACAGTCTCCTGGCGTTACACACAATTAAGCATTCTCGTCCATTTTTTCTGCAGCTGCATTTCAGGGTGTCACTGCTGCCTTTGCAGCTACACTTGACTGTTTTCAGGAGCTGTGCAGGAGCTGGCAGAAGATCTGTCATGACTGAGTATAACGTATCAACACTTTCCTTCCATCTCCATTCCTTAGCTTGCTTGAAATGATCTTCCCTGTCTACACCTCTACCTCACAACACATCCTCAAGCTGTGGTATTTATCAGCAGACACTTAAGGCACTTGTTCAGGCTGAACAAATGATGAAGAACTAGCCTCCTTCTCAGAAAACATTTAGTGATATTCATCCACTGTTATTTCAGGATTCCTACAGCTTTTCCACCAACAGCAGCAATGGTAGCCTGAGAAAATTCTTGGAAAAGAAACTGCAGTGCTGGTTTTCGAAATCACTACTGACCATCAGTGTGTGTACACTAAGGCTGGATCTACACTTTGTGTCATAGCAATACGATCTCATCATATATACTGTGATGCTACAGTATATCCCTCTTGCACATTTATACCTCAAAACACATACAGTGACTTCTGTTGTGGAATAAAATGTGGGAAATAACACCAGAAAAAAGTGTGTGATGTGGCCCAGCAGTTATCAGTGCATTTTAATACTAATAAAAATCACTAGCTAAACTCCTGGCCCAGGTCCATTAAAAACTCTAGACTTTGTGTTAGAACCAAGAATGGCATATGCAAATAGTAAGTTGTTGACCAAGTTGTTGTTGGACACATTTGATGATCCAAGCTGTTGGTAGCCCTCGTCCCTATGGCTCTGGAGAGAAGGACAAATATGCCTGTCTTGATGTGGTGGCATGAAAAGTAAATCAGACGAACAGATTGGTGTCATCCTCTACAAGACTCATGTCATTGGACCAGTCTAGGTTGACAGCTGTTTAGATAATCAAATAATCAGCATCCTCACTAGTTCACCTAATTCACTAGTTCATGTGAACACTAGTAAGAACAACGAAGATGATCAGGGGTCTGGAAACAAAGCCCTATGAGGAGAGACTGAAAGAACTGGGCATGTTTAGTCTGGAGAAGAGAAGATTGAGGGGAGACATGATAGCACTCTCCAAATACTTGAAAGGTTGTCACACAGAGGAGGGCCAGGATCTCTTCTCGATCCTTCCAGAGTGCAGGACACGGAATAACGGGCTCAAGTTACAGGAAGCCAAATTCTGGCTGGACATCAGGAAAAACTTCCTGACTGTTAGAGCAGTACAACAATGGAACCAATTGCCTAGGGAGATTGTGGGCTCTCCCACACTAGAGGCTTTCAAGAGGCAGCTGGACAAGCATCTGTCAGGTAAACTTTAAGGTAGATTCCTGCAATGAGCAGGGGGTTGGACTTGATGGCCTTATAGTCCCCTTCCAACTCTACTATTCTATGATTCTATGTTTTGTGGGGGGAAATGGATGGACTGGTTAATTCTAATTTTGTAATGTTCTGGAGATAAAGGTATATTAACTTCCTGTAATTGTTCTGCTCCACTACAATAACTAATAAAAAGTGGGGGGGGGATCTTTCCTCAAATGTGTCTGTGGTCCTGGATGCTGTCTGAAGAGGGCTTTGTAAGCATGTTTGGTGGAATGTGATTCCAAAGCTCCCGTGATTGGAAACTTTGATAAGGCAGGGGTCCTGATTATGGAAGCTTTCTAAGCATGTTCAGCAGGGCTCAAATATGCTCACAAAGCCCATTCAGAACTTTGCACGCAACTCACAAAGGTCTCAATTGCAGCCAGAGGCATGGGGATATTTGGGGCACTGGCTTTCATGTGTGCCTTGCGCCCTCCTCACTTAAGTGTATGTTTGAGCGGGTAAATGTTGCATACACCTTTAGTCAGAATTGGAAACGTAGAATTTCTTCTAAGTTCTGCTGCCCCCTCAACACCCTCACCTACCTTCTCTGTCCATTGTTTGGCTATTGTGCTGCTGGTGCATAAGGGTTCTGATGCCACCCCAGTGTAGGGGGACCTAGGAGCAGCCCTATCCTTGTCCAGTAGGCTTAATGTTTGGCAGGAAATCTGCTCCTTTGGGGGCTCAGTGGATTTCTGCAGCGCTCCTGACTCAGCTTGCATTTACAAGCCCAGACGCCAGTTTTTCCTGAAATCCAAGAACTTGTCTATCTGTTTTTGTATTTGCATAAATAGAAATTTGCACAAACTGCAGCTGCAATTTTTATTTACGCATTTTTTAAAAAAGTTACATCCACGAAATGGCCCAAACTCAATGCAGAGCCAAAGTCCGGGGGCCAAACTGATGAAAGCTGGGTGAGCTTCACCCACCAGATGGATTCTTCCAACATCCCTAGGCGTAAGTAAGGGGAACGTTCGCTCGATTGCTCGTATGGGTAAATAAATAGGACATGTTCAAATATAAGCCTGGGTTTTAGAACGGAAATTCAATTCTGCCAGAAATGCTGTTCCCCTTTTAATGCAGACATGGACCCGTTTTTATGTCACACGATGCTTAAGAAGAGGCCTGCACAACATGTGACCCACCAAGCTGAATGCAGCCACCAGGGCTCAATAAATGCCCTGTTTTTACTGCTTGGCTAGAACTGAGGGTTGTCAAGCATCTGGCAGACCACAATATATGGCTGGTGCGCTGCGTTCGGCTTGGTCGGTCACAGTTGTGCAAGCCTGATTTAAAGATCGTTTCTGTCCCACTGCACAAAGCAAGGCAATATCATTAAAAAGCACATTTCTCAGCATCCGGAAATGTCAAGCTCACCCGGCAGTGCCAGGAGGATATATTTCCTTTGGAAATGAGATCATGCATACATTTAGCCACATTCCATATTTTTTGCAAATGCATTAATTTATACATATTATTTTCTTCCAAAGCACTGCTATGTAGAGTGATAGCCAGACCATGAAGAACATTCACACAGCAATGAAGAGAGATTTTGCAGTGTCAACATTTAAATAAAAAACCTATGCCAGGCATTGCACTGGAACTTTTTCTGAGGATTACATGCATTGAAAAGGGGGGGGGGGAGTGTTGCATGAAAAACGGGGGAGGAACCCGAAAATAGTACAAATACGGGGGTGCTCTAAAATCTACCAAAAAGTAAAAATCACTATTTAATCTGTTTTGCCCTAAATCTGCAGAAGTGTATATCCTGCACAGGAAAACCAATGCCCATAACAAAATGACACAATCTGTCACATGCAAATTGGCACATGCAGAGTTAGATGAAGGACTGATTACTGGAACCCTTTGTGTTCACACACCAATCTCGGTATGTACATATATCTTTTATGGGCAAAAAGAAAGCGTGAATAATATGAAACCACCATTTCTTTTCTAATATTAAATTCTGAAAACTAATGTGGGACCACTTGCAGCAGCTTATATGCCACACGAACTCTGGTTTCTGTACTTGAAGTAAGTATCAGGGGTTGCAGAAAGAGCTACTGCTGCATGTTTGAGCATATCTGAAGGTCCCGCTTGTGCCTATTAATCAGAGAGGTTAAAACTATCTTAAATCAAAAGGGAGCCCACTTGTGTAGATCTGTCTGGCACTCTGAGACCCCGATTGCTCAGCATCCTTCTCAGAATTCCTGCAGTCCAAGCCTCACTGGCAATGCCCTTCATGCCACTGACAGTTAATGCTATAAATACATCCCCCTGCTGAGTTCAGAATAAAGATAAATAACCATTTTAAGATAAGCATTTAAAAACAAAATGGATAATGTGGCACTGTGACTACGAAGAGATCATTATGACATGGGGAGCGGTTGTCTAAATGCTCTAAAATGCATGTCAGAGTGTTCAAATCTCTCTGTAAATTCTGAAATAATCTTCCGAAGTAGTGGCTCATCTGAGCCCACCTAAGATGCTAAAGGAGCAGCTGTTCAGGGAAGAGGCTCTAAAATGACTTGATAGGTACAGCAGCCTTTCAATTGCTCTTTTAGCTTCAGAACTTTTTCCTTTCTACATATAAGTCAACCGAGCAAAGACAATGGTGATGGACCATTATAAACCACAGACACACACATACACGGACGATTGCATTTTTAGCTCTTATAAAATACTAGGGGACAATATCTCCATCATACTTCTTCCTATAGTTGTGTCCACATTATTCATAGTCTGCCTGATTTACAGGGCTGTCTAATCCACTGATATACTGTAACATAGCCAATGGCAATGCTGGCTGGGAATTATGTGTGTTGCAATCCAAAACAACCGGAGAGTATCAGGTTGTGGCAGGCTGCTCTAACATGTACTGCTCTCTGAATTGAGTAGAGTAGTTCCAACACAAAACAGGAAATTCTCCAGATCTAGAGGATTCTGCCTTTATTCATAATCCATTGTAATGTGGCTCTCTTGACCACCTGTGCATGGACTCTGAATAAGGAGGATCATTCTGTTACACCACTTTCAGTGAGCGATTGGAACTAAGAGCTCCATCAGATGAGCATTTTATTGCACACTCGTTGCTGGGCATTCATGGATTTTCCTGGATCCCTCTCATGACTTTGTCTGCCTCCTGTGCGCCTCCCGCCCCTTCTGGCCTTTCTCATGCCACTAAAAAAAAAAAAAAAAACCACTCAGAAAGTCCAATATATTTTTTAAAGCAGAAGTTGCTGCTATCTCCTACTGTGTACAGGAGAAGCAGCACGATCAGAACAGCCCACTGAATGGGCCACATGCACATTGTTTACTTCCTCTTTCAAAAGAGGAAGTTTCAAGCAATGAAAGCGGGGGCGGAGAAGCAGCAGTAGGGAAGCGTGATTCCCCCCCCCCCATCTGATAGAGCTTTAAATTCCTGGATATATTTGCCTTCTTGCATTATCTGGTCCTCTTGCCCCTTCTGTGTTTTTTCTCTAAACCTCACAAGAGAACAACCTCCACCTATATCTAGCCAGCAATTCTGTTTTCTGATTGCTTCACACTACTAGCCCAGGCCCTCTCATCACCCAACCCCCTTAATAGGGTATCCACTTGAGATGGGGGAGAAATTCATTTGGCTTGCATTTTAATGCAAATTTCATTTCCAGCTCCCAAGCCAAGACACAAAGTGAAATGCAGTTATCCTACAGTATTCACCCTTTTTCCGAACATTGCAATGAATGTGCTCATGGGGTGTAGTGGCTAAAGTGTTCGACTGGGAGTTGGGAGATCCGGGTTCTAGTTCCCACTTGGCCATGAAACCCACTGGGTGACTTTGGGCCAGTCACAGACTCTCATCCTACCTCACAGGGTTGTTGTTGTGAGGATAACATGGAGAGGAGGAGGATTATGTATGCCATCTTGGGTTCCTTGGAGGAAAAAAGGCAGGAAATAATAATAATAATAATAATAATAATAATAATAATAATAATAATAATAATATCATCCAGAGAAACACACACAAAAATGTGTACACATTTTCATGTGGGCTTTTAAAATGAAAATTGCAAAGTGATGGGGAAAGAGGACGAAGCAAATGTAAGATAGGGAAAATGAAAAACTGAACCAGACAGATTTGTCTGCCTTGAATACCTGCCAGCTCCTTGCAATCTGTCAGCAAGGTTTCAGCCAGCACCAGGAGAGGTACCCACTAGCTTGAATACATTGTGAATACCCTCCTCACCACTAGAGTAAAGAGTGGCATGGATGGCCACAATTCCAGAAACAATTTAAGGAAAGCTAAAAGCCAAGTGCATCTTCACATTCTCCTGAGGACAAAATCCAAGTGCTTCCGGATCCAGCCTGAGAGTCTAGAGCACGCATAACAGCATAATCTCAGGATGTTTCCTTTAAAATACGGCAACAATTATAAATTAAAATGCCTTGGAGCTCAGATGCGTGGTGACAGGCATTTGCAGGAAGATGCACAGATTTGTTATGTGAGTGTTGCTTCCTTCAGAAATAATACACTCCCTGATGTGCAGCTGCAGGACAATGCCATGTGATAACCTGGCGAGACAAGTTGCCTGTGATTTCTCTTGACTTCATGCTCATAATTGCCACTTTTGGTGCAGTCTGACATTTTCAGTGAAATTATATATTTTCATTGGGCTGCAGTGGGGAGAGAAATATGATAACACATATATGTCTCATAAATATGAAGGTAAGGACATAAGAAGAGCCATGCTGGATCAGACTAAGGGTCCATCCAGTCCAGCAACTCACAAGCAGGACACGGGTGCAGCAGCTCCTCCCCACACACACCTATGTTCTGCAGTAACTGGTGTATATAGGCTTACTGCCTCTTACTGAGCAATTTACATTACTACCAAATGAAGCTGAATTTGTCTTGATGGAAAATGTTAAAAGGATAGAATATGGTGTTTGTGATAGATTCCTTGTGACTACAAACTGGGTTGCTTTTGCCCTTTAAATGACAAGTGTACACTTAGACCAGTGCATGGGTTGAGAGCCTTCTGTAATTGGCAAACTTGGGGAAAGGCAACATATCTTTTCTCCCCAACCCAAAGTTTGGATGGGGCTTTCCAAGACTCATATTAAAGGAAGCCACTTTGGACAGTGTTCCCCCCAAAATGCCTCTTTTTAGGAAGTGAGTTCAGTATCCTCTTCTATGGAATGATCCTATGTGTGGACATAATTAAGAGTTAATTATCAGGTAATTTCTGTAAAACGTATGCGTCTATGTACATGTGTGTGTATGTGTTTATGTATTCCATGTATGTTCTTTATTTCATGCAGTGCAAGGTGGCATGCATTGGGCTGTATCCAACTGAGTCTGTCGAATGGCAGAATGGACACAGCTGGTGGGAGAGAGTCTTCTTACCCTTCAGCTCCCTGCAAATATGCTACAGAGAGTTTGGGGTCCTCAGGGACAGATCTGTGGGGCATGGAAGGGTGTAGGGGGTGGGGAGGAATGGGAAATCCTGTGGGATGTTGCCCTAGAGTTCTCAGATTGTCTTTGACCCAGGCACTGATGATATCTAAACCTGCTGAGCTTCAGCAAGGTGGCTGAGCATCACATGCCTTCAGACTACTAAGAAATAAAAACCCCGTGCATTGGAATATTCATTTGACATTCCATATGAGGTTTATAGGCAAGGATGTTGGATTTTCCCTTCAATGCCCATGTGAATGCTGCATCTCAACTTCAAAAAGGGTTTAAAAAAAACAAACACATAACATTATAATACATATTCTCGCATAGTGGTTTCTCTGTAGTATAAAAATATCACAATTGGCCTTCAGTGGGGAGAAAACTAATGTAGGGTGTCATCATTTTTAAAACAAAAAACAAAAAACACTAGATTGAGCCAGGGCATCAAAGAACACAATCAGCTCCTTTGGAGGATTCATGAAGATGTCCAACAGGTTTGGCACTGGATTGTCAGCTGAAACATGTGGGGAGGAGAGTTCAAAGGGATCTACTATCAGGGTATGTGACTCAGTGGTGGAGTCCCTGCTTTGAATACAGAAGGTCCCAGGTTCAATCTCTGGGGTCTCCAGTTAGGGCAGTAAAAACTCTTTTCTGAAATCTTTGAGAGCTGCTGCCAGTCAGTGTCAATACTGGGCTAGATGGACCATTGGTCTTACTCTGTATAAGGCAGCTTCCTATGTTCCTGACCTTTTCTTTTGCTTGATTAGAGAAGGCACTAGTAGTAAACCACTAAAAAACCAATCGTCATTTTCCCCCCTCATCTGAAAAGGCTTGAATTATTAGGCTCTAATTAAGATGTTATGGAGAGGTCATATTGTTCCATCTCTTTGTGGTAGGACAATTTCAAAAGGAGTTTTTAAAAAATAGCTGCAAGTCTCCTCAGCAAGTTCAAGGATATTTGAGTTAGCTAATTACCTGTCTTTCTAGAGATGACTAATCATTGAATGTTTTCAGACATGAGGTTTAAATTGCCACCAAGGCTTCTCTCACACTATTTGTGTGCAGTCTAATCATTGTGGATCAGAGTCATTTAACTTGTGAACAAGCATTCTGACTCTTGTGGGTATTATATATTCAACTTACAAGCCATTAAAACATCAACCATTCTACAGCTTCTGAGTAAATAAGAATAGTATTGCACAATCAATCTCATGTGTGAAAATCCATTCTTAAGTCTGGGACTCGTTCTGATGAAGTTCAATGTAGAGAAACCCTGCCAGTATGGGTTGATGCAATGGCCCTGTTCAGAAAACATGCTAAACCATGATGGTTAAGCATTTTGAACTTAACATTATGGTTTAGCATGTCATGTGAACCATGACTTAGGGCCTTGCTAGACCAGGCCTTAGCGCGCCTTCCAACCCGGTTTCCCTGCTGTGCATCCAGATGACGCACAGGGGAATCCGGCGGCAGGCCACAGTGAGGCCTGGTCTAGCACGCCATAAGCGAATGCGCTTATGGCGCGCTTTTTCCCCAGCTCCGGCCTCAGGCTGGGGCTGGGGGAAGTGTGGAGACTTCTGCGGCTTTTCGCGGCTCCTCGCTTACTCGCGAGGAGCCGCGAAAAGCCGCGGACCTGGCACAGCGCTCATAGGAGCGCTGTGCCCATCGGCGGCAGGGGGGGAAGAGAGGGGAGGCTGAAGGATGGGAGGGTGGGTGGCACGGGGGGAGGGCGGGTGCGATCGCGCCGCTCGCCGCCCGAGCAAGCAGCCGAGCAGCGCTTGCCCGGGCAATGCCGCCCCATCCCGGGCATTGTCCGGGCAAGCGCCGCTCGGCTGCTTGCTCGGGTGGCGGCGGCGCGATCACACCCGCCCTCCCCCCGTGCCACTCACCCTCCCATCCTTCGCCCCCCCCTTTTTTTAAAAAAGTAAAAAAGCCACTTACCTTCCCGGAGTCTTCGGGCCACCCACGGCCCCTTTAAACAAAACAAACAAAAAAAAATGGCGGACGCTGCAGGGCTTGCGTCCTCCCTGCGGCTCCACCGTCTGGAAGCCTGGGCGAGGCGCGCTAACGTTAGCGCGCCTAGGCCCCGCCTCCCTGCCGGCATAAGCCGGCAGGTCTAGCAAAGCCCTTAGTGTGTCATATGAACCATTGCAAAGCATGGTGGTTACATAACCACAGTTTAAGCATGCTAACTAACCACTTGCTGCAAAAGGCTTAGTGGACTAACCATGGCTTAGCATGTTGTCTGAACAGGCCCCAAATAATAACCCACACTCAAGGTTGAGTATGGGTTGAATGTGGCTTCGTAGAATCATAGAATAGTAGAGTTGGAAGGGGCCTATAAGACCATCAAGTCCAACCCCCTGCTCAATGCAGGAATCCACCTTAAAGCATACCTGAAAGATGGCTGTCCAGCTGCCTTCTGAATGCCTCTAGTGTGGGAGAACCCACTACCTCCCCTAGGTAATTGGTTCCATTGTCATACTGCTCTAACTTGTCATTGAACCATGGGTTGTTGTTGAAACATGTTGTGTGACACCAGCTGTGTCAACAAAAAATGGTTTGTTAACCATGAACAACCCACAAAGATAACTCATGAATTGTTGGGTTGTGAACCCACAGTTCAATGACAACCCATGCTCAACACATTCTGAACTTTGTGGTGGGTTGTCATACTGTGTGAACCCAGTCATTGACTCTAGGTATGAGCCACACTGACTTTCTTCTTTATCATCAACTTGGTTGTTATTTCTATAGTCAAAACTCTCTGAGTGGTTTACAAATATTAAAACCCTAAAATACAACAAGATAAAAATATAAAACCTTTAAAAGTTTAGAACAGAATAAAACCAAAGTAAAAAAAGAGCGTAAAACTAGCAGAGGTAGAACTCTAAAAACACAACAACACATTTCATAACAAAGACGAAGGACTAAGAAGCCAAGGGAAATCAAAAAGGTCTTTACCTGGCACTGGACGGACAACAATGTAGGTTCTAGGCAAGCTTCTCTGGGGATGTTATTCTACAACTGGAGTGCCACCACTGAAAAGGCCCTCTCCTCTCCTCTCCTCACCTCATTCAGACAGTGAGGCCTCTGAGGATGATCTTAGGGTTCTGGGAGTAATTACAGGAGGAGACAGTTGTTCAGCTAACCTGACCCCCAGGCCATTTAGGGCTTTAAAAGTTAATACCAGCACTTTGTATTGGCCTCAGAAACAGAGTGGCAGTCCCATTTAACAATCTCATTACCTTATTCTGGACCAGCTGAAGTTTCTATACCATTTTCAAAGGTTGCCCCACATGTAAGCTGAGCTTTTGGGGTGGGTGGGGAGATAAAGCATGAAATAATTGCGCACTCTGCATTATCCAAAGAATTATACACTGTAGGTACAAAAGATCTGTGATCAGGATCTCCCACTATTCTAAAAGTAGATGCAGGTCTACCCCAAAGCAGATCCAGCCTGTGGCACCAGAGATGTGGTTGGGTGACCCTTTCCTTCATGGCACTTTCCCAATCTAAATTGGCCCCCAATGGTTCATGTTTATTTGCCCATAGGAGGAAAACACAGATGCCCATAGTATACCTGTATGCTTTTCCCTATGGGACAAATAGAAGCAAGGATTTAGATTAGGAAAGAGGCTCTGACCCACTCCCCCACAGCTGCTTTTAACTTTTTCTTTTTCTTTTTTTAAATCTTTAGGAGAGCCAGTCATGGATCTTCTGCATCATATCTATTCCATGCCAGGTAAAGACCAGGTGCCCCGCCATATGAGGTGATTCAGGTAGCTACTAAAGGGAGTGCCTTTTCAGTGGTGGTAAGCTGGTTGTGGCTTTTTAGCCCTTCAGTTTAGTGGCTTTTTAGCCCTTCAGTTTAGTGTCAGTGTATTTTAAACCTTTGCACTGCTGCTGTCTTTTATATTGGTTACTACTTTGGTTTTATTCTATTTTAAACTTAGTTTTATATTACATTTTACTATGTTATTGTATTATATGGCTTTCAGCTGTCCCTTGAAAACTGCCCAGAGAGCTTCAGTGGTTTAGAAATGTAATAAATAAATAAATAAATAAATAAATAAATATCAAGCTTGACCAGTAGTTGTTTTCTGTATCTGCCATGAGTGGCAAATTAATGTCCCTTCCTTGTCCCCTGTCCAATGGGCTGCCCATAGAACAAAAGTACTGGGAAATAAGAATATCGCCATTCTGGAAAACAGAGATGTATTTTGATTCTCATGGAATTTTACTGTTGCTTGTATCCTACATAAATAAGAGAATCCATATGATTTCAAACTGAAATCCATTCTAGTCGTCTTCTTCTTCCTCTTCCTCCTCCTCCTCCTCCTCAGTAATTATTTGGATCTTGTCCTATAGACTTTACAGGAAGAGGTCTCATAATCTTTCTGGAAGTTTGAGGAGTGGAGAACCCAAAGAATCTATCACTTACAAAACCAGGTTTTGTGTTTTGTGTTGTTACTTAATTGGGTTTAGCTACATTTGTAGGACTAGGTATATTTTGTAGGAGTCTCATTGAACTCAGTGGGCTTACTTCCAAGAAAACATGTATAAGATTAGACTGTACATCTTATAATTGTAAACTACATTGTGTACAAACAAAAAAATACACTGCAATTATATCTGTGAAATATTGTGATGGTGCAAAGTTAGAAACCAGCATGTTGTAAAGTGGAATTGATCCAAAAAGTCCTAAAAGGATCATAATGGACGTTGTGTGAGAGGTGTGCTTGTAAAGTACTTATTGTTAACTGAAGGACTATTTTCACTTTATAAAACAGCTAATTGAAGGAGTTTCCTAGTACTGTAGAGGATGATTAGTGAAAGTCTCATATCCTTGGACTATAGAGTATATATATTCTCATATGAATTGTTTACACAACACACCTTTGTCATAAATAAAGAATAGTCATCACCTTCACTTGGCAAAGGATTTATCTATATCTACAAGCAGTTTTGGAATTCAAGGTCAGGAGCGTGCAACAATTGGAGCAGATTGTTGTCAAAAAAAATTCATCCCTAGTTTGTCACAAAATGAACTGCACTAATAATTATTCCCTGTTCCGTGTCCCATATTTCAAAAATAGACTATTCCACACTTTAAATGGCTAGCACCACCCTAAATCCATTCACTCATGACTTCCTTTAAGCTAACCTATATTTATAATTTGTTTCATCCAGCTGTAATTTGGATACCAAAAGATCATGAAAACCTTTGCTCATTACGATAAAAGGACACTGTAAACCTTAGTATCAAAGGGCATTCCAAACAAATTGTTGCAAAACCAATCTCAAGTTTTGAAGGTAAAGAGACAGTGATCATCATCTTGACGGTCCGGACATAACAGTAAGACATTTTCCTTATAGACAACTTTAATTATTTTGCATCTTGTTCATCTTTCAGTTTAAAACAACTGTTTCCCCCCAAAGTGGATTAAACTTCTTGACTGTAGCCACTAGAAAATAAGATTGTCTGGTAATTCTCAGAGCACCAACCTATTGTGACTTTTAGTCCCTCTCTGTACATGTACAAAACCAGAGATTTTTGTCCATACCTTTTCAGTCTATGAAATATGTAAGAATAATATTTTTGGCACTCATCTTTGCAGCCCAGTACTGTCCACAGAGAACAGAGTTCCTGGGGTCAATGTTCTTCCTTTTCTTCTTCTTCTTTTTTAAACAACCTTGGTCTTCACTGGAGCAAAAATGCAATTGACATAAGCGACAGTATTGTGTGTGTGTTTTTCTCCCTCCAAGGCAAGACTGTAGGACTTGCCTCATTGAAAATCTATAAACTTCATTACTGAACTGGCACTTTTTCTGTGAGAATGATTTGTCTATGCCATTATTAACTTTGCCCATAGATTTCCACATCGCCTACCTATTTAATTAGAAATGAAAGACTGCTTGAATTTGGAATTATTCAGTCCCTATAAGAGGAGGGAAAGGTTGGTTTAAGCAAAATGTAATAGCAACAGATATGCCAGACATTTGTGTGTTTAAATGTGTGATTAGCTGCTTTCAGTACAAAGTTAGATCTTTGACTTATTTATATACATAATAGTCCCATGTCAACAACATGGATTCAGAAAAACTGTTAGCTAATAGTTTGTACTACGTACTCTCATCTTGTGCTTCAATAGTCTTTGGGAAGTATAAATTAGTTTCACTTTATTATCCATGAGAAAGGTTGATGTCTAAACAAAGATTAAAACAAAATAATAATAATAATAATAATAATAATAATAATAATAATAATGCCTTTTACATTCCTTCTAAAGTTTTAAAATGAGACAATTAATGGCCTGAGAGCAAAAATTCATGAGACCAGAGACAAAGCACATCTATAACTCAGTTCATCATAATTTAGGAAGATTTATGGGATTCTGCTGCGCATGGTCATAAGAAAAGATTGGTTCAAGCAAAATGAGGAATAGAGACCAGAAGTGTGATATATCTCTAGTATGGTCAAATGGTGCATACTTAGAGTGGTACATTCAACTCCTACGTAGTAATAAACTCTGATATCAAGTCACTATTTCAGAGGCCTTAGCTAGAACTAAGTTTTATCCCGGGATCATCACAGGGTCATCCCTGCCTGCTCCTGGGATCCCCCGTGTGTCATTTACATGAACAGGGATGACCCCGGGATGATCCCGGGATAAACCTTAGGTCTAGCTAAGGCCTCAGTCTCCATTTCCTCAAAATGGGGTGTTAACATTACCTAGCTCTTAGAGTTAAAGTTAGATCAAGACTGCAAAATGCTTTGTACATGAACAGTCCTATAGAAGCAATCAATGATATGAACTGGTTTGTTTTTCATACCCACCTTCAGTGTGGACAGCGGATACATATGTCCAGTTGTAACGTTTGACTATGTCAAGCATGGCTCTGGCTTGCAGGATGTCAGATGGGACCACCCTCAAGAAGTATTTGTACAAAGTTTTATCACTTAGATCAATACTGGTTGCAGAATAAGCAATCTGGGGAATATCAAAGAGTTGAAGAAGATTTTGAACTTGGATGGCCACAGAACTGGAACCTGGTCCAATAACACCAGCAATTGGTTTTTTGGCCCTGACCTGGTGGTGATATAAAGGATCAGGCAAGCAGCGGCCAAGAGCATCCTTCTCATCTCGGATGGAGATCAAGGAGTCCCTTATGAATTCAATACTCTGCTCCAAGGCCACAGACGAATGCCAACAGGAATCTCGAATTTCACTGCCTAAAGTGATGTTGGGCAGCAGGACCGGGTCCGAATTAATTTTATCCAGAGTATGAAACATAGCCTCAACTCTCTGGATACCATATTGCTCTCGGATCTCCCCGCATTTCCTCTCTGGTACTTTTTCAGCTGGAGGTTGGTGATGGACTGAAAAGAGGGCTCCTATGATGACATCACCATCCATTCTGGCTACTGATCTTTGGGCAGAAGCACCTGAGATCAACACCTTCCTGCCAGCATTCTTGGGAAGGAAGTCCATCTCCAGGAGGATAGCAGGGAAGAAGACCAGCAGCACCCCTATCATTTTATTGCACGAAGCCATCCAGATCCAGGTGACCAGTTTCATGGGCACTTCCTGCCTGCACATTGTTAAGGACATGAAGAAGGCGGCCGACTCTCTCCACTGTTTCACTTCTCAGGAGCCTCCAAATCCCATGACACGGTGGTCTTAAAGTAAATCGCCTGGAGGAGCAACTGAAGTCATTGTAGGAGTAAATGGTAGCCTGTTGACATAGGAAGAAAGAACGGAATACATCAATCAACTAAAAGTATGTCACAGCAGAGCTCCATAAAGGTTGCGTTCTCTAGAAGCATCTCTTCCCACCTGTCTGAAATATTAGTAGGCACCAAATCAACTGGCTCCAGATGGCAGGTCACTCTCAAATGCAAATCTCAAGGAAGGATAATGAGAAGAGAATGCAAAGGCATCCCTTTACTTGATATGGGCACATTGCACATAGAGATATATAATATTAAATGGTGAATGCATCCATTGCGTACCTAAAGGCACATATTATAAAATAATTGATACTTTCAAAAGCCAACCTCTGCATGACTAAATACATCCATTCATACCAAGTTACCTGCATGTGCACCCTTGACAGCATCCTTTATATACTAAGACAAGTTGCTGTTCCCTGCAATCTGACAGTGGTGACATAGGTGCCAGGGAGGAAGGGGGTTTCTTTGCAAGTTTTAGAACCGGCAAACGTTATTTAATCAGATTTGTAAAAGCAATAACAACTTAATGATCCTATCAAGGATCAGAAAGCCATCCTGGTTTCAAACATCTTGAAAAAGAGAGGGGGAGAAATCCTCAGGGGGGGGGAATAAAATGTCATTTAAAGGTCAAGACAGATTTTGGGGGGTGGGATTTTGTTTTTAAATGCAAACAAGATACAGCCTTCCCCAGTTAGATTAATTATTGTTCTTTGAAAGGGAAAGCTGTAGTTCAACAAGAGGCGCAACTATGCAAGCCGTGGGAAATACATATTAGTTACTAAGGCAACCGCAGGCGAAGTCCTGATGTGCTTCTCTGGCACTGCTTGCTTTTCATGCAGACTTTGGGCAGGAGAGAGGTGACAAGCCAGGCGCCTAGAGTTTAAGTAGTTTAATGCGATTTAAAAGGCGATTGGGCCGCTGGTTGGAGTTAATTACAGACGGGAAAGGGACGTTTCGCTTAGCTTGGGTGCCTTGGCTTCCCTGTTGCTTGGGTTGGGATGTGGATGGCTTTCAGGACCCTGGACAGCGTCGACGCCAACCTGAGTCCCAACGCGCCCCTCCGCTCCCTGAAACAGCCATTCTGGGGTGATGCTGAGCCCTTTGCCCTAAAAACTTCTGGCACTTGCTGATTTTCTCTCTCTCTCTCTCTCTCTCTCTCACACACACACACAACACACATTTTGCTTGCCTCCCGCCAATCCCCCGAAACACACGGAAATACATACAGAGGATTCCAGTCTTGGCAGTTTGTCTTCCCCATCCTTTCTGACAGGCGCTGAATGCCTGGAACATCAAGCGATGGTGATGCGTTGCGCTATCGCAAGGCAGATTTCAAATCGCTCCCCCTCCCTTCAACCTCTCTCTCTCTCTCTCTCTCTCTCAATCTCTCTCTCTCTCTCTCTCTCTCTCTCTCTCTCTTTCTTTCTCTTTCTCTCCCTTCCCTGACCAACAGATACAGTACTGAGGTTTTGGGAGCGGGGAGATGAAAGGAGCAGAAGGAAGGTGTTCCGAGGAGAAGACCAATTGCCGGTTCTCCCTGCGCACGCACGCACACACACACACATGCAGGATACAGCCAGGGGTCTCCAGCCGCTCAGCCAGCTATGTCTAAAAGGGACGGCCTCGGGGATGTCTGCCGTCTGGCTCTTTCGCCTGCAGCAGCGTTATAATACCGGTCCCTTTGGAAGATCAAACTTCAAAGACCTACCTGGATCCCGATCCGCGAGGCTGTCGGCTCCTTCCTCGCATCGAAGCGTTCATTGCCAGTTCTCCTGCTCACATTTCCCTTTGCCACCGTCTGGTAGTACTACAGGCAGATGGAAGGAGATGGGCTGTACGCGACTGCCCTCTTTCTTCAACGTTGTTTTACCGCATGAAGCAGAAGAACGGGGGCGGGGGGGGGCGGGTGGAGAGAAAGAGCAGGTCATTTCGGGCTCCTCTGTTATCTCACACATAAAGATCATTCATTCTCTCCCCCTTCTTCCCACCCCGCTTTTCCCTCCGTTTTTCTATCTCCTGTCTGGTTATCAAACACACGCACACATCCAAAAGGGGGAAGGGCTTGGTTTTAAATATATATGAACCCCAGCAATTATTTTACTCCACACTCATATAGGCATATATGAGGAACAGTTTGTAAGAAAAGGGAGGCAATTGGTTTCAGAGGTATAGACAAATTTGTTTCCTGCCCAAGATTTCTTATTTCACGGATTTTATTACTCCATTTGAATATTTAATTTTTCAATGACGATTGCAATTTTTAAAAAATCTCTATTGAGCTCACCCACCCACCCCTCCAACCTGTTGAATTTAAAACCTGCTAGAACAAAAACAAAATCCCATGAAATGGGAAGAGACTGGGAGTTGTCGGATGAATCTAAAGCACGTGTGTTCAGAAGCATGTCAGATTAAAATAATACCAGATTGAAGAATGCAATTGACCTTCTCGCTACACCGACTGAATTATAGGACTCTAGTGTGTTAGTTTATTATGTGAAAGTTAAAGTTAGAGCAGTATTCCCCTGGGAACACCAGACACAATCGGGGCTGATAGCTGCCCTCCTTCTGAAAAGGCAAAGACACCTTGTACAAGGGTGTGACCGCATGAATTCAGAGACTGTTTTATGTAGGCTTATTATGCCGGGTTTTTTACCTGTGGGATCTGTGTTAACTTTATACAGTTGGTTTTTATGCTACGTGTTCATATCTGATCTCGTATTCATTTAAAATATGTGAATAATAAATGTGATTTAGGGAAATTCATATTTATTTTCAAAAATTAATTATCTTTCTGCCAGAAGGGCACTCAAGGTGATGTACAATCCATAGAAGACAGTTAAAGAACTCAACAGCATTTAAAATAACCAACACTAGATAAAATATTAGTAAGGATAACAGCTAAAACATGTACACAGCCATTTTAAATGATTGGAATAATCAAAAAGTGTCCATTCTGTATCTAAATTCCATCACTGAGGAGGCCTGACATTCCTTCCTGGGTCGCTAGCTCTGAAGTTGCCCACCAGTGAGAAGATCCTAATTTCAAACCTCAGAAGATCTCAAATCATGTAAGAAAGGAAACCCAATGTTACAACTTTCCAGCTAATCTCAAAGAACAGGGTTCATATGGGACATGACAATCAAAGCACTATAAAAACAGAATGGAGCATGAGGTTAGACAGGGACAGTTAATCAATCTGTTGCAGAACCAACAAATTAGTGGTGGTCCATGGGATAAGTCTTTCCACGTAAGGGGTTAAGATGGCATGTTACAGAATTATGGATTATCTTTTTATGTGTTATCTAGATTGGGTTATGTGTTAACTTTTTAAAAACTCACATTTTTCTTATCCCTTTTTAAAATTATTGTTGTTGCTGTTGTTTTAAGATAAAAAGTCCTTCAATTGTGTCATATTTTCTTACCTCTATGCCATTAGTATTCCATAGTTCCTGGTAGCTCATAGATCCTGGAAACTCACAGAAGCTGGGGTGTGTCTGATACTTTGTTCTTCATATCTATGGAATCAGCTGAATGTGAAGAAACCACTACGTCATCATCATCACTATTATTGGTGGCGTCATTTCACTTCTAAATGGATAAGCACTCAACTATCCAACTCTGATATTAGACAAATTTTGCTTTCTAGTAAATCCATGATTTGCATTGAAAAATAACAATTAAAAAAACTTAATTTGTTTTTCCAAATTTGCCACAATAATGTGTTTTCTGTATACCTACAATACTTCTGTTCTATTTTATCTTTTACCATTTTATTCCACTTCATTTCAAGTGTCCTCCCTCCCAGCTAAAAATGGAATCAGCTAAAAAGGCATTGAGACAGTGTACAACAATTTGAAACAATAAACCTGAAAAGAATGAAAACAAAACCGTTAAAAACAGTAAATCAGTAAAACTACACATTTTAAAAGGCTAAATTGGGGGGAGGGTGCATCTTCACACCCATTCTAATGGCCAAGAGATTGGAGGCTAATTCAAGTTAGCCCCCTTCTCCGTGAGCCCCTGCCAAAGGAAGTGAGGCAGGTGGCTACTAGGAGGAGGGCTTTCTCCGCTGTGGCACCCCGGTTGTGGAATGAGCTCCCCAGAGAGGTCCGCCTGGCGCCTACACTGTACTCCTTTCGTCGCCAGCTGAAGACCTTTTTATTCACTCAGTATTTTAACACTTAATTTTAACTTAAATTTAAATTATACTGTTTTAACTCTGTATTTTAACCTTATATCAATTTTGCTGCGTGGTTTTATCCTGGTTGTGCTTTTTATATTGTATTTTGTATTTGTATTTTTAACTTGTTGGTTGTTTTATGATGGTTTTAATTTTTGTGAACCGCCCAGAGAGCTTCGGATATTGGGCGGTATAAAAATGTAATAAATAAAAATAAAATAAAATAAAAATAAGTTCTTGAGGGAGAAAGCCCTTTCACATTTGCCCAACAAATGAACCACTTGGGCTCATCTACACCAGGATATTCCACTATGAAAGCAGTATGAAAGTGGTATGTAAAAGGCAGGAGGCACATTACAACTTTATAGTGGTATTGAAGTGCACTGACAACTGTTGGTGCCCATGACACATCTACACCAAGCAGGATATAACTCTGCGAAAGTGGTATGGAAGCAGTATATGGTATGTGTCAATGGCCCCCAACAGTTGTCAGTGCACTTCAATACTGCTACAAAGCAGCAGTGTGGCTCCTGCCTCTTATATACCACTATCATACCATTTTCATAGTGGAATATCCTGCTTGGTGTAGATGAATCCCTTGAAAGGGCATCTCATGCAGACTTCTGTAACCAGACAGGTTCATTAGAAGATAGGCAGTGCCTTAGCTAGACACACTCTAGCCCATGCAGGGCCTTAAAAGTTTAGAACATCCAAAAATCAGTTGGCAATCAGCACACATGTTTCAGGACAAATGTAATATGATCCTGGTACTGAGCACTGGTTAGCATTTTCCATTCATTGAAGCTTCCACAAATTCTTCAGAACTAGTCCCATATAGAGTGTGTTGCAATAGTCTAAACGTGATGTGATATAACAAGGCCTGAGGAACTGTTGCCATGGAAGACTGATTCAGGAAGAGTTGCAGCTGGTGCACCAAGTGTAATTGTGCAAACACTCTCCTTGCCATTGCTACCACTTAAAGATCCAGGGATAGCATGGGAACAAGGAGCATTCCCAAGCTACATACCTGATTCTGCAGGGGAAGTGCTAGCCCTTCCAGAACAGGTTGAATCCCAATCCCTTAGTCAGTCTTTCTATTGACCAACAACACCTCCAGGTTTAACCTCTGCTTGTTCACTCTCATCCAGCTCATTATGGAACCCAAGCAAGAGTTTTAATTGTTTCCATGGTGTTTGGTGATGAAGAGCAATAGAACTGGGTGTCATCAGCATATTGGTGGCACCTTACTCCAAAGCATCAAATGACTCCCAGAGTTTCATTTAAATATTAATCATGGAACACACTATATAACCCGTGGCTCACCACAGCCAAACAGCAACCCTCCAGCACCACCTTCTGAACATGGCCTGACAGAACTAGAAACATTGCAAAACAGCACCTCTAAGACTCAGCTCCACCATGCATTCCAGAAGGATACTATGATTGGTGGTACTGAAAGCCACTGAGAGGTCCCAGAGAATTAATGTAGAGTTTGTTGTTCCCTATCTTCAAGAATGGCTGGACGTATTCTGCTGAGATTGGCTGGCAGGTCAACTGTTACTTAGTAATACCCAGGGTACATCCAATCTGCATTCCGAATTCAAGATCAAAGCAATGTTCCTAATATATTTATAGATAGCTGAAACAGAGAGAGGGCATGTCTACACCAGTCTTTATCCACATGATACACAGGGGATCCTGGGAGCAGGGAGGGATGATCCCGCCATTCCCCTGGGATATCCTGGAACACTTTTAGCCTGATTCTTCCAGAAGTCTCGGGACGAGACCATGGGAGGTGTGTGGGTGCCCATCCCGGCCTTGTAAACGCAAGGAGGTGAAAACCGGGCATGGAGCACGGAGCTCTTCAGGCGCTCCATCCCCATTGGGAATAGGGAGGAGTGGGAGCAGGGTGTTGTTGTTGTTGTTACTTATAGTTTTGTTGGAGCACAAGTGCACTCATCTCTGTTAAAAAATAAAATAAAAAATGGTGGGTGCGACATCCCTCCTTCTTCCCAGGATGTCATGCATATGTGTGGACAAAGGGGGGATCTTGTGAGCAGAATATCGGAAGATCCTCCCCACTCCCTCCCGGAACGCTGGGAGGTATAGAAAGGCCCAGAGAGAGAGAGAGAGCTCCATCAGATGAGTGTTTTATTGCACACTCGTTACTGGGCTCTCAGATTTTCACAGGTCCGTCTTACAATGTCATCTGCCTTCTGCATGCCTCCTGCCCCTTCTAGCCTTCTTTGCATGACAAAAAAACCCCAGTAAGTCCGACTTATTTTTAAATATGGAAGTTGCTGTTATTTCCTACTGTGTGCAGGAGAAGAAGTGGTATCAAAACGGTCCACTGAATGGGCCATGTGCAAGTTGCTTATTTCCTCTTTCAAAACAGGAAGTAATGAAGGACAAATGCACAGCGGTAAGCAAATGTGATTTTCCCCTGTGAGTCTCGGGGGGAGAGAGAGAGAGAATCATATGGTCATACTTAACTTCTGTTACCTCATATGAGCTGAGATGGCTTATGGCTCAGTGCAGACTGAATTCACTCCAGCTGATGGAGGTGAAGGCATGCTATAGGTCCCACCACAGTGGCTGTCTTAAGGCAGAGGGCATGGTACACTTCCTAGCAGAGTGCCCATTGTACGTAGAGCTGAGGAAACAATATCGTGATCCCTTAATTGTTGGGTTCAATTATATCTCCCCTGCAAGCATAACTCTAACACTACTGGCTGGTACAGATGATTACATGTCATATAGGACTGCCAAGTTCGTCAAACAGGCTCTGGAGAAACAAAAATCACTGGCAGCCATAAAAGACTAAACTTATTAATATAACATAATATGTCAGCAAATATTGTCCAGGATTACAAGATGTTTTAACCTGCTCTTGTTAGCCATTTTATTAACACTTTGTATTTTGGTATTACCTTTGGCATGAAGAGTATTTTAGTATGTTTCTTTATGCACATGGCCTGACTGGCTAATAAGCAACAAACTGTTGTTGAGTGAATCATATTATCAGAAATTGCTATATATGTTGAGCAAGTAGACTCCGAAAGTTAAATGAAAGTCATGAAGATGGGCAGTAGATTTAGGATCAATAACTGGAATTTTGAGCAAAATTTGGAGAGCTAGGCACATCCCTGAAGCAAAATGAATAACCATGGTCTCTCCAGATGTATTTTTTATAGATACAAATTTTGAACCCTACCTCTGCAGAAAGATCACAGAAGGTGGAAACAACCACACCCATCATCCAAAATATACATTCTATGATGATATTTCATTAACAGAATGAATTCCATATACCTTTTTAAAATGAGCAATACACACAGACTTCCCCAGAGATACAGCGAGTGGGGAATTTTCATCCAGTGATGGTTTTAAGCATCTTCAAGTGTGAAATCTAAGTTCATGCACGATCCAGTACCTTGAGACATATTGTACATTTTTTTATGTTCTTCAGGGGATTGAGTCTCTCCCAAGTAATGCATAGTTTATGTTCATCCAGATGTACTATCTCATTCTTAGCACAATATTCCATATTACATGTAAGAAGTACCAAAGGCAGATGAAAAGGTGGGTCTGTGCAGTTGGCAGAAAAACTTCTGAGGGAGAAGCAAAACCTCCCCGCAAAAAATCTCAAACCAAAACCATAACAGTTTACATGGGGTGAGAAGTAGGTTTAGTTTCCATTCCGATGGTGTAGCACCTCCCCTCCCACCCCACTATATAAGTACCTGGCTTCCATTCACTCATATAGAGAAAAATTAAGGCCTACTCTTGTTGACACTGACGAGCTAAGAAATTGACCCGCTTCCCAGGAGATGTAACCTCACAGTCCATTTAAATTCTGTGTATTTCTGTTGCCACATTATTATTATTATTATTATTATTATTATTATTATTATTATTATTAGTGGTGGTGTTTTGGTTGTTGCTGTTTTTAATTCTGTGACATTTTCTAGATCCTTGTATTGTTTGATGCTTGTCATGATTTCAGCATCTCTTTTGTTTTAAATTGAATGTTATATTATTGTGCTGCTTTCTTGAATGAATTTATCTGGATGTCTGAATTTTACTTGGATCATGTCGAGTACTAACATCTTCCTCTTCTCACTGGATCCTAAATGGAAGCCATCTCTCTCTATCTCTATCTCTCTCCCTATTCAGAAGACACCTTAAACCATGTCTCTAACCACCTTAAACCACAGCTTCAACAGAAACATGCATTAGCTGTTCTAGGAGAAGGGGGGGTTACAGGCGGGGACTTCAAGTCTTTCGTGCGTTTGGAAGTGGCAGATGTGTGATAGTGATACTGATCAATGCCCATACACATTCAGTTCATGGAAGGGGGGAGGTTTTCTGACCGGATGAATGGAGGTGGAGTTGTCCAACTTCCAACAACCAATAAACTGTAGGGGGAGGTACAAAAGAGATCAATGGGTAGAGACAATGGGAAAAACAACAAGGTGTGTGAGTGAATCTCACCGAGGTAACAGGACAGATATAAAGAGACATGGCACGTACACACACAGAGGTGTAAGTTTGCAAGCTTTTCTACAAAAAGCATTTATCATGCACTTGTCATTTGCTACTCACAGTGTTTGTTTATGGGTTTTTAGACGGCACCCAATCTTCACTTCTGTGTCTAACCAGCACTTTCGGCAAGTTTTTAGAGCAGGGCAAGTGTGGCATTTAATTGTGAAAGTGAATGAAAGCATGGTTTCCTCTTGTGTAATTGTACTTTTCCACAAACACCAGAGTGCCACCTAGAGTTCATGGAGCAGAAAAGCAGGAAAAGAAAAGCTCCTGCTCAGATCCTAATTCTACAACGAAACCAGAAGTAGATACAGCAACTTAACAGCCAGTTTAGAAAAGCTCATAGGTATTAGAACTGGAAATCTAGAGGAAGTGCAATAAAACACGGAGATGAAATGAATGAATGGCAAGCTGATGAACAGTGAACTGAAAGGCTGAGGCAAATATGGGCAGCCTGAAGACAGCTTGATCTTTACCCAACAGGCGTTGTTTTTTATTTATTTATTTTTATTTATTTATTACATTTATATACCACCCCCATAGCTAGAGCTCTCTGGGCGGTTTACACTGAGTAGCCAAAATAGGTTCAGAAGCTTTTTAGTTCCATGTAGAATCCCAGGGGCACCTTACCTGCACTGACTTAGGGCACGTCTACACCAGGGGAGGGAAGTCGGAGGATCTCACAATATGTTGATCGCGAGATCCTCCCGCTGGGTTCACTTGTGCTCCAGCAAAAAAGTTGTTGTTGTTTTGTTTTAAAAAGCCCCGACCCTACTCCCCACCCCCATCCCATGGCCCTGGATTCCCCCCAGCCCAGCTCCTTCCCTCTGCTGACCCCTGCTACTTGCGGGGAGGAGGAAAGAAGCCAGGATGGCTGCCCACACCACCTGCAGTCCTCGAGATTGTCCCAGGATCATGAGAAAAATTGGGTTAAAAGGGCCTGCCGATATCCCAGGGAAATGGAGGGATCATCCCTCCCTGCTCCTGGAATCCCCTCTGTATCATCTGGATGCACAGGGATGATCTCGGGATGATCCCCGGGATAAACACTGGTGTAGACATGCCCTTAGTAGCTACAGAAGAAAGAATTACCTTCTGACCATTGGCAGGAGTGGCACCCAAGTGGCACCAGAGAACAAGCTACGCAGCTCCCTTTTCTGCAAACTGCCATGAAATATACCTTGGATTTGCAACCAGCGTCCCTCATTTAAGATCCTTGGTATCTTGCAACAAAACCCCATGGAAAATGGGAATGCTTTCAGCAACAGCATGGGATTCTTTCTGATTTTTTTTTTTTTTTTTTTGCACAATGAGTAATCCTAGCACAGAAAAGAATGTCTGCATCAAATATTTACTAGCTGCTCTTTGCATCTCTCAGTATCCTGCCATATTTAATATTTCACTTTTATGTATTGTACAAACATATCTTAAAGGAATCTCAAAAGGCAGTGGCAGAAAAGGCCTACGGTATGGTTCACTGAGTTTCCCATGAGGATATAGGATTGCCTCATGCATTTTTATTTTTAAAGACATGTTCTTTTTTCTGTTCTTTTTTTTGGGGGGGGAGTACTGATTTTAAAACCAAAACACACAAAATAAAATCTGAAAACTTACAAAGGCATTTGGAAAGTGTTTATGAATGTAAAACAGGTCAAGGGCTTGTCTTGATGAAGGGTTTGCCCCAGGGTGGGTTTGCAGTAGCGACAGGTCATCTACATGACGCAGCCACCATTGCAAAGCCATTCAGGGGCAAACCCCAGAAACTCCGCTGAAAAAAAGTCAGGCACTTACCTTGACTTTTTTGGCTGCAGAGACGTGTCACAGCCAATGGCGCCCCTGATTGGCCGCCACTGGCTGGACAGGGAAGGAGGCAGACCTCCAGGAGCTCAGGACAGCCCCACACATCCCTGTAAATAAAAAAAATTAAAATGGGGGAGGGGGAGGAGAGGAATGTGAAGCTTCACATTTACAGATAAAAAATGAATTTTAAAAATGGGGGGCGTGGAATGGGCAGTCAGAGGGAGGTCAGAGGGAGGAGAGGTGGTTTGGGCACCATATGCCCCTCTCTTCGTCCCCCTCTAGCTGCCTTGTTCCTCCCCCATTCCCGACCCCCAATGCTCAGCACGGCAGCAGTAGCAGCAGCAACTCCGCACTTGCATTCCTTCCTGTGCAGATGCCGGGAAGGAGCGCAAATGCAGGAGCCGAAGGCCTCGTGGCGCCAACGCACCACCGCCAAGACAGTACTGTAATACTGTAATTGTGACTATGTGCACTGAGCAAATCCATAAAGAGTTCTTAACTTTATCCCCCCACTTTTGGAATGCAGTGGAATCCTGCAACATGATTTTGCTCCGAGCTTAATCCCGGAAAAGCCTCAGGTAGATCTGCCACGTGTGGACAATGAATTACTTTTGAGTTCTAGCGAATCATGGGCCATGAAAGTGTGGATGCTGCACAGGGCTCTAGTCAGCTTTGTTCACTAATTGGGAATGCCACCATTTCAGCTGGGACTTAACTGAATTGTGACACACACACACACACACACAACACACACACTCAACAGCAATTCCTCTAATCCTCTCACCAAGCCTAAGCGTCTGTGCATATTTTAATACCTACAAATTGTTAGCATCAGGAACAAATAACTTGAATAGAAACACGGTGTTTTTGTTTTTAAAGTTCAGAAGCTTTTATCCACTTGAAACCTTCCCCTTTAAGCACTTTGCTATGTTTAGAGTCATAATAGCTAATGGAGAATTTTGTTATGATTGCTTAGGTATTAAGGTAAAGGTGATTTTACAATACCTACCAGCAGGAAGCTTGGATGGATGCAGCTTAGAACGCTGCCTCTGGAAGGAATATAGGATGCCCCTGATGTATGTGGTGTGGATTTCGTGACACTGCTGGTATATATAAGTCCACCCAGCACAGATCTATAAGCTATAGAGTAGATGATACCCCACATGCATTAGTTACTACTTTTCTGGGGCTGTGAGTATGTGTGAGCGTGTGAGAGAAAGACATATTTAAAAGAATATGCTCATCTCAAAGCCTTCCTGATGTGTGCAAAGCTAACATATCAGAAGAAAAGCTAGACTAGACACCTTCTCTCTAACACAGTAGCCTTGCATATAACTAGAGTTTTCTTATTGTGGAAATGCATTCAACCAAGCAAAGCCCCTTTCCTTACATTCTGGGGTGGCACATGAGATCTAGGTTGGTACATGCCATACATGAGGATAAAAGGTCGGTAAGCATCTAAGATGAACAACACCTCAGGATATTGTAGGTGTCAACAATATTGTATTGTCTACGGCATCCTGAGACATTTCTCCCTTTTTCTTGTACTTGCAGTACACTGCACAGAAACTACACAGATTGTGTTTAATATATAATTACCTATTTGTATGTTGAAAAATAGGTTAGAAATGGGAAACAAACAGTTGAATCAGCTCATATTTTCCCTAGATGTACTGTATTTCTGTTAAAACTATAGTAGTTATTTATAAATTTGCATCTATAAATATAGAATTATGAATTTTGCCCACATTTTCAGCAGTTCATAAGTGTCCACCCTACACAGGACACCCTTTAGAAGAAAAGTAGGCCATAACTCTGTTGATTACAGCTGGCACAGAACACAGCAGGGCATATCCCATTTCTGACAACCCACATACTGTCAGAATGCATGAACCAGCCTGACTACTGGGGGAAAATTGGAAAATATCTACCAACAGCTGGTCCCACTTGCTATCCAAACACCAAGGGGTGGGGCAATGGTTCCAGACCCTAAGGTGATCCACACCATGCACCTTATCCCTAAGACCTTTAAGGGGGACTCTCTTTGTGTGAGAGAGCTGGGAGACCACCACAACTCACCTCTTTACCAAGTGTCCTGCTGGGTGTCCCTAGTGCCAGGTCAAAATTCACAACAACAGTTGTGATGTAGGTGTCAGATCCTGAAGGAGAAATAAAAGACAGTAGATACTAATGATATTTCTATGAGGAAGGGAACACCTCACACCACCACCACCACCACCACCACACATACGAAGGCGGAGTTCGGACAACACGATAATCAACGGGGTGGGTGGGTGTAATAGGAGGGACATTGAAATCAACCGTCACTTATCGTGTCATCCAAACCCAGCCACACACACACAAATCAGTGAAGCCAATTGTGATTGTGGGGAAAAATCCTTTCTAGCCTCATTAACCAGTGGCTAACACAAGTCCATTGCAATTTGCAACTTGGCTTAAAGCAGCAAACATATACTATAGACCAGGGCAAATGGCCGGGCAGTGTGGAAGCACAACAGCTGAACCCATTCTTTGAGTGTCAATTCTTAAGCAGCCAACAACACAGAAAAAGGATGTATAACCATTAAATACTACTCGTGGGGAAGAGGGAAGAAGCTGGGATGGGCAGCCACACCACCTGCAGTCCTTGGGTTTGTTCCGAGACAGTGGGAAAAGCCGTGAAGAAAGGGTATGGTGATATCCCGGGGATATGCAGGGATCTTCCCTCCCTGCTCCTGGGATCCCCTGTGTGTCACGTGGACGCACAGGGATGATCCCAGGACGATCCCCAGGATATTGCCTGGTGTAGACATGCCCATAGTCTTGAACAGTACAACACCCATTCCTCTTAAAGGAGCTTGTCAGGAAAATCTTCCTCATGACTCCCAGAAAGGGAGCACAGCTTCCTTTCCTGGGTAGCCACTTGTGAATTATCAAAAAAAGAGGAAATGCACCACCAAATAAAGAGGATAAAAGAGGACAGTGATTTGCATAATATTTGCTAGTTTATATGTATAGATGCAAATTTAGGGATAATTATTACAATTTAAATAGAAACACAGGACATCTCCCCATCACGCAGAAGACTATCACCAGGTGATCCGTGTGCCTGCTTGTTCAGTCTGCTGTCCAGGAGATGATGATGATGATGGATGATGATGATGATTTCTTCTATACCACTGAATAGTTGAAGCTCTCTGGGTAGTTTACAATAATTCATAAAATAATAAAATGCAATATAAAAATAGAGCATAAAATACAGCATAAAAATACATATATAAAATTTAGGCAGCTAAAAACAGTTTCAATAAAATACTAGATGTATTTGGATGACTGGCATAAATGCCCCATCATATGCCACTAAATGCCATTAAATGCCTGGGAGTAGAGGACAGTCTTAACCTGGTGCCAGAAAGATGACAGTGTTGGTGCCAGGTGGGCCTGAGTGGGGAGCTCATTCCATAGTCACCCCACATACACACACATACATGGAGAAGGCCCTTTCTCTTGCAGCCACTCTCCAGGTCTCCCTCGGAGGATGCACTCAAAGTCCCCACCACCAGATATTGATCATAGTATCTAGGTATGTTCAGGTCAGGAGAGGCGTTCTGTCAGATATTGCAGTCCTAAGCCTTGTAAGAGTTTATAGGTTAAAACCAGGACCTTGAACCGGTCTTGAAAGCATACAGGCAGCCAATGCAAGTGGGCCAGAATTCTACTCCAGTTATTAATCTGACTGCCACATTTTGCACAAGCTGTAGCTTCTGAACAATCTTCAGGGGCAGCCCCGTATAGATTGCATTGCAGTAATCTAACTTAGAGATTAAGTTAGATGATTGAAACCAGGTTATTCCTGTCCAGATAGAGGCATAGCTGGGCCACCAAAGTTGGTAGAAGGCACTTTGAGTACTGAGGCCACCTGAACCTCAACTGACAGAGCTTGGATCTAGGAGAACCCCCAAGCTATGAACCTGCTCCTTCAGTGGTTGATGGGCAACAGTTCTTCTGGTTTTTATCTTTAAACCATAATCGTACTTGGCAGCTCCTCAAATAAAGGATGCCTTCAAAAAGAGGATGGTCTTCTAGCAGCTCTTCAAATAGAGGACTGTCTGCTGTGAAAGAGGATACATGGCCACCCTAAGAGCACCTGTTTTACTTGCCAAAGATCCCACTTTCAATTCTGAGCACCTCTATTTATAACAGTGGTGCAACTAGGTCATTTTAGACCCTGTTCTTATGAGGGGCTCCCTTTAGGTAATCAGATGTTTTACTTCCATGGTGAAGCAAGCAACTACATTTCTCTTCTCCCGTCTCCACCATTTCATGCTTCACAACTGCTTTTACATTGCTGATATGTTAGAGCAATGACAAACAAATGTTTGTACTTTCCTGATACGTTAGAGCAAAGGCAAATCAACCGATTCTATCCTGAACCACTTAGACCCACCGAAATAGAACAGGTCAAAGGAAAGTTGTATATACCCAAAAATATAATGAAATTATAAGATAAATACTAATATCCTACTGACGAACGCCAGATTGGTTGAAACGCATTTGGGAGCTTGGTATTGTGTACATGTGGAACCTTGGATTTGGACATTGGTGTTTTCATCACTTGTTTTAATTTTGAGTGAGATATTAGTATTTATATTACTATTTTGTTATATTTTTGGAGATATATAGTTTTCTTTTATCCTATTCTGTTTCTGACATTAGTGAAAAGAAGCAAAACAAAACGTTTTGCCAACCCTGATCAAACAGAAATACCCTGAGCATATGCAGGTTTTTTGCATAGTAAACCCACTTAATTCATGGTTTGCTTTGACTACCCTGATGCTATATGCCAAAAAAAGAAGGGGAAAAAAGGCATAGGCAAAGGGGTAGAACAAAGGATATTATTTAATCTAACACCCGTAACATCCATTTAATAACTCCATTGGGGTTTCCTTTTCTTTTTTCTTTTTGGCATTTTTGTGAGTGGCAATATCACCCTGATGCTAAACGTATTTACTAGGGAATAAGACCTGTTTTGTTGTAGAAAAGGATGACATTTTTAAAATAAATATAATTAAATGAGCATCTGTAGCTATGTACATGCCCAGCTGCTGAGGCGAGTGGTGTCTGGCCTGGTAGGCCCCTTCATCCTCATTCTGGTCCAGGTGCTGATGTGGGGACTCTTCACTGCTGTCCCCATCACCTGCTGCTCTCTGGAGGGGCAATGTGGGGAGGGATTGGCTAGGCTGCAACCTTAGATGCACCACTGATTTAAAAGAATCTCAGCAGATGGTGTGAGGGACTTCAGCCTGAGTCTCTGGAGAATTGCTGCTACTCAGAGATAATATAGGCGAAATGGAGAAATGGTCTGGTGGCTCCAGTTTCAGTGGGGCTATAAATCCATTCTGGGTTTTAGTCAGAACCAGTCAGAACTCTAAAGGAGACACCCAGGGTGTCTCTATCCCCAAAATAAAGGCATGTCTACACCTAAGGGTGTAGAAGGAGGGAGGGGGGAGGATTGTGGATTTATCTGCTTCTGTGATCCTCCCCTAGCATCTTGACAGCTGCACAACGTCCTGGAAGGGAAGAGGGACATCGTGGCTGCCATTTCCCCACCCTGGAATGGAGATGGAACACAATTGTGCTCCAGCACATGTAAATTTTAAAAAACAAACAAAAACCTTGCAACTGCTCCCCACCCCTATCACTGATGGGCATGGACTGCCCTCATGCAGCTCCATGCCCATTTCCAGGACCTCGCTACTTATGGGGAAGAAGAGAGGATCCAGGAGCAGTGGCCACACCACCTGTATTCCTCAGGATGGTCCTGGGACAGTGGAAATATCAGGAAATCCAAGGTCCCAAATATCCCGGGGAAAGTCCCTGATCATCCAGGGTTGCCTCTGGGATCCCCTGTGCATCATGTGGATGCACAGGGATGACCTGGAAATGACCCCAAGATATAGGCTTGGTGTTCACCACCTTGGATAGCTCTTAGAGTCCTGGTGGGTTCTGACTGAAATGCAGATTAAATTGACAGCCCCACCGAAATTGGAGCCACCAGCCTCCATTGGTCTGATGGCTTCTTGTGTTTGCCTTTCACATTGGCACTAAAAGGAATATGAATATATACCTACCTGTACTTCAGGATTTCTTGCATTATTAATTAAAACAATGTAGATGTCATTTTCTTTCCAATGGTAATTCAATAAAATATTATCTCCTCATATCATCCTGATTCATCTTTATTTTTTGAAGCCAACCCATACGCTGGTTGATTCACTGGTATTTCAAGAGAGCTCTTAAATGGAATATTACCTCCTGTAATTGCCTAAACAATCAAAGGAAAGCTTTAAAATTAAACGGAACTAAACAGAATCCTTTGAATTCTATCCTGGGAATATGCAGACTTGTGATGTTTTCATGTCGTGCAAACGTGATGTTTTCATGTCATGTTCTTGAGGGAAAATCACAGGATGGTATCGCGGAGGAAGTGTTTTGGACACTGTAACACAGAATGTACAGTGCTGTGTTGACAGCAGAAGAGAAATTCAGTCTGTTCGCATTTTTATTGTACATGTAAAATATGTTAGGGCACCTGTACATGTACAGAGCTGAAGAGAGATTCTGAGAGAAAAGGGATTAATACCACACAGAAGAATGTGTGGGGGAGAATGAACTTGCCAAGTTGCTTAATATATTAATGCACTTAAGATGACTTATGGACAAAACCCATATGCAGAGTAAGTGTGGTGCAGTAGTTAGAGTCAGGTTAGGACTGGGGAAACCAGATTCAAATCCATCCACAGCCATAAAGCTCACTAGGTGCCCTTGGGTCAGTCTCATCCTCTTTACCTAACTTACCTCACAGAGTTGTTGTGAGGGTGTGTGTGCGTGTGTTCAGGGATATAGACATGTCCACTAGGGCTGTGCACAGACCCCCCCCCCCGATCTGCTTCGTGGCCCGATTTGGAAAATCAGGATCGGGCCTGATCCTCTTTGGGCTCATCCGCCCAGCCCCCTGCTCTGAAGAGTGAGATCCACTTCGCCGCCGTCTCCACATGGACGGCGCCAGCGGTGCCAAGTAAGTTACCCTCCCTTACCTGTGTCCGTCATCGTGGGTTTCAATTGAAGCCCCGGCTTGAAGCTGGAAGAGCTCTCAGCCTTCACTTCCGGCTTCAACCGGGTCCTCAATTGAAGCCCGCAACGGACCACGACGGACGCAGGTAAGCCTCCTTCCTCCCTGCCCCCTTACCTGGCTCCATTGCTGTTGTCACAGGGACTGCGGCGGCAGCACCAGATGAGTCCCGCTCTGCCCCCCACTTACCTGCGTCCGGAGCTCCAGATTGAGGCGATCCTCTTCGCCTCAATCCGCAGCCGCCGCCCCCCCCCCGACTCTCTTCGCCTCCGCCTTTTCCGGAGGCGAATCAGGCTGCCTCGCTACTGCTTCTCCGAACCGGAGAAGCAGAGCACAGCCCTAATGTCCACTACCTTGAAGCTCCATGGAGGAAAGAAAGAATATAAATGATAAAGAGTAACCCAGCCAAAGGATTAAATATTTTTAAACTCTCAGTTATTTTACGGGAGAGCTTTCACCATGTGCTTCAATTTCCCACTGAACTTCCCCAGTCACCCTAGGTATTCAAACATAGAAAGCAATGTGGTTTAAAGATTAGGCTTCCAGTCAAATTTCACTGGTTTGTATATCAGTTATTGGAGCTTTGTACTCCGGAGATGCTTTTTCTGGACTTCTTAAGATCTTTACATAAGAAAACAAGAGCCACGCCGGATCACACCAAAATCCTATCTAGACCAGCATTCTTTTATTTATTTATTTATTTATTTATTTATTTATTTATTTATTTTATTACATTTATATACCACCCCACAGCCGAAGATCTCTGGGCGGTTTACAACAATTAAAAATGGTAAACATTAAAAGTATACAAAATTTAAAAACCATCAAAACCATCAAAAACAGTATAAAAACAACAGTATCCATTTAAAAACAACAATTCTGGGGTCCATTAAAAACAAACTTAACATTGTTAAATGCTGTTAAAATGCCTGGGAGAAAAGAAAAGTCTTGACCTGGCGCCGAAAAGATAACAATGTTGGCGCCAGGCGAGCCTCATCGGGGGCATCATTCCACAGTCGGGGGGCAACCACTGAAAAGGCCCTCTCCCTTGTTGCCATCCTCCGAGTTTCCCTCGGAGTAGGCACTCGGAGGAGGACCTTAGATGTTGAGCGCAGTGTACGGGTAGGTTCATGTCGGGAGAGGCGTTCCATCAGGTATTGCAGTCCCAAGCCATGTAGGACTTTATAGGTTAAAACCAGCACCTTGAATTGGACTCGGAAACCTATAGGCAGCCAATGCAAGCGGGCCAGAATCGGTGTTATATGCTCAAACTTCCCTGTTCCAGCTATCAATCTGGCCGCCGCATTTTGCACAAGCTGCAGCTTCCGGACCGTCTTCAAAAGCTGCCCCATGTAGAAGTCATTTCAGTAATCTAATTTGGAAGTTACCAAAGTATGGACAACTGAAGCTAGGTTATCCCTGTCCAGATAGGAGCGTACAGTGGCCAACCAGAAGTCTATGGAAAGCCAGCAAGCAGCACATGAACACAATAGTAGCTTCTCACACATAGTCCCTAGCACTGGTATTGAGACATGCACTGCCTCTGATACCTCAGGTTATTTATTTAATTAATTAATTAATTTAAAACATTTCTTAGCTGCCTTTCAGGACAGCCTGCCCAAGGCGGCTTGCGGCTTACAACAACAACAACAACAACAACAATATGCAGGTATTGATAGCCTTATCCTCCTTTCTTAGCTGCAGAGAGAATAATGTACTTTTGACAAACCTTACCATTAGTGGCTAAGCTTATGAAGCTGGAGGGTTCTGTTCTAGCACTCAATGCAAGATAGAGGTGAAGAAGGGATTGATCACTGCCTAGGGAAACCAGTGCAAAGGCACACTTTAGGCCTGGTCTGTACAGCAAAGTAAGGAAGTAGGATCCTCATGTTGTGGAATGTACTGTACCATTCTATGGACCATTTTTTTAGTGCTCTGTCACATTAAAAAAAGACTTCTCTGTGATTTGCAGTGTTCCAAATTGGCAGCTAGCGAAATGATATACTGCCCTCTTCACCACGGTGATATGTATTCTGATCAGCTAGACACTCAAGAGAACTTAAATTGGGGATGCAGCCACATTTTCAGTGGTGTAAAAGGCTCCTCCACTTCAGTTTTTGTGCTGGCTCAATATTTCTGTCTGTAATCTAAAGCCAAAATGCTGAAGAGCGGGGAATGTGTATTAATATCCTACATAACTTGATATTAAGTCTTCTACTAAGAAATCATGAAGGATACTTCAGAAATGAAATATCAGTACTTAATTAAATATAAGACTTTTCTTTCAATATGCTCATCTTTCTTTTTCAAAAAGCTCTATTTTAAAACAAAAGCCTTTGGGACTATAGCAGAGGGTGGGCAATGTTAGGAGGTCCAGGGGCCATTTTTACTCCCTGGCCCCCCTTCTCCTCACGAGACACAGTCTGTGGGGTGCACCACGCAGTCTGTGAAACACCCTGAAAATAAAGAAAAGCAAAGTCATCAGTCTGCTGCTGAAATTTGGTGGAAAACCGTGCTGTAGTGCTATATAATGCTACTGTGGTTAGCTTTTGCTTGCAGAGAAGCTACATTTGGCCATTTTGGTGCTCTGTCGCCACTACAGACACTATTTATTTATTTATTTATTTATTTATTTTAGTATGGGGGGGTACACCCCTTCTACTCCCTCTCCCTGCCTTAAATCTTGATTGATTCACCTGGACCAAGATGCTCTGCCACGGGGCTCCAGAGGGCCCTTTATATACTTTGCCTTTGGCTGCATGCCACAGCTCAGCACAAACATTTTGAAGGCTCAAACCAGTTCCCCTCCTTACAAACAAATGCGGTGTGTGTGTGTGTGTGTGTGAGAGAGAGAGAGATCATATCTACCTCATTCTCTTCTAGCCTGGCAAACTTGGTGGTTTTTCCATCCATATTTTGGGCAACAGGCAGTTGGTCATGCCTTCTCTTTTCTTGAATTTTCACTCTCGCTATATATATTAGTCTATGCACTAGAACTCCCCATGGACCTATATCTCAAAGGGCAATCCTAACTTACGTCCATTAGGCTATACATGGGCAGTTAATCCTTTCCCCCTATAAGCTTTGTTATGCACTCAGCTAGCAAATTACCATAGCTATCTACATGCAAAATTTGGCGCAGATTGGACAAGGGTGTGTTAAGCTATGCCCCACAAAACTGACTTTTTGCTCTTATGGGGAAAACACACAAAATGGTGTTCCCAGCCAAAACTATGGTCAGGCCACCCCCACTAATGAGACTGAAACTGAAAAGCCACACAATACATATGACACACTTGCTTCTTCTCAACTTTAGCTTCACCAGCATAAGTTATTCTATGTCTTCACAGCACAAATAACTTTAGGATCAGATTGTTCAGCATCAAAAGCATTCAGTGTCCCATAAGTAGCATTGGCCCAAATAATCTGGGTCTTTCGCTCTCACATGTGCCATTTAGGGTTATTACTTACTGAAATGAAGCAATTACATTACATGTGTTGCTGGAAATCCCCTGTGATATCTAAAATGTACGGGTATACAACATGAACAATTAAATTGGTGGGAAATTAAGGTGTAAAATCCCCCAGGGATAATTTTCCCACTAGGTTATATAAAGTTGAAATCTTCACTTATCTGGAAGTTGCAGCACTTACATCTCAATAAACTTATAGCCTACTCTAGTAAAACATCTCACTAATGCTGTGCTGTTTTCATCTGCAAATTTTTATTCTCACCACATCCCTGTGAGCCTTGATAGGTGTCAAAGCTGTTTTGCTGAAGCAGACAGGTAGATGTTATTAACTATCGCTTTCAAAGGACTATCTTGGGCCACTGGAGCTTTGGGAATATATGTGTCTGAGTCTATATTAAACCAGCCTTACTTGCCCTGTGAAAGTTGTTTGAAAAATAATAGTTGAACTCAAAATTGTAAAATTAACAGTTCCTCTTCAATATGTAGTGAAACTTGCTTCAGTGAAGTGATTTCAGGATCATCATCATCATCATCATCATCATCATCATATAATTTATTTCTTACCCACCTCTCCATTTTGATCGAGGCAGGGAACAAGGCAGCACAGGGTGCCCACTTGTAACCCCATCGTAATATTCCTTGACAATCCGTCACACTTGAGCATGACCAAAATTTCATTTGCAGTGGATGTTTACTGCTGGAATTGCTGATGGATGTGTTCCTACCACTGTATGCTTCCTACTTGACCAGAAGTAGTTGGTGCTAAGTTTGAGGGGCCTTGTTATGTTTTGTTTTACGTTGGTACACTTTTGTGTATTTTTGCACTTTAAGGAACCTATGTAGTTCATCCAGAATGGAAGACAGTTCTCTGAGCAATGGCTGGATATTATAGTTTCAAAAATGGGAGATTTTCTTCTTTCTTGTTCCCAGCAGTCCTAGGGGTGAATCCAGGTGAAACCACATCACCTGGCAGAACCCAATTTGAGTATCTGCAAACCCTCCCCCTTCCTATTCATCTGAAGACTCTGACCATGATGCAGACATCATGATTTCAACATTTGTCAGCCTTTCTTCCTCCGCTCCTATTCTTGCTTTTTTGTAACACCTTGCCTTACAAAGAGCTCTGGATATTTCGAAAGGTTGCACAATTTTATGACCTTTAGGTTGGCCTAATAAAGGTATTACACTAGAGGAGTTTCGGATTTCTTTTTTTGGCCAACACAGCTACCTGTGCTTTTGAAAAGATAATACTGGTAGCTCTCAAACAAGCCACGGAACTTTATCCTGGTTGTGCTTTTATATTTTATTTTATATTATGGTTTTATACTGCTCTTTAAATGGTCTTAATTTTTGTGAACCGCCCAGAGAACTTAGGCTGTTGGGCGGTATAGAAATGCAATAAATAAATACATCTGGCAAGCTTGGCATTTTATTATTTCCACCCAATTCGCCAAGAACACGCCTTCGAATCAGTTTCTTCCTGGGGAACCCCCAATTCTGCTCAGAAGCGACACTACAGCTGCTTCTCTTCCAGAAAGGACCCACGCAAGAACCGGGTGTGCGAGCGCGCGTAACAACAGCCACCTTCCGCCCCTCGTTGTTCTTCCGCCTGAAGCAGGCCGGACTCCGCCAGATTGTGAAGGAGGCGTCGGGCGCGCGCACGTCCCAGACGTGGCTTGTCATTTCCTGGCTGCCAGAGGGCCGCGGGAGCGCGCAAGCAGCCCGGCGGAGGCGGGGCCACTTTGGGTCTCGGTCTCTTTCTGTTGCTCCTCAGTCTTCGGGTGGCTGAACTTTGAGTGGCGTTTTGTTGTCGTTGCCGTCGTTCCCCCCCCTTTCCCCTTCCTGGTTCAAGGATGGTTGCTAGGCAGCTTCGAGACCGAGGGTTGGTTGCTGCTGCTGCTGCTCTCCCCACCGGGGCCCCGAGGCATCCCGAAAGCAACGCGAGGAGCCCGCAGAAGCTGATTCCCACCCTCAGGTACGTCTCATCCTGAGGAGAGTCTAGAGGACGGAGCAGAAGGGAAGCCGACGTTATTTTGACACACACACTCACACACCGGCTCTTTCGCCCTGCTAATGCACACGCACATGACACACTGCTGCTCCGTGGGCCTGAATGCAGCAGGGCCTCCTTCTTGGGGATCCCAGGCTCCTGCTGAGTTCCGTGATTTTATATTAGCCTCATAATTCCCCTCCTGGTCTTGTATTTCGGCCCTTCCCCTCGCCTCTCGTCTACTTTGCCTGGGATTCCACATTTAATTCTCTAAAGAAACAGCAACCAGAACAGTGGTGGGCTTATTTTACTTTATTTGGAACAACTACGGCTTTCAGGTAACGCCCCCACCCCAAAGTTAACATTCCTGATTTCGTATATGAGCGTTCAATGAGAAGAGGGGGAAAATATCGGCCCTTCTTGCATCTCTCATCTATTCCTGTTCTAAATACAATAATATAATTTAATAGGCATTAACTGGCAAGGACTTTGTATTAGGTGGTCCTCTTAGACTTCTTGCTCATGTCAGCTGAGATAGATTAAGGGTGCAATCGTAAATGTTTTTAGAGTGACAGATCAGCCCCAGAATATATAGCTTTAAGGTATGGAGAGTATACTGGAATATAAAATGATGAAAGGCAATCATTGAATGATGCATAAACTTAATAAGCTAGAGGCTTTTCAGGTAGCAGATGGATTTTTTTTGAAGTTGTTACCCAGTAACTAATCCTATGCAAACAACTTTCTCAGGCTGATCTTTAATGGCCGCATGATAACTTGATGATGATTGGAATCCTGTCTCTTTAAACCTCTTAGGATTGAGACACATGAGCATTTTGTTTAGTTACTTGATTACATTAGATTGCTTACCTTTAGAGGCTGTCAGTGAGTCATGATGAGCAGAAATTTTGCAAGTTACAGTTATACACTAAAATAGAATTAAGTGACTTTGGCTGCAATCCTGTACACACTTACCTGGGACTAAGTACCATTAAACTTGGTGGGACTTACTTATGAGAAGATATTCATAGGACTGTGCTGTTTATGCATCCTGTAAATTTCTTGTGGCTGGAGCAAAACTTGCAATGGAGTAAGTGTCACATTTGGGTTTCTATCCTAACATGAATATTATTAACTGTTCAAATACAGGCCATTGAGCCTTGCAATCAGTGATGGTGATGTGCAGTGTCAGAAATTGTGCTTGCTTACAACTCTATACACCCACACTTTTCCTTGGCCTTTCAGGACCAAATTCAGATGGGGGAGGATGGACTGCTTGGGATCAGCAAAAAAGCCCCATATTATCCTAGTTTTCTGTTGCCTTATGAAGCATCTGAGCCTTATTGTTTTGCTAGAAGAAGAATCCTGTGAGTTGATCCATTCCTATTTACTCCTTACATCAGTAGATGGCAGAATGGGTTAAACTGAGAGGGAGTGTTTGCTGAACTGCGAGAAGGTCCCAGGTTCGATTCCTAGCTTCTGCAGGTAGAGCAAGGAAAGAATCCTGCCTGAAACCCTGGAGAGCTGAGGTAGATGGTCTGACTCCATATAAGGCAGCTTCCTAGGTTCCTAAGGAAAAGTGCTAGGGAGTTTAGATTGTAGGTGAAAAAGAGAAATACTTAGTTCCTGTTTAGTCAATAACATCTTAACATATTACTATCTAATCATGTTTCATATATTTTCTTGGGAGGCTGCTAGAAATACCTATTTCACATGGTTTATACATAGCAATCCTGGGCTAATAATGCATGGTTTATTAGACTGAGAATGAGTGTTGTGCCTTTACTCTCACTCCTATTTTCTCTCTTGCACCATAAAATAACACTTCCAGGGTTTGTTGCATCCAAACAGGGGAGCTGTGGTTTAATCTCTTTACAAACCAGGATATGAAACTATTTGTAGTGAGAGATTAAACCACAGTACCCTGATTCAAATGTAACTGGAAACTGGCTTGACAAATCCCGGAAGTGTTCTATCATAGCATATGAGAGAAAGGGGGAGGTTAGGGTAGATAGTATAACACCACCCATTCCATGGTTTATCAAATTCTTACTAAGAATCTGAAAAATTACTCAAAGGCCTGGTTTAGATGTAATGAGTCTAATAAACAGTGACATATTGTTTGTTGTTTGCATTTGAACAAGACATTTGAGTAATCTTTCAGGTTCTTAGTAAATTAAAACGTAATGATGCATTCAGGAATATAAGCAGACTGATATCAGGCTCTGTTACAGTTATTAGAGACAACACTAGTGAAACATCAAAATGAGTAACCGCCGGAAGCAAGCTCCTCCGCTGAGGATGAATGAGGAGAAAAAGAAGCAGCTCTGCTGGAATATGCATGATGACCGGAAAAATGAGGTGATAGATTTAGATGCAGTAGATGAAGACCACCCTGTTGCAGGTACAAGCTCATCTTCTACAGCATTTATTGTTATAAATGATGATAGCATGGATGAAGATTTGTCTCACAAAGGAAACAAACTAAAATCCCAGAACTTCTCAACAGTTATAGACGAAGCAGAAGATTCTTGCTATCTCTTGCCTTCTATATCTATACAGATAAATATCATGATACTTCCTTATTGTTCTGATCATTCCTGGAAAGCTTTGCTTGGAGAGTTTGTTCTTCACCTTCTTCCTGAACAACTTGTAACTGAGAATATCCATAAAAGGGGTTTCACCTTGATGAGAGCAGAATTTAATGATCAGCTACGTATCTTTGTTCACACAAAAAACACTAAGAAGGTGGATGAGCAAGAAGATTCATTACTGAGCAATTATGAAGAAGAGATGTTGGTTGAATCATCTTTAAGTAATGAAATCTTAGAAGATTTGATGTGGCTGCAAAAGAAAAAAGTCATTATATTGTATCAAAGACCTGGAGATGCTCAATGTTTAAAGGTACATGAATCAACCATTACTTTTGTACTTGGAATTAAGAACATACAAGTTGGGTTGTGCAACAGATTGCAAGTGTGGGTTACCTGCGCCTATGGATGAAGTGTTTTGGTGAGGGAAATAAGTTTGCATCGAAGATGGAAGCTTTTGCTCCAACGTGGGTCTGTCTTCATGTGCAAACTTTATTTTAATTTTTGAACATTCAGAAAGTGATCTATATGCAAGTCAATGGAGCATGAGGCTTCTCTGTGAAATTAAGTGCTTGGCCTGGCCTAGGAGGAGGTCTGAGGGGGTCATTTATGTAGTCCCACCTCTGACCTGCAATATTAACAGTGGACTACATTGCAGGGTTGCTGTAAGCTACTCTCAATATAGTCCTCCTACTTACAGTAGGGCTATAACACTGAACTATATTGCAGGGTCATTGTGCACTCTCTCAGCTCAACCTGCAGTATGTAGATAAAAGCCATGGATAATATGGCAGGGATGTTGTAAGCTACTCCCTCAGCTTCAGCCCAACCTACAGTAAGTGTCTAATACTTCTGGAAATTACTGCATGGTTGTTGTAAACCGCTCAGACTTGCGGTATTCAGTGTGAACTATACTGCAGGGCTGTTGCCAGCCACTCTTGCTCAGCAACAGTTCTTTCCAACCCACAGTTTGCCTTTGCTTTGGAGTTTGTATCAGCAGGGTTATTTTTGTATGTTTTACACTTTAAAAGAAAGAACTGGGTTAGAGAGGGTACTTTGCTGCTATCTTTTGCATTTTTGGTGGGGGGGCACCTATTCCCAATCACAGCAACATTAATTTTATTTTACTTTCTCCTTTGGTATCTGTGGGCAGCTCTCTGTTCCATCCCCGGGCATTGCTGTAATATGCTAAGGAGTACTCCTCCCGTGTTTTCAGAGAAATTACCTCTATCCACATTAACACTGCAACCTTATGCATGTTCACTCAGAAAACACGTCCCATATAATTTATTGGGGGCATACTCCTAAGTAAATATGCATACCATTTGTGGCCTATGGTAACTTATTGGTCATTATTATTTTAATTACCTGTGTTACTAATGTTTTCTGTAAACTGACCAGAGAGCCCTGGCTATGGGAGCGGTATAAAATAAATAAATAAATATATAAATAAATAGGTAGTTTTTATTAAGTTGATATAGCTAAGCATATCCCAGAATGCAGAAGGTTGTAGTCTACTCATCTGATAGACTCTGTCCACTGAGTGTAGACAGTACACACCCGGGGATTTGCATGAATAGGACATCACAGTTACGTTTCAGAATACTAGAGTTCACTCAGTTACTCTTTCTGCTTACTAGCTTATGGGCACAAACCCAAGTGCTTGTGATGTTCGATAAGCAGCATGCCTAAGGTGCAACATACCCTAGGCCATGCCTTCTTTCATATGTTCTTTCTTCTGTAATTAAGAGGTAAAGGAAACCTTCTAGATCCCACCTCCTGATGGGGTTGGAATCTGGTGTTCAGATTCTTTTTGCTTGCTCTGTAAAGTTTTATACTCTCTACCCAGAAATAGCTTATGCTTTATTATTTAACCTTATGATTTATTATTTAATCATAGCTTTAATTTGCTTTTAAAGTGATTATTAGTCACCTTAGTTCTGAACTGGAAAGGTGGGATACAGATATTAAAAATTAAGCTAATAACTAAGAAGTTTTGCACCAAATCACAGTTTGGTGATTTGGTGAAAAAGCTTTGTAAACAGAACGTTCTAATGGTGCAGTTAGCTATTTCCTCTGTGAAAAGCTCTTCCACCAAACCCTTCAACCTGTTTTTATTTATTTATTTATTTATTACATTTCTATACCGCCCAATAGCCGAAGCTCTCTGGGCGGTTCACAAAAATTAAAACCATAATAAAACAACCAACAGGTTAAAAGCACAAATACAAAATACAGTATAAAAAGCACAATATGGGAGAGTATAAAGAGCATTTTAAATATGGGAGAGTATAAAGACATTACTGCTCTGATCCATGGGTGTGTTTAAGTATAAATATATATGCTGGGTAATCTAATTATGGATTTCCCACATCATTTGTGCCCCAAATTTCCAAAAGGTGTTACCTAATAATTTAACTGTAAGTTTATACTCTTATTTGTACAATTTCCTCCTTTTGTTTCATATTCTAAAATGAATCTAAATTTTATTTCCCTGAAAATTTAATTCACAGGTTGGCATATATCTTCTTGAAGCTGGCTTAAGCAAACTAGAATTCCTTAGTGATGGTGGTGGCAGAATAAAAAAGGCCAATCAGCTTCTTCAGAAATTGATGGAAAAATTCTACCACTTCATAATTCCAGGTAAACTTATTGTTTGTCCAAAATTCTGAGGAAATGTGTCGAAGACGTTCTGCACTATTGCTCAGTTGTGAATCTAGGCAGTGCCTGTGCTGTTCATTGGACGTATCTTTGTGCCCAAGTTCGTTCTTGGACCATTGTTGCCAGTCCCCTTTAAACACTCTATTTCATGCATTTTTGCAAGTTATTACGGCAGTCCTATACATATATACTCAGAAGTAAGTCCCATTGCATTCACTGGGGCTTACTCTCGGGTAACTGGGCATAGGATTGCACCTTTTTGCAGGAAATGCTTAGTGAATGTGTTTAAACCATGGTTATATAGCCACCGTGGTTAGGAATGGTTCCCACAACATGCTAAGTCATGGTTCACACAACACACTAAGAATGTTTGGCTCAAAATGCTCAGCCATCGTGGCTTAGCGTGTCTGCAGAGGCCACCAGTGAGGGAGGAAGCAGCAGCCAGGCACCTCTCCACCGTGCCTGGGTCCAGCTCCAGCTGAGAGCCCCCTCCCTCCTGCTGTCAACTGACACTGCAGAGGCCACCAGTGAGGGAGGAAGCAGCAGCCGGGCACCTCTCCACCGGGCCTGGGTCCAGCTCCAGCTGAGAGCCCCCTCCCTCCTGCTACCAACTGACACTGCAGAGGCCATCAGTGAGGGAGGAAGCAGCAGCCAGGCACCTCTCCACCGGGCCTGGGTCCAGCTCCAGCTGAGAGCCCCCTCCCTACTGTTACCAACTGTCTCTGCAGAGGCCAACAGTGAGGGAGGAAGCAGCAGGCAGGCACCTCTCCACCGTGCCTGGGTCCAGCTCCAGCTGAGAGCCCCCTCCCTCCTGCTGTCACCTGTAACTGCTGAACTTTCCAACTAAGATTGTAGTGCCTGAGTTTGCTTTCCTTTTCCCCCTCCTCCTCCTCCCTCCCAATCCCCTTTCCTTTTGTGTCATGTCTTTTAGATTGTAAGCCTGTGGGCAGGGACTGTCAAGAAATACTTTTGTAAGCCGCCATGAGAGCCTTTTTTGGCTGAATGGCGGCATAAAAATCCTTAAATAAATAAAATAAATAAACTGAACAGGGTCTTAATGTATTTACTTCTATGGTTTGTGATACATGAAATAATTCCCAAGCTACTTTACCACTAATGCAGATGCAAGCACGTCTGTGCAAATTTGCTTGTTAGGCGGAAAAAAGTAATTGAGTATTAACCATATAGTGGCTTAATAAATTTGTTGCATATTATTACCAGCAGAGGTCTGCATAGAATGGCAGGTGAGGAGGAAGAAAAATCCTTTGCTCCTTCCCTTCTATCCTCGGTTAACTCCTGATTCCTCACTCAGTCTCTTCCCTGTTCACCTCTTTCCCTGCTGCTCAGCCCTACCCCTGCTCATTACCATTCCAGCCTCCTTTTCCTTACCTCATACATTGTGGCTGATGGAAGGAAGTGGTTAGCTGTTGAAGGATGCAACTAGATTTTCTTCATTACAGCTGCTGGAAAAGTATTTGTACATCATAAGCTGATTAAATTACCATGTTAATTCTAACATTATGCACAGAACAATGTATGACCTTCACTGTTCACCAAGCACAAGAACGGTGGTGTGAACCAAATAAGTTTTTAAATTTTGTATTAGCTTTACAAAAGCATAATTGCCTGGATTGACAGATTGTGTATTCTTTTAAACTTGGCTTGTAAACATGAACTTTGGTATCCACAGTTGTACATACTTTAGATAATAGCTAATGGCATCAAGCAAGCCTATAACTTCATACCAGTTCATTTAATTTCTTTCTTTCTTTTGCCCAGGCTGATAGATAGTAGCCATTAGCTGTAAACTTTGACGAGGTTCATACAATCCAAATATGCCACTGTGGCTTATTTAAATAAAGTATGTACCCATGAGGGGCATGATTTGAATAATCATTGCCAAAGCACAGCTTTTATGTTGTCTGAAACTTGGCGGCATGGCTTGTTGGATGGGCAAACAACCCTCCAATGTTCCACGGGAACTGGCTCTTTGTGTCTGGATGATTCTTTTTAATTATTATAGATTGAAAAACAGGAGCAACATACTGTTACTACATTTTGATGGCTCGCAGGAATGACACATTTGTGTTGATGGTTAGGGCTAAGGGTGGACATGTATTTCAGAACAGACATGCATAAAAGAGTCCTGGTGGATCAGACCAAGGGTCTATCTAGTCCACCATTCTCTTGCCAACATTGTTCTGCCAGAATCTTCTAAGAAGCACTCAATCATGACAAAAAGGCAACTAAAAATCCTCTGCCCCCTTTTCTTTAACTAGTGACTAATTCATAGGAGGACTTGATCTCTTTATCCTGGGGCTGCTAAACTTGCGAACTTGGGGTGAAGGACATTGTCAAAAGCATTTTTGAAGTCCAAGTAAATAATGCCTTCAAGGTCACCCCATCTGCACCCGTGTAGACACACACAAAGAATTCTAAAAGGTGGTGAGCAAACAGTTCCCAGATTAGACGGTGGAAGAGCTAAATGAAGGATACTAACTTTTTATGTAGTTGGTGCTGTAAAATCATAATTCTTGCAGAAATAATAAGGGGTGAACTCATGTTAGTACCACAAGTTGTTGTTTTTAATGATGCAATAAAATGTATAACCGTTTGCCCAATACTATTTTTAAGTATTACAGTTGCATCATATCAATTGTAGCCATTTCCCACCAATATATTTTTGTCACACTTTTTATGAGGTGTTTGCGTTTTGAAAGAATTAAGTTCTCTTCTCTCCCCCACCTCACGAAAAAAGCTAGTTAATATTGTAAATATGCTTAGAGCAATGTTGCACTGGATTAATCCTCTTTAGTACATAAGGTACTCTTTTTATCCATTTATTTCACTTTTTGTAGTTATGATACATTAAAGGTATTACAGTTGCTTTTGATAGTGAATTAATGTCATTTTTAAAGATATTCTGGAAGAAGATGAGGAATCTGACAGGGATATAGAGCGGCAGAATATTGAAGAACTTTATGACTATGTGAGGCACACACACCAGAAAGAGATACAGTTTTTGAAGGAGAATGTACAGCATTCTGCGTTGATTCCTGTGCTGAGGCCATATCAAAGTGATGCTGTAAACTGGATGTTGCAACGTGAGAATTTCAGAAATATACCTACCAATGGCAAGTATCTGGAAATGGGCAAAATCTCAGAATATATCCTGTTCGTAATGCTATTAGTAGAACTTTATGATGATGCATTTGTTAGAGGGAAGTTGCAAGTAACTTTTTTTTTCCTGCTAAGATGGTAAGAAAACTTCAGGAATATCAACAAATGGAATGATCAGTTTTGCACATTAGACTAACAGTCCCCAACTGCTGCTTTTTAGCAATAATGAAAGTGTAGAGGTCAGCTTAGTCCAACACCTTGTTTCCAGCAGTGGCCCATCCCACCAGGAACATGTGTGAGAGCACACGGCAGCAGCTAGAGGCGGGGTGGTGGTGGTGATGGTGGCGGTGAAACAAGCAAACAGAAGCCAAAACATCAAGCGACCTCTTCCACTACTTTCAAATAAAACTCCCAGTTTGCTTCCTCTGGATCATATATATAAAATGTTCATATAAAAATGTTTATACAAAAATGCTTATATATAAAACCCTCATTCATATGTCCAGTTTAAATTTTACTAAGGTTGCAGTCCTATATGTACTTAACTTAAAATAAGTCCTATTGAATGCAATGGGACTTACTTCTAAGTAGTTGTATAGAGCAGTGGTCTTCAACTGGTGGGTCATGAGATCTGTCCAGATGGGTCAAGGCAAAGCTGTTGCCACCATGTTGGGCAATTGTGAAAGTGGGTCCCATGTTGAAGGTTAACATAAGAACATAAGAAGTGCCATGCTGGATCAGACCAAGGGTCCATCTAGTCCAGCACTCTTCACATAGTGGCCAACCAGTCATTGGCCAGGGACCAACAAAGCAAGACATGGTGCAGCAGCACCGTCCCACCCATGTTCCCCAGCAACTGGTGCACACAGGCTTACTGCCTCAAATACTGGAGATTATTATTATTATTATTATTATTTATTTATATAGCACCATCAATGTACATGGTGCTGTATAGAACACAACCATCAGGGCTAGTAGCCGTTGATAGCCTTCACCTCCAGGAATTTATCCAACCCCCTTTTAAAGCCATCCAAATTGGTGGCCATCACTACATCTTGTGGTAGTGAGTTCCATAATTTAACTATGTGCTGTGTGAAAAAGTACTTCCTCCTATTTGTCCTGGATCTCCAAGGTGGGTGTTGGGCCTGGACCAGTTGAAGACCACTAGTATAGAGGACCGCACTGTAAAGACAGGGGGGAAATGCTAAATAAAATGGTCCCCTGCCTTGTGTGAGCAGAACTGCTTCCTGCTAAAGCAAAGCCACCATTGGGTACAGCTCCAATTTCTGTACCACAGATCTGTGACATGTCAGTGTTGCCCATGCAAGCATGCCCGTTCAGGTTATATATAACATGGAAACCCATATGGGTTAAGATGTTGTTTTTGTTTGTTTGTATTGTATCTGGTGTTCTACTAATATAAACTTTGCCATGTGCATTGCTTTGTCCAGAGGTAGTTTATTATGAATGGAATACCCTTCAAGGAAATTCCATTTCCACCATCCCCCAATAAATTTATTCATACTGACAATTTCTTTTCTAGTTAATGCTTATTTGCTTGACACAGTAGGCAGAAAGTGGCTATAACCTGAATCCATCTCAGATTATTCCATCTGGATGATGATGATGATGATGATGATAATTATTTCTTACCCGCCTCTCCCTCTGAATCAAGGCAGGGAACAATATTAGATGCAAATACTATAAAATACATAAAACTGATTAAAAACATATAAAACTGATACAATATTAAAATAACAGTCAAACATCTTAAAATTCATCTGGGTAGGCCTGCCGGAAGAGATCAGCCTTTATAGCCTTCTTGAATTCGAAAAGACTTGTTGATGATTCTCTCCTGGCAGGCCATTCCACAGTCTTGGAGTGGCAGAAGAGAAGGTCCTCTGGGTAATGGCTGTCAGCCTAGTTTTTGCTGACTGGAGTAAATTCTTCCCAGAGGATCTGAGTGTGTGGGGCGGATTGTACTAGAGAAGGCGATCCCGCAAGTAGCTTGGACCCAAACCATGTAGGGCTTTAAAGGTAATAACCAACACTTCACCCAGAAACTAATTGGCAGCCAGTGAAGTGATTTTAGAGTTTGTGTAATATGGTTACCTCTAGGAGTACCGGTGACTAACTTGGCTGCCATATTTTGAATAGTAGTTAATGCTGTACTCTAAAACTTCCACTTAGGACAATTGTTCTTGTGGACAATGTGAGAAACTTACTCAGGACTTCTGAGAGTCAGTTACTATGGCTTCCCTATAATTTGTTGCTGTTATTTACCTTGCAAGATGATTTGGGGAAATAAATAAATAGACCTAATGTAGCATAATACCTAAGAAAAAACATTGTGAGCCAGAAAGTCTCTGGTTCATATCACCTTGGCCATAAACTCGCTAGGTGGCCTTAGGGAAGTTGTCTTGCAAACTCCTCTTTCTGTAACATCGGGCTTAATAATCCTTTACAGGATTATTCTAAGGATTCATATATGTAAAATATTATAAAAGTACTAAGCTGTTGATATCCAGTCTGACTGAATGCTCCAGTATCTGTAAAAGTCTTGTTTTATCTGCCTGGCTTTATTATATCTTTTAGAAGCTAAGGGGCATTGTTCTGTAACCAAACAAAGACAGAAAAGATTGCAGAATGGGGAAGCAGGATTCCTCAGATCTTACGTTCCTGTATTTTCAACTTTGAAGGGATGGGGAGATGGAGTCTAAATTTAAATCAGATGAACAGCATGTGCATGAATCTCACTGTTTTGTTCTTTCCCTCAATAGAAAATGCCCTTCACTACTTATGGAGAGAGTTTATTACTTTAGATGGACTAAAACTCTACTATAATCCTTTTACTGGCTGGTAAGGATTATTACTTTTAGTATAATAGTCAAAGAGCATACAATTGAAGCAATTTCAGTGAATGCTATAAATATCATCTCAGTAGTTTCTTTATGAAAATGCTTTAGAATGATTCTGTGGGTAGTATTCAATGGTGTACTAGCGCTAGAGGTAATATCATTGCCCCAGTGTAAACCAATGCTTGCGTGACAGAGAAAGTAGGAGTTTTCTGCCAAGTTTTGGTGGCAAAAACGGGCGATTTTTTGCTGTTGTGTTCAGCAAGCACTAGTTACATTACGCAGGTGTTGTTTTATGCTAGTCCAACGTCATTAGCGCTAGTGCTGTGACACAGTTGGATAATACCCTTAATGACATTTTCCTACAATTAAACACAAAGTAACTATTTTTAAACACTTCTGAAGTGAAAGAAGAAAGTTGTTAAATGAATTAAGAGTATCAATGTAAACATGTCTTTTTTCTATTTGAAATTCTGTTCTTAATTGATAATGGATTAGTTAGGTTATTTGCTTTCTCTTCTAAAAGTGTGTGCAGGTACTAAGACTGCAGCAAGTTCATAATGGGTTTTGTTCTATATAAATTGTAAATATTAGACTGAGGGCAGTATCCTGTACTGCCACAGCGCCTCCACTAGTTCTGGTGAGCCTACGGAACTGATCACTAGCACAACAGGAACTAGCATTTCTGAAATCAACCCCAGAAACGCTAATTTCTTGATTGAGAAGTTCAGCAAAGCTCCACCAACTTGGCCCACCCCGAAAACAAGTGTTTCTGCTCTTTCCGGATGCTTCTGGAATCACTAGTTTCTCATTGTGTTAGCAGTGAGTCTCACTAGCACATGGGCAGTATAGGACACTGTCCATAGTAATCTATTCTTATTCATTAACATTTAAAAATTTGTTTGCTTTAGAAAATGCAATGGGAAATTTTCCTTCAGTTAAATTTGTATTCAGAAATTATTCATATACATAACATGTCCTTAACTAGGATGAATCTTTCGTCTTTAGCATTATCCGTGAGCACCCAGTTGCTGGGCCTCAGTGGCCTGGAGGAATATTGGCAGATGAGATGGGCCTTGGTAAAACAGTAGAAGTCTTGGCACTTATCCTGACACATACTCGAAAGGATATCAGACAAGATGCTCTGATGTTACCTGAGGTGAGAAATCTGTGGTGGGTGTGTAGATGAAACAAAGAGTTCCAATACTTAAGAGTTGATTCACTCCATGTATTGTTTGTGTGTAGTTTCAACTGCTACTTAAAAGATGGGCACAAATATCCCTCTTAAATTTATTTCCTCATGGGAATTGGCTACACAAAAAATATTTTATGTCGGGGGTTGTTTTTTTCTGCTGTTTGTATTTGAATAATAAAATGTAGTTGTGAATGTCATATTAGTTGAAAAATAAATTGAAATAGGATTGCTCCCTTAATAATGCTTTCTATGTCCCCTGGACAGCGTCGGTTTTGGTTTCTGGGAACCGAGGCCAGAACCAAGGCTTGTAACTGGTGCAGCTCTCTCCGCACTCATAAATGGAGTGCAGGGAGGGGAAAGGGGGGCAGTCCTGGGGGCGGGGAAGGAAGGAGACCGAGAATCTTCATTATGCAGCTTTCTATTTGCAACCTGGTCTCCTTCTCTCCCTCTGGTACACCCTGCAGCTAGATGGGCCAAATTGCCCTGGTAGTAAAAATGTGGGATGGAAGGATCATGCATTGGATACTCAGCAGCCTCTGACTTCGGAGGCCGCCAATTACCTTCATAGGATTGCACTGTAAGCTAGTATTGTAGTAAGGAGCCTTAGAAACTTTCTGTATGCTTCATAAAAACAAGGCTTGTTGAGGAAAAGCTCAGCACAGCTTCTTCAAAGGGAAATCCTGCCTTGCAGTTATTTGAGATGTTCAACAAACTGGATAGGACAATCTGGTCAAAGTATACTTGGACTTCTGCTAATAATGCCCTTATATAAATCTATGGTGCAGCTGCATTTGTAATACAGTATGCAATTCTCATAGCAGATGAGAACCGCCCAGAGAGCTCCGGCTATTGGGCGGTATAGAAATGTAATAAATAAATAAATAAATAAATACCATATTACTGGAAAATGTGCAGAAAAGGGCACTAAAAAGTATCAAGGTTGGACTACTTTGTTATGAATGGAAAACGTGGGCCGATTTTTTTTTCTCTCTCTCAGCTTTTGAACTTGAAGTTACCCAAATCAAATCAATTCTCAGTAAATTGAGGGCAGACAAGTATTGCACACAATGCAATTAAGTTAGAAATGTATTATTGCACCATGTAACAGTGGTCACTAGCCAAGAAAGCTTTGAAGGAGGATAAATAGACACAGTTTGGGAGCACATTTCTTTCTTCAGTCATGGATCCTAAGTCTATCAACAGCCAAATAAAACCTCCATGTTCAGAGGAAGGATGCCTCTGTCTATTTGTTGGTAGGTTGCAAACAACAGGGAAGGAGTTGGTCTTACCTGAGGTGACTCCTGTCTGTCTTTGAGAGTTTATTTTCTTACAGTCACAATAATCATGATGCTCACTAAGTCTTAGAATTATACACTGAAAATGTCAGTTTTTCTCAATATCTTTGCAAAGCAACATCTTTCTTCAAGTGTCTTTAAACCTTGGTCTTTCACTTCTGCTAGTATATCTTTTTTTTTACCAGTGTTAATCCTACATTGTCAGCAGAACTTTATTGTTTTATGTTGTATTGTCACAGCAGTCCTTACAACACCATCCTAAACCCTTATGTGTTTTGTTAAAATTGGTGGGCAAATAGTTATGTGGATATTCTTGGCATGCCTGTTTTAAGATATGTTGTTATAAAGACTATGAAGCAGGTTAGCATTATGGCTAAATATGTATCTGACATTGTTAAAATTTATACCTCAGGGTTTTTTGGTAAACTTCTTTGTTCCACCACAACCTACTGAAGGAAGTAAAAAGAAAAACATAAAGAAAATGGAACATAAATTAAAAGAAAAAGTGCAGTATCCTAGTAAGTATTCTCCAACAGGTTTAATTTGCCAGAAGTAATGATAAGAAGAACTTTGCTCTGCTGATATAAAAGAGTTAGTTCTGGAAGCCTGTCGGCCCCTCCTTTCAAAAATATATTGTTTACACTTATTTATTTATTTATTTATTTATTTATTTATTTATATTTATATACCACTTCCCACTCAAGAATTTCAGAGCAGTGGTCAAATCGGAAAAAAGAATAAAAACATATTAAAAATACATTTTTAAAAGAAACAAAATTGCAATAAAACTGCAGCTGGTCATTAAGGGAAGGCTTCCTGGAACAATGACATTTTCAGGAGGTGCTGGAAGGAATACAAAGTTGGTGCCTGCAGACCTCCAGAGGCAGGGAATTCCATCGGATGGGATTGACCACACTGAAGGTTCTTCCCCTGGTGGACTCGAATCGGACAGTAGGTCTATGTGGGACCACCACTTATGACTTAAATCTTAATCTTCACTGGTAAATTTACCCTAAATACATCGCCCATTATGTGACCCTAAATAGAATCTATAGATGAGAAGTGTTGGAAGCTGCTCTTGAGAACAGAATGTCTAAAGATCTTATTGCATAGTTCTTTGGACTGGGCCAATATTTATTTGCCATACGACAATACTGTACCATACTTGCATATTCTCTGCTTCTGTTTCTTACTGTCCTCTGTACTCTTAAAACCAATTCAGTCACCACATATTTCCTGTGAAAAATACACTTACAGTTGCATATGAAGTAAAGAATTGCACAGATTGATACAAAATAGCTTACAGATCTATGTAATTCAGTGCCGGTTTGGGACTTTGGCATTTCATGTGTCAAGTAGCCAGATCCCACATGTTAGCATTGTACATACTACATTTTACTCTGATGCGTAGACATTGGTATGTTTCCCATGCCTGGGGAGAAAACATATTCAAATGTCTCAAGCCATTAGGGGACTATGTTGAGTAAATTGTCTGAAAAAGGCATTGAACCCTTACATTTGATCAAAGGTGATGGGGGTGAGGGAGAAGAGCTATTCTCATCCTGAAAACTTCCTTAGAAACATAGAAACGAACAAAGCATTTATTACTGAGCCTCAAAATGTTACCTCTGTTTATTGATCTGTAGCTTTTAATATATGATAACGATGGTTTTCACATCAGGTCCTAAATTGATTGCATACCAAAATGGTAATTGAAGGATTATGATTACGCAAATTTCAGAATAATTAAAATATTGCAATAGTTTTCTTGAATTGTCTTATATTACCAGTTTAACTTGTTTTGTAGAATTGATTTAGAAATGGATCTTCATAAAATGTCATTTACAAAGAAAAGCCACTGGTGCATTAGTGTCTCAGTGAAATCTTAAGTATTTTACAATCTCTTTTTATTGAAGCTGTTCATTCCTTCATACAGGTTTGCGAGTGATGCTTTTAACTGCTATAAAAGAAATGAATGTAAAGAAGGGAGCATCTATAGTAGCAATTTTTAAGTATGTCCATGCCATATACAAGTATGACATACAGAGAAGCCGTCGGATTCTTAAAAAGACCCTGGAAAAATTAATTGCAGAGAAGGTAGTGGAACAAGTCAAAGGCCATGGACTTGCTGGTTCTTTCAAATTGGGCAGAAACTACAAGGAACAGAAATTTTGTAATAAATCCAAGAAACAGGTAAGTTCGGAAATGGGGATTTTTTCATAAAAGGAGTAGTTTAGGTTTAAATATGTGCTGTCTCCTGTATTGGGAATGATTTGAGGAATAGCTGTGGATGAAGAGGGAAAAGCTATGTCCATTGAATGGGAGTCGACAGAATTCATGTGGGAACAGCTGCATAGGAAATCCTACCTGAATTCCCTCTTGGAGGTTTCCTACCACCTCCTTCAAAGGCCATAGTACCAAAGTTTTCAGTCAGATAAATCTTCGTAGCCATATCGGAGCCATTTAATGGGTGAAATAACTGCGCGTAATTTAGAAAATTCAGAAGTGGGTATAAACTCCAGTGGCTGAGGGTGAAGTACTTTTATAATGGGAAAGAGAGTTCTTAGGCATAGTGTACTGTTTAATGAATCATAAAAGTGTTGCAATGTAATTGAGAGTGTGTCCCCCCCCCCCCAATGTTAGACTGGGGCTGAGTTGGAGAAGAACAACACTGACAATTTCTAGTGGAATACTGAGAAAGAAGAGAATGTATTTTAACATCTTTGTTGCACAAACCTTTTCTTTTAAGGGAGTTTCAAAGTGTCCTCAGTAACTTAAAGGTGTATATTTCAATCCAGTGTCATCCTCTGCCCACACTCTAAACTTTACAAAGGTTGTGATCCAGATGTTCATCATGGAATAGAACATGAACATTGGGATTTTCCCAGCTCCCCTTTCTTCATGCTCTTCCAGAGTCAGGGGTTAGAGTAGATAATTAGTCTGGGTTGTTGCTTTTGCTTTTTCTCCTTCATAAATTAAGTTCAGTTTTTTTTATCTCTAGAAAACAAGAACTTCAGATAGAGTTCAGAAGAAAAACTTGCCAGATCATAAGAATGAAACCAAAGAATTGGGAGATAGGGGCACATGCTCAACGAATGTTCTTACATTACCTCTGGCAGTAGACATCACAGCAGAAGAGCATGATTACTGTGCAGCAAGCAAAGACAATAGCAAATCAAAATTGGATCGTAAGAGTTGGAAAACGGAAGAAGATCCTCAGCCTAAACCTGCTGACTTGAAAGGCAATGTGCTAATTTCCAAAGAGGAAACACATTCTAATACTGATGTTCCTAAAAATACAGATGAGGCTGAAGAACAGCAGGATGTCTTACAAGGCCATTCTCCAACCTCCCAAGAACATGCTAATATTTTTAGACAACATCCTGGTTCCATTTTTCCATTCAATACTTCTGATTACCGTTTTGAATGCATCTGTGGTGAGCTTGGCTTGGCTGACTATAAGGCACGTGTGCAATGCCTGAACTGCCACCTGTGGCAACATGCTGAGTGTGTGAATTATAAAGAAGAAAATCTAAAGATCAAACCCTTTTACTGTCCCCATTGCCTTGTAGCAATGAAACCAGTTCCTACAGGAGCAACTCTGATAATCTCTCCAAGTTCTATCTGCCACCAGTGGGTTGATGAGATTAACAGGCATGTGAGATCATCTTCCCTTCGAGTATTGGTAAGAAAAAACTAGTACAAGAGAAGTGTATTATGAGACTTGCTGTTCAGATAGTGTGTTGGCATCCTGAATGATGAACAGCACCCAAAGTTATTAAGTGGGGTAGAGTGAGGATGTATTTCTTTGTGGATAATAACTTGTATAAGGAGCAATCAGTGTCCACAATTTGGTACATTTTTATATTGATAGTAATCCTGAAGAGACATTTTAACATTTATCAGTAAACCACAAATTGTATCCTCATAAACATCATTTATAGGGAAAAAGTGATATTTACCCTGGCCTGGGTATAAAATTTCAAAATTAAAATGTGAGTCAATTTCTCAGATTTACTAGTAAATCTCAACAACCACAGTGGATCAGTTGATATATTATACTAGCTCATTCATTAACTCCCTTTAGGGTGTTAAAGTGGAGTTATGTGGTGTTTTGTGATTTTATTAATATTAAGACTTTTGGAAGGTTGTAAGATTATTATTTTTTCTTGAGTCAGTTCTGTTCATGTCTTTTTTATCTTAGTCACAGGTTACATTAAGAATAATCTATCTAGGTTAATGGTATGTCCTCAAACTTCCTTGTAAATCTTTTTTTTCTAAAGTTGTTTGTTGATGTAGTAGTCTTTTCTGTCATGAAGATCAAGGCAAAGTAGAACACATCAGCAGTACAAAAATAACATTTTTAAACTCCAGGAAGCTAAATTGCAAAGTTGTCACCTAGTGCTCAATTTCTCAGTGGGTTATTTCTTTTCAGTCCTAGGAAATCTCTTAATTGTCAGTGTTTGTTCTCACATGCTTTATGCACAAATCCATGCAGGTTTATCAAGGAGTGAAGAAACATGGCTTCTTGCAGCCTCACATCTTGGCAGAGCAGGAAGTAGTGATCACCACATATGATGTCCTTCGTAGTGAGCTGAACTATGTGGACATTCCTCACAGCAATAGTGAAGATGGACGCCGTTTCCGGAACCAGAAGCGTTATATGGCCATCCCAAGCCCTTTGGTAGCTGTGGAGTGGTGGAGAATATGCCTGGATGAAGCACAAATGGTAGAATGCACCACTGCAAAGGTAAGGGAGAGTCTCATGAGTATACCTTTATTGAACATGAAAGATATTAAGCTTAAAAACAGATGGATGAACCTATGTTTTTACCCTTTAACAAGTAGGCTTGTAAATTTGCTCTTGTAGTTCATCCTTCAGAACTGACTAATCATCTTTTCTTACTTGGAGATGTTTGCACTAAATATTTTTGCTGCTGGAATTTGACATGCTATTAAGCACAGTTCTTTTCAAAACAGTCACTTAACATAATGCATTCTGACAGATTAAAGAACTAGGTCATCATGTCTTTTACACTACTTCATGGTTTAAAGCAAGATGTTCTTCTGTTTTAATGCCTATCTAAAGAGGTACAGTGTCTGCCCTTGGGTCTAGAAGTTGTAAAACTGTCTGCATTGACTTTAAAAATAGTATTTATGGTTTGTAGGGGGGACATGCTATCAATATTGGCTATCAAATAATTAACGACCTTGAAGAAAATTGTCACCAGGTGATACCACATGCATTTATAGTTTGGTTATTTAAAATGTGATATTTTGTATGTGTTACATTCAACACACCCACATGTGGAGTATATCTCTGTAGATCCTCACTCAATTCAGATAGCTGAATGGTCAGTTTGGCTGGGGTGGTTGTTGTTTACAAAAGTTGAGGAGGAGCCGTATGTCATGTGTGCAGATAGAGCAAAAAGCAGAGGAAAAATGAGCCCATACAATACTGGAATTCGAGAAGAGGTAGCTTAGAGGCAAGCAGGCTGGTTGAGAGAAGGAAGGGGAAGCTTAGATCCACTGGTCTGGGAAGTAGGGACTTGAGGGAATGACAGGTGGGTTCACACCAAAGAGGTGGGGAGCCAATATCTCCCATTTCTGAACTTGCTGGAGACTTGGGGATGTGTTGAATGGGAGGAGGACTCTGACAAGTGTCAGTTCAAAACTTAAAAGTGAGAAGATTACATTTCCAAGTGGGTAATACTGTTGTCCCCACCCCTATTGGTGCCCTTACTCCCCCCACATACACACACTGTTTCAGTGCTTCTCAACTGTGCAAAACTGTTCCTTCTCTCCCTTAGTAGTATTTCCTCCCCCCCGCCCCCCAGTCCTTGTCAACTGTGCACAATTTAGCCTATCTGCTATCTCGCCTTGTCAATTTCCTTGTATGTTACCTACTCCACTTCAATGCTTCCATTGACAATCCAAGGACATCGATAAAGCAAGACTACACATATCGGACAGGCAAAATTGTGTTCTTGCACACTTGTGAAAGAATGGTGGTGGTGGAAATAATTACTAAAAGTTTATGAACACATTTACGTAATCCTGAAGCACCGAAAAACTTCTGTTAAAAAAAGTGGCGAACAGGTGGCAATCCCTCCAAAGTGGAAGGGCAGTCACAGGTGAAGGAGGCTGGAGATGGCACTGATGTGATTCCAAAGAACGGCAAGGGCTTTTTTGCCACTCTTGCCAGGCGGCTCTGTAGGCAATCCCAGCAACCCACAATAAAATTGCTTTGCCAGGTTCGGACAACATGACAACCCACCGTGGGTGGCTGCCCATGGCAGGTTGTCAAGTCATGCGAAACAAATCAGTGTGTAGAAATGTTGGGGTTTCAAAGAAAAGAAGGACCAAGGAAAAAATGGAAGCTGTGAAAATGGAAGCTTTCATGTATTTGTTCTGTAGATGTGTAAGGGCCTTTGTACACTCTACAAGGTAGAGTGTAGGTAGTAAGATGCAGGTAAAATGAAGGATAGGGAGCTAAGTAGGGCAAAGGCTCTATTGGGGAGAAATTGAGTGCTATTATCGTACTTCAGTTTCTGTTGCCCAGGTCTTCAGGGTCTCTCCACCCCCTCCGCCCACATCAAATTCCCTATTCACATAGTTGACCTGCAGCAGTATGGGACACGATAATACAAAGGAGAAGATTCCCAAAACTCAGTCTGTACAAAAAATGAAGAAAGGAACTTGAAGGTCTGTATATGAATTACTATTATCTCTGTTTTAGAGATAATACATAGATGCTGTTAACACTTTTTTCATCACAGCTTTGTTTGGGGCAATTAGAAAAACGCAAAACAACCCCAGGAAAATCTGTGGTTTGAGGTTTTTTGGAAGGCTCATGAGTGGTTTTTAAGAAGGGTATTATAGGCCATATGAAGAATTCAGGTGCTCTTTGAGTAAGAAATCTTGTATCAATGAATTTTTGGCTTTGCTGATTTTGCTGAAGCAATGAAATGGGATAAACACACTATATTTATAATGTTCAAAACAAATAATAATTATTCCATTGGCTACAACAAATGTAATTGTTGTTTTATAAAACACACTATATTTATGTTGTTTAATTGCAATCATACTCACTCTATATAGTTCCTTTCTTTATCTTTTGTACAAACTACAGCAGTATGGACCATGCAACCTGTAGGAATGTTCTAGTGAAAATGTTTCACTGGGGCACTTCCTACTATCTGGGCTCTATAGGACTGAAATAGAAAGGTGGGAAGACTTTCTAGTCTCTAGGAATGGAAACTCTGAACATTCTCCAGCCAGTCATATTGGGCAGGGATTGCTGGGAGTTTGTAGGACTTCTTTACCCATCTAAACATGGATAGGTTTGCTCCCATAGTGAGGGAAAGCTTTTTGGTAGTTGTTGATGTTGTTAAACAATTAGGAATCAGAAACTCTTGGTGTGATCTCTGCAAATAACCCAGAGATCTGTCAGTAGATTCTAGTCTATCTTCTGCCAACTCCGATCTAGTCAAATTCTAAATGTTATTCTTCACAGATCACTTTGGTATTAATTCTTGGTGCTTAACTCAAAATTACTTTAATGTAGGAGGTATATTTGGAAAGCGTTAAAATGGGGGTGTCTAAACACTAGTATTGCAACTCTGTCTACTGCCAAGTTCTTGGACTTACCATGAGGTTGTTCCTAATTGCCATGGTCTTTCATTGTATTTTCTGTCCTCTTTTATTAGGCTGCAGAAATGGCTCTCCGTTTGAGTGGAATCAATCGGTGGTGTGTCAGTGGTACACCAGTGCAGCGAGGATTGGAAGGTGAACGATATAGCTAATCTTTTCCTTGTATCAATAAATGTGTTATAGTCTTGAGGAATATAGCATCAAGCATATTGTAGTACAAGCTTCATTTTACACATTTTACATAAGCAATATATTTTTCCTACTTATCCATGAGAATACTGCTCAAGATGGTTAACAATATAAAGAAAATGCATCACAGTAGGAATAGAAAAAGATCCCTGCTAGATCAAATCAAAGTCTATCTAGTCCAGCATTCTGTTCCCACCAGATGTTTTGGGAAGCCTGCAAGCAGGATGTGAGCACAGTAATCCTCCCAGTCGTGATTCCCAGCAACTAGAATTCAGAGGCTTACTGTTAAACAAATAAAAATACATTAAAATACATAATAAAATACACCTAAGAAAAAAGTACTAAAAATAAAGGCAGGACTAACCACTTTTATTAGCAGCAGAAAGCATCAAATAAAATCAGCACAATGATAAGCTGAAATCAAGGGGGGACATGTTTTTGCCTTCCCCCTCTATCCCTCCCTCGGAATGCCATCAAAGTGGGGGGTAAGATGAAACTCATGAAAGAAGGAATTCTCTGGTACTGATCACTACAAGGGCCTTATGCTCCCACCAAATGGACCTCTAACATTGGGACACAAAAGAAAGCCTCACTGGCAGATCTTAATGCCTGTGAAGATTCATATTTTATCAGGTAGTTCTTCATGCATCTCGATCCTAAGCTGCTCAGGGCTTTAAAAGTAAAAATCAGCACTATGAATTGGCCTCAGAAATGGACTGGAAACCAATGCACTTGTCCATGCTCTCTATAAACAACTCCAGTTAGCAATTGAGCTGCAGTATTCTGGGCCAGATGCCGTTTCTGAACACTTTTCAAAGGCAGCCTCATATAGAGCACATTGGAATAGTCCAAATAAAAACTAACTAGGGTATGTGTTACCATGGCCAAATCTCAAGGAAAGGATGCAGTTAGTGCTCTAGCAAAAGCTGTGAAAACACACTTGTGACTTAGCTGTAACCTGTGCATCCAGGCTTACAGCCAAGGTTCTGAAGTATGAGCTTGATTCTTCAAGTGGTGTACTACCCCATCTAAAATGGGTTGAACTCCATTCCCTGATCCCTGGTCTTATAAATCATGAACATCTTTGTCTTGCAGCATTAAATTTCAGTTTGTTCAATATATGTTAGGACTGGAACGGCATGTACGTATCTCTCAAGGCCTTCCCATACAGAATGTTAGGAAACATTTTAGATATTGGCCAGGATCTAAAGGGCTATTTTAGATGTGTCCGAGGGCTTTTTTTTTTCCTTTGAAGAACATGATGTTGCATTGCAAATTGTTTTGGAAGGACCTTGCCTTCCCATCACAAAAAAAAAGTGTGATGTGGGGATATTATCATGGTCTACCGTCAAGCACATTGGGTCCATGAAACTACGTCTGTGGCAGTTAGGATCCTGACAGTGATTGGCTTCAATCTTCAACTCATTTTAAACTAATTCCTCTTATTGTTCAAAACTAAATATAGCATCTGTATTTGAAAGCATGCACATCTTATGTAACGTTTTCAAGTGCCATCTCAGTTAGAGTGCTCCCTGTCTTGAAATTGTCAGTATGAAGAAACAGATCATCCTCCCTGCATAGACTCCCTCACTGAATCCCAATTCTATAGTTAAAAGTAAATTATTAAATAAATGGCTTTGAACATTCCTCTTCATTAGGGAGTATACTTTGAATGACCATGAAATGGAAGTCCTCCAGCTGTTTGATATTTTTCCTGGAACTTAGTGAAGAATAAAGACATGGCTAATGTCAAAGAGTGTATGCGCATGAGAAAAAGAAATTGTGTTCAGGGATAATGCTCTACATCCATGGGCATTATTTTCCATAAGACTGTGTGTGAAAATCACTTATTAGCTGCATTCCTGATAGCATGAAGGCATAGGCTTAGATATTAAGATATGTTAATGTACAGTGCATTTTACTCTTGGGTAAGTGTAGAATGCATTTTGGAATATAATGGTTTTTATTTAAAAGGCCATAAAATCTGTTTTTCCCTCTGTCACAGATTTGTATGGATTAGTACTCTTCCTTGGAGCTGATCCTTACTGGGTGAAATATTGGTGGGATCAGCTTCTGTATCGCCCGTACTGCAGGAAAAACACACAGCCTCTGTACAACTTCATAGCCAAGATAATGTGGAGGTCAGCAAAGAAGGACGTGATTGACCAAGTAAACACTTAAGTTCTAAGAACATGTTTGTGGCCAACGTTTTTACCTAAACCTTTAGTTATTAAATTTATTGTTTCATTTATTGTTAGATTCAGATCCCTGCTCAGACAGAAGAGATACACTGGCTTCATTTTTCTCCCGTGGAGAGGCACTTTTATCATCGCCAGCATGAGGTGTGCTGCCAGGATGCGCTGGCAAAGCTCAGGAAGATTTCTGATTGGTCTCTCAAACTCAGCAGCTTGGATAGGAGGACAGTTGCTTCTATTCTGTACCCTTTGTTGCGCCTGCGACAGGCCTGCTGCCACCCACAAGCTGTTCGTGGGGAATTCTTGCCTCTGCAGAAAAGGTTAATTTCATTTCTTCTTAAACTGGAAGACCTCTTGTATGATGATGATGATGTATCTAAATGTTGGTATTTCAGTATCTACTCTAAAATCCGTTTGAGTAAAATTCACCTAGTTCAGTATGTGAAAGAGAAAAGTTTAAGTAATTTGTTAGTATTTTAGACCTGATATTATAAGCATTGACTCTAGAAGAAATATAGTACTTGTGTAGTGCTTTACTCTTGAAGCTGAATTTACATAAGCGCTTGATAAGCTCTTGATATTCATACAAAATATGCGACACACAGGGCAACAGGTGATATAGCCCACAGTGGTCTTAATACCTCACTGACTGAACATTAAGGATTCTTGGAGTTCACTTTTCTGATAATATACAAAACTAAGATACCAGTCCATGTTTTTTAGTCGGTGTGATTTCCTTCTAAAGAAGTGCATGTAGAACTCTGCTCAGGTTTTGTGCCATCCTAAAACTTCCAAAAAAGAACATCTTTTAATTTTAATAACTTTGACTTTAACAGATAACTTTTGAATAATCATAGAATCATAGAATCATAGAATAGCAGAGTTGGAAGGGGCCTACAAGGCCATCGAGTCCAACCCCCTGCTCAATGCAGGAATCCACCCTAAAGCATCCCTGACAGATGCTTGTCCAGCTGCCTCTTGAATGCCTCTAGTGTGGGAGAGCCCACAACCTCCCTAGGTAACTGATTCCATTGTCATACTGCTCTAACAGTCAGGAAGTTTTTCCTGATGTCCAGCTGGAATCTGTCTTCCTTTAACTTGAGCCCGTTATTCCGTGTCCTGCACTCTGGGAGGATCGAGAAGAGATCCTGGCCCTCCTCTGTGTGACAACCTTTTAAGTATTTGAAGAGTGCTATCATGTCTCCCCTCAATCTTCTCTTCTCCAGGCTTAAACATGCCCAGTTCCTTCAGTCTCTCTTCATAGGGCTTTGTTTCCAGACCCCTTATCATCCTGGTTGCCCTCCTCTGAACACGCTCCAGCGTGTTCAGAGTAAATTTATTTATTTGAGTAAATTTATTTGAGTAAATATTTGAGTAAATTTATTTATTGGTATTTATTTATTATTATATTCATTTGTATCCCATCTTTTGCCCAATGCTGGGCCTCAAGGCGGTATTACAAAATTTAAAACATATACCTTTAAAACCTATGAATAGAAATATACAAAAGTTAAAAAGAGGAATAAAAGAACCTAAACCACCCTACCCCAAACTGGTGCCTTCCAGATGTGTTGGACTACAACTCTCATCACCCACAGCCAGTGTAGTTTTCCTGGGAGAATAGCCCACACAATCTGTTTGGAAAATTGTCTAAAATGAATTGCTTGACTATTTGCTTACAATAAAGCCAACAGTGCCAAAGAATCACAGCACTCGGCTCCAGTTAAAATCCAATTAAAAATCACATTTTGATCTGCAGCAAAGTAATAAATGTACTAATTAATTGATACTTGCTTTTCAACTCTATAAATTACTGGTTACTGCACTGTGCTCTGGGAAAAGAAATAGCATAAATATCAGTGTGAAATGTATTTTTATGGTCAATTCATACCCTTGTAGTTCTAGAAGTGTTATAATACCAGCCTGTATTGGGAAGGGAGCATTTCTACTAATCCCTGCCATCTTAGTGTTGCTGTAAGTTCAGAAACTGTGTAGGTAGGACAAAGCCGCTTTAGTCTTAAATGAACTGTTTATCTGTCCAAGCCCTTTATAGTCTTCAATGAAATGTTCATGGGTGGCAGCAACATAGCAACTGCAATCGAAGTAACAAAACAAGTAGCTCCTATAAAAAGCACTGCAGGGGGAAAACTGATTCTAGGCGCTTTTCTTTTGAAAGCAATGGGCCATTTTTAGATTGGGGAAAATGAAAGCGCTCATGGGTATCCTTTTAAATTTATATCTATGAACAACAAAGTCAGTACCAGATGTTCTGAATAATACAAACATAAGAATTCAAACAGGGAGCCAATCATCTTCTTCACAGCTTTATCTGGTTAGCAAGTGAGTTTATTTTGCCTTTGGATCCTGCCTTCTGCGGCGCTCTGAGCAGAATACATTACAGCCTTCCTCAACCTGGTGCTCTCCAGATGTGTTGCTCTTCCCTAACCTGGTGGTGCCCCCATTAGTTTCTCCAGCTCCCAAATGTGCCCACTGGTCCAAAAAGGTTGGGGACCCATCCTCTTAGGACTTATTTTACCTTTGACCAAATTCCCTAAACCTCCACCCCAGCCAAATAGTATTACAACCAGGTCCAGCTTCTGGATACTGTTTCCTCTGACATGAAAGTTGCTCCCCTATCTGGCTGCTTGGACAGCTTATATGGTTTTTTACTGACTGCATTTTCCTCTGGAAAAATATTAGGGCAGCCTCTTGTCATAACACAATCACCTGCTCCTTTCTCCTGATCTTCACCAGCCACATGTAGTTACGGCAAGAAAAAGAACAGCTTAATATTCAAACCTTAGCTTTTATCCTCAGCTTTCTCCTAGTTCTTTTAACACTCCCCACACCAACCATCAACTGTCATACCTTAGCTGTCATTTCCAAAATGTTCTTTTCCATCTCGCTAGAATCCCCAGCCAATCAGAACTGAATTTTACCTGATCCAGGTAAAATTTGACGATATTCAAAGCAAATGTCTCTCCCTATTCAGAATGTTACTTTGCAACTACTACACAGGCTTTTGATGGTTAAAAAAAACAAGGTTTCAGGCCTACTCAGATACATTATGGAATTCTCTGCCTCTGGAGGTTAGGCAGGCACCAACTTTGTATTCCTTCCGGCTCCTCTTGAAAATGTCATTGTTCCAGGAAGCCTTCCTTTAACGACCAGCCAGGGTTTATTTTGCACTTTGTTTCTTTTAAAATGTACTTTTAATGTGGTTCTATTTTATTTTCTCCTCCGCTCTGAAATTTTGAATGGGGAGCGGTATAGACATATTGTAAATAAATAAACAAGAATAAATTATTGCCTCACAGAGGCCACACAAAGTAAATGCTACATAACAACTGTTATATACCAGACAATTCTTCACACAGGGCTTCTGGGCAAGGATTGTATCCACAGTTAGTTCTTTGTAGTAACTGGAAAATAGCAAATAAATAACAGTAGAACAACATCATTTTAAATTACAGCAGTTGCTAGCTCTTTCGGTTTGTTTTCATATTTAGTACATTCTTGAAGTGGGTGAACTTGGGATCTCTGTCGCATACAGCATGCCTACATTTCATCTGTGGGTCTTTGTTCCAGCACAATGACAATGGAAGAGCTTCTAACATCACTGCAGAAAAAATGCCGGATAGAATGTGAGGAAGTCCATAGACAACTGGTTTGTGCTCTGAACGGCTTAGCTGGTATTCATATTATTAAAGGTAAAACAGGCTGAAAATAATGTGTTGCAGTTCTTCTGAGTGTGATAGCTACTTTTGAGATAAAGTGTGTGTGTGTGTGCGTGTGTGTGTTGCTCTTTTTCTTCTAAATTAGACCAAATCCAGCTAGGTGGTAGTCTTGTCACGGATTCCTTCAGGCAGAAGTAGCAGGCTAGATGGAGAGGCCTATTGTGAATATCCATACATGCATATGAGGGTTGTGCCTTGGATTTAAGAGCCAACACTAAATTTCTGGTGGTTATTTCTAGAATAGTCGAACACTAGTCCAGCTGGCTTGTACAAATTAGGGCATCTTTTCCATTGTGGTACTTGTGACTTCTGAAGGAGCATGACTGTGTTCTAGTTACTGAAGAGATGATACTTGTACCAGCTATGCCAAAGTTGTAAACATTCATTCCAGATATTCAGAATTAGTTGCTGAAGAGGTAGGAATTGATATGATGATGATGATGATGATGATGATGATGATGATGATGATGTTATTTATTATATTTATATACTACCCCATAGCCGAAGCTCTCTGGGTGGTTTACAAAGATTGAAAGATTGATTAAAGAATTCAAATGGAAGTAATCCTTGCATGCCTTTTTAAAGCAGTTAGTAAAGAGCATGCCAGTTTTTACAAGTCCATTCAATAGTCTAGTACCAAATAGCATCACATGGGATAGTGCTGATAAAATGGAACCTGATGCTATTGTACCAGATTTCTGCCTTATTCTTCTTTAGAACAAGAACAACTAAATAGAATTTCTTTATGGGTCTGTGAAATCATGAGTCACTTTATGCCTTTCAAAGCAGTTAAGTGTTACTGTTGGTTGTATTCCTGAGATAGGAGAACTGGATCTATATTTGTCTGTATAGCATATAAACAATAAATCTTTGAGAATAAGCCCAAGACTTTGGTTGACCTAAAGAAGTGATCTATTCCTTGCAGAATTGTTTTATGTGACAAAAACACACATCTAAAAACTGATTTTCAAAACAAGAATATGTTGTCATTTGAGTTGGGACAAAACCCAGAAAGCATGTTTTATTTTGAGTGGGCACAGATCACGAAGAAATGGCTTGGCTAATATGAGAAGATGGTACAATGGATAGAGAGAATAAGGGAACACATTCAGAGTGTAGCCCATGACATGGGTGGTCTTAAAGGTGATGTTTACGTTATCACTCCCTCTAATAGCAAACTCACTGCCCTCTTGCCAGGAGAAATGGACCCATAATGGGGTCACTGAGAACAAGAGGGAACATATTAGCATGTTTGTTTCGGGAAGCCCTGAGTTTTGCAGAAGTACACCTTAGGATAACAACCCACCACAACCAATAGCGGAACGAAGATTTAGCACTTCTTGGGAAACCAGAAATGAGTGAAAACACCTGTTTCTGGAATGGGGCAGTTTGATGGAGCTTGCATAAGGGAGCGCCACTGACCTGTCCCAACCCAGAAACCAATGTTTTTGCTCATTTCAGAGCTTCCTCTGGGAGGCATTAAGTCTCTGTTGTGCAAACATTAGTGGGACTCAACACTTTTGCATCAATCTGTGGGGCCAAACAGAATCAGCAGGGGTGTAAGCATCCCATGGGATTCCGCCCAAACAGTCTAATGAGAACTGAGTCTGTTCAGTGGCCATCAAGAGCCTTACAGTGTTGAGTGCCAGTTGGAAAAGAATGAATTGCACTGGTTGCAGTTAATCCTATCCTCAAGGAGAGCATGGCTGGTTGGCTGGCTAGCTGGCTGGCTGGCTGAAACTCCCTGACAGGAGTACTCCAGTTAGCAGATGAGAATATACTACAACATTTTGTTACAAAAAGTGACATATTTGTGCTATCAGAATAGTGGACTGTAAACACTATTACCAGGGCAACATGCTGTCCAGTTCAGGCTTAAATAATGGGTGGGAGGTAGCTAAACAAAGGTAGACTTTTGGGGACATATTCAACACAATACAGTCTCTTGATATAATTAATGAGAATTTCCTAAATATATGCATAATTTGTATTTTTTGTGTTAGTTCAATACTAGTGCTGAATTTAAAACTTAAAAACATGACAATTTTGAATAAAGTGTTTTCCTTTTTCTAAATGTTGTTAACAATTTAGTTGAAAAACAAATATATAAAATATATTCATAAGAGGCGATGTCATGAATGGTTTCCAATAACTTCTATTATAATTTTTAGCTTTGGATTTGAAATGTTCTGATAACAGAGTACATTCATAAATGTGTGACACTGTTTGCCAGCTCCTGTTAAGTAACTGAAACACTGCAGCACTTTTCAATTAGCCCCTTAAGCAAAGATTTGAAAAAATGCTTCTTCACGCCCCTGTAATTCTTTCTTAAATAAGAAAACTCATCTCAAGTCGGCAACAGCTGGTAGGTTGAATTATGCTGTTGGCACTGGCCATCAGTGGGAGAAACCAGAATTAACTCTGTTCAAAGAACAGCTTGAAGGAGGAAAAACCACAATGGTATATCTAAATATAGATCATGCACCTCTTCCTTCAATAGGCACTGAAGCAGGCGACTCTATATCTAAGTAATAAATACTTGGATCTAACAATGGAGAGTTAATATTCTATTGTATAGTTCTGTTTAGTAGGAATGAGAGGGAATCAAACTTTTACAGTATTTAAAATATGCAAACTTATTTCATAATTTGTTTTATACTAATTTTGTTGTGAAGATCAGCCTATTCTTGCATCAGATATTTGTGTTTTTCTCAGTCATGCTTGTTTAGATGAATGAAAAATTTCTTTTGAATATTTTTCATTGCATACTCTTTTGAAGGGCTAAACCTAACTGTACCTTGTTTGTCAGCACATATTTGTTGCTTGCATTACAAAATATCATTTTAAAAGGGTTTTAAAAGCACATTTGAAGGTAAGTAAATGCAGATCATAATTTTGTTAAATATTACCACCATTTTCAGTTGTTACTCTGTGTTTTGCAGCAGTTCTTTTGTACAATGTTGAAAACAAAATAATTAACAAAAGTGACTAATACCACCAATATAACTTACGGTTGATTGCATTCTTTGGTTTTTGGTAGGCTTATTTTTGTCAAAGATCGTTTCTTATAAATGTTGACCTGTGGCTACAGACACAGTTTTACTATTAGAATCAGTTGATTTTAACACTGGAATGAGTTAGTTGGTCTGACTTTTTCAAGCTTCAGTATATAGATACTTGGGAATTTAATAATCTGTTACTTTGCAGTGATGTTTCTAGCTAGTTGCTATAGTACATTCTTGATATTTGGGAACAGACACAGAAGACATACCCATGGAAAGAAAGAAAGAGGGAGGGAGGGAGGCCCCAACCTTTCAGACTGAAGCCTGGTTCAAATGCAATGGGAAACTATGGTGTCCTGCGATATGAACAAGTCCGTCACTGGCTTGTGTCTCTTCTACCCACCCTCACCCCCACTCTACTTCCATGGCTGTAACCAAACCTTTGTTCCATATTAAGTCCAAACTCTGGGAATTGTGGTTTGTTTTAACTCTAGTTAGTGAGAAAGCCAGGAATTGAAAATATAGTTTGATCCTGGCTTGTTCTCACTAAATAGAGTTAAAACAAACCACAGTTCCCAGAGATCAGACTTCTCAGAAAGCAGTAATTCGTTTAAAATCAGAAGTTGATGCTTCTGATCTCTTTGTGGCCACAAAACTGAAGGGGAAGAGAGGAAGGAGTGTGCAATCCAGAGGTTTGTACAGTCTTTTACATAACAAGAAACCATCATTTTTAACTGAACTGCACCTGAGTCCTTTCTGAAGTATAGGTTACTTTCTAGAGATCTCTTGCCCCAGTCCTATTTTTCCTCCGAGGCCACAACAGCCATCTCTCCTCCCCATCCCTCGCTTCTAACCAGATTCTTAGGTGGAGAGGGAGTTTAGAAAGGGAAACAAGATCTACACACTGAGGTCTGGCAACCAGGTGTGAATGTCCATAAAGGGAATCAAGCAGCACATCTTGGAAGAACCCAGTTAACCTTACCTGATAGCAGAAAGGATATAGTAATTTAGAATCTTTGTATGCAGTTGAAGGACTCCTGTTGAGAATTCCTCTCCACGCTTCCTCAAATCTGCCAGGTAAAGAAGGTTATCTGTTGTCCTGTAGTAACAAGAGCTGCAGGCAAGAGCTTGGTGAACTCATCCAACATTTTGAAGAAAACTGCCATCTTTCTATAAACCCCAGGGCCGCAGGGACAATAGTTGCTCTCTGCCATGGAAAGGTGTGCTGCTCTTTCCCCAGCCAATTTTAGATCATACAATCCTATGCTAAGTAAACAGTGGTGGGCTAGTCAAGTAGAGAAGAGGCTATCAGTTCAAGATGATTTGCTGACTCAATTCTAAAGAACTGTGCTCCTTCTATGACCGTGCTTCACATTGATTCTCCTTCTGTCTCCAAGGGGGAGGGATTTCCAAGAGAATACCCTCCTGCTACTTCCTGAAATGAAAATTAACAGTAGTAGGATTTACATAGTGGAAATTCATTTTATAACTCCTTTCTAGTTACAATTGATTGATGCAGCATGGATGCCTTTAATCAGAAGGAAGTGCTTATTAAGAATTGGCTCTGGCCATTTCTTAATAAGCCATTAGGCATAGGGAGGCAAATGCCTCTGTCACAGATACTGGGAAGCAGGGAGTCATGGTGGGAAGATAAAGCTGAATGTACCATACAACCTGAGCTTGTCCCCTCTAAGCTAACCTGTTGCTCTCAGATGTGGTCGGGGACACTACTATTGACAGTGTTTGAAATGCGATTCAGCAGCTTCTATATGTGGAATTGGAGGGTTCTGGGAACCATCTTGTCCCATGCCTCAGGCAAGGAAGTGTATTGGGCCAGTCCTGCTAAGGAACCCCCATGAGATTGCACATACCATTGCAAGCAATTGGACATTTGGAAGAGAGAAATCCCAATGATCTGATTTGCAATATGCTAATTTTTCAGGTGAATATGCACTGGCAGCAGATTTGTATAGAGAGGTGCTGCGTTCCTCTGAGGAGCACAAAGAGAAGCTCAAAACAGATTCATTGCAAGTATGTACATAAACTCTGAACCTACATTTTAAATGAGTACACAGACTGTGTCAGTGACCTAAAAGGCCATTGATCTCCTATTCAGCCAGATATTAATCTTTTTTCTTTTGCATTTTGCTTCAAGGGAGACCCAGTAATGTTATAATTTTTCAAAGCCATTATTGTCCCCAGGCATATATTCTAATATTTTGGAAACCAATTTATATGTTCAGTCTGCTTAGCGCTATCTATTGTCTTTTCCACAGCCAATTTTTAAAAATTGAAACAGGCATTCTGTCTTGAGTGAAAATATATAAGCAGATCTCCTTTATGAATGAGCAGCTGCTAGGCAAGGATTGCATTCTCACTTGTGTGTGTTTTGCAGTTGTGATTTATATAGATGGACCTCATTAATTTTAGCTTCCTTGGCAGTAGTATAGTGAAAGGCAAGATGCAACTTTTCAATAAATATATAAATTATGCCTAAATGATTCTATGCATGTATGTTTAATGCTCATTAAGCTGAGGTATTTGGTTTATTTATTATTAATTTTATTTATTTAAAACATTTGTATTCCGCCCTATATCACTAGGATCTCAGGGCGGTGTACATATAAAATCATACAATATAAAACAATAAATATACACAGCTAAAAACAAATTAAACCATTAATCAAGTTAAAACCAATATATGATTTAAAAGCAGTAAAAACAATTAAAACAGTTAAAACAATTATCAATATAATCAGTGATCACAGAAACCATTCCATCAGCTTTGTGTGTGTGTGTTTATGGTAATTGGATACAACTCAGACTGTATCCTGGTATTCTGTACCAGAAAGCACACTTGTTCTTTTCTTAATATTACATGTGTGGGGAAAACAAATATATCAATATGAGCCTATTGATATTAGTCTGGTAACATCTAATGTTGTAGCATTGTTGAACCATACAGTGTCCAGATGGCTGATATAGAGCCTTGCATGACAATGATAATCTAAAGTGAAACTTTACTCTTGTTAGTCAAATGCAAACAGATGCACGTTATAAGAATCTAATTTTATTTGAAGTCTGTGTCATTTTTCCAATTATTCATCTTTAATTATTGTGGTCTTGCAAATCAGGATTGAGCAGTCAATCGCCCACTTCCTATTCTAAGTGTCCACCTTCTTCTCTCTCTCCCCATTTCCTTTCATGTGACTGGCAGTGTGTCTTGGGCAGGACAAACATAACATTCTATTCTGTTACCCTAACTTAGAAACAGGGGAGTATTGTAGCTGTTGAATCTTCTCTCCCCACCCTGTCCCTGCTCTGAAGCATGGGACAGATCAAACAAGCTTACATGCAGAAATGGGGGCGCTATCTTTGGTAGTAGCTGTTACACAGGCAGACACCTCACTGTATGTGTGTGTGTTTACTGTTGATATTGAAACCTTGAAAGGTAATTTACTGTGCTCTTGCCACTTTACCTTCTGTTCTTAGTGGGGATCATACTGTTGATTTTTAATCATAAAGCCATAACTTTGGGATTCTTTATTTTCATGAATCAATGTTTTCATGTTTCCTTGATAAAGTCATTCTGCTATGTCTAGCTGTCACAATGTGTTAAACTTAGTGATAGTGTTGCCATATGTATTGACAAACAGAGACTTCATTCTACGCACAATCTGATGGAACTCCTAGCGGCAAAGCATCCTGGGATACCACCCACCTTACGTGATGGCAAGCTTCAGGAAGAGGTGATTGTTCATTGTATGCACTTTTATTTATATTAAGGAATATTTATTGTATAACTACCTTGGAAGATATTGGTTATGGGATATATCCTGGGCATCTAAATTCTAAAGTCAGATGCAAAGAAATTACCTATTTTAAAATTGGCTGCCACATCACCTTGCCCAGATCTTGGCTATGATGCTCTCTCATAGGGCATGTCTTCACCCTAATGGTGGAGAGGGAGGGGGGAGGATTGCAGACTTACCTGCTTCTGCGATCCTCACCCAGTGTCTTGACAGCTGTGTGATGTCCTGGAAGGAAAGAGGGACATTGCGACCGCCATTTTTTCTTTTTAAAACGGGAGAAGAGCACAATTGTACTCCACTGAGAAAGCGAGCTTTTTTATATATAAACCACCACCACCCCACGAACCTGCTCCCCACTCCTGATGGGCACGGACTGCCCCCGCGCAGCTCCGTGACCATTTTAAGAGCCCCCACTAGGAACGACCCGGGAGCAGCGGCCACATGGCCCGCGCTCCTCGGGATGGTCCCAGGACCATGGGAAACTCAGATTTTCCATGGTCCCAGATATCCCAGGGAAAGTCCCTGGTCGTCCCAGGATCCCCTGTGCATCATTTGGATGCACAGGTACGATTCAGGAACTACTCTGGGATATAGGGCTGGTTTAGACATACCCAAAGTCACAACAATCAGTAATGAGCTGTAAGAACAAATGAATAGCTTCCTAATGGAGACGCCTGTATGTAGCTTCTTTGTAGCCTCATTCAGGCTATTATTTCAAGGGCAAAGTTAACACTTTTCTCCTTCTCAGGCATCCACTAAATTTTACTTGGCTGTTAACTCTTCCTACAAAGATTAATCATTATGTAGGTGTAGGATGAAGTTTGCTGAGTCAGTCAGAAGTTCAAAGGTCTGAATTTAGATAACAGGGCAGGTCAAGACAGGGCCAGCCATTGCAGAATCAGGACCGAAATGAGAGCAGGTGGGATCAGGATTTTGGTATTAATATGAACTTGGCTGTGGCATTCAAGGAAACAGATTGTAGAATCAGATCATAGAATGAGAACTGAGAACAATTGCTCCAGTGAATTGAGAGGGTTGAAAGGGATGTCTACAGGAGCATGCTTCTCAGGCAAGAGCAGTGAGTCCTAGGCAGGAACCCGGGGTTGCCTGAAAAATATTTTGCAAATATGATGGCATCTACTTAAGAGGCAAGTCAGCTCTTGGCTTCTTCAAGTGAGGCTGTTCTCTCACAGGTTGATTCCTGATAAGAGAAGAGTCAGCTGGCAGGGCTTTAAGCTTTGGCATATTCCTTTCTTTTTCTTTTCTTTTCTTTTCTTTTTTCTTTTAGTTTTAGCACCAGTAAGAGTTGCCTGTATAATCCTTCAGGTTAGGTGATGCAATACTTGGTCATTTTGCTGCCACTGTTAAAAACAACAAATACTTAATATATGCTAGCACTAAGGGTGTGCTAGACATCACACTGGAGTGTGAGATTCCTGCCCAGTGGTAAAATGCACAAGCTGAAAGAAAAGATCCAGCTAAGCGCTATGAACTTAGTCATCTTTCGGTGTTGTCCAGAGCAGATGCCTTTTTGTAAACTTGTTGTATATGGGCTTGGATATTCCAAGTATGTATATGAATATCCTTTCTATAGTCAATGAAGCTGTTTGAATTTATTTATGCCCTGGATTGTAAGGGTGATCCTTACTCAAACATGCATTTAAAAGAAAACATTCCCTGTTTATTGGCCTTGCTTAATACAGGTTGCTCATGAATGGCTCTGGATTCCTTCTATAGGGTTTTCTGCATAATGCAACTATTTTCACACATAATGCTAGCTTGGTATTGTGGCAATTTATGTGATATGATTGTCACTTATTTTCCTGATTTCTTTAGCGACATTAAGCCAGAATTCCCTAGTTTGGATGTATTTTATTCAATTCTTTCTCCCACTGTGTACATTTTTTAAATACTGTAAAAAACAAATGTTGCTACCAGTATTGGATACCACCATATAGGTCAGTATCCAATACTGCCACTGCACTTCTGCTGGTTCTGTTATGCTCATGGAAATAGCAAAAGGAAATTCTGCTTCCTACAGCAATTTCCTACAGCAATTTTGTTTCAAAAACAAAGAGAAACTTGTTTCCAGAATGGGACAGCTCAACAGAGCTTCCTTCTGTAACTTTGCTGACCTGTACCATTCAGGAAACATGTGTTTCTGTTCGTTTCCGCTGCTAAGTTTCCTTTGCGCTAGCAGTAGGTGCTGCTAGCATGCAGGCAGTATTGGATACTAGTCCTTTCAGGCCAATTGGGAAGAATCTACTTCAGCTAGCAGAAACTAAATTAACAACTGTTACCCAGAGGACCTTCTCTTCTTCTGCTCCCAGACTGTGGAATGGCCTGCCGGAGGAAATTCGTCAACTTGACAGTCTTTTAGAATTTAAAAAAGCAATAAAGACTGATCTATTCCGGCAGGCCTATCCAGTGAAATTTTAGAATGTTTTAAGGATGTTTTAATGATGTATGGTATGTTTTGAATCAGTTTTTAATGTGTATTTTATATCATGTTTTTATACTGGGGATTTTTTATACTTTGAATGGTTTTAGTTTTTGTAAACCGCCCAGGGAGCTTCGGCTGTTGGGTGGTATAAAAATGCAATAAATAAATAATAAATAAATAAATAAAGGGAAAGTCTGCCTTTAATACAAGCCAGGACCTTCATGCTGAAGCTGGCACACAGTGGGGGGGTGGGCATCAAGTGCTTGCCTCCCCTGTTTGTTCACTGCCTCGTAAACCTTGCTTTATGAAGTCTGGAATGGTTGTCCAAATCAGGCCACTGTTCTAGAGCATTAATGTTCTGAGGCCCAGCATTGGGCAAAAGGCGGGATACAAATAAATATAAATATAATAATAATAATAATAATAATAATAATAATAATAATAATAATAATAAATTTAAAAATCACAGTTAATAATAGATCTCTATTAAATATGTTTTATTTATTTATTTATTTATTATATTTTTATACCACCCAATAGCTGAAGCTCTCTGGGTGGTTCATATTGTTGGGATGTCAGCGTTTTCATCAAGAATAAACGACTAATTCATTTATCATTCTAAATACAGTGTGAGCAACTCCGTCAACATTATATGAGTAAATCGAATGCAGAAGTTGCTGAAGCCCACCAGGCTTTGCAACCAGTTGTACAGACAATCCACGAACTGCAGAGAAAGGTAAGATACTACTAAAACATTTCACTTACGTTTTCTAGCTTTATATATGTATTGTGTGTGTTTTGGGCTTGTTTCTGATACAGTACCATCTTCAAAATGTGTTACAATTTGTTTCCCACCTAACTGCACTGTCTTCAAAGCTCCAAATATTCCCCATTTATTTTTCATTGTTAATTTAACCACTAGATTCCTCTATCGTTTAAAAGATTTTCATATCACTGAACTGTGAAAAAACAAGAAAACATTTACTCATTTTTTTAAAAAAAATATCTCTGAAGTATTCTTTCTTCAGCAGAAATTACTTAGTTATATTTGATATATCAAAAAGAATGTTTTACATTGCCCTAAGATTTCTGGAGTGTGTTGAGATTTATGTGGGGGAAATTTGTGAATGCTTTGTTTACTTACAGGTAAGTGTGTGTTTCCCACTGATAACTTGACTTCACAGCTGTTTTCTGAAGGGTTTACTTCTAATCCGATATGACAGAATATGGTTCAGGAAAGCAAGAATTATGGCACGTTTATTTATGGGCACACTTTCTCTTCTACACCTAGTTACGCTCCAGTTCACCTTGGTGGTTGGATGTGATCCAGTCAGCAATACAATATGCCATTGATGAGGAGCTTGTTCAGCGGGTACAAAATGATCTAACCAGCAACTACAAACAGCAAACGAATAAACTCTCCATGGCAGACAAGTAAGAAAGGAATTGCAAACTAAGATTGTTTCTCATGGGTTGGTCTTCCCTTCTTTACTTCGATTGGTCCAGCATATAAACTATCTGCCGGGCACTGATTGTTTCTGGACTGCAATTTTTAAAATTACTTCAGAAAGAAGAATCTAAATACAAAACTTTTTAAAAGAACAAGTCTTCTACTTCCCAATATATTCATTTAAATGTTTTAGTTGTCTCCATTTGTAACGTTTTTTTAGTTTCTTCCAGCACAAGAATAAAATGAACTGCATAGGAATGTATATGATGTGTTAGTGGTGGTCGTTTCTTGTATGAGGTAGTAGACACATTGGCTTCATTCATAAATGTTGCAGGGAATTTAGTTCCGGAGCTGTGACTTGACAGTTTTTCCACTTTGCAAAATTTCACTCTCAAAGTACAGTTTTCCAGTAATAAATAGAATGGTATATATATATATATATTTTTCTTTTTTAAAAAAAAATTTTTTAAAATTTTATTCAACAACATATAACAACAACAAAACATCAAATAAAAAACACTTGTTACATATACATAAAATTACCTTAATATCAAATATTCAAATTTTGCCTATTAAACATATTTATACTAAACATAACAGTGCTCCCCCCCCCCTCGGGATCTCATTCCTGTTTCCAAAAACTCATAGTTTCTTCTGTTGGTGGTTTCCCACTGCCTTTAGAAAATACAAACTCCAGGAACTTTTTCCATATACCCTCAAAATCATTTGTTCTTGCTATACCTTTTTTCATTTTAATATTACATGTCAATTTATCATTTATAGCAATGTCCCACACTTCTTTATACCATTCTTCAATACAATAGTCTCCTTGCATCTTCCAGTTCCTGGCTACAATCAGTCTCACAGCCGTCAACAGATTCGTTATTAGCTCTTTCGTTTCTTTATTACATTTAAGTTCTTCTTGCGGTGAAAGTAGTGCAATCCTTGGTGTGACTTCTACTTTAAATCCCACTATCTGCTCAATCTCATAAAAAACCATCTTCCACAACTTTTGCACATGTTTACAGTCCCACCACATATGTAAATACGTTCCTTTTTCACCACATCCCCTCCAACAATCTGCTGAAAGCTGATTATTAATCTTATTTAATCTGACCGGAGTTAAATACCACCTCCATACCAGTTTGTAGTAAAGTATATATATTTTTAAAACATCAATTGGAGTGGTCACTAGCAAATTAGTCTCCCTTTCTGGATGTAGGATTGTTACATAAATGTATGGTGTACATATTTCTACGAGAAGCGCATTTGCCTTGTATGAAAGCATCACTTCCTGGCTTTGGGCTATTCACAGACACAGCTCTGCATTCTGCCAAAAGTGATGAGTGGAAATGGTATGAAAGCCATTCACAAGGCATTCCACTCAGTTCTGATTTGTCCACCTCTATGCTTTCAAAATAAGGTCTGAATCTTCATGCCACTTAGACTGACTAAGCCCAATCCATTTCAAGGTCCCTGAGGTAATACAGTGATTCCAAAATGAAGTTTTAAAACTTTTCAATTCAATTTGCCTCCTTTTTGTTAGATTCCGTGACTGTAGAGGCCTGCAGTATCTGCTCACAACTCAAATGGAAGAAGTGAAGAAATTCCAGAAACTTGTGAGAGAGGCTGTGAAACATCTGGAAGGGCCCCCTTCCAGAAAGGTCATTGAGGCTGCCACCATCTGCCATCTGCGGCCTGTAAGGTTGCCACTAAACAAGTAGGTGTAAAAAGGTATTTTAGGGGCAAAATCTCTGAGGTCTCCATTGCTGGGATTACTATTAACATTTCTCCTAATATTGGGACAACCTTATAACTGGAGGAAAGCAATAATGTGTATATGTATAATCTTATTGGTGTTTTTTTAAAAAACAAAACAAATTAATATATTTTCTTCATATTAAAATTCTCATTAATCAGCTAATCTTTAACTGATTGGAAGAAACGTTCTTCCAGACTTTAGGAATTAATTTTACTTATGTTCTCATTGTAACATCTTGTATTCCAGCTGTGTCTTCTGCAAGGCTGATGAATTGTTCACAGAATATGAGTCAAAACTCTTCTCCCATACGTAAGTGCCTTTTCCCCCCCTGCCCATTTTTTTTTTTTTTTTTTTTGCACTTGTGATAAAAGCAAACGTTTTCTCCTAGATCTGAAAGCAGTTTGGCTGACAAAATTCACAAAAGGTGTGCCTGCCTTCTCTATTTTTCCTGACACTGAAACAGGGTTCCTTCTCTTTTAGAATTGCTTTGCCTCCACTGTGTGTAGCTCAGTGCCCTCTGTCACTGTATTCTTGCAAGAAGGGCTTGGTATTAGTTCTTTTTTTCTTTTCTTTGTTTAATAGCCACTACTATTTTCATGTGCATGTAACATCTCTTTTAAAAATATTAGATAGAAAATGATTTATTATGCCTAGAATCTTTAGTTTCACTCATATTCATACTGTCTTCACAAATAGTGAAAACTCTTAACACTTTTGCATTTCTGAAGTGTAAAAGGCCAGATGGCGATCTTTGAAGAAATGATAGAAGACGAGGAAGGCCTTGTCGATGACCGTTTGCCGACCACAAGCAGAGGTCTCTGGGCAGCAAGCGAAACGGAACGGTCCTTGAAAGCCATATTGTCCTTTGCCAAAGCTCACCGGATAGATCCCAAGGCAGTGGAAGAGGGCAGCATCTTCTTGGAACTCTTTGAAGCATGGAAAAAGGAGTATAAGGTACAACACCAAGAATAAACCTTGAAGAAATGTTTAGCATATAAGGAACATTTTGAATTGTAGTGTAGTGGCTAAGGTGTTGGACTGGGAGTTGGGAGATCCAGGTTCTAGTCCCCACTTGGCCATGGAAACCCACTGGATGACTTTGAGCCAGTCACAGACTCTCAGCCCAACCTACCTCACAGGGTTGTTGTCGTGAGGATAACATGGAGAGGAGGAGGATTATATATGCCGCCTTGGGTTCCTTGGAGGAAAAAAGGCGGGATATAAATGTAATAAATAAATAAAATAAATTGTTACTAGGCATATAGATAATTCTTGCATAATGGGCACCCATCAATTCATTTGTAAACCATCTTTGAACAAAAATGCATTTAAAGAGTTAGAATAAGAGCAATACTAAAGCAGCAATGTATAACAAGTATAACAACGTATCAAGGAGGGTCAACTGATAATGCATAGCAAATGTTACTGCAGCATTTAAAAACAGTTTATTTCATTTATACACCAGTAGGTGTATTCTTACTGATATATTGGCCTCTTTTTTGCTCATGTTTAAATCTTTTATTAAGTGGAGGATGGTTGTTGTTGTTGTTTTTTGTTTTTTTGTCACGCAGACAGCCAAACTACTGACACTAGTCAGCCACTGATGACATTAATATGCTTTTAGTACTAAAAGTTGGGAACAAATTGTCTCTTCTCATACAGTTGCTTTGAGGATACAGAAGGAGGCCTATTGCCAGTGATTAAAAATGACTGGACATTTATATCTTCCATCTGTTGAGTACTAATAATCTTTCACTTGTCCAGGGACTTAAAGATGTGAGAACAGTTCTACCTATATCCAGGCCTCAGGTTCTGTATTGCATGGCAGCAGCATTTACAATGAGACCACTGCTAGTGTGGATATCCTGTCATGTGGAATTTGGAGACAATAAGGTTCATTATTCCTCAAACAGTAGCTGTTTATTATTAAATGACCAGTGAAGTTCAGTTACTGAGTTGTAAAATAGAAATTCCCAACTTCATTCTCATCTGGGTTATGAACTAAGGTTGCAATTCCATGATCCTGGAAGGGCAGGCCCAGGGCCCTAGGGTGTTCAGAGCTTCCCTTCCAAGAGCAGAGAGGAAGGTCTGATCTTGAAGGTGAAGATGTGATATGGAAAGCCCCTTTTCAGCTGCTGTGGAAACCTCTGCGACCCTTGCTGTTCCAAGCTGTAGGTCTGGCAGTAGAAACGAAAGGGGAGGGGGGCAGTTTAGGGAAGGCTTCCCCTAGAATTGTGGGAAACGTATGTTGTCCCTGGACTTGGTGAACATAATTTCTTTTCCACTACAACCAATGGGCGGGAAATTGTAAAAGTAAAACAAACTGTCCCCAAAAGGGGGTGGGAAATAAAATAAAACAATGCTCCTCCCTCCCTTCTGCTCTACCTGCTTCAGCTCAGCTGGGCTTTGGTTAAGGTGGGTTTTCTGCCTTTAGATTTGCTACCCACCAGTTGGATTGCTGTTCCAGTAACTTTAAGAAAGATTATGTGACCCAGTACTGGTTTTGTATCTACAATTTGGGGATAATAGTTCTAGCCTACTTTACTTGCTTTTTGGAAGGACTGAGCTAATGTATGCATTAAGAGCACTAATATGCATAATCAGTTGTTCACTGGGATTTCCTCATATAGTTTGCTATGTTTTAAATTTTGTTACTTAAGTTTTTGTTAAGTTTTTGGAGGAGGGGCTTCTTGTGTTAAATCTTCAGAACCATTATTTGCAACCATAAATATGTTCGTTTTAGTGTGTGTGCTTAGTTTTGAAAGAGAAAGAAAAGAAATAAAGAAATAAAGAAAGAGCTGGCTTCACTCCTAGTTACAGTAGCATTTCTAGTTTACTGTAACTTCCCTGTGTACCTTTGTGGTGACAGATGTGCTTATATTGCACTTTACTTGTGTAGTTACAAAGGGAGAAGCTTAAGCTGTAATTTCCCATTAGACTTTCTGTCAAAATTGTTTTGAAATCCTTACAAGTGCTGAGAAGCAATATTTTTTAGTTAACCACAACCTACAGATCTGTTGCTGATCATTTTCTTTTATATTTTACTTTCAGCTGCTTCATGAATATTGGATGGTTCTGAGAGATCATGTGTCTGCCATTGATGAACTTGCCATGGCTACAGAACGGCTTAGAGTGCGTCATCCCGAAGAGCCAAAACCTAACCACCCTGTTCTTCACATAATTGAGCCTCACGAGGTGACAGTTTATTGTATCTGAAAAGCAATAGTGCTGCTTAGCAGTTGTCATTGAGATCTGCAATAGATGAATAATCAAAAATATGTCGTGTGATGTGTGACAAATGCTCTGCTGATTGCTGGAAGTCAGTTTGGGGTTGTGGGACAGGAGAAATTTCAGTAGCATAGATTTCTCCTCATTAGTTAACAATAATACTAGAGTTGATAGTTTGCACTGCAAACTCATCCTGAAAACTTGTAATGAAAACTATTGGTGAAGAGTAAAACTGGTTTTCCAGGTAGAACAAAATCGAGTGAAACTTTTGAATGACAAAGCAGTTGCCAAATCGCAGCTTCAGAAGAAACTGGGCCAGCTCCTTTACCTCACTAATTTAGAAAAGGTAAGTTTGACCTGCCCTATTTTCATTTTTACACTATTGTGGAACCTTCTAAATACACAGTAGACATGATTTTCTCATGTTACTTAGATAATTAAAAGGAAGTATTTGACTCTGAGTAATTAACTCTTGCATTGCATTATCCTCAAAGAGGCATTGGGAGCTGTTACAAGAATTTTTTTCCCTGAGGTTCTGCAGATCTCCCTCCATCTCATTTCTTTAATATGTCCAATATGGATTGAAAGGATGCATGACAGATGGACACTCATCTTTTTATACACTTGCAAGTGCTTCTTGCAGATGATTCAATAATTCCACCTATAAGCAACATCTCTTCCAGATTTTCATAGCTGTGAAAAAAATGTATTCCGTTTTTTAACTTCACATAATTGGAACTGTTTGCTGATTATAATGTTGCAAGCCACTCTAGTAAAAAGAAACAAAAACAAAATATGACTCTTCCTTAATTTCTGCTTTGTCATTTGTAGATTATAGGTGCAAAATTGGTTTCATTTTATTTTTCTATAACCTTCAGTACTACATGGCCAGCTGCTTTTAAGTTCAGAGGAATTTAAAAACCAGTTTGCAGGAAGGGAAGTGCTGCCTAAATAATAAAAAGGCAGAAATCCCATTGAGCTCATGCAAGCCCTTAGGTGCTAAAACTCTTTGAACTGCATTGTAAAGCCTTCCACAAGTCTAAATTATAATAAATTCAGTGGTTGCCCCATAGAAATTTGAATTTACAAAATCTCCAAGAATTAATTGAAAAGTGGCTTGTGATTTTCCACAAAAGCCATTAAAAACGGATCTTTAATTTTTTCTCTCTCTCTAATAAATTAATCTCTCATCCAACCTTGAGACTGATTTATAAATTAATTTCACTATTTTATAATTGTTTTGCAATTTCTGACAAAGCTTGGTTTGGATCCAAAGATGCATTAGTGGAAAAGTTGTGGTCATGGAACAGCTGTTTCCAGTCTAGCAGAAGAGACTGCATGAGAAAAATAACTTCAAATCCAGACAAGTGTTTTTCTGTTCACAGAAGCTCATTCCCATGAACTTTTTATAGCCTGCTAGAGTTGGTGAACACTATAGCTGGTATCTTCCTCATTCACTGTGTTTTTCATTTTGTAACATAACCCCCTTACATTTTGAGAAGTCTTCTGCTAAGTTGTATAAGAGTTCATGGAACAGCATTAATTCATTTTCTCCTTCCATTCATGGCCTTTGGATCCAAGCCCATTGCTTTCATTTTTTCAGGTATTGTTTTATGATATTGTATTATGACTTGGCGAAATATGCTTTAGAATTGTTCCAGCCTCAAATCATTTATAAGATTATTTTAAGTATTAAATAACTGTTGTTTCTTTAATATGTCCATAGTCTCAAGATAAAACAACTGGAGGAGTTAATCCAGAGCCCTGTCCAATTTGTGCACGGCAACTGGGAAAACAGGTAAAAGTTCAATTATGGATTTTTCTGTAGAACTCTTAGTTCATTGTTGGCATTCTTGAAATAGGTTTCTTTATCCATAATTAACTTGTATACAATCTCAAAACTGTATTTATGAATCAGTAATTCTTGAAACCTATGGCATATATGATGACAATTTTGTATGCATGCTAATGTTTTCAATTGGACCATACAATTGTAGAATTTAGTAATGGGTATACAATCCAGCTTCTTGAGAATCTCAGATTTCATATTTTAAAAGTAAGTTTCTAGCCTTTAAGGCTAAAACTCACACATCATTTTACAATATAAAATTCCAGGGATTATAATTCTTTGTCCTCTCCTTTGATTATCATGAGTAAAAAGCAAAGTAAGCAATAGTGTGCAAATGTGAATAATTCAGCTCTTGGTGCAGAAATGTTTTGGTCTTGTATGCAAAATCCCTCATTCTGATACATATATTTTCCCATGAGTCCATTCAGTGACAAGTATTAGTTTGCCATGAAGCAGGCATGGAATTCCAGGAACTGTATCTTAGTCATTTCATAATACTTCTAATGTGATACCTCAGTTTGAGTATGGGCCACGGTCAATAAGCACTTGACCACATGTTCACTCTGCTCACTTAATTTGGAAATGGCTTATGTATGTATCTTTGAGCAGTAAATGACCTCATATGCCCAACAGCCAACCTTTTTTCTAAAACTCCTAAAAAGGATGTGTCTGCAAAGGGCTCTTTTTCAGGGAACCAGTGCACTCATTCATCACATGCCACAAGTATTCAGAGGTGACCTTGCACTTTTTTCCCATTCCTTTGCACGTGGGGGTGGGGAGTATGGTCTGGCAAGCCTAGGTGAAAAGAGACAGGCAAGAAGCACATGTAAGAATGTGGAAGCCACCAGAAATGGACAGACTGAGACATAAGAGAAGGTGTTTGGGAACACAAGGAGTTACAAGTATCTACAATATTTTCAAGTTTTCTTCAGTGATAAGTGTGAAACCTTAAAAAAAAGATGAGGTTTTCCTGATTACTCCAGACTTGACGTTGCTAGGAAGATTAGGAAGCATTCCATTTATCTTCTTCTATTTTTATAGAATGATGCCTTTAGAATCTTTAACAAACAATGTGTACACTTCTAAAGCCAGCAGTGTAAATGAATTTCACTATATTTACTATATTTTACTATATTGCATGTTGTTATAATTTCAAGGTCAAAGATGATACACTCACTTGCTCTTATTTTTCTCTGTATAGTGGGCAGTGTTAACGTGCGGACATTGTTTCTGCAATGAGTGCATAGCTATTATTATAGAACAGTACAGTGTTGGCACTCGTAGAAGTTCCATAAAGTGTGCCATCTGCAGGCAGACAACATCACATAAAGAAATCTCCTATGTCTTCACTGCAGAGACAGCAAACCAAGAGGATGATATACCTGTGAAGGTAAACTGCTATACATACATATGGGTACTTTTTTATATATTGATGCAAATTCCTAATTATCCCTTCAGAGTATTTACATTTTCCTTACCTGAAAGCATGTTTAGTGGAATCAATATTTATTTATTTATTCATTACATTAATAGGCCTTCCAGAGCATTTTTTGTCAAAACGTATCACTGATGCATAGAAAGCACTGTAGATTTCCTATGATGTCACACTGATTCTTAAAAATAAGGGCTGTGATTCAGCCAAAGTTAAGCACTTCTGTATCTCAGTGTGCTGTTATAGTGCACATACTGAACCTTCCCACATTTAACTCTCACATCAAACCTTCAGCAGGACTTAAAAAGTGCTTATCATTGTCTGAATCAGGCTCATGGGTAAAACTGCATAATATTTTTTTTAGAGGCACTAAGCATCTCAGACGTTATAACATTAGAATTCTTACACTCTTTCCTCATTTCATACTAGATACCATCTACCTTGTCTTCCTTGATGCTTATCATCATCCTTCTTCTTTGTATTGTGATCATTTATCACAACACAATTTATTATTTACTTAATAGATTTATATACCTACTACTATATTTAAAAATATCTCTGAGCGATTTACTAAGAAAATACATTAGGCAGGATCCAGTTGTGGCTTTCTGCAAACTTCCATAGGTCTTGCGGCGTTCTGCCAAATCTTTCCATTGTGCAACTTCATTTGCACAAACATAACTTTATTTGGATTTTCCTATTGTGCATAATTTGGAGCCTACTTTCTGCTACCACAATGGCATTTGCAGGAATGGAATGGCACAGTTAGATAAAAACATTAAAACAAAGAATTACATTAACATTAATGTTTAAACATTAAAACAAAGTACCATAATTGTGGGACTTCATACAACAAAATGTCAGTTAGGCAATCACAGCCATAATAGATACATTTGTGTGCCTACCTAAATGTTGCTTCCTACATAACAACTCACTAAAATTTGGAAATGATTGAATTACTGATACACTTGTTCTTTATCTGATAGCACCTTAGCAAATGATGCTACCAAACAGTGAAAGTCAGGATTTATAAAACATAATCTAATTGAATCAGAAACATCCATAATTCCACTCAGATTTGGCATTCTGACTGGAAGAAAACAGAACAAACCCCTTTAAATCAGTGAGTTTATGTTTTATAAGTAAAGGAAATTTGCTGATGAATTGGGATTTGTGTAGTTTATAATTCATTAGACAGCAAAAGTTACTGATAAATATGATGCCTATAGGATATGTTTACATTTATATAATGTATTTAGTGTGTAAGGAAGCCACGTATTTAACATTTGAGAAGTTGTTTGCAAATCCATTAATTTTTATAAATAACTTTAAAATGGGAGATTTCTTGAGGGCCAATTTTGGAAAATGTCACTATATATGTGTGTAGCGCACAGTTTTAATGTATGATTTTAATCTGACCTGCACTATATAAATGATAGATAATTTAAATTTTCTTATTTTCCAAAGGGAAGTCACTCCACTAAAGTAGAAGCTGTGGTCAGAACTCTAAAGAAAATCCAGTTTAAAGATCCAGGCGCCAAATCCCTAGTTTTTTCAACGGTATTTCTAAAACGTTTTAATCTAAAATATACATTGTGTGAGAGGTGTAGTGTGACTGGGGGGCTGTCTAAACTCTTTAAAAGCCCCACGGTGGCTGTGTGGTGCTGCTGCATCGGTTATATGATGCAGCAGCCACCATGGGGCTTTCCTACGAAGGTGCAAATAGAAAAAGTCAAGAACTTACCCCGACTTTTTTGGCTGCAGTGAAGCAAATATGGCCTTTCTGCCAACTAACCTCACTCCAGCTTCGCTGCAGAGGTGTTCCTTGGCTGAAGGTGACCTCTGATTTGTTTGCTAGAAATCAGGATGACGGTGCGGGGAAGAGGCGGAGCAGCTCCAATACCCAGGTGACTGCCACAAACCCTTGCGCTCCCTCCTGGAGTGGGAATTTCCCAGTGCCACCCTGCAGGACCAAACCATAGGGTTTAGGGGGAATGTAGCACCATCAAGGCAGCCCCTGGATTACTGAGTGTTGGGATGCATTATTGTGTGAGAGGTGTTGTGTGACTGGATTACTGAGTGCTGACATGAATAATTGGGATAATTTTAATTCAAACTGAAATTAGGATTCATTCTTTGGCTTGATTGATACCTCCTTTGGATGTTAGGAACAAGCTCGCTTAGCTGTTGTAACGAATACTTTCTTGTGTGTAATACGGAAATGTCTTCCCCCTTTTATTTTGTAGTGGCAAGATGTGCTGGATATCATTGCAAAAGCTCTAGATGATAACAGCATGGAATTCTCTCAGATCAACGGAATTAACAAATTTCAGGTATGTGACTGCAGCAAGTCACTGTTAATTACGGCATCCTTTGTCTTTGCTTTCCCTTGAAAACGATATAATGGCAATAGAGAAGTCTGCCAAAACATTTTGTATTTGAGCTGATGAAGTGACTTCTATTTCTAAAATGACAGAGTACTGGAAGTAAAAACAAAAAGACTTAAACTGATAGAGAGCTGCAGCTGGAGTCTTAGAACTAGCACATAGCACATGCTCTCTGTTAATTCCATGTAAGCAAGGCTTTTAATGGCCAACTTGAATGGCTTTCAAAAAGGGTTAGACAAATGCATGGAGGTTAAGGCTATCAATAACTACTAGTCACGATGGCTGTATACTACCCTCTAATAACAGTTGCCAGTTGCTGCTGGCGAGAAGTAGGGTGCTATAGTACTCCTGTCCTGCTTGTGGGCATCCCGTGAGCATCTGGACGTGCACCTAACATGCTGAACTAGATTGGCCTTTGGTTGATCTAGTATAGCTGCTCTTATGTTCTTATATAATTTACCTCAGGCTAACCCTAACCCTATCCCCACAAATTGTGCCTGGACCAAGCACGAGATGAGAAGCCGCCAGCGACTTTAATCCCTGATGGCATTAGAGGAAAAGGATGCTAAACCAGGAGGCAATACTATCAGAGGGAGGAGTGGATAATACCAGGCTCCTTTCTGTCATACCTAAATTGAGGTGTATACCTCCCTCTCTCTCTCCCTCCCTCCCTTCCCCCCTCTCTCTCTCTGGCATGCATGCGTGGCACCAATGCTTATTGAGTTCTAATTAATTGTATTGATTTTAGTTAGACTACTGTCTGCTCTGCAGAGAAAGGCAGGATATACATTAATTATAAATCAATCAAATTAAAGCTCTGAGCACTTTAGGAGCCATTTTTTGTCTGAAATGGGATAGAAATATAATCCCCTTTTTTTCATTGGCAATAAAGTTAACTATGGCTATGGTTGTCCAGGGGTTATCCATTACTCAGGGTTTCAAATGGGGTAATTTGATTAACATTTACTACAGTTAATGATGCTGACAAATTGGTTAATCACAGTTTAAGTGAGAAGGGAGAATTTCTCCAGGGCTGCAGAGCTGGGATTTATGAACCATGGTTAACCTGGAGTGATTACTATATGTGCATTAGCCCTAAGAATTCTGGAGCTCTGCCTGACCTATTACCTCTTGGTTGGGCCTGTTCTGTGTAGGTGAAGGATTTAGAATTCAGTGTTACTAGTCTGTTATATTTCACTGCAGTTGAACTTCCTCTTGGAGGTGGTGACTTTGCATATTTTTTTCAATACACACCATTGAAATGTATATTTGGCTTTTAGGAAAATCTCTCTGCATTTAAATACGATTCCAAAATCAACATATTGCTGTTGCCCCTCCATACCGGCTCCAATGGATTAAACATCATTGAGGCAACGCAGGTCCTTCTGGTGGAGCCCATATTGAATCCAGCACATGAGCTACAGGCCATTGGCAGAGTCCACCGTATCGGACAAACTAAGTAAGTTCCAAAAGTGCCATGGGCATTGGCTTGGCTAACCTGATCGAACCACTGTAGAGAATGGCAATGGGTTGAGAGTAAGTGGCAGGTTAGTAGGAAGAGGACTGGCTTGGAGATTTCAGAGGGGAAGCTTTCAGACTTAATGCTGCTATAGCTCCCTTTGCCCTGTTTTTCTATGCATGTGTGGATGGTTTACAATATAAAAGAAGCTTGATGGACTTGGAAACTTCCTGCTTAAAATGCAGTGAAAGCGTAGGAAGTTGACATTTTGGAAACACCCATGTTATCAGGGTCTGTTTAACTGTTCTGTTAAGTGTGTTGGAAGTGGAGGGACTAGAAATCCTGTGATGAATCTTCTCAGATTCCTATTGGACGTAATAATCTTATGTAGTGCAAGTAATAATCTTACGTAGCACAATTACCTAGGGAGGTTGTGGGCTCTCCCACACTAGAGGCATTCAAGAGGCAGCTGGACAGCCATCTGTCAGGAATGCTTTAAGGTGGATTCCTTCATTGAGCAGGGGGTTGGACTCAGTGGGCTTATAGGCCCCTTCCAACTCTACTATTCTATGTTTCTAAGTATGTTTCATTGGCAGTTTTTGTACTTACTTCATTTTTCTATCTATGAAGAGGTGAGGGAAGGGGGTGTTATTAGCTAACAGGGTATCTTTTAGTAACAATGTTAATACCCCACATCTAAAAGCCACCTTCACCAGACATTGACCTAGGTTCAGATTACACGCCATGGTTAGTCATGGGTTATTTAAACCATGATGAGCTGCGGGACCCATGGCACCTTGCTGCATATCCAACTGCTGGAGGGTCGGGGTTGTCATGTCACACATAGTTAGTAAGCATGGGTTATGTAAGGGTTAAATAACCCTTGTATAACCCTAAAAAAGATCATGGGTTATTTAACACTTGCACAGCCCACCCGCAGGTTTGCATGACATGACAACTTCCAAGTGGAGGTTGCATATTCAAAATGGTGGCCACATGTGCCACAGCCACACTGTGGGTTAAATAACCCACAGTGGATTGTCACGTTGTGTGACCAGCCCCAGGACTACTTAGTCTTGTGAAATGAAATAGCTTGAAACTCCCCTTCACTGTTTCCGATCATTAAAAGTGTTTGCTTTTTCTATAACCAAATGTTTGTGAACCGCCCAGAGAGCTTCGGCTATTGGATGGTATAAAAATGTAATAAATAAATAAATGTTTCCTTAAATAGTTTTCCTAAAGCTACATTGGATCATAACCTCTTCTGGTTACGATCCAACAGTTCCCTATCAGGTGCACACCCGACCAGCCCTGCCAGCAGTGGCGATGTAGCGCTTCTGGGGGCAAACCCCCAAATGACCGGAAGGCACAACCTGCCCCTTCCAGAAACCTTCATTTCCGATCATTTGGGGTCTTGCCTCCAGAAGCGCTACATTGCTGCCGCCAGTGGTAGAAGCCGTGTGCATGCTGGGATCTGTGGTGCTGGCTGCCAGCAGTAGGGGGGCACCATTGGATCCTACCCTCAGAAACATAAGTGTTGATATATAGATAGATAGATAGATAGATAGATAGAGATAGATAGATAGATAGATAGATAGATAGATAGATAGATAGATAGATAGCTTTTGGAACTGATAAACAATCAGTAGTAGTAAGGCTGTAATGCTAAACTTCCCCAATTAGGGAGAAAGATATACTTCTAGGGAATAGCATTATCCTTTAAGTACGTATAACAATCTGTGTTTTTTTAGAATTTTTTTTAAAAAATTCTTTTTTAAAATTCAGGCCCACCATTGTTCATAGATTCTTAATAAAAGCAACAATAGAAGAAAGAATGCAGACAATGATGAAAACTGTAGAAAGAAGGTAAGTAAAACCTGGCTTATCTATGTGGCTTGGGCAATACTACACTTTTCAGGTAATTGGCATTCACGTGTTCAAGTGGAATTATACAAAATATAAAAATACTTGGACTGCAATCCTATACACACTTACCTAGGGGTAAGTCCCATTTAACTCAGTGGGATTTACATCTGAGTAGACAGGAATAGAATCTATTAGAAACCATAAAATGTAAACAACAAAAAACATTATGGTGTGAAATGGGGAATAGTACTAGTTCTGGTCTGCATTCTACACAACTCCCAATTGTGAAATCAGGTAATTATACTGGCTGCATGAATTTGCTTGATGCAGAAAGAAACTCATTTTCCACAAGTATAATAAAACCGATTGAAGAGTTGGGGAAATGAAATCCCTACACGAAAAGAGTTACCTTGAAAAGCAAATGTTTGAATCCCATTCAGCAGATGACTAATAGTTGCACACTTACTTTGCTATAAACTGATAATTTGGAAAGGCCCCTATGGTTCACCCTTCTGGTTATTTTGTATTTGTATATATTTTGAATTGGTCATCAGGCTATTGAAACCCAAAGTCATTTTGTACAAACCATTTTTGTGCTTGTGAAACCAAATTGAAAAAAAGAATTTACTTTGAATTTTTGTACGATGAACCAATTGTCTGAACTGTTGTGAGCCCAGATTGCCAGCTAGCATGTAAGGCAGGGTGCTCAGGCTCTCTGAGCATTTGCTTATGGTGAAGAACTAATCACATACTCCCTTGACCAAGGTCAAATTGGCATCTTCTTGGGCAGATCAATCATACAGTTCCTTAAAGAGCATCCTAAGGACCATAGAATATGGTGGATCCCCCCTCCCAAGGATGCAGACACTACTATGACCTCAGGAGGAAAAATCCAAGATCGGATCCTCCCTACCCTCTCATAGCCTAAAATTTTGTATCAAATCTGGAAATGCCTTATAATTCTGTGAACTGTATTTGTTCAGAAATTAGTTCACAATTCCGAAGGTAAACATAAATGTGTCGTTGCAACCTCATTTTGGAAGCTTCCCCCTTCCCCCAGTAATGGTTAGTACTCTTTTATAAAACAAGTGATGTCCTTGAGGGACCCTACAGTAAGAAATTGTTTTGTACAGTTTCTTTTGTGATCAACTCAGGTATGAGCTTTGTTTCTCATGACAATATCCAACAACGTCTATGCACCAGTGGGACCCAGTGCCAATACAACAGGAAGCTTCCAGAAGAAACTGGAAACAAGCCAAAGTGCTTGTTTCTGGAACAGAACAGGTCAGCAGAGCTCACAGATTCCTATTCCAGAACCTAGTGGTTTGGCTCATTTCTGGGCTGACTCTAGGAAATGCTGGCTTCCAGTTGCACTGGCAGGCGATGTTGCTGGCACAGCGCAATCAGCAGAGATAAAGACCCAGCACTGATCCAGTCTTTTTGCTGATGGTTTCCCTTCCCCCACCCTTATTTTTCTCTCTTTCTGAAGCCACTCTAGTTCTTCCATGAAGCATTCAGAGGCCTCTGTGTTAACAGTAGCTGATTTGGCAGACCTTTTCTCAGAGGAAACCGAAGAACTTGAATGAAGCAGTGCATTTTGGACTCACTGAGGTCAGAAGGGGCCATAACCTACTTTTTTTCTAAGCCAGTGTACAAAATCAGGTAATTATTCTGAAATTCCTGTAGATGTCACCAAACACCCACCCTTATTTAGGGCCGTATGAATTGGTAAGTATTTTAAACAGCTTCCACTAGATTCTGTGGCTGTGGTTACTTCAGCACGTTATTTCTGTTAATAAAGAAGAGCAGTTGCACTTTACACAAACATTACACAAACTATGGCTTTGTACTTCCAAAGAACACGAGCATCCTAATCCAGCTTTTGTTGTGCATAAAAATGCCTATGTGACTACTTGCACCAGAATGTGGATGTGCATCCCATGGAAAGCAATGAAGCGTGGACAGACAGCATTCATATTTAGTCACACATCTGATTTATGCCTAAAGTTCTGAATCCAACAAGAGACTGCCTGAATCTCCTTTGCTGGATCAAGGTGTTCAACTAGACTTTGAGGAGAGGAGTGTTGCATGGCAGAGAAGGGTATAAAAATCATGAACCGATTATTTTGCCTCCGTTTTATTTCTAGAATTAATTATTGACCTATTAATTATTTAAAAGGTTCCTGAATAAGCAAATCTTTTTCAAAAAGGGCTTCTACTGGTGCCGCAATTTTATCATGCAAGTAAAGTTTTATCAGTTAACACTTAAGTACTAATTTTTAGAAACCACTTTGGCATTTGTAATAATTTTCTAGGTATTTATGTTGTGATAGTACATTGTAGAAATTGGATTTTTTTTGCTTGTTTATATTTAAATGTTTGCTGTTAGCGTCTTCTGTTTTCTTGATAAATTATGTCTTTTGTATGACCTTTTTTCTTGAAATTATAGCTCAAAATATCTGTTAGACAGATTTTTAAAGATTCTTAAAACTGTATTGTTTAACATTTGGATTCTGTTATCCTATTAAAGTGGTAAACCTTCCCATTGTTCATAGTCATTTGATGTTTGTATGATCAAATTATGACCCATTCATTTTACTTATTAAACAGAATTATTCCATTATATTAAATTTTATTACCAAAATACTAGCTGTTACTATTAATGTTTTTTTTAAAAAAATGCCCAAACACTAGTCATTAAATTAAATTCACTGATATTCAATATTATATTCTTAGAGAACACAAATGTCTGCATGGAATAATCTTAAGATAAACTTTTTAACAGTATATCTTAACAAAGAGGGTGGGATGCATATCTGAAACTTCATCTAAGGTGTGGAAAACTGACATTTTAATTTTCAGTCTTGTCTAATACAATTTATTAATGTATTTATTATTTATATTTATGTATTAATTTTCACTTACTGTCAAATATATTGGAGGCCTGTTACTAGGCAAAAAGGCGGGATATCAGTTTCTTAAATAAAGAAAATGGAACCAATACCTACCATCACCACAGTGGAATATTTTTACATTAGTACTTAGACCTAATTTCATTTTCCTGCAAGTAGCACGAACAAAGCCAAATATTGTAGCTAAATACATTTGCAACAAAGTATGAATATATAACCTTAAAACTCTTGAAATTGATTCCATGGAGTTGGGGATTGTGAGAACAGTAGCAGGTATGAATCTTCACTTGGCTTTGTTTTCCTTTCTCCAGAAAGAGAGTCAGTTAGCAAGGGAATATTGGAAATGCCCAAAGAAGGAGAAAAAGGCCCTGATATAACTGATATAACTGAGGTGCGTGCTTTTAGGATTAGGAATATTGATCGCCCTTGTATCTCAGTTAGCCCTGTAAGAAAAATTGTGAGTGGATTTTCTGCACTTTAAAACACATACATGTATAGTGATCCCTGTAAAATAGGAATAAGTGACTAATTCATGGGGTTGCTGGGAAGACAAAAATTAGATTGGACGTCAGTTTGTCATCTCTTGCACTAACAAAGCAGTTTTTAAGCTTCCCAAAGTAGAATGTTTGGAATTTATTCTGAGATTTTTGATCATCATTGCCCTTTGTTTAGTGTTAGATTAGAAGTTCCCAGGGACTCAGCATCTTGCTAGAGCTAGAGATTGCATTTACTGGGGTCATGGGTATAACTATACTTAAACTCCTCACATGTCCTTTAAGGATTTTAAATATCCAGTTTGATTTTTTTTTAAATGTTCCTTTCTAAAATGGTTTCAGATAAGGCAAATATCTGTGCCAAAAAGTTGAGAGGGGTGGGGTCTTTCTCCATTATACAAGTAAGCAGAATACATGCTTGTTTCTGAATTGTCTATAAACTCCAAGCTTCTGGGAGTTTCTACCGTTTCAGGCAGTCTGAAGACTTGGCCTGCAAAGCATCTCTGTCAGTACACCCAGCTTTTTTCTTCCTTTTTTGGTTGCCTGGAACATAAAAGTTGTTTACGAGAGTGGTCATGTACTATAAACGGAGGCTAAAGAAATCCCACGCTGCGGGTAAAAGGAAGCCAAGGAAATTACTTGCTTTTTTTCTCTCTCTCTCGTTTGCTCAGTCTGACAAAAAGAGTGTGTCTGGTCAATGACATTAGGGCAGATGAGTCACAATCTATAAATTGTTTGCAATGAAAAGTGCATTTTAGAACTAACATTGTAGAACAGCCAAGGCACTTTTGAGAAAAGTTCTTAGCAAAGCAACACTATTCTGGGAATTTCTGTCCTGCTCTTAAAAGCCAGCTGAGCTTCAATATAGTGAACAATGCCAACCGGCTGCTCATATCAGTTGAATAGAAAATGTTGCAGTTTGTCACCCTTACAATGTCTATACAAACTGCTACATAACAAACTGCTACATGTTTGTTCAAGCGGACTCCTTGGCCTGGCCACAGCATCTCCCAGAAAAGCCTCTCTTTGGGGTAGGTGGACCCTCAGCAAAGACCTGAGGTGTGGAGGCAGGGGATCCAAGGATTTCAGGAGGAGGCAGCTTGCACGAATGGGAGCTTTGAAAAGTTTCTTGGAAGGTGCTTAGGCTCAAAGATGGAAGTCTCCAATGGGAAAGAGGGCCAAATGTAACAAGGCACAGGGATCTATGAGTGGATCTTCTGACACCTTTGTCAACGCTTAAAAGCACACCACCACCTTTGGGTGGGAGTCATGATAATGGATGAAGGTGTTTTAACCCTTTTCATGCCATTTCCTTGCTGGAATTTGACAAACTCGAAATATACATGTTTCTTGCTGAACGTGTGCTAATCAAGAGTTGTTGGTCTCAACTTTATCTGTACAACCTCAAGTTTGTCTCTGTATATTTTGCTTCATGTGTATCTTCCCATTGGACTCGGGGATAGAGTAGTCCAGCAGCCTGAAGACCATTGACTGTGAGAATGTACTGTCTTTTCCAGGAGATGGTATTATCAGGAAGAGTTGGTGATGGTGTATCTTATGGATTGCAACAGGATACGTGGAGGAAGCTAACTTTGGCTTCCAAGCCATATTTAATTTATTCCATTAAATTGACTTTACCTAGCACCCTGAAAAACATAGAGGCTATGAAGGACTTAATTTTTATTTTTTAGAATTCAATAATGAAGGGTATACTTTGGTTCCAAAGTTCAGCTTAGAGCCATGGTTCCTGGGAACAGCGCTTCTGTTATCAACTTTGTAACCTAGTTACTGTGAATGTAATGTCTGGAGTCGCTATTCTTTGCTAGGTTAACTGAGGGATTGCTTCTGCTCACAAAAGGAGGAAGTTTGCCTAGATTAAAACACAAACAAGGCGTTTAATTCTTCCTTTTCCCAATTGAATTAGGAGCATGTTGCTACTCCCGCAAGTGAAGACTGGAGCCAGAGAAATTTGACCATTTCTCTTCCAGTGTTTCTTTGAGTACCATGAGATATGAGCAGTGCAAGCAATTCTAACATACATTTGTTGACCATCGGGCCAAATGCAGCCCTCGATTTGGGCCAGGCCATTTAGATTGGCCTAGAGTTATGAGCCAAACTAAATGTGATATTGAATGTGCTTCTGTATTTTAAGATGCACATTTTAAAAATGCAGACAGCTGTACTGGCAGGACCGAAGCAGAATCGGGATCAGAGCAGGCAGGCAGGAAGCGAGGTTAATGCTTCAACTCCCTGCCCTGACCCCAGCAAATTATCTTCTCCACCCCTGGGACACTTCTATCTGCATAATGCTTCTGAAAAAAAATGATCAGCTAGTTGAAGGGATTTTCTTCCTGATTCTTCTGTATTAACACATATCCCCTCTCCTGTATACTACAGTGTTTCTTAAATTGTTCGACTAGTTCCAATTCCTGCAGCCTCCCAACTCCCCAGGGCAGCAAGTTTTACAGCCCAATCTTATACATGTGGACTCAGAAGTACCCATTGAGATCGATGGAGTTTATTCCCAAGTAAGTGTTCATGGCAGTACAGCCTTAATGGAATATTTATTAGGGTTTGTATACTGCTGTTTGTTAATGTAAGCAAGAAGGAGAGTTAAATCTTGAGCAAATGCCAAAACATTAGGGCTCACTCTGATTTGGCTAGCTACCTGCTTTATTTGTCTAATTTGTAAATTGACCGTTGGTTCATAGGCCAGTAACTAGTGCTGCCTGTGCAATACAATACAAATTCATTTGTGTAGCAAAAGCCATTACAAAAAACAGGACACAGAAACAAAAGTAAAATACACATCAGTTTAAAATAATGTTAAAACCCGTAATGGCTTACTCATCAATACAGATGAGTTTATCGCAAATTTCTCTCCTTAAAATTGCTGCTCTGAAGGCAAACTGGGCCACCTTTTCAGAAACCTGGTGCAATCTGAACCCACTGCCAGTGTGGCAGGAAGCTAGCACTTCCTAAGACAACCAGAAATGAGCTGAAATGCTCATGTCTGTTGTTGTTGTTGTTGTTGTTGTTGTTGTTATTATTATTATTATTATTATTATTATTATTATTATTATTATTATTTTATATAGCACCATCAATGTACATGGTGCTGTACAGATTACACAGTAAATAGCAAGACCCTGCCGCATAGGCTTACAATCTAATAAAGTTGTAGTAAACAATAAGGAGGGAAAGAGAATGCAAACAGGCACAGGGAAGATGGAACAAATCAGTGGAGAGTCCTGCTAGCTCTGCTGTTTTGTCCCATTCCAGAAACAAGCATCTCTGCTCATTCCCAGGGTTGCTCTAGGAACACTCATTTTTCAGAAGTCAAATGTATTTATTTATTACATTTATATACCGCCCCATAGCCAAAGCTCTCTGGGCACTTTACAAAAGTTCAAAACAGTAAACATTAAATAAATATACAAAATTTAAAACCATCAAAAACATAAGAACAACAGTATAAAAACAACATCCATTTAAAGCAACAGAAGCCAAACTGGTGAGAATGAAGGAAAAATAACTTGTACAAGTACAAGGGAGAGGTGGGTTTTGAGCTCCAAAACAAAAACTGCTCTTTAGAACACAAATGAAGATGGCATTTGGGCGGGGTGCAGCTTTGCAGGTTCCAATTAATTTTGTTTAATTAAAGTAGTCTTATTAAAATAAAAACCAGGAGGGTCAGGGCACCTGGCAGGCATTGCACTTGAAATCAGACAAGTTCTTCTGGGCTGTCAAAACCATTATGTAATGGATTTGACACATATTTTGAACATCACCATTAGCCTGCAGAACTCATATGCTAAAGGAAATTATTCTTGGACGGTTTGCCCTTGAGTAGTTCAACTGAAATCAATTTTTTCAACAACAAAATCTGGCTTGCAAACCCAGCAGAATTGTTGGCTCTTTTCTTTAAACAGCTGACCTCCACAACCACCCTTTTCCAACTGCCAGATGACCAACTCCTCCAGAGACCTCCGATTCAAAAGCTATTTGTCTTGAAGTGTTGGGCTCACACAACTAGTTTCAATGTTCTTCAGACTCTGGTGGATAGTGTGACCATCATTCTCTATTGATTACACTTCCCAAATCCTCAAATCTCATAACCTTGCCCTGGGTGAAAGCTTGCCCACTAACACTCATTAGCACAGGACCCCCAAAGTTGGTAAGAATCTGTACCATTCCACTGTCAGCAACAGACAATTCAAAAAGCAGCTTAGCAACTCTAGACAAACAATCCTGTATTATATTGGGCCCATTAAATCTTTAAGGTTTTTTTCCCCATGCTCTACGTACAGCGCTAGCTATTGTGTTTCTCAAATGAAATCCTTTCCATAGAAATAGGTGGGGTCATTGTCTGAAAAGAATGGAAGATATCGACTTGAGTGTGTGTATTGTTTCAGGTTAATGGTGTGATTTTGAAAATGGTGCTTTTGACTTTCAGCAAATTTTTGCCTCTTTTTAGAGGAGCCATTTATTACTTTGCCCATTTAAACAAATTATGCCCCCCAAAATTGCCATTCATATGATGTCTTCTTTAAGGATAATGTCAGTGACGCTTTTTAGTGTATTTGATTTTTTGCTCCTTCATTCCCAGGGCAAAAAGAAAGGAGTTGTAAATCAATTCCTGCCCCTCTGTAGAAAGCCGAATGGAAGGATATAAAACGCCAAGGAGGAGAATCCAAAGGGGTGGAGTGAGGTGACGGAGGTGCTCCTTCCCCCGGATAAAAGGCATGCTAAGCTGCTGCTATAGTAAAAGACAAAAATGTGGGGAGGGGGGAAAGGGGGTTTCTTCTTGGGGGAATTAAGCTCTGAAATAGGTAGTGCTTTTGGCATGAGTAATCATGGTCTCCACTGGCTATCTCTGTGGAATCCTATTGTTGGACCTGGGACACCCTTGTGGCATTCATTGCTGGGAACAAGTTTAGGAGGGGGGAAAAACACCACATGGGAAAAGCTGGGAAGCACCCTTTACGCTTCACACAGATCCCCAACCCTCGGCCAAGGAATCAGGTTGAAAGGGCTAGAGGTCTCGGTCCAAGGGGCGTTTCCTGGCTGGTGCTCTTTGAGAGAACTCCAGTTTTGATGGCATCTCGCAAACTGCCTTTCTCTGCTCTCCTCGCAGCTTCTCTGCTGATGGCTTCAAGTGGGACCAATGCTGGGGAGGGTGAGTTCTCTGAACAAGACTTGACTCTGATGCCCTTTCTAAACCTTCTGGTATTGGCCTGATGCTAAATTTGGTTTGTTTTGTTCTCTCTCTAGAAAAAATGCAAATGTATTATCAAAACAACTTTCAGAACAGAATCTATGGCATACAAATTCTTAGATGTTGCGGCAAAAATTCCTGTACAGTCACTTTTTTCTATTGAATCATTATTAATATCTAATGTCATACATCCTCCCCTATAGAGACCTGGGTTCTTTATGAAAAGCACTCTAACTCAATTTAAGGGGCACAAGGATGCATGAATTGGTCTCTATCTGAATTACAGTCCTGACGCTAATTTTCTGTTGTTTGGCTGAACTTTATTTTAAATTTGAAGATTAGTTAAGCTGGTTTGTATGCATCTGGTGGTTTTGTAATAAATATGTGTACTACTGCTTCCTTGTGACAGGAAGTAATTCGGAGTCTACACTACCACCTTTGTTACTGTTTTAGAAAGGTGGGTTACAGAAATAATAACCCATTCTCAGATTGTCTTTTCTGAAAATACTGAGTGTTGAAGTCCAATGGGCATTTATTTTTGTAATATCACTTCTGTCTAGCTAGCTTTTTAAAATACCAATATACATCTGTTATAATAAAATACAATTTAAGTCTTGTGTGTGGATTATTGGATGTCCTCAGTTTTTAATAATAGCATTCCAATTTGAGAGACAAGATATTTGTGAGACACTCTTTTGATCCAAATTTTCCAGGTATAAGGGAATACAAACATTCAAACTTCTTTGAGAAACCAGGATAAAGCAAAAGATACTACTGTGAATTAAAGATACAATTTCCTCTAGTAATTTTTCTTTGCCAGTTCCATTCCTTATCAGTCTTACGGGTTGGATCTAGACTAAGGCTACAATCCTGTAATATCCCTTACCTTGGGATGAAGCCCCATTTAACTCAATTGAACTGAGTATAGGATTGAATATAGGATCATGTATTGATTTGTGCTGTAAGTTAGTTGAACTTGCATCTCATTGATATTAATGGGACAATTTATTTATGACTCAAATCCCATAGATTTCAGTGAAACATAAATTAGACTATCTTAGTTAGATTTCAACACCATGTGTTTGCTTGTTTTTAAAATCCTGAATACTTACGGGGGTAGGAGAGATGCTGAGGAAATGTAATACTGTATGTGAACCACCCAGAGAGCTTTGGTGAATGGTCAGTATAGAAAAGTAATGAATGAATAAATAATTGTTTAAACTGTCCCTCTTTTATGTATTCTGTGAATAGAAAACACAATTAACTGTTAGGAAACAGAGAGCTTAATGGAGTAATTCGAAGCATAAAGCAGTATAAAATTTAAAGCAGTATAGGAGTGAAAAATTTAGAAGTCCAAACCAGGAGAGGGGGGCAGGTGTCTAAAGCATTTTCAGCTGAATTGCTAAAGTTAGATATAAATAAGTCATCAATAACAGTACAAAATAGAAATAAAACCACAGCCATCAAAATCCAAAAGTATAATTCAGGGTGCCATCTGATGCATATTTAGGTGGGGGGGAGTCCTACAATTCCCAGCATTCCCCATCCCGCATGGCTGGGTGAGAAATACTGGGAATTATAGGACTTTTTTCTGTCTAAACATGCATAGGATTGCATCCTGAATTATTATAATTTTCATCCTGTGCACTCTCTACCAGCAGGACAATGTAAGAGTTGTGAACCGCCCAGAGAGCTTCGGCTATTGGGTGGTATAAAAATGTAATAAATAAATAAATAAATAAATAAATAAATAAATAAATAGTTCAACAATGGAATCTATTACTGGGGCAAAGTGGGAGGTGGGTAGAAAGTAGGGCTGTGCTCCGCTTCGCTTCAGATTGGAGAAGCAATAGCGAGGCGGCCTGATTTGCCTCCGACAAAGGTGGAGATGGATCGGGTCGGGGAGCTGCGGATCAAGACGAAGCTGATTGAGATCAAGCTGATCCTTCGCCTTGATCCAGAGCTCTGAAAAAAAGGTAAGTGGGGGCTTACCTGGTGCTGCTGCAGTCCGTGCGGTGATGGCGGCAGAGCCAGGTAAGGGGTAGGGGGGGAGGGCGGCTTACCTGGCTCCGTCGTGGTCCGGTGGCGGCTTCAACTGAGGCTGCCGCCGGACCACAATGGAGGCAGGTAAGTTGTGAGGGGGTGGGGGGTTACCTAGTGCCGCCACGGAGCTCCAATTCTGATCCAGAGCTCCTCAGCGGAGTGGACCACAGGCAGATTGACGCGGGGCGGAGTGGACCTGATCTGGAAGTTGCAGATCAGGAATCGGAGCGGATGGGGGGGGGGGGGTCCATGCATAGCCCTAGTAGAAAGGCTCTCCCTTGCTGGAAGTCTTTAAGGAAAAGCTGGACAGTCATCTGATGGGGATGCTCTAGCTCTGAGTTTCCTGCATCGAGCAGCACATTGGCTTAAATGGCCTACAACTGCCTTCTCCAACCTGCCCCCCCCCCCGAGGTGACAGACTGCAACTCCTATCATTCCCAGCCAGCATGGCCATTGGGGAAAATAGAAAATGAAATAAAATCCTTCACAGTCACCTTTTCATATCTATAGTCACTATTATTATCTAAGGTCATGGAGATTTGGGTTCTCCAGCTCAAAATTGAGTTACAGAAGGATTCTTACATTGGGCTCTATTTGAATCGCAACCCTGACGCTAACCTTCTGCTGTTAGGCTGAACCATCTTTTCAATCTGGAGATTCATTACACTGATCTGGAAGCATCTGGTGGTTTTGTAATAAATGTGTTGGTGGCTTTTCTATAAGAATTTGATTTGGATTGTGCACCGCCCCCTTTGTTACCATTCTAGAAATATGTGTTACAGATTTTAGAATAAATAAGCCTTTCTGGCCGTACTGGCTGGGAATTATGGAAGTTGCTATCTAATATCTGGAAGGTGACAAGTTGGTAATGACTGGCCTACAATCACCAATCCAACAGTAGATTCTATCCCTGAAGCAAGAACTGAAACAAGCAATACCCCATTTATTTATTTATTTATTTATTTATTTATTTATTTATTTATTCATTCATTCATTCATTGCATTTGTGTACCGCCTAATAGCCAAAGCTCTCTGGGCAGTTCACATATAACGTTCTGGTGAGGCTGTGATACAACCAAGAATATCTTAATAGCAACCCTCTGTACACCAGATGGCAGGGAACTTACAATGAACATGTATCCGATTTGCTCAATGCATAGGAAGGGATAAAGGGGAGGAGGTGTTTAGACAGGGCCCAAATCAGGTAATGGTTTTACAATCAAGCCTAGAAACCTGCAAACCGCATGGTTAACAGTGCCAGTGTTATATGGTGCCTGTAGCCTGAATGCAGTGCATTGGTAGTAAGACAATTCTATCTGCCTCCTGGGGCAGTGCAGGGTTGCTGCTGCATTTAGGGAAACCCATGCTTTTTCTGCTGCAGGGTGGTGGTGTGTAATCCCAATGCAGAGGGAGGGCATGGGCTTTCCATTGGCCATTTGGTTCACTGGGCTCGCCCTATGCCCCGGTGGATGGAGACCACCCAGGAATGCCTCTGCCACTATGCCAGAGTGAAGTTAGATGATGGATGTGCCATATTCACCATGCTCTGGCAAAAAGTCCCCAACTTTTTAAACGTGCAGCTTCACAGGAAAGCCCCGCAGTGTGGCTGCGAAGTGGCTGCTGCATCATGTAATCAACACAGCACCACCACACATACCCCACAAGGCTTTTAAGAGCATCTAGGCAGCCCCTGTCAGATATTTGCAGGCTGCTGCAACTCAGGCTGGGAATCCTTTGGAGTTAAGAAAGGTGATGTTACTTCTCGCCAGCACTCCACACACTGTAGGAACCTTTTCTGGTGCTGCTGGAAGGGCATTGTATTAAAACTGGGGTATGGATGTGCCCATCTTGTCCTAAGCAAAGGAAAGGGGATGACACCTGGCGTAGGGTGAGTGGATGCATTCGAGCAGGGGTAGGCAACCAGGTGCCCTCCAGATGTTTTGGACTACGGTTCCCCAAACCCCTGACAATTGGCGATGCTGGGGCTGATAGTCCAAAACATCTGGAGGGCACCAGGTTGTTGCCTACCCCTGTATTAGAGGATAGGGCTCCTACACCATTAACCTTTGTGTAGTTGTAGAACAGGGAACTCAAGTTGGTGCACCTTGTCATGGCCCAGGGCTGCAGGGTTGAGAGAAGTGGCACCTATTGACATTCTGTTTCTTATGATACATCTATTAGATGATGATGATTGATTATATTTATTTATATCCCGCCTTTTTCCCAGATTCTGGGACTCAAGGCATATCCAGTTCTTATTGATGTATCCTCACCAGGCTCTGTTGCATCTGGTCACAGTCCATTGGTTCAGCACAGTCATGCCTAGGATTACTTAGCATGGCTGTTGTTCAGGATTCTTGCTGGCTCTCTTCTCTCCTCCCAGTAATTAACTGCTGCTTCTTGGCAGCCTCAGTGACAGATTGGCACACACACAGTTCTGGCTGCTTTCAGTGAAGCTCCGGGAACATGAAAACAGGAGCGTTTGATCCCATAAGTTTAAATGTGGGTAAGCACAGTAAATTTCCTGAAGCTGATCCACCAGCCTTTGGGCATAAATTCTCCATCTAAATGGCAGTTCTGTATTTACTGACAGTAAATACAGAAACACAACAATACTTTGTATGGTAAAGAAAGCATACAACATTAATTCAGGCCACCTTTAAGGCCTTTAAGATGGAAAACCATCTCTTCCTTATCCTTGTCAAAAATGTAGGACTGCTTTATGATCAATTTTAAAATAGCACAAGTTAGCACCCCATGAAAAATATTCACAGTGTCTCTGGTGAACTTACTCTTGAAATAAATAAATAAATCTACTCCTTTGGGAATCCTTCGGAGTTAAGAAAGGTGATGTGACTTCTCGCCCGCACTCCACACATTGTAGGAGCCCTGCCAAACCTTTTCTGGTGCTGCTGGAAGGGCATTGTGTTAAAACCGGTGTATGGATGTGCCCATCTTGTCCTAAAAATGACAATTTTTTTATTGGAAATGTTAATTTTTCAATTTTTATTTAGGTAATTTTCTTCTACCTATTTTTTTTTAAAAAAACACCCTCAAATAGTTATAGTCAAATAGTTTGAGTTTTAATATCTTCATTTCATTTATAAAATTTTGCATTGCGTGCCTAATGCTGCAGTCCTGCACATAAGAGTTAAGCCCATTGAACAGATACTAAGAAATCACTACATTCTCTTTCTCTGATACTACTTCCCAATTATTTTTCCATTTTAGTAATAGCTTTTGAAAATAGTTCTACGTACTAAGATTAGGTTTTGATACAAATAGCCACTGAACGGAACAAGCTGATTCATCTTCTTTTTTAGCCACCCGAAGGCTAATGATTCTGCCCTGAATGTAAATGATGGTACTTGCAAGCCAATAACCTCAGTGACATTTCAGGAGACAATTAGTATATAAGGATTTTCAATGGAACTGGACTCTGTGATGCTCCAAGTAAGAGCAAGAATCAATCAACTTAAAGATCTCTTAACAGTATTTGGGCCTGATAAACACACAGTTTCTGAAAGGTCAAAGCTAATCAAAGTTCTGTACAAGAGAAACTCCATCACATTCTCCCAGTTCAGAACTTCAGCCTCTCTGTGAGACCTTCCTCCCACCCTGCCCCCTACATGCTGCAACAGCAGTGTTTCAGGGCAGCAGCAAAAGTCTCTGCGTGAGGCCTTCCTTGGGTCTAGACTGCTACAACAGCAGCCACCCGGGCATCAGAGAGCATGGGAAGCCATGTTTCCTAAGGCTCCTTTAGCCTCAGACACAGTTGTGGCACCAGGGAGTCTGGGAAATATTGGTCTGGTTTGCACAATCAAAACAGTCTACTGTGGGTTGTTTTTACAACCATGGGAACCCTCACATAACCTTACAACAGACTATGGACTCTTTAACCCTCATATAACCCATAGTGGCTGGGTTCAGATGCAACAACTATCCCTGGTTGGGGGTTGAATATACAAAATGACTTCCAGAATGCACTGAGGCTCACTCTGGTACTTTTGACACTGCTGTTGAAGCATTCTAGATGCCAGGGAGAGAGGAAGACCTTGCATGGAGGCCTCTTCAGATCTTGCTGATGCCTTGATGCTTAGTAAGCATCACAAAGAGATCACAAGGAGGGAGGACTGTCTGGCAGCAGTAGCAATATGAGCTAATATGAGCCAGGCTCAAAGGGGGTGATGCCTCTAGCATTTTAATAGGTATTAGGTTTACTTCCTTAGGCCCCCAAACCTCTTAGCTTTCACCCAAAATAGTCTTATAACCCATAGCAAGGCAAGAAATCTTATAGTACACCTGCAAAATGGGCAGGCTTGGATAAGAAGCAGCAACTGGTACCCTCAGAAAATAAGCACAGCAGCTATTTGAATGGGATGTTTGTTTAGCTCTCTGTTGAGTATCCCTGAGGAAATTTTGTCTAATCTAGATCCTCTACATCACACCCATTAAACTAGTTTGACATAAAGAATACAAAAGAAGGCAAACACGCTAGAAATTCCTTTATTTCATTAGTAGGTTCCTTTTTTTCTGTACAAAGGACTCGTACGATGATTTACCCAACATAATTGCAACTTCTATTTCAAGTTGTTTTCATTTTTTTCTCTTTGTCTCAGGTGTTTTAACTATGTTAATATATTTTAAACATGCGTATGTTTTAATAATTGCTCTGCCTTCAGCATAATGATTTAAAGATTGTGTTGTTACTGTTTTAATGATGTCTGGCACTGTCTGTCATTGGGTCTGTGACGGTATAATAAAAGATTAGTAGATCATAACATTGGGCTGTAAATAAAAATTCTGTTTCCTAGCATGTAAATGACTGATTATGATAATTCTACCTGATTGATGGTGGTTGAAATTGCAGGATATGATCCCACATATCCATTGTTGGCAAATTGTAAATGCAGGGGAAAGTATTTAGTGAGCACCTTCAAACCTGTTGTAAGTAGCAAAAGGGGTTCTGTACCTAAGTGAGTTCAGAATGGCAGCCAGTGTGCCTGATTTGGGCTCTAACTTTGGTAAAATAATGCCAGGCATTCAGGTAAGCCTAGGGTGACCATATGGAAAGGAGGACAGGGCTTCTGTATCTTTCACAGTTGTAGAGAAAAGCGGATTTCAGCAGGTGTCGTTTGTATGCATGCAGCTCCTGGTGAAATTCCGTCTTCATCACAACAGTTAAAGCTGCGGGAGTATAGCTAGAATGACCAGATACAAAAGAGAGCAGGGCTCCTGCAGCTTTAACTGTCGTGATGAAGAGGGAATTTCACCAGGTGCTGAAATCCCCCTTTCTATGCAACTGTTAAACATACAGGAGCCCTGTCCTCCTTTTCATATGGCCTCCCTAGGTAAGCCTCAGAAATGGCGGACATTTTCATAAGCACAATCAACCAGAATTCTAAAATGAACAGTTTGGTTGATGCATTGAATTGCATTCCTGATGTACATACAAAACGTTAATACTGATCATCTAGGGACAAAGATGGATTTCCAAAGAAAATCTCCATTTTCTTTGGAAATCCATCTTTGTCCCTAAGCGATCGGCACAGTGCTAGTGCTAATGGAGTTGTGTTACAATGAACCAATGCTAGTGCACTACCGTTAGCGCTAGTGCTGTGTCACCAGTGGATAATACCCTGTATGTTTTAATGCTATTGTAAGTTACCTTGAGTATTCTTAAGAACATAAGAAGTGCCCTGCTGGATCAGACCAAGGCCTTTGCTAGGCCTACCTGGTAATCCATGCAGGAGGAGGGGCAAGTCCACGGTGCAGCTACAGCGGGCTGTCGCTCCAATCCACACATCAGATGTGATGGGCTAAAGGAAAACCCCGTCGCGTCCGCCATTTTTTTCCAATTAAAGGGCCGGATGCGCACGAACGCTCATGCAGTTAGGTAAGTATTTTTTTTAAAAAATGTTCTCCCCGATCTCCCTCCCTGTGCCGATCTCCCCACCCCCTGCCCCAATGGCTGCAGTACTCCTGTGGAGCACTGTGCCCCATCTGCCGCTTTTCCTGGCTACTCGTGAGTAATTGCAGTAGCTGGGAAAAGTGGCGGAATGGGATACAAGCTCGCGGTCTCAGGCTCAGCCCAAGACTGCAGGAAATACCAGGCCAAAAGTGGTGCCCGTTATCCCGGGGCCAAGAAGGGTTGACCCCTGCCTGACCCCGGGATCCCCTGTGTGTCATCTGGACGCACAGGGGCTAACCCGTGGTCTAGCAAAGGCCCAAGGGTCCATCTAGTCCAGTGCTCTGTTCACACAGTGGCCAACCAACCATGGGCCAGGGACCAACAAGCAGGACATGGTGTAACAGCACCCTCCCACCCATGTTCCCCGGCAACTGGTACACACAGGATTACTGCCTCGATTACTGGAGATAGCACACAACCATCAGGGCTAGGAGCCATTGATAGCCTTTGCCTCCAAGAATTTATCCAACCCCCTTTTAAAGCCATCCAAATTGGTGGCCATCACTACATCTTGTGGTAGTGTGTTCCATAATTTAACTATGCGCTGTGTGAAGAAGTACTTCCTTTTATTTGTCCTGGATCTTCCACCAGTCAGCTTCATGGGATGATCCCGGGTTCCAGTATTTTGAGAGAGGGAGAAAAATGTCTCCCTATCCACATTCTCCACACCATGCGTAATTTTGTACACCTCTATCATGTTTCCCCTTAGCCTCCTTTTTTCCAAGCTAAACAATCTCAGTTGATGTACCATAGATTTGTATAAGGGCAGTATTCTTTGTTTGCTTGTTTTGAGAAAGCCATCTAAGAAATTATATATGAAATGAGGCATTGCTCATTAAACTCCTCTAACAAGCAGCACTTTTATTATGTACACAGAAATCAATGAGACCATCATCTGTACCAAGGACCTGATTGAAGTAGAAATCCCAAGTACATTCTTCCTTTCTAAGAACCCACCAATATTAGTAAGTACACTGCTTTCATCGTTTTAAATTAATTAATTAATAAATAAACAAATATCTCTTCGGCTGGAGGGAATTCCCTCTGTTTTTGAAGTTCATTGGTGTAGCCAAAAGCTCACCACAAGGAGGAGGTATCAGCAGGCTTGGAGATTGCAGCAGAACTACAAAAAATCTTTTGGGGAGGGGAACCCAAACAGCCCAATGAGAACTGAGCATGCTCAGTAGGCAAGGAATGCTGGCTGGCTGACTGACAGGGAACAAAATGAAGAACTGTGTGGCAGGGGTGGCCCAAGACATTTTGCTGCCTGAGGTGAATGACAAAATGGAACTCCCTCCACAGTTCATGTACAGAAACTGACTGGACTGGCAGTTGACAGTTCCTTCAGCACTGGCAATGGGACAAGGCCCTTCACCATAGTGGAGGCAGCAAGCTAGTTCGTTGCATGCACAGCTGTGTCCTCCAATAGGGGAACAGCTAGAGAGTTCATTAGGAACAGCCAGGAAGCTGCCCCCAAAGCTCTGCTGTCTGAGGCAGTCACCTTACTTTGCCTAATGGTAGGGCTGGTCCTAGGCAGGGGGAGTAGGATATCCTGGCAGAGGGTATAGCTGGCTGGCGAGGCCCCTGAACAGGAGCCCTTTACACTGCAACATTGTCTTGCAGATCCCACTGGTTTGTTCCTTTGTTTTTAATCTGGATGCTTTCTAGTTTCTTGTTACAATTCTATAAACGAGAACTGCCTTCTCCAACCTTGTGCAGTTTGGGCAAGGCTGAATTAGAGGCACTCATAAGAATTGTTAGTAATAACTCTTACCATCTCTGTGTTTCAGAGACGGAACACATTGAAAAAGCAGTTATCCAAATCTTTTTTGTGGCAATTTTTTCCCACATGCTTTCGAAATATTTGAGATTATATTCAGAGGAGGTGACTTCTGAAAGAAGGTTTTGGTCACACTACTGAACTGGTTGTTGAGTCCTCAGTGAATTCCCAATAGGAACGGGTTGGAGGCTTCAGTTCCAATCCGTAACTGATGCAAATATACCAGATCCATTGTCCTGGTTGTCTGCTGCCTTTAAACCTCTTGGTTGCCCAAGCAAAAGGCATAACTAAAAAGAAAAGCAGGATGATGTGTTTTGCTTTGGACTGCTTTCTATCTTAAGAACATAAGAAGGGTTGTGCTGGATCAGACCAAAGTCCACCTGGTCCAGCGTTCTGTTCACAGTGGCCAACCAGCTACCCTAAGAAACTCACAAGTAGGACATGAGTGCAACAGCACCCTCCTGCCCATGTTCCCCAGCAACAGGTGTATGTATGCATACTGCTTCTGACAGTGGAAATAGCACCCTCTACTTGTAAGTGTGGTCCTGATCAGTCACCCACAACCCTCCTGCAGACGAGTGTGCTGTTTTCTTTGGACAACGCCCCTCTGCTTTTAACAACTGTACAATGGGCAAAGGTACAGATTCAAAAGTGCTGCTTGGAAAGTGCTGTTGAATTTCTGGCTATCATACAGCCATTAAAGGCATAGGAATAGGTAAAGGAGGCAATTATAGCATAAAATACTGCTATACTTTCAAGTGAAATGTCAAGTTTTAGGACCCAGGATATGTCGATTAGATCAGTTATAACCTTGATATAAGAAAGTGTTAATCATTGCAGTGTAAAGTAATTAAAAACGAGCTTTGCTTCATTGCAGATCTCTGATTTGCACCTTAACGACCCAGAATGCCATGGCAGTAAAGTAGGAAATCTCTACGTCTTTAGCATTAAGACCAACTTCACAGACTGTGGAACAAGAATGGTAATATGCAAAAGAGGTTGCTCTGGTTTAAATATTTTTCATGTACCTGTTTGCGATTGTCAGTTACTACACTTTTCCTTCATAGATCAGGGGTTCAGGACAAAGTCAGCCTGCAGAGATCTCTAGTACCTCCCCCTGCCCACCCGAACCTCCATATCAAACCTGGGCTGGATCTACACTACTGCTTTAAAGCACATTAAGGTGCTTTATAACAGGTTTGACAATTGTTGGGGCCCAGGACACACTCCATATACCGTTTTCAAAACTGTTATAAAGCGCTTTAAAGCAATAGTATAGTTCTGGCCCTGTCTAGAAAGAAGGTGCCACGCTCAGGTTACATGTGTGGTTCTTAATTCCATCCCCTTTTCTTTGAATGGGAAGAGCGCAAAGCAGATGGGGTTAGGAATTGTACCATATCTGGGGCTCTGCTAGGGAAGTAGCTGAATTTCGTGTCACAAATCATTCAAACTTGCCCCTCTCGCAAGTCCACAAAAACATTTTTTTAAAAACTACAACCTTGCAAATGCCCAAATTGCGTTCAAAAATGCACATTTTGAACAGTGCAGGTTTTAAAATGTGCATTTAAAAATATACATTTTCACACTTTAGCCAATAAAAATGCATACTTCCCCCATTCGGATGAAAAGAAAAAAGGTTGCAAACAAAAATGAGAGTGAGAGGAACTGAACTATGAAGTGGAGTTGGGGGAATCCCTGGTTTTCTCATCCCCAGGTTCTGTTCAGGGAGTATTTTTGTAAAACATTCATGTGGTTGCGGGAAGTTTCCTGACCTTGCTGAGTGCTCTAGTTCATTAAGGAGTAACACTTTCAATAGCCAGAAAATGCTGCTTCAAAACAAAACACGCACTGCTACATGTTATTTTGCGATCAACCTGAAAGACAGTCCACTTCTACATGAGCCAGGCTGTACTTTATGATCTGCATTTGAGGGCCTGCCCTGGGTCCTACCACGAAGTGAGGTTATATTGGTGGGAACACGGGACGGGACCTTTTCTGTGGTGGTACCCCTAAAGGGATTAGACTACCTCCTTCGTTGTTTGTTTTTCAGTGAGCAATGAAGATGTCACTGCTTTGTTCTGCATTTAATGAGGACTATTAATGAAGATCTGATTGTTGGTCTCACTGTCATGTATCTTACCCTACCCTGCTTACCCTACCCTGTGCCTGTTGGCATTCTCTTCCCCTCCTTATTGTTTTACTATGATTTTATTAGATTGTAAGCCTATGCGGCAGGGCCTTGCTATTTACTGTTTTACTCTGTACAGCACCATGTACATTGATGGTGCTATATAAATAAATAAATAATAATAATAATAATCTTGTTGTTCTACATTTAACTCTCTTGTTAAAATGATTTTAAACATTGTCTTGAAGGCTTATTGACTGAAAAGTAGTATAGAGACATTTTAATTAATTAATACAGCCTAGAATCTTATTAGGGTGTTGTTGTTTTACTGACTTTCAGGATTCAGATGGTGCCCATATTATTTTCACCAATACTATTCAGAACAACTTCTCTGATGTAATCACAAGAACTTTTATCAATATCACATTTGCCTGCCGATACCCAATTAATTACATGGTACAGCAGCCTAATGGAGAAAATAAAATCAGTGTTGATATCAGGTAAGGTTGTTGTTGTTTTCTTAGACTCAACAATGTGTCTGGATTAAAGTCATTTGAGAGACAGCTGGACAAAATTGGCTTAATCATTGCACTCAATTATGCTACGTGAATAGCGACCTTTGCTGAAATGTAAGGAGGAGAAGGCTATCAATGGCTACTAGTCCTGATGGCTAAGTATGCAACCTCCAGTATCAGAGGCAGTAAGCCTGTGTGCACCAGTTGCTGGGGAACATGGGTGGGAGGGTGCTGTTGCACCATGTCCTACTTGTAGTTTCCTGGTCGACAGCTGGTTGGCCACTGTGTGAACAGAGGGCTGGATTAGATGGACCCTTAGTCTGATCCAGCAGGGCTTTTCTTATGCACTTATGTAACAATCTGAAACTGTTGTCTTGAGAAGAGTGGTCCTATCCTGCTTAAGAGATATCATCTCATTTTCCTTACTACAGGCATCTGTGCAAGACAGGCAGAAATATACAGGGCCAGCATCAAGGGTCAGCAAAGTTGGGCATCTGCTGAGGGCCCACAAAACTTGGGGCTGGCACTGGAAGTTCATCTATTGAAGCTTTTTCTGTCATCATGCTGGTGAAACCTTCACCATTTGAATTTCTACCTGTTGTGCAGCTAGTAAAATCACAGGAGCCAGAAAACAAAGTTGTAATCTCTCTTAACAAGGGCATCATTTGGTCACTAGAGGTCCTGCATGCCTTGCAACCTGATCCTAAACATTTGTCTGTTTGCCTGCCCCACGGATGTAAGATCTCTGTAATGCCTGTGTTGTAATTTCTGTAGCTGACACATGCTTAGATGTCAGCAGTAAATCACAGGATAATACACACATTTATTAATGCTGTTTGAGCATTTTAAAAATTGTTTTCATATGAAGTTATCAGGGCAATTGTGTCATTCAGCAGCTTTGTACAAACCGTGCATCTATGTGTCAACAGGACCATTACACTAAATACTGAAGATGGGAACTTCTCCGTGTCCATGATGCTATATAAGGACCAATACTTTGAAGACATGTGGACTACTATTCCTTTTCTGACTCTAGAGGACAACATATTTGTCAAAATTAAAATGGTACTTGGAGTTATTGAGTCCCTCAATGATCTGAGAGTCAAGATGGTGAATAGATAGCAAAGACAAGGCGGTAGCACCCCAGCAAGTACAAGCCAAAATTCCTAAGGAGAGGGTGGGGGAATGAAACTGAGATCATTTCAGAGTCATTGCAACTTGCCTATGATATACTTATATTCTGATCCATTTATTTGGAGGATCATAAAATATATTTTTAAAAACGAGCCCTAAGATGAGAAAAACATCTCTCTCTACACTGTTCATAACTTTATAAAGTTCACTGAAAAGGTCCTTCTTTCCTCTTTAAAAAGTTCAGAATAACAATAACACAAATGTGGCCTGTAGATTTCACTGCAGAATGCAGTACTAGAATTATCAGCATACATATTCTTGCCTAAGCACTCTGTGTGTGCCTCCTTTCATTTTCTCTTTGTTTCTCTCTCTCTCTTTTTTGCTAGTGTAGAATGCCTTACAAGGATTCATTTAATGCTAATCTGTTTCCACTATACTTCTTTTTGAGAGTTTCATTTGTGGCAACGGGTAGGATCCGTTCCTTAGGCACTGGATTCAGTTGTCTGCTTTTGGACAGGTGTAAATTTTGTGGGTTTTAAGTGGTTTCTATATCGCTTGACATCCCAGGATTTCCAAGCAGTTTACATAGAAGCACATACATACAATTATGCATTAATACTGACTTTTAAATTGACTATTTATGCTCTCTCTCTCTCCCTTTGTCTGGCAGGTTCCAGGGAACTTAATAATTAGGCTTGAAAACTGCTGGTCAACCCCTACAAAGGATCCAATTTATGTTGTTCAATATTCTTTTATTAAAGAGAGGTTGGTGCCTCACCATTGTAAAATGAATGACACATTCTGAAAATATATTAGTTGAGCATGGTGATGTATAAATTACCACATAAAATATATGATATTTACAAGCTCACATGCCATTTAGGTTTTGCAATTATTCCTCCCCGCTTTTTGCTTTCCTTTTTTAATACCATGAGGCTGCTGAGAGAGGCTGTGAGATGAACACAAAGCTATGTTTTTTGAAGGTTAAGTGTACGCATAGTTGATAACAATGTATAATGGTGGGTTTCTATCATTCAGCCCTGTGGGACACTAAAAATGAATTCTGATAATAGTTTAAGCAATTTGTTGTGTCACTAGTAATATCCAATGCTCCTATACCTTATTGTCATTGAAAGTACTAGCACACACACTGAAGCAAGTTCTATTAGCTAAAGGTTGATTTGGCGAAGGATATAGAATAAACTCTTATCCTTACCGTTTCCTCATCTTTAAATTGAAGGAGCCAGAGGCCTACTTCTTACAAGCAGCACATGAAGCAGTAAATCTATTTTGGACTGAAACATTTCCTGCTGCAGCCGGAGGCTCATATGACTGAATATTCATCATACAAACCCCCTGCTCATAGAAAACAAATATGTGAGGGGAAGGAGTAGGCTAGAATCTTTCACCCTGCACAAAGAATTTGTTTTTATCAAGAATATTCAGTCATATGAGTCACAGCTGGTATCAAGGGTAAACATGGTTGGGGTCCTGCCAAGAGCCCACACACCAGCAGGGCCCCACTTATAAAAAACCCTCCCCAGACTTGCTCCTCCTCTTCACTATTGCAACCTGCCTCTCGCTGTGGCCCAGACAGAGGTGATGGTGAGAAAAAGTAGCAGTAAACTCCACTGCCTACTTGCTCACCACCTCTCTGCCAGTCAAGCAAGCATGTGGGAGCAAGCGGGATGAGAAAGATAATGGGGGAGCAATAGCAGCCGGTGACAGTGGTGATGAGGAGGGTGTCTTCCCCAAGGGCCCTCAAAAGCCAGGAGCCCACACTGATGTGAGTCCTCACTTGCAGTTTGAAATGGTACAAACCAAAACAGAATTGCCACCTCATCTACATTAAAGGATGAAGTCTATAGGTAAACATGGGTGAGACGGCAGCAGAGGCTCATTTCTGTCCATGGGCATCACGCTGGAGACCCCAGTGCTAAGTAGTCTATTCTTCTTGCGTGTATTCATCGATTTGTAGTGATACTAGCCTTTGATGTAATGAACTTGGTTTTGTTTTTTTACCTATGTAGCTGTCCAAAAATGGTAAAAGATGAAACCCTGTCTATAATTACAAATGGAGAAGGTGAAGAAGCAACATTTAGGATCCAAATGTTCAAATTCGTTGGCATCTCATACAACCATGTTTTCTTACACTGCACAGTTCAGATTTGTCACAGTACTGCTGCTGTTTGCAAACCAGTAAGTTGATCAACCAGGTGACACATAATATATTAACTGGTGGTGGGTGGCATAGTTAAAGCTACTTTGATCCCCAAAATTCACCTCCATATTTGATTGGAAAAATATATATCGCAGATGCCATGCACCCATATATAGGGTGTAATCCTATGCATTTTAGACAGAAAAAAGTCCTACAACTCCCAGCATTCCCCAGCTAGCATGGCTGGCTGGGGAACACTGGGAGTTATAGGACTTTTTTCTGTCCAAAAATGCATAGGATTACACCTTCAGTATTTGATAGTTAATATATCTTGGTATTTGACAGAAGATAGCATGAGATGCTATTTTGTATCTGATAGTATTTGATATATTACATGCAATGGTGTTTAATACATGACAGTATGGGAGTGATGAGCTAAGCAGCACAATCCTATAAATGTTTGCTCAGAAGTAAGCCCCACCGTGTTCAATAGCTTTTACTACCAGGAATTGCAGTCTTTATGTATGCCACACTCAAAACAAATCAGAAGATACAAAAACCATTCAGATTTTGATTTTTTATGGAGAATGTTTACATCCACAATTTTTGATTGCCACAGAAATTAGGACCAAAAATAATGGGTATAAGTTACAGCTACTTAGACTTTGATTAAATATAAGGAAAAACGTCCTGAAAGTAAGAACTGCACAACAGTGGAACGGTCTACCTACAGAGGTTGTTGGTTCTCCATTTCTGGAGGTTTTGAAGAAGTGGCTGGACAGCCACCTCTCATGGATGGTTTAATAGGTTTTCCTACGCATTGCGGAGGGTTCCACAAGATGATCCGTGTGGTCCCTTCCAAATCCACAATTCTATGATTCATTCAAAATCTGAATTCAAATTTTAGATGCTGAATTCAAATTTAAAGCTCTTTTTGGTTCTGTTATTACAGTATTAGGGAATGAAAAGAAAAGATTGAAGGTGGCCTTTCTTTCTAACAGTGAGTGTTAGCTTTGGCAGATTTCTATTCAAAATTTAAAGTAGTAACTGTTGAATATTTGTGAATATTTAGTCAGCTCTAATATATGAAGTAAGACATTTTACTGATTATTCAGGTATTATATTTTGTAAACTATGTGTGTTGCTAGTCTTTTGTAGCTCAGTTGTGACTGTATGACAGTCACGTAAGGAGTGGAAATTGGCTTAATATCATTCCAGTTACCCTGTTAAACATTATATTTGTATATAATCAGGTGCAACCAGACTGATCAAGAACTAATGAGAAAGTTCTATGGGTTAAAGTAAAGGCTGTAGGTTTTAATTGACAAATTAATCCACTAAAACTTGTTGATCAGTGGAGGATCATTTGGTAAAATGGTGAGATTATGACTGGGTTCATACAGCATGACAACCCATGCTCAAGTGTGGGTTATCATTGAACCATGGGTTGCTTTGTTGTGTGAAGCCTTCAAGGGTTCATTCCAGGATTTCTCCTGATGAATAAATTTTACCTCTGAGGCCTTGTGAGAGGTCAGGACCAGGGAGATGGGGATGGTGTCTTCTGGGTAACTTTGGGAGACAAGGCAGAGAAGGGGAGGGTGGAGGAGTTCCTGCCTTGCCAGAGCACAGCTTGAGGAACTGCCATCTGGTATACCGGGACTATTGTGGCTACCTTCTCTTTCTGACTTGGAAGCTTGCAATAGCACAAGGGACTGCTGGGAGAGGTTTGGGTTGAGTGGAGAAGAGTGGCTGTGGTGGAGTAGAATATGTGTATGTACCACTTTTATAAATTCCTGAATCACCACACTCTTTCAAACACATAATACAATGTCATTTGAAAATGTCTGAAATGATATTTAATCCTGGTGACAGTTTAACTAGGTGACCTTTACTGGCATTCGACTAACAAATTATCTCATCAATTGAGACAGGCCTTTCTAATGGATGCAGTATAGTATCCTATTTCATTGTTCTTTTAGATTCTGTTTGTATTTGAATCACGGAATATTAAGTGACCGAATGCAGCATAAACTTCAATATCTTTATGGGTTTTATTTTATTTTATTTTTAAAAAAGAAAAGAGATGCAGTAGTAGGTGCAGTAATTGTAGTTGTGGGTAGAAAGCTCCATCAATGGATTTATTTTCCTAGCGTTATATTGAAAAGGTCACCAGAATGAAATACTAAGCAAGGGCAGAATGAAATCAAAAGTCAGTGTGACATTTTGGCTTCTAAAACAATTCCGGGCAATGTGATAAATAATAGCAGTGCATCTTAAAGTATTTGTCATATGCCAGCAAGCCCCATCCGTTTAAACTGAAGAGTGAAGAATGAAAATGTTATACGGCGTAGTCAGTGGAGGCTGGTGGCTCTGATTTTGGTGGGGTTATGATTCCTTTCTGGGATTTGAGTCAGAGCCAGCCAGCACACTAAAGGAGCTATCCAAAGTGCTGAAGCCATTTTGAGGATGGGGTTCAGCACCTTGGAAAGCTCCCTTAGTGTTCTGGCTGGTTCTGATCAAAACCCAGAATAGATTCACAGCCTCACCAAAAACAGAGCAACCAGCCTCCACTGCAAGTAGTATTGGTTCTAAAATGGTAACTCATGCATGCTCCACAAAGGGACCATCGGGGGTTTTCTGGCTAGGTCACCATGGGAGTCACTGCTCATTTGCTCAGGATAGAGGAGATGCATTAAAAAAAATCAGGAGACATAACATCTCAGCTTATTTACTGATTTCCATGGTTTGGCTCAAGGTTACCTGCGGGATCGCCTCCCCTCGTACAATCTGCCCTGTACACAGGTCCTCTGGGAAATATTTACTAGGGGTGTGCACGGACCCCCCACTCCACTTCACTTTAAGATCCGCCATTTTCGGATCGGCCCGCTCCGCCCCGCCCCCACTCCGCCTGTGCCCACTCCGCTCCGCTCGGAGCTCCGGATCCGGATCGGAGCTCCAGTCCCCCCCCATAGGGGGGGTTACCGGGCCCTGCCGCCGTCGCCGCCCATGCGGCGATGGCGGCAGAGCCCGGTAAGAAGGAGGGGGGCCTTACCTGCCTCCGTCCGCGGTCCGTCGCCATCTTCAATTGAGCCCGCGGTTCCACCAGGAAGTCTGGGCCGCAAGTGCGGCCCAGACTTCCTGCTGGAACCACGGGCTCAATTGGAGATGCTGACGGACTGCGGACGGAGGCAGGTAAGGGAGAGGAGGGCGGGGGGCGTTACCGGGCCCTGCTGCTGTCGCCGCATGGGCGACAGCGACAGCGGCAGGGCCCGGTAAACCCAACTTACCTTTCTGGCGGAGCTCCGGATCGAGGTGAAGGATCCGCCTTCACCTCGATCCTCTTCGCCACGCTCCACCGGCCCCCCAATCCTCTTCGCCTCCACCTTAAGGGCAGGCGAAGCCCCCCGCTCCGCTACTGCTTCTCCGGTCCGATTAGAAGCGGAGCACATCCCTAATATTTACTGCAGTCAGCAAAAAATAGGCTGACAACTGTTACCCAGAGAACCTTCTCTTTCGCCATTCCCAGACTGTGGAATGGCCTGCCAGGAGAGAGTCGTCAATTTAACAGACTATCTGAGTTTCAGAAAGCCATAAAGACTGATCTCTTCCGGCAGGCCTACCCAGATGTATTTTAAGATGTCCGATTGTTATTTTAATATTGTATCTGTTTTATAAGTTTTTAAATCAGTTTTATGCATTTTATGGCATTTTTGTATTTAATGTTGTTCCCTGCCTCGATCCAGAGTGAGAGGCAGGTTGTTGTTATTGTTATTGTTGTTGTTATTATTATTTCCTGCAGTAGGACCCACACATGCAACCTCCTCCAGGCACACTGGCTCTCTTTTGCTTTCTCTTTTTGATGGATAGGCCAAGTGCAACAGAATAGTGGATTATGCATCTATTGTGATAGACCTGCTTAGTGTGTTAAGAAAATTTATTATGGAACAGAGTGCTGGACTAGATGAACCCTCAGTCTGATCCAGCCTGGCACTTCTTAAGTTGTTAACACTGATACACCTACATAAATGTGGCTGTCACTACTGGAGTTGGAAAACATGGCCAATATGTAACCCAGAGAGATTTTGACTTGCGTTGTGAACCACTGTACTGTTTTGGAGAATCACACGTATTGACTAGTTTACATTTTTCCTAGAATTGCACAGACGACAGTCTGACCAGAAATAAAAGAGAAGTCACAACTTTTTCTAATCACATGGTGTCTTATGGTCCTATAAAACGGAAGCTGGTAGATGAAGAAGAGTCTAACATAAGTAAGTGGTTAATGAATGTGTGCTTTTAAATATGAAGTTGTAGTGAACAATAACGAGCCGTTTCCTTTTATAGCACACAAACATCAAATTTGTCTGTCTCTCTATCTGATGTGAAGTCTTGCAACAAAATGTTGCAGCGTGGAGTGTTTCTGTTCAGTATTCCAGCCACTCTATTGCTTTCTCCCCCACCCCTGCACTCCTTGGTTTCCCTTCTCTGCAACAGTCAGTAACCATTCTGTGCCCACTAAACATGCTCAGTTCTCATTGGGTTATTTCCCTCTCCGTTTTGTTCTCTGTATGGGGTGTGGAATGGGCTGGACTCACTTGTCCAATCCCAGATACAATAAAATTGTAGTTTTCGCCATTGGTTTCTCTGGTGGAAAAGAGTCCAGACAATGCCATCTTTTATTTGTAACTATCCTGTGTCTTTCCACTGCTGCTTCTGGGTGTGTGTTTTTTCATACCCTGGAAAATCCATTGAGGAAGGAAGGATGAAATAGCCACTCAATGTCCTTTGATTGATAGTACTAGAAGCCATCCATCTGGAAGTACTCATAGACTTTAATTCTACAAAGAATGCTGTCAAAACATTTGGAGGGCCACAAGTTGCCCACCCCTGAGCTACATGGATCAATGGTCTGATTCTGTACAATGACGCTGCATGCATATGTATCAGATATCTAAATTTAGCATATTCCGATTTCACAGCTATCTAGTGCAAGGTGAAGTCCATGTTGTTGTGCTGTTTAAAGCAGCATGGAAAATATAATACAAGTTTTATGATGATAACAATTTTTAAAGTTGGGTTTAGTGGTAAAGTGTTAACTTCTTTGCAAACTATTATCCTTTTTTTCAGATGAAGGAAGACTTCCCCCAGTAGAAATGTTGATCCTGGGTGGAATTCTAATGGTGGTTCTGGTGTTAACTGCAGTTTTTGGAAACCTTTTGTTTCAGTCAAGAAGGACGTACCCTACGATGCAAGCACAGCTGACAATGTCCCGTTTTCATAATTCTGAAATACCATCATGATGATCTGTTAACCAACACTGTAATAAAATGTTTGGCTCTTACTGCAGCAATTGCATTGCATGGCATTGTAGCATATCAACATTAAATTACAAGTTTTAAAAATGTTTATATATCTCATGGTCTCAGATAACATTTCTCGTCCATTTATAAGTCAAGTTTACCAAAAGTAGGAAGATTTAAATAATAAAATTAGTGCACCTATAATTGAAGGATGTGTTGGACCACTTCAGTTGTGAATAGTGTTTTAACGTACAAAAAAGCACATAAGATGTGAAGATTACATATATGTACATTGTGCTGTATCTATATATCCAGAGGGAGGGGTGGGTAATAAATATATTATTATTATTATTATTATTATTATTATTATTATTATTATTATTGCTGTGAAGGCATGATTCTCAGCATGAAGACCAATTTTATTGTGCATGAACACAATAAAATAATTATGTTATCATTACACTTGATTATCTACATGTTGATTGCATGTTTTTTCTACAGAAGGGTTATCCAAGTAAGAAATTTGAAATAGCCCTAAGGAAACTTTTCCTAATTGCACTCTTGCAATTTGAGAGATCCCATTCTCTCTGTAGGATAAAAGTTTTGTTTTTTGTTTTGTTTTTTTACTATTTGCATGGAAATAATAACTATCTTGTCATATAGTCGGCCATATATCTCAACATAATCCTAAATATTATAAAGATGATTCATTGTTTATGTACTGTGATCACAAAATTTCCCGTTGTTGGCTATGGGATTGCTTCTGTTTGCTTCTAGTTGCCCAGAGAGCTGTGAACCTCCCAGAGAGCCTCAGCTATTGGGCAGTATAAAAATGTAATGAATAAATAAATAAATTTCAGTAGCAAAAACTTGATTTGATAGCAGGAGATAAAACATGTAATTTTTCTACCCACAATCCTGGAAACTGACTATTATACAATCCTGTCTCAAGAACCTTCCCTTCACCCTCTTTTTCAACACATTGCATCAAAAGTGAAGGATAGTTCACTTGTGCAGGTTTAGCATTAATTAATAAAAACAGTCAGAATATGGCATTCTGTGAAATGCGTACAGGTTTTCCTGGTCTACATGTAGTGTTTCCAAATGAAATAAATGCTGATATGCTGCTAAAAAGTTTGTAGTATTGAAATAAGAACATAAGAAGAGCCATGCTGAATCAGACCAAGGGTCCTTCTAGTCCAAAACTCTGTTCACACAGTGGTCAATCAGCTGTCAGCCAGGGACCCAGCAACAGCACCCTCCCACTCTTGTTCCCCAGCAACTGGTGTACATAGGCATAACTGCCTCTGATACTGGAGGTAGCACATAGACATCAAGATTAGTAACCTTTGATAGCCTTCTCCTCCAGGAATCTATCCACCCCCCTTTTAAAGCCTTCCAAATTGGTGGCCATCACTACATCTTGTGGTAGTGAATTTCAGAGTTTAACTATGTGCTATGTGAAGAAGTGCTTCCTTTTATCTGTCCTGAATCTCCCACCAATCAGCTTCATGGGATGACCCCGGATTCTTGTATTATGGGAGATGGAGAAAAATATCTCCCTATCCACATTCTCCAGACAATGCATAATTCTGTACACCTCAAGCTGAACAATCCCAGCTTTTGTAACCGTCTCTCCAGTCCTTTGATCATTTAGTTGCCCTTTATCCAGCTTTCCAATATCTTTTTTTAGATGTAGTGACCAGAACTGCAGACAGTATTCTAAAAGCTCCATCCGACAAGTGTTTTATTGCACGCTCGTTACTGGGCACTCATGGAGTTTACTCAGGTCCCTCACATGATGTCATCTGCTCCCATGCGCCTTCCGCCCTTTCCGGCCTTCCTTTCGTGACAAAACCTCCCCTGGTTAAGTCCAATGTATTTTTAAACACGGAATGCTGTGTGCAGGAGAAGCAGCACTATTAGAACAGCGGACTCAATGGGCCTCGTGCTCGTTGTGTACTTCCTCTTTTGAAAGAGGAAGTAACTGAGGAACAAAAACATGGGCAGAGAAGCAATGTTAGGGAGCGTGTCCCCCCCCCGCTCCACGGTGTAATGGAGCTCTAAGTGTCTCACACCATAGACTTGTATAAAGGCAGTACTGGCAGTTTTATTCTCAATTCCTTTTCTAATAACATGGAGTTTGCCTTCTTTACAGCAGCTGCATTTTCATCGTACTGTGCACGACAGTATCGTAATGACTTCATTCATTTGAATCTGTGTTTGTTGCAGCAGCAAAAAACACATAACAGCTTGTGGCACCTTAAAGAATGAGATTAAAACAGATTAGCCATCAACATCTTACACTCAGGGACAACTGTAGTAGAATGCTTAGCCTGTTCACTCACAATTAGGTCCATAATTTTATCACTGCCAACTGGATGCTTTTTTGCACATGTCCTAGAATCCTAACTAGGGGAGATGACCTCAATGGTCACCTATTCCAGCCCCCTGGCAATGCAGGAAAGCCACTGCTTCAGCATCCCTTATAGGTACCGATCTCCAGTCTCTACTTAAAAACATCTAATAATGGGGAGCCCAGCACTTTTCAGGGGAGTCTGTTACTCTATTGAACAGCTTGTTCATCAGGATGTTCCTCCATATGTTTATTCGAAATCACCCAGTTAGTTTGGCTCCCACTCTATGGAGCAACAGAGAATAAATTTGCTTTTTCGTGACAGCTTTTCCAACACTTGATGACGGATAGCACAATCCTATGCATGTTTAGCCAGAAAAAAAGGTCCCACAATTCATACCATGCCCCTGCCGGCATGGCTGCCTAGAGAGATGCTGGAAGTTGTAGGTCTTTTTTTCTATCTAATATGCATAGGGTTACGCCTTTAGTGAACCACCCAGAGAGCTTCGGGTATTGGGCAGTATAGAAATGAAATAAATAAATTTAGGCAATAAAGATCAACAGCTATACAGAGCACTGTGAAAACCCAACTGTGCATATCTGCAGATGAAATTTGTCATCATCTGGGAATTTAAAAAAAGAATCCTGCATATCTGAGGAACTGCAAATAGCAACTGGAACACGGAGTGCTCCTACAGGAAGAATACAAATGTAGATAATAGAGTAGCAATAGAAAACAAGCAATTACTGTTGGAGGTGCATATACTCAAACACTAAGAAATAGCTAAATTATCATAAAGCTTCTTCAGACATTCTGACAAGCAGCAAAACACACACACACACACATACAAATTAGTTTTTTTAATTGTTTTCTCAAAATTGTGCATTCCAACAAAACAAAACAAAAAGAAAGAAAAAATATACTTATATATACACGCTTTGGAAATATCAATTTCAAAAAAAAGAAAAAAAAGAAAAATGCATTAGCTTCAACAAAAGCAGACCAAATATCAACATGCAAATTAGCACCTATCTGCCACCCTTTAAATATTATAGGATTGTTAGACCCTCAAATTAGTGGTGGTTCTGGGTAACGTGTGAAGAAGGAATTTCTGCATCTCCTGTTTGTGAGACTGCCACCTATATTCAAGGTGGTTTGATGAATAGAGAAATATGCCTCTAAGATTGTAGAAAAGAGCAAAGAGATTTTGAGAGATTAAAAAATTCTGCTATATGCAATTTTGTCCACATGGATCTACAGATAAATGTATAGTCCTGTAACATTTTAGCACAGAAAAGTTTCTAAAGAGAAAAGACTATAGAGGTCTGTGAATTCAAATCTTTGTACATGTTTCAGTTTTCAAAATATGTATGACCCATCAGAGATAGAAGTCATTAAGAGTATGCTGTGAAGCTAGTGTAGAAAGATGTTTCTTATATTTTTATGTTTGAAGAGATCGAAGTTATTTGTGGAATCAGGCCACCATATCACACTATGAAGATTATCAAAGAAATAGTAGGTTAGCAATTTTGGACATTTTTGGCATAGGAAAATATATTTATTCAGTGAGTCAAAGTTGTTGTTTTTTTTAAAAAAAAGAAGAAGTGATGGTTGACAAGATTTAACATTCCACCCCTACTTGTCACCATTTGGCTTTCTTTTTTTTAAAAAATCCATCTTATTATTCCAATCCCTAAACTTGTTCTAACTTTTACATTTGTTTGTCCAAACAAGGTTCAACAGATATTTCCAGGCACCCAAGCCAATAGCTTCTTGTGTCCAGGAACTGTTTTTTTGTAAATTATGTATACAGCTATTGTAAACCAAGGAAATGAGACCATTAGGGTGCTTCCAGATGAAGCCTTTATGCTGCCAAAGTTTTCATTCACAAAATTTTATTGGTGGTCCAAACAGTCCCGTGTTTTCCAACCACTTCTTCCATCTTTTTTTTCTTCCTGCAGAAAATTAATTAAGAAAGCAAAGATGGAATAGCTGCACAGTGCCTTCTAATAGGTAGTACCAAGAGTCCTCCATAAAGGTTGTTTGTTCCACACTTCTGTAGCAGCATTTTAGTTTGTCACAGCAAATACTATCCTGGGACTTGCGGTAGCTCTGCCGGTAAAACAGTACCACTCAGTGGTGTGGGGGGGAAGAGTTCAGGTATATCATGCCTCCTCCTTCCCAAATTCAGCCCCACAATACTTTTAGCACCAAAATAAAGTGCTGGGAAATGGAATAATAAAAGAGTGCTTCAGTTGGAGCATGTACTACTGCAGAGTGAAGCAGCACTACGTCAGGTGACTGATTCTGGAGTTCTATTTATTATATTTTTAAACATAACAACATGAGGTAAATCTGTAAGTTTTGAAATTAAAAAAAATGTATTAGCAACTGGGTGAATTTTCTGTCACAGTGTACGCACAGGCATTATTTAGAGGGTGAAGATGGTACTTTGTTTGCAAGTCTGACCCCTCATTAAAACTTTTCAAATACGAGATTACAAAAGGCTGGGGATGGTACTGGGGCTGCAAGGTGCAAGAGGTGTGTGAATGCTTGTATGACGGATGTGTATGGTTGTTTGTCTGTGAAGTGTCCCTGTGTTTAGGGCTGCGATCTAAAGGGAAAGTATGGTGGTGGTTGATCCTGAACAAATTAATTTTAGAGGTGATTTGGAAAAATAATTGAGCTTGCCTTTCAGTGAAATGAGTGGAGCAGAAAACTTTGGGTTTAAAGGAGTGGGGGTTTTTTTCTTCTGGGGCTCAGACCTCATCACTGCCTTGCACTCATGTTCTTGGGCAAGTTTCTTGTCTTTTAGTTACCAGTTTGACTTTCTGTGCAACGGGTGTTTTTGCAACCCACCATATCAGCCATTTTGTGAAAGGCAGCCATTCTGAGATTGTGCCCATGAAACTTTTTCCAATTTCCAAATGTGCCCACCAGCCCAAAAAGGTTAGGGACCGTGCCCATCACGCCTTGCAGCCCTGAAGATCAAGGCTTCCAGAGCAAATGATAAGAAATGAAGCGTATCGCGCTCCCCACCACACCCATGAGATGTTTTAAATTTAAGAAGCCCTCATGAGGCCTGATCCTATGCACGTTTACTCAGAAGTCAATCCCACTGAGTTCAGAGCGCGCGGCTTGCTCCCAAGTAAAGCATGCCCAGGATTGCCGGAGTCTTCACTACTCCATAAAAGTAACGTAACACAATATCTGAGGACCAGTAACAGGAGCTGATTCGGAAAAGGCCTCTCTGTAAGCAGCAGAAGAGCACAACGCAGGCCTCCGGGCAAAGAAGGCGGAGCACTTTCCACTCGGCGACACTCTCGCTTCCTGCTCAGAAGTTTGTTTTCCTTTCCTTGCGTCTCTGCGTCACTGACGCTACTGGCAGCGACGTCTCCTGTGGCTCCTCCCCTCTCGACACCACAAGAGAGAGCGAGAGGCAGGCAGAGCAACGTCGTGAGCGAAAGCTCGCGGTCCTCCACCCCACCCCTCACCGGAACCGGATCGAATTTTAGAGCGTCTGGGAGGTGCCGCCTCTTTTGTCTGCTCCTTCCACGTTCGAGCTATTCACGGAGGGCCGACCGGGCGGTGAGTTCTGTGTGAGGGAAACCTGGGGCGGCGAGGGGAGAGGGGGGGGCGGCGAGGGGAGAGGGGGGGCTGCAGGCTGGTTGGCTTCTCCCCTTCATGAGCTCCGCTTCCCTCGACCGTCTCGGACTGCGGCTGTTGCTGCTCCCTGCCGGTCGAGAAGTAAACAAATGGCGGCGGTCGCTGTTGTCCGCGGCTGGGGATTCCCGGTTTGATCCTCGTCCAGGGAAGATGGGCTGCGACTGGGGTGGGTGGAGGGTCGGTCGGTCGGCCACTCGGTTCTCCTCATAGGGCTGTGAAGCGGCGGGCGGCCATCACTGACTGGCTGACTGACAGCTGGTGCGCTTGTTCTGTATGAGGTGGCCGGGGAGGCGCCCCCGCTTCTTCGCTTGGACAGTTGCTTTGGTTTTTCACCTCCCCTCCGCCCTTTTGGGGGGGAGGGTTCGTTGTGTTTAAAACGGGTGTCATGCGAAAAGCGAAAGGAAAATAGTGTGTGTCACGCTGGTTTCTTCCTTCTCTACATCCCCCCCTTTCCCTGTTCCCTTTCCTAACTAGAAACAATGGCAGCGGCTTGGACAGAGAGGAACGGGCCTGCCTCTTTCTTCAGCCCGGTGTTGATGAATTAGCATTTCTGCGGCAGTAATGTGTGGAGGTGCGCAAACATACAACCTTGCGCGCAGCCCAACCGCCCTTGTGTCGCAGAAAGCCCCCGTAGTTGCCAGTCATCGCGGGTTTCGTGTCTTCTCTTCCCGCCCCCAGGCAGGGTGTTAAATAACTTTGGAAGGAGAAAAGTGCTCTGGATTCACTAATGGGGATTTTCTGCGTTGCTTTATGGGTGTGTACAATAAATAAACAAATGGTTAAATGGAACTGGAATTTTGTCCTTGATGACTTGCTCCAGTGTGGGCTGCCCTGTGAGGGAAGCCTGTGCCTTAAAAGGAGGCATCGTTGCTCCTTTGTTAAACGTGAGGGAGGGAAGGAGTGTTGCTCTAGTCATAATTTATTATAAGGAAGAATGAAGCTCTATGGGAAGCAGTGTTGATTCTTAGAATAACTTCTTGTTGAAACCCTAGCTTTGCATAGATAAAACTCTAGCTTTGCATACACATCAAATATGAAAGAGACTCTACTCATTGCCTATTGAAAAGGAATGGGTGGGTGCAGCATTTTGAAATATTTCCTAGGTGATAGTGGAATACAGTAGAAATGATAGCAAGTTTGGAAAGCAGAATTTGTAATTGTGAAATGAGAGAACATTGAACAGTGGCATCATTTTAATAAGTTAATATGACAGCCACACTAGTTTCTAAAAGAAATTGACCATCATATTTAGTTGGCATCTTGAGAAATAGTACCGTGTAGAACTGAAATAGGTGCTAAAATTCTTAAGTCAAAGATTCTGGCAGTGAGCATATACAGGTGAAGTTAAAGTTGTTTTAGATTGCAATCCTAGACCCACTTGCCTGGGAGCAAACCCCACTAAACTCAATGAGACTTACTTCTGAATAGGCATATATAGGGTTGCACTATTAAAGCTTCTACCTTAAGCCAAACTAAAAACAAACCCCAAAATAAATGTTGAAAATAATTCTGTTTAATTATTCATTAACCAATAGGAAAGTCCTTTTGAACAGGATGGTTTATGTCACACAGTGATAAAGTATTGCAGCTTATTTTAGCTGAGTCATAGTTGTCAACAACTCCTTGAAAATAAGTCATTGGAATCATTCATCTTATCAGAAGTATTGGAGGTCAGGAACTTAACTTCTATTGACTTCCATATCTACTTATTTTATGCTTTCCCCTCCATGCTTCCCTGTTTTTCTTGGACATAATCAAAAAGTGGCAGATGTGGCAACAATGTAGGCAAGTGTTTTATTCAGAAATTAAGCAAGTTTTGAGAAGTTTCCTCAATTTTGCATATTATTTTAACAAAGATATCTTGAAGCTCTTCATTATTTTAAGAAGTTATATTGTTTTAGAAACTAAATGGGAAAAGTATTATTCAGCTACATCAAACCATTGAAAGTACAATTCTATACATGCCTACTCAGAAGTAAGCACCATTGAGTTCAGTGATGTGAGACTTACTCCAGGTAAGTGTGCATAGGATTGTAGCCTTAGGGCTGTATCCATTGCTTCCAGTACACAATATTCATCGCTAGCAGAACAGGAAGCTAGCAGATCCAAAAAATGAGCTGAAATGCTATTTTCCAAGGTTCTTTTAGGCAATGCTACCAGTGAGTCCCACTGGCACAACAGGAAAAAAAAGGGAGCACAGGGGCAGTATTGGATGCTGCCCTTAGTCTGTGAAGATGTTTCTAAAAACACAAATCTGAACCACTTAAAAAAAAAAAGTCGCATTGATTTTAAAGGAATGTAGTTCCAAGTATGTAGAACTACATTTAAAGAAATGTAGTCCATAGGATGTAACACCTTGGGGGAGGAGTTTCTCCATATTATATCACATGACATTCTCTGTATCTTCTACTTGGTCTACTGTTTCAGTTACTAATGACAGGGAGTCACGCTCTCACTAGTCATGTATCTATTACCACTCTGGGAAATATACTAAATATCCATATTTGGATATATTTCATGTATGTGTTGCTCCTATCTTTTGTTGAACAGTAGCCAGTAGTGGAATACACTATTAGGTTTCAGTTCCATTTTCAAATCATGATTTATCAAAGGCAGAGAACTCAAAATATTTATCTATCAGATGAAGATTAGCTATAAATGTGTGACTTCTGAATCCCCTACACTTGGCCTATTCTGCTTTTCCCCAAGGCAGTATTACAAGAGATTCTAGTTCTGTAATTAAAAACACACACATTAAAGTTACACATCTGATTATACCCCCAATCCAAAAACATTCGTACACAACTGTGTGCAAGGAGTTTTCTGCTAAGCAAAGCATTAACTCTAATTGTTTTGCTTTTGGTATCTGGAATTTGTTCCCTCAGTCATAACATGCTAGGTGATCGGAGTTAAACATGCTGACCATCTATTCAGTGTGTATGTGTTACCCCAATCCAGCAAGTAGCACCAAGTTTTGCAGCTGTGGATAGTACATGTAGGTTTTTCTCTGTGCTGCATCTTTTGTTCAAAAAGATTTCTAGTGTTTTTCTCCAGTGTGTTATAGCTAACACATTGCCTGGTGGAAATAGGATGTAGTATTGATTGGGGTAGGTTTTTAGCATCAGGCTCAAACACAGGGAGCATTTTTGCTGATCTGCTATCAGTTCAAGAGCAGTTGAAGTTAAAAATAGAGCTCATTTTTTCATCTCTTAACAGTGATGAATAGAAATATATGTAAGAACAAGATTCAATATATATTGGCTTTAATAACTGCTTTGATTCAGATAGGATCTTTGATATGCAACATAATCCAGTGTGCTGAATGGGGCTTACTCCCAGGTAAGCATGCATAACATTTACAGCCTCAGCCATGTAAGCTCACATAACTCATTCACATCTTAGTCTTGGTGCCTGTGTTTCTCTTCAGCTAAGCTGAAAATCCTAGAGCAGCAGCAGCATCTTTCAGGACGCTTTCTGTGTGTCATACTTAATGGTTGCCTTTGCCATGCTTAAATTACCTCAAAGTATTTCATATCAAGTGGGTAATTTTATAAGTAGAATTATGATTTTGAAAAAACTATATATGAGTAAGTATATTTTGCATTAAAATGAGGTATTTAGGAAATGGATGACTCCTCACCAGTGGATGGAGCTAAGCATGACATAGCCTTTATTACAGTCATCTTGTGTTTATTTTGTAGATGCATTTGGTCTGTTTTGTACATTTTTGCCAGTCTCTGGACAGGCATTTCTGAAAAAGGTACTTCGAGGAATAACATGTGCATTGCTATTCTGCACCTTGCCTTTTCTACATTTATGCTAATAACTGTCAGTAATGTTTTGAAAATTGTGTACATAAGGATATATATCTAATATTAATTTAGTCTTCCATGTCCCTGAGATTGTGAAGTGATAATGATAGAAATTTACAGTTGGTAGAATGTAGTGTAATGTGTGGTAGTTTTCCCATCCCAGCCGTTGTATCAAAACTGAATGTACCATTAAAGCAATCAAAATTATTTGAGTATAAACACAGCTTTGAAATCCTTAAGCACAAACTGCACCTTTCAGAGACGACAGGCTAATTTAGGTGTGACAGGCTAATTTAGGTGTTACATTTAACAGTTAAAAGCATTAATATAGAATAGTAACAAGGAACATAGGCAATTTATGCTAATTATAAAAATAAGTATTCACAGGGCCTGTTCAGATGACACTTCAGGCTCTGTGGTTAGCAAAACTGTGGTTCTCTGGAGTTAGCACTAACCACAAACCGTGCTGTCGCATGCAACGCTTTAAGCCATGGTTAGAGTTGCTAACCTTGCTGCAGATGGTCTGACTGTGGTTAGTGAGTGAGCAGTGTTTAGCAAAACGCATTGCACAAGACACCTTAAACCCTGCTGCTTAACCAAAAGCCTTAACCAATAGGTTTAAGGTGGACCTGTTCAGAAGATATCTTAAACTACAGTTGAACCGTCTGCAGCAGGTTTAGTGGCTCTTAACCGTGGCTTAAAGTGTTGTGTGCAACAGCATGGCTTGTGCTAACCCCAGATAACATTTTTTCATAGCAAATGCAATGCACTTGGTGGTATTCCCGGTATTGGGCTCTTCCAATCTGGGCTGTTATACTGTCTGCTTGGTTTTGCTTCATGCTTTATTGTGAACTCCATGTTCCAATTCCTGCTCAGAGATGCCTGCAGCTATGGCGCAAGGCCAGTGAATAACCTGGTCAGTAGGCTTACGCCATATAACTTAATCAGGAGGGGAGAAGGGAGAAGCTCTCTGGAGAAAACAGTATAGCATGAAATGGTTGAAACTAAATGAGGGGTAGAGTGATGAGTGACCCTGACTTCTGCAGGTCTTGAAAGCAAGGAGCCCTCAGTCCTGTACTGCTATCAGATGACTCCATGATGCAATAAAAAACATGCTGGAACATACACATGGGTATCCTTGACTTCACAGACTTTTTTTTTTTAAAAAAAAAAATGAGTGGTCGATTGAATGGTTTTCCAACTATAGGACAGTTCTTGGGCTCGTAAAGAAAGCCCTCCCTCTTAAACATTTCATTTTTCTATACAGAATCTGGTGCAAGAGAGGAGACATTGAGCTCAAGTGCAGAAGTGCCTTACATGTGAAATCCAGCTCTCTGCTTTGCTCCTCTGTGCTAGTTTCATCAGGTAGTACTTCTGACCTTTTTTTGTTTGTTTGTGATATGATTGTACTGTAATCTGCATCGAATCAGTTGAAGCATTGAGAAAAAGCAAGCAGTAGTAAATACGTGGCAGGTCTGTGACCAAGTTATTGTTAAAAAAGAGATTCAATTCACCCTTAGTCTAATATATTACAAAATTACATTGTTTTTGAGAATGACATAAAACTTAGTTATGGCTAAAAAGACATTAAGAAAGGTACCTATCAATCTGTTCTTCTGAATTGTAATCTGAGGGCTGAATATTTGTAATAAAATAGAATGTTCTCATGATAAACTGAAAATATTGATTTAAACAGAAGCCTAATTCACCTTAAATATTTCCATCCCATTTTTTGCTGGATATATAGGATTTTCATGTACCCTATTTCTTCGATTCTAAGACGCACTTTTCCCCCCATATAAACATCTCTAAAAATGGGGTGTGTCTTAGAATTGCGGGTGTGTCTTATGGTTTTTTCCCCTGTTGGTAGTACTGAAAATAGTATGCGTCTTACAATTGGTGGTGTCTTACAATCGAAGAAATACGGTAATAGTAGGTTTCCTGTGCAGTTTTATTAACTACTTCTGAATGTTCTAAGGATTGTATAATAATTTTATTAGAATAGTACACTCCTACAGTAATATTTCTGTTATGTATGAATTCAATGACTAAGATAGCATTAACAAGCAATATACCCTACAAACCATTTGTCTTTGTGACACTTTTGTTAGCCACATTCAGAAAAGAGTACACTTTTCTGATGCGAAGCAACGTTTCGTATTCTCCCCTTTGCAAATGTCAAGGTATTACGTCTGTACCTATGTGTATGCAAATTAGTTTAAATTTTGTCTGTTCTGCTAATATCACACAAGGGTATAAACCTCAAGATGGCATTCACAGTTAAACATAGGCTATCAGTTCTAAGAAGATCTGAAGTAGTTAACTCTGAGAACAGGCATGAAGATAACAAATTTTGTTTAAAGTGGTAATATAGCTGTTAGGGGAGCATCTGACTGAGACTTGATTGTCACAAAATTCTTGATATTTTTTTTAAAAATTATTTATTTATTTATTTATTACATTTCTATACCGCCCAATAGCCGGAGCTCTCTGGGTGGTTCACAAAAAAAACCCTCATTAAAAACTAGGACAACTTTCTCACTGAATAAACATTAAATATATAGTTTTAAAAATATTTTTTCCATTCCATTACCATTGCTGAGAATTAAACTGTCTTGAAACAGATGATAATTATAAAACACACAGTAGTTTAATGCTGGGCTTTCAAATTACGCTTCCTAAATAATTCAGATCTCTAGTTGTGTAGCAAAGAGCTTACATTGTGAGAAGGATCTGGGATGTTCTCAGCTCTGATCCCAGCTATGACTTTAACATAGTACAACCTGTAGATGTGGGTATTCCTTTAAGTGGTAGATTTAGGACAATTGTGGGAAGATGTGGGCATTGTAGGAAGAAGAAAAATTGGCAGTTCAAGCAAATCAGAATTTGAAGTCATGGTTTAAAGTTCTCCTGCAGATCCTGGCTTGTTTGAAAACTATTAACCATCATTTTCCAGTTTGGATATATTTCAAAGTTCTTGTTAACTTAACTGCAGCTTCCTGAATTATTTCACACTTTTGCAAAGGGAGGAGTGAAGTGAGAACAAAGTGTGTGTGTGTGCGCAGCCAGGGTGTGATTGAATGAGGCCACTTCATGCTAAATGTGGTTTTCTGCTATGTCACAAAATTGTACTCAAGGTTATTTCTCTGCCCTAAAAGGTTATTGCATCAAAGAGAGTGGAGTAAATTTATGAAGTTATGAAGCTGAGTTCTGCGCAAATGAAAACAAAACCAGACATGCAGCTCTAATTCATGGTTTGCCTTTTATATGCGAAGCTCAAACCATGGTATGGATTGTGAACTATCATTAGCACAGACCATTATTTGGGGTGATGCCTGAATTGAGCCAGTTAGTACTGACCTTTAAACAATGTGTTAAATTTATAAAATAGTTAAATACTCTCTGAGGATGAGTTATAATTCCACTGTTCAAAGTTTCAAAGTGTAGCTATAGTAACTGGATACACAAGAGGCAGAGAAGGATTTAAATTACATTTGGAATACAGAGCTTTCTATTTCAAGTCATTATTATGATCTTACTTATTCATACAAACATTGGTCGTTGGATTGCTTGCTACAGCTGGAATTTTAGTTGTGGCAGCAGACTTTCCAAACACATTTGACAGCTCTAGTCAGCTGATTGTAGTATGTACAATAACATCAGGTGGCCTGTACCTTCTGAGAGCAGTGTACATCTCACCAGAACTGTGTGTATTTTTAGGTTTCTTGGTTGGTAACAAGCAAGCACACATACTTCAACATCTCAGATGAGCTGAACCTAGTTGCTGACATTGCCTAATCAGACATGAGCAGCTGTTCTTTCTAGGGAAGGATCTACACTTCTGCTTATAACGGTTTATAATGGTTTTGACAACTGTTCAAGCCCAGGACACATTACATACACAGTTTTCAAAACGTTTTTAAAGTGTTGTATCCTGCTTAGTGTAGATCGGGCCTAGGTTTGTTTGTTAGTAAGAGACTAGATATCAGAGGCTATATTATCTTAGCATGCTGACTGGAAATAAAGTTCCACTGTACTCAGGAAGACTTGGCTCTAGTAAGTGTGTCTAGGAGCAGGGTGGAAGTATAATACCAATAATAACAAAGGTATCATGTAGTGCAGAATGAAATATCGTGCTCTTGTGAACCTCTCCAGCCCCATATGTCCCATTTTATTTCACAGCATTGCAGTTTAACCCTAGTGGATATAAATACTTTGCAACTCAAATTCTATTTCAACATGCACAGCATGCACAGTTTCCAGGGGTTGAAGGATGGTATTTTTTGGGTTGGAGGCACTAGTCTCTACACAGGAGCAAAGGGAGGTCCCTTTTTTACTTGCTGTTCTCTGCCTTTCCCCTTCCCCCCTCCCCTGTAAATTCTAAAAAACCTGTGCACTTTTTGGGTGGAAAGTAGTAATGAATCAGGAGGAGTTTATGTCAGAAAAAATCTTTCAAAACAAATGCTAATTGTGTATATGATTCATTTAACAAAAAATGGATGGCTGTTGATGAATTTAGAGGAAAAAATTCTGGAGATCATGCTTTGTAGACAATGCAGATACAATGTTTGAATAGCATTTATAGGATTTGTAATAGTCTGCAGTCACATGCACTGCAATTGAACCATGAGATTGTCACATCTGACTGTAGAAACTAGTTTATTGCCTGGATTACCAGGAATTAAAATATTAAAGCCATGGAAAGAGCAACATGGTGCTGGGTTGTGAAATACCAACAAAGCATGACATGCTGTTATCAGTGCCTGGTGTTACATAAATGTAATGTACCTTGATAATGAACACATTTACTTAGAAATAAGTTCCTTTATTTGGATGGCACTTCTATGAAAGTGTGCTTTGAATTGCAACATTATAACATAAATACAATTTACATGCAAATTTGTATTATGAAATCCCAATGGCTTTATTTTTTTTTTAAAACGGAGAAACGACTTTGGGTTGATTGTGCAGTTTAAAACTGAAAAAATGACTGGGTTCTCATGACCACAGAGGGGAAAACAACCATGGTGTGGGTTTGTGTGTGTCTGTTGCATGCTGGAAGTTTAGCATAATTACCGCCAGCAGCATAGCTTTTTGTTCTTGCGAACTCAACTGGGGTGGCTTTCTGAACCCAAGGTGGCTTATTGCCCCTGCTGTGATCATATGAATCAGCGCAGTGTGTGATCTAGCTGGGGTTCTGCAGAGGGGAGGAAGGAGGTTGGGTATAGCTTGTTGGGTATAGCTTGTATCTCCACTTCCCCAATCTCTTCCCCTCCCCGCCCACAGAATTGCATCCTTTCCTTCCTCTCTGAGCTTGTGTTTGTGAGTTCATAGAGGCAGCTGGCATGGTTCTCTCCATTCTGGCTCTGAGTGGAAGGGGGTGGGGAGCTCAGAAGGTGTCTCTTTGGTGTGCATTGAGTTTGCCACTGGGCAAGTGCGATCTGGGGAGCTCTGTTTCTGAGGCTTAGTTGGCTAGACTTGTATAAACCAAACAGAGGCTAACTTTATATTTAGTTAACAAAACATCACAGTTTGGGTAACTAAGCTTGTAACTACGAGCTAAGCAACATCCTAAGGGAAGTGAGAATTGTTGAGTTATTCAACCAACTTAGGGGCAAAGGAAGGTGTCTCTTTATTTATTTATTTATTTATTTATTACATTTTTATACCGCCCAATAGTCGAAGCTCTCTGGGCGGTTCACAAAAATTAAAACCATCATAAAACAACCAACAAGTTAAAAACACAAATACAAAATACAATATAAAAAGCACAACCAGGATAAAACCACGCAGCAAAATTGATATAAGGTTAAAATACAGAGTTAAAACAGTATAATTTAAATTTAAGTTAAAATTAAGTGTTAAAATACTGAGTGAATAAAAAGGTCTTCAGCTGGCGACGAAAGGAGTACAGTGTAGGCGCCAGGCAGACCTCTCTGGGGAGCTCATTCCACAACCGGGATGCCACAGCAGAGAAAGCCCTCCTCCTAGTAGCCACCTGCCTCACTTCCTTTGGCGGGGGCTCATGGAGAAGGGCCCCTGTAGATGATCTTAAGGTCCGGGTAGGTACATATGGGAGGAGGCGTTCCTTCAAATAACCTGGCCCCAAACCGTTTAGGGCTTTAAATGTCAATACCAGCACTTTGAATCGGGCCCGGACCTGGACTGGCAGCCAATGAAGTTGTAAAAGGACTGGCGTAATGTGATCTTTGGCGTGCATTGCACTTGCCATTGGGCAAGTGCGATCTGAGGAGCACCGTTTCCTGAGACTTAGGGCTTTGCTAGACCTACCTGATAATCCAGTGGCCAGCCCCGTTGCATCCACCATTTAAAATTTTTTAAAGGAGCTGGATACGCAATAACGTTCTCCCCGCTCCCCCTGCCCCCGATCTCCCCCCAGCTCCAATCTCCCCTGATCTCTCCCTGGCTCCAATCTCCTCCCCCCCCGGCTCTGATCTCCCCCCCCAGCTCCGATTTTGCCCCACCCCCAGCTCCAATCTCTCCCCCTGTCCCCGGCTCCGCCCTTCCCACCCTCGATCTCTCCCCCTGCCCCGATGGGCCTAGTGTTCCTGCGGAGTGCTGGGCCCCGTGAGCAGCTTCTCCCAGCTACACGTGAGTAAGCGGTGTAGCCGGGAAAAGCCGTGGAACAGGCTAGACCTTCCGTTGTCCCAGGCTCAGCCCGGGACTGTGGAAATACCAGGCCCAAAGCGGTGCCCGTTACCCCAGGGCCAGGCAGGGTTGACCCCTGCCTGACCCCAGAGCCCATGTGCGTCATCTGGATGCACAAGGGCGAGCCCGGGTGTCAGCCCAGGCTAACCCCTGGTCTAGCAAAGCCCTGAGTTGACTGGTATAGAGATATGAAGGCTCAGAAAAAAATTTGGAAAAATTCAGGAAAACAATGTTTCCCCATTTTTTCCAAAGCCTTTTTTGTCGTCGTCGTCGTCGTCGTCCCCCCCCCCCGAAAAATTGAAAAAATAGATTATGGGATGTTTTATTTTAGCATGATGAATAAAATGTTTAAGACAAGGTGTTCAAATATTTACTTCTCCAAATGATTTCTAAAAACTATGTACAGTATCAGATTATTACAACTTTTGTGCACTGAGGACAAGCAAGTCCCAGGTTGCAAACTGAGACTACAACTCTCAAATGCGAGAGCAAGATGCATTTCTGCCTCTAGAGGGCAAGCCATTGAAGCAGAGATTGAAACTAATAGTGATAGCTGTAGCTCAGAAAATGAGTCTGATTAAATTTCATACATATTCATTGAATCTTGGTCCCCCTTTTTCTCAGTTCTTTTTATGGGAATGGGTGCTTTATGTCTGCTTGACACTGTGGAGGACGAGCAGAGACATAAATAATTTCCTTTGTTAATAAAGTTGATAGTTTCCTCTGTTTTTTAAAATTATTTTTGCCTGCTCATAAACTAGGAAAACCAAAGAGGTTCCTTAGAGCAGGTCTTCCTAACAGTTCAGGAGTTTGTAGCTCCATTGGTTACCAAAAAAGTAAATTCAATTTGCAATAATTGTTTGAATATACTGTACATTTAATATACCAAATGTAATAATTTTATGCCAGACCAACTTGGACATAATTACATTTTATGTTTCTAAAATAATAAAGTGACTTTCAATCTGTAAAAAGTGCTAATATTGCATTATTTCATTTTTTCTGAAAATTTCCGTTTCCCCCCCAAAAAAACCGTGGAAAAAAACCAGGTTTTTTGCATGGCTTCAACATTTCCGGAAATTTTACATCTCTAGGCTGGAATTGTATAATCCAAACAGAGGTTAAGTAAGAATTCTTGTTTTTAAAGGGTGTATGTGTAACCCTGCCGTCTTTGTAATGCTTGGAAACTAAGTCTGTAGCCCAGAGGGTGTCAGAATATTTGTAATTGCTTTCTGTGTTTTATTTTATTCATTACTAATTCCCTTCCCATTTGTCTAAATAAATCCTTTGCTTGCTTTACAAACTGGTTGCTTTTCCCGACTCCTCCTCATAAGGTCCACACTGTCCCAGCCTGATCAACTGGGTAGCTTAGGGTTTTTTTAAATCTCCTTTTCCACAGTATTTCCAGACACTTTTGCACTAGTGCAGTGTGACTGTGGAGATCCAGTGACATTAGTTTAATATTCTTTCCTCCATGGAAAATGAAAAGAAGTCAGATTGTTGCTCAGTTCTGTTCACCACTTTATTGCAAGAGAGGGAGATTCTAAGCAAAATAGCAATAGTTTTATGAAATGGGGCATAGCTGTGAGGATTCAGTATTTCACAGGTTTTTTTTTTTAATCTTTTAAGGTTCCTAATATCACACTGGGGTGGGGTGGAAGGCTGTTGCTAGTCACCAGTGATAATGTGCACTACTTACCTGCATCAATTGGGCAATCACATATGTTAAGTGTTACAGCAAGAGCAATATCCCTTCAACAAAGCAGTAATTGGAGAAAAGATGTCTGGATCTTGAATTGACTAGATGACCTCCAAGATCTCTTCCAAGTCTTATGATTGCAACAGATGAGTATCAGTCAGACATCAATCCACTGTGCTAAAAATGATTTTGGAAAGACCGATTGTGAACTCAGGATAGAAATTGATAGGATACATTTGATCAGATTTAGAATTGTGCCGCAGCCTGTACTGTTTCAAGAGGGTTCCTCAGCTTTCTAGAGAGGCTTTCCGGGGGCTTGTAGTAGGGAGGAAAGGTGAAAACTCCATTGCAGAAGTGTCTTTCTACTTCTTCTAATCTGGATACAACCAATTGAATGTAGTCCAATAGTAACTTAAACTGCCTTTGTCTGTAAATTATTCCATCAGGCTTAAACATAACCACTCGGCTGGTTTCTTGGAGTAAGAATTGCTCCAGCTGGAATCTTTATAAAAGCTTGCATTTTTGATATGTTCCAATTGACTAACATAAGTATGTGCGAACAAGAAGTGTAGTATACAAGTTTGTTGACTTACAGCTTTTGAGAACTTCTTTTCAATGCTTTGTTATATCAACCATATTCTAGCCAGTGTTTTATTTAAATGGGAGTTGATTGCAGTATCATATGTGTTGATGACAGCTCTCAAATTTCACTCAATCCTCATATAACCATCAAGGTGGTATATTTTGTGGAAGATGCTCTAGTGTAGGATTATACAACACAAGACGTGTGAATGATACCTAGTCTATCCTGAACATGTCTCCTGAACAAACCATTCACCCTCTTTGTAGAAAGAAAGAGAGAAGAGAATGTGTGATTTGTGGATATGTGGTCTGTGGATACAATGTCCACACATAATGGCAAATTGTGGGCTCATTAATTAACCCACAGTTTGCCATGCTTGTGTGGGAGTGAGTGAATGAGCTACCTTACACATGCTCCTCACTTCTTTTAATCAACATCCTATAAACAGTTGGGTTGTGAGTGTGATATGTGAACCCAGAGTGCTGGGTTGTTTAGGAGATAAACAACCCAGTGATTATCCCAACAATAAACCATGGTTTAACCATTGGCACATTGTTTTAACTGCTTTTATTGCTTTTAAATTATATATTGTTTTAACTTGGATCATGGTTTAATTTGTTTTTAACTGTGTATATTGTTTTATACTGTATGTTTTTATCTGTATGCCGCTCTGAGATCTTAATGATATAGGGCTGGATATAAATGTTTTAAATAAATAAATAAATAAATAATTTAACTGCTACACAACCGAGCACTATGTGTTTGCATAACACATGCACAACCTATGACTTTGCTGATTGTACGTTGCTTAAGAGTGGAAGTGAGGAGCACACAGCAGGTATGCACTTGAGGTAGTATCTAATTAGGACCTTGCACGTGTGCCCCATCCCTGCTGGTTCTAGCGCAGGTGCAGCTAGCCCCACCAGCCCTGGTCCACATATGGCTGCAATGTAGCACTTCTGGGGACAAGCCCCAAAATTAATGTGAACACTAGCAATGTAGCGCTTCTGAGGGCAATCTGCCCCTTCCAGAAAAAGAGCATTTGCACTCATTTTGGGACTTGTCCCCAGAAGTGCTACTTGGTAGCTATATGTGTACTACAGCCGGGCTTGGGCATGTGCACAAGGCTCCATTTGGATAGTACCCTTGGCCACTCCTGCTCATGTGTAGTAAATTGTGGATTAATTAACCCATAATTTGCCATTAATGGAGTTTTGTTGGCTGGAAGGGAACATCTGAGTTGGATGTAGTCCATAGGTCTTATTCCTACTACTGTAGGCTGTTAAAAAAAAAGTTGCCTTATAAACGTTCCTACCAAAATTAAGCAAGTCATTCTGTAATTGTGTTTTCTAATCAAGGCAGTGTACTTACAAAGGCTGAAATCATATAAAAAGGCATGGTCAAATTTTATTATCTTTACTGAAAGTGTTTTTGTTTCAGGAAAAGAAATCAACTCCAACTCCATTCCAGCAATAAGATTCAGGTAAGTAACTTCATACAAGGGGACTGGAATGATGGGTGGGAATGAAGGAGGGTAAAAACACTGACTGGGAACTTTAAGGATGGGGGAGACAAAATCTTGCATGCTGCCATCTTAGGGTAGCATTTTTAACCATAAGACTTAATTTGGTAGCTCGTGTATATATGTAACTAGCAATGTTAATCAAGGAATTCTCGCCTAATCACAACAATACCTTTTTCCTTGGCTGTGATATTTTGTTGTTTCTAATATTTGTGACCTGTGCTTTCTTAGCTTTATTGTTCCATATTTATATATGTTTCTGTATCTTATTAGCGTTTTTGGCTGTGGGATTGTCCCCATCTGCATATAATAGGAATGGAGACTATAAGAAAAAGCCTCATTGCTCTGCTGTGCCTTGGAAGCTCTTGATCTGGTGAGTCAACTTTCTAGAATGTTGAGAACAAGTACTTCAGACAGGAACGATACAGCTAAAGAATGAAAAGAGTCAAATTATTAGTTTGGATACATTTAGAAGCAATTGAATTTTCTTTATGAAGGCTGGGGTATCTAAGGGTGCGATCCTACAGTTAGCACCCTTGCTACTTAGAAGCCCCTGAACTCCAGTGGGACACAAGTTTCCTGTGTCCTGCTGCGCTGAAGCCAATAGGGTGGGAGCAGCAGCAGAGGCAATCTTTACCTCCCCCTCCTCTGATCTTTGACTTTTGCTTTTCAGCCCACCTAGTGAGGGGACTTCGGAGGGGGCAGGAAGAAGGCTGGAAGAGGTTCAAGATAAATCTCTGGTCTCCTCCCTTCCCTGTCCACTCCCTTCCCTGCCCCCTTTCACCTCTCTCTGATGTCAACTTTCCACCTTCAGAGAGGCAGCTGGTGTGATTCTTTCTTTGCTAACAGTGAGGGGTCAGATCTCCGACTCCCCCTTCCAAGGTTGGAGCATTGTCTCTTACCTTCGGAGGGGGTGATCTGAGCCATCATATATGGTCCTTGGGTTGCTTGCCCAGGGACTTTAGGATTGCTCTCTTAATGGCTGTGTGTGAGCTGAGAAATTCTGGTTCAAATATTGCATCGCTCACCTGCAGGTTGCCTCTTCTGTTTTTTCTTCTACAATGTTAGAGTGATGTTTGTGCATATATTGTCACGATTTTAATGTTTGGGCCAAATATTGATTAAAGGAGTGCACTTAATTTATATGGTTCCATTTTTAGGATGTCCGCCTGGCTTTGAGTAAGACTGATGGTATGAGTTTCATACTTACGACACATGAGTAAACTTAACAAATGAAGGTCTAGAATTCTTCTAATGCTAAATAGGACTCTTCCAAGAAGTTATCTTTTCATACCTTAATTGATGTCAAACTCTTTTTCTGTTCCAGGAAGTCTGAGAAAGTTGGGAATACAAATTAAAGTACGTATGTATACTGGCAGTGTTTGGTTTATTTGAGGAACACAGTTCTTAAATATGGGAGTTCTTTGGGTACCTTATGTTACAACATTTATGGGTTGGCCATGTTTTCTGTTCTGCTAGACTTATAGGCAGGGTACTAGAAGTCAATCAGTATTGTCCAATTTGTAATGGTTTAGTTCTCATTAACACCAAGCTAGGGTTTTGTGTTACGTGAGCATGCCTTCAGCTCAGATATGTCCTCCTCCCATTGTGCCGTAACACATTTCTTAATTCACAACAAACCATTGCTTAATAAGTAATGTTATTAATTACTTATTAAGTAATTTTATTATGGTCACAAGACCAGCAGAATAGAGTAACACTGTAAATATAATGATATAAAAGTGACAATGGTTAATTAAAATTTAAAATTGAACAATAAAAAGAAAATTGTGCATGTCACAATTTAGTATTTATAATAATACCAAGTTTAACAAGTTAAAACATTATCAAGCATTTAACATTGTCCCATGCTGAGAAGCAATTGCAGCAGCGCAGAATCCAGCCACCTTAGCAGTTACCTCTGGATTCTGATCGGCCAGGAGATAAAACGTATCCGATTTCCCAGGTATTCTTTATAAAATAGGGATAATAAAAATCACAATAGAAGGAACAATGCAGCAGTATGCCGGCTGCAGTCTCCATCACACCAATTTCACAGGGGCATAAACATTCACAATATGGGGTACTGTTGTATCTTCCTTCCAAAATTGCTGAAGGTTAACACTTTCCTGTATTTTGGGATAGTTAAAATAGTCAAGTATGTCACAGGTAAAAAAAAGCCCACCCCATCTCTAAATTCAGAGTGTAACGTAGCGGCTCTTATATGATCTTGTAACTTGTCCCTGATGCGCTGGCAGATCTCCCCTTCAACTTTTGAATGGCCCAGGATGGCATTTTGCGAGAAACCCAGATTATGCAGTTTTCCGTCCACAGCCCTTTTCCATTTTGACTGAAATATATCAGTTAAAATCAAGGAGGCCAAACCATGGTTTATGCCTTCCAAACCAGAAGTGCATACCACAGTCTATGGTTTGCAATTATGGCTTGCGCTTGACTTTCAAATTGGAATTGGCTGGCTAGGATCTAATGGCATGCTATAGCTTGTTTCAAAAGGGGAAGTATGGATGATAAGCCATGATTTGTCCCAGTAAGTCTTTAGGTAAAGTGCTTTTTCAAATTTCAGAGTATTCTGTAATCTGAGCTCTTAAAAGCCTATCAGGTTGTTGATATAGCCTTGAGTATTACTTGGTTTCTTATGCTCTCTTTTTTGTATTAGTTTATTTAGGGGAGACATATTTAAATCTCTGCTTAGCCATGGAGCTCACTGGGTAGCCTTAAGCAAGTCACCATTTCTTATGTACCTCACTCTAGTTCTTAAAATAAAATTGGATAGCCCCATGTATGCAGTTCTGCTTATTAGGGAAAGGATGGGCTACCAATGTGCTAAATGGGGAACAGTCCAAACTGTTTTTCCCAGGTACAGTCATTGCCTGTAGGCACATTTTCAGGATGTCTTGATGTACACTTGGGGCCATATAATCATGGTTGTTAAAACATAAATAGTTAAATCATTTGTCCATAGTACCTTTTTTTATAGATCTCTTGCCAACAAACCATGTTAGGTCTTTCTCAAGACATGGTCCAAGAAGCAATTTTTATATATTGGTAAGCAGCAACATTTTTGCAATAAGGTAGAGCTTTGAGTACACAGCCTGCCACCTCTTCTCCATTTCATAGATTTTACCAAGTCAATACACTATATAGACATTTCGAAGCCCTCAATCACTTCATAGGGTTTCGGCAGGAGAACAGTAACCAGGAATGATGGATGGTGGAATCCTAAATATAGAAACTACAGGAAGATCAGTGTTTGATCATGTTTCCCTTCACCTCCCCACTCCTGGACAAGGACAGTGTTATCTTTTACTTTTAATATGTTTCATCTGGTTCATGAGAAAAATAGATAAAATAACTTATTTGATGGGTTCCTAGGCTGCTTTATTTTAGTTTGTACTCTGCTTGTAGCATTATTCTTCACCCTTTGAGATGGTTCAGTGGTTTGCCTCCTCCACCTATTCTTAATTCAAAGTTAGGGAGGAGGGCTAGGAGTTGTATCTTGTTTAATGGCAATAAACCAATATGTAGGCATTGCAATGCACATGACATGGCACTCCAAACCACAATAAATGACCAGCTATCATGTATCAAATTTATAAATTTTAATTTGGGAACAGACCAGAAAATAGTGTCATAAGGAAACAATTATGAATCTAGAGCAGAGGTAGGCCGACTTCAGACTTGTTGAAACTACTTTGTTGTTGTTTAGTAGGACCCCAAGATCCACCAACCATAGCCTGGTGCAAAAGATAGAAACTTTGAATTAAAGAATAGGGTACACCTGAGCCTAGGAATTTGTTTTCAATACTGAAACTTAACTGAGCTTTTCTTCATTTCAGCAGCCAAATTAAGGTAGCAAAATTCATTTTGCTGTTGCTATTGTTAAACAATTGGGAATTGGAAAACTCCAGCAATCTACTGCAAATCACACATCTACCAGTAGATCCTGAACTATTTTTTGCGTACCCCAGAGCTATGGTATGCAGTATCGTTCATAGGAATTGTGCTGTTCTGTAGGCAAGCTACTGCCTGTCTGATTTTTTCTTAACTCTGAAAACCTCATTTGCCACAATTGTAAATAATATGTCATTTAATAATAGGGCATTTATGTAAATTGTTGAATAGGATTGAATAATAAGAAAAATGAAGTTAACTAGTGACTGATCAATCTGTTTTGGTAACAGGCACCACAGAACTCTGCAGCAGAGAAATTATTCTGTCAGGATGTTTACACTGTCGGCAGAGAACAGACTTTCTACTGTGCCAGCTTTGAGTTTGCCTGAAGGAAGGTAAGTTTTAACACTCAAATGCTTGTAAAAAGCATTGGTACTGAGGTCAAATTGGCTGCAGTTTGGTTATTTTTTTAAAAATTATATGTGTGATACAATGTTTAAAAAACACACACCATGAAATTGTATTGAGCATTATTATTTATACTTGGGAGTAAAACTATACAGGAATGGTATTTGAGGTCTGTATAAATTCTTATTGAATTTTGTGTAACCTTAATTTTATCTTCAAGTCAAAATCTCATCTTAATTGCTATTGTGTACAATGATTTTTCATCATGGTGAGATGATTTAAACTAGGGATGTGCTCCGCTCCGATTAGGAGCGTAGAAGCAGTAGCGGATTGGCCTGCTCCGCCTTACCCAGAGGCGGAGTAGGAGCGGACCGCGGACCCCCTAGAAGCAAGGCGAAGAGAAGCGACCATTTTTCGGAGCTCCGAGTTCAGGCGGAGCGCTCCGGTCGCCATCTTGAAAACATTTCGCCATAGGATTGCATTGCGGCAAATAATCGCGCATAACTACGTTGTTTTTGAAGCTATCGTTCTGGAAATTCTTGTGCACAGAGAGTCGTGGATGGGGGTCATTTTGAGACCACTCTCAACTTTCTGCGTTGTCTGGGTCGCGGGCTATATTTTTGTGAAAATCGGGTCAACCGCGCGGCTCAAACTGCGTTTTCGGCTTTTCGCCCATAGGATTGCATTGAGGGAAAGAATCGGGGATAACTGGGGGGGGGTTTAAGCTATCGTTCTGGAAATTCTTGTGCACAGAGAGTCGTGGATGGGGGTCATTTTGAGACCACTCTCAACTTTCTGCATCGTACGGGTCGCGGGCTATATTTTTGTGAAAATCGGGTCAACCGCGCGGCTCAAACTGCGTTTTCGGCTTTTCGCCCATAGGATTGCATTGAGGGAAAGAATCGGGGATAACTGGGGGGGGGTTTAAGCTATCATTCTGAAAATTCTTGTGCACAGAGAGTCGTGGATGGGGGTCATTTTGAGACCACTCTCAACTTTCTGCATCGTACGGGTCGCGGGCTAGACGTTTTTAAAAAATCGGCGGGAAAAATACCTTTTTCAAAGGGCTGAGGGGCAGAGTCAGCTCCCGGTCATGATGATCCCAAAGTTGGAGGAGGGCATAGGCAAAACAGGTAACTTGGGATTCTGGGAAACTTCTCTTTCTTCATCTGAACGGGCTTTTCCCCGTGTTTTTTAACACAGTAGCCCCACCAAATGCACAAACACAACCTGAAATCATATACTAAGCCAAGAATAAGAGATAGAAACACAGCACTGCTCCCCACCCTAACCTTGGGGAACAACTGAATCGATGTGGTGCAAGGGGATGAGATCCCCTAGGGCATCTCATTGTGGACGTGCCCCCACTCTCTCCTGCACTGGAAGGCCATTAGAGCCTTCCAAAGAGAGTAAAACGGTGGAGCAATGCCTATCATGAGTTGAAGTGAATGGTCACTTTTCAGTGGTGGAGCAATGCCTGTTCTGAGTCGAAGTGAGCGTTTTACTTCTTCTCAGAGCTGTGGCTGTCAGTGTCTTGAACTGGCAGCTACTTCCCCCTCCCCCGGGCACGTCCCCCTATTGCTGGTAAAAGACAGATATAGCCTTTTAAAAAAAGTTCTTCTTGTTGTTTATTGAGCAACACTGCTGCTTTTAATTCCACCCCTCCTTTGTTTATTGATTGATTTATTCCATTTTATATGCATTACTGGCTTATCCTTGGCTCACTTCCTTATGCCCCCAGAAATGCCAGCTGCATGCCTGCCTGCCTTCCCTCCCTCCTCCCCTGCCCACCTCGCAGGGATGGTGTGTGTGGGGTGCCCGATTTTCAAAAATTCGCCAAAAATCAGGGGATGATGGGATTGCTTTGAAACTTGGCATGCGTGTGTATATCCCCATGAGGTGTCATGGTGCCAAACATGAGGTTTCTAACTTGAACAGAAAAAAAGTTGTATAATTTTTTAGCTTTCAATGCAAGCCTATGGGGGGGGGGGGAAACGGAGCTCCGGATCCGGATCCGGAGCTCCGGGCGGAGCGGAGCGGAAGTGGGCGGAGCGGGGGCGGGGCGGAGCGGCCCGATCCGGAAAATGGCGGATCTGCAAGTGAAGCGGAGCGGGGGGTCTATGCACACCCCTAATTTAAACTGAACACCTTGAATGTGGGGTGTATTGTTTTTTGCCACATTTACTTTAACCCTAAGGACCTTTTAATAAAAACTTCAAATCTAAAAGCTAATTATTTTATTATAGTACATGTGTTAATATGAATTAGTATAGGCTTGGGAGGAAATGTTACGTTATAATTCCTGTTTGGGTCCAGTTATTATCTTGGATGTATGGAAGTATTTGTTTACTATTTAACTCCTGACAAAGAGGCTGTCTTTTTAAAAAATCTTGTAGAAATTAAAGTAATTGTCTGTCAAGAGTGGGATTTTGCAAAGGTTTGGAGTTCTAAATTCAAGACACTGTTACAGGAGATAAACCTCATTCCTGAAAAATCAATGTTTTTAATGAGGAATATCTAATGAAACTTGACTAAAATAACAGTTCAGTTTCATGTAACGTTCTGGCTCTCTTGCATTAGATAAGTGTTAGGGTAGGCTGAAACCTTGGAGAGCTGCTGCCAATCAATGTTGACAATACTGGGTGAGATGGGCAAGTTGTTTGATTCAATATAAGGCAGCTTCCTATGTACTCTTTTCAGCATCCTGCTTTGGCTGCAAAACAGTCTGTGCCCTCTCCTACCTCAGCCCTTTCTCCTGCCTTCTTGTAGGCTTTTTCCTGCAGCCAGGACACAAGCTAGAGAAACTCATTGTTGCTTAGGACAGCACTGAAGACAATGGAGGTCTATGTGTGGCAAAATGGTTCTTGTTACTTTTGGGTAGGGTACAGTCCATGAATTAACTCATTTTGTGGCAAAACTTAATTTTTTGGGAGTTCTAATATATAGGGAGCCAAGTGAATTCTGTTTTCCAAATGGAAAATGACTTTCAAGTGTGGCAGTGCCAGATTTTTATTTTTATTTCGCTCCCCACTTGTTTATTATGCTAGGTGCAAGGGGGTGGGGGGAGGGAGCGGTCTGTCCCATCTCCGGCAGCCACTTTCCTGATTGCAGTTCCTTATTGCCTATAGCTACTAGGGAAGTGCTTAAATAGAAGTCTGAAACCACTGGTCGTACTACCACTACTGCTTCAAAACTGACTGGGTGGGTGAAGAATGGAAAACCAGATGGGAGAGGGAATGGAATGGGGTATCCTGGAGTAGCAAAAACCAAGGGCAGCTTTAGTTTCTCTGTCTGATGTAGCTGGGGGAGATTTGATGTTCATTAGAGGGTATACATAAATCAGTGTTTGTACAATGTTGTTTCCCCTGACTGAAGGCTGGTTATCACCCAGTGGATGTTCAAGACCAGCTGCCTGCAATTAAAGTGTTAAGAATGATGTGATGAAGGTACAAAACATCTATAAATATCTGGAGTAACTGTTATCTTACGTTGTTGTGTATACCACTTTGACTGTTTGGCATTCATCATTGTATTTATATGTTCACAGTAATTGTTCAGTGTGTCATAAATAGTTGTCACTTACCACAATAATTTTTTCATGTATCATTGGTACCTTTTGATCTTTTGTTCTGGTTAGTGACCCCTCTCTTTTTACAGTATCCTGGAGTAGGGCATGGCTGACTGACTAGAACAATAAACAGGATTAGATCTCACTTTTCTAATTCTTTCAGCATAGGGGTATACATACAATTGTGCAGCTTTGTTATTTAACTTAAACTGAAATACTGACATTTTGTCTTGTTTGTCTTCCTCTCTCTTCCTAGAACTGAACTTGCCACCATGGAAGAACATCAGCATCTACATTGCGTCAACTGTGTTAGTCGGCGTTGTATGACCAGACCAGAAGCTGGCATTTCCTGCGACTTGATTGGTTGTCCAGTGGTTTGTGGAGCAGTATTTCATTCATGTAAAGCTGAAGAGCATCGCCTTCTATGTCCACTTGAAAGAGTGCCTTGCCTCAACAGTGGCTTCGGCTGTCCATTTACTGTGGCAAGAAACAAAATTGCTGAACACCTAGAAACTTGCCCTGCGAGTGTGGTATGCTGCACTATGGAGTGGAATAGATGGCCAGTCAGTTATGCTGATAGAAAATCTTATGAAAATCTAAGTAAAGATGTTGATGAAGTTGAACAGTTAGACATGGCTCTTGCCCTTCAAGATCAGCGAATGCTCCTTGAATCTCTCAAAGTTGCAACTATGACATCAAAAACAGTTGACCAGGTGACAAAATCCAGAGAACAGATTTCTGTTGCAAATGCCCCAGATGCTGCACTTGCAAATGGCTTGATGCCTGTAGATGAAGAGTCGTATGGTGCACTTTATCAAGCCACTGTAGAAACAACTAAGAGTTTAGCCACAGCTCTGGATATCCTGAACACTGCTACTAGAGATATAAGCATGTTAAGTTCTAAACTTGGTATCTCACCATGTGAAACAAATGAAGATTTTGGGTCAAAAGAGCAAAATTGTAATAGAAGTATGCATAAGAAGGTTGGGCATGACTATCAAGATGGTGATAACATGGGAGCAGTTGGTGGCATTGAGTTGGATGTTTTGAGTCAAAATGCACAGTTGGAACAAAATGGCTCAAGTGACATTTGTTACGATACCATGCAACAGTACAACTTGAATATGAGCCTTGATAATACCTCTTTATGTAATGGCTTTTATGTAGACAATACTGGTGAAGATACTTTGCAGCAGAGTGAAGAACTAGAAACATGTAATTCTGACCAATCTAATGTAGCAAATGGTGTAAGCAATGAATCTCCTTGTGATGAAGCATTGAGTTCTTACAACCTTATTCCTGTAGCACCACAAGTTAGGGAAGAAATACCTCTGCACAGTTTATCTAATGGCACCATTAATCATGTATATTTTCCTCGTGACTGCGGTGAAGAACTATTACAGAGGCAAATAGAACAAGACAGACTCAGAAACATAGATGTATTTTCTTTAATTCCCCATCGTACCTATACTTTCCTTGCAAATCACTACTTATCTACACCAAAGGAAGACAAAGCAGTAGATACTTCGGATTTGGAAATAACAGAAGATCCTATGGGTCTTCAGGGAATAGACTTAATCACAGCAGCGTTACTGTTCTGTCTCGGGGACTCACCTGGTGGCAGGGGAATATCTGATAGTCGTGTTATTGATGGATACCGTGTTGATTTCGGAACTCAGACATTTTCTCTCCCATCTGCAATTCTGGCCACAAATACAATGGTAGGGGAAATTGCTTCAGCCTCTGCGTGTGATCATGCAAATCCACAGCTCTCAAATCCAAGCCCTTTCCAGACTCTTGGGCTAGACTTGGTACTAGAATGTGTGGCTAGATACCAAACAAAGCGCTCAATGTTTACATTTGTTTGTGGACAATTGTTTAGACGAAATGAATTTTCTTCACATTTTAAGAACGTACATGGTGATATTCACGCTGGCCTCAATGGCTGGATGGAGCAGAGATGTCCTCTAGCTTATTATGGGTGTACATATTCTCAGCGCAGATTTTGTCCTTCGACACAGGGGGCAAAGATTATTCATGATCGTCATCTTCGGTCGTTTGGGGTTCAGCCCTGTATATCTACTGTGCTGACAGAGCCTGACAAGAGATGTTGCTTAGGTCTGCGTAGTGATCATTTGAGCAATCTTCCTTTTGAAGTTCTACAACATATTGCAGGTTTTCTAGATGGCTTTAGTTTATGTCAGCTTTCCCAGGTGTCACGATTAATGAGAGATGTATGTGGAAGCTTACTACAGGCACGTGGAATGGTCATACTGCTGTGGGAAAAGAGGATGTATCCAGATGGAAGTTCTTCATGGCAAATAAAGGAGAAGGTTTGTATACTTGTACATGGAGGGAGCTGTCTTTTCCTGTTTGGAATTAGCATGTTCTTTGTCTAGGAGTTGAGGCCTCTCAAGAGTCCTCCCTTATGAATGAAGAGGCAGACATATAATATAAGAGTTGCAAACAGTAAAATAAAACATACATTTTATTCAAAGTAATCTATGCTGGCGATGGATGATTGATCACATACATTTGACACAGATTTTATATTTATGTACAATTTGGAAACAACTTGGAGGACAGTATAAGTAAATTAAAAATAAAAATAGTCATCCATAAAAGCACAGTGCTTTTGAAGAGAAAGCCTCCAAAGCCACACCACCACCCCTGCAAAGGGATGTATATGTAGGCATCTGCCCCAGGCTATGATTCCTGCCCAGTGCCCCAGCACTAGACCAGCTAGTTGTGACTGAGGTTATAAGATCAAGAGTGTGAAAGCAAACAAGCAAGAATATTTGCTATGAGGAAGGCAAAAACCCTGGAACCAAATGGCCACTCAGGAGCATATGACAATTTTTTTCCCAGTCTCATCAACCATTGACTAATGAGCACCCTTAGTTATTAAAGCCAGAAATAATAGAAGTGGAGTAATAGAGAGGTAAGCAAAAAAAATACCAGAGCCCAGTTGAGGTCCTGCAATGGACCAAAGGGACAAAATTAACCCTCTGGTCCATTCTGTGGCCAATTAACAGATGGATGCAGGACCCTTGTGATGTGGATGAAGGAGCAAAAACACTCCTGTCCCCTAGCTATTCCTCCTCATGCCTCTTCTCCCAGCACTGGTAATAATGCAGGGGCTCTGGCTGAAGCAGGGACTACATTTCTAGTGGGGTTTTTAAAGGACTAGATCTAGAAAAGGTTATGCTAGTCATCTCAAGCCACAAACGTCCTAAGGCAGCCTTCTCCAGCTTGTAAATGTAAATATGACCATAATAGGTTTAGACTTTCACAGTCAATGTAAAACTATTTAAAAACAAAACCTCTGATTTGAGAAAATGCTCTTACAAATTATATGGATTTAGAATTTTTATAATGCTCCTTATTTCACTATGTTTTGGCAACTCGAGAACTGGGTCTGCAACTTGTCATTGTATAGACTATCATGCTTAAGGTTTTGTGTTTACTGTTCACTCATTCACTGAATACTTGGGTACAATTGTACTTCTAAGCACTGGTTCTACATGACTATGTCACCTTGATGCCTTTCTTTAAAAATAGGCTTTGAACCCTAAGAAAGCAAAACTTTGATGCTAAGAAATTTATTTTCTAGGTGTGGCGATTCAGCACAGCATTTTGTACTGTAAACCAATGGAAGTTTGCTGACATTGTCAGCATGGCTGACCACTTGAAGAAATGCAGCTATAATGCTGTAGAGAGACGGGAGGAGGCTGTGCCACTGCCATGTATGTGCGTCACACGAGAGCTTACAAAAGAAGGACGATCGTTGCGCTCCGTCTTGAAACCCGTACTTTAAGCACGAAGAATTTACTCCCACTTGCACATACACTCAAGCACCTGATATAACCTCTGTGTAATATTTTGTGACACTTTATTAATTTACTAAAGATGATTTTTGAGGCAAATCTACTCTTATGTACATAATGTTTTGAAGTGGCATTTATTTTTTTATAATACTGTCTGGTTAGAATTAATGAAAGTTGCCTTAATGTTTGAAACTATGGAACTTGCTGGACAGGGTAGTTTTGTATAACTTTTATCATCTTAAACTTTTCATTAGTTTTTTTTTCTGATTTTGGTGTCCATTTCTTTTTATTGACTTCTGACTTCCGGAGGATATGCACATTCAGACAGGAACTCAAATTGTATAGAGAGGAATCTGACCAAGCAATGTATTAAACTGGTCTCTTTATGAGTTGGGATATAACCATTTAAAAATGGTATTCTGTTCAGAATTTGGCAGCACATATCTTGACCTTTAATGATTGTTGTACTCATTTAAGCTGACTGTTATATTTAATACAGTTTCTAATTATGGGAAGATCATGGTTTGTATTAAACTATCCTTCTACCAATGGAATGGACACTGATAGTGGAACTAATTCCCCCTCCTCATGTGCTCCCCCCCCAAATCTGCTTCTGGAGGATAGGGGGAGCAGATTTAAGGAATGAGGAAGGGAAGGACCTATTGCACAAGCAGAAGTCCACTTGCATAAAGTTGGTTTTAGCCCTTATATAGGATGTGTTTTTAGCATTGATGCAAATGAAACTCTTGATCTGAATGGAGCAGAACTGCATCTTATGTGAATTTGGAACTTGCAGTAGATTTGCTTCTAATGATACCTTCCCTTGATGGTCAATACAAGCTGCTGCTACTAGCAGTCAAACGGAACAAAATTTAATTGTTTTTGTACTTAGACTAGCATTTTGGGTTCACAAACGATCTTCCCTTTTTTTGGTAGATTGATAAATGGTGAACTTGAACAAAATTCCTGTTGCTTGCTGAAAACTAGCTGCACAGGAGTAAAAGTTTTAGATGCATATACCTAATGAAGGGCTTAGGTTTTATGGTGTCAATAGAATACATCTAACATGTCTACAGATGTTCTACTTGGCTTCTAAATTGTATAGGACTCTGATTCTGAACACACACTGAAGTAAGTTCCATTGGAATTTGCTTACAAGAAGATGTGTTTAGGAAAGAGGTGTCAGTACGCCATCTTTATAAGATGAGAATCCATTCATTGCATAAAGCATATCTTAAATACAAGTTCATCCATTTCATAAATCCATATTTTCCATAGTCTTCCATAATGAGGACATTGTGTTGAATGTTTACTGTAATTATGAGAATGCCTTTATACTAGCATAATTCAGAGGATTTCATACTTGATACTGCTAGTTTATTGAGTTTGGTGCCACAGACTAACAGAACAAGTTTGTATAAATAAAATAATTTGTTTCTAATTTTAAGGAAGAAAAGTATTGACAAGCTGATTATAGAAATGGCTACATATGTAATGTTTGTAATGAAGTCATTTAAGTATACTTGATCAAGAGTTCATATATTTGGCATATATGAATCCAATCTGGGACATAATTACATTTTTCATAACTTAGGGTGTCCCATGTTTTAAAAAACAAGCAAACAAACTAAGCCTCATTCTCTAGTGCCATAGAGTGAGACCACTAAAGAATGTGGGTACTGGCTCTTTATAGCTGATGTCTGTAATGCCTGGATCTTGGAATCAGTTAACTATTCTCACAAAGCTGCCTTTCTCTTTGAAGAAAGTACCGATAATTTTTCTTCAATCCTGTGGAATCTTGTCTTTAGTTGACAGAAGAACATTTCTAATTTTAGTAGCTTGGAGAAGAGCGAAGGGGATGTTACTATACCAGTCCAGATAATATGCTGATCCTTCTTTTATATAGGCAATCCCTACAATCAAAAAATCTTAAATCTCTAGCTATAGGAAGTAGTTTAGCAATTTCTGGCCACTTGCTTTTCTCCAGAAAAAGAGCAGTCAGCTTCAAATAACCAATAATATTCATTCCACAGTATTGCAAGCTCCTTCTGTATATCACTAGTGTTTAATCATCAGAAATCTTAGCTAGTGTATACTTCATTAATTATACTTTTTGTTGTTGGAATTCAAGGTTGGCAGAAATGTATCTTGGCCCCTTGAGTATATGGCAACTACAAAAACACTAGAACGTGCTCTAGCTTCAAAAGAAGTGTAGTTGTACCTGTGGTAAACAGTTGGTTCCTTTTTTCACATTAAGCATTTTGAACATGTCTTTCTCAACACAACATGCACTTTTACTTTCAAATCTAAATACTGTGTTGTTGTTTTAAAAAACTTAATCCAGAGCTATTAAAGCAGTAATGCTGTAAAGAATTCTATTTGGTATACTCTTGTGTACAAGAATTCAATACAAATTTAAGATATCAGTATTTTATACTGCTATGCAGTGTTTTTTTTAAAAAAAACAGTGATATATAGTTTGTCAATAATACTTGAGTTTCTTTCCTGTAATATATCTTGCATTTTAAATGTTCATTGAGTCTCTGTTGCAGTTGCTTTGCCTTTTTTCATATTCTCAGCTATTCCTTTCTTACCAATACACTACTACCTTTTAAAAATGTTTTGTTAATGGTGGTGTTTTTTGCAATGTCTGTCATAATCCTAATAAAACACATTTGCCATTTCTCTATTTAGTACACTTTTTTGGTTGATAACCTCTTTTGTGTTAATGACCTCTATACCTATGCATAATACATTGAAATAAAAATATTTAAGTTAGTGAAGGAATGCCACTATGAAATATGGTTTCTAGAATCTGGAATGAGAAATCCTTATCCCTTAGTGTACTTCAATAAGTGGAAATGTAAATTTAATTAAAATACCTGAAGAAGGCTAACTTGTATTTTGGAAGTGTTTTTTTGTTGTATGTCTGAACTACATTGTTTTTATGGTCTGTCTTCTACTACTATGATTTATTATTATTTATTTATTTATTTATATAGCACCATCAATGTACATGGTGCTGTACATTGATTTATCTGAGATTGATTACTACTTACACTGTACCATTCATAACTAGGTGCTACTTCCCATATAACTCTTCATTTACAGCAGTACTTCTGTAAGTCACTTCTGTTTGTGATCTAGGAATCATTTACCAGAAATATCCATTAGATCTTAGGAATATATATCAGGATTGGCATGCAGCTGTCCAGAAATAAGAGACATGTTCATGTTTCCTATGTAAGTAGAGATTTTGTATAAATATTACCTTGACACACAATGGACTAAATGCTGCTTCTGTAAAGTGGAACATAGCAAGCTGCCTTATACCACATCAGACAGTTCTCACATTACTGTGCCACATTTTTACCCTTTGGCACTTTATAGATAGGACTCCATGTAGCCTAATGCAGGTGCAGTGTCCAATTTGTGTGGATGAACTGGGTCCTGGTATGCTCTACAGCTGGGTACAGGGACTTGGTCTGTCAGATCAATATAGGTAATGGGATACCTCTGCATGGCTCCTTCACCCCCAATCATTCCACCCTTGTTAAGCTGCAACAGCAGAGCATTGGGTGACTGGGGCCCAATCCTGGCTGGTAGGCTGCCCAGAGAGACCGCATAGTCAGGTACATGAGGAAGATGGTGCTCTTGCTTCTTCATGCTATCTGGTCAATGCGGTGGCAGCAGTAGGTCTTATGGGGCTACCCAGAGCATATTAAAGAATGAGAGGTGCAGTATCTTACACACTCAACAATTTTGTCATCTTTCTGCTTCACTCTACCTTGGCCAAACCTACACTGCCAAAACTTCTATTAAACTAACATGAAATGCCCACATTTGATAGGTAGAAGTTCTGATAGTGAGCAGACAAAAGCAATTTATTTTCATCAGGTGAAAATGAAATGCCTGTTTGTAAATAAGAGTATACAGATCTGAGAAGTGATCAAATTGGTTCTTCATTTACAAAGAAAAGTTTCCTTTAAGACTGATATTTAACAATATCTGATACAGTGTGGATGTTTCAGTTTCTGACTCATGTAATTCAAAACAAGGTAGCTGTGTTGACTAAAAGAAAATACATATTAGTGTAAGGCAATACCTTTATTAGGCCAACTAGAATTACACTAACATGGATTTTGGAATTTATTTTTTAGTCACTGATATTTTTTTAATCCTACCTTTCAGTGAGCAACAGCTCCTTCCAGGAGCATAAGAAGAACCATTCTGCAGCAGACCAAAGGTCCATCTAGTCCAGCATTTTGTTAACAAGTAGACAACCAGCTGTCCATAGGAAACCCCCTAGGACATGAGTACAACAGCACCCTCCTGCCAAAGTTCTCCAGCAACTGGTGTACATAGGCATACTGCATATGATACTGGATATAGCCATTGATAGAATATGCTCCCATCAATTTGTCTCAGCTTTTGAAGCTGTTCAAATTGATGGCCATCTGTACATCTTGTGGTAAAGAATTCCATAGTTTATGTGCTTGTGAAATACTTCTTTTATCTGTCCCAAATGTCCCACCAATCAGGTGGAATAATCCCAGGTTCCAGTATTATGAGGGGAAAATATTTCCTTATCCACATTCTCCACACAGTAACTAATTTTGTGCACTTCTATAATGTCTCCACCTTTTCTCTTAAGATAAATAGTCCTAATGTTTTAATCTTCCCTCATAGGGGAGGTGCTCCAGCCCCTTGGTCACCTTAGTTGCTTATTTCTGCACTTTCTCACTTCTACAATACCCTTTTCTAGGTGCAGTGACCAGAACTGTACACGGTATTCTCAGTGCAGTTTCACTATAGATTTGAATACAGGGAATATGCCCTTCTGCTTTCCTTCATTTACTGTTTCTCGGGGTGGTGCCGCAGAGAAAATGAAGCCTATAGAACGAATAGAGGTAGCTGCTGCTTCTCACTCTCCTGGTGCTTCCAGACGTATTATGATTATAGATCAGGTCCTTGCCCTGCATCATTCGTGGAATGTTATGGGGGTCCAAACGAACTCGTCAAAACCTAACCCTCTCGAGTTTTCCGCTTGCAAGCGCCCACGGAAGAGAGCGCGGGAGCAGCGTTTGGGTCCCTGCCTTTATGGGCGGCGCAGAGGATGTGAGCTTCTTGGGAGGACGAAGGGGCAGCCTCCGAGACCAGACTGCCGGTGCCTGGCTCTGAGGAGCAGCCGGCTCCCCCTCCTCCGGCTCCCCCTCCTCTTCTCTCGCTCCCGGGTCACACGACCTGTTCGGCTCCCTCAGCCGCCTCCCATCAAGTCCGCCTTCTATTCCCTTTTCGGTAGGGGCAGAACATGGCAGGGCAGCGCCTCGCGCCCGCACGGGTGACGTCGCGGTTAGCCAGCGGCGATCAAGGCTCCACTTCTCCCGACCCCTCCCGACCCCTAGCGGCCGTGAGTGAGATCCCCGCACTACGCTCTGCCTTTTCCGAGCAACCGCCCGCCCGAATCCCGGCCATGCTGGTCCGTTTTGGGGTGATCGTGCCGGCCCGGCTGGCCGAAGGCGGCTCGGCACTCTGCGTGTCGGGCTCCCGGCCGGAGCTGGGTCAGTGGGAGCCCAAGCAGGCGCTGGCCATGAAACCAGCACGGCCCTTGGCTCCCTTGCCCGCTCAAGAGCCGGTCCTGTGGCTCGCGGAGGTGGCGCTGCCCGAAGCAGAGGCCCCGTGCACCTTCTGGTACAAGTTCCTCAGGCGCCACGAGACCGGAGGCACCGTCTGGGAAGGTAACGGCGGCTCAGGTCTCTCTCGCGTCCCCCCCCTCGCTCCGTTTTCTCTCGTGCGTGCTACGTCAAAGGAGGGGGGGGACTCACGGAGGGGGCGTGGCTACGCCTGTCTTTCTCCTATCTGCACTTAGGTGACACGATTGTCTGAGAGGAGGGCGTGCGTGTGCCGTTATTTTTGTCGCCGACGAGTTAACTGCCACTGACCCCTTAGAAAGCAAACTCGTTATTATATCATTAAGAGTTCCAGCGTGTCTTACGCAAGAAGTGTTTCGTTCTTCTTGGCAACTGCTAAGGCCAAAGCTGGATTTATCTGGGTTGTTTCCCAAAAGCCCAACAAAGTGCCTGGACCAAACTTCCCACAGGCATATCTAGAGTGATAATTGAAAATAATGACAAAAATGCTGAATTGCAATTTATGCCATTATATTGATTTGTGTTTGTTTCTAGAGTGTTTCCTATCCTTTGGGGCAGACATGACGAACAGTGTCTAATACTGAGTTTGGATCTTTAATAATTGAATTTTTTAAAAATATAGCTGAATCAATGTGTGGAGAATGCCAATTAGGGATCGACAAAGTGGGAGTGAATGGCAAAATGAAAGGAAAATAAAACTTACAGAGGAAGCCAAAAGGAAGGAAGAGGCTACATTTGTTGGTGTTATTTATTTAATATATTTTATACTGCCTTTCTCTAGTGCTCTCAAAGTTAAAATAGAAATAAAACAAAAGGGAAAAGCGATATGGAGAAAAAGAAAAGGGGAAAAAAGCAAGTTTTGCTGAATGACCACTGTGTGATTTGACAGGGAAGAGAAGGAGCCAAATAGCGATTAGTTCTAGCCACGCTGATGGAGGGGGCATTGCTGTCTCTCCTCTCCCTCTGATGAAGCCAGAGAGAACAGCTCTTGATGGAAACAGTTCTGGAAGAGAAGGAGCCAAATCACTATTCCTTCTAGTCAGGATGATGGAGGGCATCTTGTCTCACTTCTCTCTCTGATGCAACTATATGGGATGCATATGTGCATAACATAATTGATTACCCTTTCACATGTTTATGCACATATGTGCATAATATAATTGATTACCCTTTCACATATTTAAATAATGTTTAACTAAGTCAACATGGTACAATAGGTGTCTACAATCTCACCAAAATGTATGCATGTCTAATGCAATTGTGCTGGTTGTGCTGCTGGAAGCTAATTTTGGCTTTTCTTAGGTACTGTTTGAAGCACTACATAAACTTACAAAACCATTTAACCAGAAACTATGAGTCGATAGTACATATGATCATGTGTTCTATGGAATGGAAAAGATGCAGAAAAGGGAAACTAAAATGATCAAAGGGCTGGAGCAAATCTCCTATGAGGAAAGGTTATTTGGGGGTGTTGAGCTTAGCAAAAAAAGGTAAGATATAGATAGTTGTATGATAGAGTTAGTTGTATCGAGGGTGGTTCAGAATAGATAAAAGCACTTCTTCATGAATTGAAGAATTCACTATCCCAAGGTGCAGTGATGGCCACCAGCCTGGCTGTCTTTAAAGGGAGATTAGACAAATTCATGGATGCCAAGGTGACTTGTCATTATAGCTATACATTACTAGCAGTATGCCTCTGAATACTGGTAGCTGGGAGACAAGAGTGGAAGAGTGCCATTGTGCTCATGAGCTCTTGGGGGCTCTTCCCATAGTCATCTGGTTAGCCACTATGAGACAAAATGCTGGACTTGATAGGTTTTCAGTCTGATCCAGCAGGGCTCTTCCTATGTTCTTATGGATAATGATCGCTCTGCAGTATTGCCCCCAGCTCTTTGAAAACTAGCATCTGTATGCAGTCAGGGGGTGCTTCCAGTTGGAGAGCTCCTAACACAGTCAAAAGGTATTATGCAGCTATTCTGTCCTTTCTTCCTTAAGAATTTTTTTTTTTTTTTTAAAAAAAACCTAAGGAAAAATATGGGAGGAGTGGGAAAATGCAGGAGAGCTATAAATTGAAGACAGCATAATCTGGACTCTATGTAAAATTCCATAAAAAAGGAAGGTTGATTGCACAATAAAAGTCTCTTCTGGAAGCACCCTCATGGAATGCTAGAATGAGATGATTCATAGAACTCTGTAAAATAATAAAAACAAATTTTAAAAATAAGAAGGTAACAGATCAAGACTACATTGAATGGAGGACGAGATATCATTAAAAAGCCATTAGAAGCCATTAAAGCATTTACCACAGCCTGTTGTTACTGTAATTGTCCATTATGCTGACTTTTGCCAACAAAAGTTACCCACACAGAAAACAGATGAAAGATTTAGCGTGATGTTAGCATCTCCTCTTCTCCTTCCCCACTCCAGCCCCAGAGAGAAATATATGGTAGTGCAGGTGTGGGACTTTTGGTGTGCTTGTGGCTTGTGCAAATCTGGAGACCAAAATTCGGGGTATTCCTGCAAGGATGCGAAAAGCTCTGCTGTTTCCACAAGTGAACCAAAAGGGGGTGATGGGAAAGGACTTTCTGTACCCACAAATATCTCACTGAATTTATATTGCCCCATCCACAATATATGATACGGTATCACAGCAGAATCCAAGGCCTAATAGTAAAAGACCGGGGGGGGGGGACAGTTTACCTAGTGCAGCCTCCAAGCAAAAATGTCCATTGGTTGCTGCAGCTAAGGAAGTACCAGTGATTTGTGGCACTAGAGAAGAAACTTAAAAGCACATTGTTCTAGGCTTGTTACAGACAAATGTAAATAAAAGACATTTTCTTGTGCAGTTCAGTATTCTTTTACTTGCATCTTGAGAGTAGGAAAGTGTGTGCTTGAATGTTGTTGATACTGATATATATCTGCACTGTATTGGTATTTTTTTGACATTGTGCTTTATATTGCCGTAATTTTGTTTACAACAGGTATTCTTTTAAACCCTGTAAAATGCTTGCAGGTGCACCTTATGGATAGTGTGTGTGTGTGATGGTATCAACTTAGTTATTCTGTTTTACTTATAATTGCATAGGAAAGTGTGGAAGTACTGGAAATAGGCAGAGAGAGGACCTGGGGTAGCTAAATGGATGAAATCCTTAGAAGGCCAGAATACATTGAGATACTGAAATTAACTATGGATTATCGTAACTCAGGCCATAGCTAGACCTAAGTTTTATCCCTGGATCGTCCAGGGGTCAAACCTGTTCATCTAGGTGACACACAGGGGATCCAGTGCTCAGGCAGGGGCGAAGCCTGGATGATCCCAGGATAAACCTTAGGTCTAGCTGTGGCCTCAGATTCATAAGGGCCTCTGATATGAATCTGTTATGAGCTAAGGCCTTTCTGATACATAGGGTTCCAGGACCTATACACACTTAACTTCTTACTTCATTTGGAAGCAGATAATAAGATCTACTTCATCACCTATTGTTTCTATGTGGTAGCAATAACATCAAATTATGACACTGTTAGGAATTCTATAGCTTTTATATGATACCATCCATAGTATGAAAATGATGTCAAGAAGCTGCTCTTTTACTTAGCATCCAGTGTTGACAACATCACTTTTGAGTATAGAATGTGTGAGATCAAATAGTCAAACAGCTTGCAGTAGGGTTACTGGCAATAGTCAAACAGCTTGCAGTAGGGTTACAGTCAGAGTTACTGGAAGTGATTTTTTATGAAAATGCCTGACATAGTGATAGAATATGCCAACAATAGGGGGTTTGTTAGAATCTAAATCTATCAACTTTAAATATGACTCTGGGCAGGATGTATAATTTGCAGCATTAGCCCTATAGAACTCATTGTTCAAAACATATGACATCAGAGGCAGGTTTTACTGAGAATCATGTATTTCTAGGGAAAGGCAATTGTCATTTCAAGCATTCTTCCTTACTTGCTCTTCGCCCCTGCTTCCCTTTTACTTTCCCCCTTCCTCTTATCATAAAATGGTCTGTAAATCAGAAACGTTTACCAACTTCTCCCACTAGATGTCAGTATTCTACCTGAGAATTGAAAAATCTTAATTTCTCTCATAGGAGCCAGCACCATGAGAGCGTAACCGATTTTTAGAGGCGATTCTATCCAATGTTTATGTTGTTGATGGCAAAAGACAAATTCAAAATTCATTTGCTTTGCCCATTTCAATCTTGCCTATAAAATAATGAACGGAAAAGAACATTAAATATAACTAGATATTGATTACCTAATAATTTATTTTAAATAACAAAGATTTAATTTCAAGCTTTTGCTGAGAAAAGTATTTAGATCTCTTTATGCTTCCAGGTGTAACGATTCTTTGTCAATAAGGGTCACCAGAAATAATCTTGAACTGACAAAGAATTATAGTTTTCTTTTTATGTAACTCCATTAAACATATGATGCTAATAAATATACGACTTTAAAGTTGTAAAATCAGAAAATTGCATGCTGTGCATTCTTCTAGTACGGCCTGAAATCCACATACCGCTTTCACAGGCTCTTAAAGAGATGGAGCCATTTCAGGATTTTCCAAGATATGGGCAATTTTTTTTGTTTGTTAAATTTATCACCACTGCCAAAAGCCCTAATCTGAGCAATGCTGTCATCACATAGCGTTGTATGGGGGCAGGGAGGGGGATGGAAGCTGGCAGGAAGACTTCCAGCAGCAGTGGTCCTCCACCCCTGAATTTTATCCCCACCACCCGAAACTTGGTGGGGGAAGGTTCCGTCATATATAAGCACAACATGAACATTATTCCCAAATTGTGGTTCTGAACCCGTTTGAGACTCATCACTGCATTGCAAGAGTCATGGTTACCACCAGGGTTCAAACAGTGAGTGTTCAGTCCAGTGCAATAAAAGGGGCTAATGGATAAAAGAGCTCCTTCAGAGGATGTAAGATGTAAGAAGAGCCATACTGGATCAGACTAAAGTTCCATCTAGTCCAGCACTCTGTTCACACAGTGACCAACTTGTTGTTGACCAGGAACTCAGAAGCAGGACATGGTGCAACAGCACCCTCCCACCCATGTACATGAGCAACTGGTGCATATAGGCTTACTGGTTATACATAGATTTTTAATATTACTACTACTACAACAAATAATAATAATAATAATAATACAAAGCAAATTCAGTTTTGGGAATGTTTAGCAAAAATACTACAAATCAAACAGCAATTATCACATCATTATATAGTCATTGGTGCAGCCAGAACACTGAGGGCTTTGCTAGACCTACCTGATAATCCAGTGGTGAGGAGGGGTCGCTCCTATCCACATGTCAGACACGACGGGCTGCAGGAAAGCCCCATCGTGTCCACCATTTAATTTTTTTTTAAAAGGAGCCGGATGCGCACGAACGCTCGTGCACTTACGTGAGTTTTTTTAAAAAAATCATTCTCCCCGATCTCCCCCCTCCTGATCTCCCTTGCTCCGATCTCTCCCCAGCTCCGATCTCTCCGTGGCTCTGATCTCTCCCTGGCTCTGATCTCTCTCCAGCTCTGATCTCTCCCTGGCTCCGATCCCCCCCACCCCTGGCTCCGCTTGCCCCTGGCTCCGATCTCTCCCCGTGCCCCGATGGGCCCAGTGCTCCTGTGGAGCGCTGGGTCCCATTCGCGGCTTCTCCTGGCTACATGCGAGTAAGCGGCGTAGCCTGGAAAAACTGTAGAACGGGCTAGACCTTCCGCGGTCCCAGGCTCAGCCTGGGACTGAGGAAATACTGGACCCAAAGTGGTGCCCGTTACCCCGGGGCCAGGCAGGGTTGATCCCTGCCTGATCCCGGGAGCCCCTGTGCGTCAACTGGCTAACCCCTGGTCTAGCAAAGGCCTGAGTCAAAGTTTGGCCATCCTATCTCAGAAAGGATATAGAGCTAGAAAAGATGCAAAAAGGCTGACTGAAATAAGGATTAGAGTACATGTTCTAGGAAGACAGGATACAGACATAGTGGCTTTTTAGCTTAGAAAAAAAACAAGAATGAGGTTGAGGGTAATTAATGAGAGAATGTGTATAATCAATAGGGTAATAAGTCAATTGGTCGTAAGGTAGGGCCAACTGACACATTAACCTATTTATTAGACATGATAGGTAGACATGGTATCCATCTGTAAAACCACACATTGTTTAGATAAAGATAAATGTCTCAGATACTCTGGATACTCTGGTGACTTTGTCCAAGCGGAAAGCACTTCACTACTAGCACATGGCACACCCAGTTTTCTCTGATTTTCCCTTCCTACCACACATCTTACAAAAAGCTCCTCCTGGGGGGATCTTCCAGAATAGTATGGGATATGGCACAAAGGGCTGCAGTAGAGAGGGAGAATTGTGAAAATTGGATGTCCCTCGTCGTTGTGCATGCACTTGTACATAGCCACTATTGGATGCAAACCTGTATTATTAAGAACACAATCCTATGCATGTTTAGACAGGAAAAAAAGTCTTACAATTCCCAGCATCCCTCTTGTCCACAATGTTTGCTGAGGCATGCTGGGAATTGCATGGCTTTTTTTCTATCTAAACATGCATAGGATTGCACACGTAATGTATTAGCAGTAGATTAGGGGTCAGACAAAACAAAGTTTTGCTTCACTCAAAACATAAGTAATTTATGTATTTCAACTCCACCACATGACATGGTGAAAGCCATACATCTAGATTAAATATAGTATTATACAAATTAATAGAAGATAGATCTATCAATTGTATTTGTCATGACAGACAAAGGGAACCTTTCTATCACTGGCTGGAGCAAAGGATATTTGTTGTGGGGGGTGGGGGGAGGTATCTGCTCTGCTTACAAGCTTCCGGGAGGCATTTGGCTGGCCCCTGTTAGAAAAAGAATGCTGAGCTTCATGGAGCTTTTCTAAATGAGGCTGTTAATCCGCTGCATCTACTTTTTATTTATTTATTTATTTATTTATTTATTACATTTTTATACCGCCCAATAGCCGAAGCTCTCTGGGCGGTTCACAAAAATTAAAACCACAGTAAAACACCCAACAGTTTAAAACACAATTACGAAATACAGTATAAAAAGCGCAACCAGGATAAAACCACACAGCAAAGTTGATATAGGATTAAAATACAGAGTTAAAACAGTAAAATTTAAATTTAAGTTAAAATTAAGTGTTAAAATACTGAGTGAATAAAAAGGTCTTCAGCTGGCGACGAAAGCAGTACAGTGTAGGCGCCAAGCGGACCTCTCTGGGGAGCTCGTTCCACAACCGGGGTGCCACAGCGGAGAAAGCCCTCCTCCTAGTAGCCACCTGCCTCACTTCCTTTGGCAGGGGCTCACGGAGAAGGCCCCCTGTAGATGATCTTAAGGTCCGGGTAGGTACATATGGGAGGAGGCGTTCCTTCAGATAACCTGGCCCCAAACCGTTTAGGGCTTTAAATGTCAATACCAGCACTTTGAATTGGGCCCGGACCTGGACTGGCAGCCAATGAAGTTGTAAAAGGACTGGCGTAATGTGATCTCGCCGGCCAGTCCCTGTTAATAACCTTGCTGCCCTGTTTTGCACCAGTTGAAGTTTCCGGACCGTTTTCAAAGGCAGCCCCACGTATAACGCATTGCAGTAATCCAAACGAGAGGTTATCAGAGCATGGATAACTGTAGCTAAGCTATCTCTGTCCAGATAAGGGCGCAGCTGGTATATCAGCCTGAGCTGATAAAAGGTGCTCTTTGCCACTGAGTTCACCTGTGCCTCAAGTGACAGTTCTGGATCCAAGAGCACCCCCAAACTACGGACCTGATCCTTTAGGGGGAGTGCAACCCCGTCCAGGACAGGGCAAACATCACCTCGCCGGACAGAAGAACCACCCGCTAACAGTACCTCCGTCTTGTCTGGATTGAGTTTCAGTTTATTAGCCCTCATCCAGTCCATTACCGTGCCCAGGCACTGGTTCAGAACAGCCACTGCCTCACCTGGGTTTGATGAAAAGGAAAGGTAGAGCTGGGTATCATCCGCATATTGATGACACCTCAGTCCACATCTCCGGATAACCTCCCCCAGCGGCTTCATGTATATGTTAAACAGCATAGGGGATAAGATAGAGCCCTGTGGAACCCCATGGCTTAGATGCCACGGCACAGAGCAATAATCCCCCAGCACCACCTTCTGGAATCGGCCATCCAAGTAGGAGCGGAACCACTGCAACGCAGTACCTCCAACTCCCAGCTCAGACAACCTATCCAGAAGGATACCATGGTCGATGGTATCGAAGGCCGCTGAGAGGTCCAGGAGAACCAACAGGGTCGCACTCCCCCTGTCTCTCTCCCGACAGAGGTCATCCCACAGGGCGACCAAGGCAGTTTCTGTTCCAAAACCAGGCCTGAAGCCCGATTGAAATGGATCTAGATAATCCGTTTCATTCAAGAGTGCCTAGAGTGCCTGGAGTACTTTTGGTTTTGTTGCAGAATTGAGATCCAAACACTACACGAGGAATGCTTCCTTTCCTGTTTTCCTCATTCTTAACCTCTAGGTGGCACTATGGTACAGGAGAGTAGCACAAATATACAAGAAGAAATTGCCTTTTCTTTCACCGTCAGAAATAATACTCCATTTTTCCCTGCTCTAAAAAATCTCATAGAAAGTGCATAGAACAGAAGCGAAATGGAGGGTCATGATGTCATCTAAAGAACCCATAAACAACTCCTAAACAGTTGTGAATAGGGAATGACAAGTACACAGCAAATACTGCATGAAAAGCTTATGGAGCTTCAGCCTAATATAAGCAAACCAATGCTTATATTCTGAAACAACATTCTCGAGTAAGTTCACAGCACTAGAGGGAGAGAAGGGATGCAGGGCCACCATCAGCTCTGCTGAGAGAGCAGATTCCTCCTTCCATCAACTGATTTTCAGCAGCCATTCCATTAGACTCCAGCTAGGGATGAAGAGGAAGGCTGCAAGGCCACTATCAGCTCCGCTGAGAAATCAGGTTCCTCCCTCTGTCAACTGTCACCTGGCAGCCATTGTATCAGGCTACAGAAGAGGGAGGAAGAAAAGGGAAACAGAGGCCACAGCTAGACCTAAGGTTTATCCTGGGATCATCCAGGGTTTGCCCCTGCCTGAGCAGTGGATCCCCTGTGTGTCACCTAGATGAACAGGTTTGACCCCTGGACGATCCAGGGATAAACCTAAGGTCTAGCTATGGCCAGAATCTCTTCATTGGCTTAACTGAGAGATCAGGAACTTTGGCTCTTCCTCTTCTTAAATTGCTTTACATTTCTGCTGATTGTTAACAACCACATAAGGATTGGGGCTGGAGATTGTTTTCCTCCTCCCTCCCAATCCATTTTCTATCATGTCTTGTAGATTGTATGCCTCAGGGCAGAGACTGTCTTTTTTAATTGATCTGTAAGCTGCTCTATGAGCCTCTTTTTGGCTAAAGAGAAAGCTAATTATTCAATAAATAAATAAATATCAAGCCTTTAATTTTATCTTTACATTTGGCCATATGCCAGTTCTATATTAGAGTAATGGATGAGAGTTAGCCCCCCCACCCCACCATTGCCATCAATACATATTCTGGGAGCAGGAAATGTGAAAGCTTCCTTCTTTTTCTTGCTTGCAAAATTCAAATTCTGAATTCATCTGTGTCTTACTGTGCCTGTGCACTGACAGGAGCAGCCACTTGTGCACTGGGGATTTTGTGGCTTTATTACAAACAAACTGAAATGAGTGAAAATATTAATTTCTGGAATGGGGCAGGTTAGGGGAACTAGCTCCACTGACCCAATCTGCAAAACTGATCTGTTAGTTTTGGGGTTACTTTTAGAATGGCAAAATCTTCATTGCACTCCCGCTAGTGCAAAAAAGCTGCAGGAGCACAGTGGCAGTATAGCTTATTGCCTAAGTATTTTAATTGATCTGATGACTAGGAATAAATACATTCAGGATAACAAGTGGGTACAGTTTTCCAGCTGTTTAACCAATAGAAGCCATCTACATGTGTTGACTACTAAGATAACTGGAAGGACAAAAAAAGTATTAATTATTAAAAAAAAATCAATTAAACATTTCTTTGACTCATGATTAGCAATGTCTCTAATATACAGAAAGCAAAATGTCATAAAGAAAAATATCGTTTTGCAATGTGACGTTTTCAGCAATTTTATGTGCTAGGACTTTGGAGATGTATGGAGGGGAAATGGCAACCAGAAACCAAGCAGGCCCACTGCCAAGAGGTCTGAGCAATCTATATTTAGAGAAGGAAAGTTCAGCACGTTCATAGTTCTATATTGTAACAATCAATAACAATTCAGTCTTGCTTGGATTGAAGCCGACACCATTCCAAGCCATCTAAGATTGAATTTCAGTCAAACAGTTAGACAGCAGGGATGCCTCCATAATGGACTCCCAATACCAAAGTTTTTAAAAATTGGGACATGTTATATGCAGTGATAGTAAGCCAAATTATAATAACAGCAAGAAATGGTACTTCCAAACAATAAGTGAAAACGACATCAGCGAGTATTCCATGGCTACAGAAGGCAGGAAGTGATTAATCTGGATCTCTCTAAAAATCTTGGGGTGTATCCAATGGTGCCTTTGCTTCAGCAGAAAGTGCTTCCTCGTGTAAGTCAGGGTTTCCGATTTACACCAGTCTCCCTTACCTACTGCAGTCCTCTGCACCATATCCCCTACTATTCCAGAGGGTCCCCAAACTCTCTGGAGCAGCTTTTTGGAAGAGGTGGAAAGCTTAAGTGGTAGCAAGAATCTGCAATAATAATAATTCTTAAAAATCCTCTCATTTTTTAGAAAACATTGGTCAAGACAACTGAGCCGTATTTTTGTCTCTGTCCTGATTTAACATTACACATTCCTTAGACTCTTTATATGTCTGTTTGTCTTTCGTCCTGAACCCATTTCTTTGTCAGGGCAGGAGTAGTGATGTTGCAGAACTCATATTTCTGGATTTTAAAGTATGGGTTTCAGGGGAATAGTAATACTGTCCTCAGTTACTAGGTGAGTGTTAGAACTCCCAAATTCTTCTCAACTTCTTTGAATTAAAATTGGAGCCAAATTCCTCTTCAGCCTCCCTTCTGTCCTGCCAACCCCACCACCTGCTCTCCCACCCATCCAACCCCCTTCCAACCCATGCAGTGATTCTCCCCAACCTCCCCACACTTCCCTTTAACCCCACTTACTGGAGTGGCATGGATGCTGGTATGGAAGAGAGGGACATCTCTCCTTCCGTCGTTCCTTGGTGTCTGCCACACGGAAAAGCAGCACACCAAGCCACAAATCCATAAGTTGGTGACAGTGCACTAGCCCTTAGGAAAATATTGAGAAATATCAATTTTCCAAGGATCGGAGTGGGGAGTGGAGAAAGATTTACCTCCCTTCTTGCCTTCTCCCTACAGCTTGCTGCCACGGTGCCTCTCAGTTTGTATGTGCCTGTTAAGTTCACTGGCAGTTCAATAAGTGGGATGGAAGAGAAACGTGAAGAGGGTTTGGAAGAATGGGAGGGAGAGGGGATCAACTTATTTCCAGATGTGTTTGGTTCGGAACTAAGTTGAGCCATCTCCCAGTATTTTGTGAAGTAGGTCAGCTCATTTCTGAGCCAACCTGATGAGTGAAGGGGAGCTCACCCATCTCTAAGGAGTAGTACCATCATGAAGCTGAGAGGGAGAATATTTGGGGGAACCTGTGGCATCTCATTTAAAGCCCCTGTTCCTTAGGAAGTTCTAGTTGCTCCTTTCCTCCGAGAATTCTACAGGAAACAAACCAACATTGTTGTCTTGAACTAGTTGGTGACATCAGCAGCCAGTAGACCACCCCCACCCTCCACTCACACCTATTTGCAGCATGATTATTCCCATGGAACGTGTATGGAGCTGCGGAAATAGGGTTGGGATGTAGATTAGTGGGATAGAAATAAAGGGGATAGAAGGCTGAGGTAAGGAGCTGGCAAATCTGATTATTATAGTTATAGACTTATCTCATTTTGTTGGTTTATATATTTGTTGGTTTTGAAATCTTGTTGTATTATACCAGGGAAGATTTTTTAAAATATCTAGGTGTAGTTCCGTTATAGTTTTGGAAGATTATAAATTCCTACTTTTTTCATTAGGAGTCAGCCTTGTGGCACCCCTAGTCAGTCTAGCTTGGGGAATTCTAAACCCTTCTGCCAAGGAACCCTCCCCTTAAGCCCTGCTCTACGGGGGGGGGGGGGTGAGGAATAAGAAAGGGAAAGTGCTTTGGATTGACCTGCCCAAAGCCCAGAAAACAGAATGTAACAAAACCTTGTGAAATATCCCAAGAACACAAGGAGTAGCTTAGCAACCATGTAGTCTTGAACATGGGGAAGAGTTTAGTAAGAAATGCCTTCACATGTCAAGATAAAAAAGGCATTTATTGGGGAAAAGGAATAAACAGAAAGAAAAGGGAAGGCATCAAATCACAGAGAATTCCACATAAAAATCAGGAAAAGTCAGTCTAACATAGTTACTTACATAATACCTTCTTGAGAGGAATATTTGGTTTCAGATCATATGCAGATTTCCTTGCAGTGAAGATGGCCTGAGAAAGCATCTTGGCTTTCTGATTGGATGTTGCTAGGAGGACCAAGATTGAGAGCAAAGCCTTACATATTTATAGGAATCTGAGGCCTTAGCTAGACCTACCTGTTAGCCCGCAACAGAGGAGGGAAGATCTCGCGATGTGTTTACACACGACGCACGATGACCTCAGAAGGAGAGGCGTTGCGCCCGCCATTTTTTTAACTTAAAAGGGCAGCAGCACACAAACGCTCGTGCGCAAATGGTGAGTAATTTTTTAAATTTAAATTACTTTCCCCGCTCGCCCCACCTTACACCTGATGGGCACAGCGCTCCTGAGGAGTGCTGCACCCCATGTGTGGGTCCCGACCCTCACGAGGAATCGCAGGGAGCCAGGTCAACCCGCAGCGCCCGGCCACACGTTCCACGGTCTCGGGCTTAGCCCAAGACCATGGAAAAACCAGGGCTAAAGGGGAGGGCAAGATCCACTTGCAAGGGGACCCCGGGATAAAGCCTAGCTATGGCCTAAGGTCAGTAAAAGCTGGTTTCTTAGCAGAAACAGTATGTTGTTGTTGTTTATTCGTTCAGTCACTTCCTACTCTTCATGACCAGCCCACGCCAGAGCTTTCTGTTGGCCGTCGCCACCCCTAGCTCCCCCAAGGTCAAGTCTGTCAACACCAGAATATCATCCATCCATCTTGCCCTTGGTCGGCCCCTCTTCCTTTTGCCTTCCACTTTCCCTAGCATCAGCCTCTTCTCCAGGGTATCCTGTCTTCTCATTATGTGGCCAAAGTACTTCAGTTTTGCCTTTAATACCATTCCCTCAAGTGAGCAGTCTGGCTTTATTTCCTGGAGTATGGACCGGTTTGATCTTCTGGCAGTCCAAGGCACTCTCAGAATTTTCCTCCAACACCACAGTTCAAAAGCATCTATCTTCCTTCGCTCAGCTTTCCTTATGGTCCAGCTCTCGTAGCCATAGGTTACTACGGGGAATACCATTGCTTTAACTATGCGGACCTTTGTTGTCAGTGTGGTGTCTCTGCTCTTAACTATTTTATCAAGATTTGTCATTGCTCTCCTCCCAAGAAGTAAACGTCTTCTGATTTCCTGAATTACTTCAGCGTCTGCAGTAATCTTTGCGCCCAGAAATATAAAGTCTGTCACTGCCTCCACGTTTTCTCCCTCTATTTGCCAGTTATCAATCAAGCTGGTTGCCATAATCTTGGTTTTTTTGAGGTTTAACTGCAACCCAGCTTTTGCACTTTCTTCTTTCACCTTTGTCATAAGGCTCCTCAGCTCCTCCTCGCTTTCAGCCATCAAAGTGGTGTCATCTGCATATCTGAGATTGTTAATGATTCTTCCTGCGATTTTAACTCCAGCCTTGGATTCGTCGCCCAGCACGTCGCATGATGTGTTCTGCATACAAGTTGAATAGATAAGGTGAGAGTATACAACCCTGCCGTACTCCTTTCCCAATCTTAAACCTGTCCGTTGTTCCGTGGTCTGTTCTTACCGTTGCTACTTGTTCGTTATACAGATTCCTCAGGAGGCAGACAAGATGACTTGGTATCCCCATACCACCAAGAACTTGCCACAGTTTGTTATGATCCACACAGTCAAAGGCTTTAGAATAGTCGATAAAACAGAAATAGATGTTTTTCTGGAACTCCCTGGCTTTCTCCATTATCCCTCAGTTTACCAGAGCTTTTGCTTCTGGATTCTTTGCAGGATTAAGATTGGCTGCTTTACATAGGCAGACCTGTGCTTTGATTCCGGGCTTTAATTTGTCTGCAAATTCTATATGCTTCATTATATAGCCACTAGATTGCACTGCCATGTAGCGCAACTCCATCATAACACACTGCTGATATATCAGATTAACCGCTCCTTGCTGCATTATCTCTGATCTTTTAAAAAGGGGAATAAAGGTCAAAATGCAAGGAAGATGACCTGGCGGTTGACGACATTGTGTAAACAACCTGCAAACCTCCCTGAGTGACCAATCATGTCCATGCAATTAAAGCCATTTGTAGAAATGCTCTCATAAATGAGTTGGCAAACTTCAACTATCTACAGCATTCTGAGAAAGAGCTTAAATTCTAGATGTGTATTCAGAGACAAAAACCAGAATGTATGTTTATTCAGGCTTCATGGTGGGTTTCTGAAATCAAAACATGCTCTAAGTGGCACTGTTGAGCTACGTCAAAATATAGGGGTTTAACAGGAGGCCACTGAATTACTAAGGTAGCCCTTTACTCTGTGAATTGCACAGTGATTGCATAGCCTCCTAATGTATTGTCCCATTCAAAATTCTGATATCACAATACCTATTTTTTTTCTTCCAGCTATAGGAGATGGCCCAAAATGCCTTTATTTTGTTATTTCTAGACATGCAACTGGTTTGGAAATTATAGCCTTGCTGCAGAGAGAGACACATGCCTGCCCTTAATAAGAGGCCTGATGCTATCAGCTTTCAAATCACTGTTCACTTGGTTGAGGGCAATGGGAGGAGACCTGGATTCAGTCCCTATACAAAGAAATGGTTGACTGTGTCTAAGCTGGCAGTGCTGGTGAGCATGTGATTGGCATGGCACATGCAGTCTCAATCCAGCAAATGGAGCTTGCATGGAGCGCTAGGGGGGTGCACTCTGCACCAGAAAGATCTGATAATCGCAAACATCCGCAGAGCATCGATCTTCCAGCATGGAGATTCGCTGCTTCTAAACCCATAGAATAATTTCAGAGCAGAGATGCACCCAATTGGAGCGTCTAACATCTCTGAAATTATTCGACCGTTTAGTGTGTATGTGTGTGTGGTGCCTAATTGAAAACCTCCCAATAAGGAACATGAGGTGATGGGGTGGGCTAGTTTTGATAATTGATACTGACATCTGTGGCTAACCAATTATGAATTGCCCCAGCGCTGTCCGTGACTATGTTCTTCTCCAATCGCAATGCGGGAGAGGGAATGCCAATCATTTTTCCACGCTCATTGGGGTTCTGTCTGGTGGCATTTATTTTGGTCCGAGAGAGAGACTGCAAAGATACCATTTGTTTAACATTTGTTGCAAATTGAATTTAGAGGGGAGGATGTGTTTTTCCTTTGGCTGTCTTCAATGCTTTGTTCGTTTGAGCTGTTCCACCCCCAGCGTGTGGACATCCAAAAATCTCAAGAAACCCTTTTTAAAAGACTTTTCGTTGAATTGTTCCTTCACATATTCGTTTAAGTCCATTCAAGGCAGCTGTCTGTGTGTGTTTTGTTCTTTAACTTAAAAATCAGAAAAAATAAGCCGTTTCAATAGAAATCCTTCAAGCCAGCCTACTGTCCATGTGACTGTTTAATTTACTTCCCCCATTAAAAAATCTTCTTGTTTGTGTGTTTTAGGGTTGTGCAGTGCACACAAGCAGTACACAATTAATAAAGCACACTTTGGTAATATTCCATAAGACCTGGGAAAAACTGACCACTGCTGCTGGTTCTGGCCATGCGGGGAGAGGGGGAGTGCAGGGCTGGTTGGTTGCGTGTTTCTGCTTGGACTCATAGAAGTCATCCACAGTGTGAAAGTGCTGTTGGGCTGGCATTGTCAGTGAGTAAGCTTCTACACCTGAGTCAGGCAGGCTCTTTATTTCAGTTAAACTGTTACTCCTATTGGCTGGCTGGGCTTCCAGTGCAGGGGTGTGTGTGTCCTCCTCATCGTCATTGTCCTCCTCCTCGCCTTTATTGCCTTGACTGGACTTGCTCCAATGTGCCTGACCGACAGTGGGGTGTGTGTGTGTGTGCGCGCTCCACTCCTTGTCCTGCAAACCTCCTGTTCTCTCTGAGGATGGGCAAGCTGTGTGCTGTTGTTGTGGCATTTATTAATTTATATTTACTTATTTATTATTGTTCTAAGCGCTTATCCCACTGCTTTGTTTTCCCCTCTCTCGCCATACAGATCAAGCCACGAGAGGTCCCTGAGAGGACATTTTTTCAGACTTTAAAAATCCCCTATAAATCACTGCATGAAGGGATCTGCTCTAAACATGGCATGCCTAAAGCCCTCTTAAGAAGCTGTCACGGTGCCAATTTCCATGTGTTTATCTTTAAAACTGAGGGAGCTGTAAGCATTTCTGTCAATTCCCATTGATGTTAATGTAGTGGTTACCCGAAAACGGAATGGTTCTTTGACCGGTAATTCGACGGGGCCTGCTTCTGCCCACAGATTCCCCTTGGAGAGCATGTGAAATATAATGTATTCAAGTTTGTTTTCACTCTCAACTGGCTAGTCGAATTGGAATATGGAGGAGGAATATGTAAGCTGTCTTGGGTTCCTGCAAGAGGGGGAAAAGATAGGATATAAATGTAACAATAAAGTCTGGAAGAGAGTTTATTTTCATGAGAGGCTCGGAGCCTGAGCAAGATGTCAGCCAGGAAAAAGAACAGTCGCAAGACCGGGAAGCCAATCTGAAAGTACATGAGGCAGAAGCTGAGGAAGGTCTGCAAGTGAGGAGAGGGAGAATTGCGGACCAGGCTTCAGAGGAAAGAGCTGAAGTCTGAGAATATGTTGGTGACTGTGGTCTGAAGACAGAGCAGATGCTGGACCAGACTGAAGAAGACTTCTGGCGTAGCCTGATGAACATCCTTAAAGGTTCCAGGTGGAAATCAAGCCCTACCAGAGAAAAGATTGCTTTTTCAAGTCCTCATTGTTAGTCCTCTGAGTTAACTGGGGAATTGGCTTAAGTTTGGTTAGGGTTTGCACTCACCCTGAAGGAGCAGGTTCGTAGCTTGGGGGTTCTTTTAGATCCATCATTGTCACTTGAGGCTCAGGTGACCTCAGTGGCATGGAGTGCCTTCTACAAACTCCGGCTGGTGGCCCAGCTACGCCCCTATCTAGACAGGGATAACCTGGCTTCAGTTGTCCATGCTCTGGTAACCTCCAAGTTAGATTACTGCAATGCACTCTACGTAGGGCTGCCTTTGAAGACGGTTCGGGAAGCTGCAGCTCATGCAAAATGCAGCGGCCAGATTGATTTCGGGAACCAGAAAGTTTGACCATATAACACCTGCTCTGGTCCGCTTGCATTGGCTGCCTGTATGTTTCCGAGCCCAATTCAAGGTGCTGGTTTTGACCTATAAAGCCTTACACAGCTTGGGACCACAATACCTGATGGAACACCTCTCCTGACGTGAATATACCCGGTCACTACGTTCAACATCTAAGGTCCTCCTCCGGGTGCCTACTCCGAGAGAAGGACAGGGCCTTTTCGGTGGTGGCCCCCAGACTTGGAATGATCTCCCTGACGAGGCTCGCCTGGCACTAACGCTGCTATCTTTCCGGCACCAGGTTACCAGGCATATGGCAGCACATCTTAATCACCCACATGTTTAGTTTTTTTAATGGTTTTTAATGCTTTATGTGTGTATATTCTGTGTTTTAGAATTTTAAATTTTGTATACTCGTTTTTATCTTAATTTTAGAATTTCTGTAAACCGCCCAGAGAGCCCTGGCTATGGGAGTGGTATATAAGTGCAATAAATAAAATAAATAAATAAATAAATAAATAGGGTTAGGAACTGGGGCTTCTAACACCTGATTGGTGGTAACAGTAACAATAGAGAAGCTGTGCTGTTAAATTAACAGTATAGAAATCTGGTTAATAAAGTAACAGTAATCTTAAATAAGCTGGCTTGTTTTTTTAATGAAATACTAAATTTTCATTTACCTCTGATCTGTTTGTCTCATGCCTAATGACCAGGTATATTAAATAAAGGGGTGTCATTTAATGGAGACAGTGGAAGTGAAAGGAGGAATTGCCCAGTGGTGAGGGGTGATTCTCCACAAGTGGTGGCTATATCCGTAGGAATGCCTCAATAAGAAGAGGTGTTCCTTCACATGTGGCATTAGTGGTGCGATTGCCATAGAGTAGAAGGTCCCACTGAAGCTAATTTCTCCAAAGTCTTCTAAAGATGTGGACCACTTAGAATTGCCTCCGGACCCTTAGCTAGCTTGCGGTACAGGTTTCCATGCCTCAGATTCTACCCCTTTGTGCTCTGCACTTGAATTTAGCTCTTTTGATTTTGCTTCTCCTCCTCCCTCTCTGATGTTAGAGCTTATGTTTTTCCTCTCATCACAGGTCTCTGGCTACTTTGGATTACTTTTCTCTTTTGATTATGTCTTATCCACTTTTTGTATTTTGTTTGTTCTCTCCTCCCATATGAGCTACACATTGCTCAGAGATCTTTGTTTTAATCTGCTTTGCAATAAAGCCAGTGGCTTTTTTTTTGATATGCCAGCTTGATCATCTTTCTTACACATCATGCCAGGAGCCATATGGGCAGTCCTGCAGGCTTTGAAAGGAATACTATTCACAAAGATTGATTTGTAAGGCAGACTTTACTGATTGCTTTGTTCTTGAACATGTTGGTGTGCAAGCAAATTGCATGGAAGAGTTTTTGAACAAGAGTGGAATAAAAAAAGACTTCAGAATCCAACCCAGAATAAAATATTGCCTTTCAAGAATTGTCATTACTTTGCTTTTTGAAGTTTGTCGGTGATGGGTTCAGTTGCTTTTATCTTAGATCTTTTTAGTTATGAAAATATTCTTCCATGAAGGATATCCAAAGCTGTTAGCAAATGCGATCTCACATTGTATTCATGTTTCCAATGAGTCTAGAAATACTGGGGTGTTTATTTGTTTTTTGTTTTTTACACAACTGTGTAAATGATATGTCTTATAGTGTCTGGGGAATCTGCTCCCACACTTGTGGGAAAACTGCTCATTCACTGGGCAGTCTCACCTATGGGTTCCATATTTTTCTAGCAAATTGCTTACATTTCAGAGGCTGATGTACTCCCAGTTTGCACAATCACAATAGTTTAAACAAGCCATTGTAGCTTATTTAAGTCACAGTGCATCCTGGGCACCATTAGCCTCATTACCTGCCCAAGCGCAGCTCATCTGTGCGTGGGTGGCATGGATTGTTTGAGGGGGGAACAACCCTCAAATTACCCATAGTGTTATTGGGGTATTTGAGGGTTGTTTCCTCCTCAAACAAGTCATGACAGTTGCGTTTGGACAACACAATCTGTGCCTGAGCAGGTAATTAGGCAAATGGTGCCAGGCATATGCACTGTGGCTTGTTTAACCTGGGGGTGATAATGCAAACCACAGCTATAACTCATCTCTTCAAAATGGGAAATTAGTTCAAGAATACTTATAGTTGAAACATGGAGGTTTATTTTTTTTATCATAAATGTGTACAGAAAAATGAAGGATTCTTGATTAATATAAAACCTCACTAGCAATTAGATTGGCAAACTATTCCTATAAATAGAGGTAGTGACAGAAAAGATGGAGGTGGAGTTTTAGGGTGGCCATATGTCCTCTTTTATAGAGGACAGTCCTATGTTTAAAGGGCTGCAGGTGGATGTCCTCTATATGAAGAGCTATCCTGTACAATTCTGGCTTAAAGATAATGAACCTTCAGCACTTAGCACCTGGACAGCAGAATGAACAGGCAGGCACACAAGTGACTTGGCCACAGTCTTCCACAGTATGGTGAGACGTAGTGTATTTCTATTTAAATTTAAATGATCATTTCTAAATTTGCATCTTTACATATGAATTCACGTATGCAAATTTTATGCAAATTGGTGATGCCTTTCCTCTTTTTGTTTGATTCAAAAGTGGCCTCTCTAGTTATGAATTACCAAATAGGGAGGGTGTGTGTGCTAGGGAAATGCCAGGGTTTGCGAGGCTAAGCACCACAGGGTTTCCTTGAGTTTGAATGGCTCAGGGTGGGGCGTCCTTTCCCCCAGCTCCACCCCTTGCCCCTGACTGCTGATTGCCCAGTGGTTTTCCCAGCATTTGCATATTTTTCCCCATTCTGAAAGGTTGAAGTGCCATTCCTAAGATTTACTTACTGGCAGTAACAGCTCTAAGATAAAGCATGCTGGGATTTGGGGGTATTTTAGTCCCACCGCCTTTTGCCCTCACCCATGACTGGAATTCAGTTCCCGTGGGCTCCATTGAAACTGAATTTGGCCCTTGGGCTGAAAACAGTTCCCCACTCCTGGCTTAAATATTGCAGTGGTGCTATACAAAGGTGTGTTTTATTTCGTGTTCTGAGAAGGCTGTCTTTTTTCTTCCTCTTTTTAAAAAAATCCCTCTTAAACCTACATTTGTCCAAACAGAAACGCTAAAGCTATCAAGATTAGAGAAAAATGTATTTGTCAATTGATCTGGGCTTTACAAATGTGTTCTTTGTTTGGCCACAGCCCTATTCCAAGCTGATTTTTGCACTCATTTCATTTATTATTCAGCAAATGCAGGAGTGGGTGGATGGAAATTTTGATTAATTTTGTTTTTTAAAAAACTCTAGCTAAGGGGGAAGGGAAAATGTGGAAACTGAAGAACAGCCAACAGTTATGAAACTTTGTATTACAGGCATTTTCCAATATGTATGTACAAAGTGCTTAAAAATACAAACTGAATAGCCAATCACAGTCCTTCCCTCAACACACACATATACACATATATCTGCAACTGTACCTATTATGAGTGCATGATCATCATAACCCCTGCACTAGTGAAACTGAAATAGATAAGGAATAATCGAGTGATATTTTCACACATTAATGTGACTTTCTGTTATGTATTTCTTTCCGGATGCAAGCTGCATAGTCAGCCCATGTACAAAAGCATTTGTATATCCAAATATTTCCACTTGTTCTTGGGATCTTCTTTTAAACATTGCCCCCAAAGCCTATTGCCATCCTCTCTCTCTCTCTCTCTCTCTCTCTCTCTCTCTCTCTGTGTGTGTGTGTGTGTGTGTGTGAGAGAGAGAGAGAGAGAGAGAGAGAGACTGCAAGGAAGTACTTCCAAATAAGGTCATGTATTCATTTCAGAACAAATACTGGAGAAGCAGAAAACAAACATCATTCCAAAGCAACCCCCTTCCGAACAACCAACAAGCAAAGTTGCCCAATTTGAACAGCCAACACTGACTCCCCTCAACAAAAATAAACCATGAAAAAGAAATAAAATAAAATAATAATGACCATTTTGGGTAATGAAGCAATTCTAATCTTTATTTATTAAGAATATTTTCATACTGCTTTTCATGTAAAAACCTATGCAGGCAGCATACAACCTATAAAAACTATAATATAAAGATAAAGAGATACAATATACCGTATTTCTTCAATTCTGAGATGCCATCGATTGTAAGGCGCAGACTAATTTCAGTACCACCAACAGAAAAAAAAGCTTTGATTCTAAGAAATAATAAACGCACCCGCGAATAATAAGACGCACCCCGTTTTTAGAGATGTTTATATGGGGGGAAAAGTGCATCTTAGAATTGAAGAAATATGGTAAATATAAAAGTATCTATTTTAGATATGGAGCGGTATATAAGTATTATGTAAATAAACAAACAAAATTAATTCAGCTTTCTCCAACCTATGCCCCCCCCCGATTATTGGACCATGTCCCAGCATCCCCAGACAGCTGTGCTGTCCGGGGATGCTGGAAATTGCAGTTTCACATGTGGAGGACAGCTGGGGAAGGCTAATTTAACCAATGGGCATCAGAATGACTGGCATCACAAATCATCAAACATAGAGGCATTTTTTTAAAAAAGTTTTCAACATGTACCTAAACTGCATCAGATTTGGTGGATGTTTTATTTCTTTGGAGAGTGTATTCCTAAGAGTGGGGCACCACCACAAAATAGGCCCTTGTCCTGGTTGTCACCAGATGGACATCTGCAGAATGTGGCATCAGCAGCTGGTCCAGTCTATACCTTAACAAATGAATAATGAAATGAATGTGATATTTAATAATGAAAATGAATGGCATTGTGCAATGGGGGATATATACTGCACACTTATAGTTCCAAATAGACGTATACATGGAGATCAATGACATCCTAAGGACTGTTTTCTCTACTGAAGCAGCTTTTGTAAGAGTGGACGCTGTTGTCTTCCTTTGGACAATAATCATAAACATCATAATATATTTAGTATTACATTGTGTGGTTTCTTAAAGAGTTTCACATATATTACCACATTCGTCTGTACTGCAGTTCTGTAAAATAGGCCAGGATTATACCATCATAATCTGTAGGGGGAGGTTGTATAATGTTGCGTTAACTAAGGCCACTCTGACAGTCCACTTCTAAGCTGAGAGATACCTTTAGCTCGTTGCTCATGCTCTTAAACATAGCTAGAACAGAATCATTTTTTCCATAACTGTGATAACAGAGATTAACAGTTTATGACTGATTTAGGCCTGGATTTGGAATAGAGACAGTCTTGGCTGCTTTGGCTGATGCCCTATGCTGGGAGAGCGACATAATCCAATGATTTTATGAAGCTACAAAAAAACCACATTATAATCCCAAACATTTCTAGATTAAATGACGTTATTAAAAGAGTTACAGAAAAATGGAATATGTTGCAAGCTTTCCTAAAAGGAGAGAGCCATTGGCTCAAGCATATCTTAAGTGAGAGGGCGGGGAACGGGAAGAATTTTGTAACAAAGAGACCAATTTCAGAAAGGGTTTACTTCATGCTCTAGCTGAACTTACATTTCTAATTAGTAGCACCCGAAGCAAAATATCCTCTTGAGATCTTAAGGGTTGGAAGGTTTATGTAGGATCTCAATATAATGAGACTGTAATTCCAGTGAAACATTCTCCTTTGGTTACTGGGATTTATTTTTGAGTATAAGATTGTGGCACAGAACCTTTGATCCATCTTCAATATTACTTCCAAACTCTTTTATCCACCTTGCTGGTAGAACCGGTCCCTTTCCTCTACATTACATCTGATTTTCTCTGACTCTCAACTAGGATTAACCAGCTCTTTCATCAACTGTCGGTCTGAAAGCTGTAAAAAGCTTTGTTTATCTTTCTAACTTTGGAGTTCAGGTTTACAGATTCAGGCAATAGATTTAAAAAGTCAGCACACACCATTTTTCATGCAGCAGATGGCACTGTTAATGCCTGGAACAGGGAAAGGATCCACCAATAAAAATAATGTCTGTGCTACAGTGATGAAATCACTGGGGTAAAATTAGTGTAAAGTGGATGCTGGTGTTTAGGTCACTTCACTTAGAGTATAATTTGGCACTTGTCTGCTCAGGAGTTTGTGCCACATCTGCTTCCTAAGGTGATAAGATTCATAATGTGAAGGGTGAAAATTTTAGAAAACATTGTAGATGAGAGAAACCATCTTTGGGATATAATGGTCTTGCATAGTTAATAATCTAAATGTGGTTGTTAGGTGGTACGCAAAGAAACTCCGATAACAGTTAAAAGAAATTCTATTTTGCAATTCCTGAAAAAATGTGAAATTGTTAAGTATTTATATTGGCCAACATCAGGAACAGATTTAGAAACACTTAGTTATTTCCATGGGCTTGAGCATACCCAGTTCTCTGCCAATGCCGTTATGTGCGCACATGAAAATTGTTGCATAAGGAATTATTTTGTTTTAAAATAGGTTTTTTATTTATAGTGCACTTTCTCCATTCTTGGATGACTGTCCTATACTCCCCCCACACCCCCAAGACACATAATGTGGAATGGAAATCCCAAACATTCAAAGCTCTTTGCATTTATATCCTTGAATTAAATTGACTCAGACTGTGTGTGTTATTCATGTTTCAGGTAATGGGCCCCACCATGATCGATGTAGTGTTTATAACCCGACCAACTTCGTTGATGGAGTTTATTGCCTCCCAATAGGACATTGGATTGAAGTTTCTGGGCATACTGATGAGATGAAACATACAACTGACTTCTATTTTAATATTGCTGGACATCAAGCAATTCACTACTCCAGGTAATAAACAAAAACAACACCACGGAGATGTTTTGTGGAGAACAGAACAGGAAGTTGAGGAGTTCAGTATGGACTTACAACATGATCCTAAGTATGTCTACTCAAAAGTAAATCAGACTGAGTTCAATAGTTCTTATACCCTAATAAGTATGCGTGGGAGTACATTCTTGCACCTGTAAGCTAGGAAAATAAAATACTTGTTGTGTTATTTGCTGATAAGCTTGCTCATAATCACATGGAGATATCAGAATTCAAAATATATAGCTACATTGTCAAAAGTTTTGCATACAACTGTGAGGACTAGGAACTTTTACTTTGTCTATGCCCTGGATGACCAGGATATAGCCTTTGCATGCTTGATACACTTAGATAAATAAGATGCTTTACTGCCACCATGGGGAAGATCAATGATTGAAATCAGCCAGTATTAAAAACTGCCAGTCAACTTCCTTACATAATTTTAGAAATGTCTGACACCATGTCAAATGACAATCTGATTATGAAATGGCATGCTTATTTTTTAACACCAAGTACTGTTGGTTTTATTTGCAGTATCAAGGGATCGTCCTTTCTAGCCTCTAGAACTGAAATAGTTATTGTCTTGCAGACCAGATTCTCAATAGCCTCTGCAGATGGCAGATCTCTGATTTCAGCATCTTGAGTAATAGCAGTAATAGGAGGTGCCAGGTGTTAAACTTGGGGAGAAAATAAACCTGGAAAACAAAGAGATGAGTTAAAGAATTCACTGTTGGGCAGAGATGAGCCAAGCCAAGCCAGAAGCTGGCAGCAGAACCAGAAGCCAGTGGCAGGGTCAGAAAGCCGAGCAGCAGTAGGCATAAGACTAGAAGACAGGTGCAGTGCCAGGAGGCTGGCTCTTGGAGATAAGCAAAGTTGAGTTCTTGTTAACAGAGCCAGAGAGCTGTCAGGCTGCAGGTGCCACTTGCTTCCTCACCGTGACCCATCATGGCTGAGGCTGGCCAACATGGAACAAATTGGATGGAGTTATGAGAGCACCAGATGCCAAGATTTGCTCTTTAAGCATTCTTCTCTGTTTGTGGAATTTGGTTGAGATGTCATTGACACCTACAGAAATTCTCTAGCAGAGCAGGGGGAATGCTAATTGACTTTTTTTAATATAAATCACACAGCCAAGCAACCTCATTTGTGAAGAAGAAGAAGAAGAAGAAAAAGAAGAAGAAGAAAAACCCTGCTGATGTGTGTATATGTGAATGTATGTATTTATAGATTCCATAAGGAAGCATAGCATATTTGTCAACTTCTTATTTTGGGGACCAATCAGGAAGTAGCCAGACTCGAGAAGGCTAAAGATTCAAATTAACATGCAATGCAACCTGCTTTTTTGTGGTAGTCATGGTTTTTAAAGAAAAATCTGCTATAAAAACCAGTTCTTGTTCAGATTAGCTCTCCCTTCTCGTTACCCAACCTTGTAGACCTACTCCGACTCTAGTCTTGCAGAGCAATGAATAGGTCATCTCTACCTGTTTTAAAAGGGACATGCAGCCAAATTTCCGAATGAGCACTGCAGTGCAGCTGTGCATCCACACCACCTATGCTCACACATCTCTGCTTCTGCATACAGCTTCCCCAAAAATAGTAGTCAAATGGTGAGGTGTTTTTTTTTTAAAAAAAAAAACTTGCCGTTACCCCACCCCACCCCACCCTCGATGGGCATAGAGCTCCTGAGGAGCACTGTGCCCCATGCCTGGCTCCTGGCTCCTCGCAGTTACTCACCAGGAGACGGGACAAGCCACAATGCCCAGCCACACATTCCGCGGTCTTGGGATCATCCTGAGACCGCGGAAAAAGCAGGCTAGAAATGTAGGGCTCTGTACAGCACCATGTACATTGATGGTGCTATATAAATAAATAATAATAATAATAATAATAATAATAATAATAGGGCGATAGCCTGGGGAAAGGGAGGGATCATCCATCCCTCCTCCCAGGATCCCCTGTGCATCATGTGAATGCACAGGGACGATCCCGGGGTGATTCCTGGAATATTGCCCCGTCTAGCTATGGCCTAAGATTAAAACCAATAAGACTTTGTGTAAAATACATGAACAGTAATCATTTAAAATAACAGTGTGGTCCAGCTTTCCCTAATTCGGTTCCCCCACCCCACCAATGTGTTGTAGTCCAGCCTAGTGGAGGGCACCAGACTGAGGAAGGCACATGTAATCAGCAGATAGTGACTTTGGATAAACATCTGGTTTACCAGATCCCAATCACTCAGCAATGGCAGCATCCTCCTCAAAATGCATGTTGTTTTGTCAACAACATGGCTCCTCTGCAGGTCTGGTGGCCAGCCATTCAGATATGAACATGTACAGTGTGCTACTGCAATGCCTCAACTATAAAATTTGAAAATGGATACTAAGCTTAATTGGCAATGTCACCTTGAAATCAAGGGTAAGCCGTTTTCAAGATTCCTTTATCATTATCCAGAGGAAATGTCTTATCCTCAAAATGTATTCGGGTTTGTCCTTTTGATAAGTAATTTATATGGTAAATATTTTTTTTACGTTAACAGACTTGTGGTAGTTGCTATTTTAGCTTTTAATTTGGCTCTTCGCTGCCGTACGTTAACAAAATAAAAAAGTGTCCTAGATTGCCCATTAAAACTCCAGTCATTAATACTGTTAAAGTCAACACTGAATTATGCAACTGGAATACCCTCTGAAAAGAAAAACACTTTGTCTGGGTTGGAGGGTTTGGTTTTTTTGTTTTAGTTTGAAAAAAGAGAAGAAAGTAACCCATTCAGCTGTTTAAAGAAAAATAACCTGCGTGCTAAGTGTCACCCTGGAGTGATTTTTTATTGCTAAATTATAGCAAGAACTATGGTAGGGAAAGTAACTGGAATTCAGTGAGCTGTGCTATTTGACTAGAAAGCTGAAATGATGCCCTGTGGTTAAATAATTAATTAAGAAAGAGCTATGACATCTATGGGGATTTCTACCTTTGGAATGAAATTCTGAGGCCGAATTCCTCTTTTCTTTCTCCAGATGTTCAACAGTAACTGCATCAGTCACAAGGCTCAATAGCAATGAGCTGCAGAGCAAAAATCATTGATTGTATTGTAAGTTTTAAAGAGAGTCTAGATACAGGCTCTCATTTAAAACAGATGAACAAAAGTTGAGTTGCTTTGAATGCATGCTAATGGGCTTATCCTGTCCCTTCTGAAACTAGTGGAAATTTTGCCATTGATTTCAGACTGAACACCCATGGAACTCAAGGGGCTCCAAAAAGATAAACCTATTTAGGGTGCAAGCCTATGCATGTTCAGACAGAAAAAAAGTCCCACAACTCCCATTCTACCCCAGCCAGCATGGATTATTTTTTTTATAGGGCTATTTTCTGTCTACACATGCATAGGATAGCGCCTTTAGAGCAAAACGATCAATTATTATTATTATTATTATTATTATTATTATTATTATTTATTACACTTATATACCGCTCCCATAGCCAGGGCTCTCTGGGCGGTTTACAGGTTAAATACAATTAAATACTGCACATACATAACTGAGAAGTAGTAACAGTTCAACGCGATACTAGGGTGACCATATGGAAAGGAGAACAGGGCTCCTGTATCTTTAACAGTTGTATGGAAAAGGGAATTTCAGCAAGTGTCATTTGTATGCATTGTATCTCCTGGTGAAATTCCCTCTTCATCACAACAGTTAAAGCTGCAGGAGTCCTGCCCTCTTTTGTAGCTGGTCACGCTAGGCAGGGCTCCTGCAGGTTTAACTGTTGTGATAAAGAGGGAATTTCACCAGGAGCTACAATGCATACAAATGACACTTGCTGAAATTCCCTTTTCTATACAACTGTTAAAGTTACAGAAGCCCCATCCTCCTTTCCATATGGTCAGCATAAAAGTGATATATCATCAACCTAAAGCAGAGGTGCAGAAGTAGAACTAACCCTCTGTGGGCCGTATGATGTTAATTGGGCGTGGCCACACCCCTGATGTCAGTGCGTTTGGCCACACCTACCTGGTGTAATTTGCTCTATGGCCCAAGTGCAGGATGGATCTTCTACTTGGTGCTTGGGCCTGGGAACCAGGCTTCACTTAGGGAAGGCCAATGCCCAATGAAGCTGAGCCAGCCTAGTCCCCATTGCTCTTCTGTTCTTTGTACGACCGGCCTTCTTTCTGCAATGAGGGAAGGAGGCGGGGCACACGATGGAGAAGTGGCTGAGCCCCTTTTGGTTCTCTGGTGGACTCAGCTGCTTTACCTGGCCACATGTTGCCTGTTCAGTGGACTGTCACTGTGCTGCTGTTACATGCTGCCCCCACCAAGCACAAGAAGTCTCAGGGGCAGAGCTACACATTTTCGTTTCCTCTGGACAAGAGAGCGCAGGAGACTTGAGGAATCCTGTAATGTGCGTTTATTTACAAATAGAGAAGCAGAGCAGAGTAGTTCCAAATACACTCCTTCATTGAGTAGCACAGCCCCTAACCCTGCCTGTATTTGATGCCCAAGGAACAGCTGTTGCAACTTCCATAAGGCTGCACCCTGTGTTTTTTTTTTTAGGTAACTAAAGCAGCCTTCCCCAACCTGGTACCCTCCAGATGTGTTTGACTACAACCCCAACCACCCCAGCCATTGGCACTGCTGGCTGGGGATGATGGGAGTTATCGTGTAACACACTCCCAAAATGCATCAGGCTGGGTAAGGTTGAACTTTCCAATCCCTCTTTTTTTTTTTCAAACCCACAACACACACACACACACACACACCCCTACCTGCAAAGCCACTTGCTGCTGGCAGATTTCACATTCAGGAGGACATCCCCAGGCATTAAAGTTCTTTTGTTAAAATCCCAGCAGTTCAGGGCGATCAAGATGGGCAAACTCACAACACCATCCCCACTGTCCCAAAAGACTTGGCTTCTATACCAAGATAGCTTCATTTAAGCGACTTAACAATGAGCAGGTTAAGAACAACAGCAAAAAAATTAACAACATGCAACATGGTACACAATTAACTCTTTTGTATTACAAATACTACTACCAGTTCGTCCCTTTGATTCCTCCTTTCTTTCTTATTGCTCTCAGCACAAAGGTTAAACTTTCTTTCACCATTTTAAAGCTGATTTTTTAAGATGAAAGGAATTGCACTAGCAGAGATATCGGCCCATTCAAGCCAGTTGCCAGTAATGTCTCTTTCTGTTCATCCTCCCCATGGCATATACTGGGCAGGATCTCAGAATGAGGCAGATACACATCCCTTTCTGCTTTGCTTCCATAATGTGCAGGTCCTTCAATTTGCTAGAGTTCCACTAGATAGGCTCACTCTGAGGTATGCCAAGAATAGGGGACTACTCTCACCCAATAAAGATTTTATGTGGTATACATGGGGTAATAAAGGGTCCCAGCCATCTTGTCCATAGTTCCAGGCTGTAGCTGATCCTTCCTCCAAGCTACTTCCAGTGTAGGCAGCCACTCATGTTCTTCCTCCTATACTTTCTCTTCCCAACAGTTCTCTAATTTCAGAGGTTGTTTCTCCGTCTTGTCTCTACTTGCAGGCTCTGCATAGACAAAACATGTTCAATCTTAGCTACTCTTGACAAAATTCCACACTCCAAACTCATCAGCTATTTCATCCACCTCCTGGACTTTCTCAGGCACCTCAGCTGGGTACATTCCAGTTGAGCTTCTAGGTCAGCTTTGACCCTGTCTAGCTGCTGATGATCAAGTGAAGCTCTCACCTCCTCCAGCTTTCCTTCATGGGCTTTTTAAATGTTTCTTCAAACCTTGCTGTGATCCCGCCATTCTTTGCTGGAATGTTCTGGTTTCTCTCAAGAGCTGATGTTACTTGCATTGATTTGGTTGGATCAAACCAAATCACAGGGTTTTTTTTTTGGGGGGGGGAGGTATTTCTCCAAGGAGACAATCCCACTGAACTCTTGGCACCATTCTTGCCCATTCCTCACTTCTCTGAGGAGTGAAGAATTTCAGAGGCAACACCATTCATGATTTTGTTTCCATTGGATGAGAGAGCACTGGTAACCTATAGTGCAAGGGCGGGCAATTTCTCTCACCATTGCCTATGCTGACTAGGGCTGGTGGGAGGCCAAAACATCTGGAGGGCTACAAGTTGCCCATCCCTGCTTATAGTGTCTTTGTACTAAAAGTACAAGCAAATTACAGGCACTCGTTCAGCAGGAAAGAACTCCCTCAAGCTGCAACTTGTGCAACCTCCCTAAGTCTGCCCACCCCAAGTACAACTACTATTCCCAGCTAAGAACTCTTCCTTCCTTCTATTTCCTCTCTCTCTCTCTCTCTTTCTCACCACTCAGAGAGCAAAACTGCTGCATCGCACATGTAGATCTACAGAGCATGGGTCTAAGACCCCCACCTCTTGTCGGTAGATGGCTCATTCAGGAGAACATCTACAGCCATAAAGCAAAGATTATGGCACTGTCAGCCATCCCAATAACAACAATGTTAATTCTCAAAGAAGGGTTGGTTTGTCTGTATAGATAAACTAAAATGGGCCTCTCTCCTTTTGGCAGAAGTCCTCTCTGTGAATAGCAAAGCAGAGTACATATCCTGAAATGACCTTTGTGACATCACAAGGGATTCTGGGGCCACGCTTCTTGCTTCAGATGCTGCTTCCAGCAAGCAGCATGTACGCCTGGAGCGTTGTCCTCATGCAGCAGCATCCTGCCTGTGAGATGTTAGGCATAAGGGATTCTGAGAGACACTTCTTCAGCTGGCATGGAGACTGATGGAGCAGTGTGTGAACCCAGAGACATAAGGCAACATTCTCTGTAAGACTTCTCCTTCCTCGGTCCTGTATTTTAGTACTGTAGTAGCACACATGCCCAATGAGAACACACAGACCGTTCCTCTCTGCCACCTAGAGTGTCGGTGTCCTGTTTTACAGAGAGGGCAGTCCTCTATTTGAAGGGTTGTCAGAAGACAGTCCTCTATGTGCAGGTGTAATGAATATGAAGGGTTGTCCAATCCAAATTTGGTTGAAAGATAAAGAACTATAAGAAGGGAGAGCAGGGGCCTTCAAATTGCCCACCAACGGTGAGTACCTGGATAGCAGACTTAGCAGGCACACAAGTCATCTGTTCATGGTCTTCCCCGATATGGTAAAATGTATTGTATTTCTATTTAAAATATATTAACTGTGCTGAAATTTGCTTCTATACATATAAATTAGCATATGCAAATGTTATACGAATCTCTGCCTTTTTTGTTCTCTTTTTGGAAGATGCGTTTCCTCTTTCGGTGGTGCATAAGCACCCCCTTACTGCACCCTCATTTCCTCTTGATATATAGTTGCCCGCATTATATCATGAGAACACCAGTTCAAATCCTCAAGAGCTGTAAAATCCAACAAGTGGGACTGCATTATGTCATCAGGCTCTATGCTGTGTAGGGCTTATCTAAATCTATCATATTTTAGCTGGGAAACCTGTATACAGTTTATCAGAGGGGAAACTTGCATATTCCCTTTAGTTTGCCTATGGCTTCACTTTTCAAACAACATTTCTTATTTCTTCAAGTAAACAAACATTATGGAATTATTGCTGTCTTTTCCCAGGAGACTTTCTGTTTCCGCAGAAAACAGTTGAATTGTGGCTGCAATTGTAAGCAGCATACTTAAGAAGCTCATTTGAAAAATCTCCCATTCCCCCACTTTAATGCTATTGCAGTGAGGGATTTTACTGTGATACTCGGGGGTGGGGGTGGATAGATGTACAACTCCTATAACAGTTAAAAATGTTGTTCAAATCCTCTGTGAACCATGATAAAAACTGAGCTCTGTCAGTTTGCCAACCTGCTTGAAATATAGATTTCATTTCCCCTTTACTGGCTAAGTAGTGTTGAAGATTTGAAAATCAAGATGATATGTCTCATTCCATATTCTCCCCTCCATAACTTTTTACCATATTATAAATATCTGACAGTTTAAGGGGAAAAATAGTAAAGGAATTTGAGAGAAAACGCATGTGCTTGCATTAAAATGAACTCCCTTCAAAGTGACCACATTTATATTATAGTTTTCATAAAATAGGAGTAAAATACACTCTTTCCTACAAAAAGACAAAAAACATTTATACTGTTCAGAGAATTGAGGTGGAAAAGAGGAATGAGGGAAAATGTCTTCATTCTATAGTCTCTATGGCATAGAAACTACTAACTCCCCACTTTTCATGACAGTGGGTGAATAATACTGATGACTATTTTTACCAAGTAATAGCAACTTACTATAGTTTGCATGTCCGCAGAGGAGATAAACCCCATAAATGCCTGGAACGGGGCAAGTGTTTTCCTCAGGAATCAACTTTCATGAGGCACCAGAGAGTCCACACAGAAGAGAAACCCCAGAAATGCTTGCGGTGTGGGAAGTGTTTTCTGACTAATCAAATCTCATGACCCACAAGAGAGTCTACACAAGAGAGAAACCCTATAAACATTTGCGGTGTGGGTAACGTTCAGACATCATCCCTCATGTTCCATCAGGGAGTCCACACACGAGAGAATACCTGTAAATATGTTTTGCTCGAAATCACATGTCTACTCAGAAATAAACTTTATTGAGTTCAGTAGGGCTTAATTCCAGGTAGGGGAGTATAGGATTGTGGCCTTAGGATATGTGTACAATTTTCCTCTATGTACGACAGGCAGGTATTAGTGAATTGCCCCTTATGATGAGTACCTATCTCCTGACCACCCACTTTTTCTGTAATTTTCTAACATATTCTGCCTTGAGATGATGATGATGATGATGATGATGATGATGATTTTAATTTAGCCTAAGTACACCAGTTGCTAGGAAACATGGGCAGGAGGGTGCTGTGGCACTCATGTCCTGTTGTGTGAGTTTATCATGGACAGCTGGTTGGCCGCTGTGCGAACAGAATGCTGAACCTTGGTCTGATCCAGGCTCTTCTAGTGTTCTTAATGAAATCTTTACCCACTTACATATTATTTTTACCTTTGGTATATGCATGTCAGTGTATCTCAGTTATCTTTTGTCTCTCAGTCTTTGTGTCCCTTCTCTTGCATTTGAAAAGAGTCTAATAGACTGTTCACCTTGTAGACTGATCATCCAGACACTCTGATGCCACATAAACAATTTCATAAACAGTTGGCACAATGCTTAGTATTCCGCGGTTTCGAACATGTTGCGTATCACTATGCAGACAATGTGGTGTTAAACACAGATAAAAACAGGTGTTTTCTTTTCGTTGTCAAGTTGGTTCCCATGTGAGGATCTCAGATAAGTAGACTGAATTACATCTAAGAAGAACTTTTGCCAGTGCTTAATTACTTTTCATCAGGTGCCACATATAATGAAAGGAGGGGGAACTGAACATAGAAAATGCATTGTAGCCTATTTAATTCCCCTCATTTAAAAGCTCCACTGTAGAATTGCCTTAAAATGCATGGCTTCAGTAGCAAAAAAGAAAGAAGTTCTATATACTAAATTATATTCCTCCTAGTTCTGTTATTTAGATGAAAGTAACCTTTTTTTCTCAAGCAAAAATAGCACTAAGGATATTTTGCAGGTATATCATTTACGTTATATCTTCATGTGTAGCGTGACCATCTGGAAAGGAGGACAGGGATCCTGTTTCTTTAACAGTTGTATGGAAAAGGGAATTTCAGCAGGTGCCATTTGTATGCATGCAGCACCTGGTGAAATTCCCTTCTCATCACAACAGTTAAAGCTGCAGGAATCCTGCCCTCTTTTGTAGCTGATCACGCTAGGCAGGGCTCCTGCAGCTTTAACTGTTGTGATGCATGCATACAAATGACACCTGCTGAAATTTCCTTTTCTATTCAACTGTTAAAGATACAGGAGACCTGTCCTCCCTTTTCATATGGTCAGCCTGTCATGCGGCTTGGTGATGACAAAATAGTGGACACCATATTCCATGTACAGAAGTTGAATCTTATTGCAACATTAGTAACAGGACAATGTCCTCCACATCATCTGAGGGCAGCAGGCTAGATAAGGCTACATTAGCTTACCCCAGCATCTACTGTAGTGGCCACCTCCCTCTGCCTAGTAACAGGCGGGCCATGTTCTTCATTCATCAGACCATTTTATCTCCTGGGTTTTTGCTGTATCCTGCTTGTCTACTAAGACTGACATAATCTGCCTGTTAAAATATAGTTGAAATGAACAGATCAAGCTGATGGCAAGTGCTTGTATTTTCCTTCATATTTCAACTTACTGTTTTAATTATTTATTTATTTATTTATTTATTTATTTATCATACTTATACCCCGCTCCTCAGCCAAAAAAGGCTCTCAGAGCGGCTTACACTTAGGAAAAAAGACATTAAATAACCAAAGTTGGCCTAGTCAACATACCAGCCTAACTAATTATATTCCCTTTCGGTATTGCTAATTACTTACCATAATTGTATACAGCCTGCACTTACTTACAAAATCCTTGATTTGTACAGTGCAGTGTTTCCCAGCTTTGACTACAACTCCCATTATCCCGAGTTAGCATGGCCAGTGGTGATGGGAATGTTAGTTCAACAGCACTGCAGTCCCAAGGTTGGAAAATAGTGATGTAGTAGCACTGAAGTACAATACACCAAGCTTAAGGCAAAGAAAGAAAGAAAGAAAGAAAGAAAGAAAGAAAGAAAGAAAGAAAGAAAGAAAGAAAGAAAGAAAGAAGAGAGAGCACAGTTCAACAACAACAGCCCAAACTGAGTGAGTTAGCATGTTGTCTGAACCCAGCCCCTGCCTTTTCCTCCTTCATGCCAAATTCCAAGCCTTGCACATTTCCCCCTGGTTTCTTAAGCCACCAATCCCACTATAGTATTTTCTGCCCTGCTTGGAATTGCCTGTAGGAACTGATCCTGTCTTATCTCTCTTTTGGTTTTTCATTTGAATGGTGTTGGCCCAGACTTTTTCCTGGAAGTTCTCTTTCCTTTTCCTTGATACTGCTTATGGGGCACTCAGGATCCCTCCAGTTCATTGAGGTATTTGGAATACAATGAACACCATAGGCTTTGAAGGGGAAGTGAGCATCTAGAAAAGCACATGGACATGTATTAGGAATCCAGAATTAGTCTCAGTTCAGTGGTGTGTGTGTCTGGGATAATAGCCACACACTCGCTCTTCGACTGTCACACAGCCCAGTCCCGGGCAATGTTAAGTTTGCCTAAATACACTGAACTCTATGGGGTTGGACATGCGGTGCTTAATGTTGCATAGGATCTGACTGACGGAGTTCATCATTTGGACATGCGATAGATACTCTGGAAGAACATCTGCCACCTTAAGTGTGAAGCGGTGTTAAGTGAGATTGAAGCAGAGCACATGATGGGCAAAGTAGAGTGAACTGTAGGTCTTGAAAACTTAGTACAGTTTTAGTAGATACTAAAGCAGGAATTCATTTGCGCTCTTTTTTTAAAAGAATGCATTGGCTCCCATCTAAACAAAATCAGCAATATAAACAACTTTAATGGCTGGTGAGTGACTTTATTGCCAATTTCTTCTGCAAAGTAGCTTAATTTTGGCAAGTGTTTAGCTTTAACCATAGGTGATGGCCATAGAGTGCCTCATTACAGATAAACAAGTTAAATGCATCACTTAAAGTCTGCTTAGACAGGGCTGGTTTTACAGGGCTTCTGGTGGGGATGGGTTGCTTGTGAGACTCGAAGGAGCTTTATGAGGCTGATAATTTTTTAATGCTTCAAAATGCCAATGTACAGTGCAAAATAGTGTCAGAACAGCAATGATCTTTTACAGCTCCAGGCTCACAAGGTCTCCGCGGGCAAGAAGATGATTCACGGGTGTATTGATTAAATGAAAGGAATTTGTGACTTCAGCTGTATCCAGAGTGAATTGTCAAATTTAATTAAGAACGTGCAAAGTTGAGACGGGAGTCATCCAAGCATTCTATGCTTTGGCATCATTAAAATAATTAAAAGTGTGGGGACAGACAAAACACTAACTGCAAAAAGTGTTTACTTTGCTTATGTTGGCTTCATCTTCATAGACTTCCAGAATCTGCCCTGCCCTTTACCATACTCAGTATGAAGGGATAGGATAGGGACATTTCCCCCAAAGATTTCCTTAAAATCTGCATATACTAATTTATATATGTCAATACAAATTTAGAAATAATTCTTATAATTTAAATCGAAATACAGTGCATCTCACCATAGTGTGGAAGACTATGGCTATGCGACCTGTGTACTCCTTGCTCAGTCTGTTGTCCAGTGCTATTAATAGGCAACTTCATGGCCCAGCTCTTCCTTCTGATGGTTCCTTATTTTTGTGCTGGGCTTGGACTGGACAACCCTTCAAACAGAGGACACCTTCAAAATAGAGGACTTCATCTGACTGCTCTTCAAATGGAGGACTGCCCTCTGTACAGGAGGACACATGGCTACTCTAAGAAGGGGTGTCCTCCCTACAAGGTTGGGGTCAAATTGCCCCCCAACTGGTATAATGGGCCAAGGAGGTATAACTACTTACTTATTTATTTATTTATTTATTTATTTATTTATTTATTTATTTATTTATTTATTTATTTATTTATTACACTTATATACCGCCCCCATAGCCAGAGCTCTTTGGGCGGTTTACAGAAATTCTAAAATTGAGATAAAAACAAGTATACAAAATCTAAAACTTTAAAACACAGAACATACACACATAAAGCTGAGGGATATATGGAGGAATTTGCTCTCAGGCCCTTACTTGAGCACGTTTCGATGAGGGAAGTCCTTATGAAGGCTTTCTCCTTGGCATCCATGATGACCAAATAGCTGCTGTTAAGGGCTGCCTTGCCATTCTATCTCTTAGGAGCATCACTGACTTTCTGGCAGGCTTCTCTGTCCATTTTCAGCCACTCTCAGAGGAGGCATTCGTCATAATGTGTGGCCAATATTCTCACTGGGTATCGGATCCAAACAATTTTACCATCCAACACCCTCTGTTGGTTTGACTGAGTCTGATGTGTATGGCATTTAAAAATCTATCTATTCCTGTCCACGTTTGACCCTAACTTAGAACTTTCCCATATATTACAAAGAAGTGGGTAAGCAAACATCACTTGTGCTTTTTCTTTCTCATGTCTCCCGTGATATGGAAAGTGGGCTTTGAGGATCTCAAAGAGTTGTAAGCTCCAGTGATTATTTGGGACTCATGAATCTTATCACAGGATAAATCCCTAAGTCCCACTTCTCATGTTGTACTGCAAGAAAGAAAATAAGTGTGAGTCATTCACAGTCTCCCCTGCTGCCCACATCTCTATAACGGATATACCAGCTCTTCGCATATAAGTTAGGGGGACCATATGAAAGGGAAGACAGGGCTCCTGTATCTTTAACAGTGGTATAGAAAAGGGAATTTCAGCAGGTGCCTTTTGTATGCATGCAGCACCTGGTGAAATTCCCTCTTCATCACAACTGTTCAAACTGCAGGAGCCCTGCACTGCCCAGATACAAAAGAGGGCAGGGCTCCTGCAGCTTTAACTGTTGTGATGAAGAGAGAAATTCACCAGGTGTTTCATGCATACAAATTACATTTGCTGAAATTCCCTTTTGTATACAACTGTTAAAGATACAGGAGACCTGTCCTCCTTTTCTTATAGTCACCCTAGTTCTAGTCACACTGCCTAGTCACCTGGTAGAGTATACACAACTTAATTTTACGCAGCTCCTTCGGAAAGTGTCAGAGAAGGCCAAGATCCCAGGAACAATTGTGACACTAGATTAGAGATGACTAAATGGACTATGAATATAATTTTGTCTGGCCCATGCAACTTGTTACCCTATCAGCTCCTTGGTACTGCATGAGGCTCAGGATGCCAAGGGGATGGAAATGCCTTCTGTTCTTGTATCACCTTCTGCTCTCCAAGTATGTAGAAGTGCTACCACACCTGGAATACAAGGGAGGAAAATGACAGGACACTTCCAAAAGCTTCAGAAAGGGTGGAGGTTCCTCTTAGTTATCCTTCCTAATCATTCTTACATACACTTGGAGCATAGGACAATGCCAGAGTGAAAGAGGAAACCAAGATAATTTAGCCTCCATATTGTCCTCTTCTGCATCCCAAGCCAGATTACCATTTGTGAATTTTCATGTTCCAGTACAAAATTTATCTGAATAATAACCTCCCCACAAAAAAAAGGATTCACTGTATTTCACTGTCAGCAATTAGCTGAATTACACAATCCCTTATTCAAGAGATATTGTGGTGTCCAATAGAAACAAAACAAGCTTTTGCTGAATAAATAATAATAATAATAATTAATAATAATAATAATAATAATAATAATAATAATAATAATAAATTTATTTGTTACCCACCTCTCCCTCTGGTTCGAGGCGGGGTACAACACAAATAAAAACACCATAAAATACAACTAATTCAAAAGTTTAAAAACAGTGCATCATTAAAAACAGCACACTATTAAAACAGGCATCTTAAAATTCAACTGGGTAGGCCTGCTGGAAGAGATCAGTCTTTATGGCTTTCTTAAATTCTGGAAGACTGTTAAGTTGACGAATCTCTCCCGGCAAGCCATTCCACAAACTGGGAGCAGCAGAAGAAAAGGCCCTCAGGGTAATAGTTGTCAGCCTTGTTTTTGTTGGCTGGAGTAAATTCTTCCCAAAGGACCTGAGTGTGTGTGGCGGATTGTACGGGAGAAGGCAGCCTAAGATCCATTGACATGAAAGGTAGATGCCAAAGTCCCAACCCAATCATTAGACATTTTGCATTGGTGCCCACAACAATATCTTAAATTCCCAAATGTGCCCAAGAGTCCAAAAATGTTGGGGTCCCATACCGTAGAGGCTGGACACAGATGAAGGGAGGGAGCAACTATTCTTTCCTCAAAGTTACTGAGGGTGTAATCCTATGGGATCTGCCCTGGATCCATGTAAGCCTCCCAACTCAGAGGCTTACATGTATCCAATGTAGAACAGGAGGTGACTCATGCCTTCCACTGCATTTAAGCTAGACAGGCGATTTTGCCCATCTAGCAGAGGCTTCAGGGAAAGGGGAGGAAAAGAGCTGGGGCAGACAAAGGTTTTGTTGTATGGTTGCTACCCGAGCCTCCTCCCCTCCCTGTCCCCAGGAATGCTCCCTTTTCCCTGTCTGCATTTCATTGTGCAAGCATGGATAAGTAGCTGGTGTGGTTCCCTCTGCACCAGCTATGAGGGGGAGGGGAGTGTGGTTTCCTGGCTCTGAGCACAGAGCTCTGACTCTGAGCTCAGATCCAGGAAACCAAAATATACTGTGTCCCCCAGACGCTGTCTCGGGCACATAGGATTGCTCCCTAAATGTCTTAGAACAAAGAAATGCAGAAGACAAGAATACACAAGGATTGTATCTTTTGAATGTCTGTTTTCTGACTCTCGTTAAAACATACCATATACTGAGAATTGTGCAATGCTTAGTTACCACTTTGGGGAAACAGAGATATTGCATTCTAGGGAAGCAGTTTTTTTTCTTTTATGGAGGATTTAAACTACCCTCATTAATGCACAATCAAATGAACTGTGGCATTCTGAGGCAGGTTTTGTATCTATGGCAGAACAGTAGAATTTGCTGTTATAACTAACATTGACAATTTTCATGAGTTTGCGGTTGTTCAACAAATATGCCATATTGTACTCTTCACATCAATTATCCATATAACATACTACTCTGTAGCAAATGCAGAAAGACTTTTGCTGAGAGTTTCTCCAGCTGTCAGGAACTGTTTCTTAAGCTGTTTCTTAAGTTGTCAAGAACATTGTCTTCCTTCTGAATAAATAGTTGCTAGAATACTGTACTAATGAAGTACAAATGACAAGTAATAGGACATTGCATTCTGCTTAATAATATCTAGACTGCCTTCTCCAACCTGACGCTGTCCAGATGTTTTGGACTACTACTGCCAGTATTTGTGACCATTGCCCATGCTGGCTGGGGCTGATGGGAGTTGAAGTGCAAAACCAAGTTGAGGAAGGCTAATCTAGATGAATTCTAGATGAATTTGGATTTTAGACATCCAAATCAATAAATAAACCCAGTGATGGTAGTGAGATTTCCCAGGTGAGTCCATTCTTAGCCACATTTTTCTCCGTTAGTTGTTTACAGTACCATAGAGCCTGGCAGGATCTACACTGCTGCTTATAAGGGTTTATAAGGGTTATGACAATTGTTCAGGCCCAGGACACATTCCATATACCGTTTCCATACTGTTTTAAAATTGTTATATCCTGCTTGGTGTAGATTGGCCCCCTGATAGCAAAGTTCTGATGTGTAATGTTAGACTCGTGTCCCATTGGTTATGTGATCTGTTACACAGATTGCCAGAGTTTGAAGGTGACTTCCTAAGAAGCTATAAACTCTTATCAAGACCACACTTAGAAATTCTGCTGCAGGAGGAGCATGTTTTCTCAGCAACAGCCTGGAGTATCTGCCAAGGCTTTATAGTCTGGGGTAGAGAATCAAGACCAAAGCCTCACCTTCTTAGTGCTCTTCCTGGCCTGTTAGTTCAGTGACATTTTATGCAGCTCTTAGCTTCTTCTAGGCAGCAGGATGTGAAGTAGTGAGGACTCTTTCAGGAAATCTCCTGGTCAGAAGCCATGACATAGACTTGGACAGTCATTTTCTTGCTGACTACAGCAAGCTTTGAGACTTTATTATATGCACAGTTGCAAATGTGGGTACTGTTGTAACCAGGAGAACTCTGTTGAAATTCACTATTCCTCTTTTGCTGTGGTTTGTTGTTGGTTGTCTTTCAATGCTTTTCACATGTGTCCTATTCATACTCTTTCTCCTACAGGAACTGAGGCTGTTTTGTGGATCATCTGTGGGGTTGCAGAGATAAGATTTAAAAGATTAAAGCAGTGTGCCCACTAAGAAAATTGATGCTAGCAGGAATGTGGGCAGCTGCCACCTGTGCAACAATATAAATACAAAGGAAAGACAGCAGTGGGTGCATTCCTATTGGAGCCACGAACCCGTACTGTTCTTCCTATGTACTGATGTCATGTTATTGGATTATAGAAAGTCTTCAAGTCTTTTAACAGGCAGTATTTTAACTTTTTCCCCACTCTCTAATAGGATTTTGCCAAATCTATGGTTAGGAAGCTGCCCTCGTCAGGTGGAGCATGTGACTGTGAAGTTAAAGCATGAGTTGGGGATTACAGCAGTAATGAACTTCCAGACTGAATGGGATGTTGTTCAGAATTCCTGGGGATGCAACCGCTATCCAGAACCTATGAGCCCAGAAGTTCTCATGAAGCTGTATAAAGAGGAAGGCCTTGCCTATGTTTGGATGCCAACACCAGACATGAGTACCGAAGGTAATATTTACGTTCCTCCTCTAGTAGAATAAGTATGGCTGTATCCAGTGTTCATCCTACGTAGAATAGGCCCACTTAAATCCCATTCATTTCAGTGGGTCTACTCTGGGTAGAACTAGGGTAGACACACTGAGAGGACAAAATCCATTCAGGAATATAGTTGTATTATGTGAATGGTTAGCCTTTAACATTCACATAGCTTTAGAAGTTTTGTATTGTTATCTTCCATGCAATTTGTTTATAGATAAGCATGACATATAGCAAAACTATCCTTGGAGTGTTCTATGGATTTAGCAAGAGCTTATTTAAATCATTAATGTGGTTAACTATCCATTGAGCATTCTTGGAACGTTCTGAATACACTTGATGCTGAACGACACTTGAAGAAAAGCTCTACCTTTGTTGTAGAGATTAACAATAGTACACAACAATAATAGAGGAAGAAATCATGGTTCTCCAGTGGATTATAATTTTATGAGTAGTACTTAAAACATCTAGTGATTTATTTCATAATGTTGGATATTGCCACATATATAAACAGTTGTGCCATTAAGTATAGCAGCAGGATTGATCTCAACTTTACCACGTTAAATATTTCCTTTTTGACCCAGGAACCAGATGTGCCAAAAAACTGTTAAAGAATCACAATTGATTAAAGTCAATCAGCATGACTTTCATGCATCTGAAGTCTGCTCTTCATGATGCACTTTGCTTTAGGTTAGGTCCTAAACTGGTAACTGTCATGGCCCTAGGTTACTCCAAAGATCCCAACAGATGCTGGCCACCTGACTCCATGGAGGATGTTCGGGGACCCAGACACATCCCCCAGGCCCAAGGATTCTACCCGCCTGTCACCTCCAAGAATGGCTCTCCTATAGCCTCTCAGGTCCCTCTGGAGCTTAAAGCTACAGAAATGAATATGATCCCTTTAAGATTATGGTCTGTACCCAGTGGGAGGTGGAGTTTCTGAGGGAACTGAACTGTATGGCCTACTTAAACCCTCAGCTGCTGCTAGACCCTTGCTGGAATGAGAGCTCCTTTCGTGAGGGACTATGCCAGCCTAGCAGCTCCTTCAGCTCCGTCACTGCCTTGCTGTGCTCTTGCTTACTTCGCATAACTGCAGACCGAATGTGACTCATGCCTTGCCAGTCATAGCTTCCTTGAGTGCCTGATTAACCATTGCTTCCCCCAAGTGGCTGGTTCATCCTAGCCAGGACAGAAACCTCCTGGGAAAAGGAAGCTGGAGCAGAGTCTGTGAGGAACAGTTTATAGTAGGGATTAGTTTGCATGAGAGCAGGCAATCCTTTTTTGTTAATTGGAAGGCAAGAACATCTGGAGAGCAAAGAAGGGCAACAGTTTTGTCAGGCAGGTGGCCTTGCATCCATAAGCCGTTAGGGAAATGTTACTCTGCAAAGGGGATCAATAATTTGAAGACAGACACATTCGCATCCTTGTACTCCTCTAACCAACCCATATTTGTGACCCCAAAATTAAATTTCCCTGTCTGGCTCTTAGACTGAAGACTTTCATAACATTAAAATACAGTTGAAAGGTGCCTTAATTTCAATGATAAACTGGACTGTGAATCATTGTTTCCAGGTAAATAGGGTTGGCAGCCTCTGTTAAGTCTTGAGATGTAAGGCAACTAAATGTGTATACTTATTGTTTAATAGAGTGCCCAGAGGGTAATTAAAGTGCTATCCATATTGTTTAAGTGAAGAAAGGACCATTGAAATTACTTGGGGTGCTTATAGTTGGAAGGCTTCTATCACTACTAATTATTCATTCGTTCATTCATTCATTCTGCCTTTCTCTAGCACAGCAAGTAGTGAGAGAGGCTGGCCTTCCTCTGTGCATGGAGGGAGACTTTTTGCATGGAGAAAAGGATGCCAATGAGGGGGAGTGTTTTGGGCAAGGGAAGACTTAGGGAGGGAGGCCCTCCCCCCTGACATCATCTGGCCATCAGGAATGAAGCAGAAGGCAATTTGTGCCCAAGGCCGAAACAACTCTCTTTCCCTACTGTACAAGAATCAGGAGGAAGCTGTCCTGTGGTCCTGTCTGGGCTATTTTTAGTTGCCATTGTGTTGATCCATCAATCCTGCCCAGTCTGTTTGAATCATTTGGCCTTAGTTTCCCCCACTGAACCTGGCTTATCCTCTGTGAGTAGGTTCTACTCATTCCTAGTCTTCACTCCGTTGTATTAAAGGTGTATGTTTTAGAAGCATATCTGGTGATGAACAACAGCCTTTTTGCAGGGGCTACAAGGAATAGAGACCAGGGTCTGTATCTCTATTGGAAGTCAGTGTTATTAAAAATAATAATTATATACTCAACAATGGCCTTTAGCAGTTAGTCTAGAGGGTGCCACATTGGGGATGGCTGCTCTAAGTGTTGAACTCGATGTTACTCGGTGTTGTGGTGAATATTGTACTGATGCTTTTGTGTTTAATTCAGAACAGACTTGGGAAACTGCAAGTGGGAGGAGAACAGCTGCTGGGAAAAATAGGATAACAAAAGTGCAATTTTGAGTGGAAAAACAACTGCATGGGAAGGGTTAAGTGCCTCTCCCCCTCCCTTCCTAGCTGCGCTTCTGCTACCGATTGTAGCATTTCATTTAAGGAATTTGCGGGGTTTCTTTCACATAACTGAGAGTGGTATCTAGTTAGGACTAAGTCTGGCTCTGCTGGCCAATATATATGAGATAGGGGTGTGTGGGGTAGAGGGAAAGTAGGGTGACCATATGAAAAGGAGGACAAGGCTCCTGTATCTTTATCAGTTGTATTGAAAAGGGAATTTCAGTAGGTGTCATTTGTATATATGGGGAACCTGGTGAAATTTCCTCTTCATTACCAAAGTTAAAGCTGCAGGTGCCCTGCCCTCTTTTAAATCTGGTCACTCTAGTATAGCTCCTGCACTTTAACTGTTGTGATGAAGAGGGAATTTCACCAGGTTCTCCATATATACAAATGACACCTGCTGAAATTCCCTTTTCTATGCAACTGTTAAAGATACAGGAGCCCTGTCCTCCTTTTCATATGGTCACCCTTGGGAAAGGCCAGGCTGAAAATAAAAGTACAATAGGGTATATCTCATACAGAGCTCCATGGCAGCCTGTCTTGTGCTACTATATGAATGTCCTCAAGTACTGCTATTACTGAATGCTAATGCTGCTCACTGCTCTCTAACTACCACGATTTATCACTGATGGCTATGGCCAGAACTACACCTTGTGGCAAATCATTACGGTTGTGGCATAAAAAGCAGGAAATAACACAATGAAAGTGATATATGGAATGTGGATTGTGCCCCAACAGCCATCAGTGCCCTTCGACGCCACTATAAAGCAGTAGTGTAGATCTAGCCTATGCCTGTCTCCCCACTGCTTCTAGAATACACAACCTAGAGTAGGGCATATTTTTACTTTAAAAATATCGACCAGCTCTCATTCCGTATCTCTTGATGAGGTGGGATCAATGGCCATGTGGCCACACACTCTGCTTGGTTTCATGCCCCTGACTATGGAGTAGGAGTGAGAAGGAAACCGAAAACAAGTTAACTCTTCCCCGCTCCCTGCACCTTAGGTAAAAGTATTTGCTTAATGGAGTGGTTAGCCTTTGTAGAGGGACCTCAATATATAAAGTCAGGAGATTGCTTCATTTTTAAAAAAGGAAGTTTGTAGTACCTGCAGTTTTAATAATATATTCTTTAGTTATATCTGCACCCAAGAGAAATCATTCATTATTATCCTATGGGAATTCTGAAAATTAGGGGAATATATTTATGGAACGTTTCGGTCTTCTCCAGGTCATTATTATCAAGCTCCAGGTGGTTGCCAAAGGGCATTGTCAACTACTGCTTGCCATTTCCACGAAGGAGGCATTACAAAGTTTTTATGCCCTCTTCTGTACTCCCCATGTCTGTTTCCATTGTCTCACTGACAGGGAGGTTGGATTTCTCCATCCATTTTACTAGGGCTGAGTCTCTGATTAAAGGATCAGCCTGGAGAATGGGTCAGAGGGAGCTTCCAGCCATTTGGGGAAAAACCTTGCATTGTAAATAAGATGCAAATAAGGCAAATATTTATTTATTGCATTTCTGAACCATCCAATACCCAGTGTCATGATACAAAACAAGTCAGATAAAAATAAAACCAGAACTGGTTGTAAAACAATGCAAATATCTAAAAGCACTAAAAAAAGTTTCTAAAATGTCTGGGAAAACTGAAAGTTCTTTACCTGACACCAGAAAGTAAGTGCCTGGTGAGCTTCTCTGCAGAGGTGCCACTCCCTAGTTGTGGCCTGGCCAGTGGCAGAGGCCGGTGTGTGCCGCATTTCATTTCATGAGTCCCAGGTTATATGAGACGAGAATTGTAAAGTACTTTACATAATGGAAAGTGCAACAACAAATATTAATTGTTTGATGGCTGTTATGAGATGTAGCCATCCCATGCAGGCGGGCCACTTTAAACCTGGCACAGAAATAATCATCGAGTTGAAAAGTACACATCTACTGTATTGTTTGGAATCTGATAGTTTGCTTGTGGTAGAAAAGAACACACTTGCCATACTTCAGACCTATGCAAAAAAGTAACATTTTACACACAGGGTATTATTCCCACACACAAAGAGTCAAAATAAAACAAAAAAGCTTATACGCAACACTGCAAGGATGATGCAGAGCAGAACATTGTTGGTAATGGTTAATTTACAGTGTGATTCAAATTACCATTTAATATTGTGCCAAAGCATCAATGAATTGTCTTCTCTCTCTTTCTGCCTTAATTTTGGGCAGCTGTATTTCATTGTAAATCCGACTTGTTTGGTAGGAGGTGAGAATTTACATTAAACGCATCTAATTGAGCAGGAAACAACTACTCACTTTGTAGAGAGTCTTCCGGCAATGAATTAATTTATTAGCTCATCAGTGGAATTTTTAGTACATTTATCTAAAATTTATTTAATCAGCTCATATTTAACACTCTCCATAAGGGAAGTTGTCATCTGAAAAATCAGAGAGCTGGTTTTGCCACTTACACTAAAATAAACAAAATCATTGGGCCTGCATTAGAAGAAATCTTATTTGGTTCTTTTAGGACTGAGGTGTAAACCCTACATCTCTTGCTGCCATGAATTTCCCACTTTTTAAAGGCACAGATTCCACCAAAGTGTGTTCCTCAGTAGAGGCTGGTAGCTGTCAGTGGGATGGTAAATCCGCTCCAAGTTTCAGACAGAAACAGTCAGACCTCTAAAAGAGCTATGCAAGGTGCTTCCCACCTGAGTGGTTCTGACTGAAACCCAGAGCAGATTCATTATTTATTTATTTATTTATTTATTTATTTATTTATTTATATAGCACCATCAGTGTACATGGTGCTGTACAGAGTAAAACAATAAAACAGCAAAACCCTGCCGCATAGGCTTACATTCTAATAGAATCATAATAAAACAATAAGAAGGGGAAGAGAATGCACCAGACAGGCACAGGGTAGAGTAAAACTAACAGTAAAAAGTAAGATCAAAATCAAGTTTTAAAAGCTTTAGAAAAAAGAAACATTTTTAGCTGAGCTTTAAAAACTGAGCAAAATCTCCTGAGCAAAGAGAAAAACTCTCTCTCTCTCTCCCCACCCCCGTGTGTGTGTGTGTGTGTGTGTGTGTGTGAGAGAGAGAGAGAGAGAGAGAGAGAGAGAGAGAGAGAGAGAGAGAGAGAGAAGATGGTGTGTATATGTGGGTGTGGGATGTGGGTGGGCATATTTGTAAATGGATACATGGGGGCCTTAGCCTACCCAATGCTCATGCTGGCCCTACCCACACTGGTCCTACCCACATTGTGCCCCCCCCCCCCACCGGCAGATTTCAGGTGAGGGAATGCAGCCATTGGCAGTGAAAAGGTTGCCCACAGTTGGATTAAGGGGACCTCTTCTGATTACAATGAATTGTCTAGTACTTATCTAATAGACTCCAACTCAGCACACAGTTTTGCTCACTTAAGGCCCACTTATATCAGGAGGGTTAAGCACATTATATAGACTCTCTCAACAGGCCCTTTGATAGGTTTAGGACCCACCCAGTGAATTCAAAATCCTTTGTTTCTGCAAATCTCTGACCTGTCACTGGCGCGAAGCAGTTTTCCCTAACCTAGTACCCTCCAGATGTGTTGGACATCAACTTCTAGCATCCTCATCAGCATTTGGATATGCTGAGAATGATAGGAGTTGTAGTCAAATATCAGGAGGGCAGAAGATATTTGGTAAATTTCAGGTCGGCGAAGGCTGCTGTAAAGCAATATTTAATTACAGTTCACAAGACTAAAGGACCAATTTTGTTTATTCTCTTTTTTTACCAATGAAAAATTCCAGCACACTGTATCTCACCCTCTCTAGGACGATGATTTTAAAGCGAAAAACATTTTTAGAAACACCCCGCTGCCAGTCTTTCTAACATCTTATTTTTGGCGGGGAGGGACTCATTTGACAATTGTCCTTTTTTTAATCCTAGGTAGAGTACAGATGTTGCCTCAGGCAGTCTGTCTCCTGCACGGCTTGCTGGAGAACGGGCACACCGTCTACGTTCATTGCAATGCCGGCGTTGGCAGGTCTACAGCTGCGGTCTGTGGCTGGTTAAAATATGTGCTGGGATGGAACTTGAGGAAAGTGCAGTATTTTGTGGCCTCCAGGAGAGCAGCTGTCTACATTGATGAGGAAGCTCTGGTGCGTGCTGAGGAGGACTTCCTTCAGAAATTTGGACCTCTTCGTTCCTCTTACAAGCCTTAGCAGAAAAAGAAAGAATCGCTAGAATGCTGCAAAACCCATGCTCTTGAGAAATCACGGCTCCGGCTCCAAAAATGGCATCACTACATGAAGAAATGACGGCATGATGTGGACGGGGCCCTTCTGATTGCATTTTGATTTCCACCCAAACAATTAGGCATTAGAGCTTTGATTTGACAGAATGCGCATGGCCCAGATTGTGCAGCCGCGTTGGGAAAGGAGTAATAACATTGATTAGCTGTTTGGCGCATTGATTAACTATTTGAGAGGGGAAGCAGGGGGAGCTAAATCCAGCTCCCCCTCTCCTTTACAAACAATTGATCAACAGTATCATAGATTTTTTTAAAAGGACACAACAATAACAACAACAACAACAACAACACACTGGAATCTGAATCAGGGAAGGAAAGGCAATTTTAGCACCTGGTTGTGTGTGTTTAGTTCCACTTCCAGAGCTCCTAGGTAGATCAGGGTGAAATACTTCTAAACTTCCTAGTCCACTCCTCACTCAGTGAGACCCTCAAATAATAATGAGGATGGGTGATGTGAAGTGTGTAAAAGAAGAGATACAATTGGACAGGAAGAAGACTGGTTTACAGAGAAAGCAGTTACAAAACTAATAAACCTTAACAGATTTCCCACACATGGACCCCCACACCCACACCTGGGCAGTCCGGATTATTTGATCATTTCAAAGGGAACCGAGATCAGAGTTCTTGGCAAATGGGAATTATAATGAAGTGGGAATTAATGAGAAAAACAAGGACTTTGTGTAGATCAGCACCTTCGTTTGTTATGCATGAATAAAAATGTATATTACAATATGTAGAATGATTTGTATTTTAAATATCACTTTAAAAACTAACTTCTTTTCTTCTTTGTTTATTTCAAATGCTTAGGAATTTAAAAGAGTAATTCCTGTTGTGTAGACTTAATGTACTGAAAGCAGACGGTTTTATTAGATTATTCTGGATCATAAGATCTCTGGTTTGGGGAATTGTTTTGTTGGTAGTTTAATACTGTGCCTCAAAAAGAGATCATCATGTGGGGGCTTCCCATGGCTTGCCTGCTGAAGCATGTGTTAGGCTGTACATGTATGATACAAGAGCGTTGTGTTATCTAGACAGTAGGTGCAGCACTCTACCTCTTTCAGAATTTTTTTAATGCTCTTGGTAGGGCTGCCCTACAGGGAGAAACCACTTTCTATCTGATGATGGTATTAGCTGGATCAGAAGAACTGTGGGAATGCTTGCCTCAGTATAAAGCAGGTAATGGCTATGAGAGACAAAATCAAAGACAGAGAGAAAAGCCAAAAAAGAGAAAAAAAGGCATGAAATTTGGGATGGGCGATACAAAAAGACGGAAATCATAAGGAAAGACAGAAAGGGAAAGAGAAAAGATGGAGTTTTGCAGACCCTTAAAACTGACAGTTGTGTCTGTTGATATTGAATTATACCTACAATCTTATCCAATATCATACAAATTGTATATTATAAAATTATATATGATATATGTTAGGATCACTTATATATCTTACTTAGATTAAAAACAGTCTTCAGCTCACATCACCATCGACATGTCCCATAAAAATGGAATTTATTTTACTTTTATATATTTATTTTCAATTTAAGAAAACTGAAACCCCATTCTTTTGACTTAGGGAGTTTCCCTGTGACTAGGTTTGAGGTCCTGTGTGATCCTAACAACAACAAAAACTTCTTTTAGAGCAGAAAGTATCTTCTTGTTCTGATTGACTGAGGTCTGATTGACTCTCAGCACTCAGTAATGGAGACAAAATGGAATGGAATGCTTCCATTGAAAAGTTCTGATCCAAAGAGGCATGCAGATCCTGGATTCTGTCTAAATAGGTGAAAGTCAATGCCAAAGGTGGACTTACTGATCATTTGGTTTCTAGCACTGGCCATGCAGCTCCGATCCAATGACAGAGGTCATACTTTGAGACCTGGATTAATCCAGTTATAACAATCATGTTCACAGCCCCATTTTGCACATGTGGTTTCTGAACCAGCAGGAATTCACATAAAGAAGTCAGATTCCATCCCTTCATCACCCTCACTGGTCTAAGATGATTGTATTTTAAATGATCTGAGGTGATACAAATGCTCTATATATGATATTTGCTATCTGGTGTCTGTGTCACACCTGTAAATTATCATTGGATGTTGCAGTTATTGATTAAGCCTCAGGCTTGTACCCCTTGCTCCCCACAAAATTGAGTGCCTCTCTATTGGACACTATTCCCTCCATTTAAACTAGGAAATCCACTTATAGAGAATATGTGCTGTTACATGCCTTTTTCACAGGTAATTATTATTTGGAATCAAACATAACAAGGGCGAGAAGCCTGTCCTCCTGTGTGCTTCCAAAAAGCTCAAATCTGTGGCCATTTTAGTGAAATCCCATTTTCATTATTTTTAATCTGAATTTAATGTCTACCAGTGCCAACATTGATTTCACAAGGAGTGGGTGGGTTTCCCACGTTTCAGCCCATAATTCTTTCATGTGTTGACTCTAGCCCGGGTTCTGTTCTCTCTGTCTCTTGAATTTCCAAGGAGAATTCCTGTAATTAATTTCATAAACTTGCTTGCTGCAACGTTCTGTTCCTTTTGCTTGTGTGTGTGTTTTACCATTTTGGCAAGACAGGCACACACACGACACTGCATTTAAAAATACTGGGATTATTTTTCCCTCCAGCATGCCTCCCTGAGCATTATCTCACTAGCATTTGTTTTATTAATGGAAAGGTCCCATCCTGTTAGCTCAGGCCCCAGTGATAATTGTTCCCAATTTATTTAACAGCCAACACCTTGTTGTTGCAAGACATGCTGTTAGCCTCAGGACTGCTCCCCTCTGCACTGATGGGAGTTAACAAAACCGGACGGTCATTACTTGTGCCGTCATGACTATACAACACTGCACCATCATTACAGGGGCTGTTGTGAGCCACTCACTCTCAGCTTTAGCGCTCCCCGCCCCAATCTTGGTAGATGTTAAGCATTGCATTCAACAACCTGGAAGTGTTCCTCTGCCATCCAAACAATTGACTTAGGGGCAGAATCCTTCTGCCTGCAAAGTTTTCTATTTTTCTCCAAATGTTTCCTTCCAAGCCGATAATGGAAATGCATGCCAGTAACAATGAATGTGATGTTTAAAATTGTAGTGACAGTGTTAACTGTAGGGTAGAGTCAAAACTAGAAAAGACCAGGCTGGGATTCAAGCTCACAGATTTTGATTTAAAGGGGGAGGCTTTCATGAGATGAGCAACAGTGCCAACGGGCAAGCTTAATTTAACTCATATTTATAGTCCCTTTTCAATGAAATGTAAAAATAACACCTATAAATAGAGAACTGTACTCTGTTTTTCTCATTTGAAAATTCAGCAGTAGCTTATAGCCTTTGGGGTGGGGCCATGAGGATTACTGTGCTGGTCCCAAGATCTTATCCGATGACAGTTAAGGTAGAGGAAATAATATGGAAGCCAAACAGGCTCCATATCTTCATTAGTATCTCAAGGACTGACTGGAGGGGGAGGATGCTGGAGGCCATTTTACATGCAGCACCTACAGGGCAGCATTTCCTATCTGGCTCAGTGGTAAAGCACATACTTTGCATGCATCCCAGGTTCAGTCCCCGGCTAAGGGGTCTGGGAAAGAATCGTGCCTGAAACCCTGGGGAGACACTGCCAGTCAGTGTCGACAATATTGGGCTAGATGGGCCCATGGTCTGACTCAGTAAAAGGCAGTTTTCTGTGTTCCTATGAATTGTTTCAGCCCCTAAATGGTCATCAAAAAAGAAGGGAAAAAGTGCCTTCTCTTTTAATACTATCCTCACGTGAGAATGTGGCTTGCCTAAATGAGGAAAAAGAAATTGACACAAACAAAAGAAACTGCGTGTATGTGTGAAATCTGTGAAATCTAAACTGAAAGAATTGCAAAAAGCAAACAGTTTGGCTATGGTCTATGCCAAGGACAAGGTCAATTGGAACCAGTACATCTGGAAGGAAATTCACTTTGTGTGTGTGTGTGTGCATGCACGCATATGTAGATCCAGAAGCATCTCTGGTTTTAACAAGCATATACCTCAGCTTCTAGCATGATGGAGGGTCACTGTCAATTTCATTTGTGTTGACTATCTACGCGATGCTTTTTAAATCTATATATTGTCTTTTATTATTCATTCAAATTCCCTGGCATATAAACATGGGAATCAATATTATTTGAATTGGGTATTTGGGCAACCCTTTATTTATGATCTTGAATTTGTGCTAACATATGTCATTAAATACTTGAAAGTGCACTACTATTATTGGTAAATAAAAATCTTATGATACTTACGCAAACTGCAGTTTTTGCCTGGTGTGCAGCCAGGATCAGCGCCAGGATTATTTGTTCTTTGGTTTGTACTGTTAGATGTTAATATTTACAAGAGCAGTTAAGAGTATTTGTAGGAGTGGAGAGGCTGCTGACCATTACAGAAAAGAATAATCTACCACTATGCAACCTATTTATTTCAGAATGTTTAAGGTCTTTTTGTCATCTTAAATGATCATAGTCTAGCTGAGTCCACAGCCAATTCATGCTGTGTATATTTTCCAATCATGAAGCAAGCTCACAGTATGATGTAGACACACTTTGCAGCTTCCTCCAGTTTTTGTGGCACCAACTTCAGTCCATATTTGCCAGCTCATCACCAGCTTGGCATGTGCTTACTATTAGTTAGACCAGCACAAAAATAATCCTGGAGCGGAGCAGCCCCAGGACTAAATTTGGGTTTGTCAATTAACCTTTTGATGCAGCAGGTTCTTCCAACATGTGCTTGTTACAATTGTTTTTTGCTTTCATTAGATAAATCTAGTAAGAATACAAGAACAGCATACTAAACATCACTCACCTAGACAAGCATGTTGACTTTGATCCAAAATCACGCCAGCAGATCCATTCGGTAAATCCAGAAAGAAGACAGGAACAGTCATATTGGAAAATGTCAACACTTCTCTACATTAAAGCAGAAATCCCCCATCCTTACCTGGGCTTTTTTTCTTGCAGGGTCTTTCCAGAATGACAATGGGTACAATACATGTGCTCCTCCTTTTCCTCACCCCCTTTTTTAGCCGCTTCCTTTGTGGGAAGTGACATATGTTCCGTTTATACAGCTAGCAGATGGAACTGCAACATTGAAACAATATTGCACCATCCTAGAAATACACCAGCTCTTTGATGGCTGTATATTTGTTATGGCATTTTTGGCGAGTTAAATCATGGTGGAATAAAGCTTAAAAATGGTGGGAGAGGCACCAAAGGATGACAATATCATGAAAAGGACCTGTAAACTTCAGTGAGTAACCGATCTTGATCACACTACATAGGCTCCATGTGAAGGAGCCTAAAATCATTCAACAAGTCAAACATCTTGGCTTAGATCCAGAAACACACCGGTAGAAGATGGCTGGTGGTACATGCTTTTCCTGCCATTCTTCCTCCTGGCAGCCCCATGAGCCCCCAAAGGGGTCAGGGGATCATGCTAAATCAGATGGGCTGTGGTGTAGGAGGCTGAGTGTGAAGGGCGAATCTTCTGTAAATGGAACTCCCACTGATGGAAGGTGCTTTTGCTCAAGTTTTGGAAAACAATAACAACAGCAACCTTTCCCCTCAGCACCTCACACCACAAATGAACTCATTCAACAAAGTTCCCTGATCCCTGGAACAGCCTTTTGGGTTTGGGGGCTGTTGGACAAAAGAGAGGTGAGGAAAGTAAAGTTCTTTGGGGCTCTTCCACCAGCATATTTCTGGATCTAACCCTTTGAGCTTCTTCAGATGGGGGAAAATTGCATTTCCCTCCCATCACTTTGAATTGTGCTTCTGTCCCACAATAGGGATAGTGGTCTCGATGAAAATCAATCCCCTTCCCAGCAGCTATTTACCCTATTTCACACTTGTGAAAGTGCACAAATCCCTGAAAAATGTGCATGCACACACACACATGCACACACACACACACACACACACACACAGAGAAACCATGTGCATCCCCTCAAAATGTGTATCTTCATGGTTTTAGCCTATGGGGAAATTTGCATTCTTTGGCTGCTGGTTTTTTTTTTAATTTATGTATTTTTCTACAACTAAATTTGCGTAAAATTCCAGAAAGTTTTTTTTAAGAATGCTCCAGAAGTGTGGGAAATCTGTGGGAGTCAGGAAAAACGGGCACGCTGTGGAATCCGTGGGTCCGATACATAGAAATCTGAACTCATTTGACTCCATTGCAAATTTTGCTGACATCCCTAGCCACAGCCTAAACCATCCGTCTCTTGTACTTTCAAAAATGAGTTTGCCCCATTGTATGAGGAATGCAAACTATGGAACAATCCACCCCAAAATGAAACAATTTTAAATTCCATTGATTACAGTGGACAAGTTAAGTACATTTTTACATTTTGGCTGTTGCAATCAGTGGGACTTCAAAGTTCCTAGGAGTGGCTGGATTCCCACCCACATTCTGTTGCAATTAGCCACACATGAGTATCTATTTAGGCATGACAAGGGTAAGATTGGGAGAGATTACCCATCCGATGAATTTAGCTAGCACTAGAAATGCAAATGATAAAGTGTGTACTCCTCTATCAGACTACCACCCACACAAAGCGGTTGTCTCATAAAGCTCAACTTTTTCGCCAGTAGCATAATTACAACATAAGCCTGGATCCAGTACTTATCTATTAAAAACCTATTTTGAAACATGTTCTGCTGATTGGGTCATTAGCAATTTCCATACAAAAGCCTGTTTATGCTATTTGACTGAAAGGATGAGTACATTTATGTAACTAATGTCTTTGTACAGCTCCTCTTAGAAGCGTAGCACAAAGGTGCTAATGTATTGGGGGGATAGGGGGGGGAACTCCTGAAATGAGTATTAACCCATTAACATGATTTCAAAGTGAGAAACATTTTGCAAAGACAATGAGGAAGACTGATGTAAGAGTAAAGACAGGTCATCTATGCCAAAGTACCTTGGGGAGTCAGACAATGAATAAGCATATAAAGCTGGAATTCGTTCACAGGAATAGCACTGCTGCTTAAAACTCCAGACAGAACTAATGAACAGGAACTTTGAACCAGGGCTGCCCCAAAACATTTTGTTGCCAGAAGCAAGGGACAAGATGGTGCCCTATTCCATGTATGAAAGCCGACCAGACTGGCAAATGAATCTCCTGAGGGCAGCAAGCTAGCTTAGGCAGTGCAGTGCAGGTCACATGACCCCACAGCTCTTTCCTTGCTGCTGCCACCCAAAAAATGCCACCAGAAGTGACTGCTTCACCCTGCCTAACAGTAGGGCCAGCCCTGTTTTGAAGATATCGGACTCAATGTGGGTACATGCTGCATAGCGTCTAGTTCAAGGGAGGGGAACCTGTATCTCTCTGGATGGGACTGATGGGAGTTGGGGATGGTGGGAATTGTAGTCCAACAACATCTGGAAGGCCACAAGTCTCCACCCCTGTTCTGCTTATGGCACATCACCAAAACCTTATGTAGCGGACACAGCCTTGCACATGAGCATTTTAGATTCTGGATTCTTTCTCTCATAGGATCAGTCCCTCAGTCCATCAAGCTCTGACTTTCTTAACCTGGTGCCTTCCAGATGTTCTGGACTTCAACTCCCATCAGCTCCAGATTGCATAGCAAATAGTCAGGAATGCTGGGAGTTGTAGTCCAAAACATCAAGATGGCACCAGGTTGGGGAAGGCTGATTCTAGTTCAGTAATGTTTACACAGGGCCTGCAGGGTTTCAGGAAGAAGATTTTTCAATCCTTACCTGGAGCTGCCAAGGACTTGACTTGGAACTTCTTGCATTCAACGGAACTGCCCTTCATGTATTTTTGCCCTTCCCTTCATGTATTTTGCACAGGATAGCGTAGGAATGGTATGCACGAGCACTCATGAAGTTCAAAAATACAACACAAGAAGAAGCAACCCCAAGTTTTATTTCATTAAGGCCAAAGTACAGATTTGAGAACAGAAGGATTACATGATAAAGCTTAATTATTTGTCAAGGACAATGTCAGCATTTTCACAAATTACAGTTGAAAAACAGAGTGTCATCAGAAGGTGGGAAATCGTGTTTCCCTACCATCGCTTTGCTGCCTGCTTCTGTTCCACAATAGTGACGAGATGCTTCCTCTGTCTTCACATGGGGAAGAAAGAGGAAGCCAGCAACAACCACTGGCCCATTCAGTGGCTTTTTTTTATTGCGCTGCTTCTCCTGCACAGAGCAGGAAATGGTGGCAAGTTTCTTTACAGCCAAAAAAAGAAAAAAAGGAGGAGGATTTCTGGGTCTTTTTTGTGACAGAAAAATGAGCAGAAGGAGTGGGAAACACAGGAGGCAGACAGTGTTGTCAAAAGGACCCACTGTGAGAGGCCAGTAACAAGCAAGCTATAAAATGCTCATGTGATGATGCTCTGAGCAAGGGAAGGAGACATTACAATCCAGTTCCAGCTCTACACCTTGTGTCAAATCATTACGAATGTGGAATAAAAAGCAGGATATAACAGTATTAAAGCAGTACATGGAATGTGTCCTGTGCCTCAACAGTTATCAGTGCAATTCAATACTGCTATAACTCAGTAGTGTAGATCTAGCCACATAATGCTTATTTAGATGACAGGCTGAAAAGGCATATAAACTGTCAAATTTATTTTACTAAGGCCTGGCACCAGCTTATTTGCTCTAACACTGGAGAGTTGCATTGTTGAAATGCTTTTAAAAGAACAAAAACTGTGCCATCTTCTGTTTCCAGGGCTGTCCCTCCCATGAAGTATGGTGAAACCCCCACCTCAGGTGGCACAGCAGGAGGAGTGATGAATTATGCCCTCCCCACCCTACCGTTAGCCAGGAGCCCATGCACACAGGTACCACAGGATAGGTGCTGCCAAGTGAATGGGTGCTCCAGAGAGCCCTGCAGAAAAGCAGAACCAATGGGCCTCTGGAGCTGCGGCCTGGTGGCACATCAGCAGGTGCTTCAGAGAGCTCCAACAGACCCACTACCCTACTGCAGTAAATGCTGCAGGAAGAGAGCAACCAGTGGGCTCTCTAGAGCAGCCACCTGCCTTCTGGCTCACCCTGAGAATCCCCTCAGTGTGATCCAGAGGGCAGGGGGTGGGCAGTTTCTGAAGAGCTGCACTGGATGTTAAAAATGGCTGGAGCAGTTCAGTCAGGCCCAAATGCCTGACTCTGAGGGGTCTTTCCTTAGAGCCAGGAATTGTGGGAGGAGGTGTTATCTGTGCTCTAGAATTGCAGCTTGTGTAGGTGGTGGGAATGTACCAGTCCAATCCCACTACCACCACAGTGAGCAAAAGGTAGCAGATATTCCTGGCATTGGGATCATATCCCGGGGAAGGAGCTTAAATGCAAACCTAAACTTCCTCAGACCATATTCGTGGCCTACGCCAGGTTTATATTATGTTAGCAAGAGAAACATTGTAAGTCAGGGGTAAGCAACCCAGTGCCCTCCAGATGTTTTGGATTACAACTCCCATAGTCCTTGACTATTGGCCTGGCTGGGGCTGGTGGGAGTTGTAGTCTAAAACATCTGGAGGGCACCAGGTTACCTATCACGGCACCAGATTTTAATTTGTTAATGATTTATACGTTTTTAGCTGTGTATATTATTTATGTTTACATTGTTCTGATTTTATCTGTACGCCGCCCTGAGATCCCAGTGATATAGGGCAGGATACAAATGTTTTAATAAATAAATAAATAAATAAATAAATAAATATCCCTGGTATAAGTTAAAACATTGTCACTGAAGTCAATGGAGAGCCAACCCACCCACCCCAACCCCTCCTCCCTCCATCTTCTCTCACATCATTGCAATGGAGTTTAGGATTCTGACTAACACTGCAGCACCTCCCATGCCTGGCTGATATGTGGGGGTTGTGGGCATCACACTCACTGTGATTGGTGTGTGTCAGTGGTGTCACCATGGATACTGGAAGAGCGGCTGTTGTTGCTGTAACATCCTCTCTTCTTTGTGGCACTGTCAGTTTTTTCCTCAGCTTTTCTGCTGGGAGTTCATAGGATCCAAACTAAGCTATGCAGACATTACACTGGTGTAAGCCTGCTGCTGGCGAAGTAGGACTATTGGATTGCTCTGTCAGAGAGACAGGCAGAGAGGAAGGGGGAAGCAATATTATAAGGAAAGCAGACTGACAGAAGAGAAGTATCCTAGTTAACTGAGGTAGAACAAACAAGTTAATCACCTTAAACAAAGGGTAACATGGACAGAGCAAGCAGAAGAGGAAGAATAGGCTGGTGGAATGGAGGGGGGTGCAGGGAGGACACAGAAAAAGCAGAATGAGGTCAGAGAGATTCAAGGATTCATGCAGAGTTGTGAACTGCAGGAGAGCAATTTCGACATGAGTTAAGAAATGGAAAATGAAGTTTGGAAGCCTGGCTTTGCTTCATGGAGTGTGGAAACGGTGGCCTGCAGAATTCAGGTTAAGTCAGTTATTTATACATTTGTAGAAGAATACATTCCATAAAAGTTTAGAGGACACAGACACACACACACACGAGAGAGAGAGAGAGAGAGAGAGAGAGAGAGAGAGAGAGAGAGAGAATGAAAATAGTACAGAAACTTCCAAATGGGTTACAAAAAAACAAGCAAGTTATATAACAAAATCAACAAGAAAAATAAATGTGAGCCACAATTAGAATAAAATACACTTTCCAAAATGCATAGCACTACTGGTTTTGGTGTGTGCTATAAATCTTAGATCAGTAATTTGTATTTCTGTTGATAATATGATTCTAGCAAGATCCAGGTCTGGTATCATGTTCCTCCTTCTCTCTGTTGCAGAGTGGTTAAACTGTGCCCCTCCAGATGTTATTAAAGCAGGTGGCTACCAGGAGGAGGGCCTTCTCTGCTGTGGCACCCTGGCTGTGGAATGAGCTCCGTAAGGAGGTTCGCTTGGCACTTACATTATATGCTTTTAGAAGCCAGGTGAAGACCTTTTTATTCTCCCAGCATTTTAATAGTCTATAAATAAATTTTAACTTGGTGTTTTAAATTTGTAATTTTGCATTGCTGCTGTTTTTATCTGGTTGAGCTTTTATATTGTATTTTATATTATGGTTTTATACTGTTGTTTTATACTTTGAATGTTTTTAATTTTTGTGAACTGCCCAGAGAGCTCCGGCTATTGGGCGGTATAGAAATGTAATGTAATTAATTAATTAATCAATCAATCATCCCTGACCATTGGCCATGCTGGGGGCTGATGGGAGTTCAACAATATTTGGTTAGCCACAGGTTTCCAACCCCTGCTCTATGGTAAGTTGTGGCCTCTGTTGCTGTAGGAAATAGGGAAATAATTTCCCAGTTATGAACTCAGCTTTGAAATAAGTAATACAGTTAGCCCATTTATTTATTTTTTGCAATTGAGAGCAGCAGAAATGTGGATAAATGTTTACTAAAATTCGGCAGTAGGCAGAAAACAATGCTGATATTGTTGTGGATCAATGCTGGGACTCCTCAGATAGTCCCCTTGCTCTGGAGATCTTCCAATGCCCCAAAGCATCCAAAACTGATTCTGTGAAGGAACCCTCAGAAGACCTCTCTAAGGAAGAGAAGCTGTCAACTGCTGAATTTTGACTAGCGGTTCAAAATCTTCAGGTGAGGAGTCTGGAATCCTTGCAATATCAGCCTACCAACCACCTTAAGCTGTTCACTCCCCATGACACTTATGGTTGAAGAGACAAAAAGCACTATTTGAGGCAATTCAACAGTGCTGTAGCACCTGTCTGCAAGTAAGAACAAGACTTTGAACCCTCTTCACCTTTGTTTTAGAAGGGGTGGTGTTGGCCATCATGAGTCATTCTCCAGCTGAGGGAAGCTCTGTATATGTTCGTTATGAATCTTTGCTGAAGCTACTACATTGCACTTGGAGCTCTCCCCATGCTGCAGCCTTCACTAGTGACTCACCTCACTATTACCTGTGGCCCTTGTCATCTTACTGCCACCTCTTCCTGCATCAACTGGCTGATCGCAACCTGCAACAATTTCTTCTTGTTTGTCTCCTGTGCTTTCCTGGTTGACTGTTTCAATTCCTGCCCTCTTCATCAATGACCTCCTGCCCCAGCTGGCTAGTGAAAGGTCCTCTTCTGTCAGGAGTGCATGACAGGTCATCTTTTGCCTTTGATCAAGATCTGACCTTCATTGATTAGATCTTAGTCCTTTTTGCTCAGCTGCCCAAAAATACATGAAGCACATCACCTTTAATAAATAGTAACATAATAAAAGCAATGAGGACAACACAATACATCATGATTGCTGCAAGAAACACAGTTGCTACAACAGTGTTCTCCAGAAAATTCAGTCGTAAAATATGCATTCACATGCATTTTAAAATATCCATGTACATGCAGAGCAGAAATCTTGCTGCAGAAAATACCAGAAATCCCGAGCAATCAGCAGTTCTGCAAATGAAGATGGCATACAACAATGGTTTGTTTGTTTTTCGGTTTTTTGTGCTATGGGCCCAAAGACAAATTGCCTCTGAACGTATGCAGAGCGCATTCCCAGAGCGCATTTGTCAGACAGGATCATAAAAATAGCTCCCAATGTGAGGGGAGTTCTGTTATCATGACGAATGTCTCCTGCTTATTCTTATCCTGCTTCTGTTCCAGCAATCCTGTGGAAGCTCTGGGATTCATATGCACCGTCACACATAGAAAGCGACTCTGCTAGGCGCTGCTCAGTAATCATCAGGGGGGCTGATTTTGCTGTGATTCTGTGGGACTGCAGCAGAAATTTGCATCCTGAGCATCTCAGCTTTCATTTTAAAAGCTTCCTGCCCTCCATCCATAGTGCAGTGTCTCTCCCCATAACCTCTGCAGACAGATATTCCCAGAACAGAACCACCCATTCTCCAGCATGCTTTTTTGTTATAAATAAACACACATGGCAATCACACAAAAAAGGGAAGGGGCAAATGTAATGAATTCAACATTCATTCCAAAAAGGAATTCTAAAGATGCTTCCTCCAGTGAATCTGACTTGAAGAGCAAATAAAAATGAAGCACCATAAAAGAAATACTTCATCAAATATTCAGAAGTTTACTTGCCAAGGAAAGGAAAGAGCGTTAATGTGCCAAATTAAATCATAAAATAACCTTCATAAATTTACCCAATTCAGTTTCTCTTTGCCTTCTCCTTGCTATCTGTGATCAGTAGCGTAAGACAAGTAAACAAAAATCTGATTAGACATGCTTAGGTGCAACAGTCAAGTGTGGTAACCATAAATTATTCCCATACAATGTTCCTGTTACAATGGCAACACAAAACCTGTGCAGAGCTCATTGGCTTCCTCGATGCTAACATTTACAGGCAACGGCCTGCGTCATCAGCTACGGGACAAAGACTGACAAGGTGATCTCGATAAATATAGGGCAGCGTGTGAGGTGTCATCTAGCAGCCAGGCTGGGTTTGCATAGAGGTATTGTTTGCGTGAAATAGTGTCTCCATGTGATTGGAAAGCCAGTGTGGTGTAGTGGCTAAAGTGTTGTACTGGGAGTCTGGAGATCCAGGTTCTAGTTCCCATTTGGCCACGGAAACCCACTGGGTGACTTTGGGCCAGTCACAGACTCTCAGCCCAACCTTGTTGTGAGGATAAAATGGAGAGGAGGAGGATTGTGTATGCCGCTTTGGTTCCTTGGAGAGAGAGAAAAGGCGGGATATAAATAAAATAAAAAAATTAAAATTAAAATAAAATAAATATTGAATGTCCAAGTCAGTGATCAACATCATGGGAATTGAGGCTTTATTTATTTATTTCTAGACCACCCTTCGGGGAAGGAGTCTCCCAAGGCAGCTTATAACCATAACATTCATTATAATAATTTTAAATATCCTGATACAGTAATAAAACAGGAATATGATATTGTGACTGTTGACCTTTTTTGTATTATTTAAATGTTCTTGGTTCCTTTGACTTGATTTGATCTTTGGGGTCCCCCCCCCTTATTTTTGTGTATTTGATTGATTGTTATGTATTGGGGGGAAAGGCTTAATAAAAATCATTAAAAAAAAAATAGAACAGCCAACGCTCATAAAAATATCTATCATAAAAACAACCATTATGACAGTTACAAAACTACACCCCTTGCCTCTCCCTCCCCCCCCCCCCCATGGTGTATGGAGAACTTGGAGAGAAATGCATCCATTTTTGCAGATACACTGTTTGTGGCTCCATGTTTCTCTGAATCGTGAATTTTCAGCAGGTGTTCAGATTCACATTAAGTCTGCTTCAAAGGAATTTTGCTTTGATTTGGGCATTTCCTGAATCTGTCCAAATCAGCCTGATTTGATCCAGGAATTGGGCAGATCTGAAACACCCACCCTAAATTGCACGTTCAAAGAGTTTTAATAGTGACTGATCCATTGGCAGTGCACAAAACAGAATAAAAAATTGCTTAAATACTGAGGTATAACTGGTGTAAACAGAGGTTGCAAATATGGCATAAAACAGAACAGGAGACAATAACCTGAAAACTATGAGAAAAATATACAATACAGTAAAGTGGCATGCGCAGGGTAGGGGTGGGGGTAATGAAGAACTGATATGAAGGGCATGGAATGCTTCCAAATTACAAGACCAGAGAAGAAATGCTATGATGTGCAGGCAGATCTGGTCCATGGGAAATTTAGTGGATGAAGGAAGTGCAAACAAAAATCATCGTGATATTTACTCGTTTATGCCTCTCCCAAGGAGATCAGGAAATTATGGTGTTATCACGTTATATCCTCTCAGTAATCATGTGCAGTAGGCTAGGATGAGAGATTACTAGAGGGCCACCATATGAACCTCATGACTGAGTGGTGATTTGAACCCAAGGCCCCCAGTCCAAGTTCAACTCCATAGCCATTAAACTACCCTGACTCTCCACTAACTGAAATGCCAGAAGCCCTCTCCATGCATACCCATGTGAAAGAGGCATCATTTGAGCCCCACCTATAGATATCCACGTTTGTTATTATGCTTTACATGGTCAGCTACAGTCAGGATCAGGCACTGAAACTGAAACTGGGGCAGGGACCTGCTTCCCATTACAACATGCATGATGCCCCCCCCACACACACACACCATGTGAGTAACACGTGGAAGGGCTAGATTGAAAGAAGGAACTCTACCAACCAAAAGGGTTGTATTTTTTTTTTAAAAAAAAAAAAAACTCCCCATCCTCTGTTGTGAAACAACATCTCCCAGTGAAAATCTTGCACATCTCTCTACAGAACAAGCTATGGGAGTTCCAGTTTGGATGTGATGGGAGAGCACAGAGACAAGAAGTGGCACTTCCGGTCCCCCTCCAGCTCTGCATTTCTGACTTTAAAGCCTGACTCTGCTTAACAAATGTTTAATGGAGAAAATGAAGGAAATCTGGGTAGTGATACAAATTGGAGTAATTGCAATTAGTGCTCCAAATAGGATGAAAGAACAAGTAACCTCTGAAGGGGTTACTCATTAGCAGCTATAGCACCATTGCTCTCGGTTCTTCTTCTATTATACTATTCTAGACTTCTGTTATTATATACCTCAGAGAATAAATGTTCCAACTTGTAAATATATCAGATGGAAGTTTTGCCCTAGAATTTCATCATCTCAGGGCCTTTCTCTGGGCTTTCCCCACTTCTACTCCATGCTCTCTGGAATAAGGTAAAGTGGTCCAGCTGTTGCCAGCAGATTGGTGTATACCTCAATGCATACTAGAAAGAACTTCACTTGACTGCTAACAACTGTGTGGAACAGTTGATGAGGCACATAGGCTGGACCCGAAATCAGTTCTGCTGTTCATTTCACATCTAATGCAGAGTTAACACTTTAGCAAATCAAATCAATTAACCCAGCATAACTGCTTAACAAGATAAGCAGTCTTGCGCAGTGTCAGTATTTAACAAGCCACAGATTACCTGGACATTTCCAAACACCTCATATCTAACAAGCTATATCCGCTTCCTTCTGTTTCGGTATTCATATTTGGAGCAATTTCATGATGGCTTGTAATCCCATTGGTTTCAGTGGGTGTGAGCATCGGAAGTGTCCCACCAAGGAACTGGATAGATGCTTCCATCACTAGGTGGTCTGGCCCTGGGTGGAAGAAGTGAGAAAAGGCATAAGGGGGAAAGAAGGATGAGTTAAAAAGGTTGAAATAAATGGTGTGTCAGTAAAGTTAACTGTGCGCCGGATTATGCTGGATGCCCAGTCAAAAGTGCACTTTTTTAAAGTAAGAATTAGGGTTAGTGTCAAGGGTCAGCATGGCTGCGCACTTGCTGAGGGCCCACAACCCAGTAAGGGTTTTTTTTTTTTTTATACTGAAAATAGCTCCTGGACTTGCTCCTCTTCACATTGTGACCTGCTGGTTCACCCTCCACTTGCTCTAGCCTAGGCAATGGTAGTGGTGTGAAGGAGGAGCAGTAGATGCTGTTCTATATTTTCCCTTTGGCTTTCTTCACGGCAAATAAGAAATGATGAGGAAGAGGGGGAGAAGCTGGCAACAATGCTGATAAGGTAGAGTCATTGAAGGAGCCCCCCCCCCCAAGGATGCCATGCCCAACGTCCCTCCAAAACCTGGAGCTGGCACTGGGAAGAACTCTCTAAAAACTGTAGATGGTGCAAAGCATGAGGAGCAATGAATGAAATGAGGATCTTCCACTGAAGGACCTTCCATTTGCCCTCCTCCTCTTCCTCCAGCATTCCACTGGTGGTGGTATATGTTGTGTTTTAAAAAATAAAACCCAACCATGAGCAAAGCCACTGTGAGGTTGCGGTGTGAGGTTGCACTGTGAACCACTGTGAAGATTGTCCCTCCTTCAGTGAAAGGACACTTGAGATTATTGATAGGCTCATCTGTGCAAACAAGCTTCAGCCTCCATCCACCTTCTCCCCAGGCTTCAGGTCCTTGTGATCATATTGCCTCCCCTCCAACTTGGGAACCTTGAAAATGAGATGTAGGAGGAGAACAAGGAGGAAATGCTGCTGAAACAGAGATGAAGGCCACCATACAGTTGAAGGAAGACACAGCAGGTTTCTTTTTTGGGGGAAACTTCTTCCAGTGTTCACCCAGTTCTATCGCTTTAACGGCAGGGGTAAATGGAAGGGGAAGGAGTGCTGCCTTCATACAAACGCTTTGCATTACAAGATGTTCAAGAGTTCAAAGCACAGTGTGCACAGGCAAGGATGGGCAAGCTTGAGTCACTTGCTGTTTTCTATTTGTACTCCTTACCAAATGAGTTATGTGCTACTGATTTTGGGATATTTGTTTTGCGGACTTCCATTTGACTCTTGCACTTCAAGGAGAGCCAGGGTGGATTATGAGGAGGCACACGCTGTATAAATAACACGGTAGCGGAATGTATGCTGAGAATAATGAATGTCCCCAGCTTTAATACCATGAAATTGCCAGGAGGGAGCGGATCTACCAATTTAAGGGGGAAAGAAAGAAATGGAAAGAGAAGCAGAATAAGTTTTTTCACCATTTAGATTAAAGTAGTGGTCACACAGTGGTTTTCTAGCACTCTCTGTTAAAGGATTTGTTTCCAGCCAGAAGAGCTGACAGTCAGGTATCTCTCTCATAGCTGGAAATGTCACATCTGTTGTGTGAGCCATACATCCTTTGCTGGTCCCCCAATTCTTCCCTATATGAGATATTGGGTGGGGGAGGGATGGGGAAAGGCTGAAATTTCTGGCAGATGTAGCTGTCTTAGGAATCACAAGTCTGGAAGATCAGCGTCACCTCAAAGAGGACTCTGAGCCCAACAAGATACTGGTCCCCTTACTCCAGAGAGGAATTTTAAGGTCCCCTAAGTCTAAGGATTCATCCCTCCCATCAACCCTAATCGACAAGAATAGCTTTCCCAAAGCCTCTCAGGTCCCTCAGCAACATAGGAGCTTAATGCTACCAAAATGAGCACAGGCCCTTTAAAGTTTCAGTCAGCATCCAGTGGGAGGTGTGGCTCCTCTGGGAACTGAGATGACCAACCTACTTAAGCCTTCAGTTGCTGCTAATCTCTTGCTGTAACATAAGTTCTTTCCATGAAAAAACATCCCAGCCTAGCAGCTCTTGCAAAGCACTGTTCAAGGTGCTACTAGTCTCTGTTTGCTACACTCTTCTTTACCTAGCATAACTGCAGATTTGCATCAGCCCCAGCCGGCATGAACCAAGGTCAGGCATGCTGAGAATTGTAGTCCAAAACATCTGGAGGGTACTAGGTTGGGGAACCTTGTTCTAGAGAGTGTTCACCAGTGTTTCCAAGATGAAGGAAATCATTCTAGGACGAGTCATGTGAACTTGCCTATGTTATAATAAGGGCAGTGACATTATAAAATATCCAGCATTGGCTGTGTTGGCTAGGGATGATGGGAATTGTAGTCCACAACATCTAGAGGGAAACAGATTGAGGAAGGCTAGTTTACACTAACTAAAGGTGAAATCCTATGCATTTTAGACAGAAAAAGACCTCTGATATTGAAGATAGTATATAGCCATCAGTAGTAGTCATTGACACCTTTTTCTCCATGAATTTCAGCTTGGCTGCTTCATCGTCGTTTGAAACTCAATATGGCAAAGACTGAATTGCTCGTTTTTCCTCCTAAACCTTCTCCTCATCTCTCATTCTCTCTTACTGTCAATGATGTTACGCTTACTCCGGTCAAGGAAGCTCGCAGCCTTGGCTTTATATTTGACTCCTCGCTTTCCTTTATTCCTCATATTGAGGCAGTAGCTAAATCTTGTCGATTTTTCCTGTATAATATTGCCAGGATTCGATCATTTTTGTCTGTCTCTTCCGCCAAGACGCTTGTTCATGCTCTGGTTATTTCACGGTTGGACTACTGCAACCTTCTTCTCTCTGGCCTTCCTTCTTCTCACATCAGTCCGTTGGTTTCTGTTCACCACTCTGCCACAAAGATCATCGTCTTGGCTCGCCGCTCTGACCATGTTACTCCACTTCTGAAATCTCTTCATTGGCTTCCAATTCACTTCAGAATCCAATATAAACTTCTCCTGTTAACCTTCAAAGCTTTTCACGGTCTAGCTCCTTCCTATCTCTCCTCTCTCATCTCACACTATTGCCCCGCTCGTGCTCTTCGCTCCTCTGATGCCATGTTTCTCGCCTGCCCAAGGGCCTCTACTTCCCTTGCTCGGCTCCATCCATTTTCTTCTGCTGCCCCTTACGCCTGGAACGCTCTCCCAGAACATTTGAGAACTACAAGTTCAATCGCAGCTTTTAAAGCTCAACTAAAAACTTTTCTTTTTCCTAAAGCTTTTAAAACTTGATGTTGCGCAGACTTTATACTGTTAGTTTTACCCTACCCTGTGCCTGCTTACCCTACCCTGTACCTGTTTGCATTCTCTTCCCCTCATTGTTTTACTATGATTTTATTAGATTGTAAGCCTATGCGGCAGAGTCTTGCTATTTACTGTTTTACTCTGTACAGCACCATGTACATTGATGGTGCTATATAAATAAATAATAATAATAATAATAATAATAATAATAATAATAATAATAATAATAATAATAATCCCCTTTAAAGCCATCCAAATTCGTGGCCATTGCTACCATCTTGTGGTGAAGAATTCCATAGTTTAACTATGCACTGTGTGAAGACGTACTTCTTACCTGTCCTGAAAACTCACACCAATCAGTTTCATGGGATGACTCTGAGTTCTAGTATTATGAGAGAGGGAGAAAATGTCTCCCTATCCACTTTCGCCACACCATCATAATTTTGTACACCTCTGCCATGTCCCTCTTCCTTTCCTTTTTTTCTAAGCTAAACAGTCCCAAATGTTGTAACCTCTCCTCTAAGGGGTCTTGCTCCAGCCACTTTATCATTTTGGTTGCCCTTTTCTGTACTCTCCCTGATCCTATGAGATTGTTTATGAGATGCTGTGACAAGAACTACACACAGTATTCCAAGTGTGGTGATTCTGTAGTTTTTTTTTAAAGGCCAGTGTGATCATAGCAAGTTTATTTTCCAATTCCTTTCCTAATTATGCCTAACATGGAATTTGCCTTTTTCACACACTGCATCAGCATTTTTATCAAGTTGTTGACCACAACTTCAAGAACTCTTTCTTGGTCAGTAACTAGTTGCTCAGATCCCATCAGTGTATAGATGAAGTTAGGGGTTTTGCCCCCAACATCCATTGCTTCACACTTGCATGCATTGAACCACATCTGCCATTTCTAAATGCCCACTCTCCCAGTTTGGAGAGATCCCTTTGGACCTCCATGCAATCCCTTTGTGTTTTAACCACCCTAAATAATTTGGCATCATCAGCAAACATGTCCACTTCACTGCTCACTGCTAATTCCAGATGATTTATGAAAATGTATCAGTCCCAATACTGATCCTTGTGGGACCCTACTACTTACTTACTTCCATTGCAAGAATTTTCTGTTTATTCCTTCTCCATGCTTTCTCTTCTTTAACTAGTTACCAAGTGGAAAGAATAAGCAATTGTTTCTGTTGGACACGCTTAGGCTTACTTGCATTAAGGTAGCCTTTCCCAATTTGGACTCTAACTCCTATCAACCCAGCCAACATAAGTGGGGGATGATGGTATATGTAGTTCAACAACATCTGGAGGGTTGAGGAAAGCTGCAATATAGCATAGGGACTGAGCCAAAGGCTCAGAAACATGGGACATGAGGGATTTGAAACAAGTAAGAGAGGTAGCATCGCTCAGAGGGTCCTGGAGGCTGTTCATTCCAAGCTTAGGGAGCAGAAGGGGAGGAAGGGTGATATCTTTTGAGGCATTTGTCTTATTGAAAAGTGGTTGATGTAGCAACAAAGAGTATAGTAACACCTCAGAAAAACCTTCAATGATTTAAATGTTTATCTACACATCAGTACTTTCTTTCATTACTAATATAGAAAATGTGGCATCCCAGAAGAGCTATAACAGGAAAACATTCATATTCCTTCAATACTTTACTCTCAAACTGTCTTCCAAATGTACTTGATTTCACATCTTTCTCTTGTCAAGTGTTCCCTTGCTGTGCTTTTATTGAATTCTTGGCTCACTAAAGTTTTTTATTAGCCTTTGATTGAATGCTTGAGGTTGAGAACACCAAAAGTTTGGTTTCTTTTTAAGATTGCAAATGACAGTTTGAAGCAAAATTCCCCCATTTAACTTTTCAGGAATGTCTTGTTCTGCCTCAGAAGAGTCTTTCTAAAATCAACAACCATATTTTAAATGGTATCCCATTTTCTTCTTTACTGGAAGTAAGAAGGTGACGGCATTCCACATTCAGATTAGGCAGATGAAGCTCTATCCACCTGTGTTCCAGTACACCAAATTCAGACATGACAGATACTTATTTGTGTGGGCAAAAACAATGCCCCAGTAGCATAATCCTCAGAGCTACTGCTCTGAGACAGCATTCAGGTATTGCTATCCTTTGTTCCGGGGGGAGGGAGGGGAAGGACCCCACCAGCTCATTCAAGCAAATCAGCTATATGGCCTATTCTAAGCCCAGTCAGTTACATGGGCTAGAAAGATGATAGTAGGGGCCGTGCATCAAGGGAGAGGGCCTACAGAACTGCAACAAGGGAAGCCATTTTGGCTAAAATGTGATGCTCCAGGTGTGCTTGTCTCTGTAGTTTAGCTGTTCTACCCCCAGGAATTTGACAGCATATGATAAAGTTTTTAATTGGTAATGGATAATGTAAATTTCTTTTATGTTTTTGTATGTAAATGGTTTTATTATGATATTATATTGTATTTTTAGGATTTTATTCTTTGTAAACACCCAGACAGCTTTGGCTATAGTGCAGTACAGAAATGTAATAATTGGAATGAATGGAATGAAATTCAGTGCATTCTATTCTTCTAGTGGCCAACCAGATGCCTATGGGAAGAACACAAGCAGGACATGTTCCTTAGGAAGTGGCATACTGCCTCTGATAGCAGAGGTGATACATAGCCATCATGCCTAGTAGCCCTTGATATGTGACTTACAGTGCAATCCTAGACATGTCCACTCAGAAGTAAGAACTTTCAATAGGCTTTACTCCTTGGTACATGGTATAGGATTGGAGCATTACTCTTTATCTGCTCTCCTGTATCTGCCCCCTCTCTGTTGCCCTCAGCTCTGGTCTTTCAGGCCCTATGGCAGACCCAGATTCCAACTCTCCGTTCCCATATCTACTCTGGGAACACTAGTACAAGACCTAACAATGTCACCTATCTTTCATTGTGATATAAGCCATCGTCTGGCATCAATCCCCTTCTGTGTTCTACACAGGACAAACAGGCCAGTCTCTACACAAAATAATAAATGGACACTTATCTGTCCTCGGGAAAGGCAATATTCAATAATCAGTGGGGGAACACTTCAACCTCCCAGGACACAGCACCAGTGTTCTTAAGGTGGCTATCGTTGAACAAAGAAACTTCAAAGTCAGATTTCAACACAAAAATCATCAAGCAATGCATCATCCAACAGCTGTGTTGTGAATGGCCACTTAATAAAGTAATGAAGGAAGCACTGTCTGTATTCTCAGCCTAATCTACTTCACAGCGTTGTTGTGAGGATAATATGGAAAGGAGGAGAACTTGTGAATTGCCTTGGGTTTCATCAGCATCAGCATCAGCATCGCATATACTTAAAACATGTTCAATCAATAGTCAGGAAATTTCTGGATCAGTAAAAGATAACATGACTTCGCAAAGCTTGTCATGTTCATCTAGAAAAACTGCCACAAGTGAGAAAAGACAGATGATAACAACAACAACAACAATAACAACAACAACAACAACACATTTGTTCTTCCATTTGGTGCCACAAGATTCTTTGATGATTTTTCAGCTTCATTAACATGTAATAAATGGATTTATGCATAACAGCCCCAAGCCAATTAAAGGACCATACATCTGTGGTATAGGGTAGAATAGGTGCTTTGTCTAATATTTCTAATTGAAAGGACTTCATGTAGCTGTACTGAGAAAACAATTCACCTTACATCCTCAAGAGTTATAAACAGTAATAGTATTCCAGGGGTGGGCAATTGGTTACCCTCAACAGAATTACAACTCCCATCATCCCTGACTGTTAGTCCTGCTGGCTAGTGCTGATGGGATTTGGGGTCCAATGAAGGTTGTCCCACCAGGCCAGTTCTGACTTAGTATAAGACAGCTTCATATACTGAGCCTTGAAATAGCCAAAGTAAAAGTTTCATAGTTATGTATTTTTATCCATATGATTCTTTTTTGCTGTTCCAGTAGAGAAGGATTTGTAAAAGGGCAGTCTATGATATGGCATCAGATGTTAAGAAGAAGTCTAGAAATTAGAGTCTTTCAGGTATGCTCATAGATAGCCAATATTCTCCACAATTGTTTAGAACTGGTACCAATGTAGGCTGGTGACTCCAATGTCTGTGGGGCTGTGAATCCGCTCTGGGTTTTAATTAGAACTCTAAAGGAGCTGTCCAAGGGGCTGAACCCAGGGTTCAGCACCTTGAAAGGCTCTTTTACAGTTCTGACTGGTGCTGACCAATGTTGATGGATTGCATCTCCTGACATCACTAACCATTGGCTATGATGGCACAGTACACCAACATCTGGAGGGCCAGATGTAACAAAGGATGGGGAAAACCATACTGTCTAAGAGTGTAAGTGATTAATTTGGCAATTTGTAGATCAAATTCCAGATCAGCCATGAATTTACAGGGGGGGGGGATGATTTGACAAGCCACCACCAGGCCTCAGTGTGGATCTCCCTCCCTGTTGGATCTGTGTGTGTAAGTTATGAAGTTTATGCCCTTGCATATAGCAAAACAGGAATAGTCTTACTATGGCACAACTAAGCAGAGGGATTTTTACAGTGCATTTAGGAATCCTCAGTGCAACACAGCCCATGGCTAGGCAGAGGAGCCCATACTAAATGATGCTAAAGATGCCTCTGAAAGCATCAGTGATCAATCTCATTGGAGTCTGACTGCAGTGTACCTGAGAACTGATACTTGCAATTTGTAGAAATCATCCCCATCATAATGATGAGCCCATTTGGTTTAATTATTATCACTATCAGGCACAATTACATAAGTGTTTAATTAATTCCTATCATTTGTTAATAGCTACTGAATTAATTGGATCTGGAAGACTGTGTGCTGAGTAAATAATTTTAAAATTATGAAGTTCTATTTGACAGGCAAATATGGTACATCCTGGCCAATTATCCCAATGAGATTTGAAAGTAAGAGTTCATGCTGTGCATCTATATTCCCTGCAAAAAATAATAATAATAATAATTGTGATTTTTTAAAAAATAAATACATAAAAGCAACGGACACTGTGCACTCCATGCTTGGTCCTGTTTAAGCATAAATACATGCAAATATACTACTGAACAATGACATTTGGACATGTTGCCATAGCTATCAGAATTTTCATCCATTGGGAAACTGCCTAGCATTTTAGGGAAGAGGTAATGATTTAAATTATTCAAAACATCACATTAAAGCTGCAGTGGGCAATTTAATAAGCACCAAACAGTAAGATTATTTTGCATATTCAGATTCATATTACTGACATTATTTGCATGCAATTTGCATGGACACAGGAGATGTGAAATGACAATTGTATATATATAGAGCACTCATTTTTAAACATGATTTCCCAAAACTTGTTATTCTCAAATATGTTTAGACCAGCATCCCAAAATTGTGAAACTGGTTAGAAGTTATGAGATTAAAAAACAAAACAAAACAAAGACTTTGAGCTTCAGTTTGCTTGATTCTTGCTTTTCAAGAATCCAAAGAAAGTTAAACTTGATTAAAGCTGCAATCCCATACCTGCTTTCCTGGGAGTAACCCCCCATTGTGATTGATAGAACTAGCTTCTGAGTAAATATACACCTTCTCCTCAGGATTGCACTGTAAGTCTCATTGAGGTCAATTATATTTAAATGCTTAGCAGTTTAATATTGTTAAGTTGATATTGAACAAATAGCCCAAGTTTAGCAGTAAAACAGATATATAACACCACCCAAGAAGGGATACTTAGTAGTTGACTCACTGCCTTTTTATTATAGACAATAGGCTACTGTACTAATGGTGCAATCCTATCCTTGAGGCTTATCGTGTTGGACAAGGATCAGATTTCTATTAAATCCTATATACACCAGCAGAGGACAATGCAGCATCAGCAGAAGAAAACCCACATGTGTGTAGCTATAACCTGGCAATAATAGAACCCTCACGCCAGGGGGACGCCATTAGCCCAATGGGCAGAAAGGGTGTAGAATAGGAGTATAGACACAAAATGGTGCCTCCCATTCCTGTCAGTTAATCCAGAAGGATACTATGATCGATGGTATCAAATGCCACTGAGAAGTCAAGCAGAACCAACAGGAGACACTCTAGTTCCCAGCATAGATCATCTACTAGAGTGTTCAAGACAGCACCAGAATCCAGGCTAGGACGGATCAAGATAATCAGTTTAACTGAAAAAAGTATCACTGATAGACTTGGGGCATGGGAGCGATATCCCAGGGATCGTCCCGGGATCATCCCCGTGTGTCCACATGATACACAGATCATACCTGGAGCAGGGAGGGATGATCCCTCCCTTTCCCTGGGATATTGCCCTACCCATTAATTTCAATTTATCCCGTGGTCTCAGGATGATCCTGAGACCACGGGACGTGTGGCCCACTGTTGCGGTTTCATCCTGGCTCCTCGTGAGTAAACGTGAGGAGCCAGGAACCGTGCAAGGGGCATGGAGCTCCTCAGGAGTTCTGTGCCCATTGGGGGTGGGGTGGGGGAGCGGGAGGGCTTTTTCTCTTTAAAACACTAACCTTTTGCACACGAGAGCTCTTGCACTCTTTTCCGATTGAAAAAATGAAACAAAATGGCGGGCGCGACGTCTTCTTCCTCCTGGGACGTCACATGCCTTGTGTAGACGAGGGGGAAGATCTCATGATCATAAAATTGCGAGATCATCCCCTCTCCGCAGGTAGGTCTAGACATGGCCTTTGCCAGCTTTTAGAGGAAGCCCCATTTCCTTTTTCCTTGCTGCGCTCTGGCCGTGTCCTCAGTGCCATTTTAACAGCAGCTAAAGTGTAAGTGGGACAAGAGGAAGTTAAGATGCTGAAATGCTGGTCTGTGACTGTTCAGAGAGTTTATGCAGGAAATGGGCACGGCTGATCACCCAGACAAGCGTGCTCTGAATGTCTGTGTCTGGATACAGAGTGCATCAGAAAACACGGTGGTGTGCTTTCTCAGGGCCCCTGAAGAAGTGTGTTCCGAAAGGCATTGGGTCAATAACATCCCTTTGTGCGTGTGCACCCTTGAGATTTCATTTCCATCTCTTTCCCCTTATTATGCTGCATCCAAAATGCCTCAGCTTGTCTATGAACTTTTCAGTAGAGAACTGCGAAGGGTTTCTTATATTCTTTGCCAAGAAGACAGATGAACTGCTAAAGATCACACCCACAGAAACACTTCTTTACATTTGAACATTTGAAATGCCATTGCATCATCAGCCAAATAAACTGTCATTTATTTGGCTGATTGCCTCTTAAGTGTCTTGATATCACCTATATCTGATCGTTATGATCAGATCAAGGATTAGATAGATAAGGGATAAATCACAAAAAAATTCCTTAGCATGTAATTAATGGGAAATGGTTTTACTTCCCAAGAGCACTATTAGCCTTGGCTTAGATCCAAGCTGTAATATCTTATATATTCTTACCTGTTTAACACTGATTATCTTGTGATTCATAGAATGCAAAAAGGACCTAGATTGCTATTTGAGATAGGAGAATATGTCTTCCTTCTCTTGTCATCTGGCCACAACACTTTCCCTTTCACCATTTCCTCCTGGCACCTCCTACTCCACCATCTCCTCCTTCCAAAGTAATGTTTTATTCTGAGTGTTCTTCAGAGCAAAGCACTAATGGCAAGGTGGCCCTGGAAAGTCCCTGTGTTGCCACAGTACAGGCAGACTTTAAGGTCACCTAACCCAGAATCCTTCTCTGTTGTTCTTAAATGGTTACCGTTGTTTTTATACTGTTGTTTTTATGTATTTGATGGTTTTAAATTTTGTATACTTTTTAATGTTCACTTTTTTTAACTTCTGTAAACCACCCAGAGAGCTTCGGCTATGGGGCGGTATATAAATGTAATAAATAAATAAATAAATAAATTCACTTTGAGGAAGGACCCCTCAAAGTGAGACATATGATTCTCCAGAGCTCTCTGGGGAACACTGCTAGCCGATTTCCTTTGCTGCAGCAAAGAAGCAGCTGATAAGTCTTCCCAGAGAATCCATCTACCTGATGCTTTGCTCTGAATGGTCCTTAGAGCACTCCAGACAGCTGTATTGTTCTATTGTTCTACTGCTGTGACTGGGAGTAGCTGGTATGGCTCTCCAGAGTGTTAGCTGGCCAGACAAATGCCTCAGTCTGGCCATGCCCTTTACAATGAGGCACTGGTTCACCATTCTGGAGAGCCATGCTGGCTATTTTCGGATTGTGGTATTTAGCGCTCATGCCCCCCCTCCCGCTTCTATGAGAGGTCCTCAGAGTGAGGCATAAAGTAGGTGGTGGCTGCCACTTCAGAGAGCAATGTGGGCTGTTTTCCTGATATGGCATTTGCTGCACCAGGAGAGGGGCTGGCGGTGCTCTGTAGAACAGCCGGCTAATTCAGCCCAACCCAGGTGGTGGTGGTGGTGATGGTAGAGCTCCTGGTAGCAGCAGAGGCTAGGTGGCTCTCCTGGCAGGGCAAACAGGGAGCCATCCATTGCCCTTCTAGATCTGCCACCTGAGTCAGAGGATTTACCCCACTTCATGGGAGGGCCGGCCTGGAGAAACAGATACCCTTCTAGGAATATACATTTACCTAGCAGGAACCACACTTCCTATACACATTTACTTAAGAGTAAGCCCCATTAGAAGCAGATTCCCTTCTAAGGATGCAATCTTATAGATACTTAACAAGGAGTAAGTTCCATACTGAATGTTACTTCTGAGTATATTTGTACAGGAGTGCATTGCATGCCTGTATCCTATATTCCAACCTTCCCCAACTTGGTGTCCTCCAGAGGTGCTAGACTACAACTCCTTTCACCCCCAGCCAGGGAGTTGTAGTCCAAAACATCTGAAGGGCACCAGGTTGGGAAAGGCTGGTTTATGTGGCCTGGGGAATATGGGAGTTGTAGTCCAACACATATAGAGGACATGAAGTTGGGGAATGTTGATATATAGAATTACCTTGGAATAAGTCCCATTGAATTCAATGGGACTTACCTCTGAGCAGACATGTCTAGAACTGTGCTATGAAAGTTGTGTTCAATGCCATTCATGCAACAATGCAATTGCTGAATTAAGTACTGATTATTTCCCTTTTTGTTTGGAATGTGCCGATGATGCTGTATTGAATATACTTCTCTCTTTTTTTTATATCAGTCACCTAAACCCATAATAGTGATTTTGCTTTCTGCCTGCCTGAGCCTAAAAAGGACAGCTTTTTAAAAAATACACAAAACCCCTGAGGTGGATAAATGGCTTTTCTTGGTAACAGAATCAACTCCTGTCAGAGAAAAACTTTGTTGAGGAAAGTGCCTTTTATTTCACATGGCGGAAAACATATTTTAGTTTAAAGGATTCAGGTAGGATCTAGGACATTTCCCCCCTGTATACCTTAAATCAGTAGTTATGCCTTTGCAAACTATCTGAAAGAGTGACTTACTTGCTCCTCTCCAAAGCTTAGTTGGATTTCCTGAAAATCCACTCCTGGAATAAGAACTCTGGCATTTTTATGTCCAAGGAAAACTGGACAATGTCTCATTTAGGGTCCCCAACTGTTATAGCTTCAGCCAAATTGATTAGAATCTCCCACAGTTATCTTTCTATTCAGCAGCAGCCCTGGGCAGCTGCTGTGAGAATTTGGGAAGTGTGGCTGAGGGAGAGAGCATTTTAACCCTTTCCTCTCATGCTCATCCCACAAGGGCAATTGTCCCCCTGTTCCTATCTCCCTGCAGAGCTAGTAGCAGCTGTTGGAGGCCTACCCATCAGGGGAAAGCCATGGCAAAAATGTAGAAAAGCCCATAGCAATTATTTTTAAATTTGCAACTATAATATAAATCAGCACATGCAAACTTAATGAAAATATACACCCTTTCTTTTTAGGTGAAGCATTTCCTCTTTTTTTAGTGATATGTAAGTGACTATCCTGTACCTGAGGCTGCTAATTACTACTTTTTAAAAAAGCATGGCCAATCTGAATCTCAGACTTCACCTCTAATCTGGCTTTTAGATAATTGGGCCTGGCATTGTTTCCCATCTATGGGTGTGATTACTCTGGCCACTGAATGCTGTCCACAGGGCAATGCCACTTACTTCATAGTACAGAGACTGTTTCTTATGCAAGGAACACCCAAACCAGACTGAGGCAAAGCCAACTTGTATTACTGCAGCAAGTAAGCGCCATCTATTTGCTGCACAGACCAAATAGCAAGCCAGACTTGAAAGCTTTGGTAGGCCCAGGGCTTGTCACATGACAAGCTCTGGCCTCGTGATGTCCATGATCACCTCTTTGCAGTATGGATGTCAGCCTGCTGTTCTTTAATTCGGACAGAGCCAGGCAGTGGCACACACAATCCAGTCCCATTTGGTAGAACCCGGGCTGATACACTGTGGCGAATGCAAGTCATGACACCTTCTAAAATGTAAGAGGTATGTCTGTGTCATCATCACTTCTGCTGCTCCTGCTAACATTTAACATAAGCAAGGCTCTTCTTGATATGTTTCATTCTATATTCATCTGCTGGTGACACCCCATTTGATCCTTCTTCCAGCCCTATCTATGTCCCTGGATTCTCCTATTCTGGATTCTCCTATTTCCATGCTGTGAACACTTCTCTCCTTTCTATTCTCTTTGATGGCCCAGTTCTTTGTTTTGTTCAGTGAAACCTGGAATGACTCATCCTCACCTTACTTACCCAGTTCTCCACTGTCACCTGATTTTCCCATCACCCTTGTCACTCCCTGACACCCCAATTCCTGTGCTGCTAATCAAATATAGCTGGTAAACCTTCTGAGCAGGAACCGCGTGTCACTGCATGTAGAACTCCTTGGCTCTTCTACTGCTTGGATTGATCTCTCCACCTGATAGTCAAGTGTTTCCTATACTGCCCAACTCCAGTCTACCAAGCACAAAAACCATGTTCTCCATGAGTTCCAAAGACAAATAGCTTCTTGGAATTCTCCACCCTATTTGTAGGCAGAGAAATTGTAGGGGGACCATTTCACCACATTACTCCGGGGGTGGGGACAAGAAATTTTTGGCATCTGGGTGGGAAAGAAATGGAATGGAATGGAATGAATTCTCCAATACTTTCTCAGAGATGGAGTTCACTGCTAGCAGCAGCAATAGAACAGCCTATTTCTTCTTTCCTAAGATTTTTTGGGGTTGCTGCTACAAGTAGAAATGCTGGAGAAATCCAAGGTGAACTAAAATGAGTTTGGATTTCTAAGAATCTAACTAAGGGAATCCACTGCGAACCGGCCTCCTCAGGCTGCACAGATCCCATTGACATTCAGATCTTTTTTTACTTTTACTTTCCCAAGTTTACAAAAATATGCAAGTTTCTGCTGAGACTACAAAATATATGTGGAAAAAAGTTGAAGGGAATGGGGGTCAGTACATTAAATGTTATGTATTAACATAAATTGCATAAATTTACATCAATATTCTCTTATGGAATTAGTTGTGTATTTTTCTGCATAAATAATAATAATAATAATAATAATAATAATAATAATAATATTAGAATCCATCTGGGTAATGATGCCAGAATGAACAACACCACATAACCCACGAAACACACATGGGACAGATTTCACAAAATCTGGACATCCCTAGCTACAAGTGGCAGCAGTAGTAGCTGTGTTGGCAGCTGTGTTGGCTTTTTGCATCCTCCACAATGCTCTGGAGCTACTGTTGTGGTGAAGCATTGAAGCAGTGGTGGTGGTAGTGGGGTAATGGTGGCTAACACACAAAATATTCAATAGCCACTAGTCCTGATGGCTATACAATACCACCAGTATCAGAGGCAGTATGGGGAATCCAATCAGGAAGGTGATATTGCCCTCAAATCCTACTTGTGGTCTACTGAACAAACAGAATGCTAGACTAGATAGACCCTTGGTCTGGTCCAGCAGGACTCTTCTTATCTTCTAATGTTCAACAAAGAGACATTTGGTTTCCAGGGAAGTGAGAAAAAGAAATATCTCTTCTGACGAATCCTGCCGGATTATTTTTCTGATTCAGATATTAGCAAGCTACTATACTCATGGACTTCTTCCCAATACCTTCCTCTTGGCTGGTGAGTTAGGGAGAAGTCCAGACTCTCCCATCTGTTCCGCAGAAAGAAGGGTAGATAGACTATCTTCTAGAGAGCATGACTTTGATCATTCAGCAGAGAACCTTTCAGTTTGGAAGTAACCCCCTCCTTTCCCCCCAACTGAACTCACTTCTGAGTATTAATGTTTAGAATTAATGTCAAGTAACAAATCATGCATCAGCAAGAAGTTTTAAAGCTCCTGACTAACAGGACTCTATATCAATATGTTGGCTTCACTATCCATTGACCATGATATTGGCACTTTTCTGTTTGTGGCAATAAAAAGCCTTGCAACATAACATCTTCTAATAATGCAAAGGATCTGATAACATCCCTAGTGATGTGGAGAAATTCATTAGGCTTACTTTAGAGGATTAATTATTTTTCAATCAATAAGTCTGGACAAATCAGCCAATTTGCAAACTAATTCTGTAGAGGATAGAAGTTCTTCAGGCAGAGCATCCTAAACAGAGATCTCTCTCATGAACCATCATTTAAGGAACATTTTCTTGACTATGAGTGCTTCCAGATGAGGCTTTTATTGTGCAATCACTCTGTTCCCTTCACAGAATTTTATAAGGGGTCCAAACCATGCCACCTTCCATTTGTCATCTCCATCAATTCTTCTGTCTTCTTTTTTTTTAACCTCCCCCCCCCACACACACACATCTGCTAAGGAAAGAAAGATAGAATAATTGTACAAGGACTTTTGACTGGCAGTGCTAGGAGCTACATCTATGAAAGCACTCTATCTCTGTAATCATAATATTGTAAAAGTTACCTTTCCGAATCAGATTAAAGGTGTAGTTCAGCATTTTTTGTATCCATGGCCAGTCCCAGGAAAGCTCAGAGGCAGAACATGAAAGCAATGGACATCCTCTTTAGTTTTTCCCTATTAGAATGGTTAGATCTGTTCACCATGGATCCTAATACGTTTTAATCCAGAAACGAAACTAGTGACTAGAATAGCCAACTTTTCATTTGAAAAATGCTGGCTTATGGCCAGGGTCAGGGATGGGCCAATGTAGATGAATCCAAACCATCATTATTTAGCCTGTCGTGTGAAATCAGACCATGCTTCTCAGGGTGGGTAGTTTTTCCCAAACAACACACCCTGAGAACCCACTATCTGCAGAATGGGTTGTTTTACCAATGATGGGTAGGTGTGTCATCTAGTAGCCCATCGTGGGTAAAGGATATTGGGCTGCAAGCCACTCAGCAAGAGCGGCACAACCCCCTGCCATTCTTGCCCTTTCCTCTTGCCTGTGACCATCCCTCCAAAGGTGCCAAAATGGCACCATGGAGGGGCTGCCATGGGCACCCACTTTGCCCCACCAATCCTCCCCTTCTTGGCTCCATTCACAATGTTCATTGTGGTTGGAGCCTTTTTTATTGTTTTCCCAGACCCTTTTGCGCAATACGGGCTAAGAAAATTTTAAAAAGCCAAAATTCAGTGGGCGGGGGAAATCCAACCCCCCCCAAGGATTATGTTGCCACAACTATCTTTAGAGGGGGGTGGATTTGGCCCCCCCACTCTAATTTTTAGGAGGAGCACTTTGAAAACCCAATGGAAGCCTGTAGAGTTCTGCCCCCTGTTCTCAGTAGCTCCAAAGGGAAGAACTAGAACTAATGGGTGGAAGTTGCAAGAAATCAGGTTTTGGCTAAACCATAGGAGAAACTTCCTAACAGTTCAGCAGTGGAACAGATTGCCTTGGGAGATGGTAAATTCTCCTTCACTGGAGGAATTTAAGCAGAGACAGGATGGTCATTTGTCAGGGAGCTGTTGCTGCACTCTGCAGTGCAGAACCTGCAGTGCAGAGCCTGCTTTGGGCAGGGGGTTGGTCTAGATGATCTCCAAGACCCCTTCCAAATCCATGACTCTTATGAGTCATAAATATATATAATGGAATCGTGATGAAGTTATTTATTTTCAACCACTTTCTGACTCATTCCTAATACTCATTTAACAACAACCAATCCTGGATCTATTTTCAGGTCCAGCTGAGAGTTTATAGTTGTTTTTAGATGTATGTTCTTGTGTATACTGTCTGTGATATGTTTTTATGGCTTTAAATTTTGTATATTGTTTTTAATGTTTTAAACTTATGTAAACCGCCCAGAGAGCTTTGGGTAGTATAGAAATGTAATAAATAATATAAAACGCTACTACTACTGGATTTTCCTTATTTACTTCTGCAGTGCATTGATATTGAAATGCTTGCTTTCAATGGAACTGAAAACTAGGGATAAAGGTACAAAGACGGAGGCAAATTAAACATATTATAACAAGCAAAGACCATTCCTAGCAATCAACATTAGGACTGTGGCATTAGAATCCAGGCAGGGACAGATAAGTGATGCTAGGAGTAATTGCTATAAGAAATTATTTTTCTGAAATCCATCTAAGCACTGAGAGGCAGGGAATTCCCATTAGTGAAGTTCTGTCCTTTTCATCTGAAGATATGCAAGTAGGGTGAAAAATAGTATCCCCTTTTAAGATGTCAATGAAAAAAGACTGAGTTTTGTTCAACAGAAAGTAAAAGAGGGTATCTGTTAAATTTCTACAAGATGATCAGTCCCTAAAGAACACAGTGTCTAGTTAAGATGTATCAAATCATAAACTATTCAGGAAGAGACAATTCAGGTTCTTTTCTCTCTTTTTTTCTGCTATAAATTTATGTGAAAGAATTAACACTATGACCAAGCAGTTCTGGAAGGCAGGCAAGCATGCTGAAAAAATTCATAGAACGCCATGCAAAAAGAGGATGCTACATTCCTTTTCGGTTGAATTTTGTGTGTGTGATAGCAAAGCTTCTGTCGCCAATTGACTGAGCTGTTGTGATGCCACAGAATGATCACAGACATTCAACCTGCTCAGGGGATAAAGCTGTTACCAACGAAGAGTTCTCGATCCAGCTTCAATGAAGAAAGGGAAAATTGTTAGCTTGGCTAAGATTAAAACCTGACACAAGCTATCAGGAGAGGAGTAACGGGCAGATTTTGTACTGGAAAGATCACTGGGGGAAGAAATCCTAGGAAGATAAGGCTAATGAGCTCAGAAGCAAAGTGGCTGAAGGAAAAATACACTGCAAGAAATTAAAATCTTAAGGAGGAGCAGGTGAAAGAGATGCATGAAGAAGAGAAAAGCAGAAGGGGCAAGATGTTGAAGAAAGAAGTGGTTAATGAAAAAGTAGGTTTAATGTTTTTAGGGTTTGGAGACTTTGGATCAGGGAGCCAACAGGACAAAAGAATGCCAGGTTTCGAGCCTGAGAGGGCTTCTGTGCTTTTAAGAATTTTGTAGAAATGAAAAGTTGGCCAGTTGCAGCTTCTTATTGAAGTGCTGTGGCCTAGAAACCTAAGCATACGATGGGAACCAGTGGTGTGGCAGAGAGGGTTGAAATCCACATATTAACTTGACCTTTCTTTTGCTGCAGGCTACTAACTCTGTTTCATGTCAAAGGATAATGCATCTGCACAATAACATGGCATGCTCAGAGTACCCCTAATTCGACATGGAAAGCAGAGCACCTGAACAACTTTGGATCATGGCCAACATGTCTACTGTCTGTTTACTCTCTTTTTTGTATGAATAACATGGAGGGAGGGAGGGAGAAAGAAAGAAAGAAAGAGAAACTTCTAGCTATTCTCATTAATCAGAGGAACAAATTGCATTAAGATGGTAATGCCTTTCTGGAACAGAAAATTAATGATTCTGTGAGAGGCAAATGCTGAATGGCTGCAACTCTTTTAAGTACCTCCAAGAGCTGCAAACAAGCAGATGTAAATGAATAATCACAAACTAAGCATAAGAGCCATTAGATATAATGACAGAAAAGTCTCAGACATCAGTCTTTGCATGCAGTTACAAATTGGCAGAAACAAAGTCATCAGCTTTGAAACAAGGCAAAGAACTGTGGGGAGATTATTTGTGACTTTTTGCTGAGCAATTATTTCGCTTCTTCTGTTAGTAAAATAATAATAATGAAAGAATACGTTATCATTTGGCCCCTTCATAAATATACATATTTATGACACAGGGAAGCATTAAAAAAACACAAGGTAAAGTTGTTGTTCTTGTCGTTTTTAGTCAAAGATTTGAATACAGTTTCAGTTCTGATTAAGTGGAGACTTTTGGATTAACACTTGCCAGACTTGTCTCCTCTGTAGCTTTCACTTTTATCTGGATATAAATAACTAATAAAAAAAAAACTCATTTTCAGTCTCAGCTGAGATGTTCTTGTAAATCAGTCTAGAGTGGCAATCCACAAGCTATTTATTCCAAAGTAGACCTAATAAAAATCAATTGAACTGTTCCAGATTGAGTGGGTCTGAATTGCAGCCAATAGCAATTTTATGAGATTGCTTCCATTCCAAAATACTTTACAAGATTTCAGCGTAAGTGAATCCAAAAGGGCTCCCTAGTCTTGATCAATCTTCTAATGTGAATTATTCCAAACTATATGCTTGGTTTGAAGTCACGGTGGAAACACGTATCTGTCAGCAATATTAGATGTCAATTCATTTCTTCCTGACAGGGCATCAAACATTGTGGTGAAATTATTATAGACTTTGGCCTTGTAGGGAATAACATTAGAGCATCACTTTGCATCCATTACTTGCATTCTCACTTCATCTACTGCTGGACGTGGAATAAAGCAGGAACCCTGGAGTAGGAGACACCTTTGTACTGCCCAAGTAGGTTCTGATTCTGAGCTGTCTGCAGCCAGGGGACTCCTGATTGCAGAAACACCCGGGCAGGAAATTCTTTACTCAGTGAACCTAAGAAGAGCCCTTCTGGATAAAACCAAAGGTCCATCTAACCCAGCTTGCCACTTCTCACAGAGTATGCAAGATCACCACCACCCTCATAGTTTGTTATTGTTATGCCATTCATTTTCATTTTTAAAACCTTACTTACTTTTTTCATTCAATCACTTGGATCACATTGTTTTGCAATACGTTCATTGCAAGCCCATTCATTTTATTACGAGCATTGTCTTTTGCTTTGGGGTTGTTCTTTGTTTTTATTGATATTCTTCTTGTTGATGATGATGACTTGTTGCAACAGGGGAGGTGTTCTTGGGGTGGGGGCCCTGCCTGGGGACAGCTGTTTTGTTTTTCTAGAATAATTCCAGGGAATTTTGGGAGGAAATATTAACCACCAGGCCATCACTGACACATGTCATTTTCCCTAGAACACTATAAAGGGGGTGGGTGGGTTTCCCCAACCTTTTTGAAAGGGTGAGCACACTGGGAAAATTAGGAAGTGCTCTCACAAAATGGCTCTTCAACAGCTACCACACACCAGGTCAACATCTTCATGGCACTGAGTGACCCCAAGAACGCTTTCCTGGTTAGTCACTGCCAACTTAGACCCAATCACCAGTGGATATGTGAAATTAGGGGGGAAATTGCCCCCGTGTGGAGCCTGCCCCTATGTGCTCCTCCAGTTCTTTTGGATTAGAACTTCAATCTTCCCTGACCATTGGGCATGATGGCTGGAGCTGCTGGGAGCTGTAGACACAGATAACAAGAGGAGAAAACATTGGGGGAAGCAGCTTTACAAATATTTACATTAAATTGCAGTTGCCATTTGGTAGCCCGTTCATCCAGTTTGGAAAGATCCACTTAGGGGCACCTGAATAATGTGGGATGAGATTTGGGTGACAGCTGAAGGAATGACTCGTGGTCCCACATGGGTTAGAGTTCACTTGGAAACCACTGGGTATAGGGCTTTTATTGCGTTGGCTCCCACCTTATGGAATGCCTTCCCCACTGAGATAAGGTGTTCGCCTTATCTCTGGTACTTTGTTTTCAGCATTTGCTGAAAACTTTTCTCTTCAGGCAAGCATTTCCTAACCAGACTAAATCTCAGCCACTGTTTTATTGATGTCCTCTGCTTTTATTGACCATCCTTTGTAGCTTGTATTTTAATTTGTTGTACACTGCTCCCATATCATTCGACAGGAAAGGTTTATCTGTTTTAGAACAAATCTTCAAAATTGGATGGAGATCCAGCTAGCCAGTTGGGGGCAATGCCCTCCCTCGGCCTCCCAACCCTCAGAGAGGCTTTGGGAGAGAGGGATGAGGCTGCTGTGGGGAGGATGGAATAGAAAACTTTCCTTGAGTGATCTTTAAGCCAATGGATTTGCCCCTTCTGAACTACAGTGCTTTAAACTGGCTCTCCACTTAGTCCCCAGCAGAAACATCGAAGGAATGCTATGAAATACAAGCTCAGAAAAAGTTACCCAAGTGCCACTTTATGGTGTTTTTAAATGGCCATCAAATTGATTTTAAGTCTAAGCACTTTGAAAATAAAAGTCCACATACTACGAGCACTTTCAGATCAGGAGCAAAGAAAGCACATGTTTCCAAAGAGAGAGAGATGACTGTAGCCATTTTAAGTTACAATGATTTTATTGACAGTCTTCTACCAGTGCTTTAAGGGAGCATAATAGCCCTATTCAGGCATTTAAAAATCATAACCGCAGGCAGGACACGGGGCGCACATGTCAACCTCGGCACTTCCTCCCCCAATTTTTCCATGTTGCTGGAGGAGGCCAGAAGAGAAACTGTAACTCTTTTTGGCTGAATGCAGTTAGAAAACTCCTTGCGATTTGGAACCCTGTGCGACCAGCTGGATCTGGTTGCTCTGGTCCTTCCCTACAAACATGGGTCTGATTGGGGAGAGGTTTCAGGAGCTTGCATGCACATCACTGTGTCCCTCCCCAGTTATGATTCTTTTAACACCTGAATAGGGCTGGAGTGAAGTACATTTGTGGAGTTAAAATGCATCATTATAAAACCCGCTTCTGCAGAAAAGATTACAAAGTTCCAGGAAAGTAAATCTGCAAGAAACTAAAAGAATGAAACTGACCTTTGCATGGAAGTTGGCAGTCTGGGGGGTGGGGGGGATTAAATACCTATATCATTACTTTCATTATCTAGGGACATTTCCCCACTTTTGTTATAATCAGCTTATTCGAACTACTGTAATTAAGTGCAACAATTAAGCACTAACATTAGTATCTCAGGCTTAAATCCTCTTGTGTCAATCCACGGATTGCGTATGGGTCCTGGTGCCTCAACCTCCAGGGCTATCCCATTCATTTCATGTGGGTGTGGGGAGAGCAGATCATGCACATACATTCCTTTGCATGTAGAGATTCATCAGCTCCCACCATTGAGATGAATTGGGTAGGTGTGCATCTGAGCACACACAGATATCTGCATTAGAGTGTTGGTTCAAAACTTGCCACATGACGCATCTGTTCAAAGGTAATGTTAAAAAAAAAAGTTCCAAAGAGAAACAAACAAAGTACCATTTTAGAAAGAATAAACCAAAGCAGCTATTCTAACCCAGGGCCACGGAACATCTTTTAGCCTGCAGGCCCAATTCAATTTGAGAGAAGCTGCCAGGGGCTGCATTCCAGGGCAAAAGACAAAAAGGTTTGGGGTCCAAAAATAGCAGCATATTGTAGCTAAAGCTCTTACTACTGGTGCTTCCTTAGGAGAAGCATTTGCTTCTCCTAAGGAAGCTTCCTTAGTGCTTCCTTAGGAGAAGCATTTCAAACCGTTAGAATGGGGGGAAAGCATCACAAAAGCCGGGAAACTATTGGTGCTCAAGGGGGAAAGGGGTACAGCCCTCTGGACAATCCCAGATTTGGCCCTTCAGGTTGAGGTTGACCATTTGGTGGGGGTAAGCGAAATCCTAAGCACAAGATAATGAAACTTCAGTACATATGTACCCCATCTTAGAATCATAGATGAACTGCCCAGAGAGCTTCAACTATATTGGGTGGTATAGATATGTAATAAATAGGGGCCAATCAGGCCATTGAGTCCAACCCCCTGCTCAGTGCAGGAATCCAGTTTAAAGCATCCCTGATGGCTGTCCAGTGTCTGCTTGAATACCGTCAGTGATGGAGAGCCCACTAAGAAAGGGTTTAATCACACCTTTTCTCCAAGGAAAGCTTTTCTCCCCCACCTTTACAAGGTTTTCCACCCTCTTTTCTACCCACCACACTCCTGTGAGGTAGGTTAGGCTGAGAAAGTGGCTGGCCTCAATTTCCCCAGTCTTAGTCTGGCATTCTAAGCACTGTGCCACCTTGGATCTCATGCACCTGAGTGTTGGCACCTAGACTACTGAACCAGAAAGCAGGTTGGCAGCACAGCATCAGAAACTAAGGCAGGGAATCTGTGCCATAGCCAGCCCCTTCATTTCCACAATATATGCCCAAACACAACCACAAACTATGCTAGAGCTGACCTTGTAAATTCAAATGGGAGGGAGAAAGAAAGGAAAGAAAGAAGATGGATGGATGGATAGGTGGATGGATGGCTGCTCCCGTAACTTCTGTCCTGGTCAGCTCCAGCCAGTGGGAATTAAGAAGCAGCAGTTTCACTACCATGGACCTCATTCAAGGCTAGGTATGATTATATGGGAACAAGATCTCCAAGACATGGGACCACAATCACTGAAGAGCTGCATAATATCTGTCTCCCATGATTCAGAATCCAGGGCTAGATCTACACTATTGCTTTATAGTGGTATTGAAGTGCACTGATAACTGTTGGTGAACATCACACTTTCATAGTGTTATTTCCTGCTTTTTATTCCACATTATCCAAATTATCCAAATTACTGCAACAATTGTCATTCTGTGACCTATGAGGTATAAATGTGCAAGAGGGGTAGCATTGCTATGATGGAATCACTATGATTTGACACAAGAAGCTTCTCTACATAAATGATTTATTGCATGCTCATGATTGGTCACTCATAGAAGTTTGTGGGGCCTTTACATGATGCCACCAACCTCCAGAACTTCTGTGCTTTTCCCCAGTAATCTCACTTTAAAACCTTCCGAGATCATGCAGTATTTAAAATAATAATGGTATTAATTCTGCCACTAGGTGGCACTGTTTCAGTGAACTTTATGGAGCATTACCCAGAGGGGAGGTTTTCAATTACAAATCACGTGGTTGCTGGGGGTTGCTGTCTAAAGCAGCCCATAATGAATGCAGAAAGACCTGAGGGGAAAAAGCCTGGTAAGACGTAGATCTGCCCACAGTGTAGATCTGCCCCAGGTCACTTTAAAGCCAACTGTTCTTTAGTTCATAGCTTCTCCTAGTCTAACTTTAGTATATTGTTTTTAAGTGATTTTATCTTATGTGAACCACCCAGAGAGCATCAGCTATGGGGCAGTATACAAATGCAATAATATAAAATAAATAACTTTAAGGGTTAGGAGATTAATGGCTTGGGAAGTTCTCCTGCATAAGCTCCATTGAAATTAACTAATCATGTGAGATTAATGGTTAGGGATGTTCTTCCACATAACCTCACTGAAACTAATGTCTGCTGTTGTATATTTACCATTATTGCACCAGAAAAACTTTCTGATAGACTGTATCCATTTTTAAAAAATAAATAAATTCAGAGCTCTGCTATTTTTCTAGAACTAGAGACAGAAAAAATTATGAAGCAAATGATTCATTTTATTCACATGTTTTTACTTTTACTTTTCGCCTTTTGGTGGATGTTTTTAGTCCACCTTGTCTCCTTTTACGAAGTTGTCAAAACAAAAGAAAAGAAATTCAGATCCGGCACGACTTTGATAACTCCCTTTCCCTCCTAGCTGCTCTGTCAGTCATGCTATTGTGCTCAATTTAAAGAAAGAAAGAAAAAAGAAGCAGAAGCAGGAAGAACTCATTAACAGTCCAGGCACCAACAAGCGTTAGCTGCACGAACTCCCCAAGGTGAATCAGTCATTCCGTCAGAGGACTCTTATTGTCCTCATCATGCCATTAATTTCTGCATGATTTAGACGTGCACTTGCCACTGCCGATTAGCTGGACTGTCTTTGAAATCCAAGGTGGAAAAGCGCGCAGGAGCCTCAATGTTCTGTATTCTAGGATTTCAGTGCAACGTTAAAATACAGCAACAATATTCTTAAAATGTGGTCCATTGGGACTAGCTATTGAAGCAATCAGCCAGTGCTCAAAATTGGCTGGAGGTTCAAAGTGTTCCTTCATAAAACCATAAAAATGAAGAGCTCTTGTCTGAAAGAGCTCCATTTCAAGGTGCTTCACTAAATCCAGAACTTTGAGTGCTGAAACACAATGAAGCAGGAATATGTACCAGTTGGGGAGACCCAGGTATGTAAGAGGGCTTTTGTTTTCATTTTGGAATCCGCTGCTGCCAGGCCCACCATTGCACTGGGAGTGGTTTGTCAAACTACCACTGCTGGTTAGAACATAAGAACATAAGAAGTGCCATGCTGTATCAAACCAAGGCCTTAGCTAGAACTAAGGTTTATCCTGGGATCATCCCGGGGGTTCCAGGACGATCCCGGGATAAACCTTAGGTCTAGCTAAGGCCCAAGGGTCCATCTAGTCCAGCCCTCTGTTCACACAGTGACCAACCAGCCATCGGCCAGGGACCAACAAAGCAGGGCATGGTGCAACAGCACCCTCCCACCCATGTGTTAAGTATATGAAAAGAAATACTTGCTTAGTCATTAAAATTGTGTGTGTATGGCTATCTCAGGGTTAAACAGAGAAAGACTATCTGTGGGCAATTACCTTGAGATAGAGGCTGTTCTGGGAACCTTGCCAAGATTCTAAGTTAGCCTCATCACAGCTGTATGTAATGTAGATAAGAATTGTGTAAGATGTGTATATAGTTTCTCACTTGTGTAAAATGGAACTGATCACTGCTTACTGATCACTGCTCTCTAATCACTGCTCTCTGTGTATGCCTCAGTGTGCTGATCTGAACTGATCTGAATTGAACTGCACAGAAGCCTGAAGGAAATAAACCAGCTCTGCTGTGTAAGACCTGTGTGATGTGTGTTTGTTTCTGAGCACAAACAGAGTTCCAGAAGGAGAAAAGTTCTGGCAATAACCCAACAAAGGTTATGGGCCCAGTCCAGTCCAGGAAAGCTACGTCAGCATAACTAGAAGAACCAGAACTTGTGGGAACGGTGCAGTATCAGAACCAGAACCAGGAGTCTGCTAAAACAGAAAACTGTTGATGAAGGAAGACATCAAGCTGAAGCCAGTGCTGCAAAGTGAGGAAAAATCTCAGTCGGCTGACTCTGAGGAGGACTCTGAGCAGGAGGACGGTGAGATACCAATTCCTAAAGCAGAGGGAATGGCAGGAGCTAATATGTCTGGTTTGCATCAATTGTTAGAAAAGCTGAATGACTCTAACTATGCATTATGGTCTTACAAAATGCAAATGTATCTGATTCAGGCTGAACTGTGGTATGTAGTCACAGAGGATCCACCAGATAGAGCAGATCCACAGAATGCTAAATGGTTTAAGGATGATGCAAAAGCAATGGCAGTTATTGCATTAGCTGTGGAAGACTCTCAAATTTCCTTCATTCAGTTTTTGAATACATCAAAAGAGTGCTGGAATGCGCTACAAGCTGTATATCAAAGAGAAACAGCGGGCAGTAAAGTAATTCTAACCCGGAAGCTGTATGGAATGAAGCTGAAACCAGGGGAGTCTATGTCAAACCATTTGAAAAGCATGAGAGAAATCTTCAATCAACTCAGGGCACGAGGGATGGAGTTTACAACTATACACCAAGTCTATGTGATTTTGTCAAGTCTTGATTCATCGTATGACGCGGTTGTCACCATGATGGAAAGTCAAGAGGAGAAAAATTTAACCCTCGAGTATGTAGCTGGAAAACTACTGGAAACCTATGAAAGAAGACAAGCTTCAAAACAACAGAGCCTTAAACTTCCTGTGGCTGAATTTCAACAAAGCCATAAATCTTCTGACGTGGTGGCTGCATTAAAGGCAAGGAAATGCTTTAACTGTGGTTCCACAGGACACTTAAGGCGGGATTGCAACAACAAGAAGAAAAAGCTGTTGACAGCAAAGTGGAGAGAAGAAAACAACATGAATGAAGCTGAATCAACAAAGAAGTGTCTTCTAGCAAGAGTCAAAGAGACAATGAATCCTTGGTTTTTGGACTCTGGGGCTTCAATAAGTATGGCAAAAGACAAACTTTCATTTGTAACCTTGGAAACTTCTACTTCAGAGCAAAAGTGTGTTACCCTTGCAAATGGAACAAAAATCCAGATATGTGGTGTGGGTAATGTATATTTTGATTGTCTGGGAGTTGAACTACAAAGTGTTTTATATGTACCAGAATTAGAAACAAACCTTCTAAGTGTGTTTCAGTTAACAGAAATGGGGTATGAGGTTTGTTTTACTGAAGAAAATTGTACTATAAAACAGGGAAACAAGGTGTGTGTGCAGGGAATAATGAAAGAATCTTTGTATGTGATTAATACTTGTACAGAAAATGAAGTTGTAGCCAGCAAAGTCACAACAAAAACAATAGCCAATTGCAAACCACACCAAGAGTGTATCCATTTAACTCATAAAAGATTTGGTCATGCTAACTATAAAACAATTTCTAAGATTCCAGAATTGTGTGAAGGGGTGAAAATCAAACCATGTTCTAACTATGTAGAATGTAATGTATGCAGTGAAACCAAGTGTCATAAGTCAAACATTCCAAAACATAGTGAGAGAACAACAAAAAGAATTTTTGAATTAATACATGCAGATCTTGCAGGTCCTTTTGAGACAAGTCAAGGAGGAAACAGATTTTTCTTGTCTATTGTTGATGATTACAGTAGATTTGGATTTGTGTATGTGTTAAAACAGAAGAGTGAAACTTTTGGAAAGTTCAAAGCCTTTGTTAAGTGGAGTAAAAATAGATTTAAAGAACCTATAGCTAATCTAAGAACGGACCGGGGAGGTGAATTTCTTAGCAACCAATTTAAAAAATTCCTCAGTGATGAGGGTATACAACATGACCTTACTGCTCCATATTCACCATTTCAAAATGGAGTTGCAGAAAGGAAAAACAGAACCTTGCAGAACATGTTAAGAGCTCTATTGAAAGAGTCAGGATTGTCTAATCTGTTCTGGGCAGAAGCTTTGTCCACCTCAAATTATTTGTTAAACAGGCTTTACCACTCTGTACATGAAAAAACCCCATATGAAATGTTTTACAAAAGAAAACCTAGAGTGTCACATATACGGGTTTTTGGAAGTAAATGTTTTGCTCATGTTCAGAAAGAAAACAGACCAGGAAAGCTAGCTCAAAGAGGTTTGGAATGTAAACTGTTGGGATATGATACACAAACAAAAGGCTATCGTTTGTGGTCTCCATATCACAAAAGTGTAATTGTGAGCAGAGATGTAGTTTTTCATGAACAAATGCAGGAAACAAAACAGTATGTAAGTTTGCCTGTAGAACAGAAAGCTGTAGAAACAGAAGAAATTCCTGAACAATCTCAGCAAGAGAGGGAGGGGGAAGAAACTGTAGAGGAGGAAACTATGCCTGTAACTATGCCAAGACGATCAGAAAGGGAACGCAAAGCTCCAATTCGTTACTCAGATGAATACCAAAGCAAACAGGTTTCTCATAGAGCTTTACTAATAGCCTATGAACCTACTTCATTTGAGGAAATTCAGGAAATGGAACCTACAGAAGCTCAGGGCTGGCATGAAGCAATGTCAGAGGAAATCAGAGCAATGGAAAAAAATGAAACGTGGGAGCTAGTACCTTTACCTGAAGGTCGTAAAGCCATTACCTGTAAATGGGTATTCAAAGTAAAACAAAATGAGAAAGGACAGGTGGAACGTTACAGAGCAAGATTGGTAGCAAGAGGATTTGCTCAAAAATATCTAATAGATTTTGAAGAAGTTTATGCACCTACAACAAAATACTCAAGTGTAAAACTTTTGTTAAAAATTGCAGCAGAAAAACAATTGAATGTATTTCATTTTGACATCAAAACAGCTTTCTTATATGGAGATTTAACAGAGGAAATTTACATGACTCAACCAAAAGGTTTTGTTAAAAATCCAGGGTTAGTTTGTAAATTGAAAAAATCCATATATGGTTTGAGGCAAGCAGCAAGGTGTTGGAATAAGAAACTGGACAATGTATTGATCAAAATGGGTTTTAAACAAAGCAAAGCTGATCATTGTTTGTACACAAAACAGGATGGTTCAAATGTAGTGTATTTGCTGATTTATGTAGATGATTTGTTACTGGTTTTTAATGAAGAAGAACAGAAAAACACATTTGTAAACCAGCTGCAAAGACATTTTGAGTTAAAAGACCTTGGTTCAGTGAAAAGTTATTTAGGAATGCAAATTTCAAAAGATTCTAACACAGGGTCATTTCTGATTGAACAAAGTGGCAAAATTAAAAAATTGCTGGAAGAACACAGCATGGAGAATTGTAAAATTGTTGCCACTCCTATGGTCACTGATTTTCAAAATCAGACAGACAGTACTGAAATGGAAGACATACAGAAATATCAGAGTGTGATTGGAAGTTTACTTTATCTAGCAAACCTAAGTAGACCAGATATTACATTTGCTGTAAATCTTTTAAGCAGAAAAATGACAAAACCTTCTGTAACTGATTGGACAGCTGTAAAACGTGTATTGAGATATCTAAAAGGTACAATCAATCACAAATTGGAAATATCTACACACAAAGATGGAAATTTCTGTGTTTATGCAGATGCTGACTGGGCTAACGCAATTGATAGAAAGTCTACCAGTGGAGCAGCATTCTTTTACAATCAATCCTTGATTGATTGGTATACAAGAAAACAAAATTGTGTAGCAACCTCTAGTGCAGAAGCAGAATATATCAGCTTATCTCTGGCTTGTAATGAGATTGAGTGGTATAAACAATTATTTGCTGATCTAAGGTTGGAAATTGAGACACCAGTAACCATATTTGAGGATAATCAGGCATGTATTAGTATGGCTACATCTGAAAAGTGTAAACCAAGAACTAAACATGTGGATGTTCGTTATTCTCATGTGAAAGATATAATTCAGAAGGGCTGGATTAAGCTTGAATATTGTCCATCTGAAATGATGTTGGCTGATTTATTCACAAAACCAGTATCAATGGTAAAACACAAAGAGATGCTTTTAAAGCTGGGTCTCAGATTGTAACACAATTTAAACAACATGCGCAAGAGGAGGACTGTTAAGTATATGAAAAGAAATACTTGCTTAGTCATTAAAATTGTGTGTGTATGGCTATCTCAGGGTTAAACAGAGAAAGACTATCTGTGGGCAATTACCTTGAGATAGAGGCTGTTCTGGGAACCTTGCCAAGATTCTAAGTTAGCCTCATCACAGCTGTATGTAATGTAGATAAGAATTGTGTAAGATGTGTATATAGTTTCTCACTTGTGTAAAATGGAACTGATCACTGCTTACTGATCACTGCTCTCTAATCACTGCTCTCTGTGTATGCCTCAGTGTGCTGATCTGAACTGATCTGAATTGAACTGCACAGAAGCCTGAAGGAAATAAACCAGCTCTGCTGTGTAAGACCTGTGTGATGTGTGTTTGTTTCTGAGCACAAACAGAGTTCCAGAAGGAGAAAAGTTCTGGCAATAACCCAACACCATGTTCCCCAGCAACTGGTGCACACAGGCTTACTGCCTCGAATACTAGAGATAGCACCCAACCATCAGGGCTAGTAGTCATTGATAGCCTTCTTCTCCAGGAATTTATCCAATTCCCTTTTAAAGCCATCCAAATTGGTGGCCATCACTACATCTTGTGTTAGTGAGCTCCATAACTATGCGCTGTGTGAAGAAAGTAAACCAGCACTGAATCAATCAACTCTGGGCATAGTTGCATCAGAACAGAAACAAACATTTGCAAACATTACAAATTCACTGACTTGTTCAGCTCAATCCCTTCTTGAATGACAACTTTTTAAAATCAAACATATAGACAGATGTTTTAAATGGGAAAGAATTACCTGAATATTTGAATTTGGATGTTTTAAACTTGCTGACATTTTTGATGGTTTTGTATTTGACAGGCTTCAGATATGAAATAAGCTGTCAGTTGCCAAATACCAAGTATTATTTCACACTATTGACTAATTACTGCCAGTTAAAAATACCATTGTGCAGTACCCAATGCCAGCAAGTCACCAGTTCTAAACAAGTTGCACTAGAGGGAACGACCGCTAATTCAACAGGAACACAGCACTTGCTAGTGCAATCCAAGAAACAACCTCATAGTACCATTTCCGTAATGGAACAAGTCAGTGGAGCTCTCTTCTATGACCTCCGCAGACTTCTCTTATTCCAGAAGCAGTAGTTTCAGGTAGTTTCTGGTTGCACTAACTTTCTGTTGTGCTGCTGCACCACACGTGAGAGGACCTTCTCTGTGACCGCCTGTCAGTGGGCCTTCTCTGCAGTGGCCCCACACCTCTGGAATAAGTTGCTCTCAAGGGTCTCCCCTGCTCCATCATTACTTTTAAGAAGTCTTTGAAAATGTATAATTTTATTCTGCCCTTCTCCTGGTATGATTTTTTTTTCTATTGCTGGTTTTGTTGCTGGTTTTTATTGCTGGTTTTATTGTGTTGTTGTGGTTTTATCACTCTTATTTTGTATCAGTTTGATGTGTATTCGTTGTTGTACAGTGCCCTGGGGATGGCTTCTGCCCTGAAAGGCAGCCAAGAAATGTTTTAAGTAAATAAATAATAGAGGTCATTCACACTAGCCCAGTTGCAGCATTGGGTACTGCCCATTGCTTTGAAATAAAACCCAACCATCTCAATGTGACTGAAATGCAAAGCAAATGTTTTGAATCAGTACCAAATGCTTGACGTGAAAATGGTGATGTCTGTGTATTTCTCTTTTTTGTACATCAGGGATAGCCAGCCACTCTGTGGGGTGGGGCGGGAGTGGGGAGAAGCATGGTAAGGCAACAAGATAGGGGAAGCCTTGCACACCGCTCCTTGCTTCACAGGAATCCCTCATATTAGGAAATTAGAGGTTTCCCCATTACATTCCAGTGTGTCACAGAGGCCTCCAGGGTGACCTTTCATTTCCCAAAGAGAGGGGTCTGCTGGGGCAAAAGCAAAGTATGACTCAATCACATGACAACATCGATTTCCAAGCAGAAGCTCAAGGGCCTACATTAACGGAAGTAAAAGCAGTCTGGAGGAGACTCACATGCTTCTTTCAACACAGCAGCAACTCCCTCTTTTGGAAACGAGAGGTCCCTGCTGGAGACGACTTCAAGGTGACTAGTCATTGCTCAATGGCAGCGATAATTAAGTCTAACTTATGTGACACATGATTCTTTTGGTTTCCCACACCATGCCCATACTGGATTGGCAAGGTGAGACATGGGCCTTAGCTAGACCTAAGGTTTATCCTGGGATCGTCCCGGGGTTGTCCCTGCCTGCTCCCAGGATATTCTGTGTGTCATTTACATGAACAGGGATGACCCTGGGACGATCCCAGGATAAACCTTAGGTCTAGCTAAGGCCAGGGTGTCTCTTCTGGTAATTGGGAGGGTTACCCGCTAGGCATAAGTGACTTTATACCTCACACTCCCAAACTAGGATTTCTATGTATTCAACTTCTCAAGTGGACTGACCAAGAAGTGTGCTAAGTTGCTAAGTACACACACCAATGTTGTTGCCTCGCAGCCCAGAAAGATGTAGCACACATGTAGGTGCTTGTTACACAATCCATTTCACCCACTGGTGTTCCCATCACATATAAGTTTTTTGTTTGTGCACGTTTTTTAATTGCAACAACAACAAGAACAACAACAAAATTATCAAGGTGTTTTTGCAATGTATTTTAATTTTGTTGCGTGTTACTTCGGGAAGCCTTGGCAGAAAAGCGGCATAGACCTAAACATTAACATAACTCCTTCCCCAACTTTTCCTCAGGTGACTTAAGACCTATGTGCTCTGGGGGAAGGCAAAAGAGGAGAAGGCCAGGCCAGGGGGCTTGTGCCAACAGCTCTGGAAGAGACCTTCACTTGGCCTGAGAGAACTGTCTTCTGGTGTTTGCTTAGGGGTTGTTGTTGTTGATGATGATGATGATGACTTTAATATAAAATCCGTTTGTTTGTTTCAGTATTTCAAAATAGTAAACCTTTGTAGAAAGGTGTTATATAATTGTAACAAATATACAAATAACAGTGCATTTGTCATATTTAAATTGGACCTTATTTGTACCTTTTGCCATGTTATTGGCAGCAGAACTCATTTTCAGGCTCCAGCTGGCCATTCAAAGCTGCTAAATGATAGCTTTCTCTTTTTCAATATATAGAGCTGTGTGTAAACCAGTGATATTACATTTAAGGAATACTAACATTCACAGGGGAAAAACATCTTTGGGGCTCTATGGATTGATTAAACACTATTTTTTAAATTGTAGGAATTGGTACTTGTCTTGGTCTTTTTCATCATTTAACGTCTTGTTAGACATTATATAAATGTGTTTCAATCTGTTCTCAACTATTATGGATTAACTGTTCAAATATCTCTTTAGTAATCCCAAGGCTTACCTTAACTAAATATTTAATTTCAAATAAAGTAGAGCCAGAAATACATGTAATTCCTCATATTCAAACTTCATATATACCAGGAATAGTTTGATAAAAGCAAAGTAGTCCAGCCCATATTGGCTCAAGCTCCACAAAGCCAGAAAATTGGAACTGGCATGTCCCATGATCAGCGATGATGTGCAATGTTGCAAATTGTGCTGGCTCATAACTTACCCTTGACATACCCACACTTTTCCTTGGTCTCCAGATGGGGAGGATGAAGTGTTCGGGACCAGCAAAGATGTCCCATGTTGTCCTGGTCTTGGCTTATGAAACATATGAGCATTACTCTATTGCTAGAGGAATCCTCCTGTGAATAAACCCATGCTTACTTCAGCAGCTGGCAAGGTGGGCTAAATGATGGGAGATGGAAGCCTCCTCTGATACAGTAGGAGTGAGCTTGCATTGCTGCTATTGATTTGGGATGTGCTACTTGTAGCTGGGTTTCCTAGCACCATTTGTTTGATATGGTACCAGTAATGAAAAATGTCAAAGCAAATTTTGAAAACAATCCTCTTCAGAGATTCTTAAGAGGCCCAAGAAATAGAGTAAGGGGGATGTACTAATTTAGAGCATCACTGAGTTGCTTAATCATTATATTTCAGTGAAGGCCAGTGCCTCTTCCCCTCTACAAAGTGCTCATGGGGATTTAAATAGAATATCGTTAGACAACTGAGTTTACCAGCCTCTTTTCTGTTGTGGAGTGGTGTTGGGAGGATGCAAACTGAAGCAAAGAAATAGTGTGCTGGAAGAGTGTGCTTAATCCTTGCAGTTATCACTTCTTTTCAACTACAATATCATCCCACCCAGGCTATTTTAATCCTCATGAAGCATCTCAGATTCCAAAGAAAGATGTCTTGCAGCATGCCTGCTGGTGGAAATCACAATGTGGCAGTGAATGGGTTTGTTTCTCCCATTCATCACATTGCAGTTCTGCAAACTGACATCATGTTGTTCTTCCTCTCCTGCTCTCTATTTTATTTCGTACTTTTATGAATCTAGACTGCAGATTCTACAGCGGACCGGCTTTACCCCTGTCAGGCAGATACCGCAGACTTGCAGACCGTCTTTCTATCCTTTGGGAATTTTGCGCAAATTTCATAATGGAAACAATATGCCTTTTCCCCATTGGATAAAGTGTGAAATGTGTATTTTGGGGGGAATTGTGCATTTTCACACAAGCGGAAGTCCAGAAACTAAAAACAAACAAACAAACAAAAAACCCCACAAAACTAATTCCGTAGATGGTCGGATAACAGAAGAAACGGTGCCTGACGATCTGTGAAACACAGCCAGAATGGATTTTACACAATTGGTACTTCCCCAGGGAGAAGAAGATCTTCATCATTCCTTGCATAGAGCATGGAGTTATGCACACATTCATTTGTTTGCCTGATGAGTCTAACCTGACCTGCTTTCTAGAATTGCACATTATCTTAAAGAAACAATAAGAGAAGAAGGTCAAAATATTCAGGTTAGAGTTTTAAGTGCTTGGTAGGATTTACTTACATAAGGTTGTGCACGTTTTACTAGGGAATTCTTTATCTGCAGCCTAAGATGCTGTTGATATTTTCTTTCACCTTTCCTTTTCTCTAGACGAGGGATGCACAAGTCATGCTGGCCACAGCACAGAGTCTGAAGCCTTGTTTTTCTTGAGTGTCCCCAACATTTGGATTCATCTAAGGTCTCCTGAGTCATCTTCAGAAGAACAGCATTTTTATCTCTCTGACCTCCTCTCCTTCTACTCAGTCTTTCTCAAAGGCCTTGGTGAAATACCTGATCAAGGTTGGGGTCTTTCAAAATCATTTATATGGTGGTGACAGCATTCTGGTGGTGACAGTGTAGCTGTCACTGCACTGACCCTTGCTATTTTTATTTCATTTACCGACTTTCTGTCAGAACTCATCAGATTACAAAGAGCAGGTACCTCAGTCCTCAATTCATGGAGGCAACCTCACTGACATGATTGTCCTGAATGATACTCTCAATGAGTGTTGCAGCTAGAACTAGACTTAGGACTGAAGTCCAGGGCCCCACAGCCCAGGGGTGGAGCTGGGGCCCCAGCCAAATGGCCATCCAAAGAATGGCAGGTGATGAGGGCTTCATGATAGCAGAAACAAGCTCCATTTTATTCTTGTAGATGGTGCTATGATTTAAGTGAAGTTAAAATGCAGTACCCCACATTATTTATTATTATTATTTATTTATATAGCACCATCAATGTACATGGTGCTGTACAGAGTAAAACAGTAAATAGCGAGACCCTGCCGCATAGGCTTACATTCTAATAAAACCATAATAAAACAATAAGGAGGGGAAGAGAAAGCAAACAGGCACAGGGTAGGGTAAACAGGCACTGGGTAGGGTAAAACTAACAGTATAAAGTCTGAACAAAATCAAGTTTTAAAAGCTTTAGGAAAAAGAAAAGTTTTTAGCTGAGCTTTAAAAGCTGTGGTTGAACTTGTAGTTCTCAAATGTTCTGGGAGAGCGTTCCAGGCATAAGGGGCAGCAGAAGAAAATGGACGAAGCCGAGAAAGGGAAGTAGAGACCCTTGGGCAGGCGAGAAACATGGCATCAGAGGAGCGAAGAGCAGGAGCGGGGCAATAGTGTGAGATGAGAGAGGAGAGATAGGAAGGAGCTAGACAGTGAAAAGCTTTGTAGGTCAACAGGAGAAGTTTATATTGGATTCTGAAGTGTATTGGAAGCCAATGAAGAGATTTCAGAAGTGGAGTAACATGGTCAGAGCGGCGAGCCAAGAAGATGATCTTAGCAGCAGAGTGGTGAACAGAAACCAACGGACTGATGTGAGAAGAAGGAAGGCCAGTGAGAAGAAGGTTGCAGTAGTCCAACCGAGAAATAACCAAAGCATGAACAAGAGTCTTGGCAGAAGAGAAAGAGACATGCTTAGAGGGTGTGGGTTTTTTTGGTTTTTTAAAAATCTTATTATAATCAGGGTTGGCAAACAACGTATAATGAACAAAGCAGTTGTAAAGTAGTTTGGGTGGTTGGGGGAGAGAAATGTTAGCTGTGACATCATACACAAGCCTGTCTTGCGCCCAGGGTCAAAAATGACCTAACTGCACCACTGCTCTCTGTTTATTAGAAGGTGACGAGAATGATGGGCTGCTTCCAGACAGGGCACTCCTGGTAGCGCTAACAATCAAAAGGCGTTGTGTGCAGCTATTCTGTCCTTTCTTCCTTAATGGTTTTTTTTTTTCTTGTAAGAAAAAAGACAGCAGAAGTGGTGGGAAAATACTGGAGGGTTACAAATTGATGTCATCTGGACCCTATGTAATATGGTGTCATCTGGACCCTACGTAAAATTCTATGAAAGAAGCAGGGTTATTGCATCATAAACGCCTCATCTGGAAGCAATGGAAGTCTTTTGTAGGTTTAATGTGTTTTCAAGACCAGTTCATTCTTATGGTTGTTCCCCTTTGCAAGTGCATTGGAGATGTGTGGGGCCGCTGCTTTTCTCATGGCTGAGAAATCCTCATGTAAAGGAACATGTTTGCATTTTCATGACTGCAGTAGCCTTAAGAAGGGACTATGGTGATCACACAATTATGAGTCATTATGAGTGAACCTATTGCCAAAGCTATTAGGGTGATATATTTATTTATTTATTTATTTATTTAATTACATTTATATACCGCCCCACAGCCGAAGCTCTCTGGGCGGTTTACAACATTTAAAAATAGTAAACATTAAAAGTATACAATTTAAAAACACACACACACACACACACACACACACATAAAAACAGTATAAAAACAACAGTATCCATTTAAAAACAACAATTGTGGGGTCCATTAAAAACAAACTTAACGTTGTTAAATACTGTTAAAATGCTGTTAAAAATGCCTGGGAGAAGAGAAAAGTCTTGACCTGGCGCCGAAAAGATAACATTGTTGGCGCCAGGCGAGCCTCATCGGGGAGATCATTCCACAGTTTTATATACATAAAACAACAACACCCAATGACATTAAAATATTTTTAAACAATTAAAAATAGCCACAACAATAATTTTAAATAATTTAAAAATATATTTCTTACTCTGAATAATTTTCATTAGTAAACACCTCTCTCTCTCTCTCTCTCTCTCTCTGTCTCTCTCGTGTGTGTGTGTGTGTGTGTGTGTGTGTGTGTGTGTGTGATGTCTAGTGTGTGTGTGTGTGTGTGTGTGTGTGTGTGTGATGTCTAGATCAATAGAATTTGTTCCTGAAATTGGTTGGCCTTCAGATGCCTCTACAATACAAATATTAAATAATAATAGAATTTTAACAATAAACAGTCTTCCATCTACATTAATGTTTGTTCCCAACTAGCAAATAACAGCATCCAGCTGATCAATTCTAATAAGATCTCCTTTGGCTTAGCAAGCTGAATTATACTTGGCGATCGTTTGTAGACATGGGACAAAGCATTGATTTTGTTTTGTTTTGCTTAGTTTAATTGGGTTATTTCCTTATCATTTCCTTTGGATCTTTTCCTCTGTGTAAATCTGTCTGCCGTTATTCTCTTCTGGCTTAGTTTTATTGAAATCTTTCACTTGGGCAGCACAGGACATATTTCTTCACTGTTCTCTGTCTTCTCCCTTCCCAACAGGTAGTGCTATTCAAATATTCACCACCATCTCAAAACACATCAAGAGGGAAACTCTGCTTCCTGCAAGTGTTTATCTGGCTAATCTCATCTAATTGTGGTTTTCAGGTGGACCAACATGAACAAGTGTTCCTGGAGACAGGAAACATGTGTTCAAAATTAGCTTGCATGCTTTGAACCGTGTGTTCATAATTAACACATGAGTTACAGCATCGGTAGTTTCAAGACTGTTAGAGCTAGTAAAGACAGGGAAATAGGAGCATGCTGGTGATTATTTCGATAGGATAGTAGGAATTTATTCTGTGTTGATGTGCACTTTTGATATGTGGCAATGCTTTATCAACCTTATTTGTTCTGCTAGCATCCTCATCAGGCAGGCTGTTAGAATCTTCCTTTTGCAAATGGTGCCTGCGTTGCCCAAGGTTACCTAGTGTCTCCATGGTTGAAGACATTAGTGTTTGCTACCACAAGATGTGAGGGCCACAAATTTGGATGGCTTTCAAAGGCTATTGGAGGATAAGGCGATCAATGGTTATCAATGGCTAATCGTCATGATAACTATATGCTACCTCCAGTATCAGAAGTGCTGGGGATATAGGCAAGAACGTACTCTTGCACTCATGTCCCATTTGTGGGTTTCCCACAGGCAACAGGTTAGAGCCACTGTGCGAACAGAATGCTGGACCCTATGTCTAATCCAGCATGACGCTTCTTAGGTTCTTTTATGAATTCAGACAATTTAAGATCAGATCCAGATATTTTACCCACTGAACCATAGCGTAATGACACATGGGGTGCTGCATGGTGGCATGATATGTGAGGGAAACTGGCTGTATTGTTAAAGCATATCCATTTAACTAGTGTGAATTATCTCATGTACCTCCCACAAAGCCACCAGGAGGAGATTTTCACCAGGGTGATGGGGTATGGGGGAATTCCCCTGAAATAGTGGCCCAAGGGCATTCTGGCTATCTGGCCAGAAAAACCGCAGCACCAGCAGCTATTTGGTTTGTCAAGCCTGCTCCCTGCCCTGTGTTCCTGAGCTTACCTGATCTACCCAGAGCTGTGCCCACTTACATAACCTGAACTGAGGCCACCACTGACACACGAAGAATCAATATGGTGACCTCAAAGCAAAGGGGAAAGTCACAATAAATTGACACTTTCAAAAGCGCAATTTCAACAGACCATCATGGCTGCATCATATAATCCACGCAGTGCCACTGCACAGCCCCGATGAAGTAAATAGGCGACATAGACACCCAGCAGATCACCTGTATACCAGCTCAGTCTACTGTTCAGCTGCTAAGCATTGATGGTTGGTTGTTTTATTATGGTTTTAATTTTTGTGAACCGCCCAGAGAGCTTCGGCTATTGGGAAGTATAAAAATGTAATAAATAAATAAATAAATAAATAAATAAGATGGGCAACTCCCTGCTCTCCCTTCTTATAGTTCTTCATCTTCTTTATATCTTTAGACTGGACAGCCCAAAACAGAGAATGTCGTCAAACAGAGAACAGTCCTCTGTAGAGTAGGCCACATGGTTACCCAATGAGCCAGCTCAAAATGCTTTATTATCCAGGTGAAAACACTTGGTGATGCAAACACAAGAGAATAAATCAAAGGCAGTCATGAAAGTGTTGTGCTGGATTACTTGCAGAGTCATAGATCTAGGCTCTTCACACAAAAGCAACATTCTGCTCTCCTGCTTGCATCTTCTATTCTCCTTCCACATCTACGATTTCTCTTTTACCTAGAGGGGACTGTGGTGATCTTTCACTCCTTCTCCCACAAAAGATGCCAGAAATTATCCTAGTAAGGTAATGTGTGGTTAACAAGAACTGAAGGTGAATTTGGAATGCAATTTCCTTCTAAATCTGCTGGGTGGATTAGGACATAGGTTCCAAGAGTCAGGGGGAAATCAACAAACACACATTAAAATATATATTGAGAGCACAAAAGAAAACTTTGCCGGCTGTTAACGTTTGCCTATCATCATCATCATCATCTGCTTCCCCCCCCTCCCAGATGGACATGATAAACAAGGACTGTTTCTATTTATTTATTTCATTGTGCAGCACTTACTGCCAAGATGCCCCAAAATATTCAGGTAATGACAAACCTGAGTTAACAGAAGTACTAGAGCCAAATGCAACACTCTGTCTAAAGTTCTGGTTTTTTTAAAAAAAAAGTGCAAATTGCATCAGTTAGAGGGGGTGATAATTAATGGCATCTGAATAAACATGGAGAGGTAATTTAACCCTTTCCGCCCCTGCTGCAGGTCTCAGGAAAATTGCTCCTTTGAAGCTGGTATTTACATTGGGAGGAAATCCACCACTGGTGCCATTGGAGAAATCCACCCATCCAGCAAATAACAGCATGAGTGTGTTGAGAGTGCATGCATGAGTGTGTGTGAGAGAGGGTGATATTAAATGTGATTATGTACATCCATGCATTTATTTTACTCAATGTTACTGGGGAGGCATGTGATGTGATATTCATTCCCTCTATTTTCTGGATCAGCGCTAAGGGGAGAACATTATAGTCAAATAATAAGCAGTTAGTTAATAGTAACTAGCCTGGATTTATTAGATTTAAATTGATTTTCTTCTGTTTACTTCCATGATACAAAATTAGCTTAAATGCGAATGTTCTGGACTGAGCTGCCTGAGTTTTGAATAACAAAAATTTGGATAATAGACAAAGTTATCATAATGGACACTTTCAGGATTAATGCCCTGGGGCAAATCAAACTTTGTTAATTATATTTTACCCATTTAAACATTATCCTTATTCTTTTTTTTTATAAAAAATATATATTTGCAAATATAAAACTTAAATATTAACATAATACGGAAACCATACATGCAAATTATTATTATTATTATTATTATTATTATTATTATTATTATTATTTACCCGCCTCTCCCCCTGGATCGAGGCAGGGAACAGCATAGAATACAAAATATTATAAAATACATAAAACTGATTAAAACATATAAAAACGAATACATTGTTAAAATAACAGCCAGACTTCTTAAAATTTGACTGGGTAGGCCTGCTAGAAGAGATCTTTATTGCTTTTTTATATTCAGAAAGACGATTGAGTTTTCGGATCTCTCCCGGCAGGCCATTCCACAGTCTGGAAGCGGCAGCAGAGAAGGTCCTCTGGGTAACAGTCGTTAATCTAGTTTTCACTGGCTGAAGTAAATTCTTCCCAGAGGACCTGAGTGTGTGGTGCGGATTGTATGGGAGAAGGCGATCCTGCAGGTAACCTGGACCCAAACTGTGTAGGGCTTTAAAGGTAATAATCAACACTTTATACTTTGCATGGAAACTAATTGGCAGCCAGTGTAGTGATTTTAAAGCTAGTGTAATATGGTCACCCCTAGATGTACAGGTGACCAACCTGGCTGCCATATTTTGTGCTAGCTGAAGTTTCTGGACTAGGCACAAAGGTAGCCCTATGTAGAGCGCATTGCAGAAGTCGAGCCTCAAAGTTACCAGTGCAGGCACTACCGTCTTTAGGTCTTCCAACTCTAGGAAGGGGCGCAGCTGGCGTTTCAGCAGAAGCTGATAGTAGGCATTCCTGGCCGTTGCATCTGTCTAAGCTGTCATTTGGAGTGATGGATCTAGGAGCATCCCCCAAGCTGTGAAGACAGTCTTTCAGGGGGAGTGTAACCCCATCCAGAACTGTTTGACATGCCTCCAATAGATTACATATACTTTTTTTTTAAAGAAGAAAGAAAATGCTACACAATCCAACACTATAAACACACAGTACACATTATTTAACACTGGTTATTAGGCAGTTTTAATGGATAATTAATTAATCTAACATTAGATTAATTAATTAATCTAACATTTAAGTTCACCCCTTTCCATTTTGAAATATTAGAGAATCAAAGTGCTCAAAAGGATCAAAATGTATTAAGTACAATCACTTTATACCAGGATCATTCTCATCGCAGTTCTCAAAATTAATCTACACCATCCATCCTGGTAGTGTGGCCAGTGATTTCAGACTCTGTTGCCTATTCAGCTGGAATGCAAATTAACTAAGGATAACATAGAATCCTATTGAGTTAGCAAAATTATCAGAAAAGCATATGGGTTGTGGTGGATGTTTCTCAGGAATTGAGGCTGGATCAACTCAGTCTTCCTTTGTCTCTACGATGACCAAGAAAGGAGAACAATACACAATGTATTATCTTTGTTTCAAAAGTTTGTTTATATGATCCATGGCTGTTGGCAAGAGTTTGCACATGGTACAAAGCTATTGATGAAGCTGCAGGGATTATTTTTATCTGAGTTCTTTTATTACTGCATTGCGATTTTATTCATTTATTTTTCATTATAGACAGTGAAATCCTTTCTTGCCAGTATCATGGAACAATAGAGAAATATCATGGCAGTAGCTTTCTCTACAGTCCAAAAATACATTTTGATAGCTTCATCAGAGAGAAAAGGGATCTTTGAGTTCAGAGCAGTGGATGTTCACAATCTTATTTTTATCTTGATATTTGTTTTGCTAGCAGCATGCATGCTATTACACAAAGCCTCTGCAAATGATGTTAGCTGTAGCTTTAAAAATTATTATTATATTCAAATAGGCATGAATAAAAAATAACGTAGTCATGACCTTTCTGTTATGCATCAAGTTAATGCTCCTGAGTCAGTCGACAGGTTCAGAGCTGAACTGTACATTACACGCAAACACTTTTATTTATTCGTTACATTTCTATTAGATACTTTAGATACTAACTTACCAGTTGGATTAACGAGATGCATTATAGCTCGATCTGCCTTTGCAAAAAGTTCAAGAACTTCAGTTAATACAAAGTGCTGATACTTAAGCCCTAGAGAGTTTAGGTCACAAATACCTGAAGGGGCACCTATTCCCAACTTTCCTATGGTTTAGGATCATCTGCTGACCCAACCACCCCAACTAATTGGAGGCAGATATCAAAGAGGGTGATGGCTTTTTTGTAGTAATGGCCCACCTACAGAGTGACATCCCCAATGTTGCTATCTTTCAAGCAAAAACAATTCTTTCATCCCATTTGTTGTAACCCAAGGGTGAGCAATGCACGGTCCATAGGGCACATGCAGTCTTCATCTGCTCTCTCTCCCCCCCCACACGCACACACACCATCAGTGCCAAATTTGGTGGCAAAAAAATTGTGTTACCCTTTCTGATGTGTTTTTTTCTCATGGCACCCATGGAGTGAAGCCACTGTGTAGGGAGGATCAGGGTGGAGGGCAAAATGACCCCAGGAGTCAGGACCCTCTGCACTTTTCCAACCCTGTTGTAATGTTTCAGTTGCTGTTTTTAGTTTGGTTGATTTGTTTTCCTCTATTCCTTGTCTTTATTCTCTGTGGACCACCCTGAAATCTAACATGATGAAAGATGGTATATAGTCTACATTTATATAATAGCCAGATGAACTATGTGTACAAGACAGCTCCTATTCCCACTACATTTCTAAGGACAGATAACTGCCACAACTCAAATAATTCTTTTCTGGAGTTGTCCCATTGCCTCCAATAAGATTGCTATAGAGTAAATCACACAGAGTTGGTCCGTAGGGTTACAGCTTAAAACTAACAGGTGGAATTCAGACTTACTCATGCTTAGAATAGACCTACCGAAATTAATGAGGCAGTTATGTCATGACTAAAGTCCTAGATTTCAATGCGTCTAAACATGATTAAGTTTGGATCCAACCCAATATCTTTGGTCAAATATTTATATTACAGTTAATTTTATTTTTGGGTCCTTGCTGGTGGATGGGTGCATTTGTTGGGTAGGGGGGTATAATTAAGCATGTTAACTATTCTAGTATGTCACAATTATAGGTGCATGTGAGGTATACTGTGCTGCTTAGTGGTGTGAACATTTACAATGCTTGGTAACCATCAACACAATTCATTCTTAACTGCACCAGAGTAAATAAAAGAACAGATGTGAAATAAACATGCCTTCATGACCTTTTGGGGGCTTCAGTTTTAACACTAATTTTATCTTTATTTATTTAGTTTTTGATATTCTGTAGATAGGTTTTCACCATTTCATGCTGAATCGAGAAAGAAGCACAAATATTATTAGTCTCGAGTGAGGTTTTTTTCTTCTTGGCTTTTGTAGATGTTTGGATTCAAATTTTGGTTAAATGGCTTGCTTTTATTTTGCCAGGGTCTGGTGATATGTAATAACTCTGTGGTGACGTGAAAAACACCTGAGGCACCAGCAATGTGTACATCCAAAATGTGTTCCATATGTGAGGCTAATAGAATGTAAGATTTTTAAAAACTTGAACATGGGAGACATGAGAATTGAGAGAACAGTTCATCCAGTCTGGGTTTGAATCCCTGTGCATTCACATGTTAATGCTGAATTTGGGTTGCCACCTCTCTTTTTTTCTGACAGGCTCCTCATCTTGAACAGTTTTATGAGAGAGGTGAATCATGGTCCTGACCATGTTGGGAATAGCTGTCTCTACTGAATTTGTGTGGTTCAGAGGTGAGAATTTCACTTTGGTTCATTTTTCATAACAATTTACCAAACTTTGCCCAGTTTTCAAGCCCTTATGTCATGAAGACATCCCACAAATCTAATGAATTCTGAAATTAGAGTTTTAGCCAAACAGGTCTTTCAAGGGCTGGCAAGGAGGATTAGGGCAGGTATTTAGTTCTTCTCAATATTTTCTTGTTTGTACACACTACCTGCCCTTCTCTTCACCTAGTCTTCAAAAAATGTTATTGAAATGTTTTTTGTCATCTGAACTAATTATGTAAAACATAAACCTGATGTAAAATTGCACATTTTGCTCTGAGACTGAAGGTGTGCTGTTTCTTCTCAGAGGACTCAATGTGTTTTTATTTTATTTTTCTGGTGCAGAATTCGTTTTACTTTGGCACAGGTACATGCAGCCCTTTATATGATGAGTCTCAGCATTACTGTTGCCATTTTATTGCCCAGTTGCCCTTTCAGGTTATGAACTAAAGAACACAGAGACAACTAATTAAACCCATTATAGTTTGCATTGTCCTCCCAATAGGGGAACAAAAAAAGTCTGTTCAAAAAGCCATTTAAGGTTATTCAAGTGCATCAGCCCTCATCAAAACAATTAAGAGACAGGAAATCAATAGTTAAGTCCTAAGCCTGCTTGCCTCCATGATAATGTCTTTACTATATTACCTCAGCCACATTCATTACAACATCCAGCAAATGTGTCCCATTTTCTCTGTGGTCCATAGGAGCAAGGTTAGGTTTTGCCATTGTTTTTGTCTGTCCTTGGGCCATCGCAATAATATTGGGCATTTGAGGGCTGAGTCAAAACACTTTTAAAATCTGTAGGAGTCTTCCCATTAACTTTGATAGTTTTACAGCCCCTTCCTGGACATATGAACTGAAATGCCAAGAAAGGTGATTGCAAAGAATATTTTCACCCAACCTAAAATTAAGTCAACATGAAGTCATATTTTATCCCCTATGTTTTTGCTATTCCATGGCAAATACAAGGTAGCAATCAGACAGAAGATGGATGTTGTCACATATTTTTAGGGGCTGTCAGCAATATTCAAACATTGGGTAACAGGTTTCAGACAAACAAGAGGAAGAACTCCGTTAAATAGTGGACTGGTTCACGCTGCCACACAATTCTTTTGCATGATCATACACAGACACATCAAGCTGAGCTGCTTTCACAGGTTAAAAGAGAACACTCTACACATTATTATTATTATTATTATTATTATTATTATTATTATTATTATTATTATTATCCTTCCCTATATCACTGGGATCTCAGGGCAGCGTACAGATAAAATCAGAACAATGTAAACATAAATATACACAGCTTAAAAAGTATTAAATTGTTAACAAATTAAAACCAGTAGAATTTTTTAAAAAGCAATAGAAAAAATTAACAATTAAAAACAATTAAACTATGTGTGACCATGGAGAATTTAGCCCTCAAAGACTTTGATAAATAGCCATGTTTTAACTTGGAGCTGAAATGAAGCCAGTGTCGGCACCAGTTGGGCCTCCAAGGGAAGGGCATTCCACAACCGGGGTGCCACAACAGAGAAAACTCTCTCCCATGTCCCACCAATAATGTATGTCTCATGTTGGTGGGACGCAGAAGACGGCTCCTCCAACAGAACTCAAATCTCAGGCAGGCATGTATAGGGAGAGGCGTTCCTTCAAGTACTGAGGTCCCAAGCCGTTTAGGTCTTTAAAAATCATTGCCAACACCTCAAATTCCTGCCAAAGCGTATAGACAGCCAATGCAGCTCTTTTAAGACCGGTGTTATATGGTCTTTATGGCATGTTCCATTGAGCAGTCTAGCTGCTGCATTTTGCCCTAGCTGCAACTTCCGCGTCGTCTTCAAGGGCAGCCCCACGTAGAGTGCATTGCAGTAGTCTAATCGGGAAGTTACCAGAGCATGGACTACTGTGGCTAGGTTGTCCCTGTCCAGGAAAGGCCATAGCTGAAGCTGACCCCAAGTACTCAGGGCCACCGAGTCCACCTGGGCCTCCAGTGACAAGGATGGATCTAGGAGTACTCCCAAGCTACGCATCTGCTCCTTCGCATGGAATGCAACCCCATCCAGAACAGGTCACTTACCCAATTCCCAGACTCAGGAGCCACCAATCCACAGAGCTTCCATCTTAGAGAAATTTAGCAGTGTAAGCTGGGTCAATGTACATAGAATCCATTGTCATAGAATATTGGGGAAATAATTATGACGAGGGTATGTAACTCCTGTGATAATAATCAAAATCAACTAGAATTATAACCCTCAATCAAGGTGGCTTTTATCATATGCTGTGGACTTACCCACTTTCAATTATGGGTGGTGGTGGGAGATAAAAATTGTAATTGAAAAAATGCTAGGCCTTAGTACAAGATTGTATCCTCTACTTTTTCATGTGGTTTATATAAAAGATTATAAAGATAAAGAGCATTGTGAACCGACGGTTGTAAGATAATAGCTGCTAGGTTAGTGTATGTAAAATATTGGAAGGTGTCTAAAATTCCAGATTTAAAAGAATGCATTGCAAAGCTGTGACTTACTTCATATATAAGGGTGAAAGAAAATAGATTAAGGGCACAATCTTATTACTGCTGCCTTTGATGATCATAAGCCTCCCAACTCAGACTCTTATGATCACCTAGTGCAGGGTGGGAGGAACAGCTGAGGTGATCTTCACCTCCCTGTCCTACCATTCTGCATTTTTGTTAGATGGGTTATTTGTTTGTTTGTCTAACTGGGGCATTTTGAAAGGGAAGGGAAGGGAAGGAGGCAGGAGAGGCCTTGGGATAACTAATTAGAATGTAAGCCTATGCGGCAGGGTCTTGCTATTTACTGTTTTACTCTGTACAGCACCATATACATTGATGGTGCTATATTAATAATAACAACAACAACAACAACAACAACAACAACAACAACAACAACTCATATCCTAGCCTCTCCTATCTCCTCCCCATCACTACAAACTGAAGCACTCCTTTACTCCCTTTCCAAGGTCACTTTTCTTTCAGCACCAGCTTTGACGGGGAGAGAGATTGGTGCACAGATTCCCCCTTCATCTCCAACCTTGGATCCAGGAATCAGAAATATCCTATGCTCCCCTGATACTGTCTAGGGGCCATAGGATTGCCCTCCCCCAGATGTGCTAATTTTGTGCTGGAGTCTCCTCAGGTTGTTGTACTGGGGGATGGCACCATCCATGGTGAGGCTGCCTTGTTGGGAGTGGCACAGGATTTTATGGCAATTGTAGGTCCGGTCCAATGGTATCTGGCCCCACTAATTTGGCAGGGCACATTTTAGATCTGGTTTTCTGCATTGGGTAGGATGATGGTGATCTGAGGATGGAGGAATTTTCTATAGTTCCATTGTCATGGACAGATCACTACATGGTGGGGTTTGGACTTCCTGGCACTCCGAGCCTCTTCAGCAAGGTGTTCTGATGCTCTTGGGGATTTTCCTGTAATCTTGGTAAGCATTATAATAATAGTACAGAGGAATACAAGGAGCAATGAGTTGAAGCAGCATGGTTAATTGCAATCAATTACAAGCCAGGGAATGCCTGGGTGAACAAGTGCATTTTCAGGAGGTGTTTGAAACATGCCACATTTCCTGCCTCCTGAATGGAGAGGGTTTTCCAGAGGATGGACGCTGCTACCGAGATATTATGTGGCGACATTCTGTAGGTTTTGGCGTGACCAGCAAAGCCTCCTCTATAGCTCATAAAGGTCTGTTGGGTATATATACAGGAAGGTGGTCTGCTAGGTATCCTGGTTTTAAGTTGTTTAGGGCTTTTTATGACAATAACATAACCCTGAACAAGGCTCAGTAGCTAATAGGCAGCCAGTGTTCCTTTAACTTAGCTGTTACCTGAGCACAGTTGGGTGTCCCAGTGAACACCCTAGCTGCTGCATTCTGCACTAGCTGCAGCTTCTGAACCAGGCACAAGGGCAGCCCCACATAGAGTGTATTACAGTAGTCTATGACTGGGACAGTGACTTTCATGTCATTGGTAGAAAACTTGGAATGAGTCCGACCAGTCACAGGATAAAACTCATTTGAGGTCTACTCCATGGTAATAAGGATAGTGAAGAAGATATCATACTTCACCACCCCATTGCATCTGCACAGAGTCGCCCAATGAAGCTGTCTCGTGTTGTCAAAGACCTCTTATACTCTGACCCATGAAAAAAATGGACCAGTCCGGTGGGCAAAAGGTAGATCAGGATCTACTGATGGATTGCTGGGTGATGAAAAGTAGTTGGGCAAAGATTTCTGATTTCCAATTTTTAAAAAACTGGCAAAGACAAAAGGACTCTCCCCCCCTTTCTAAATTATATTGCTGAAATGAAGAAAGCTAAGACGGAAGGTCAACCAGAAGTGGAATTTTGTGGGGAGGAACTGTGAGCTTTTTATGACAATAACATAACCCTGAACAAGGCTCAGTAGCTAATAGGCAGCCAGTGTTCCTTTAACTTAGCTGTTACCTGAGCACAGTTGGGTGTCCCAGTGAACACCCTAGCTGCTGCATTCTGCACTAGCTGCAGCTTCTGAACCAGGCACAAGGGCAGCCCCACATAGAGTGTATTACAGTAGTCTATGACTGGGACAGTGACTTTCATGTCATTGGTAGAAAACTTGGAATGAGTCCGACCAGTCACAGGATAAAACTCATTTGAGGTCTACTCCATGGTAATAAGGATAGTGAAGAAGATATCATACTTCACCACCCCATTGCATCTGCACAGAGTCGCCCAATGAAGCTGTCTCGTGTTGTCAAAGACCTCTTATACTCTGACCCATGAAAAAAATGGACCAGTCCGGTGGGCAAAAGGTAGATCAGGATCTACTGATGGATTGCTGGGTGATGAAAAGTAGTTGGGCAAAGATTTCTGATTTCCAATTTTTAAAAAACTGGCAAAGACAAAAGGACTCTCCCCCCCTTTCTAAATTATATTGCTGAAATGAAGAAAGCTAAGACGGAAGGTCAACCAGAAGTGGAATTTTGTGGGGAGGAACTGTGAGCTGCATTCAGTTCTGACCCTGAAAACAAATTCTTGGGCTCAGAAGTCTTTAATTTTAAGTCCACAATCCTATGCACACTTACATCAGAGTAAGTCCCATTGAACTCAATGGGGCTTACTTCTGAGTAGACATATATAGAAGAATCCTACACATCTCTATTCAGAAGTAAAGCTATAAGGATTACACTGTAAAGTATGTGCTTTACACCTGGCTCCGATTGATGGATCTGTTTCCCCTGTTCCTGTGTTGATAACCCAAAATACTTTTACCAACTAGCTGATGTTTATTCCCTTTTCAGCGGTTCCTGGAACACCATTTAACCCTCAGAGCCAAATCCTATCCATTTTTACCATCTGTTCACTTCTGGGAGGCATCTGATCTCTCCTGGATCTTTTCCTTCTACATGGGGTTGGAATGACAAGCACACCACCTGGAGCCCTTTAAATCCTTCTGCATGGTGGCTAAATCTTAATAATCAACTTATGTCTAAAAATCAACAATAACGGTCTTAAAAACTAAAAGCCAATTACAATGATGCTCTGGAAAATGATTTTTGACACTTATTTTATATTTGCAAAGGCAAATTCCATTGAAAATGTAATAAAACACATCTGATTTTGTTGTTGTTATATTTGTAAATCTCTCTGTGAACAGTTAACTGAGAAACATTTCTCTACCCCTGATGTTTCCTAAGTGAAACCTGGGGCATACTGTCTGAAGTTGAAGTTATTTCTGTAATGTTATAATCACTTTATAGGGTAAAGTACAAGAAGCCCTGAAAAACGAACTGTCGGCATCTGGAAGATGTGTTTGCATACCATAATGTGCCTGTTGGAACACCTACCTGTGCATAAAATTTTAATGAGACTTGTTTTCCAAACTGCCAGATGCTGATGACCACAAATGGGGATTGTCTGTCTGACACTAAAATGGATGTACCACATAACAGTCTGTTTTCCCTCATGGTAATGCAGAGAATCTGAAATTACAATTTTTAACCTTATCCCCTGTAGGAAAGTCTTGGAATGCATAGGGTGACCATATGAAAAGGAGGACAGGGCTCCTGTATCTTTAACGGTTGAATTGAAAAGGGAATTTCTGCAGGTGTCATTTGTATATATGGAGAACCTGGTGAAATTCCCTCTTCATCACAACAGTTAAAGCTGCAGGTGCCCTGCCCTCTTTTAAATCCGGTCACTCTAGTATAGCTCCTGCAGCTTTAACTGTTGTGATGTTTGACTGTTTAACTGTGGTATGCAACATGCATACAAGTGACACCTGCTGAAATTCCCTTTTCTATGCAACTGTTAAAGATACAGGAGCCCTGTCCTCCTTTTCCTATGGTCACCCTAGGAATGCAGACACTGAAGCCCTCCATATTAAAGGGAAATAGTGTTTGTTTACTGTTGCTCTGCTTCCAGCTTCTCTTCTGCATTTGGAATGACAATTATCTTGATAGAGAGAATTCTGCAGTCATCTTCCAACAACCCCCTGAAAAAGGCCTTTGAGATAACACAGGCCAAAATGCGTTGGACTTTGTAATAAAAACGTTTGCATCCTGAGAAATTGTTTCTCCTTTTTTTCTGACCTGACTTGGATGCTCTCCTCCTTTTGGTCTTGGTTTCTGTAATTTAAAACCTCACAGCTCATATAGTTCAATGGGGCAACACTCTCTATTGCACTTTTTGTTGCGCAACTTCAACTGCACACAGAAGGAAATCCTGGCATATTTCAGAAGAATCGGGTTTTCTACGGTTTATTTTTAAATGGAATAAACATGGGAAGGAGTGGGAGACATGCAGGAGGCTCATGTCGTCGTCAAAATGACCTACTAATGTCCGTGAGTGGCCAGTCATGGGCATGCTATAAATCACTTACGTAAAGTATCCCACTGAGATGATTATATTTTCTGATAAAGGCAAACTTAGAAATTTAGAGTTTTATGAGAAATGCTATCATTAAAAAAAAAAAAAAACACCACCTTCCTTGCTTTAAAATACTGGCAATCTAATATTTTAGCCTGCTCAGAGATGAGTTCAATGCGTTCTTCTCTAGATCTTTAAAATTACTGTTCAAATTTGTGTGCCTATATCAGATCTTGTTGTGAAATTATTAATGATCTCTTAATCTTAAATATTTGTGATCCCCAAGGACTACTAAGGCAATTAGGTCTAAAACTGTTGGGAGATACCGTCTAATTGCAAACTCAGGTGGCTGAGTGCCTCTCAATTCGGAAACCAAACTGGGCCACCCAAAATGAGAGAGTAGCTTCTACATACTTGGAGAATCCCCAAGATATGCCAAAGTATAAAAGTTTGTAAAGCAAAGGAATGAATAAATTTATTTTAAAAATCCAATAAGCAGCTTGACATAGGCCTGTAAAATTAGAGACCATCTGGAAAGTTGAGATGTCAGATAAAAGGGGAGGGAAGAATGTGTTGTGAGACTCAATACTCCTTTTCCTGTGCTCTGAGATATTTAAGGAGAAAGGAAAAGCAAAGTGACAACTTTTCCATTTCCCTCTCTTTCAAGAACCTCCCAGTACTGACTCTACACAATACTGAGAACCAGTACTGGGAATCAGCCACAAAACTGAGCTTGCTAGTTCTACATAGTACAGCAGGTGAGACATCAGCAGGGTGGGGAAGGAAGGAAGGAAGGAAGGAAGGAAGGAAGGAAGGAAGGAAGGAAGGAAGGAAGATCTCTTCCCTTTCTCTCCTCCTGAAACTTAACTCCAAAGACGCCTGAAAATTATTGGCACTGTGTATTAATAACCTCTCAAAACTCTCTACCATCTTTGTGGGCAGAGAAATTGGATGACAAATTTATCGAATTTTTCCAGGAGGAGGAGAAATTCTCAACTGTTTCTCACAAATAGGGCTCACTATTGTCAGGGGTTGTGGCACAGCGTCTTTCTTTTTTCATAAGGACTTTTGGAGTGTTTTTGTGCTGCCACTTTTGAAAGGCTGGCCCCCATTTTGCATCCACCACAATGTAGATGGGGGGGCAGTGTTGTGTCCAACTGCAGGGAAGAGATGAAGCTAGCGCTGTGTCAAAATCTGACCTCTGGTGTCCTGAAAGTTTTCTTGCCCCATGAAAGAAGCTTCCATTGTCCTGCCTCATTTTCAAGGTGTCTTAAAATTTGTTTTTGTGATGTTTATGTGCTTACTTAAATGCTGCTGGCAACCGATGCTGCTGTGTGTGTGTTTTCTTTCTGTTAAAAACAAACAAAGGAGAGCATCCAAGCCAGGTCAGAAAAACGGAGAAAATGGGTTCTCAGGCTGCAAATAATTAATTTTCACAAAGCACCTCTTGATTTGAGAAATTCCTTTGGGAGGAATTTCCTCATGGTGTCTTCCTCTGTGCTTTATTTGGAGTGTGGGAAGCTGAAGAGGCTACAGGCTGGCAGAGAGATAATTGAGCAATAAAAAACAGGCCACTTGTGCACACACACTCCTCAGCCACCTCCTAAGGAAGTTAAGCACCAGCTGCTTGAACTGAACCCATGAAAATTTCTCTAAAATTGTCTTTATAATTGAATTTCTTTTTGAAAGCAGTCTATTTTCTATTGAACATGCCCAGACCCTAAAATCATCTTCAGCAATCCTTCTCTGGGAGCTCCTGCCAAAGGAAGTGAGGCAGATGTCTACCAGGAAGAGGGCCTTTTCTGCTGTGGCACCCTAGTTGTGGAATGAGCTTGTTAGATAGGCTTGCCTGGCATCTATGTTGTATACTTTCTGGTGCCAGGTGGAGAACTTCCATTTTCCCAGGCATTTTAGCATCCTAGTGATATACTGATATACAAATGTTTTAAATAAATAAATAAATAAATAAATTTCAGTCTTTTAGCTCTATTGTTTTAAATCTGCTACTGTATTTTAAATCTCTGCATTGCTGCAAGGTTTTATTCTGGTTGTACTTTTATGTTGTAGTTTTAAGCTTGCATATTTTATATTGTATTTCATGCTGTATTTTGTGGTTTTAATTTTTGTGAAACACTCAGAAAGCTTTGGTTATTGAGCAGAATAGAAATAAATAAATAAATAAATGATAATACATATTTGGTTCAAGCTGTTTCTGAACATTACCACAAGGCAAAACTGTGATATCCTGTATAGCAAAAGGAGCAAGTTCATCATGCAATTCTGTGTCATGATAACCCTAAAATAGATAATTATTTAACCCTCACAGCCAGATTTGTATCCCATGACAAACCCCAAGCAGGGGTTGCATATTCAAAATGGCAGCTGCATGTGACCCGCCCATACCACAGCCTTGCCATGGGTTAAATAACCCATGGTAGGCTGTTGTGTCATGAGAACCACCCAAGTATGAATGAATAAATATTGTGTTATGGTCATAGACCAACAGAAGTTAATACAACAAAATCAATAAAAGTAGATATAAGAAATCGATACATAAAAAGAATACAAATTAAATGACTGAGGAACCAAATCTTCCTAATTTGTATTGAAAAAAATAAAAATTTAGCTACCCTCTCAGTAATATTAATTACTCAGAAAGATAGCAGAGTTTCAATGAGTCTTCCATATAGGTTTCTAAGTAAAAGGAGAATCCCTAAACAAATTGAAGTGTAAGAGAACATGGCCAATAGACTCTATTTCTCTGATTCCACAAGGGCAAAGCCATTCATTGAGTAGAATCTTGAATTTGCCAGTTAGCAAAGCAAAGGGCAGAACATTAAAGCAAGCGAAAATAAATGGTGTCCTGTATTTGAAAATAGTTAATGTGTGGAAATATGGGACTATAGCAATTCCATAATTTGAAAGGTTACTCAAGGGCAGTGGAGTATAAGATGTATTAGCTGCAGTGTTCAAATGCTGTAGGTCTATTAACCTCTGCATAACAGAGAGCTGAGCCTTCTTTAGGCGATTCTTTCCCCAAAACTTCAGGGAAGAAGCCCAGCCTAAGAATCTTCTTTTTCATAACCCACATAGGGAACCCTGACAAACGAAGCTGAAAGCAATGTAACTAGAGGGAGCAGCAGAAGTGAATGTAACTGTGAATGTAACTAGAGAGACGTGAATATAACTAGAGGCAGCAAGAGAAAAAGACAAATGTAACCATGTTGGGACATTTACCAAGCTTTATATTTAACAGATCATATACCCCCTTCCAAATATATAGCTGAGTTCCCTACAGAGGAGAGTAAACCCAAAATCTTTCTAAGGAATATAGATCAAACTCTTTCCATTTGAGAGTTAAACCTAGAAATCCAAATGCAAATGGCAAAGGTAAGATGAGACAAAAGTTTTATAAGCATGAATAGCTAAACAACGTATAAAATAGCCACGGTGTGTAAAAACAAAACAAAACAGAAAACCTTGAAATAACTGCAATTAGCAGAACCAATGTCTGCTTTTGTTTTTCAGTCCAGGGATTTGTATTTTGTATTTGAATATTTAAGCATTTCATATGAGGAGTTTTAGTTCATTAGCATTAAGAACCCTTTGAAGCTTTTGTAGTCCCAGAAAACACTAGGATCTTGGACTTATTGTAATTTATAATCCAGCAGTTCTTAGTGCAACGGGCCTCCATAACAGAAAATATCTGATTTAGGTCTTATTCTGGAGAATGAATGCGGAATGGCATCATCAAGATACAGCACTAGGGGATTCTTGTCGAGAAGAGTTGAGGGGAGTGAGACTTAATGATACTGAGGTCAGGAGCCAGTTCATTAAGATTTTTTTTAAAAAAATATGGGTGAAAATACAGCCCTGCTTGAACCCTTGTTAGCAAAAAAATTGCTTTGAGACTTGCCCCTGGAGCCCACGGCTAGAAGTATGGTTGTACAAGGATCTAATAAGAAATAATAGACTATAGCCATTGATTTAATTTGGACCATAGTCATTCCCTTGGGATAAGTTGAAAGCAGGCTTAAGATCACAGAAGGCAGAAAAGAGATTGCCACCATGAACAGGGTCCAATTTTTCCGCCAGATGAAATAATATGCAGCAATGGTTAAGAGCAGAGTGACTTGCTCAGTAGTACCACCATACATACTGTTGTATTGATGCAACAAACCCAGTTAAATACTTGTAACATTGGCATACAGTCCAATGCAACAGATAATTGGATAGGTCCAATAAATAATTTATTCATTTAGGGAACCATCCTGATGTTTGTGCCCTTGTTGGTTGGAAGCCTCTGAACTCAGAGGCTTCTGAGATGCCTATGCCTTGCCAGGCTAAAGCTGGCATGGTGGGACGAGCAGCAGAAGTGATCTTTGCCTCCCCATACTCTGATCTTTGTGTCCCCCACACTAGATGGGCTTTTCAGTGCTTTTGAGGGGGAGGGAAGGAAGGAGGCTGCAGGAGGCCCAGTATAAATTATATCCTGGCCTCTTTGGTCTCCTCCTTCCCCCACCCCCGCAAACACTCTCCCCCCGCTTTCTGACCTTGGAGAGGCAACCGGTGCAGTTCTCTCCCCACCTGGTGTGAGGGGGCTGGATCAGAGATCTGATCTCCAACTCTCCCCTTCCAAGGTCAGAGCTCTGTCTTCGACCTCGGAGGGGGGAATCCAAGCTATCCTATGATCCCTGGGATGCTGGCCCATGGGGCTGCTCTCTTAGCTGTTGAGACATACTTTTAATCTGGGGCTTAATATTATCTGACCCCTGATTAAAGATGGGAGAACCAGGGATGCTCGAGCTCACTGAAATTTTCTATACTTCACTTTAGAGCTCGGTTCAGCTCGCCCCCATTTTCATTTGTGAGCTGTTTTTTGGTTCGTTTGAAAAGAGAAAAGTGTGCATATCAAATGGGAAAGATGTGTGTTTTTCAGAAGTGTACACTTTCCTCTCATTAAGGCATGAATATATATTTAAAGAAAAGTACATTCGCAAATTCAGGAATGTGTGAACATTTTTTTCGGAAAAAAATGAATTCCCAGTTGGATAATTTGCAAACTGAACAGGAATTCTAATTAGGGACATGTATTTCTGAGGCCATGGTAGCCTGCTGGTCCACAAATACTTTTCCCCTAAGGTGTGTAAAGTGATAGTCCTGTATAAACATCTCCACTTCCTCATTGCAAATGTGATTGCCAAAACTTCAGTATAAACCTGTTGCATGAAACCTACTCTTTAGCAGTATACTAAAAATAAGTGGTGGCCCCATGTGGTATATGTTGTTCCATCCACTTAAAAACCTTGTTCCCAAGCTCCATCACACACGACCCTCCTAATTTCTCTTGTTTAAAAATAGCTAAACAATTTCAGCCAAAAAAAAAAAGCATAGGTTGAAGGAGTTGGTGGAGATTCTAACCTTTATTTCTGTGAGTTTCAGACATTCTGGAGACGATCCCTGGGTAAATGCCATTCTGATTCTATTAAGGTTAAATTTCAAACAGACAGCAAAGGGCATGACGAGAGCTGAAAGTAATTACAGAGAACAGTGCACATCTGCTTCCCAATGCCTGTTCAAAGTCACCAGCACCAGCATCAAAATGGGTGGATTCTTTGCTCAAGTCCAGTGAGCTGAGGATGGATTGGATGCTGTTAGACAGCAGGATAGGGCAGCTTTGAAATTGAAGAGCTGAGAGTAAGGGGAAATTAGAACTCAAATTGAACAGAATTTCTCACAGCGAATATTTTTCTGTTCTTTGAAATTTAGGTGTTTTAAATTAATGCCACGAATGTCTAATCCTTCCTATTTACAGAATCCAGGGCATCCAAAGTGTGTACATGTACTGTATAGTTCAGAATGTTTAAAAAGAAGGACATGTCATGTGCTACTTTGACTCTTTTGTGTATTTTAAGTGCTATATATTTTATATATAGATATGCTTTATATATTGGGCCTGGATCAACTCTAGTTACCCTTTCTTTGAATGTGCATCTATTGAGTTCCATGGGACCAGATGCACATTGGCTAAATGGAACCAAAACAAATATTATCCTATGGGGGAAATGGCAAGACGACATAGTTGAGGTTTAATACCTGATGCACTTCCCCATTTCCCCATGCCAACACTGCCAAATTTCAGTCCAACTCACAATTAACCTCATCTTGAGTTCTTGAGATGCTCCCACATCCATGTGTTGTTAGGGATAGCTCAACTAAACACAGGGATACATGTGATGAGCTTTTCCTAACACTGTGCTAAAGAGGAAGTTCTATGTTTTCTATTACATGGAAATGGGTTCCACTGAAATAAATGGAGCCCAGATAAAAGTGATTAATTTAGGATCTGGATGCTCTGGATATGACTCTATTTAGGTCTCAGTTACACAATACAACTTCCCCCAATGATGCAAGATAAAGAATGTTCACTGTCACTTGGGGGATCCAGCATCTCACTGCTATATAATGGTAGCACCCTCAGTGTTCATTGGAAATAATTAGTACTGTGCGGTTTTCCATAAAATGAGGCTGCACAGGGCAAGCATTTAAAATATTAACATTACCTCTTTTCTATGAAACCATTTTGTTGAAAAAAGCTATTTCAAAGTTCCTAGCTATTTTTGTTTTCATCTTTACTGAAGAGACTTGATATTAGAAAATGTTAAAAACAGGCTAAAAGTGCATGCTTACACTGAAAAGGGACAATTGCCAGCATGACCCAGCCATGCTGACTATTGCATGCTGGGAGATGTATGACTCTCTCTTTTTTTGTCTGAATGTGCATAGGCTTGTGCCCTAAGGCAATTAGCCTTGATAAAACCACTTTCTAAATCAGTGGTGCACAGCCTGCCACCTTAGAGAGGCACAGTTACCTACAAGGCCTTAACTGTGCCTCTTGGATGCTCTGCCCCTGCCATTGTGGAATCCCACCCCCCCACCTGCCATTTTCTCACAAACATTACTGTTGCTACCAGTGATACAAATCCCTGTTTCCAGTGAGAAAAGAGTGACCTGTATGTAGATCTCTGAGGGAGTGGAGAGCCTTCAGTATCAGGATTGGTGAGTAGGGGGAAGTAGAGAGAAATGTGTGTGTATCCCTGAGCACCAGTGGTCCGAAAAGGTTGTGCACTCCTGTTCTAAATCTATCTATCTATCTATCTATCTATCTATCTATCTATCTATCTATCTATCTATCTATAAACGAAGTTGTTTGCATGTCCTTGAGGGAATAAAAAACTGTACATCCAATTATTATGAAACTTTCAAGAGTTGTTGTAGTTCTCTCTGGGATGGTTTTAAGCATAGTAAACGTATCAACTGCCATCTTGAAACAAAATGGCAGCCCATTGAAACATTTGGACACTCACTACCTCTATGTCATGTGATAAATAGCTATGAAACTTTGGTTCTACCTCTATCTGGGATGGTTTTAGGCATAGTGATCATTTCAATAGCCACCTTGAAACAAAATGGTGGCCAATTAAAATTTTCAAACAGTCATTCACGCAAAATGGTGGGAAGATGGTGGTTTCTCACCACTTCTGAGAGGATTCAAAGAATGAAATTCCTGAATAAAGAATTTCAAATATCCAGTGGTGACCTCTTATCTCTGTACCATTTGATCAAGTGTTATGAAACTTTTAGGATTTGTTGTACCTCTGTCTGAGATAGATTCAGGCATAGTGAAAATTTCATCTGTAATCTTGAAATAAAATGGTGGCTAATCCATTTTTTTACAGATTTACTTCTTACCAGGTGACAGATTCCAACCAAACTTTGCGTCATGATTCAGCACTGCAGCAAGCAGATTTTAACCATACAAAATTGTGTCCATCATCTTGAAACAATATAACATCCAATTGAAATTGTTGAATATTTATACTTTCAATACCATTTCATCAATCAAATTTGGCATAACCTGACTGTCCTCCTTATGCCATGTTAATTGGGTTAGCTAAGAATACCTGAATAGGGCCCTAAGGCTATCAGATCAGGGGTCATGTTTAGAGTAGACCCATTGAAACTAATATGACTTTATGACTAAAATGTCCCATTGATTTCAATGGGTTTATTTGAGACTTGACTAAGTCTAGCTCCTACCCCAGATCTAGATATTTGGGGATCTTCACAACCACTCATTTCATCACCAATGGTGAAGATGACTGTGACTAGATTAGGAAACATAAAGGGAGTTGGTAGCTTGAAAATAGCTAAGAGTATTCTGCAGTAAGAAAGAGGCAAGTAGTTTCTTAGATATTGCCTCATTCAGATTTCATCTAGCCTGTTTTCGCAAGAATAGTGCCAACACTGATACCAATATCAAGCAGAGCATTCTTGCATTCAGCTCATGGAGTTTCAAAAGAAGAACAGTTGTGTCAGTTAGCAAGTTCTTACTTGGTCACTGGCCATCTGATTAAAAACACTGAGTGACCCACACATTTTGACTGGCTGTGCTAGCTAACCATTATTTGTGGTTGTCTTCCACCCTTTTCCTCTTCTGGCACTCTTCAAAATTTCAGAGAATGGGAGAGATCAGCCTCTCATTTGAAGACCTTCAGAAGGGGTGGGAAGGTGATGGTTTCACACCACTTCTGAGTGCATCTAAAGTATGAGGTGACTGAATGAAAGACACCCCAAATCTCCAAACCTCATACCTACATCTGCAGAACCATGGAAATACTATAGAAAAATTTGAAGGAAAGACTGACCATTTGCTTCTGAAAAAAGTTAAGCATCCAACATTTCTATTCTTTTTCTTCAACTGCACTATTTTTCTTTACCAAACAGCCTTTGGCAGGCTCCAAACATCTTACTTTTCTTACTGGCCCTGTTCAGAAGCCACCTTAAACCATGTTAGCCACTCTGGCTTAAGGTGGGGTTTTTTAACAGGGCCACTGAGTTGCTCACATTTTCTTTTGGTGAGTCTATTGAGCCTTTGCCAGTTACTTCATTGACTGGAAGTAAGTGCAACCACAGCATTGCATCTCTATGCTAGAAGAAGTTCTACCTTTTCAATTACCCGAGGATACACAACTGTTTTTCCAGATGGGGGAAATACATTCAACCTTGTTGCTTTTCCATTGAACCTTTTGCTGTCTTTCACAAGAGTCCACGTGAATTTCTATCTAACTCTTCCCTCCATTCTTTCTTTCTCCTTTTCTCCCTATTTTCTCCCTATCCCTTAACTTCCAGCTATATTGGATCCCAAGCTGGCTCACAATTATATACCTAGCAGTTTTATACTTCCATTTTATTGCTTGGACTGAACAGGTGTCTGACTATTACTGTCGTGTGTGTGTGTGTGTGTGTGTGTGTGTGTGTGTGTGTGTGTGTGTGAGAGAGAGAGAGAGAGAGAGAGAGAGAGAGAGAGAGAGAGAGAGAGAGAGAGAGAGCGCTCCTGTTTAACCAGCAGGGGAGACAGAAAAGAGGCCTACTCCACAAAAACAACAAAGAACCTAATGGAGGGAAAGAGGCCCATTTGAAAATACCTCATTAGCATAGAGGCACAGTAAGGATGAATCCTGGCAATAAAATGCAGGGGAAATGCTTTCCAATAAATCTTAATGAGAGAGTTCCCAGGTGTTTTACAGTCAGATTGCTGATTGTTACTTAATTAGTACAGGTGCTGTCTGTGTAGGGAGGCTGTAGAGGACAAACCGCTGCCAACGAACATGGAAGCAGGCAGTTCTAAATTGGAAACTAAATATGTTTGGCTGTGGTGGTCTATTTGGAAGAACTTAGCTCCTTATGAAAACAAACACTTTTTCTCCCATAAGCATTTTCATAGTTTAAGCACAGTTGATCAGTCGGTATAGGCACTTAATTTACCTCCCACGTGCAACACCACGACATCACTGGGTTGTCTAACTCTCCCCAGTCTTGCTCAAATTTGGTGGGGAAAGTGGTGCTGGTAGTACTGGTGAGGTCAATGAACTGCACAAACCATGACTTCTGACAACCTTCAAGTTTAACTCAATTATGATCCCTCTCCCCACCGGTAGCATTCTAAAAACAGTAGCTTAGGGAGCAGGTGTGTGTGTGTTTAGATGGTGCTATATTATTATTATTATTATTATTATTATTATTATTATTATTATTATTATTATTTCTGACTAAACACATATACGACTGCTCCCTAAGGCAGCCATCACAAAAGGTAAGGGAACTCCCTGAAATTTGAATACCACATAGGCCCTCATGAAGCTTGGGTCACTGTGCTCTTTGAGGAGAATGCAGTTTCCTTGCTTACCAGATCTGCTGCTGCCAGCTATCAAGACAGTGACCTTTTTGTTCAGTGGCCATGTTTGTAAATATATACATCACTCTCCTTTTTAACATTTAGAAAATTGAAGAGTAAGCCTGCAATCCAAACACATGGATCTGGGAGGAAGTCCCATTGAATTCACTGACTTTTCAGTAGACATTTAGAGGTAGGGTTGCTTTGTGAGCTTCCTTATGTTCTGTTGTGTTGAAAGCACTGTAGCAATCCAAGCCCAATGCTGTGTGTTGTGTTACAGCAGGGTGAGATGGCTGTTGTTGGGCTATGCAGTGGGCCAGCAGCCAGAAAAGATTTGGATCAATGTGATCACACGTTGCACCCAAATCACATCCAAAGAGTGCTACTTGGTCAGGCTAGCAGCTAGGCATGAAAGCATTCTAAAAGGAGAAGTAGTTGTTGTTGTTGTCACTCACTGCTATTGAATGTAATATACTTGGAGTTGCTATGCAAGTAGTCCTCCAGCGCTTACCATGTCAGGCTGCAATGACCTGGGTTAGGTTAACACCAGCTGCACCTAAGCTGTCTAAAAAGCAGCCAAACAAAAATACCACAGGAAACAAAAATGACGCACGGGCATGAGGAAAGCTGCTTATTATTCCCACTGGCTGACAGTCCATGTTTTCTTGTGCTATTATGCTTCCAACTGTATAGAGGGCAGATGGGAATGAGGGTAAAACAGGAACCAAGCCTGATCTTTGGGAGGAGCAATGAGATATAGCTTGGAGGCCATAGCTAATTGTCTTGCACGTTGTGCCTGCTAAAAGTACTGGAGGATAGCTTGGGTGATGCTGCTCATTCATTCCTCTATTCTTCAGCATCTCATGGAAGCATGCCTTGGGGTGGTTGCATCTCACTGCAAGCAGAGCATATAGAGAAGTTAGGGAATTAAAGGGACTGGAGACACGTGCTAATTGAAGGTGGCCTTGTTCCTTCGCTTTCCAGAGATTGGAGCTCTCCATCTATCCTGGCAGGAGACAGGTGGGCCAAGAGGGACAATTGAAGTGGTTTTCCTTCCTGCTCCTAATTTTAAAGAATGTTCAGCTAGATAGGCCTAGGAGTCCATCTTGTGAGAATACCTGGCTGGGGCTGGGAATGGAAAGGCTTTAGGACTCCACAGATCCTGGCCTCTCCTCCTCCCTGCCCCCTCTTCAGTCCCCCCATCCTCCTCCAATGTGGCTAAGAAAAAGTGGCTGCTGTGGAGATTTCTGTAGTAGCTGGGGGTGGGGGATATTCATGTGTCAATCTCCTCCATGCTCATAGCTCTGTCTTTTTACTATTTACAGCACCATGTACATTGATGGTGCTATATTATTATTATTATTATTATTATTATTATTATTATTATTATTAATAATAATAATAATAATACAGGCATGGAAGAGAATATCCACAGCATCTTCTGGATACTCTGTCAGAGGTGGCACAAGTTTCAGTAGATGGCTGTCTTCCGCAAAAGAGGACACATGGGCCTGGATGGGCATTAGAGATATACAATGAAATTGAATTGATTGCAGACACACACGTTGAAGAGAAAAGTTCTCTCTTCCTCCCAACACCGCTGTTGGATCATCTTAGCTCACCCCCGACCTGTATTCCACACTCACACCCACCCCCACACACAATTTTTAAAGGAAAATTGATCAATGACCTCTCAGTGATATTGTGTAGCTTGGTCCTGAGATAATGCACACGAAGCACTTTCAACACTCAAAAGCACAATATAAATGCTAAGCTATACTGTATTAGAAAACTGGAGTTAACTTTGTGGAAAGAAGATGACTCAGTAAAGGCATCATTTTCAAAGATGTGTCAAGTCCAATTAATCTTCACACACATATATATGGTTTAAAGGTCTCTAGCTCAGAGTCTGTTTCTTTGGAAACACATAGCCCTCCCGAAATATCATTGAACTATTTCCCCCACCCTGCAAGCTTTCCGGAGGGTGGCTGTAAGTCTTATTCATGTGAGGCTTCGATAGCACAGCAGAATTAGAAGTGCAGTGGCCAGAAGGAAGTTCGTTACGGGAAATGATGGCAGCCGTCATTAGACAGAAGTACAATAGGGGCTTATATCATCACTAAGTTGTTTGATCACAGCGCTGGCCATGAGGGCACGGAGTTTAAATTGAGTGCAAAGAGGTTGATTGTAACGTTGCTGCCTGTAGGATGGACTCTGTGTAGAGATGTGCCTGGGTGATGATGCCTCTCATTACTGATCACTTACAAGTGAGGCAGAACTGTCCTCTTCCTGAAAGAGAAGTGACCCACTAATTATATTAGTAACAAAAATTAAAGAGGACATTTAACATGAGCGGCAATAACTGGCAAAGCTACAGCTACAAGAGTTAAACGGATCTGACTTCTGCTGCCCTTCTATAATGAGGGCCTTTGCTGACTGGAGGTGATACACATGACTAGAGCAACAACAGCTTTGTCTGGCTTTTATGTTTTGAGTAAATCTTGGTTCTCCAGTTCTTTCCTTCCTTCTGCATACCTGCATGAGTTTCCAAGGTACAAATGTAAACATGCATATGCACAATCTATGGTGGCCGTGTGTCCGCTTTTACAGAGGACAATTCTTAATTTGGAGGTGACCGCTATTTGAAGGCTGTCCGGTACAATTCCAGTTTAAAGATAAAGAACCATAAGAATGGATCAGAACATAAGAAGTGCCATGCTGGATCTGACCAAGGGTCCACCTAGTCCAACACTCTGTTTTCACAGTGGCCAATCAGTTGTCAGCCAGGGACCAACAAAGCAGGACATGGTGCAACAGCGCCCTCCCATCCATGTTCCCCAGCAACTGGTGCATGCAGGCTTACTGCCTCGGATAGTGGGGGTAGCACACAACCATCAGGGCTAGTAGCCATTGATAGCCTTTGCCTCCAGGAATTTATCCAGCCCCCTTTTAAAGCCATCCAAATTGGTGGCCATCACTACATCTTGTGGTAGTGAGTTCCATAATTTAACTACGTGCTGTGTGAAGAAGTCCTTCCTTTTATTTTTTCTGGATGTCCATCAACAGTTAGCAGCTAGACAACAGACATAACAAGCACGCAAAGTGGTCACCTGGTGATAGTCTTCGGCACTAGGGTGAGTTGCACTGTGTTTCTATTTAAATTATAATAATTATTTCTCAATCTGCATCTTTACTTATGAAATAGCATATACAAATTGTATGTGAAATCCCTTTTGGGGTGATGCATTTCATCTTTTTCAGCAATTTGTAAGTGGCCACATTACATGTGAGTTTCTGCACAATGAAGGCCCTAGCTCTTGCACCCAACCACATGTAGAGCCTTTACACAAGCATGGGAAGTGGGGGGCAGAGCGGGCAACATATGGAAGTATGAAATGGCTCTGAATATTATGAAAAACCAGACACAGGGGCAGATCGGCAGTGCTTGGGAATTCATGGATTGGAAATTGATCTGACAGAAATTGATCTATCTGGAACTCCTACACTAATATGTTGATCAGAAAGTAGTTATCCTTCAGATTTCATGCTTCTCCGAATTTTACAATGTAGTTCCCAGCTCACAGCTGCATTTAAAATACATATTTTAGGATAAAATCTGTTCACAGATCACTACATGAAGAGACAATACATCTATAAATGCATGTTTTGTGGAAAAATACATTCAATATATGTAATTACATATTAATTTTTTTGCTGCAAGATTAAGTACATTTTTTTACAGATTAATATAGAAATGGGATGGGAGACAGCTAGAAATGAACACAGGCAATAATTTACATGGACTGTCCATCCCTAACTGAAATTCTTATTTCAAATATTATATAAATTGTATGTCTCATCTAAAATATATATTCCAATGAAGTATTTCTACTAAAAAATACCAATTCTCATATATAAAATATAGTGTCATTTTGTACTGGAATAGCATTTTCAGCATATTTGTATTTTATGGGCAATGGGAACATATAAGGAATAGCTTCTCTGTGTTCTTGGTGCCATGAAAGGTTATTACATTCCCATGGAAGAAAATATAATGTAAATGTAATAATTTTAAACATACAAAATACTCCACTGAATTATATTTCAAGTATGAAATAAAAAGACCTTAGATTTTTATATTATATTTAATTTTTATAAATATTGCCCAACTCTGACAGGGTTGACATTTAGGTAAGGCAGGAAGGGACAATTTAAGCCATGGTGAATTGTGTGATTGTGTGAAGTAGCCCATTGTGTGTGAATAAGCTTTAAGTGTTTTCACCACAAATCAGTAAACTGTTTCTGGCTTAAATACAGAGCCTGTCCACACATAATCGTAAGCCACCATGGTTAGCATGGGGAAGCGAACTACAGTGGCTTAGGGTGTCATGCCGGCAGAGAAAAACCTGACAACAATGGTTAATAAACCACCCTGGCTAGCCACCCTCCTGTGGTGACGTTAAGGGCCCCTGGGGTGGCTTACCATGTTATCTGCTGGTCTCCCCATGGTTTAAAATGGTCGTTCCGCAAAAAAAAAAGAGCGATAGAGAGAAAATAAAATAAAATGTGGCAACCATAGAGTCAGCTGCCTAGAGCATTATGGTTTTACTAACTCTTCTTATCTGTAGTTACCCTAACCACCCACATTCTATATACTGACTGGGTTCACACAACATGAGGGTGATTAATAAGCTACGGTGGCTTGTTAACCAACCCCATGTGTGCCAGTTGCATGCCAGCTGATTTCCTTAATTAACCTCGCTGGGTCTGGGTTGTCATGACATCTGAACCCGGTGAGGGTGGCTGGCTTGGGTAATTCACAAACCACCCAGCAACACTGCAGCATGCAAGTGAGTGGTTAACGTGCCACTGTGGCTTATTAACCAACCTCACGTTGACAGGACACAACCAGTGTGGTTTGTTAACCATGGAGTATGGCTTTTCTCAAACAAGCCACCTTTAGAAACCCATGGTTTGTTGTTGTGTTGTTCATGGTGGTTAACAATCCACCCTGGCTGTGTTCATACAACATGATAACCCACCCTGCGGAATCTGATGGTAGCAGCTATGTCCAATCTGCACATTAGTCTGTGTCTGTGTGTGCATGCATGCGCATGCGCGTGGATAAGGTCAATTGGTATAGGAATTCACAAAGATCAAGTTCCTCAAGCATCCCATCTTGAAAGAAAAGACTAGGATGTTGCAATGCGTGCAGCAGAATGGAACAAAATTAAGAAAGGGGAAGAAAACAAGTTGAGCAAAAAAACAGGTGAATGTCAATCCCCTTTATTCCCCCCGCCCCCTGCCCCACTGTCTTATGCTCTCCAGAACACAAAAGGGGCTATTTCAGAAGTGTGGTAAATATATATGCTTGAACTGGTGTGTGTGTGTGTGTGTGTGTGTGTGTGTTTTAAGGTGATAGTCCTTGAAGCCAAGCTGCTAAGAGTCAATACCCAACCTGCACTGGTGTCTAAAATACAAATCTTGTAGCAATGAATATCCTCTTGAGAGCCATAGGGGTCAAGAATTAGCAAACTATCCTGTAGTTTCTGTTTTGGGGAAAACAGCTGACGCAGTCAACTTTTACACACTGGGGAGATTTTTTAAAATATATATATTATTTTTTAGAAAACAACAACCCAAGAATTAATACTTTGTCCTACAATTCTGCTTGAAGGGCAGTTTTCTTGCTTCAGCTAAAATTTATTCATTTCATCTCACTTACATACATCCTACCTTTCCTCCAAGGAGTTCAAGGTTACCTAGAGAAGGCCCCAAGATGGTTTACAGGCCTGCGTAGCTTCACCAAGGTTGCCGCATCATGTGCTTTCACACTGGCCCAATGGGCCTTAAAGTATATATGATGATGCTTCTTCCTCCCATTGTGTGTGTATACCCACAGAGTGATACCTTCAACACTTACTTAGGGTCATGCTACACATGACGCAGGCGATCGGTGAGTGGATCTCCCAACATATTTTTCTTTATGTCAACGTAGGGCTGTTTTACCTTCCATCAATCTCCCTCCTCTAAGAAGCTCCTATTAGCTCTGTTGCAGAAGGGATAGACAGGTAGCTATATTGTACCTGTCTCTCTCTCCACTTCTAGGGTGACCATATGAAAAGGAGGACAGGGCTCCTGTATCTTTAACAGTTGCATAGAAAAGGGAATTTCAGCAGGTGCCATTTGTATATATGGAGGACCTGGTGAAATTCCCTCTTCATCACACCAGTTAAAGCTGCAGGTGCCCTGCCCTCTTTTAAATCTGGTCACTCTAGTATAGCTCCTGCAGCTTTAACTGGTGTGATAAAGAGGGAATTTCACCAGGTCCTCCATATATACAAATGACACCTGCTGAAATTCCCTTTTCTATGCAACTGTTAAAGATACAGGAGCCCTGTCCTCCTTTTCATATGGTCACCCTATCTACTCCCCCATAAGTAAGACCATTGGTCCATTTAGCTGATGGTGCATCTAGCAGCTCCTTAGTTTATGATGTGAGTGTTTCCAATCTCACCTGGGGATGTCAGAGATTGAACCTGAGATCTTCTGGATACTAAGAATGTGCTCTGCCACTGAGCTACAGCCTTGTCCTTTTATTCTGGTTGTAGAGGCAAAGAGTTCCTTGCTGTGCTGACTTTCTTTCTTTCTTTCTTTCTTTCTTTCTTTCTTTCTTTCTTTCTTTCTTTCTTTCTTTCTTTCTTTCTTTCCCACCCCCCCTCTGAAGCATTCCCTCAGCCTAAAGAACAAATTACTCCCCATCTAATCAAGGATGTGGTGAAGATACGACACATAAAATAAAATACCTTCATCACAAAGTTGTGCCATGTTTGCACATTCTTTCCTGCTATTCTCATCAGCAGCTGCCAATTCCTTTTGTGTTCTAAAATCTTTTTCATCAAGTGCATTCGATGAATAAGAGTCATAAAGCTGACTTTAGGCTTCCCAGTTTTTCCATCCTTGACAGGAAGAAATATTTTTCTGTGCTGTGTTTTCGATATCTGAAGCTGTCGTCACCTGAATCTACGACTAGTCTTCAAAGAAGCCTCAATGAAATTTGCACGGTAGCTGTTACAAAGTGGTGTGCCTGCACCTCTAGCCATGGAAGGTAGGACACAGTACACTATACCCTCTGTCTATATTTCTCAGAGGTGGGCTGACACCACCCATGTGTTATTAATAATTTCTGTGAAATATTAATATTTAATCATTCCTACCCTAGATATGTGCGAATGAAAGCTTATGGCTTTTATATATGGAGATGGAAAGGCCGCCTTTTTAGAGATTCCTTCTATCTCCTTAACAACCAGGTTAGAGGGTTTGCCGAGCAGTCAAGTGCTTGAGTGAAGTCGGCCCACAGATTAGACAAGAGACTCAACTCAATCCTAGTTTCCAATTCAATATATTTATTAAAGAACCAAGCAGAAAGAAGTTGAGAGATAGTCATTTGCTGTTAAAATAAAATGAAACATCAAACTAGCTCACTAAACCAGATTTATCAGGATCCTAAGAGTAACTTTCCAAACAGGCTTCAGGTGTGTCTGAGGGGAGAAGGAGGCCCACCTTTGACTCCAGAGCATGCGGGAGTTTTTGCCCTGACTCTTGCCAACCATCCAAACAAGACAAAAGTTTTGTTCAGACTCAGAAACATGAGCCACGGTGGGTTAGCATGTCATGTGGCTGGAGTATTCCCTCTCCATGATGGGTGAAGTACTCAGGTCTGCTACCCACCTGTTGCAAGATGATTTACAGGGGACGTACTAAACTGAAAGACACCGAATGGCCATTGAAATGCATTGTGTCATTCCGAATGGCCATAGGAAATCATTGAAGGAGTTTAGGGATCGTCTACAAATTAAAATACCTAAAGGAGTTAAACATTTAGTTTTCATAGAAAACCACACAGAATCAAAATACAAACCAACAAAGTGGTTTTGGGGAACAATTCCTATGACCCCCCACACAGTGGTTTCTAGGGATCATCTCCAAACGTAAAATGAAAACAGAATACAATAAAGAGAAGGTGACTGCCGTTTCATGCAATGCTTCATAGGCACCAGTTTTAAAAGACCAAAATAAGTGGAGGGGGGTTGACAAAAACTGTCACAGATTATTTCCATGTTTACAAATCCCCCCCCCGCACCCTCTCCTCACAACTGGCTTACATTTCAAAGTGGTCATAGGAATACATGGGAATGATACCACAAGCCCCTTAAGAATCAGATGAAGCTGAAAATGCTTACGGAGGTTGAAATTAGAAACCCAAGCATCCTAAGACTCTGTGCTTGATACATGTTGCATTGGACTTGCCCCCAACTTGTGCATAGCCATAATACGGGGTGTCACTGAGAATGGCCATAGGAAAGCATTAGGCTGTCACAAGCAGGCACGCAGAAAAGAGGGGGAGCCCCAAAACGCTCATGGAGATTTGAACTAACCCCCCCCAAAACCTAAGAGTTTCTACTGGAGACATGCTCCACCGGAAAGACCCCCACATTGCACATGGGCCCATAAGGTTCCATCAGAATGACCATAGGAAAGCATTGGACACTCACGCAGCCCCAGAAATCAAGGGGAGCCCCAAAATTCTCATAGACATTTGTAATGAGACCCTAAGCATCCTAAGAGTTTTTGCTGCAGACGTGCTCCATCGGAATGGCCCCTAAGCTGCACACGGCCACATGAGGTTTCTTCAGAATGGCCATAGGAAAGCATGGCGCTATCTGGCACCCCCAGAAAATCAGGGGGAGCCCCAAAATTCTCATAGAGGCTTGTAATAACACACTAACCATGCTAAGAGTTTTTGCTGCAGGTGTGCTCCATTGCAATGGCCCCCAAGCTGCGCACGGGCACATGAGGTTTCTTCAGAATGGCCATTGGAAAACAATGGGCCTATCTGGAAGCCCCAGAAAATCAGGGGGAGCCCTGAAATTCTCGTAGATTTTTGTAATGAGACCCTAAGCACCCCAAGAGTTTTTGCTGCAGGCGTGCTCCATTGGAATGGCCCCTAATCTGCGCACGGGCACATGAGGTTTCTTCAGAATGGCCATTGGAAAACAATGGGCCTATCTGGAAGCCCCAGAAAATCAGGGGGAGCCCTGAAATTCTCGTAGATTTTTGTAATGAGACCCTAAGCACCCCAAGAGTTTTTGCTGCAGGCGTGCTCCATTGCAATGGCCCCTAAGCTGCGCACGGCCACATGACGTTTCCTCAGAATGGCCATAAGAAAACAATGGGCTTCACTGGCAGCCCCAGAAACTCAGGGGGAGCCCCAAAATTCACGTAGAGGCTTGTAATAACACACTAAGCGAGCTAAGAGTTTTTGCTGTAGGTGTGCTCCATTGCAATGGCCCCTACACTGCACACGGGCACATGAGGTTTCTTCAGAATGGCCATAGGAAAGCAATGCACTTTCTGGCAGCCCCAGAAAATCAGGGGGAGCCCCGAAATTCTCATAGATGTTTGTAATGAGACCCTAAGCATCCTAAGAGTTTTTGCTGCAGATGTGCTCCATTGCAATGGCCCCTAAGCTGCGCACGGGCACATGAGGTTTTGCTGCCAGAAAATGGGCTTCTCTGGCAGCCCCAGAAAATCAGGGACAATGGGCTTCTCTGGCAGCCCCAGAAAATCAGGGAGAGCCCCAAAATTCTCGTAGAGGCTTGTAATGAGACCCTAAGCACCCCAAGAGTTTTTGCTGCAGACGTGCTCCATTGGAATGGCCCCTAAGCTGCGCACTGGCACATGAGGTTTCTTCAGAATGGCCATAGGAAAACAATGGGCTTAGTGTGTTATTACAAGCCTATGGCCATTCTGAAGAAACCTCAAGTGCCCGTGCGCAGCGTAGGGGCCATTGCAATGGAGCACACCTGCATTAAAAACTGTTAGAATGCTCAGGGTCTCATTACAAGCCTCTATGAGAATTTTGGGGCACCCACTGATTTTCTGGGGCTTCCAGATAGGCCCATTGTTTTCCTATGGCCATTCTGAAGAAACCTCATGTGGCCGTGCGCAGCTTAGGGGCCATTCCAATGGAGCACGTCTGCAGCAAAAACTCTTAGGATGCATAGGGACTCATTACAAACATCTATGAGAATTTCGGGGCTCCCCCTGATTTTCTGGGGCTGCCAGATAGCGCCATGCTTTCCTATGGCCATTCTGAAGAAACCTCATGTGGCCGTGCGCAGATTAGGGGCCATTCCAATGGAGCACGTCTGCAGCAAAACTCTTAGGATGCTTAGGGTCTCATTAGAAATATCTATGAGAATTTCGGGGCTCCCCCTGATTTTCTGGGGCTTCTAGATAGGCCCATTGTTTACCTATGGCCATTCTGAAGAAACCTCATGTGGCCGTGCGCAGCTTAGAGGCCATTCCAATGGAGCACGTCTGCAGCAAAAACTCTTAGGATGCTTAGGGTCTCATTAGAAATATCTATGAGAATTTCGGGGCTCCCCCTGATTTTCTGGGGCTGCCAGATAGCGCCATGCTTTCCTATGGCCATTCTGAGGAAACCTCATGTGCCCGTGCGCAGATTAGGGGCCATTCCAATGGAGCACGTCTGCAGCAAAAACTCTTAGGATGCGTAGGGACTCATTACAAACATCTATGAGAATTTCGGGGCTCCCCCTGATTTTCTGGGGCTGCCAGATAGCGCCATGCTTTCCTATGGCCATTCTGAGGAAACCTCATGTGCCAGTGCGCAGCTTAGGGGCCATTGCAATGGAGCACGTCTGCAGCAAAAACTCTTAGGATGCTCAGGGTCTCATTACAAGCCTCTATGAGAATTTCGGGGCTCCCCCTGATTTTCTGGGGCTGCCAGATAGCGCCATGCTTTCCTATGGCCATTCTGAGGAAACCTCATGTGCCCGTGCGCAGCTTAGGGGCCATTGCAATGGAGCACGCCTGCATTAAAAACTCTTAAGATGCTCAGTGTCTCATTACAAGACTCTACATGAATTTTGGGGCTCCCCCTGAGTTTCTGGGGCTGCCAGAGAAGCCCATTGTTTTCTTATGGCCATTCTGAAGAAACCTCATGTGGCCGTGCGCAGCTTAGGGGCCATTCCAATGGAGCACGCCTGCAGCAAAAACTCTTAGGATGCTCAGGGTCTCATTACAAGCCTCTATGAGAATTTCGGGGCTCCCCCTGATTTTCTGGGGCTTCTAGATAGGCCCATTGTTTTCCTATGGTCATTCTGAAGAAACCTCATGTGTCCGTGCGCAGCTTAGAGGCCATTCCAATGGAGCACGTCTGCAGCAAAAACTCTTAGGATGCGTAGGGACTCATTACAAACATCTATGAGAATTTCGGGGCTCCCCCTGATTTTCTGGGGCTGCCAGATAGCGCCATGCTTTCCTATGGCCTTTCTGAGGAAACCTCATGTGCCAGTGCGCAGCTTAGGGGCCATTGCAATGGAGCACGTCTGCAGCAAAAACTCTTAGGATGCTCAGGGTCTCATTACAAGCCTCTATGAGAATTTCAGGGCTCCCCCTGATTTTCTGGGACTGCCAGATTGCGCCATGCTTTCCTATGGCCATTCTGAGGAAACCTCATGTGCCCGTGCGCAGCTTAGGGGCCATTGCAATGGAGCACGCCTGCATTAAAAACTCTTAGGATGCTCAGTGTCTCATTACAAGACTCTACATGAATTTTGGGGCTCCCCCTGAGTTTCTGGGGCTGCCAGAGAAGCCCATTGTTTTCTTACGGCCATTCTGAAGAAACCTAATGTGGCCGTGCGCAGCTTAGGGGCCATTCCAATGGAGCACACCTGCAGCAAAAACTCTTAGGATGCTTAGGGTCTCATTACAAACATCTATGAGAATTTTGGGGCTCCCCTTGATTTCTGGGGCTGCGTGAGTGTCCAATGCTTTCCTATGGTCATTCTGATGGAACATTATGGGCCCATGCGCAATGTGGGGGTCTTTCCAGTGGAGCATGTCTCCAGTAGAAACTCTTAGGTTTTGGGGGGGTTAGTTCAAATCTCCATGAGCGTTTTGGGGCTCCCCCTCTTTTCTGCATGCCTGCTTGTGACAGCCTAATGCTTTCCTATGGCCATTCTGAATGACACCCCGTATTATGGCTATGCGCAAGTTGGGGGCAAGTCCAATGCAACATGTATCAAGCACAGAGTCTTAGGATGCTTGGGTTTCTAATTTCAACCTCCGTAAGCATTTTCAGCTTCATCTGATTCTTAAGGGGCTTGTGGTATCATTCCCATGTATTCCTATGACCACTTTGAAATGTAAGCCAGTTGTGAGGTGAGGGTGCGGGGCGGGGGATTTGTAAACATGGAAATAATCTGTGACAGTTTTTGTCAACCCCCCTCCACTTATTTTGGTCTTTTAAAACTGGTGCCTATGAAGCATTGCATGAAACGGCAGTCACCTTCTCTTTATTGTATTCTGTTTTCTTTTTACGTTTGGAGATGATCCCTAGAAACCACTGTGTGGGGGGTCATAGGAATTGTTCCCCAAAACCACTTTGTTGGTTTTTATTTTGATTCTGTGTGGTTTTCTATGAAAACTAAATGTTTAACTCCTTTAGGTATTTTAATTTGTAGATGGTCCCTAAACTCCTTCAATGATTTCCTATGGCCATTCGGAATGACACAATGCATTTCAATGGCCATTCGGTGTCCTTCGGTTTAGTACGCCCCAACATGCCAAACATTATTTAGATGTTTCTATATGAGCCCCCTCCCGACGCCCACACCTTACAACAGGCCAGTTTCAAAATGGCCATAGGAAAACATCGGGCTGTCAGGCAGCCCCACAAAAAAGAGGGGGAGCCCCCAAAAAGTTCAGGGAGGTTGGTAATAAGGCTGTAAGCACCGTATGAGCCCCTGTTGAAGGCATGCTCCATTGGAATGGCCCCCACATTGCACACAGGCACCTTAAGTTCCATCAGAACGGCCATAGGAAAGCACTGGGCTGTCAGGCAGCCCCCCCAAAAAGGGGGAGCCCCATAATTGTTGTGGAGGTTTGAACTGAGACCCTAAGCATCCTAAGAGTTTTTGCTGGAGGCGTGCTCCATTGGAATGGTCCCCACATTGTGCATGGTCACGTTAGGTTCCTTCAGAATGGCTATAGGAAAGCATGGACTGCAATATATGTTATTTTATTATGATTAATAAGGACTAAGCTTTATTGTGATTAAGATGTCCACACATTTTTATCTCCTTAAAGTCATTGACTATTCAGTTCTGAAACTGGGTTCTCATTTTAAGGGCTTTTTTTTAAACAAAATATTTTGGTTTAGTTGTACTTTTTTCAAAAGTTGTTGAATTCTGCCATTACTGTTTAAGTAGATAAAAACACCTGAGCTTCCTAATTATTACAGCCTCAGAACTACATGCCCCCCCTTTATGAAATCCTGCACAGTATTTTTTTTATGAGGACAGCCTTTGAACTTATCTAAAGGAATAGAATGGAGTGGAGTCAGTAGTAGGGTGACCATATGAAACGGAGGACAGGGCTCCTGTATCTTTAACAGTTGTATTGAAAAGGAAATTTTAGCAGGTGTCATTTGTATATATGGAGAACGTGGTGAAATTTCTTCTTCATCACAACAGTTAAAGCTGCAGGAGCCCTGCCCTCTTTTAAATCTGGTTACTCTAGTATATCTCCTGCAGCTTTAACTGTTGGGATGAAGAGGGAATTTCAGCAGCAGCTGAGTCTGGGTGTGGCTCAGCAACCTTTATTAGGAAAAGCCCAGCAATCAGCATTTGGTAGCTGCTGGAAACAGCCTCTCCCCAACTTCTCCTGGTTTCTTCGCCCATCTTGAACCCAACTTGGACTCCTGCTTGACCCTGCTATTGGATTGTGTATGTATTGGGCTGCCTAACTCTGTTGGACTACTTCTGCTTTGGCTGACTCTATGGCCCTGTTCAGAAGATACCTTAAACCACAGGTTTAAGCACTGTGGTTAAAGCCATGGTTTAACATGTCTTCTGAACAGGGACATTATCTTGGCTTGCTTGCCTGTGTCTTGACCCTGTGCCTGTTATCTAGACCCCTCCTGCATTTGCCAGAGTTTCTGAAACTTGTCTTCTGGAACTTTGGCCTGGGTTATTACTTATCCCTTCCATCAGCCCTATAATTAAGATTGCTACCAACACAGGACTGCTAAAATCAAATGTTAAAGAGAGAGCTACTGTGTGTCTCTGGATGCAGCATGGTTTAGCGTGTTGTCTGAACCAGGCCTCTGTGTGTTCTCTACTCACACCCACCCACACCCAAAATCTGGGCTCCAGCAGGATCAGGAGAAAATTGCAATGCCCTAGGTCCTTCCTGGCTAAAAAGGATTCAGTAGCACCTTTTCCAGAGGGCTTCCGAAAACAATTCCTATCTGCCCCTGCTTATATTAGGGTGTCTAAAAACCCCTTTTTTCATGCAAAAATAATGCAGAAACCAGCAAACTGTTCTTTTGGTAAACATGGTGTGTGTGTGTGTATATCTTGTGTCACCCTAAAAACAGAGCTGCAGCACAATCCTAAATATGTCTACTCAGAAGTAAGCCCCACTAAGATCAGTAGGATTTACACCTTTCTAGTCTTGAGTCTGTCTACACGGCTTTCTAAACAAAGGAAGGTTATTAAAGCACAAAAATATAACTGTCTCACTGCCTCCTAGGGCGTTGGCATGGGTGAGCATTCTGTCTGCAAACTGATTGGTCTGGATTTGTTTCACCTGTGATGTTGAGAAGCCAAAGGTGCATTTAAAAATAAAAGTACAGTGGTACCAATATTTGGCTTCACACAGGCAGCTTGCGCAGGATTCTGGGCTTCCAATTCTTTGTCTACTCTCTGGTGACTGTAATCCGATATTACTTGCTGGTTTAGAGGCAGAACAGTGTTAATGTTTAAACTTAATTCAGGTCTCAGGTAAACACTTCCTGCAGTTGGAGGCTCTACTTTTGTAGTCCTTTCTCTATCTAAAGGCAGTTGATTAGGAAGCAAGAGCTCGTTAACAAAGGGACGTACTAAAACAAAGGACAGTACTTGCCCATAGGGAAACCATACTTGCCCATAGGGAAACCATACTTGCCCATAGGGAAACCACACTTGCCCATAGGGAAACCTAGGACAGAATTCTGCATAGAGAAGCCATGCTTGCCCATAGGGATCCATTGAAAAGCACTTGCCCATAGGGAAACCTAGGACAGAATTCTGCATAGAGAAGCCATGCTTGCCCATAGGGATCCATTGAAAAGCACTTGCCCATAGGGAAACCTAGGACAGAATTCTGCATAGAGAAGCCATGCTTGCCCATAGGGATCCATTGAAAAGCACTTGCCCATAGGGAAACCTAGGACAGAATTCTGCATAGAGAAGCCATGCTTGCCCATAGGGATCCATTGAAAAGCACTTTCCCATAGGGAAACCTAGGACAGAATTCTCCATAGAAAAGCCATGCTTGCCCATAGAGATCCATTGAAAAGCACTTGCCCATAGGGAAACCTAGGACAGAATTCTGCATAGAGAAGCCATGCTTGCCCATAGGGAAACATAGGACAGAATTCTGCATAGAGAAGCCATGCTTGCCCATAGGGAAACCTAGGACAGAATTCTGCATAGAGAAGCCATGCTTGCCCATAGGGATCCATTGAAAAGCACTTGCCCATAGGGAAACCTAGGACAGAATTCTGCATAGAGAAGCCATGCTTGCCCATAGGAAAACATAGCACAGAATTCTGCATAGAGAAGCCATGCTTGCCCATAGGGAAACCTAGGACAGAATTCTGCATAGAGAAGCCATGCTTGCCCATAGGGATCCATTGAAAAGCACTTGCCCATAGGGAAACCTAGGACAGAATTCTGCATAGAGAAGCCATGCTTGCCCATAGGGATCCATTGAAAAGCACTTGCCCATAGGGAAACCTAGGACAGAATTCTGCATAGAGAAGCCATGCTTGCCCATAGGGATCCATTGAAAAGCACTTGCCCATAGGGAAACCTAGGACAGAATTCTCCATAGAGAAGCCATGCTTGACCATAGGGATCCATTGAAAAGCACTTGCCCATAGGGAAACCTAGGACAGAATTCTACATAGAGAAGCCATGCTTGCCCATAGGGAAACCTAGGACAGAATTCTGCATAGAGAAGCCATGCTTGCCCATAGGGAAACCTAGGACAGAATTCTGCATAGAGAAGCCATGCTTGCCCATAGGGATCCATTGAAAAGCACTTGCCCATAGGTAAACCTAGGACAGAATTCTGCATAGAGAAGCCATGCTTGCCCATAGGGATCCATTGAAAAGCACTTGCCCATAGGGAAACAAAGGACAGAATTTTAGCAGGTGTCATTTGTATATATGGAGAACGTGGTGAAATTTCTTCTTCGTCAACAACAGTTAAAGCTGCAGGAGCCCTGCCCTCTTTTAAATCTGGTTACTCTAGTATATCTCCTGCAGCTTTAACTGTTGGGATGAAGAGGGAATTTCAGCAGCAGCTGAGTCTGGGTGTGGCTCAGCAACCTTTATTAGGAAAAGCCCAGCAGTCAGCATTTGGTAGCTGCTGGAAACAGCCTCTCCCCAACTTCTCCTGGTTTCTTCGCCCATCTTGAACCCAACTTGGACTCCTGCTTGACCCTGCTATTGGATTGTGTATGTATTGGGCTGCCTAACTCTGTTGGACTACTTCTGCTTTGGCTGACTCTATGGCCCTGTTCAGAAGATACCTTAAACCACAGGTTTAAGCACTGTGGTTAAAGCCATGGTTTAACATGTCTTCTGAACAGGGACATTATCTTGGCTTGCTTGCCTGTGTCTTGACCCTGTGCCTGTTATCTAGACCCCTCCTGCATTTGCCAGAGCTTCTGAAACTTGTCTTCTGGAACTTTGGCCTGGGTTATTACTTGTCCCTTCCATCAGCCCTATAATTAAGATTGCTACCAACACAAGCCTGCTAAAATCAAATGTTAAAGAGAGAGCTACTGTGTGTCTCTGGCTGCAGCATGGTTTAGCGTGTTGTCTGAACCAGCCCTCTGTGTGTGCTCTCCTCACACCCACCCACACCCAAAATCTGGGCTCCAGCAGGATCAGGAGAAAATTGCAATGCCCTAGGTCCTTCCTCGCTAAAAAGGATTCAGTAGCACCTTTTCCAGAGGGCTTCCTAAAACAATTCCTATCTGCCCCTGCTTATATTAGGGTGTCTAAAAACCCCTTTTTTCATGCAAAAATAATGCAGTAACCAGCAAACTGTTCTTTTGGTAAACATGGGGTGTGTGTGTGTATATCTTGTGTCACCCTAAAAACAGAGCTGCAGCACAATCCTAAATATGTCTACTCAGAAGTAAGCCCCACTAAGATCAGTAGGATTTACACCTTTCTAGTCTTGAGTCTGTCTACACGGCTTTCTAAACAAAGGAAGGTTATTAAAGCACAAAAATATAACTGTCTCACTGCCTCCTAGGGTGTTGGCATGGGTGAGCATTCTGTCTGCAAACTGATTGGTCTGGATTTGTTTCACCTGTGATGTTGAGAAGCCAAAGGTGCATTTAAAAATAAAAGTACAGTGGTACCAATATTTGGCTTCACACAGGCAGCTTGCGCAGGATTCTGGGCTTCCAATTCTTTGTCTACTCTCTGGTGACTGTAATCCGATATTACTTGCTGGTTTAGAGGCAGAACAGTGTTAATGTTTAAACTTAATTCAGGTCTCAGGTAAACACTTCCTGCAGTTGGAGGCTCTACTTTTGTAGTCCTTTCTCTATCTAAAGGCAGTTGATTAGGAAGCAAGAGCTCGTTAACAAAGGGACGTACTAAAACAAAGGACAGTACTTGCCCATAGGGAAACCATACTTGCCCATAGGGAAACCATACTTGCCCATAGGGAAACCACACTTGCCCATAGGGAAACCTAGGACAGAATTCTGCATAGAGAAGCCATGCTTGCCCATAGGGATCCATTGAAAAGCACTTGCCCATAGGGAAACCTAGGACAGAATTCTGCATAGAGAAGCCATGCTTGCCCATAGGGATCCATTGAAAAGCACTTGCCCATAGGGAAACCTAGGACAGAATTCTGCATAGAGAAGCCATGCTTGCCCATAGGGATCCATTGAAAAGCACTTGCCCATAGGGAAACAAAGGACAGAATTTTAGCAGGTGTCATTTGTATATATGGAGAACGTGGTGAAATTTCTTCTTCATCAACAACAGTTAAAGCTGCAGGAGCCCTGCCCTCTTTTAAATCTGGTTACTCTAGTATATCTCCTGCAGCTTTAACTGTTGGGATGAAGAGGGAATTTCAGCAGCAGCTGAGTCTGGGTGTGGCTCAGCAACCTTTATTAGGAAAAGCCCAGCAGTCAGCATTTGGTAGCTGCTGGAAACAGCCTCTCCCTAACTTCTCCTGGTTTCTTCGCCCATCTTGAACCCAACTTGGACTCCTGCTTGACCCTGCTATTGGATTGTGTATGTATTGGGCTGCCTAACTCTGTTGGACTACTTCTGCTTTGGCTGACTCTATGGCCCTGTTCAGAAGATACCTTAAACCACAGGTTTAAGCACTGTGGTTAAAGCCATGGTTTAACATGTCTTCTGAACAGGGACATTATCTTGGCTTGCTTGCCTGTGTCTTGACCCTGTGCCTGTTATCTAGACCCCTCCTGCATTTGCCAGAGCTTCTGAAACTTGTCTTCTGGAACTTTGGCCTGGGTTATTACTTGTCCCTTCCATCAGCCCTATAATTAAGATTGCTACCAACACAAGCCTGCTAAAATCAAATGTTAAAGAGAGAGCTACTGTGTGTCTCTGGCTGCAGCATGGTTTAGCGTGTTGTCTGAACCAGCCCTCTGTGTGTGCTCTCCTCACACCCACCCACACCCAAAATCTGGGCTCCAGCAGGATCAGGAGAAAATTGCAATGCCCTAGGTCCTTCCTCGCTAAAAAGGATTCAGTAGCACCTTTTCCAGAGGGCTTCCTAAAACAATTCCTATCTGCCCCTGCTTATATTAGGGTGTCTAAAAACCCCTTTTTTCATGCAAAAATAATGCAGTAACCAGCAAACTGTTCTTTTGGTAAACATGGGGTGTGTGTGTGTATATCTTGTGTCACCCTAAAAACAGAGCTGCAGCACAATCCTAAATATGTCTACTCAGAAGTAAGCCCCACTAAGATCAGTAGGATTTACACCTTTCTAGTCTTGAGTCTGTCTACACGGCTTTCTAAACAAAGGAAGGTTATTAAAGCACAAAAATATAACTGTCTCACTGCCTCCTAGGGCGTTGGCATGGGTGAGCATTCTGTCTGCAAACTGATTGGTCTGGATTTGTTTCACCTGTGATGTTGAGAAGCCAAAGGTGCATTTAAAAATAAAAGTACAGTGGTACCAATATTTGGCTTCACACAGGCAGCTTGCGCAGGATTCTGGGCTTCCAATTCTTTGTCTACTCTCTGGTGACTGTAATCCGATATTACTTGCTGGTTTAGAGGCAGAACAGTGTTAATGTTTAAACTTAATTCAGGTCTCAGGTAAACACTTCCTGCAGTTGGAGGCTCTACTTTTGTAGTCCTTTCTCTATCTAAAGGCAGTTGATTAGGAAGCAAGAGCTCGTTAACAAAGGGACGTACTAAAACAAAGGACAGTACTTGCCCATAGGGAAACCTAGGACAGAATTCTGCATAGAGAAGCCATGCTTGCCCATAGGGATCCATTGAAAAGCACTTGCCCATAGGGAAACCTAGGACAGAATTCTGCATAGAGAAGCCATGCTTGCCCATAGGGATCCATTGAAAAGCACTTGCCCATAGGGAAACCTAGGACAGAATTCTGCATAGAGAAGCCATGCTTGCCCATAGGGATCCATTGAAAAGTACTTGCCCATAGGGAAACCTAGGACAGAATTCTGCATAGAGAAGCCATGCTTGCCCATAGGGATCCATTGAAAAGCACTTGCCCATAGGGAAACCTAGGACAGAATTCTGCATAGAGAAGCCATGCTTGCCCATAGGGATCCATTGAAAAGCACTTGCCCATAGGGAATCCTAGGACAGAATTCTCCATAGAGAAGCCATGCTTGCCCATAGGGAAACCTAGGACAGAATTCTCCATAGAGAAGCCATGCTTGCCCATAGGGAAACCTAGGACAGAATTCTGCATAGAGAAGCCATGCTTGCCCATAGGGATCCATTGAAAAGCACTTGCCCATAGGGAAACCTAGGATAGAATTCTGCATAGGGAAGCCATGCTTGCCCATAGGGATCCATTGAAAAGCACTTTCCCATAGGGAAACATATGACAGAATTTGCATTGGATCCCTATGGGCAAGTATGGTTTCTCTATGGAGAATTCTGTCCCATTGTTTTCTATGGGCAAGTGGTTTGCATTGGATCCCTATGGGCAAGTATGTTTTGTCTATGGGCAAGTACTGTCCTTTGTTAACAAACACAAACTGGTGTGATGGAGCTTTTAGAGCATACACTCATGCACACACCATGTAGGGGAAGAGGGGGGGGAACCCCAAAAAGCAAGACACCTTTCCCTTTGCTGAAACCCTTTCCTATAGACTGCAACTAGTGTGTGTTGCAGTGCCTGGTCTCAGTGGCCTGGTTCAGACAAAACGCTAAACCATGCTGCTTAACCACAAAATGGTTAATGGAATGCATTAAGGTCAATGCATTCCATCAACCATTTTGTGATTAAGCAGGATGGTTTAGCATGTTGTCTGAGCCAGGCCAGTGAAGAGGAAGGAAAACGTGTGTCTGTGTGTGTGGCCTGACTAGAAGAGGCGAGACACCCAACAATGGCACTTTGCTCTGGCAAGCAAGAAGCCTAGTGCTTTCAGCAGGAGCCTTTCCTCTGGGAAGAGAGTCTCAGTTGCCCTGGGGAGTGGGGGGGGGGGTAAGGCACACTGTCTTCTTTTAATTGGATTTTAAAATTTCATATTGGTTTTAACATGTTAATGTTTTAATTTATTTTAGGATTGTATATTTATTCTATTTTATATGTATGGTTTTATCTGTACGCCGCCCTGAGATCCTTGTGATATAGGGTGGGATGTAAATGTTTTAATAAATAAATAAAATGCCTCTGGGAAGAAGGGGAGTCTGGACTCTCCCAGACATGAAGGTACTTACACAGTGCCATGGAGAAGTGCAGTGCCATGGGTCCTAAGCCCTGGAAAAGATGCTCCTTGATATGGGAGAAAGACTGGGCCGCCTTTCCATCCCATCTAACCAAAGGGAATAATTGCTGTAGTTGCCAGAAACCTGCTTTTAACAAAAGATGGCCTTACATGCTAATGGCTGCCTTAAAATACAGGTGTGCAGACTGACCAGGTGTGTCACTAATGATCACTCTGGCTATCCAGCATTCATATTCTGCTCAGGTTTAAAATAAAACCACACACTTTTGCCTTTGGAGAATACATTTTTAAGAGTTCTGTTAGAGACTGAATTGCTTGGTCCAGCTTCGCTGATTCTTCTCAGCCCTGTTCCCTGGGCTTTTCTCCCAAGGGGGGATGGGGACGTCTTGGCTTTTGGGCTGCCTCAAAAGGGAGCCGCTACTTCTCACTTGCAAAAGAGCTGCTTTGGAACAAGAGAGTTCCTTAAGCCCTGAAATAAGAGTAGGGTGACCATATGAAAAGGAGGACTGGGCCCCTGTATCTTTAACAGTTGTATTGCAAAGGAAATTTTAGCAGGTGTCATTTGTATATATGGAGAATCTGGTGACATTTCCTCTTCATCACATCAGTGAAAGCTGCAGGAGCCCTGACCACTTTTAAATCTGGTCACTCTAGTATAGCTCCTGCAGCTTTAACTGTGGTGATGAAGAGGGAATTTCACCAGGTTCTCCATATATACAAAGGGCACCTGCTGAAATTCCCTTTTCTATGCAACTGTTAAAGATGCAGGAGCCCTGTCCTCCTTTTCATATGGGCACCCTAAATAAGAGGCATTTGCCATGAATAAGAAATCCCAGTGCTGAGGAGAGAGAGAAAAATCCCCTCAGAAGGAATTTTATTGTTTTACTCTGTACAGCACCATGTACATTGATGGTGCTATATAAATAAATAATAATAATAATAATAATAATAGAATGCAATTAATAACAGCTGGCTTCAGTCTCACAATTGCTGGGAGCCAGAGGAAGGCGAGGTGGACCTGAGTGAGGGTTTAGGGAATATGGCCTGAGGTAAAAAAAAGAAAGGGAAAAAAGTATTAAGAGGCTTGTAGGGTGGATTTGATTTAAATCATGATTTAAATCACTACTCAGAAAGACTTTGAGGTGACCCCCCCAAAAAAAAAGGTGCACTCTTCCTTGCTAAATTTTACACAACTCAGAGTTACCAAAGACTCATTCTTGCTGGTATAAGCTTAATATTTACAACCAGATGAAGGTTTCAGTTTTAGAATAGCAACTTTTCAGAATAGTTTTACAGTTATATAAAAAAATAGTATCTAATAGTTTCTAATAGTATCATATTTGGTGATACTATTAGAAACACATCATAGATAGATAATTATGAAATTATTGTGAGGTAAACTGTCTCCAGTTTAATAGGTTAATCATTCATATTTGGCCACTTTTCTGCTGTACTTTATTGGAAGGTGAAAAATAATCTTACAGAAACCTCTGGAAGAGCATGACATTGTGAATGGATTCATGGAATTCATTTACCAAAAAATTAAAAATGCCTCATGCTACGTAGTTAAAAACTAACCCTTATTTCATGATGAATAACCTTTGAACTATAATGTATCTTAAATAGAAAACTATCTTTAGATAGATTTTTCCTCAAAAAACATATCAAAAGCATCAAATTTAAAAAATCCATATTTTTTTTGGATTTTTTTTAAAAATCATGGATTTTTAATCAGTGATTTAATCAGCGATTTTAAAAAATCACTGTTGCTGCTTGTAGTCCTTCAGAGTTGCCACCAAGCAATCTTGAAAATCCTAAAGTAAATATTAGGGTCCCCTCAGGTCTGGAGTTCTTGCTGTCTCCTGCACCCCACACTTTCAGTCCTTAATCTCTCTCAGGGACCCCCCCACACCACACCCCCAAACTTCCATGTCCCCTTTTAAGACAAATCGCCCAGTCAAAATCACGCACTCAAGAGTAAAGTTTTTTTTTTAAAAAAAAAAACTTTTGGTGATTTTAAATTTTGTATATTTGTTTTTAATGTTCATTGTTATAACTTTTGTAAACCGCCCAGAGAGCTTTGGCTATGGGGAAGTATCTAAATGTCATAAAATAATGAAGTTAACGGAAAAGGAGCACAAGTCTTGGTTTTCCTCAATCTAGAGCTTTCAGCTACAGAAGGGGCCCAATCCTCCCCCTTTCCCAAACACAGAGGTAAAGGGGTTTAAGGACTGGGGCATTGCTTCAGTAGGAAAAGCACCTAATTTGTGTGAGAAAGGGGGGATCTACACTATTGCTTTTAAAGCATTTTAAAGCGCTTTGAAAACGTTTTGAAACCTGTATATGCAGTGTGTCCTGGGCCCCAACAGTTGTCAAAACTGTTAAAAAGCGCTTCCAAATCAGCTTTGGAAGAACCAGTTCCCCACTATCTATATTATATATTAATGCCACTTTGTAGCATTACAGACTACACAAAGGCTCGAGGCTGAAAATTTCTACTCAGGAGCAAAAGCCTGCTCATGAGGAGAAGGAACCAGTCCTTTTAAAGTTTCTTTTCCCCTTCTTTTTTTAATAGCTGCTTTCAGTGCTGCAAAGCATCGAATGGGCGGAGACTGAAGGGGTCTACTCAAGAGAAGGAAGGACCAGCTGTGAATGCCAACGAGCCAGACTCCGTTCAGCTGCAGCAACAGAGCCAGCGTGCGCATAATCTCTCCGTCTCCCTCAGGACCTCAGTTAGGTGGAGAGTTTGCGCAGGGGAGAGACTTAAACGAAGAACCAGCCCTGCCATGCCAGCAGCACAAAGGCCCAACTGGCCATGTGGGGCCAGAGTCTCACCTGGAAGTGGCTCATTTAAAAAAACCAGAGCTGCCTCGTGGGGGCATAGCCGGGCATAGCTGCCTCATGGGGCATAGCCGCCTCATGGGGGCATAGCTGGGCATAGCTGCCTCGTGGGGGCATAGCTGGGTATAGCCACTTCGTAGGGGCATAGCTGGGCATAGCCGCCTCATGGGGGCATAGCCGGGCATAGCCGCCTTGTAGGGGCATAGCCAGGCATAGCCGCCTCGTAGGAGCATAGCCGCCTCATAAGGGCATAGCCGGGCATAGCCGCCTCGTAGGGGCATAGCAGCCTTGTGGGGGGGCACAGCTGCCACGTTGCCACGAGGGAGGACAGCCGAGTACAGCCGCCACAAGGGGCACAGCTGAGCACAGCCACCATGAGGGGGCACAGTCACCACGAGGGGGCATAGCCGGGCACAGCCACCACGAGGGGGCATAGCCGGGCACAGCCACCACATGGCATAGCGCCTTCTTGCTTGGCCTGCCTGCTTACCGGGACTGTTTCAACCTGCAGCTGGCCACTAAGGGTTTGCTGTTGGGGACTCTGTGGTGGCTGGATTGGCCCAGAGCCTCACCTGGAAGAGGCTCATAAAAGAGCTAGCCCTGCTGTGTCTTTCCTTCCTGGGAGCAGCACAAAGGCCCAACTGGCAGCGTGAGACACCCAGCCCTCTGCCTCAGCTGCGTTTTACCTGCTAGCAAGAGTGCCTTCTCGCTTGGCCTGCCTGCTGACCTGGACGGCTTCAATCTGCAGCTTGGCTGGTAAGGGTTTGCCTCTGGGGACTGTGTGGTGGGGGGATTGGGCCGGAGCCTCACCTGGAAGAGGCTCATTTAAAAAAAACACCACCAGCCCTGCTACTCGGGGGCAAGCTGTCATTTGGGGGCAAGCCTCAACACACGGGCGACATTTACGATCATCAGAGGGAGGCCCTGCTTCTCGTTCCAAGAAGAACAGACTATTGTCATGAAGATCCTCGACGGCAGGGCCTTCTCTGTAGCAGCTCCCACCCTCTGGAAAAACCCTCCCTCGTGCAGTTTGGGAGGCGGAAATAGCTTCGGCTATTAGACGGTATAAAAATGTAATAAATAAATAAATAAATAATAAATAAACTTCCTTCAAAAGCCTCCTGAAGACGTACCTGTTTAGACAAGCTTTCCCTGGACTATAACTTGCATTGGTTTTATATGACATTTTAAAATCGTTATTCTTGATTTTGTGTATTATGATTTGAGCTGCCCAGAGAGCCTTGGCTGTTGGGCAGTATAAATATATAATAAAGGAATAAAATAGGGTTCTGCTCTCTTGGCTAGTCTGCTGTAGTTATGGCCGGGGTGGTCAGAGAGTTACTTGGCCAGTGGCTTTGCTCCCCTTCTCCTCCTGGTTGTCCTGAACAGCAAATGAGCCAACAAGCCCTATTGAAATGCAGCTTCTGTTTGAGGGACATCTGAAAACTAAAGGTGTCTCTTTGGATATTGCAATTAGTAAGTTTTAGTTTGCATTAGTCTTAAGTGTTTTATTTGTTCTTGTGTGTAATTGTACGTTTTCACTTCTCTTCTCAGCTTGTCTGTCTGCTTGATCTACTTGCATCAAAGAAAGCTAAGTGCCTGGGATTTCATTTTATAATGTTTCTTGTGTTTTGCATTGTTGTGGGTTGCATTTTATTTTCTGATGCATTTGGGGTTGGAATTGTTGTGGGTTGCATTTTATTTTCTGATGCATTTGGGGTTGGAATTGTTGTGGGTTGCATTTTATTTTGTAATGAAATTTGTGTTTTGAATGGTTATTATTGTGAGAGTTGGGTTGTGTAACTTTTTTAGCGTTTATCACGCAATCCTACATGTGTTTAATCAGAAGTAAATCCCAATGACCCTGTTCAGGAGGCACCTTAAAGTACGGTGGTTCAGGCTTTTTTGTTAACAAAAAAGTCTGAACCACTGTGGTTTAAGGGGCCTTCTGAACAGGGCCAATAGGGTCTTCAACTGTGAAATGGGAGGGCACCAGGTTGGGGAAGGGTGGTTTAGAGGAAGAATGATTGGTACTGATAGGGTTAAACTTAAACCCCTTACCAAGATTCCTTCCTTGCTTCCTAAATGTGCTTTCACATTTTATATTGTATTTTATTTGATGATGCGTTCTGTGGTTTGAATTGTTGTGTATTTCATTTTATTTAATGATGCATTTTGTGGTTTGAATTGTTGTGAATTGCCCACAGAGCTCAATTGTAAGAGTTGGTTAGTGCCAACTTTGCCCTTTCCCCTTGCAGGGAATGAGGAGCAGGACTTCCTTTTGCTTCTAGTACAGAACTTTAAGGAGGCTTCATGCAATCATACTCTGTTTTAATTCCATGTATTTTAAATATTTATTATGTGTTTTCATGTGTTTTATTGGTCTGTTGACTGTAATAAAAAGAATTGAATTGATAGTGCCATTTTTAGGATTTATCACACAATCCTATGTGTGTTTAATTGGAAGTAAATCCCAATGTGTTTAACTGCGAAATGGAAGGGCACCAGGGCAAGGGTGGTTTAGAGCAGTGATGGTGTGGTTGGGATTGCTTCCTCGATTCCTCGCTTGCAGACCTCGAGGACCAGGCCCGCTCCCATCACATCTGACAAGGTAAGACATTGTGGGTACTCTTACTTCTTTAATAGCAATTGTTTCATTACCTAGTCATGTTTTATTAGGTTGTGTGGGGTGGCACAGTTTTTGGGATTGTTTCAGGCAGCAAAACACCTTGGGCCAGACCTGGACTTAGAACTGTGTTAGATACATCCCTTTATGGGATGTCCCAGGTTAGCCATGGTGCCCTTCCAAGGACCCTCCTTCATGGAGAACATTATGGTCTAAGTGCTGGAACTTAGCGGACTTCTTTGCCACCTCTTCACGAGGACCACTGACTTGGGACTGTGTTACACACAGGCAGCGTTCCCTTCATAGGAATGTCTCAGGTTAATTGAAGATGCCCTAGCAGGCATGGCCAGCATTCATGCATTTTGTGGTTTTAATTGTTGTGAATTGCCCAAAGTGCTTCACTGCAAAGAGTTGGTTTGTGCCCTTTTTTAGGGTTTATCACACAATCCTATGTGTGTTTAATTAGAAGCAAATCCCAATGTGTTTAACTGTGAAATGGGAGGGCACCAGGTTGGGGAAGGGTGGCTTAGAGGAGCAATGGCTGGTAGTGATATGGTTAAACTCCCCTTACCAAGATTCCTTCCTGGCTTCCTAATTACAATATAAAATGTAAAAGCACATTTTATTTCATAAAGCATTTTGTGGTTTTCATTGCATTTTTTGTTATGGATTTTGTGGTTTTAACTGTGTATTGCGTGTTATTTGAACATGCATTTTGGAGGTTCAATTGTTGTGTGGTTTTGATTGTTGTGAGTTCCTCAAAGGGCTTTATTGGCAGAGACAGGGCTGGACATCGCAAGATTGGTTCCTAATTGCAATGTAAAATGTAAACTCAAGATTCCTTCCTTGCTTCCTATTTGCAATATAATATGTAAAAGCGCATTTTATTACATATTTTGTGGTTTTAATTGTTGTGTGTTGTGTTTTTATGCATTTTGGTGGTTTAATTGTGTGTTGTGTTTGATTTTACTATGCAATTTGAGGGGTTAATTATTGTGTATTATGTTTGATTTTACTATGCAATTTGGGGATTTAATTGTTATGTATTGTGTTTGATTTTACTATTCAAATTGGAGGGTTAATTATTGTGTGTTTCAATTTATTGTGTTTTATTTTATTTCTTAAATTTTTATACTGTCCCATAGGCGGGGCTCTCTGGGAAGTTCACAAAAAAATAATTCCAGGCTCATAGAATCATAGAATAGTAGAGTTGGAAGGGGCCTATAAGGCCATCAAGTCCAACCCCCTGCTCAGTGCAGGAATCCATATAATAATAATAATAATAATAATAATTTTATTTCTTAACCGCCTCTCCCTCTGGATTGAGGCGGGGAACAACATAGAACAATACAGATAGTGGGATAATTGTGAACAGTGGGGTCAAAATAAATTTAACTGCAAAAAGCTGCAACTGCATTATCAGTAAACAAGGTAAATGATAACACCATCACCCTGACACCAGGATACAATCAGACAGCTGGTGTTAATTGTACAGCACCATGTACATTGATGGTGCTATGTAAATAAATAAATAAATAATAATAATAATAATAATTTGGCTTAATGGCCAGAGGTGTCGATGTATTCGACATAATTATGCATGGGGGGTTAATTGTTGTGAATTTCCCAAAGAGCCTGGTTGTAAGAGTTTTTGCCCACAGGCTTTTTGCAAGGTAAGTGTTCATAGGAATGACGCATCTCATCAGGATCATTAACATCAGTTGAAGACTTCTGACAAGGTGAGTGCAAGACTGTACATGTATTAGAGTAGAATTATAAAAACTCAGCTTAGCTTAGTCCTATGTACATCTTTTCTCAGACACTGTTAGTTCTGTTGCTTCTTTACTAGCAATTGTTTAAATATCTAGTCATGTTTTATTGGGTTGTGTGGGGTGGCACAGTTTTTGGGATTGCTTCAGGCAGCAAAATACCTTGGGCCAGACCTGGACTTCGGATTGTGTTATACACAGGTAATGTCCCCTTTATGGGGATGTGTCAGGTTAGCAATGGTCGCTTGCAAGCATGGCTGGCCCTCCATGGAGAACGTTATGCGCTAAGTGTAAGGACTTAGCAGTCTACTTGCCACCTCTTCATGGGTTGGCTGACTAAGTGCTGTGTTACACACAGGTAGCGTTCCCTTTATGGGGATGTGTCAGGTTAGCAATGGTCGCTTGCAAGCATGGCTGGCCCTCCATGGCGAACGTTATGCGCTAAGTGTAAGGACTTAGCAGTCTACTTGCCACCTCTTCATGGGTTGGCTGACTAAGTGCTGTGTTACACACAGGTAGCGTTCCCTTTATGGGGATGTGTCAGGTTAGCAATGGTCGCTTGCAAGCATGGCTGGCCCTCCATGGAGAACGTTATGCGCTAAGTGTAAGGACTTAGCAGTCTACTTGCCACCTCTTCATGGGTTGGCTGACTAAGTGCTGTGTTACACACAGGTAGCGTTCCCTTTATGGGGATGTGTCAGGTTAGCAATGGTCGCTTGCAAGCATGGCTGGCCCTCCATGGAGAACGTTATGCGCTAAGTGTAAGGACTTAGCAGTCTACTTGCCACCTCTTCATGGGTTGGCTGACTAAGTGCTGTGTTACACACAGGTAGCGTTCCCTTTATGGGGATGTGTCAGGTTAGCAATGGTCGCTTGCAAGCAAGGCTGGCCCTCCTCCATGGAGAACATTATGCGCTAAGTGCAAGGATTAGTAGACTGTTTGCCTCCTTTTCATGGGTTGGCTGACTAGTGCTGTGTTACACACAGGCAGCGTCGCCTTTATGGGGACGTCACAGGTTAGCAATGGTCTTCGTGGATTATGGAGGTTTTAATTGTTGTGTATTGCATTTACTGTACACATTTAACATTAGTCATTAGGCAGATTTAAAATAAAAATTAATGAGAGGATATTAAAGCAAAAGAAATGTTTTCATTATGAATTTTATTTTATTTTTCTCCTGAGATATTAATGTAACAATCTAATAAAGGCATCTGAAACCTGAGTTGGTGTATTTATTTTGTCCGTGTGCATTTATTTTGCCTGTGTATATGTAATAAAAGCATTCTGTTGCAAAAGTGTCATTTTTCTTTTACTCTAAAAAGTTTATTAAGTTTCTCTGAAAGCGCCATTTTTCATGCTATAATGTATCATCTTATGTTGAAATGTTTTTCATCCTTCCAAAATTTGTTTATGTGCATTTGGCTATCTGCATTTTATTTTACAAAGTATTTTGTGGTTTTAATTGTTGTGAACTGCCCAAAGAAATTAGTTGTAAGAGTTGGTTTGTGTCATTTTTTTTTTAGGGTTTATCGCAAGGCCCGATTTGTGTTTATTCAGAGGTAAATCCCAATGCATTTAACTGTGGAATGCGAGGACTCCAAATTGGTGAAGTTTGGATTAGAATTTGAGTGGTTGTCTGTGATAGGGTTACACACCCCTTACCAGGACTGCGCTTTTACATTTTATATTGCAAAACATTTTATGGTTTTAATTCTTGTGCATTGCATTTTATTTTGCAATGTGTTTTGAGGGTTTTAATGGTTGTGAATTGCCCGAAGAGCATTGTTGTAAGAGTTAGTTTGTGTCATTTTTTAAGGGTTTATTGCAAAGTGGACAGAAGTAAATCGCAATGTGTTTAACTGTGAAATGGTGGGTGAGGGGCCAGCTTGGTTAAAGGTGTTTTAGAGGGACTGTTGGCAGTGATTGGGTTAAATACACCTTACCAAGTTTCCTAATTGCACGTTTTCATTGTTGTGTATTGATTTTTATTATTTTATTATAAAACTTAAATATCACCATAATACAGAAATCTTAAAAGCAAGGAATAAGTAATAAATTGCTATATATATTTAAAAGAAAGAGTCCGACACTATAAATACCCAGTAGGAATTTAACATTAATTATTAGGCAGGTTTAAAATAAGATAAATTAATGGGAGGATAGGTATCAAATAGAAAGGAAGACTGTTTTTTATTATTATGTACTTTAATTTTTCTCTCCTGAGAAACCATAACCTAATAAAAGCATCTGAAACCTGTGTTGGTACTTTTATTTTGTTTGTGTGTATATAATAAAACACCGGCATTCTGTTGCAAAAGTGTCTCCTTCCTTTGCTTTCTTATTAGTCTAAAATGTTGAGTATGTTTCTCTGTAAGTGCTATTTCCCATACTGTATTGTACCGTCGTCTTAGGTTTAAACCCTTTTGCATCCTTCCAACAGTTGGCAAATGCTATTTCCCATACTGTATTGTACCGTCGTCCTTAGTTTAAACCTTTTGCGCCCTTCCAAAATTTGGCTATCTGCATTTTATTTCAAAATGCATTTTGTGCCTTTAATGGTTGTCAGTAGACCAAAGAGTAAAGAGTTTGTGCCCACTTTGTGATAAATCCTAACAGTGTTCAGTTCCCAATCAGGCTTTGTGCAAGGTAAGTATGCATAGGAATGACACATCCCATTACTTCTGTCAAGGTAAGTGTATAATTTGTACATGATAAAAACTCAGCTTAGTCCTATGTACATATTTTCTCAGAGACATTGTTAGTTCGCTTACTGCTTTACTGGTAATAGTTTCACTACCAGGAGGGGATCTACACAGTCGTCGGGGCGCCCTGAAGGCGCTGGCGTGCGCCTCCAGGGTGCCCCGAAACTCCTAGTGTAGATACCTGTCCTGAAGAGGCGGAGGCGGCGACGGCGAAAAGTTCCGAGGGCTGCTGTCGGATGCGAGGGTGCCTAGAGCGTCCTTACCGCTGTCGCTCACCTCCCCGTCGGCCTCCTGCTGCCAGCGAAAGAGCCACCCGGGTTGGAGAGCTTCTCTCCAACCCGGGTGGCTCTTTCGCTGGCAGCAGGAGGCCGGCGGGGAGGTGAGCGACGGCGGCAAGGACGCTCTAGGCACCCTCGCATCCGACAGCAGCCTTGGGAACTTTTCACCGCTGCCGCCTCCTCCTCTTCTGGACAGGTATCTACAGGTATCTACACTAGGAGTTTCGGGGCGCCCTGGAGGCGCACACCAGCACCTTCAGGGCGCCCCAATGACTCTGTGTAGATCTGCTCCAGGTCATGTTTTATTAGGTTGTGTGGGGTGGCACAGTTTTGGGGATTGCTTCAGGCAGCAAAATACCTTGGGCCAGACCTGGCTTTAGAACTGGGTTACAGCCTACATCCCCCTACATGGGGATATGTCAGGTTAGCAATCCTGACTTGCAATCCTGAAGAAAGTTATGCTTGAAGTTCTCAGATATAGAGACCTAAGAGCTTGGTTGTAAGAGTTTGTTTGTGCTGACTTTGTGATAAAGCTTAACAGTGTTCAGTTCCCAATCAGGCTTTCTGCAAGGTAATTGTGCATAGGAATGACGCGTCCAAACAGGATCATTACCATCAGTTGAAGACTTTGAGGACCAGGCCCGCTCCCATCTCTTCTGACAAGGTAAGTGTATAATTTCTACATGTGTGAAAGCAGAATCATAAAAACTCAACTTATCAGAGACATTGTTCTGTTGCTTCTTTACTCGTAATAGTTATATTGCCTAGTCACATTTTATTGGGTTGTGCGGGGTGGTGCAATTATTTGTATTGGTTCAGGCAGCAAAACACCTTGGGCCAGACCTGGACTTAGAACTGTGTTACACACAGCTTGCAACCCCTTTATGGGATGTCTCAGGTTAGCTATGGTGCCCTTCCAAGGACCCTCCTTCACGGAGAACATTATGGTGTAAGTGCTGGAACTTAGCTGACTTCTTTGCCTCCTCTTCACGAGGACCACTGATTGGGACTGTGTTACACACAGGCAGCGTCCCTTTCATGGGGAAGTCTCAGGTTAGTGAAGATGCCCTAGCAGGCATGGCCAGCATTCATGCATTTTGTGGTTTTAATTGTTGTGAATTGCCCAAAGTGCTTCACTGCAAAGAGTTGGTTTGTGCCCTTTTTTAGGGTTTATCACACAATCCTATGTGTGTTTAATTAGAAGCAAATGCTAATGTGTTTGACTTGAAATGGGAGGGCACCAGGTTGGGGAAGGGTGATTTAGAGGAAGAACGGTTGGCAGTGATAGGGTTAAACACCCCTTACCAAGATTCCTTCCTAGCTTCCATGCTTGCAGATTTTGAGGACCAGGCCTGCTCCCATCACATCTTGGAAGGTAAGACATTGTTGGTTTTCCTGCTGCATTACTGGTAATTGTTGCATTACCTAGTCACTTTGGGGGGGGGGGGTTGTGTGGGGTGGCACAGTTTTGGGGATTGCTTCACGCAGCAAAATACCTTGGGCCAGACCTGGACTTAGGACTGTGTTGCACACAGGTACGAGTCCCCTTTATGGGGATATCCCAGGTCAGTGAAGGTGCCCTAGGAAGCAGAGCCAGCCCCTCTTTCATGCGTTTTGAGGGTTTTAGTTGTTGTGTACTACATTTTATTTCATGGCTGACTGTGGGGAGTACTAAGAGTGGTATTCTTGTGTGAAATTACATGTGAGCACACTTGTGATCTTGATCACGCTTGATTCCTCTACTGAGGATGTGCCTAAATTCCTAAATTCTTAGCATATGTCCAGGATTCCTATTGGAAATCCCACGAGCCCTTAAAGGACTGGATTTCCTGATAACGCACATCCCTAGCCAAGAAGCGTTCATCTAAGAGAGGATGTACGGCTGGGTCCAGGTGTTCAGAAATTCCTGTTTGAGAGAAGGGTGGGTCACTCTTGGGTCGACCTGTGCCAGGAGAAGGACAGAGGACCTGCAACCCTGTGGACTCCCTTGGACCTCTCATGCCATCCTTCTGGGAAGGCTGCCTTGAGTTGGGATGTGAAGTCATTATTGTGATGGTCCCGCTCCTGCCAAGAATTTTGAAGGTGCTGGTAGGGGATGATGGATCTGTCCTATGGCAGTCTTACTACGGAGTGTCTCAGGGCTTTATTTGACCCTCAAGCTTTTCAGCATCTACATGAAACCGCCAGGAGACGTTTACCAGGGGTGCGGGCTGAGGCGTCACGAATGGCACCTAGCTTCGCCTCTCCTTCTCAGCTAACAGAGGTGGGGCAGTTGGAGCCCTGAACCAGCGTACGGGCAGGAGAATGGACTGGATGAGGGCCAATAAACTGAGATTCAATCCAGCCAACACAGAAATACTGTTTGCAGGTGGTTCATCATTCCGGCTTAGTGACATTGACCCTGTTCTGGCGGGGAGTTTCAGACTTCCCAATCAGTGACGTCTGTAGTTTGGGGATGGTCATGGATCCATCGTTGCCCGTAGAGACACAGGCTCCCTTCGTGGCTCAGAGTAGCTTCTCACTAGCTTAGGCCAGGGAGGAACAGCTGCAGTTGTTTTGGCCTAAAACTCCCATGATCCCCTTACATCGGCGATGCTGGCTGGAGCTGATGGGGATTGTAGTCCAAAACAACTGAGGTCACCATTTTTTTAATTTCCATTTGTATTTTAGTTGTGTTTTATTTTACTTTAGTTCATTTTTTTCTTTTCATTTACTGGACCCAATCCCAAAGTTCTTCAAGCATTTAAAATAATAAGAAATTAAAACAGAATAAAACTAGCCAAGATTCAAACAACAGAAATAAATATACTAAACTAAAACAAGCAGGAGAGAAAATCACTAAAATCGCTGAGTGTCTAATAATATTTAAAATAACTAAGAAGAAGTAAAAACATCCCTTTAAAAGGTGGTGCTCTGAACCACTGAGGGAGCCTGCGCCTCTGCGGACGATGACGGATCCATCATCGTCCCCAACTTGCAGACCTCGCCCTTTAGGAAGTCTGAAACCCCCTTTCAGAACAGGGTGACTGACACTTAACCGGATAGATGAGCCACCCACAAACAGTGTTTCTGTCTTGTCTCGATTGAATCTCAGTTTATTGGGCCCTCATCCAGCCCACTCCTCTGCCCATGCGCTAGTTCAGAGCTTCAACTGCCTCACCTCTGTTTAGCTGAGAAGGAGAGGTGGAGCTGCGTGTCATTGGTGATGCCTCAGCCCGCACCCCTGGTTAACGTGTCCCGGCAGTTTCATGTAGATGTTGGAAAGCATGGGGGTCAACTACAGCCCTGAGGCACTCTGTAGCAAGACCACCATAGGACAGACACATTATCCCCTGCCACCACCTTCTCTAAGGGGCATTCTAGGCAGGAGCGGAACTGTTGCAATACACGACTTCACATCCCAACCCAAGACAGCCTTCCCAGAAGGATAGCATAAGAGGTCCAAGGGAGTCCACAGGGTTGCAGGTCCTTCTCCCGGCAAAGGACACAAGCAGGCTTGCACGTCCCTCACCTGGCTCAGGTCGACCTAATTGTTTCATGACCTAGTCATGTTTTATTGGGGATTGCTAAAGTAATTTGGGGATTGCTTCGGGCAGCAAAATACCTTGGGCCAGACCTGGACTTAGAACTGTGTTACACACAGCCAGGGTTCCCTTCATGGGATGTCTCAGGCCAGTGAAGGTGCCCTAGGAAGCAGAGCCAGCTCTTCCTTCATGGAGAAGGCCATGCTTGAAGTTCAGGGACTTAGCAGCCTGGCCTGCCTCTTCATGGGGATGGCTGATTTCAGAACTGACAGGCATGATCACAAACTTGTAATTTGGAGTTAACAGAACACAGGCTTCTAATATTGAAGGCTGAGTTCAGAATGTATGTAAATAGTTCTCACAGAAAAGAGACATTTGCACTGAGATTGTTTACTTCACAGTATAAAAATGCTGCTGTAACTGTACTCTGGGCCTTCCCTCTCCTATTGGGGTTCAGCCCACCGCTGTGCAAACTCTCTTTTGCTGTGGGAAATAATTCTATTGCTAGTGTCTCACTGGTCTCTTTGTCTGTGCGTTGGAGATCCACGACAATACCTGGGGAGCCTTGTCTGGGATTTGACAGCACTCGTCAGAAGCACACAGGCAGAAGCTCTCTGGGGACTGCCATTCCAGCACGTACCCAAGGTAAGAGACCTTTTGAAATCCCTATTGGCTTAGCCTTCTGTTTCAGGTGACACCGTGGGTCTGGTTCACACTGGACTCCCAACCCAAGACTTCTGTGAGACCCAGCAAAACAGACTTAGAAAAGTGGGCCTGGTCCATTGGAGGGGCAGATGAGGTTTAACATGGCTGGGCCCAGTGCAAAAGACAGGTCAGTAAAACAGGTACCTGAGGAAGCAAGTGAACAGAGCTGTCGTTGACACTCACGGTGTATATGTACAAAAGTTATGGGCCAGAACCTGCAAATTCGAAAACACTTAAATTGTTCAGATTCTCTTTAAGATAGCTAGGAAGAAGTTGAATGGTTTGTGGCTTAGTTTGCAAAGAGACAGGAAGAAGAAGAAGAGTTTAAATCTGGCACCTAGCAAAAGGTGTTGTGGAGCCTAGAGACAAGAACCGAGAAAGAAAGGGGAAGGAGATTTCTCCTGGCAAAGAAAGAAAGAATTTTTAGGCTGTTGTATATTTAAGCTACCTGCATTTTTTTTTAATGTATCACTAGTATTGAATTGTAGGAGTAGAAATTTCAGACTCTGAAGAGTTAAATTGCATTTAGAGTTCAAGCAATTAAGAATCTCATTTTTTAAGAAGCCCACAAAACAAGAACAATGCAGAATCCATGGTAGATTCAAGGGCAGAGGCGATGGATGAGAACATGGTGTGAGCAAAAAGCAAAATCACCCTAGAATATTGCCACTATTGTGGTGAAATTGGTCGCTAGAAAATGAGTGTCCTAATAAGCCTGGCCAGCTTATGCAGACACCTCATAAAGCTAGCTGATCTACACTAACGTTTCAAGATTTCCTTACAGCTACAATGTCTGCTAAAAAAACTATAACTGTTGTAGGCATGTTTCTTAACTAACCGCCTCACTATCCAGACCAACATGCTTCCTCTTTAAGCAGAAAGCTATTCTGTAAATAAAGGTTTACTCACCACATGAAGCATTTCTTGATGCCCTAAATATGTTGTGACCTTGCTGCAAAGCATGGTGTGTGTGTTCTCCTGATTCCGCTTCATGAAATCCAAACTTCCAGCCTGATCACCTGGGGGTCTTGGAATTTGATGAAATCCTTTTTTTGCAATTAAGAAAAGGGATTATCAAGGATATCAGGGCACACCATGTTTCCAGGAAAGGGCAAGCTCATACCTTCTGTGTAGTCTGAGCTATATGCAGTTGATAACGCCATGATTAACAGCGTAATTACTCTAGTTGGGCAGAGCAGTTGGGTGTGTGGCCGGCCTCTGGCACTTACGAACAAGAGATTAGTCCTTATGGGAACCCTCATGGGTAAACCAATGACTCCCCCCCGCCCCCTACTAAATTTCAGGCCACCGAACTCCAGCTAACAGATGATCAAGTATTAAGACTATGGCCGTGCATTAATGAAGTAGTTTTAGGTTGTCATTCACAGATTAAAGACACCCAGATGAGCCCTGCCACGACTACCGGCATCACGGTTCTTCAGTGGACAAGAGTGCCCTGGCGTCCAGGTGGAAAGGTCCCTACCAGATCTTCCCAGATCCACACATCACCCTGCAAGAGGGCCGTTGACCCAGATTTCGCCAGTCAAGTGTAGACAGCAACCGAGGCGGTGCTCTCAAGGACAACGCAGGCGATTTCTCCTCGACACGGCCAACAGCAGGTGTCTACTGCTTCTCCCAAGACCCAGCGGATCATGCCCGGAGACCACCTAACTTTACTCTACAAATATTTAAGGGCCATAATAATGCCCAGCCACTCTCCAGAAACCAAAAAGGTTTCATCCTACTGGTAGAGTTGGCAAAAGTCCAGCCAGCTGCATGAAGACAGACTTCGCCAGGCAGCCAACGATGACTGAGATGGCCGCTCTGTTCCAGTACGGCGGTCTTGTTCTCTTTGAACTATGCTTTACGGGAAATAAAGAAGGGAATAGTACAACTAAGTATAGCAGTAGCAGAAATAGTTAACCTTATTAAACTGTTGGATGTGTGCTTTAATTACTTTAAGTGTTAGCTGTTTTTATGCTTTTGTTTTTAAAATTTGTATATCGATTTTTAATGTTCAGTCTTAATCTTTGTAACCCGCCCAGAGAGCTTCGGCTATGGGGCGGCATATAAAAGTTAACCTTACTAACCTTACTAACCTTACTAACCTTAGTTAACCTTACTAAACTGTTGGATATGTGCTTTTATTGTTTTAAACTTTAGCTGTTCCTATGCTTTTGTTTTTAAAATTTGTATATCGATTCTTAATTTTCAGTCTCTTTAATCTAATCTTTTTAATCTTTGTAAACTGCCCAGAGAGCTTTGGCTATGGGGCAGTATATAAATGTAATAAATAATAATAATAATAATAATTAAAAATGCCAGCCCATCATGAACAAGGCATACCTGTAATTGGTGTGCCTGCCTATCTCGGGCAAAAGAAGGGTAGAAGGCATGCCAGTTTGAACAAAACATCACCAAAGAAAATGAACAAACTTTGGTACAGAGATATATAGACTTTGCAGCTGAGAATCTAGTGACTGAATTTGCTTCCATCCCCCTTTCTCCTCCTCCCTCCCCACCCCCTTTCCTTTTGTGTCATGTTTTTTAGATTGTAAGCCTGTGGGCAGGGATGTTTTTTAGATTGTAAGCCTGTGGGCAGGGACTGTCTTAAGAAACATTTTTGTAAGCTGCCTTGAGAGCCTTTTTGGCTAAAGGGCAGGATAAAAGTGCTTAATAAATAAATAAGGAAATAAAGGATGGAATATAATCCATCCCAGTCTGAAACCCCTCTACGCTGCCAGTTCAATGGCCCATATCAGAATGCCACACATACTCAGTGACAACCCGTAGAAGATTAGGCAAACAGCAAAAGTTATTGTGGATTACTTGGAGGGAATCTACACGTAGTACTGAAGGCGCTCGCGTGCGCCTCCAGTGCGCCGTCAAAACGATGGTGTAGACGGCAAAAGAAGAGACGGAGGAAGAGGTGGAGGAGGAGGAGGCTGGGGAACCGGCCGCATCCTTGCCGCTGCCGCCGCCGGAAGCCGAGCTCTCCGACCTGGGTGGCACTTACCCCGGCAGCAGGAGGCGGCAGCGGCAAGGACGCAGCCGGTTCCCCAGCTGCCTCTTCCTCCATCTCTTCTTTCGCCGTCTACACCATCGTTTTCACGGCGCACTGGAGGCTCACACAAGCGCCTTCAGTACGATGTGTAGATTTGGCCTTGATTGGCACTAATTATGGGAAAGCTTTAAGAGATAGAACGCTGCACAAGATTTTGGGTTTCCGAGTTCTTTGTCTACTCTCCTTTGACCATAATGTGATTGCACTTGCTGGTTTAAAGATAAAACAATGTTAATTTTTTAGACTTCATTCAAGTTTCAGGTAGACACTTCCTGCAATTGGAGGCTTCAAGCTAGAGATGGTTAGCAAATACAAAGACCTCTTTATTAGTAGCACTGTTCTTCCTCCTTGACTGTCGTGTTTCAAAAGCAGTTACACACTGACAGATAATGGTAAAATCAATAAACCCAATGTAGCAAAATGCCGTAAGGATTACAACCAAATAATAGAGAGATCTCCCTCTTCTGTTATATGGTATTCCAGAAGGTGCAGAGCATATTCCTCTACCAGTATGTTTTTCCAAAGGTGAGAAATGGTTAATCTATCCAGCGTTAAATGTCCACAGACTCTATTGGCTATGTGGACCATGGGCATATAAGATCCTGCCATAGAACTATTGCCTGGTCTCAGTTCACACACCAGTTTAACAGCAGACATTATTTACAACCATAAGGTCAAAAGGGCTATTAATAATCCTTTGGAAACGGGATACACTAGATCCCATGAATTCATGAAGATCTTGCTTCCAGTAAACCTCTGACACAGCAGAGGCCAATTGAAACTGCCACAATTGATGCCATTTCTGCCCTTTAAGCTGAAACAAGAGATTTCACAAGTCACACTACAAAACTGCATGACCCTTGATGTCTTACTTGCAGCACGAAGAAGAGTCTGTGCCGTGATTAACACTTCTTGCTGCACATACATAAGCCAGAACTATGGAATAGAAATTTATTAGATAATGCATTTTAGCTAGTTCCCATGGAAAAAAGACATACACACTGAGGTTGTTTACTCAGCAATACAAAACGCCTGCCATAGCTATTCTCTGGGCCTTTCCTCTCTATGTATTATTGTGAAGCTGGTAACAAGTGTGAACTAGAAAGAGGGACATACTAAACCAAAGGACACTGAATGGCCGTTGAAATGCATTGGTTTATTCCGAATGGCCATAGGAAATTATTGGAGGTGTTTAGGGATCATCTACAAATCAAAATCCCTAAAGGAGTTAAACATTTCGTTTTCATAGAAAACCACGCAGAATCAAAATGCAAACTAACAGTGGTTTTACGGAACAACTACTATGACCCCCAACACTGTGATTCTAGGGATCACCCCCAAATTCAAGAAGAAATCAGAATGCAATAAAAAGAGGGTAATAGTTTTATACACTGCTTTATAAGCACCAGTTCTAAAACACCCAAATATGAGAAAGGAATTTTGTCGCAACATGCCAAACATTATTTAAATGTTTCTATATGCCCCGCCACAGCGCCCACACCTTACAAAAGGCTGGTTTCAAAATGGCCATAGGAAAACATTGGGCTGTCAGGCAGCCCCAGAAAAAAGGGGAGCCCCAAAATTCTCGTGGAGGTTTGTAATAAGGCCCTAAGCATCCTAAGAGTTTTTGCTGGAGGCGTGCACCATTGGAATGGTCCGCACTTTGTGCATGGCCCATTAGGTTCCTTCAGAATGACCACAGGAAGCACTGGGCTGTGCAACCTAATGTGGCCATGCACAAAGTGGGGACCATTCCAATGGAGAATGCCTCCAGCAAAAACTCTTAGGATGCTTACAGTCTTATTACCAACCTCCATTAGAATTTTGGGGCTCCCCCTTTTTTTCTGGGTCTGCCTGACTGCCCAGTGCTTTCCTATGGCCATTCTGAAGAAACCTTATGTACGGGACGTACTAAACCGAAGGACACCGAATGGCCATTGAAATGCATTGTGTCATTCCGAATGGCCATAGGAAATCATTGAAGGAGTTTAGGGATTATCTACAAATTAAAATACCTAAAGGAGTTAAACATTTAGTTTTCATAGAAAACCACACAGAATCAAAATACAAACCAACAAAGTGGTTTTGGGGAACAATTCCTATGACCCCCAACACAGTGGTTTCTAGGGATCATCTCCAAACGTAAAAAGAAAACAGAATACAATAAAGAGAAGGTGACTGCCGTTTCATGCAATGCTTCATAGGCACCAGTTTTAAAAGACCAAAATAAGTGGAGGGGGGTTGCCAAAAACTGTCACAGATTATTTCCATGTTTATAAATCCCCCCCCACCGTCACCCTCTCCTCACAATTGGCTTACATTTCAAAGTGGTCATAGGAATACATGGGAATGATACCACAAGCCCCTTAAGAATCAGATGAAGCTGAAAATGCTTACGGAGGTTGAAATTAGAAACCCAAGCATCCTAAGACTCTGTGCTTGATACATGTTGCATTGGACTTGCCCCCAACTTGCGCATAGCCATAATACGGGGTGTCATTCAGAATGGCCATAGGAAAGCATTAGGCTGTCACAAGCAGGCACGCAGAAAAGAGGGGGAGCCCCAAAACGCTCATGGAAATTTGAACTAACCCCCCCCAAAAAACCTAAGAGTTTCTACTGGAGACATGCTCCACCGGAAAGACCCCCACATTGCACATGGGCCCATAAGGTTCCATCAGAATGACCATAGAAAAGCATTGGACACTCACGCAGCCCCAGAAATCAAGGGGAGCCCCAAAATTCTCATAGACATTTGTAATGAGACCCTAAGCATCCTAAGAGTTTTTGCTGCAGACGTGCTCCATTGGAATGGCCCCTAAGCTGCACACGGCCACGTGAGGTTTCTTCAGAATGGCCATAGGAAAGCATGGCGCTTTCTGGCAGCCCCAGAAACTCAGGGGGAGCCCTGAAATTCTCATAGATGTTTGTAATGAGACCCTAAGCATCCTAAGAGTTTTTGCTGCAGACGTGCTCCATTGGAATGGCCCCTAAGCTGCGCACGGCCACATGAGGTTTCTTCAGAATGGCCATAGGAAAACAATGGGCTTCTCTGGCAGCCCTCCCAAATCAGGGGGAGCCCCAAAATTCTCGTAGAGGCTTGTAATGAGACCCTAAGCATCCTAAGAGTTTTTGCTGCAGGTGTGCTCCATTGAAATGGCCCCTAAGCTGCACACGGCCACATGAGGTTTCTTCAGAATGGCCATAGGAAAGCATGGCGCTATCTGGCAACCCCAGAAAATCAGGGGGAGCCCCAAAATTCTCATAGAGGCTTGTAATGAGACCCTGAGAATGCAAAGAGTTTTTGCTGCAGGTGTGCTCCATTAAAATGGCCCCTACACTGGACACGGGCACATGAAGTTTCTTCAGAATGGCCATAGGAAAGCCTTGCATTTTCTGGCAGCCCCAGAAAATCAGGGGGAGCCCCGAAATTCTCATAGATGTTTGTAACGAGTCCCTAAGCATCCTAAGAGTTTTTGCTGCAGGTGTGCTCCATTGGAATGGCCTCAAAGCTGCACACGGGCACATGAGGTTTCTTCAGAATGGCCATAGGAAAGCATGGTGCTATCTGGCAGTCCCAGAAAATCAGGGGGAGCCCCGAAATTCTCATAGATGTTTGTAATGAGACCCTGAGCATCCTAAGAGTTTTTGCTGCAGTCGCGCTCCATTGGAACGGCCCCTAAGCTGCGCACGGCCACATGAGGTTTCTTCAGAATGGCCATAGGAAAACAATGGGCCTATCTAGAAGCCCCAGAAAATCAGGGGGAGCCCCGAAATTCTCATAGATGTTTGTAATGAGAAACTAAGCATCCTAACAGTTTTTAATGCAGGCGTGCTCCATTGCAATGGCCCCTAATCTGCGCACGGGCACATGAGGTTTCCTCAGAATGGCCATAGGAAAGCATGGTGCTATCTGGCAGGCCCAGAAAATCAGGGGGACCCCGAAATTCTCATAGATGTTTGTAATGAGACCCTGAGCATGCTATGAGTTTTTGCTGCAGACGTGCTCCATTGGAACGGCCCCTAAGCTGCGCACGGCCACATGAGGTTTCTTCAGAATGGCCATAGGAAAGCATGGCGCTATCTGGCAGCCCCAGAAAATCAGGGGGAGCCCCAAAATTCTCATAGAGGCTTGTAATGAGACCCTGAGCATCCTAAGAGTTTTTGCTGCAGACGTGCTCCATTGGAATGGCCTCAAAGCTGCACACAGGCACATGAGGTTTCTTCAGAATGGCCATAGGAAAACAATGGGCCTATCTAGAAGCCCCAGAAAATCAGGGGGAGCCCCGAAATTCTCATAGATGTTTGTAATGAGAAACTAAGCATCCTAACAGTTTTTAATGCAGGCGTGCTCCATTGCAATGGCCCCTAAGCTGCGCACGGGCACATGAGTTTTCCTAAGAATGGCCATAGGAAAGCATGGTACTATCTGGCAGCCCCCAAAAACCATGGGGAGCCCCGAAATTCTCATAGATGTTTGTAATGAGACCCTGAGCATGCTATGAGTTTTTGCTGCAGTCGCGCTCCATTGGAACGGCCCCTAAGCTGCGCACGGCCACATGAGGTTTCTTCAGAATGGCCATAGGAAAGCATGGTGCTATCTGGCAGCCCCAGAAAATCAGGGGGAGCCCCAAAATTCTCATAGAGGCTTGTAATGAGACCCTGAGCATCCTAAGAGTTTTTGCTGCAGGTGTGCTCCATTGGAATGGCCCCTAAGCTGCGCACGGGCACATGAGTTTTCCTAAGAATGGCCATTAGAAAACAATGGCCCTATCTGGCAGCCCCCCAAAACCAGGGGGAGCCCCAAAATTCACACAGACATTTCTAATGAGACCCTAAACATCCTAAGAGTTTTTGATGCAGGTGCTCTCCATTGCAATGGCACCTACGCTGCGCACGGGCACATGAGGTTTCTTCGGAATGGCCATAGGAAAACAATGGGCCAATCTGGAAGCTCCAGAAAATCAAGGGGAGCCCCGAAATTCTCATAGATGTTTGTAATGAGACCCTAAGCATCCTAAGAGTTTTTGCTGCAGACGTGCTTCATTGGAACGGCCCCTAAGCTGCGCACGACCACATGAGGTTTCCTCAGAATGGCCATAAGAAAACAATGGGCTTCTCTGGCAGCCCTCCCAAATCAGGGGGAGCCCCGAAATTCTCATAGATGTTTGTAATTGGACCCTAAGTATCCTTAGAGTTTTTGTTGCAGACGTGCTCCATTGGAATGGCCCCTAAGCTGCGCACGGGCACATGAGGTTTCTTCAGATTTGCCATAGGAAAGCATGGTGCTATCTGGAAAACAATGGGCTTAGTGTGTTATTACAAGCCTATGGCCATTCTGAAGTAACCTCATGTGCCCGTGCGCAGTGTAGGTGCCATTGCAATGGAGCACACCTGCAGCAAAAACTCTTAGCAGGCTTAGTGTGTTATTACAAGCCTCTACGAGAATGTTGGGGCTCCCCTTGATTTTCTGAGGTTGCCAGAGAAGCCCATTAATTTCCTATGGCCATTCTGAAGAAACATCATGTGCCCGTGCTCAGCTTAGGGGCCATTCCAATGGAGCGCGACTGCAGCAAAAACTCTTAGGATGCTTAGGGTCTCATTACAAATGTCTATGAGAATTTCAGGGATCCCCCTGATTTTCTGGAGCTTCTAGATTGGCCCATTGTTTTCCTATGGCCATTCTGAAGAAGCCTCATGTGCCCGTGCGCAGCATAGAGGCCATTGCAATGGATCACACCTGCATCAAAAACTCTTAGCATGCTTAGTGTGTTATTACAAGCCTCTACGAGAATTTTGGGGATCCCCCTGATTTGGGAGGGCTGCGAGAGAAGCCCATTGTTTTCTTATGGCCATTCTGAAGAAACCTCATGTGCCTGTGCGCAGCTTAGGGGCCATTCCAATGGAGCACGCATGCAGCAAAAACTCTTAGGATGCTCAGGGTCTCATTACAAGCCTCTATGAGAATTTTGGGGCTCACCCTGATTTTCTGGGGCTGCCAGATAGCGCCATGCTTTCCTATGGCCATTCTGAAGAAACCTCATGTGGCCGTGCGCAGCTTAGGGGCCATTCCAATGGAGCGCGACTGCAGCAAAAACTCTTAGGATGCTCAGTGTCTCATTACAAACATCTATGAGAATTTTGGGGCTCCCCCTGATTTTCTGGGGCTTCCAGATAGGCTCATTGTTTTCCTATGGCCATTCTGAAGTAACCTCATGTGCCCGTGCGCAGCGTACATGCCATTGCAATGGAGCACACCTGCAGCAAAAACTCTTAGCAGGCTTATTGTGTTATTACAAGCCTCTAAGAGAATTTTGGGGCTCCCCCTGATTTTCTGGGGTTGCCAGAGAAGCCCATTGTTTTCCTATGGCTATTCTGAAGAAACCTCATGTGCCCGTGCGCAGCTTAGGGGCCATTGCAATGGAGCACACCTGCAGCAAAAACTCTTAGGATGCTCAGGGTCTCATTACAAGCCTCTACGAGAATTTTGGGGCTCCCCCTGATTTGGGAGGGCTGCCAGAGAAGCCCATTGTTTTCCTATGGCCATTCTGAAGACACCTCATGTGCCCGTGCGCAGCTTAGGGGCCATTCCAATGGAGCACGTCTGCAGCAAAAACTGTTAGGATGCTTAGTGTCTCATTACAAACATCTATGAGAATTTTGGGGCTCCCCCTGAGTTTCTGGGGCTGCCAGAAAGCGCCATGCTTTCCTATGGCCATTCTGAAGAAACCTCACGTGGCCGTGTGCAGCTTATGGGCCATTCCAATGGAGCACGTCTGCAGCAAAAACTCTTAGGATGCTTAGGGTCTCATTACAAATGTCTATGAGAATTTTGGGGCTCCCCTTGATTTCTGGGGCTGCGTGAGTGTCCAATGCTTTCCTATGGTCATTCTGATGGAACCTTATGGGCCCATGTGCAATGTGGGGGTCTTTCCGGTGGAGCATGTCTCCAGTAGAAACTCTTAGGTTTTTGGGGGGGGGGGTAGTTCAAATCTCCATGAGCGTTTTGGGGCTCCCCCTCTTTTCTGCGTGCCTGCTTGTGACAGCCTAATGCTTTCCTATGGCCATTCTGAATGACACCCCGTATTATGGCTATGCGCAAGTTGGGGGTAAGTCCAATGCAACATGTATCAAGCACAGAGTCTTAGGATGCTTGGGTTTCTAATTTCAACCTCCGTAAGCATTTTCAGCTTCATCTGATTCTTAAGGGGCTTGTGGTATCATTCCCATGTATTCCTATGACCACTTTGAAATGTAAGCCAGTTGTGAGGTGAGGGTGACGGTGGGGGGGGATTTGTAAACATGGAAATAATCTGTGACAGTTTTTGGCAACCCCCCCTCCACTTATTTTGGTCTTTTAAAACTGGTGCCTATGAAGCATTGCATGAAACGGCAGTCACCTTCTCTTTATTGTATTCTGTTTTCTTTTTATGTTTGGAGATGATCCCTAGAAACCACTGTGTTGGGGGTCATAGGAATTGTTCCCCAAAACCACTTTGTTGGTTTGTATTTTGATTCTGTGTGGTTTTCTATGAAAACTAAATGTTTAACTCCTTTAGATATTTTAATTTGTAGATGATCCCTAAACTCCTTCAATGATTTCCTATGGCCATTCGGAATGACACAATGCACTTCAATGGCCATTCGGTGTCCTTCGGTTTAGTACGTCCTGATTTACAGGCTTCCATGGTGATTCTCATGTTGTCTGGTGGGAATGCTGTGGGGTTTGGGCCTTGTGTCTGTGGAAAAATGGAGAGAAAGGCAGTGACCTTAGAGTCCGTCAGCAAAAGCAACCTCCACTTCCTGTGACACGCTTGCCGCCATGGGCTTTCCCCATGGTTGTTGCTCATTTTATTATTATTAATGGAGTGGCTGCCAGGTGCCCATTCAATGCACAGGAGATGGTGGGATATACGGTTAAACTATGTGGAGGTAAGTGATTTAACTATGGAGGGGTGTTAGCAAAACCATAGGCATGGTTCTGCAATCATGTGGCAGGTGATCATGTGGTTCCATTACCCCTCCTCTCTCTGCAGTTCCTATGCCCATTCACCCTCCGTCCCTCCATGCATGTCTGAACAGGCCCAAAGGAAAGATTTCACCACCACAGGGATTTCAATGGGGGCTTGGTAGCTCCTAGAGAGGGAAAATTTAAACTGCCCAAGCAATAGCCAGTGAGGACCTGATCTTGCATCCAACTGATGCTTTCTCTAGTACTGCTTTTATGCAAGGCTGAGGGAAGGTGAAGGCTCAGCCTGTCATGTACTTTGTTAAAAGATATTTCCACAAAAGGGGGTGGGGAAGTGGAATTTGTAGATCATCCTCTAATGTTCTAAGGAAAGTTTGAAATAATTTTGTGCAATCCAGTGTTCTAATAGTTTCAAGAGACAGCAAACAATGGCTATGTAATTTTGATAATACATGTCTGGCCTTCAAGAACTTTCTGCTGTGCCAGAACAGCTATGACTATATAGGAGCCTCAGTGGCATTTAAGGTATTCTGATGATGCCTTCCTCTAAAGTCTATCTTATTCTGAGGAGGCCATGTTAGCCTCCACCCCAAGCAGGACTGTTTTGTGGTTGCCCCAGTGCTATGGAACTCCTTTGTTTTATATCTGTTTCCTTACTGTATTCCTTGTTTATTGCAAACAGGCACGCTGTATTCCTTGTTATCCCACTTTTCCTTCTCCTCCTCCTGGTTTTAATTTGACGTTAACATTGTAAACTGCTGTGTTATTTTTTTATGATATGCTGAAATATGCCATCAGAAACCTAATCCTATAGCAGTGCCCTTTCCTGAAGTTCTGTGGGATTGCACCAGGTCTATGAGAGAATACAAGTACAGAAGCATGTCTTTCCTGGCTCTGCCATAGCATAAAGATGTTGAGCTCCATCCAACGAGCGTTTTATTGCACACTCATTACTGGGAACTCACAGATTTTTCGCAGATCCCCCACATGACGTTGTCCGCCTCTAATGCCCCTTCTGGCCTTTCCTGCGCTGCAAGAAAAACCAGAAAAATTCTGGTTGCTGCTCTCTCCTGTGTGGGGGAGAAGCAGCGTTATTACATTACCCAACTGAATGGGCCTCGTGCTCATTGTTTACTTCCTGAGTGGAGAAGCCCCAGTAGACAGTGTTTTTCCCCAAGTGTGATGGAGCTTCTAATGGCTGGTATGGAGACCCTGGTGTGGCACATCATTTGGAAGTGAGCAAGCCTCTTGCAGCTTCTTAAACAGAATTATGAGCCAATCAGAGCTATAGAAAGATCTAAATGACCGTGCGTCTACAAAAAGGGAGGTTGATGGCAGGTGGTAATGCTTCAGGGGACACAATTATGATGCCAGTCTAGCTGAGGGAACCTAAGCCACTAATTGCACTATAAGTTGCGGCTACTGCAGGAAAGAGTGGATGCATCAATTTGGGGTGGGGGAAAACTATCTTTCCCCTACAAGGTTTGAATAACATACTCTCCCTTGATGACCACAGGATGTCCACACATTCCCCCAAACATTAAAAACTAAAGAACCCATAGGAGAAAATAAATTATCAGTTACATGAATGTTTGACATTTTCCCTCACACTTTCAGAGTGGATGTCTTGCCAACTGGCAAGAATGGTTCTCATCTGGATTCGGAAGCAGTAAAAGAGACATTTGTAGTGGTTACAAAGCTCTAAGATTTATTTACAGCTAGTAAATCATGCAAAACAGAAAGTGGATATACATGCTTACCAAGTCAAACAAAACAACCTCCTCTTCTCAGCTGCTGGGGGCCACAGAGAAATAGCAGTGGAGGGAACCCCTGTGTAGCTACTAAAGGACACAGCAGCTCAGGTCTGTGCTGAGGCTTCCACCCTGTGCCTCTAAACCCGGGTGTTTTATAGGTAATACCTGCACACCTGGGTAGGTCATGTGTTTGGACCCACACCACTTCAAGACCATTATCTTTGTGGAATTTATTAGGCTGGGTTCCTCCCTTAGATATTCTAGCTGCCTCTAACAGATAACAGACACTTAGCCTGGCAGACATCCAAGGTGCGTGACTCAACAAATCAGACCAGGACTTTTGCAAAGAAAAGAAAAAATGCTCCCATTCAGGATTGCATGGCAGAACCACTGTGCCAGGCCACTAATCCTCCTCGATACAAATTTATCTTCCGGGGTTTTCCCATACAGTGGGTATTTGATTCGCTTCATAGTTGGGTCATATTTCCCCCCTCCCCAACTTTAACTGGAGCAGCAGTGATAGATTCCTTGATAGTAGAATCTATCACCAGCTTCCCTTGTTTCTGCTGAAAAAGAAAAGCATTTTTTGCGGGTCCAGGATGAATAACAAATAATTTGATGCAACTGACTAAAAATCTCCTTTATCAAACAACCCTGGGTTGAGAGGAGCACCATTGTCATATGATTATTACAATTATCACATGGTAGCTTGGGCATTTGGAAGTCCCTTAATGTGGTAGCTGTGACAGGAGCAGTTTTGTCGCAAGCAAACAGTATGCACTAATGTCTAGGAAAACTCACACATGAGATGAGATGAGATCATATCATGATTACCACATAAAGTGGTCATGTGCATCCATCTTAAAAAATTTCATTGGAGCATAGGGAGCTCTGGGAATTCCATGTTGGCACATGGAATTACTGTGATATAGAGGGCATTTCAAACTTCTTCATTATATTATTCAATTTGTCTGTATCAGTATTTGAGCAGGACTATTCAGTACAATCCCCAGAGCATAGCTGGGGCCCTTATCATATTATTTTCCATCTTCCACATACTGTCAGGCACAAAATATCACTCATATCACCCCGCAATCTAATATTTCTGTCAGTACATTCTAGAAGATGGAGAGCTTATTTCTTTATTGACTGATAAATCTCTTCCATTTTAACAGTACATTCCATTGGTCTTGCCTCCTAACCTCTGGTTCAGTTCTGTGTTGACAAAATTAGATCAGTCTGTCTAAACTAATGATTTCCTTTCATTTTTTGCTTTTGTGCCGTTTCAATGCCAAGTTGCAGCTTTACACTCATTCAGTTTCACATGCATTGATGTGCTGTTCTTAGACAATGCATTGTGTGACTTTGAGAGGCCACCAGGGAGCACTGTGTAGGCCCCTGGGTTTCTCCAGTGATCCAGTGACAAGAGCCTGCAACAGTTAGGGCTAGTTGAACACAACATAAGCAAAGCAGGACAAGGACTTTTTTAATGGCTTAAGGATTGTGAGAGAGGTGGCAGAGGCAGGGCAGAAGCAAAGGCTGAATGCTGGAGGCACAAGGAAGAGTAAAGGAAGCCCAAGCAGGAATAAAGAGGCTCAGGAGGAGTGACTGAGAGGAGCAATACTACAGTGGCTGAGTTCGGATGACACGCTAATCAATTGGGCGGGGGGGTACTAGGAACAGAATGGGAAACAACCGTTGATTAGCATGTCACCCGAACTCAGCCAGTGAGACAGGAGACCCATTCCCACTCCATCCAACTAGATTGTTCCTCTTACTTGAACAGGTGCATCTAGGACTTACCAGACCCAGAGAGAAAACAGCGGCAGTATGGACAGACCCTACTCAGCAACAGATGTGTAAATCCCAGCTGAGTGTTCTGGGCTTCAAGAATTTATATGGGTTGTGGCCCCTGAAACACCCTTCAAGCTGAATATCACAAAGTGGTACTAGAAAATATATATCAATTGCTCAAACAGTATTACAGAATAACAAAAATTTGCAATGATAAAACAAACAAAACACATCACTATATGCAATGCAGTAATGATGATTAGATAAATAATAGAAATAGTAGCTAGCATATTTCTTAGTAAAAATTTAAGTTCTATTCCTCTCAACCAATAAAGCAGTCATTTTTTAAAGATTGTCTAGTTACTTATCTGGCAGGAATTGTTGGCAAAGCTCAGGTAATCATGTTTGGTAGGCTTCTCAATCTTTGCCTAGATTTCATCAGGCCATAAAGACTGCTTTGTTTAGATTGGTTTTGGACTGGTAGGTTTTGTCTGCTCCTTGGATGTTTTAAAGATGGTTTGAGTTGTTCCTAATTTGACTGATTTGCTTTGAGATTGTTTTAAAAGTTGTATATTGCCTTAGGGGCCCTTTTGGTCAGAAAGGTGATTCATAAATGTTTGAATAAACTCAAACATAAAATACATTGGCAGGCTAGACAGTAGTTGGATAGATCTGAAGGACATGTCAAAGATGACTTCTATCAGGAGAATGAGTTTCAGGTTACTTTGAAGGGTTTTTCCAAATAAGAAACTTCTTGATCAAGGTGGTTGGTATGTCAACTATGCCCTTTCCTGGACAGGAATCGTCTGGCCACTGTATTGTTAACCTCACTTTGAGATTACTGTAATGTGCTTTATGTAGGGCTACTCTTGTGTGTGGACCAGAAGTTGCAGCCAGGATGCACATATTACACCAGAGTTGAAGCAAGTTCACTGCCTAACTATTAGCTACCAAGCCAAATTCAAGGTCTTGTTTGCCTTCCCTGATATAGACGTTCACAATCATTAAGATGATTGGACGCCTTGTTGGTTATACCATAACCTGCAGATCACCATCTTGTAGCAACCTGGAAGCAGGCCTTCTCTGTGGTAGCACCCACCTCATGGAATGCCTCCCTTCCCTCCCCCAGTTGGTGGCACCAATTGTGGCATGTTTCAGGCACCAGTTAAAGATCCGTCTCTTTACCCATGCCTTCACAATTAATTTGGGCCTAATCTACACCTACAGCCCTTTCGCAATGGAGGAGGGATAATTGAGAGGTTTCCTGCTTCCATGATTGTCATCCATGGGGCACACGCGAGGGAAGTTTCCTGTAAGTAAAGGAGAGCCATTGCAGGAGGAGTTGTGCTCTGTGACGGTGGTTCTGAATGTGCATCGGGAGAAGAAGTCAGGACTGGACATGTGGGTACGGGGCACAGATTTTTTCTTTTAATAACTTCTCCAAGATGTGCACCAGCACAAATACACAGAAACACAGGGGAGATAGGTACATGCAGTCAGCACCAAAACATGCCCATAACCAATCAAAACATGTGCCAAAAATGGTAGACGCCCACTCCCACACATGTCTGAAACTGCTGGACAGCGGGTTGGCTGTTTGATGAGCTGGGAGCTCATGCCGAATAGCAACAACTTTGCAAAGGGGGCACACCAGCCATGGACTTCTTGATTTTTGTGAGAGAGCCAAAAAACCCATGGCAAAAGCTGTCATCGATATCCCAGGGAAACTGAGGGGTCATCCCTAGATCATCACAGGAGTAGGTGAACGCCATGTGGCATGGTAGGGATGACCTCGATACTATTCTGGAATAAACAATTGGTGTAGACAAGCCCAAACTGTTGACCAATTTGTTAATTGGGGTGTTTTGAGTATTTGGTTTTAATGTTTTTATAAATTTGTGCGTGTATATCTGTATAAGAAAGATAGACTAACAGCAGAGTATTGAGAGAGAGAGAGAGAGAGCGCTAACCATTTCAGCTTCCGCCATTGTCAGTAGCTGTGTGTTAAAGAGTGGCAAATTAGAATGCCTAGAGATGAAAATGCCTTAGGAGAAAAAACAGGTATGACTAGTACACTGCTCATGAATTCTCCTCCAGATTAAGGCCATTCGGAATAAGAGTTCTGAGTCTGTAGATCTAGAAGGTTTTTTTTCCTTTTGTCAAGCATGACAGTGTCTTCTGTTAATCCTATTCGAAGCGTATGAACAACAGGTGCTCACCTTAATCAAAAGTTAAACAATGAGTGGCTACAAAGTTAAGGAAATAATGAAACAATAAACTTATAACAAAAACAATCTTTTATATATATAAAAAAAGAATAAAATGTGGAACACTTTTTAGAGGCGTACACACAAAGATAATAAGCATACAGACAACAGTAATACAATAATAAAGCTGCTCCACAATGTCTGTGGGTGAAGGCCAAACACGTTTTGACTTGCGATCTTCAGTGGCATTGTTTGTGACGATGAGATACCTTCTGGGCCTTTTTGAGTTTTTTTAGAAAAAGACATTAGCTACAACTGTATCTCATTCCAGGAGGCATCACTCGCCGTGCTATAGGGAGTGACAACTTTATATATTCCCTGAATTTGGGATCAACTGAGTCAGCCCGTGTATATTTTCTTTTTCCAAAAAAACGTACCTGAACTGAAGTTTTTTAATGAGCTATGGTATGTCCCCTTGACTGTATGTACTTTCAAAACTGCTAAAATTATCAATCCCATCGTTATCTCCGAGACACTCATTATTATTATTGTTTTGTGTATGCTATCTTTATTTATTTTAGCTATAAGGCCACTGAAGAAGATTGCAAGTCGAAACGTGTTTGGCCTTCACTCACAATCATTGTGGAACACCTTTATTATTGTATTACTGTTGTCTGTATGCTTATTATCTTTGTGTGTACGCCTCTAAAAAGTGTTCCACATTTTATTCTTTTTTATATATATATAAAAGATTGTTTTTGTTATAAGTTTATTGTTTCATTATTTCCTTAACTTTGTAGCCACTCATTGTAATCCTATTCGAAGCAACTGTAAATCAGAGCGACTATGTGCAGGTGAGTTGAGATGTCTTGCAACAGTCCGCTCCAGTTTCTGGTAAGAATCGCAGAGTTGTAGTTATGGAACCTTGTTGTTAGGTCCATTGTAGTTTTCCCTACATATTGCATACGACATATTTATGTATACATTCAATTAAATAAACCACATTAGTGGAAGTGCATGTTACTGACTACTTTATGCAATACGTTTTGTTAGTAATTGTTCTCCTGAAAGAAGTGGTTTCCTGGAGGCAACTGCAGGTAATGCAATGTGCCAATTTGCATTGGTGTGATCCTGGGTTGCTAATATCTTGTCTAAGTGCAGCTTTAACTAATGATTTACACGAATTGTGTGGTTTTCTGAATGCAGTACATGGTGGAGAATTAAGGACTTCCATTAAAGAAGCACAATAGGATATAATAGGGTGACTATCTTTCATTAACTTGTGTTAATTAGGGTAAGCAATAAATAAAAAAAAAACCCTATGGTTTTCAACCAAGTACCAAAAAACAGGGAAACTATGTGCTAAGACTTACAAGCCTCTGCACCACATCTTCCCTTAAGATGCAGAAATCTCATTCTTCCAAAGCAGATAAACCACGTGGATGCGATGGATGATGTGATATGCCGAGGTGACTGTGGGGTTGTGGAAAACCAATGACAAACAAGTTGGGGCCACCTCCTTCTCTTGTTTTTAGAACAGCCTCCCCCAACTTGGTGTTGTCCAGATGCGTTGGACTGCAACCCCCATCATTGCCAGCTCACATGGCCACTGGCATCCTCTTTTCCAAAATTAGGATAGAACATCTGTGATCCACCAAGGAACTCCCAAATAACTGGTGCAGCACTTAAAACAAACCAGGAGACAACTAAAGAACCAGGAATACCTAATCAAGGCAGTCTGCAGGATAGATAGATAGATAGATAGATAGATAGATAGATAGATAGATAGATAGATAATATACAGAGAGAAAGAGAGAGAGAATATGTGCATATGCATATATTTGTGCATGAGTATAGTATGCACATATATGCAATATCCTATATTGCGCATATATGTGTGTGTGTGAGAGAGAGAGAGATAGATATGTAGATATAGATATTGTTTTTGAAACTTTGCCTTATAAACTCTCTCTCTCTCTCTCTCTCTCTCTCTCTCTCTCTCTCTCTCTCTCTCTCTCTCTCTCTCTCTCTCTATATATATATATATATATACACATATATATATGATATAGTACGTGGTATATAAATCTATTACGCAAATGAATAAATAAATATCTCTGGGTTTGATGACACATGAAGTAATCTATCCACTCTTTTTGGGTTGGACATATACAAAATACGAATGCCAACTAATTAAAGGCCATCTTAAGTAGCCATCTGCTTTGAATCTGGCCAATCAATGAATTATATTGTTATGTACAAGATATGGAGACCCACCCACCCACCATCATTCCCCATAGGGGAAAAAGCAGCTCTCTGTGTGTGTAATTTGCAGCTGAAAAGGGCCCATAGTGGAAAGAGGTGAGCCGCTTGTCCCTGCATGTTTGTCTCCTGCGCAGATGAAACCTCACCCACTCTATCTTGGTTTTGAGAAGCGCGGAGGAAAGAAAGGAGACAGAGCTGGATAGCTTTTTGAGCCGTTTGTGTTATTCACTCCTATATTTACTTTCAATGTGCCTTTCTTTCCTCATCAGCAGCTTTATTAAATGAGGCCTATTTGGGTTTGTCTACAAAGGCCTTTGTAAAAATGTCACACTGTGATAAATTATTAGAGCTATTTTGGTATGACTTTGTGACATTCCATTTCTTCCTCTGCTCACTGTCCCCAATGCTGAGTGTACTACCTGTGATAAATTAAATTAAATAGAATGACCTTTCGTCCTCGTTTTCTTTTATATCACTTTCCCCCAGATGTTACGTTAACATGTACAAAGTTATAGACCTTACCAAATGACACAAATTTAACAAGCTGTTCTAAAGAACAAAAACAATAACTAAATATTAACGTCGTATGTTCCCTGCTTGTCCTATACAGTCAAATCACCATTATATGTTTTTCTCACTTAAATTAACTAAACGAGCTATTGTTCCTGTAAAAATTATTGGAGGCAATTTGTATATAAAGTGGCAAGTAAGTAGCTCATGTTGATAGAATACTTTTCCATGGGTCATTTGCACTGGCCTACAATCCATAATTGCTGCCCATTAGGATTATTGTGAAGGCATTTCACTACATCGGTTCTACTAAGCACAACTATGCTTCTCTTACATTAAGATTTCAAGACTTGTTTCCATAGTGATGATTCCTAGAAGAATGTTCTGACTCCACCTTTCATTACTCGCCAAACAATCAAATCTTGAGGAAGATATGCATGGGGCAATATATACAGTGGATGGAGTTAGGTGTGGAGGACCCAGGTTCATGGTCCTCCTTAGTCACAAAATTCATCAGGGTGGTTTTAGCGAAACTTATTTCAGGGAGCTACGGTAATTATAGATGACCTCATCTATGATCACAGCAGCTCTCTGAGATATGGGGGAAGCAATCACTTTCAGGTTCTTTAATTTAGCCTTTCAAATTATTTAGTGATACTTATATACCACTTAAGCTAATCAAATCTCTAAGCAGTTCACATATAAATATTAACGATCCCATTTAAATACACTATTAAAAACAATTTCAACTGCAGTACTGGTACAAATCACATTTCAAATACACTATTAAAAATAAATCTACATATAATAACAATACAAAAAACATGCAAGGAACAGTAAGATGGAGCGCCGTATGATTAATTGTAATTAATTACAAGCCAGAGAAAGCCTGGATGAAGAACTGCTTTTTCAGGAGGTATTCGAAACATACCACATTTTCTGCCTCCCAGACTTAATGGGTGAGGGTTTGCCAGTGGATTAGGCACCACTGCCAAGAAGGCCCAACATTTTGTTGGTTGCAGAACAACCAGCAAGGTGTCCTCTGAAGATCTTACAGGCTGGCTGGGTATATATAGAGGTAGGCAGCCTGCTAAGATATCCTGCTCCCAAGTTGTTCGTATGTCAACAGAATAACTTTGAACATTCCCGGTAGGTGATATATGAAACAGAGCAATCCCGGGATGCCATAGGATGCTGGGGATACCTTTCTCCAAATTTGGAGGAGATCCATGTGTGGATCTCAACCCTCCTTCCTAAGTTCTTACCAACTTCTGTGAAAAGTTCCTTGGTGGCTCTGACCTCAGGAAGAAGACGACAGAGAGGGAGGGAGGCGGAGCATGCCAGTAGATGGGAAGGGGAGGAGAAAGATCTGGCAGATCCAAAGTTTTCTCAGGCCCTGGCAGCACGTGACAGCTAGATGGACTCAGAGACCCATCTAGCAGAAATCATTGCAAAGGAGGATGGCGAAGCTGTAAAAGCCTCTGCTATTTCTCCTATACTGCATGAATCTTGTTGGAAGGGCATTGGATGGGTGGAGGGCTCCAATCTCATTGTTCTCATTTAAGGTTTCACATCTTCTTTTCCTTTTCATGTGCTATATAATTTGAATAACCATCACATGACGGTGTGTGCATGTCAGTGATCTCCTTGGGCACTTTGTTTGGTATGTTGACTAGCACTGCATCTATTTATGTATTTTATATTTACTGCTGTTCCCTGCCTTGATCAAAATGGAGAGGTGGGTAAGAAATAAATTATGATGATGATGATGATGATGATGATGATGATGATGAAAATCTGCCAACCCAAGAAAATGTATATAGAGCTTCTGAATGATGCATTGCACAGATCAGCCTTCCCCAACCTGGTGCCTTCCACATATTTTAGACTATGTCTTTATTTGTTACGTTTATATGCCACCTTTTCCTCCAAGGAGTCCAAGGCTGTGTACATGGTCCTCCTCCTCCCCATTTTGTCCTCACAACAATCCTGTGAGGTAGGTTAGGCTATGAGTCTGTGACTGGCCCAAAGTCAGCAAGCTTCATGACCAAGTGAGGTCTCCTGAGTCCCCGTCCAACATTCTGACCACTTCACTAGCATTCTTGGCCATTGGCCATGCTGGCAGGGGCTGATGGGAGTCAAAGTCCAAAACATCTGGAGGGCATCAAGTTGGGTAAGACGGGCATAGACTATGCCCTACTCTGAAAGAGTTGCTTTTGCGTCACACATACAAGACCTGTTCGCTTAGCTGTACTCTGTGGGTTTTTTCCCCTGAAATAGTTTTCCAACTTTGGTATTGCTTTGTATTGAATGTATAAATGTGATCCTCCTAAAACTCTTTATGAAGCCTCTTTTTAGAGAAAAAGTAATTACTTTAATTTTCCTAACACTCACAATATCATTGTGACCTATGCTCCCAAGAGGTGCCTCAAAAATCCCCCTTTTATTTTGGAAAGATTACATTTAGCATTATCTTCCCAACTGAAATTGAGTATGTAAATGTGTCCAAGGAAGCATAGTACAGGTAATAGCTTCATAATCTCCCTATCTAGGTATTAACTGCTAAAGGTTTCATGAGAGAAACTAATGAAAGTATCACCTTTTTCAAAACAATGCACCCTTCTGCCCCATTGGGTCACATCAATCAGAAAAGGGGTCCTTAGAGCATATAAACTAGTTTGACTCCAATTATATCAGTCCCACCAAGCTGATTTGCAACTGCTACTCTACTGCATTTTATCTATAGAACTATTCTTCAGAGCAAAATCCCAGCCCACAACCACTACAGATGGATTGCTCAGATTTAAGTTGCTTTCAACCAACAGGCACCTCAGGACCAGCCCAAGACATTCTGCTGCCTGAGGCAAAGAACAAGATGGTATACCCCATCCCATTCCATGCACAAAAAAGCCAACTGGGCCAACAGAGGAATCTCTGTTGATCATGGGACAGTGTCCTCCACTATGCCTGGATGTGACAGGCTAACTTATGAGATGCTAACCTTGCTGCCATCTCCCAGCATCTGTCAACTGAGATGACTGCCTTATTCTGTATAATGGTAGAGATAGCCCTTAGGGACCGAGGCCTTAGCTAGACCTAGGGATTATCCCAGGCAAATGGAGGGGCCGTCCCTGCCTCCTCCCGGTATCCCCTGTGTATCATTTGGATGTACAGGGATGATCCTGGGACGATCCTGGGATATGGGCCTGGTCAAGCCATGGCCCTAGAGATGCTGGTGAAGTTATCTGACCCAGGATTGGAAATAAACCAGACCTTAAACCATGGCTCTTTTGAAGAACTACATGGTTAAACTATGGCTCTTTCTACACCTAAGGATTATCCCATGAAAATGGAAGGATCATCCCTGCCTGCTCCCAGGATCCCCCATGTGGCATTTGGATGCACAGGAACAATCCCGGGACGATCCTGGGATATAGGGCTGGTGTAGACATGCCCCATGTCTCCAAGGAGAACAGAGCTTCAAAAGTCCCAAATTCTTCTCTAATACCTATCAAGGGCATCCTATCCCCTGAAGACAGATCAGTATTGGGGGTGAATGTGGTGCTGCTGCAGGCATATTGAAAACTGTTAAAGGTCCTGGCACTCTAGCTAGGAAGATAAAATAAGCCTTGATCTAAGTGGCTTCCATAGAGTTATGCAAGGCAAAATAAAAAGGCAGCACCCTGGAAAAAATGCTTTTTGACGCAGGAGGCAGGTGGATCACATCTACAGTGGCATCCTGAATGTACTCCTTTGGGGTAAAGTGCTGCACTAGTGGAGAAAAATTACCCTCCATTCTCACTCTGTGGATTTATGCATCCATTCAAAAGATTTATAAGCTGCCTATTAGGGTTAACCTTCACACAGTGGGGTCCCACAAGCTCAATCACAACTTTTAAAGCTCAGCTAAAAGCTTTTCTTTTTCCTAAAGCTTTTAAAACTTGATGTTGCTCGGACTTTATACTGTTAGTTCTACCCTACCCTGTGCCTGTTTTCCCTACCCAGTGCCTGTTTGTATTCCCTTCCCCTCCTTATTGCTTTACTATGATTTTAGTAGAATGTAAGCCTATGCGGCAGGGTCTTGCTATTTACTGTTTTTTACACTGTACAGCACCATGTACATTGATGGTGCCATATAAATAAATAAATAAATAATAATAACAATATAGAGTGCACAAACATATCCTGTCTTGCTTATGCCGCCCAACTGTCTCAGTGATAGCATTTTGCTAGTTCCAAAATAATAAGAGTGATGCTGCAGAAAATCACACAGCTTCAACAGTCTCAGGGAGAAATCCCCCATGGTTATATTTGGCTGTGTGTGGCACCATTCCTTGCTTCCACATCAGTTAAGAAATTGGTTGTACGTTCCATTTACTTCTTTTCCGCCAAGCTTCACTGTGTTCAAGATACTACCTGTTGTCAGAAAATGTCAAACCTGTAAGCACAAATGTCAGAACTTGGCAAAGAAATCCTGCTTAATGAAATGGAACTCGCTTTGTAGTTCTTCAAAAGGTTTAAAAATAGCTTGTTATGTATATCTGCCTTATATCCACCTTTGTTCCTCTTCTGGAGATATTTAATCAGTTTATGTTTCTTATGCTTTCACTACCAAGGGGATTTTTTTAAAGTCTCCTCATCTTTCTGAATTCTGGATCTTTTACTACCCTACATAAAATGATGCATTAGACTGCTTTCAATCCTTTTGTGATATCTACCAGTCCTTGTTCTTATCACAGCTTAGTTTCCTCTCTCTTTTTCTTCTCCGCCTTCTCTAAAATCATAGTGTCTGACAAGACATGTTACAATCTTCATTCTGTTCTTTATTTTGTCATTCTCTGTTGCTGTTTGACTATGTGTGAGTTCTCCCATGCCATGTGGAGTCTAATTATGTCCATCGTTCTTCATCTGCATTTTTTATGCTTTCCTGTTCAACTTTTTGTTTGCAATTCAAACTCCCTCACACACTAGTTTTGTACATTCAAGGAGCTGGTTATTGTTATTGTTGTTTTAAATATAATGCAGAAGTCAAACATTTGACAGCCCCCCCCCCCTTCAACCTGAAGTGGTACAATCCAGCCAAAGAAATATCAAGTGAATCTACTGACCACATCCTGTATCTTGGCACTTAACTCTTCATTGGCATTCTTGCAATTCATTCTACTTCGTTTTCCTCAAACCCGCTTGCAATACTTCCCCCATGAGAACTGACAGTATCGATTTAATGCTGTTCTAAATCACTGTAGGGCTTGTCCATTGTGGCTTTGATCCAAAGACCTTTGCATGTAGCAGAAGGCTGAATTCATAAGCATCCCCAACCAGATGGCCAGTGTTGTCAGTTTTGATGGAGCTAATAATTAAACGGGAGTAGGCATTAATTTACTTTCTTCACCTCGCCCACAACAGGTGACTTTCACTATCGATCATAACTACGCATGAAAACTAGCAAAAACATCAATTGTCCACTTTTCCCTCTTGCCTTTGTTTTTAATTCATGGTGCAAAATGCACAAAACTATCTTTACATCAAGGGCATATTTGCATTACACGCTGCTTGTGAGCAGAGCTTGCCTGCATCAAAGGTAGGCCTGGTTGGGCACCTTCCAAGGGCCCACATCCCAAGCAAGAGCCCACTGGTAAGAGCCCCTTGGAATTGCTCATCTGTCAGGGACGCTTTAAGGTGGATTCCTGCATTGAGCAGGGGGTTGGACTCAATGGCCTTATAGGCCCCTTCCAAGTCTACTATTCTATGATTCTATGATCTTCAACATTGCAACTTTCTTGTACATCTGCTTCTAGCTCTCCAAGGTGCTGAACCCATTTGGGGGGAGAGCGTTCAGCCCCTTCAATAGCTACTTTAGAGTTCTGGCTGGTTCTGACTAAAACCCAGAATTAGCAACTAAAATGATTAAGAGGTTGGAGCATCTCCCTTGTGAGGGAAGGTTACAAGAGTCAACAAGCACATGTTTACTTCACAGTTTTTTCAGGCAGAACAAACAAGCATTGTGTAGAGCCATACAGGGATGACCAATTTATTTATTTATTTATTTATTTATTTTTACTATGTCTATATACCCATAACTTTCTGGGTGGTTCACATCCAGGCTTTCTCAAGCTCATCCCCCATCCCCACCCCAGTTGCACAAGTTCCTCATTAACACTGCACATATCTGAGTTAGAATGGAACATTTTGTGTAGAGTTGCACATCAGGACATCTCTTGCTGGTGTCACTGGAAAAAACACAGAATGATGTGCTGGCAATATATAACCAAGTAAAAAGCATGTCTCCAATGACCCTGAATCTCACATATGATTCTGGATCAGTAATTCCCCTGCCCTAGATCTCCCCCTTTAATTATTCCTCAGTTGAAATGTCACAAATCTCATTTTATTGTTTTTCAGGTTCTTTCATGATAATGCACATTTGAAAACACACAGTTTTGGGCAAGCCACAACAGGGGTGGGGAATGCAAACTGTTTTACAATTTTACTCATTAATGTGCAGCTTAGAATAGAAAACATTCCCAAGAGTAGAAAGGAAGTGAAGTTCAATTTCACATCTATTTATTCTAGTGATGTTTCTAAGGCTGGAAGCATCAATGATGTTTTGTATTGCGAGTGAGAATGAAGGATGCAGACTCACTTAATGAAATCCATTAGTGTTATTGCCACAGCCAAAGGGACTTGCAGAATGTTTGCATTAATTAGGATAGAGCTGTGCATTCAAAAACCTACATATTTGTAACTTTCCTTTTTTTAAAAAAAAAACCAAGGAACAAAATTGGGAAACATAAGGGCTCCCAGGTGCAAATTAAAGCATTGTGAAAGAAGAAATAAATAATTGACAAGGATGTTTTTTGGGGTTGAAAATGTTTCCTATGCTAAAAATAATGTGGACTGTTTAATAATACATCATATCCAAATGTAAAAGCTGAAATTAGACTTAGTTTGTGGATTGATGGCTACCAGGTATATTCTTTCTTTCTTTTTATTCTCCCCCTTCTGAAAATATTTGATTCATAATTACTTTTGCTGCACCCATGGTAATTTTCCCCAACAAAAATTACACAACCATATTTATTTAAAACTCCCTGTACCATTTAATATTATTCATGATTAGCTACTCTGAGAGTTCTTATTGGCTTAAAACTATCATTCATATTTAAGAGCATTGTGTCTGTCTGAGCATGAATAAATTATATGTATTTCAAATAATGTCACAATCACCATTCCATGATAAGTATATATTATTGTTGGATGTACAGGTTCACATGGAAAGAAAATGTACTTTCCTGGTTAAGACCAGCCCACCTACTGGATCATACTTTAGTATGAACTTTTTACATAGCCATCAAGTCACAAAGGCACAGGTGAAGCCAGAGGGTAAGAAATGGGGTGGAGAAAAGAAGGAAAAAATGATGAGGCAACAGAGGAGGTCTTAGGAGGAGCCAGGCAGATCAGAATATCAACCGATGAAAAGGCCACACATACCCAGACCCTGGGGCCAATGGGGTCTAGAGCAGAAATAGGTAGTGCTGGGCTGAAAATTTTGACCATTCCATTTTCTGCATTTTGTGGGGGGTAGGGGAAACGAAAACTCAGGCAAAACAGGCTTGGAGAGGTGAGAATTTTGGAGAATTTTCTCCTTGGGGAGGGAACAGGGTTTTCATATACCTTTTTTCAAATGTAGCCAGTTGTGGAGGGGTCTTCCTTCCTTCTTTTTATTTTTTCAAAACACCCCCAGCATTTACAAGAGCCCAGGAGTTCTTCCTGAGTGCTTATTGGAGAGGAAGAGGCACATGGTCTCCAATAGCATTCACTTAGAATTGCTAGGCTCCTCCAAATGCCAAGGGAAGTAGGGGTGTTTTATAACACACACACACCCAAAAAAGCCCCTCAGCAACCAGCTACACTTTAAAAAGGTATGTGGAAACCCTGGCACTCTCCCCAAGGATAAAATTCTCTGAATTCCCCCCCCCCCACCCTGCGAAAGAGGCAGAAAAAAACAATGGCTTTCACTGGGAGAGAGAAAGCTCCAGAAAAAAAGGCGGCAGGTTTCAGCCCAGCACTAGAAATAAACAAGTGTGCCTCCCACTGATGAGTTTACATTATTATGGATTATTTTCTTTTGTCTCTGCAAACCTATCATAGACATTATAGTAGATTGCATGGAAAATCAATGATGAAGGGCCAAACATGCCACCATCATGCATATTCTATGACTACATTTGCAGTGACAGCTGAAGATGAGAACTACCAAACCAGGCTAATGGAAAGAAGATAAGAACATAAGAAGAACCCTGCTGGATCAAACCAAGGGTCCATCTAGTCCAGCACTCTGTTCACACAGTGGCCAACCAGCTGTTGACCAGGGACCAATGAAGCAGGACATGGTGCAACAGCACCCTCTTACCCATGTTCCCCAGCAACTAGTGCACACAGGCTTACTGGAGATAGCACACAACCATCAGGGCTAGTAGCCATTGATAGCCTTTGCCTCCAGGAATTTATCCAGCCCCTTTTTAAAGTCCTCCAAATTGGTGGTCATCACCACATCTTGTGGTAGTGAATTCCATAGTTTAACTATGCACTGTGTGAAGAGGTACTTCATTTTATCTGTTGTGAATGTCCCACCAATCAACTTCATGGGATGACCCCGGGTTTTGGGAGAGGGAGAAAAATGTCTCTCTATTCACATTTTCCACATCATGCTTAATTGCGTACACCTCTATCAGGTCTCCCCTTAGCCTCCTTTTTTCCAAGCAAAAGAATCCTAGTGGTTATAACCTTCCCTCATAGGGAAGATGCTCCAGTTCCTTGATCATTTTAGATACCCTTTTCTGCACTTTTTCCAGCTATGAGATTAGAAGAAGGATGAGAAATCAGTTATTGAGGCTGAAAAGTGAGACAAGGCCGTGAAGAACCTCTCCCACCAGCTCATTTTTCATGACTCCTCTCTCTCATAATGTGAGTGCACACTCCTCTCACCCTGCCAGCCATTTTAGCCAAGGAGCAAAAGAAGTATGGGAAGATAAGGTGACGGCCTCCTCTTCTCCTCTTGATGGTCTTCTTTCATACCCAGTCATACCCAGTCTTTCTTTCATACTCTAGAACTATATAATTATGATGATAAAAACTAAGCTTTCAGTAGCCCTATTTTCTGAAAGGGCTCGAGCTCTACATGTACAAGAAATGTGCATATGGCTGAAGGTAGCAGCTCCACCCACATCATACCCATTTATGGCACATCCACAACATGCCCATGTGCAAACGTCTTTGCATTTGTAGGTAGTGATTTGGAGTCCTGAAAAGGCAGGGTTTCCCCATTTCATGGCATTTTGAGTGTCTACATGCATAGGTATACTCCAGAGGTGGCTATGAGCAATGTATGTATAGCAAAGGGCAGAGCCTGCAATTTCCACTGGATTTACCTTCATTGTGCAAATGGAGGCCAAGCCTTGTTTGAACAGGTCTGGTGTAAGATATGCATTTCAAAGGGACTTCACTATCATTATTGAATTATATTACTTTGTAATGTAAGTCATGGTATTCGTGTGCAGCCCAATCCTATGAGTGTTTACTCAGAAATAAGTCCCACTAAGTTCAAGGATCCCAAATCAGGGTGGATAGGATTGCAGACTTAGGGTAGAATCCAACATAACTTCTACTTAGAGTAAAGCCATTGACCTGAATGGGACTTAAATTAGGCATGACTAAGGCCATAGCTAGACCAGGCCTATATCCCGGGATCATCCATGTACATCCAAATGACACACAGGGGATCTCAGGAGCAGGCAGGGACGAGCCCTCCATTTGCCTGGGATAATCCTTAGGTCTAGCTAAGGCCTTAGTTAAGTTCCATTCATTCCAATGAGTATATCCTAAGTAGGATTTAGAATTGAAGTCTTGTCAACTTTCCATTGATACTTGCAACCTTTAAATGTTTTTTAAAAGTGGGATATACGTTTCTAAAAATAAATAAATTCAGGAAGTCCATATTGACTGAATTCATATCCCATTTTGATCATCCCTTATACAATAATATATTTACCAAGAATGTTATAATAAATATGAATTCTAGAAAATTGACACATGAAATTGGACAAATTAAACTTACATAATGATGGGGAAAAACTTAGACTATACCAGAGTTAGAACTCTGACTTTAAAATACATGCATTGCTTTGTTTTGAACCTAGCACACTTAATATCTCTTCTACTTCCAGAATAGGCGGATAGATAGCCTTGAATGATTTGAAATATGTGTGAGTTTCAATATGGTGAGGAAAATCAGAAAAGATGGATAAACAAGAAAAGAGCCAAAATGTACTTTATGAATTATTTGTTCTTTAGTTGTTATTCTACTAATTCCCATTAAACTCTTCTCCTGAGGGACCTAAGAACTACCATTATTTTTTCATGTAATAAAATATGAAACACTAAACCAACTTTCTTACATAATGTGTCGAAGCAGGGAGTCAGTGGTAATTTGCTGCCATTGTAACAGAAATTATCTAAGAAATGTATGCTGGAAACAGTTCATGGAATTGTGATGTCTCCTCAGGCTTCTGGGCCCACATATTCCTGGTGTACTAATGCAACCTTTCTGAGGCTCTCTCATAACACTGAGAAGAAGAACACATTCTGACTGCAAGTGCCCAGAATGCCCTCTCAGTAGATAAACTGTAGAATATATAGTGAGCCATCCTGAGATTTGTTGACAAGCTAACAAGTATAACTGGTAGTGTGATGATCTGGGGCGGTATCCAATGTGATACACATGCTAACGTAAGTGATGTTGCACTAGCATAATAGATCTTTAGTGCAATGTCATTAGTGTTAGCTGGTGTGATGGGTTTTCTGGGGAATCTATTTGCGCCAGGGGTTCCTTACACTAGCAAAACATAATTTACATCAGTGCTCATGTCACAATGGATTCTCACAAACAGCAGATGGGGTGGAGGTAAACTGCATCTGGACTGTACAGCATCAGACTGTAGGTGGAAGCCTATCTGACTGAGAGAGCAATCCTATAGCCCCAGACAGTGTCGAAGATGGGGCATAGGATTGTTTGGATTCCTGGATCTAAGGTCAGAGACAGCACTCCACCCTCAGACCCAGGAGTCTGAGCTCCCCACCCTTTCCCACTCACAGCTGGTATAGAGAGTACCACACTGGCTGGCTGTCCAAGATCACAAAGGCAATCTCAAAAGGAAGGTAAAGGGGGCATTCCCATGGGCGGAGAGGGGTGGGGACTGGGGAGGCCACTGTATGAGAAACCCTCTGGCCTCCTCAGTCTCCTTCCCTCCCCATCCCCAATGTCTCAGCTAGACAGGCAAGAACACCTGTCTAGCTGAAATGCAGAATGGAAGAAGTGCAGAAGCAAAGATTTCCTCGGCCATGCCTCCCGCTATGCATTGGATAGCTGTAATCCCCCTAGTTCAGAGGCTTATGGCCATCTCCACAGGTTTCTTTATGCAATTACCTGGGAGAAAACTCAACTGAAGTCAATGTCACTTATTTCTGAGTAGACATTCATAGAATTGCATTGTGAATGATCTTCTAAACAACATATATACATTCCCTGTTCATCTAAAACTAGATATCAGGGAGAAAGTTCTAGCCCTAGCATACTTCTTGATATATTTTCTATTTCTAACAAGTATTTTGACTGAGGCATGTTCCACTATGTGACCTGCAGTGTGAAGTGGTACAACACAGACATTGGTTTATCGCCTCATCTGATATTAAGGTCTAGGTTACACTTAACTAGACCTTAAGCTGCTGTCATGCTGCTGCTGTTCTTGTGTTGTGAGCCTCTTTGGCAAATCTACCTGGAAAAGCAGCATACAAATTAAAGTAAAACAACAGAAATGTGCAATTAGGATGGAGCCTGAGACACCAGAATGACAAAGGCAACTATAGCTCTACAATTCTATTCTATAGAAGACTGTATCAAAAACATAAATTGAGAGGAGGCTGAAGTGACCTTTCAAAAAGTCTTAAAATAGTGTTCTATTAATTATGTTTTATAATTGGAAAAGTCTTGTATCTCATGGTTATTTGGCATTTATTGGCTTCTGCTTTTCTAGTTATGCTTTTTGGAGAAAACACAAATAAAAACTGACCTATAGCTAAAATTCAATACCATACGGCAGTGGTTCCCAATTAGCTAAGTACTACGGACCCTTGTTTTTCAAATGCCAAACCATGGACCCCCTACTTTTGAAAATTTTGTTATCTCTATGATAGGTACCTGTGCGAAGCAATTTTTTGGAGAAAATAAGGGGTAGCCCCTAATAAGCAAAGGATTTTAGGTATACTAAAAAACAGACCATAAAATTTGTGTTATTTGTGATATTACCACGCAAAAATGACAATGATTTAGTTAGGAATATAAAGACGAATTTAATTTTACTAATGTCTAGTTTACAATTGAACAAATTATGACATGTGAACCGCCCAGAGAGCTCCAGCTATTGGGCGGTATAGAAATGAAATAAATAAATAAATAAATAAATAAATAAATAAATAAATAAATAAATGTCTAACAGCTACTAAACCTAAATGTGATAGGAGAAATCATGCCTCTTTTTGTCCCAAACAATCCCTTCCACATCCGGTTCAATATTTCCTACTTTTAATCTCAAATCTGGATCAACATTGAGCATATTTTTTTATTAAAATGTGGACCTTGCAGAGCTAATATGTGAATGGTGCCACGGACCCCCTGATTGGGTTACGCGGACCCCCTGGGGTCCACGGACCACCAATTGGGAACCACTGCCATACGAGTAGCAGTTTTTAATCTGTTTTAGAAGCACAAAAAAACTTAATTTTCTTTTGTTCTCTTCTTTAAACTTAACCAACTTTCTTAAGGTTAAGGAGATGAAATCCATATAAGCTACTTTATAGATGCCAGAAATACATACACATGTGCATACATGGAAATATAGAGATGAATACAGACTTGGTCTAGGCCCATTGAAATCAATAAGGCTTACAAGTTCCTTCGATTTCAATGGTTCTACTCTAAGCATGAGTCTGGATCCAGTCCATAGTGTCCACATGTACTCTTGCATTCATGATATTGACACCATCTTCTGTATTGCAATTATTCAGATATATGTGTTCTTCAATTCTGGAGGGAAACAGACAAAACTCAATTTGGAAAAAAATTATAAGACAGAACTTTAAGCCTGCATTGCACTTCCCATTTTTGAAATGTTCATAATTCACTATAATTACTAGAAAGCTTATGATTTACTAATTTTTGCATGGGCTTGCAAGATTTAGAGTATGTTCAACCTCTTAGTATAGGGTGTTTTGTGGCTTGCCCTCATTATGTCGATGTGACAAACTAACCTCACTAAAATATGCCAAAATTATATAGGCTATGCAAGGATTACGCCAAAGGTATTTAGTTCCTGACAGTAGTTCTTAGTTATGCAATTATATCAGGCTTCGCTACAGACAGGTATTTTGTGTAATTCATTGTACATTCACAAAGCTAGCCTAATTAAGTTAAATATTTTAAAGAAACATACACATTAATCCCCTACCAGTTATGTTGACCTGCAACATCTGTGCATCTAGGTTAATTGTAGTACAATTTAGATTGCACCTCCCAATTTGGGTGTTAGTGTCTTTCATGGGGGGATAGTTCATGAGCAGGAATTTTTTTGAAAAGGCAAAGCAATTTTGAGCACTGGAGCCAAAGATCAAAATATAAGGTAAATATGCTGTAGTGCCATTGCAGCTTTGAGCAACTGTGACAGCTTAATTCTTAATACAGTTGGATCACACTCTGGGTCTAGGATTCAGCTGGCATTTGAAACCATGGCCACAGCTAGACCTAAGGTTTATCCTGGGATCATCCAGGTTTCGCCCCTGCCTGAGCACTGGATTCCCTGTGTGTCACCTAGATGAACAGGTTTGACCCCTGGATGATCCAGGGATAAACCTTAGGTCTAGCTATGGCCCAAGTCTAAATGTTCTGCTTTGACACACTGATACTCAGCATTGAGTGTCACAGTACAATGAGTGTCTCTCTCTATGCATTCAGGTCCCAGTGGGTTGTATCCAAGAACTGTCATTCCACTGACAGAAGTAGTTCCTTCAGTGGAAGCGGGATGGGGTGATTCCTTCTCCCTTCGCAGCCCTGCACACACACGCAAAAGCTGCTCCGGAGGGCTGGAACCCTTCCGGAGTGGAATATTGGGCAGCACAGAGGGTTGCAGTAGAGAAGAGAGAGGCAGGAAGTTCCACAATATTAGTGGACTTCTGTTTCCATGACATTGTACTTAACCCTATAACAACACCCCCATATCTACATTCTTCTATTCTTCATTTCAACTTTTAGAAAAATTGTGTAATTGTGTAAACTGTTTTACACAATTGTGTAAACTGAATTGTGTAAACTGTTCTTTATGTGCATTACTGTTCTCCTCTGATTGGTTTTTTTATTGCTGATATTGTATTATTTTATTGTGTTTTATGAGTTGTACCCTGCTTTGGGGTTATTGTGTAATGAAAAGGGGATAATACATTTCATAGATAAATAAAATGCATTTCAGCCAGAGGCCTATAGCAAAAGAGGTGTCTGGCTACTTCAAATCAAAATGTGAGGGTCACATTTGCATCTCTTGACCGTGTTCTCCTCTTCTCTCTGCCTCCTCTACCCTTCAATCCACTGAACCAGTCCAGATAGTTGAATTGATCTTCTCTTAAAGACATTGATCAGCTATTGGCTGAGCTGCCCCAATTCTGCAGAGATGCAGACTAGGCAGAAAGCCCTAGGAAAGGAGGAGTATAAGAAACATGGGCCCAAGACACCTGGGGGCCTGAAAACAATAGGCCAAGGAAAGGGGTGGTTTAAGAGAAAGGGTGGCTTAAGGAATGCCAACTCAATTCCTTTCTGCCTGTAGGGCAGCTCATCACAGCTCATCACCTCTAACATAAAATCTCTGAGCTTACAGAGCATTCATTTGTTCAGGACCTGCTAAAGTTTTCTGTCCATGTTCACTACTAACTTTGTTTTTCACTAGCATCCAGTTGTATCTACGAGCTAGTTCAGGTGATTGCACATTTCCAATATAATAGGGTGATCATATGGAAAGGAGGACAGCCAGGGCTCCTGTATCTTTAACAGTTGTGTAGAAAAAGGAATTTCACCAGGTGCTACATGTATACAAATGAAATCTGCTGAAATTCCCTTTTCTGCACAACTGTTAAAGATTCAGGAGCCCTGGCCTACTTTTCATATGGTCACCCTACAATATAAGGCAGTATCCATTACTGCTGCTGCATTCCCACTCTGTCTATTGCAGTAGTGGGACCTGCTGCTCACTCAGTGGGAATTAGCAGTACCTACAGCAACCCTTAAATGCTCATTACTGGAATGGGACAGGTCAGTGGAGCTCTCTTCTGCAAACTTTGCTGACTTGCCCCATTCCAGAAAGAAGTATGTTACTTGTTTCCAATTGTTGCAGGATGCCCCATTGCACTAGCATGAGAGCAACATTGGATACTGCCCACAAAATGCAATCCTATGGTGGAAATGGGGTGAAATGTATTGGATCAATTCCCCATCTAATCATCACCATCATCATCATCATCCAGTAACATGTTTCACGCGATGGCCAACCAAATGCTTTTGGAAAGCCCACAAGCAGGGTGTGAGCAATCACCCTTTTCTACTCTAGCTCTCCAGTAACTAGTGTTCACAGGCACGTTGCTCCTGCTCCTTTTCAAGTTAAGGGCCAAAACACAGATACTTTAAAGACCCAATAGTCTATTTGGGATCCTAGCACAGAGGGCTTTAACCACCCTCCCCTCCGCCACACCCTGCAATCCCAATCCAGCTCAGCCTTCCATGGCAGCTTTAATGGGTCACTATTTAGCGATATAAATTATAGATGGAGAAGGGGGGGCTGATCCAGATTGGATCTGAATCCCCTACATCCCTTACTAGTTACATCTTTAAAGTAATGTGCGCGCAAATGACTATCACTGTATCTTGTGGCAGACAGTGCCTTAAATTAGTTATGCCTTTTATCTCTGCTGAATTTCCTGCCAATCAGTTTGAAGAGATGTCTCTGAATTCTTGTCTTAAGAGAAAAGGAGAATTCCACCTCTCTCTCTCTATGTGTGGGTGTGGGTGTGGGTGTAGGTATGCATCCTTTCTCCATGCCACACACAATTGTATAAACTTATTATCATCTCTGCATGCTTACCTGGAAGTATGCCCCATCTTAGCTGCACCACTTTCCCCCCCCCCCTTAACTATCACTCCATTGAAAAGCAAACAGGGAGCTCAAATAGAGACTGGAAAGACAAGGAGGTTAGGAATGTATTTTCTTCATGCCTCTGTCTTTTAACAGAATGGCAAAGTTTCCGTTTCTAGCTCTGCCCAAGCTTTGAAGAATTCTGAGGGATGCCACATTGAGATCTGCATTTTACATCCTTGTCTTTTACAAAGGAAACAGACAGATTATTTAAACCCGTCATGTCTCATTCTAAATAATTGAAGCATATATTCTCCAGGCGTGCCTCCTCCAGATGTTGCCTCAAGAGTGGGAATAGTTCTCTAAGGTGTAGAGACAACAACATAAGCATTACCTAATAAACAAATCACTTCAAAGGCTTTGCCGTTAGAGAGATAATTATATATATTGCGGTGCTCCACATTAGTTGCCATCATAGTTCACTTCCACTCTCTCATTCACCTTCAGAAGAGTCCTGGGAAGTTGATCTTCCTCCCATTGTACGTACCCAGTCAAAGTTTAAGGTGACTGGCTGTTATTTTAATTATGTATTCGTTTTACATGTTTTTACTCAGTTTTATGTCTTTTTGTATTCAATGTTGTTCCCCGCCTCAATCCAGAGGGAGAGGCGGGTAATAAATAAATTATTATTATTATTATTATTATTATTATTATTATTATTATATCAGAAACTAAGGGTGGCTACCCCATCCTCTAATGCAAGACCATCCAGTCTTAGGTCCAAAACTTTACTTACAGCGTTACATTGTCAAACGTACCTCACGTAATGACATCCTCAAACATAATTTGTCTTTATTGCATTCAGAGTCACCAAGAGCACACCAAAATAGAGGCATCAAGTGGGGAACAGGGCAGAGAGTGGAATCTAATCAACCCCTCCCACTGACAAAACAGTTTTCTTCCATACAATGGGGAGGGAGATGATTTCCTAAATTCTCCCATACACCCTCAAAATTAAAAAAAACACCCAAAGTTTTAGGTTTTGCAGGAGGGAGGAGATGAAGGTAAAGACTTCTTGTGTCAATGGATGTTCTCCCTCACGATGTTGGATTTCACCTAGAGACAACAGCTGAAAGCTAAACATTTTGTGATCAGAATACTTTTTTTTAATTCTATGGAAGCACAAATATTATGATTTCATTCAGTTTATTTTCTCACACAGGCAGCCCAATCCTATCCATGTCTACTCAGAAATAAGATCTATTGAATTCAGTCAGACTTACTCTCAAAGAAGTGTGCATAAGACGATAGTCTTTCATTTAGTCCACTAGAAATGTTTCTCACTGGGAACTGCACATAGCTTAGCACAATAGGATATACGCTTTCACTGTCACAGATCTGTGCTTACTGAATTGTTATGCAGATAATGATTACATCCACACAATGTATGCATTATGCATTGTATGCATTAAACATTATGTCTAAGTTTGTCCCCTCATTATGTTTTCATGGTGGCCTTCAGGGCAATTCAAGTAATAGTAGTGGGTGTCCTGTAATAAAACACATGGATTCATTGCCACTAATCTGACATTTAGGGATAATAGTTCCATAAATTACACAATATTTTGCACCACCAAGTCTATTTTAAGATGTTGTTTATAAACTATATAAGCAACTCTGTGAACAATTCCTTTGCAACATCTCATAATAGTATCAAAAACCCATGCTAAATTTACGAATATTGTATAACAAATAGAAATTGTAAAACATACACACACATCCAGCATAAAATCATCAGTTTTATTTTATTTTAACATTTTTACCTCACATCTAAAGACTGAAAGAGAGAGGGGGCTTGACCAAGTTCTCCGAGAAGGGAATTCCCCAGCCATGAGGCCAACTGTCAAAGAGACCTGTCCCTGGTGCCCTACCCATGCAGGACGTGTGGCCTTACTGGAAAAAAAAAAACTCATGAATCAAAATAGTCAAGAAATATGGAAAACGTGATGACTTCTGAACAACATGGTCTCCCTTTTATTTCCATGTGAATGGCAATAACCATGTTCCTACTTCCTAGATCACCACAACCTTAGATGTTGTTTTGGGCAGATGCCCTCAGTTAAAAGGTCATGACCACTGTGTGTGAGAACATGCTACATGTGGTACAATATTTTCTCTGGAGAAACCACCAATGAGGGAGGAAGCAGCAGCCAGGCACCTCTCCACCGTGCCTGGGTCCAGCTCCAGCTGAGAGCCCCCTCCCTCCTGCTGTCAACTGTAACTGCTGAACTTTACAGCTAAGATTGTAGTGCCTGAATTTGCTTTCCTTTCCCCCCTCCTCCTCCTCCCTCCCAATCCCTTTTCCTTTTGTGTCATGTCTTTTAGATTGTAAGCCTGTGGGCAGGGACTGTCAAGAAATACTTTTGTAAGGCGCCATGAGAGCCTTTTTTGGCTGAATGGCGGCATAAAAATCCTTAAATAAATAAATAAATAAATAAATAAAATATTGACCTTCAGTAATCTCCCTTTTTGTTTGTTATTATTTTTGAATTTTGTAACTTTTACACAGCTTTAATTAAAAAACATTTTTTTTTAAAAAAAAAAGTCTACATGGGACAATATATATAGAGAAATATCTCAGTGGTATTCCAATGGCAGATAGCATTAGCTGCTTTTTCCAAGAGGTCTTAGAGTAGGAATAATGAGTTCTATTATATGTATGTGAATTTACAGCATTAGTAAACACTAGCATATGCAGACACATTTACCTGGATCCTTCTAGAAACCTTTCCCTTTTTCACTTAGAGCCATGCTTATTCAATACATCTGCACACGCAAAAATCTTTCAACTAACACACACCTTATGTTAAGATATTAGTGACCTCCTAAACAAGAATGGCAACCCACAAAACTGGCAAGCCATGAAGTTCTTCCATGCATTCCTAACAAGGGAAAAGGTTGCTCAGATCAGTGGCCACAGGCTTGATAATGAATCCCCCTGTGTTTCTCCAAAAGCAGAAGCAAATTGCCCGGCCTGGAAGGGGGCCACACAGCTGAGAGACCCAACTCATTCATTATACATGCAGATTGTGCCGCACTCACATCTTAGGAGGCACTGCACAGTGCAAGCCATGGGCTTTCTGATGCTGTCAGCAGGTTTTCTGTTCAGTACAGCAGCAATCCAATTAAAATGGCCATCAAAGCGGCGTTGAACTGCATTAAACAGTTTCTCATTAATGTCATATTCAGTTTAGTGGTTCAGCATTGAAGATGTTCATTACTGTCCTCTGCTAAATTCTGACCTTGTGGACAAAATGTTAAAAATTATATTTACATCTCATGTAAATGGAAGGGTTGGACTTCTTTGCATTTTCCGATGCATGTTCCACGTTCTTTTTTCATTCCACCCCCACCCACCCCACCCTCCGCAAACATACTCAGTGTTAAATTGAGTTCTGACTTTCAGCATTCAACACCTAAATTCTGTGAGGGGCCAAGAAAACTGTACTTCATCCCACCTTTACCTCTTAAATGTTGTATCTTCCCTTGCATATAATTAGGAATTCAGGTGGTCCTCTCTTCCTGCCATACTTTTTCTACGGGCTCCTTATGATACTTTTTGTATTTGGGTGCAGATACCCAAGCAAAGCATGCCAGGGACCCACCTCAGTTGTAATGGCCACATATATGTCACCACTTTGCTCAACAAAAAGCACAGTAGTAGCAACTGGAAAATGACCTTTCCAGCCCTATTATACTAAGAGGAACACTGATCTTCTATGCTGAGGCCTTAGCTAAACCTACCAGTTAGCCCGCAATGGAGAAGGGAATCCATGTTTATTGTGATGTGCTTATCACAAGATCCCTCCTCTGTTTACACACAATGCATGATGACCTCAGAAGGAGAGGTGTCGAGCCCACCATTTTTTTAACTTAAAGGGGCAGCAGTGCACGAACACTCGTGCACAAATGGTAAGTAATTTTTTAAATTTAAATTACTTTCCCCGCTCCCTCCCCCCTACTCCCGATGGATGCAGCACCCTATGCACGGCTCACAGCTCCTCGCAAGGAATTGCACGGAGCTGGGTCAATCCATTTCTGAATTCGCTAATGCAATTGCTGCTTGGGAATCACAGAACACAGTTACAGGCTTTGCAACATGGATTTTGAGGTCTTTTAATAATTGCAATAGCCATGTAATCTCACTACAAACATCAGACAGTGCTCTATACTCAGCTTCACATGAAGATATGGCTACTGAAGCTTGCTTCCTTGACTTCTGGAAGGTCTTGGACACATTCTGCGGTCTTGGGCTCAGCCCGGGACCGTGGAAAAACTGGGGCCAAAGTGGAGATCCTAGGGCAAGGGATGGATCATCCCTCCCTGATCCTGGGATCCCCTGTGCATCGTGTGGATGCACAGGGACGATCCCAGGGATCACCCTGGGATAAAGTCCCATTTAGCTATGGTCTGAGTGTGCTATTCACAACTGGGAGATTTTTATATTTTACTCCCACCTATACATCAGGGTACAAAACATTTTATAAGAACTGGGCCTACATTGCTTTGTTTATGTAAAGGTTAACTATATCTAGAACTATCTGAAAGCATTTTGTCAAGGATGCTGTAACTGCATTCATCATTGTGAATCCTGCATGGAGCATAGGGTTGGATTTGGTGACCCCTAAGATCCTTTCCATCTCCACAATCCTGTAATTCAATGATTTCATATTAATTTCAGTGATATTTTCTCTTGAAATTCTAGGATAAGGCAAGATACAAGATCAAATGGATGAATGAACCATTTTCTCTCTTCATGTTTGATGACTACAATTGGGGCGACTGGTCCTTGCAGCTATACAACAGTTTCACACAGCTTTTGTGCTCTCCCTTTCAAATGAATGAGCCAGCATTTACTCTCTTACAGTGCAATCCTAAAACTCATTCCCTCCTAAAACTGGGCTTGCATCCTTCCTTGTGAAATTCCATCCTTTTACCTGGCTGCTAATATTCTGGCAGCCTATGCCGCAACATTCTGGATGCCTTTAGCAAAAAGAAGGAAAGAAAAAAAGACTCTTTATCACTTCTTTTAAAAAGGCAAGTGTGTTTGCAAATTTGTTTCTCCTTATACATACAAATGAAAGCCCTCACATTGGAAAACTATGCATCGATTAATGATGAGTTTCTGATGGCTGCATTTAAATTTTTCTTCATTTCCGATGCATTAAAGAGACTTCGTTAATGCACTGGAATTTTTTGTAATTTGTCCGCCCCTGGGCCCTTTCAATTACATTTGTTATTTATGGCCTGTACTGTGTCCTCTAATTTACTTTCAGCATCATTAATCCATGAGGTACTCTCATCATGCATAAGGTTTTTTGCTCATATATTCTCCCCAACGCCTTTGGAATAGGGTTGGCCAGCAATTCCACTATATATATATATATATATATATATATATATATATATATATATCGCACATGCACACACATTAACAATGATTCCATTTCCTTTATCAGATTGTGGGTAAACTGAGTTGTTGCATTTCAGAAATAAACATAACGCTGTAAAATGCCTTTTGCTTCTTTGAAACAATATCTCCTCTTGTTTCATTTTTGATACTCCACTGTGTCCTGCTACTTTGTTTTTGTTTCAGTGCATACAGATATTAATCATGTCTCAGATTGTTACTATTGGCAGTCCAAATAATGGATGATGCAGTTAAGTTATGATGTCCTGTTTTACCTTTATCTCCGGGAATCAAATATAGCTTCTTTATTTGGCAATCAGACACCTTCTACAGCTTCTGATGAGTCATTTAACTTTCAAGGAGCTGCACCCTCATTCATCTAACACCTTGGGCAGGTAGCTGCTATTATTATTATTATTATTATTATTATTATTATTATTATTATTATTATTAATGCTTCCCAGAATTCAGTGGTATGTGTGGCATATTCATACAGTAAGGAAAGGATATTCATTTGAAAGATGTTCTGGGTTAGGGATGGGCCAATCTATCAAGCTTGATTTCACTCAGGTCCTCATTTTTCCACTGCTCAATTTGTTCTGTCCTGTTTCCGCACTGAATAGCGTGTGTGTGGGGGGGGGGAGGGGGAATCTACTAGTCCAAATGAAAAAGTGTATGCATTTCTGTTGCATTGTTCCAAATGTCTGCATGTGTGCATGCATTTTTTTCAAAAGTACACATTTTTGCAAGTGATTTTTCCATTGAAGAATGGAGTTTTGTGCATTTTCCCAAATATGTGCAATTTTTGTATCCACTATTTCAAATGTATGCATTTTGTACACTTTTTGGGGTGGGTGTGGATAACTGCATCCCAAACTTCAGAAATGTATGGATGGTGATGTCTAACTGCATTCCGGTTTGTGTTCAGATTCAGAAAGTGCAATTTTGGTAAGTTCTCATTAAAATGCAAACCAGGAGGAATGCTTGCTTCCACATCAACCTACCCGTGCACTGAGAAGGCCTCCTCTAGGAATCCCCACTGTCTGTGGTGAGCAGGGTGGTGACTGGGGAAAAGCCAAAGACTGAGGGAATTTAGGTGAAATACAGTAGATGGAGTGCAGAAAGGCAAGGACAAACAGACAGGGAAGACCTTCAAATCCTTCAGTGGTTTGGAACCAGGATACTTGGAGGACCACCTGTCATAAAGGAGAGGTCTTTTTCAGAAGTAGCCCCATATTTGTGCAATGTGTTGCCATCTGGAATGCATCCAGCCACATCCCTGTAGATATTTAGAAGAGCCTTGAAGACTCATCTACAGTAAGGGGGATAAAAATATCAGCTTACCTATCAGGCTTGTTTTAAGTGGATGTGAAGCATTTGAAACCTAAGAGCACTATGAAAGTTTTAAGGATGAGGATGATTTAAAGCAGCCTCCCCCAACACCATTGGCCATGCTTGCTGGGAATGATGGGAGTTGCAGTCCATCCAGAGGGCATCAGTTTAGGGAAGGTTGATTAAAAGCCAGAGAAATTGGTACTCTTTAATCACAACAGACCAGAGAGCAGGCAGTGATGCTGATGGATGCCGGCCCCAATTCTGGGGAGTCAGCATAATTCTATGTTTATTCTAAATGATTTTAGATTGTCTCTGTTTTATAGGCAAATCCCCAGAATTGGGGCTCATGCAAAAGAGAATTGTTTTTCTGCCTGATTTAGGGATGTGGTGGGTTATTTTCAGGGGCATCACATTTTTCTCTGGGGAAATCCAAAAATTTTACATTATTTCCAATCAGTACTTCAACATGCCCTAAGAGAGTGTGCTGTTTTATCCAGAATGCGTCCCAATGTGGCTCTATTTCAGAATTTGCTGGGGATTTAAATAATATTGGTGGGTTTTGTCTACGCATTAAACCAGCCAATATACCTAATACATTCTCTGAGTTTCAACAGGCTAGCACTATTCAAGAAAAGAAGGTATTTTAGGAGAAATTGTTACATTATATGGAGGTAATTATATTATATGTGTTGGAAATAGGCATTGAATGTCTCCCATAGTACTAGTAAATCCTCAATCCACTGTGTTTATGTACTGCTAGAGAGCTTTATAAAATACCTTTCCTCTTCAACGTAACTTTTCTAATGACTAGATACTTTTCTGTAATATAATTATGGAACTATCCTTTAAAACATGTACTAGCAATAAACACAATTTAATAAGGGGGTTTCCAGCTGTAGAAGAACTTGCAATTTTTTATTTGTGTGTGTCTTTGTGTGTGTGTGTGTGTGTGTGTGTGTGTGTGTGTGTGTGTTCAAGTATTTAAGTTTTTTGTGGTGATTGTTTCTAAAGTGAGCTGTTTAATAAGGTGCCATCCAATGCAAGCATTAAGGCTGTAATCCTATATCTGCTAACCTGGGAGAAAGGCACATTGAACACAATGGAATTTACTTCTACATAGTCATGACTAGGATTGTCCTGTAAGGCACTTGAACACATATAAACACTTAAAACTGAGGCTGCAGTCCAATGCACATATACCTTGGAGTAAGACTCAGTGAATACAGTGAGACATACTTCTGAGGAAATAAACATAGGATTGCACTGTGAAGTCTGAAGGTATTTTGAACAATTTTAGAGGTGGCAAATTGGAAAATCTGACTTGCAATTCATATTTTGTCCCGGCCTCAACCTTCAATTTGAAGCATTGTCCAGAATCTTTATTTTGGCTGTATTCAGAAAGTCCAGTACACACAAATATGTGTAAATCATTTGAATTCCTATCACTTAATGGCTCACCACTTGATGACACATAGGTGTGTGTGTGAATCAATTCCATTAAGTCATACAAGAGACGCTGATGATACAGTGTTTGAATTATGATGGTTCATTCACATGTACAGGTTGTCACATGATGAACACACCCGTGTGAATCTACCCTCACTTTTCAGCTCTGTCTTGAGCCATGTTGGGAGATGGTGAAGCACTACATAAGTTTTGAATTTGGCTAACCCGGAACAGGAGGCATAAGATATTAAGCAGTTAGTATTTGGGCAAGGCCTATTTCTATTGATTACTCTTAGAGGGAGAGACAAGATGGACATTGCTCCAGTAATAGTCAAAAGTGAGGTGATCTCCTAAATTGTGTGTGTGTGTGTGTGTGTGTGTGTGTGTAGTTTGCAGCCGTCCAGATATTTGGGATTACAATTCCCATCAGCCCTATGAAGCATAGCCAATGCAAGTGATGGTGGGAGTTCTAGGCCAAAACATCTGGAGTGGAGAGCCACAAGTTACACACTCCTGTCTAGTGGGGCCAGGTGTCCTTCTTTACAGAGGACAGCCCACTATTTGAAGGCTGATTGGATGACTGTCCTTTTGTTGAAGGCATCCTATATTTGAAAGGGTGCCCTGTTCAGTTCTGGTTTAAAGATAAAGAACCATAAGAATTGTTGACCATCAACAGTTAGCATATTGGCAGCATACTGAACAGGCAGGTACAGGTCACTAGTAGGCTTATAGAACTAGTATGCATTGAGAAGGACAAGCCCTGCTGAAAAAGAATAAAGTTGGCTTCTGCAAAGGCAAGTTCTGTTTCACGAAACATTTACAGTTCTTTGAGAGAGTCAATAGACATGTGGACAATAAAAGTGTGGATCTGTGTAGACCTAATTTGCTTGGGCTTCCAAACGGCTTTTGACAAAGTCCCTCACCAAAGGCTCCTCAGCAAACTTAGCAGTCATGGAATAAGAGGAGAGCTCCTCTTATGTATCACTAACTGGTTAAAGAACAAAAAGTAGGGAATAGGAATAAATGATAAATTCTTGCAATTGAGGAATGTAAACAATGGAATCTGACCTATGCTTTTAAACTTGTTCATAAATGATCTGTAATTAGGAGTGATCAATGAGGCAGCCAAGTTTGCTGATGATACCAAATTATGTACAGTTGTTAAAAACAAAAAGGGATTGCAAAGAGCTCCAAAAGTGGGAGAATAGCCATCAAAAGTGGGAGAATGGCCATCAAACTGGCAAATGAGGCTCATTGGAAGAAAGTAAAAGTGATGCATGTTAGGGCAAAAATCCCAACTTCAGATATACATTGATGGGATCCGAGCTAGCAGTGATTGACCCAGAAAGAGATCTTGGGGTTGTGGTGGACAGCTTGATGAAAATGTTGATGCAGTGTGTAGCTGCTGTGAAAAAGGCAAAATCCATGTTAGGCAGAATTGGAAAATAATCAAAAATAAAATTATCATACTACTCTTATACAAATTGATCATGTGTCTTTATGAAGAAAGGTTATCTTGTCTGGGACTATTTAGCTTAGAAAAAGGGTGAATAAGGGAAGACATGATAAAGGTGTACAAAATCATGCATGATGTGAAAAAAGTTGCTGCCAAATTCTGTCCCCCGGCATCTCTCATACAGATGGGGGAGGGGCAGAGAGAAAGCTCCCCCTCCCCCAGCTCTTTTCCAACCACTGCAAACAGTGAGGAAATATGTATCTGTATCAAGATACCTCGATGTGTGTGTGTGTGTGTGTGTGTGTGTGTGTGTGTGTGTGTGCATGCACATGTGTGGCCCCAACCCGTGAGCCAGGATCACATGTGGCCCTCTGGGCCCAAAAGGTTGTGCACTTCTGCATTAGGCAGAGTGAGACGGCCAGCGAACTCCATTTTGGATGTCAGGAAAGGGCAGCAAATTGCTATGCATTTGGGCTGCAAACCTATAGTCTCAGGTAAGTGATTCAATGGGACTTACTTTTGAGTAGACATGTATAGGATTGCAGTTGATGTATTATGGTTGTATTTTTACTCCCAGGAAGAGGCATGTGCAGGATTAAATGCCTCAGAGGCCAAAATAACATGACCAGTCTGAGATACTCTGCTCCTTGACTGGGAAGTGAAGATTTGCTGTTCTGACTCAGTTGTCAAAATGTCTTGATTGGCCTTGCTGGCAGCTTCGGAGGAAAACTCAATTTCAGGGATAAGTCATCACATATCTCACACCACTGATTGAATATCTATATGTATCATCATTAACCTGCATCAACATAAATGTAATCTCCCCACTCCAGAAAGGGGACAGACATATGCAGAAGTCCCTGCTCCTCTCTCTGGCTCATTTCCACCTGCCCTGAGAGGGTGCGGTCCTGACTGGCTCCCAGCTACATAGGCTGCCCCTGCTACTGAAGTTGCCTAGAAAACATCAGAATTTCAGGAAGGGCGAGGAACAGACATTTGCTGGAAAGAGAATGGTGATGAATGACAGGAGCTTTATCATTAAAAAAAGGCCGGGGGGGGGGCGTTCAGAAGAGCACAAGAAAACGACCAGAAAACAATTAGATGAAGGATTCAAGTTTGTATAAGAGAAACCAAGATGTTTTATTGATGTATTTTCATCTATTTATAGTGTTTTTGTGAAGACACAACACATAACATTTCTTTATATTTTATAACAGTAAAATACAAAAAAGCAATAAATATAATAACAACCAGAAATGTTTTTTAAAAATCTAACAAAAGTAGCATCTGGCAACAACAACAACAACAAGAAGAAGTTGGAAAACAGCCTCAACCCATGAATGATTGGAAAAAGCTCTGCATCTGGCAGCAAAGAGAATAAGAATCAAATGTGTTTGGGGAGACAGTTCTGCAAAGTGGGCAGCATTTCAGAAAACACTCTGCCCCGTGCCTCAGCAGATCTCTCAAGAGAAAATGGATTAGGAAAGAGATTGTCTTAAGGGAGGAGCAGTAGACCAAATAAATAAAAGAAAAAGGCACCAAAGAAACAAACAGAGAAGAGCACAAAAATTGGAAGCAACAGCAGTTCAAGGGCCCTTGTGAAAGAAAGTGAAAGCCAAACAAGGAGGATCCAAGCAATGTGTCCAGAAGAAAATAGAAATTAGCAGGTCCAGAGACATCGAAGCTCTGGGAGCAAGCAGCAAGGTTCAGACAGACTATAATGAGGGTACAACACTGAGAAGGAAAGAGGAGTTGGCAACTGAAGTGAATCAGCAAATGGAAAATTGACATTAGCAGCACTAGTGCTAGTCAGAAATCAGGGGACATGGCTACAGCGTGGCTGATCCACATGATGCACAGGGGATCCCGGGGGCAGGGAGAGATGATCCCTCCATTTCCCCAGGGTAACCAGGATGACTTTTACCCTGGTTTTTCCCATGGTCTCGGATTCGTCCTGAGAATGCAGGATGTGTGGGCTGCCGTCCCAGTTTCATCCCAGCTCTTTGCAAGTAAATGTGAGGAGCCAGGAACCAGGCACAGGGCACAGAGCTCTTTGAGTGCTCTGTGCCCACCGGGAGTGGGGAGGGGAGCGGGGTCGGGGCTTTTTTCCCTTTCTTTTTTTAAACACACCTTCCTTTAGCGCTGAAGCATAGGTACACTCCAGGTCCTTCCCTTTAAAATAAAATAAAATGGAGGGGCGCAACGTCCTCCTTCCTCCCGGGACGTCACAATGCCATGTGTGAATGCAGGGGGAGGATCTCGCAATCAGCATATCATGAGATTCCTTCCCCTCCACCGGGAGGTGTAGACATGCCCAAAGCCTCTCATAGCTTGAAACAAGCTCTTCCCCATTCATTACTCATAGACTATAGCATCAAGTGAGGGCATACATGAGTCAACAAGCCATCACATATCTAACACCACTGATGGAATGTCTATATCTACCATTAACCTGCATCAACATAAATGTAATCACCCCATTCCATGTAGGGGACACATGTATGTTAGGGTGATCATATGAAAAGGAAGACAGGGCTCCTGTATCTTTAACAGTTGTATAGAAAAGTGAATTTCAGCAGGTGTCATTTGTATGCATGGAGCACCTGGTGAAATTCCCTCCTCATCACAACAGTTAAAGCTGCCCTCTTTTGTATCTAGTCACTCTAGTAAAGCTCCTGCAGCTTTAACTGTTGTGATGAAGAGGGGAATTTTACCAGGTGCTGCATGCATACAAATGACACCTGGTGAAATTCCCTTTTCTATGCAACTGTAAAAGATACTGGAGCCCTGGCTGTCCTCCTTTCCATATGGTCACCCTACGAATGCAGAAGTGAGACCTTCTAGTTGTGAGGCCTGGTGTCTGTTCTCCTCTCTGGCTCATTTCCACCTGCACTCTGAAGGTGTAGTCCTGACTGACTCCAACTATGTAGGTTATCCCTGCTGCTGAAGAAGTCTAGAAACCACCAAAATTTAGAGATTGTTGATGAAGGCAACTTGTGTTCTTGGATAACATTCATAATTTTTGCTTCTATTTGGATTGGGCTAGATCCAAATTTAGTCATACATAGAACATCCCACGTACCTGTTTCTTTTGAATTATTCCCTACAGCGTTTAGCTTTCGTTGTTGTTGTTGTTGTACCCCGGGCGGCAACACTTTGCATACCAGGAAGAGGGTTTAAGGGGGGGAATGTTAAAAAGTTTTTTTAAAAAATCAATGGATGACCCAATCCGATTCAAATTTGGTATGCTTAAAGCTCTCCTTAATATCTATTACTGTGCCTATTTTAATGTTTCTATCGTTAAAGCTTACGCAAATGTAAGCATTTGTTTAATTTTTTTCAAATCCTGCTCCTGCGCCCCAGTGGCCGCTTGAAAACTAGTGGCTAAATACAGCGAGGCTTTTCCCTTAATAGCACAATTAAAGCAGGATGCATAAGAGTACTTCACAGTCAAAGCAGATTATAAGGTGGAAAACTTTGGAGTCATTTGCAAGCAATTCACAGTGATTGCACAGTATAACGCTGGTGTGATAAAGCGCTTAGAGTATACCCACTGAAATCAATGGGACTTAAGTTAGTCATGCCTAAATTGAATCCTATTATTTCAGTGGATCTATAAGTTTGACTAAGCCTGGATCCAACCTATTATGGTTGGGGTTGGGTTGGGTAGGTTGGCTTTTTTTTATCATTAGGTCTTCATATGCATTATAGGTAGATTATTTAGGCTTAGTGTATATATTTGTATGATTATTTAAATATTATTGTAACTGTTGTGAGTCATCTTGAAATGTTATATTTTATTATGTAAACTGTTCCGATGTTATAAAGCTGCCTTATACTAAGTCAGACCATTGTTCCATCTAGCCCAGTATTGTCAACACTGACTGGCAGCTATGGCCCTCCAGGGTTTCAGTCAGAATTCTTTCTTAGCCCCCACTTAGCTGGAGATGCCAGAGACTGACTCTAGGTTTTTCTGCATGCAAAGCATGCACTCTACCACCAAGCTATAAGCCCTCCCTATTTTAACCCGCTCAGAGCAAGGTTTACCATGGAATGGGGCTCCTCCACTAGGCCAGACGTTGGGGCTGTCTGTGCATAACAATTTTAGAATGATTGGTGGTTGGAAGGAGAGTAGGTGGGTGCTCCTATAAAAAAACTGGCAAGATTGCCAGTTACTGAAAGGGCTATGGGCATGTGGTACATGCAGTTGTGTGCTACAGAGCTGGACAGGGACCAGTGACTTCCCATTGGGCTGAGAGCTCAAATGGTGAGACCCCAAGTGATGCACATGCACATGTGAAACAGAACAGACTCACCCACTGCAGTCCATAGGAAGAGGATGTGGGGGGTCATTGTGGCATAAGCAGGCCCGAGTAAAGATCATTTCCCAAAACTCTGAACAAAACTGAACAGATTACTTTAACAATATCCTTTGACTAAAATATTTTATGCTCTCTGCTCTATCAATTTATGATGCTCGACATTGCAGTCTTTACCCAGAGCTCAAAAATTGAATTTCCATAATAAAAAAAGTTAGACAAATATTGAAATGGAGAGCTGCCTAGACAAAAGTGGTACCTCACTTTTCTTTGTAACAACAAACAACAAAAAAGACTGTTTACACCTTTGTGTAATAGCACAACAAAAAGAATTTGTAGCCCTATAAAAAGGCTGGAAGAAAATCTTTTATGAGTGAATTACCTTGAAATAACATAGTCTACTTGTAAATGCATGTAAGGATACGGAGAACAGAGAACAGAGTGTATCCTGCATGTGTCTATCCATAAGTCAGTCTCACTGAGTTCAATGGAGCTTACTCCCAGGTAAGTAATTAAAGGGTGACAGCCTAAAATGCAGTCAAGGATGCTAGAACATCATAGATATGGCCATTTGTCTAACCATCTGAGAAGAGCAAAACATCAAATATTGAAGAACCCCACAGGTGCCCACCTGAGTTGCTCCATGTTTCCTGAAGATCTCCAGCAGTGGAAAATGCCATTGCGGCTTCCCTCATGTCATATCTTGAGGCACATGCATTTCTAAAAGAAAGCAGGCATCCAAGAACTCACCACCACCACCACTGTGGAGGGATGAGGCCACTTGTTTATTTTTTCACTGTAGGTTTCTTTTCATAGTAGATATAGGTTATGATGGGGGCATTAATTTCTCTGGCATCTCCCAGAGCTTCATTCTGAACATCTCATCACATGACAGCCTTCTGGGGGTAACTGAGTACAAACTGTATCTCAGGCATACTGGTTCCCTTATGACACTGATGTGACAAGGCTTCTTGGAAATTGTCCCCAAGCAACCTGCTTTTAAACTTTATAAACCATGATGTAACTGTCGAGATCTAAACATTGTTGCAGTCTGATCCAAAGCTCTAAGAGAGCTCCACAGCAACAAGGATTTCTTTCATAGGAGGTCATCCACCTAGTATTGTTTGTATGCAGTCCTCTGTTAGGGCAGGGGTGGGCAACTTGTGGCCCTCCAGCTGTTTTGGCTTACAACTTCCATCAGCCTTAACCAGCATAGCCATTGTTGAGGGATGATGGGAGTTGTAGGCCAAAATGTCTGCAGGGGTGGCCACAAGTGACCTATCCCTGTGCTAGTGCCATGAACAACCACATCCAGATCTGGAATGTGTACTTCCAGGCCTGGTTCCAACTTTGTGCCCTCAGGTTTGTGTCATCAGTGGGTTGCCCCCAGCTGGTCAGGCCATGTCCCCTAGCAGGAACTGGCAGCACAACTTCTCCTTGAGTTCAAGAATGACCACCAATAGCAGAGCTAAGTGCATTTTCAGCTTCTCTGTGGTGTATTTTTCCAACATTTGGACAAATCTTTGTGTTCTTCCTTAACCCCACTGGGAATACTAAAAGCTTGCTTAGATCAGACAGGGAAATGATCCCCAGCCCATTAGTGTGAAAAACAGAACCTTTTCTGTACCTTAGCAATAAAGGACTAGGCCAATATTTATAAAGTAAATTCAGCTTCTATGGTTATAAATGATCTAATATTCAGAGTTGCTGAGCTCACACAAGTGCTTAATTCAGTGTCTAAAATATTTGACCAACTTCTTCTCACCCACCCCCAAGTATAAATTAGGTTTAGAAGCTTCACTACAAAAAGTGCATTGTTAATAACTTGGGCCCTGGTCCAGAACCTTGTATGAGCTGGGCTTTCACATTCACCACTAACACAAAGCAATTTCTGCGTAGGCATTTCTCATTGTAAGTGCCAAGTGTTTTCTTCCTACTGAGGAGAATAGGATGCTTCAGCACTAAAGGACATGTTGTTGGGGCATATTGGAATTTAACCTAAGTCCTTTTTATTCCTTTAGCATTTTCTCAGTCATGAACTGAATTAAGGCAATACAAAGGGTGGAAAGCTAGCTCCATAAATCAAAGTGGAATGTTTCCTGGCAATCTAATGCTATGCATGTATATTCAGAAACATATTCCATTGAGTTCAATGGGACTTACTCTAGTTAGCTTGGGTAAATGTGTTGTTCCATGATACAATCCTTTGACTCTTTAGCAAGAAGCTCTTTTCTAGGACCCAGCTTCATAGGATTGCATGTGTTAGTCATTAATCTAACCATTACACTACACAAATGGCTATATTATTCATTTCCATTGGTGTTTTGGAAGGACATTTCGTTGTACTTCTGGCAATCTAGATTTTTATTGAACATGGTATGTGTGTATCTTTCATTTGCAAAGCTCCTTCACTATCTACCTTATGAACACTAAGGAAATGTAGAAGTCTGTGTATGGTTTCTTTATCTCCAGTAAATATAGTGTATTTTTCCCATTTAAAAAGACCTTAACATTGTTCCTTTTGTTATGGAAAATAACTTCCAGAGTTTCCAGAGAACACATTGTCCTGTGATAAATAGCAGGACATGGGCTTTTTGTGTTTGTGAGCATGTCAAACAAGAAGTTCACTTATTGCTTGTCACTTCTGACTTTGGGAATACATTTACAATCGTGTACTGTATTGTATGCTATGGAAATAGGGATGAATTATAGTACTGAGAAGGAAAAGTAAGGATATATTTTAAAAATTCAACAAATACTATTTGTATGCATGCAGCACCTGGTGAAATTCCCCCTTCATCACAACAGTTAAAGCTGCAGGAGCCCTGCCCTCTTTGGATCTGGTCACTCTAGTGTAGCTCCTGCAGCTTTAAAATTATGCAAGGTATGGAAAATGTGGATAAGGAAACATTTTTCTCCCTCTCTCAAAATACTAGAACCCGGGGTCATCCCAGGAAGCTGATTGGTGGGAGATCCAGGACAAATAAAAGGAAGTACTTCTTCACACAGCGCATAGTTAAATTATGGAACACACTACCACAAGATGTAGTGATGGCCACCAATTTGGATGGCTTCAAAAGAGGGTTAGATAAATTCCTGGAAGAGAACGCTATCAATGGCTACTATTCATGATAGCTATGTGCAACCTCCAGTATCCAAGGCAGTGAGCCTATGTACACCAGTTGCTGGGGAAGGTGGGAGGGTGCTGTTGCACCATGTCCTGCTTGTTCATCCCTGGCCAATGGCTGGTTGGCCACTGGGTGAACAGAGTCCTGGACTAGATGGACCCTGACCCAGCATGGCACTTCTTATGTTCTTAAATGTTGTGACGAATAAGGAATTTCACCAGGTGCTGCATGTATACAAATGACACCTGCTGAAATTCTCTTTTCAATCCAACTGTTAAAGATACAGGAGCCCTGTCTTCCTTTCCATATGGTCACCCTAACTAAACACAAATATGAAATATAGCACAAGAAGACTGTTAATTGTCAGTTTTAAATTATTTTTGTTCTGTTACATTTAGGAGAGGAATAACTGTTAGATCACTGTTAGAGCACCTGCTAGTTTGTAGTCCTACATTCGTTCTCTGTCTGGCACCTCAAGTTCAAAGGATCCCAGCCAGGTAGCAAGGCTGGGGAGGCCTCTCCCTAGCATGTACTACAGGGTACACCAGCCTTTCCCTTCTTGGTGCCCTACAGATGTTTTAGACTGCAACTCCCAGCATTCCTGACCACTGGCCATGGTGGATGGGGCTGATGAAAGTCAATGCCCAAACATCTGGAGGCCCTCAGGCTGGGGAAAAGTGAAGTCCGTTCTGACTCAGTACGATGCAGTTCATATGTTTATATTTACTGTTATCCTCCCTGGTGTAAATAGCTCACAACCTGTACACAGGCTACAGTCTTTGGAGAATGTTTGCAACTTCTTGACATCTATTTTGAAATTGACTTATTGTGGGTAAATGCCACCTTATAAATATCTTACACAGTTGATTTAAAGAAAGTGTGGTGTCTGAATATAGGTTTTAACTGTGCAATCTTGTGCATTTCTACATTGAGTTCAATGGGACACACTCCCACTTTTGTGTACAACATTGCACCCTTAGAGTTCCTTGTGGGTAACTGTGGCTCTTAGGACACTGATAAGCGCGCGCGCGCACACACACACACACACACAATTTCTTTTTAAAAAAAATCATTTGAAATCAGGTGACTCAAGTTCATGAGCTACCAGATAGTCCTGCTGTGTACAATAAATAAATAAATAAATGAAACAGAGATGCAAAACAATCAAATCTACATTCAGTCAATGTTGTAGAAAGAACTGTGTCATCTATTTCCCTCCTCTCACCCCAATATTTATGCCTGTGCAAAAGGCAGGAATATAAAACTGGGCTAGAGGTCTCCTCTCCCTCCCCACAGAGTGAGCTCAGTAGAGACAATGGGAGAATCCTGGATCTCCTGTTATGCTGATATTTTCCTGCTATGCTCATGTTATCCCAGTCAACAGCCAATGGTGTTGGTGATGTTTCCTCGTCCAGATGTTTCTTTGTCCATCAGTCATGTCTCAACTACACCTTACAATCGATTAGCACCAGGAGGGCCAAATGACCAGCATTCAGCAGTGTCCTTTGCTTCCTGACACATATGCCTGTAGAATGCACATTTCCCCCCAAATGTATTTGTTGCATTCATACTTTACATATTTAGGTGAACATTAAACAAAATGTCTTAAGCATCTTCACCCATGAATCTCTCACAGCAGTGATCTAATGTTGGGAAGGCTCCCAGGCCTACAGCTTCCCTGAAAGTTATTCTGCCTGTACACCACTAGAGTGAAAATGTGCAGTTTCCCTCCCTTTGTAGTGGGCTGCTGGGGAGACCCAGTAATCTTGACTGATCTTCAGAAAACTGTTTCTATATATGGGTCACTCTCTTTGGATTGAGATATCTTTTGACAGATTCAAAATGCATTCATTACCCACAAATAGCTTCCGTTATGGTGAGATGGCTTTTCTCCAGAGAGAAGTTGGGGACCATGCAGTTAGACAAATTCTTCCTAAAAGTTGTCACAAGGCTCACATAAAAGACAAGATGACAGTAGATATTCACAGTGGTCTGTGTCCCTAGGCTTTACAAAGCCAGCAAGAGAGATATCATTGCTGTCTGGTAAGTAAATTGGCTGGCATTTATGTTGTAAAACTAAATTTTCGTGCTCAGTGAAAGTCAATCTTAGCTCATTGTGTGAAAACACCCGGGAGGCATTTATGAAGAACAGTAGAAATATTTGGTATGTTTTCAGAATTAGTGTAATTCTTCATGTTGACTTGCTTTTATTTGGTGTTTTTTAAAGCAACACCTATCTATGTCTGGGCTATTCATTAGAGAAAAGATCAGGCTGTATCCAGGGGGATCCTAATTTGCTCATGCATGTTATTCTGGGACTGCCATAGATAAGGATGTGACTTTTGCAGTTTGATCCTGTGAATGCTGTGACCCTTACTCCAAAGGAATAACACATTCCTTTGATAGATTCTTGATGCTAAATTCAAGAGACAATTGCCAGACTTTTACAGGCATCTTCAGACACTAGGGAAAGTCCAGGATGGTGGCTCGGAGCCTGGCATACTGGCCATGACTTGATTTTTTTTTTAAAAAAATATTATTAAATATTTTATTGTACTAGAGATGCTGAAAAAAGAAGAGGGGATACATTTTTTAAAAAATGCACATGTTTATTAATTTCTGTAGACATAAAGCAATATATCCAAATATTCAATTTTGTTTTTCAGTAACATGATTTATTTATAAAAATTATGGATAAATAAAGAAGAGAAAATTGCTTCATGGTAATTTTGAATTTAAGGAACATATAATGTATATACAAGTGAATGTGAAAATGTATATATTTTATTTAAGTGATTCAGAGAAGGGGTGTCTTATTGATTGATCATAGAATCATAGAAGAGCAGAGTTGGAAGGGGCCTACAAGACCATCGAGCCCAACCCCCTGCTCAATGCAGGAATCCACCCTAAAGCATCCCTGACAGATAGTTGTCCTGCTGCCTCTTGAATGCCTGTAGTGTGGGATTGCCCATGACCTCCCTAGGTAATTGGTTCTATTGTTATACTACTCTAACAGTCAGGGAGTTTTTCCTGATGTTCAGCCGGAATCTGGCTTCCTGTAACTTGAGCCCATTATTCTGTATCCTGCACTCTGGGATGATCGAGAAGAGATCCTGGCCCTCCTCTGTGTGACAACCTTGCAAGTATTTGAAGAGTGTTATCATGTCTCCCCCACTCTTCTCTTCTCAAGGCTAAACATGCCCAGTTCTTTCAGTCTCTCCTCATAGGGCTTTGTTCCCAGACCCCTGATCACCCTCATTGCTCGCCTCTGAACACGCTCCAGCTTGTTTGCATCCTTCTTGAGGTATGGTGCCCAGAACTGGACGCAATACTCAAGATAAGGCCTAACCAGTGCCAATGTATATAATATATAATATGCATTGCTTTACTATTATCGTATGTTGGAAAGAAGTTTCAGGATGACTGTACTAGCAGAAAAACAAGTTTATGACTTGATGACATGTTTTTGGAGATAGTAGTGCCCACACCACTGCAGTTTGATTATTTCATTAGTCTGCACCCATGGGCCAACATAAGGCCTAGGCTTGCTGAGGGATGCCTAGTTCAAAAATAACTTAGACCAGGACAGTGATGACTTCAATCTTGCATGGCCTACTATTTTAAAACAAACAACAATGACCAGAATCTTATAGGCCACTAATGTGTTTTAAAAGATCTCTCATCAGTTAAAGCATAACAGATATGTGTTAAATGAACATGAGGATTCATTCTTGCTCAATGTAGAAAATATCCTGCTGGATTAGACTGAGGTCTATCTAGCCTAGCATGCTTTGCAACAATCCAAACTGTCAATATGTGTTATGTGGCCCACTAGAAACTGCCCAGTGGTCCACTAGTGGATAACCTTTTGCCTTCTGCTCACACCTGGCATAGGTGTACTGGATTATTTCTAAAATGGAACACAACATTCAACCATCTTTCACTGCAACCCCCTTTGGTGAAACTTCACCCATGCTTTCATGATGACCTGCATAATACAAACTTTCCTCAGTGGGCTGCCTCCTTCAATGCCCATGGCTCATTTTCTGAGACATGCCAAATGGGATCCTTTTTAGCTTCCTGTCTAAACAGGCTCTCACATATGAACTCTCAAAGAATGAAAGAAGATTTATATGACTGCAAAAATGGGGTAAAACTTCAAGGGTGCCTATACCTCTGTGATCAGTGTCCTGATTCATTAATCATCACTGTACTTTTGCCACTGTCCCCTGATCCTCCTCCAGCATTTGATCGCATCCCTCATACATCTTGACTCCGCTTAGATCGTAAACTTGCCAGACGTAGAAGCAATGTTATTGGGTATGCATTAAATATGAAACTCTCCTTGGGGGCAGGGAATTAGTCTTTTATGCATCTTTAAAATGCCACAAGCAATAATGGCACTATCAAAAGAATAAAGTAAAATATAGGTGCATTATGAACACTCATTATCATGCTTGAAGTGGGAAATGGTCATTTTTAGAGTAAATTTCTTGTTCTACTTGTAAGGTGTCCTCAAAGCACTATGGATCATAAATTGCTGGTGATTTTTTAAAAAAGATATGCAAATGTTCTTCAACATATGCAAATATTCTCTAGCATAACCTTCACACATATATAGTGCTCTTTCCCCCCCTTTTCAGTCTCCTGGCCAGAAAACTGGTATAACTGCAAGGATGAAAACAATTTCCCCAAGAGATTAGGAACAAGTTATGTTATGGCTGCCCTGACCCAACTCTCTTTGTGTGTATGTGTGTACAACTACTATTACTGTGTACAGCCTTATTTAAAAAGTAATAATAATCGTGCCAATTGCTTTTTGGCAGGGACAGGGAGGAGTGGTATGGGGAGAGTTCAGCCCTCTTCCTGAACAGGTGATGGAAATGATTCTTGCTTTTTAAACAGGACTCTCTTTTCACAGCTCTAGTAACTGGTCGAGGAGAGAAATTTTGAACATCACAAATTTTGAACTGGTCGAGGAGAGAAATTTTGAATTGCGTGCACAATTCCTAATCCAGATGTAAATACAAGTATGGAAGTCTGTTTCCGTTGGGAATATTGTAACCTCATCTGGAGGTTACTGGAAGGCGGCAGTGTTGCATTTAGTTAATGTAGGGGTGACCACATTACACCAGTTTTAAAATTACTAAACTGGCTGCCAATTAGTTTCCAGGCGAAGTATAAAGTGTTGGTTATTACCTTTAAAGCCCTACATGGTTTCAGTCCAGGTTAACTGCGGGATTGCCTTGTCCCATACAATCCGCCCCGCACACTCAGGTCCTCTGGGAAGAATTTACTTCAGCCAGCAAAAACTAGATTAACTGTTACCAGAGAACCTTTTCTGCTGCCACTCCCAGACTGTGGAATGGCCTGCTGGGAGAGATCTGCCAAGTCTTTCTGAATATAAAAAAGCAATAGAGGCTTATCTCTTCCTGCAGGCCTCACCAGTCAAATTTTAAGACCTCTGGCTGTTATTTTAATAATGTATTGGTTTTTATATGTTTAAATCAATTTTATGTATTTTATAATATTTTGTATTCCATGTTGTTCCCTGCCTTGATCCAGAGGGAGAGGTGGGAAATAAATATATTATTGTTGTTGTTGTTATTTCATGGGAATTTTGACCACAGCTAGCCTTAGGATCTCTATATCCTACAATACAGTTTCCTGTGGTTTCTTCCTTCCTCCACCACTCTGTCACTGACCTCCACCATTGCTGAGAGCACTTTTGCTTGTTTTTCTCATTTCATGAAACACAAAATAAACTGAACAAACTTCTTTTCAAAATTCTATGCTGTACTTGCATTGTATATGCAAGAATGTTCATAAGTAAACTGATTTCCTTTTCTTCACTGGAGGAACGGTATGGTATCCTTTATTGTGCAATGATAGACTGTATGCATGTGGGACTGGTAAATGCTCAATTTGTTTTGTCTTTTGTTTTTCTTTGCTAATTGTCTTTCTAACAGGAGGCATCATTACCAAATAATCCCATCAGTTTTGAGAGGCAATAAGGATTGTTTTCTCTCTCATAAATTTTGCAGCTAAGAGGTTTTGCACACATGCAAAGATATGCTTTTAATTTAAGTCATTTTTTAAAAAAAAAATCCAAATCTTAGAGACTAATTACTCTTCATAGAGAGCTAAGGAAATGTTTCCAAGGGAGCCTTTAAAACAATTGGATCACTTTGGAGCAATATGAATTGCAGTTGAATCCAGATTGAGACCACAGCAGAGAGCAAAAGGTTAAAGAAGGAGCGCGTTCTTGAAAACCTAAAGATTTGGATATGCAAAATAGCCTTCTTGCAATGCTTTTATATAGGTTGCAGCCAATGTTAATTATACTTAGAGGAGACCCATAGCAATGAATGGGACTTAAATTAGACTAACATTGGATACAACCCTATATGTTTCCTTCTATAGATGCTGACATCTAAAGCTGCAATCCTGTAATCCCTGGGAAGGCATTCCACGGTCATAGGACTTTTCAGATCTTCCCCTCTGTCGGTGAAAAGAGAGATCTGCCACTTGAGAGTGACATCACGGGCCTGTCTGCACAGTGCTGCTTCACCATTCCTTCCCCCTGAAACCCCACGGTATCGCTGCTGCAGGTTGGAGCAGGAAATCCCCACACCAGGAGGGAGCACAGGGTTTCCTGGTGGTCATCCAGCTATTGCAGCCCATCCCCGTCCTCTTCCCAGCTTCCAGCAACCAATCACCAATTGCCATGTGCCCAGGATCTGAGCAGGAGCTCTCCCAGATTGACCCCAGAGTGTGGTCATATGGCAGAAGGGCCGTAATGATCTCACTTCTTTGGGAAAAGTTGGGATAAGTCCCCGACATTTCCAACTTGCAGCTTCAGGGAAAAGGCCCGTCGTGGCTACAGGGCTTACAAGACATTTAGACAGCCACCTGATCTCACAAACCTTGTTTGCAGGGCTGCAGAAAGGCTTATAGCCAATGCTTCTCTGACAGCAGAAATCCAACATTCAACAAAAGAGGAAGCGTCCCATGGATGTTCAATGGTTGTGCCGGGAAAGGCTGTGGATCTGCTGGATCAAAAGAACTGCTGCTCCCTCAACACACCCACCCACCCCAGAATGGGGAAGCATTGTGCCAGTACTGAAGCTGGTATAGTTCATTTCCTTCCCATATCGAATCAACAGGCAGGAAAAGGGTTGTTTTTCAATGACTGGAAAGGGCCCAATAAAAAGGCAAAAGCTGTGCACCCCTTCAGTTTCTCCATCTACCTCCCTCATAGGCTTGCTCTGCTCAAGTGCTTGCTTGTCACTGATGCCTGGCGGCTACAAGCTACTTGGATTTATGACATACCAGAACCTGCTTGGGTTGGAGATGAAGGAGCAGTATGTATAGAGAAAGAAAGGGAGAAAAAAAAATCAGAGTTGGATGGGAAGAATCACTCTTGGAGTCATTACATATTATTTTGCAAAATGGTGCTGTTTTGAACACTAGTACTGTTCATCTGGGTGTCTACCTACTTCAACACTCCTCTGCTGAGATATACAAATATTATGAAACCATCATAGGCTAATGTTCTTTCTCACAAATATACCCAGGGAACATTAGTTCTCTAATAATACTTATTATTATTATCATCATCATCATTATTATTATTATTATTATTATTATTATTATTATTATTATCATTATCATTATTTGTTGTCCCTGTAAAAGCCTAACCTTGAAAAAGCCTACTTTTTGAGGAAGTGAAGAACACACACCAATAAGCTGTACAAAAACCTGGCAATCTTAAACATTTTGGAAATGTCTCTTATTCCCCATGCGTATGTAGAAGTCAAGTCTGACTGAATTCAATACAGTGTTAAGAATATAAGTGAGAGGAGAATTATTCCCTTTATTCTCATGAATTTATTAGTTCAAACACCCTGAGGAAACGCTGAGAGGCATTTCACACTTTACAAGCCAATCATTAACTACCAGTCCAAAGGCTGTTAATATCTTGATAAAATACTTTTGGCTGTTTATATAAACCAGCAGCGTTTCTTTATTCCAAAAGAACAAAATAGGCTTTCACTTTGGTAAATATATTGAGTTATTGTAAATTCTACTTGAATGCAATTACAAAATGGCTCTAATGGAAAAATCGTCTGAGGGGTAAAATAGGAAACTAAGTAATGACCTATTTAAGGCTGCTAATCAAAATGAAAAACAGCTTCATAGAAGAGAAGAAAGTGCAGGTATTCATTGCACTGTAACTATTGTGCCCTGGCTTATGAATTGATTCTCTGAATCTACAATTTTCATATATGTAATTTGCAATGAATCTCATTAAGGCTTAGCTCAGTTGGTTTTCTCTCCACCCACACAGGAGAATAAATATTTAATTCAAATATCCATTGCTGATATACTCATGGCAGCTGGGTAATAAACTTTTCAAGGAGATTTCTACTTCTGTTAGCTGACAAAGTCAAGTATTTAATACACCTGCCTGAAAAATGACTACCTTTCAAAACCAGAGGGAGATGTGTCAAATTTATACATTTAACATTTACGTTGGGGTTTAAGCAGTACCTCAGCTACTACAATATTTCTCTCGGCCTCTGAGGCAAAATAAATAACGCTTTCTGTAAAAATGCTTAGTCCGACTTGCTCATTCACTCACTGATGAAGGTAACACTGTTGAGTTATTCCCACAATTGTTTGAAAGCTATCATTTGTTATATGTTTGGCCGAAGGTACACCAGTTACTCGAAAAGTATCGGGGAAATGGGACGTTTTAAAAATCTTTCTCACTTGAAACTTGAGGCATATCCAGCATTGCAGCAATGAACAAGCCAAGGCACAGATGGAATGAAATGAGTTGTGGGATTTCCTCTCCACATACTTCAACAATCTTTAAACTGGAGAAGTAGGGATTTCAAAAGACATTTAGGATGCATCTATCCTTGTAGAAGGCAAAGTGTATTTGCTAGAAGTGTCATAGAGATTCACAGTCTCCCACTGCATTTGGATATTGTCATCATACTTCCTCCAGTCTAGGTACAGCTGCAACTATAACTACTATTCAGTGTTTCTGTGTTAGTACTATGCAGTGTGTTAGCATAATACAGAGCATAAACTGGCAGTTTCCATGCCTAAAAGGCATACAGACTACACTGGGAGGAGCAATCAAGCATCCTACATGCATTAGCAACTGAGTGGAAAAGATCCAAACAATCTCATACTGCCCACATAGTGGTGGCATTTGCATATGTACTGCAGTCATGTGGGAAAGCACTATGGTTGTATGAGAATTTTATTTCAGGATGTTAAACATCAAAACTCCCCTCCCCCCTTCACATACCCAGACACAAACGTGAGTGCATATTTCTGGCAAAGCTTGCCTATTCTCAAACTTGCAACCATGTTGCAAGCTTGGGAATAGGCAAAATACATTCATTAGAAAAATGCACACTTTAGTATTTGGGTGCTTTAAAAATATGCATCTAAATGCACACTTTTACATTTGAATAATAATTTTTAAAAGCTCACATACAGAAATGGGAATGAGGTGGGCTGAGCGTAGAGGTGGTGCTGGAGAACCTTGATGAACTCAAGCAATGCTGATTCTCCCATCCCTAGATAGCACCAAAGCAGAGTGTGGCCAGGTTCACACAACATGCTAACCCACCATGGGTTATTGTGTTGTCTAAACACAGGGTGTTTTCCATAGGATGGGTTAACATGTCTGAATGCAGCACATTTTCTGTAGGGTGGCCTGTCAACCATGCAGTGTGGTTTATTTTTCTTGAACAAGCCACCTTGAGAATCCATAGCTTGTTGTTGCATTGTTCAGGGTGGTTAACAAGCCACACTGCATGGATTTATTTATTTATTTATTTATTTATTTATTTATTTATTTATTTATTTATTTATTTCATGGTTGACATGCAGAAAATATGCTGTGTTCAGACAACACAGTAACCCACCCTGAGGAAAATGCACTGTGTTCAGATATCCACAGTTCAACAACAACACATGTTGTGTGAACCCAGCCACTGTGTGTTTGTATGAGGATGGGAAGAAGAGAGAGATGAGCCTTTGTCATACAGTGAAACCAAGAAACGGAACTCAGGAAGACCAAGAACCTAAAGGGGAGGAGCTATTCCCATGAAGGAGAAGACTATCAATGCCTACTAGTCCTGATTGCTATATGCTGTCTCCAGAGGCAGTATGCTGGAGAACTTGGGCAGGAGGGTGCTCTTGCACTCCTGTCTTGCTTGTGGGCAGATGTTTGGCCACTGTGTGTACAAAACACTGGACTGGATGGTGACCTGACAGACATTATGCAAGAGGTTCAGCCTTCACAATTTCCTCCAACTTTGGACAATGGAAGGAATTGCAAGAAGACCAGCCCCAAATGCCAAGAGAGCCACAATAGGCCAAAGAAGTCAGACAAACAGTAAATGTCTCCACGTCATGTTTTGCTTGCTGGTTTCATCAGCGAACATGTTTGTTCTTGTTGAATACAGATTGATTTGGCCTTGCCTACCTGTGACTGACAGGTTAGAGAGGATCATTTAGCATTAAACTGGAAGTGCAAGCCATTTTCTGTAACTTATTGGTAAGAAATGTATAAATAGTCAACACTGAATAAAGATGAACCAAGGAATTGCTAACTTCCACTAACTTAGACTTGTTAAAAATGTTGTGTGAGTCTAATAGGGATCAGACTCTAAAACTGAATTTTATATGTGCTTATTATAATTGCAGTTATCTATAGCATCTGTGAATTGAAAGAGATCCAGTCCTCCATTTCCACCATGATCTCTTGAAATAGCATTCTGTGTGGGGGTGGGAAAAGAGAGATTGCGTGAAAAACTGAGCAGATATAGGCAATTGCACAAAAGGTGACTCATTGCTTGCTTGAGCAACTTGACAGTGGTTTATGTCTCATATTACAAAATATGCCATTACCCATAGTTAATTAGTAACATCTTAATTCTTGCTTCTGTCTGTATGTCTTTGAAATAAATCTGTTTTCATCCTAAATCACTCCTCCAGAATATCTTAGAAAATTATTATTATTTTCAAGTTATAAGAGAGGCAGGAGGGAGGGAGACTATGGCCATAGCTAGACCAGGCCTATGTTCTGGGATCATCCTGGGATCGTCCCTGTGCATCTAAATGACACACAGGAGATCCAGAAAGAAGACAGGGATGACCCCTCCATTTGCCTGGGATAATCCTTAGGTCTCGCTAAGGCCTATATCTCTGTGATTTGCACCACTGTTGACCAATTATAACTGATTTATATGATTTTTCTGTCCAACATACACTATACTTGGCTCTAATCTGGTCTAGGCATGGTTCAAAGAGTTTTTTTTAGTGCTTTTTATGCTTTTAATTTTTGTATATTTGTTTTTAATGTTCACTGTTTTAATCTTTGTAAACCACCCAGAGAGCTTTGGCTATGGGACGATATATTATTATTAATAATAATAATAATAATTGATAAGGTCAATTCTACCAAAAACAGATCTTTGAGCCACTGTGTTAGAATTCAAAAGTTATGGTTTGTTGGCTTTCCTTCTTTGCTGTCTGACCTATATTAAGCACTAAAGAACTTGTGTTAAATTGGAAAGTGTGTGTAAAATCAATTATTTTCTAATAGTGGGAGAATTGTTTAACATTAAAATTATTATCACAGTATTCTGCAAGGGAACAGCAGACCCACTCCTACACTGTAGTTAACCTTTATGGATGTAAAGTGTATCTCCATTCTTTAAAAACTGCTTAATAAAAAATGTCACAAAATCCTTCAGAAGGAAGTGTCAGCCTGCAACAAAATGATGAACAGCATTCCAGATTTCAACATGACTGACTGTATCTCTGGTTTAAAGCCGTTGAATCCATCAAGTCGTGACATGTAATGTGACAGGATGCATTTGTGTCACTTTTGCGGTCTTCTCTGTGGTTTTAATTGTTTTAGTCGGCCTTTAAAATGTGCTTCAGATAGGACTCAGAGGAGGGGGGAGGAGACGAACAGGAGGAAAAAGCTTTAAAAGATGAACCAGATTTTGCCTTGTGTCAATATATCCAAATTGACTGAAGACATTAATCTTGCTAATGCTGGATAGATCAATAGGAAGTGTAAATACGATACACTTAAACCAAAGTCTGGGGCAAGCATTTCATTCACTTTAGTGCTGAGTGACACTCAGCACTTTTGCACTTGCTGAGCTCTGGTTAGGAGTATTTCAGTGAACTGAACCAATGTGACATAACCAGGACATGTTTGATTAGATTCACATCAACCAAAGTGGAACGTTAAGGGTTCCAACATTGCGGGCAGAATTAGACACCAAAAGAAAATGCTGAGAGAAACATCTTGTTGACTGGAAGCAATCCTAAATTCATAGTCGACTTCCTTCTCCTCCTCTTTCTTTCTTTCTTTCTTTCTTTCTTTCTTTCTTTCTTTCTTTCTTTCTTTCGATGCAGGATCGAAAGCAGTTTTCTCTGGACCACTTCATTACTCTGTCAGAATGTGTTTGGGGACCTGCTCATTTATAAGCTCTGAGTAGTAAGACTGGAGAGGAATGTCATGACTGCCAAGTAAAAGAAAAGGGGAGAAGGTAAAATGAAGAGTAACAAAGGAATTCAAACACAAGCCAATGCAATATCAATACTATGATTTTCTTTTCTCCAAAATGTTGAATCCCACATTTTTGTTATATGTAAGCTCAAAGAAGAGCGGGGAAACCCCATTTTCCAGTAGTTAATACTTCTAGCATTTTCCATCCAATGACAGGAGCAAGTTTCTAGAGCAGCAAACTCTACTTAATAGCATCCTTCGTGCTTTCCAAAAGTCTAATTCAATTCTATAGCAAAATTACACAGAGATTCCCCCAGATTTGACTGCAGCCTAAGGAAAATCAACTTAGGACAAGACAAGGAGATACCAAAAGGCTCCCTACCTGCTTCAGGCTGCAGTGTAAACTAAGCAGCGAAATTGTTGCCAAATGCTGAAAACATTACTTAAATGCAAGGGCAACATGTCTTTCAGTAACTAAGCTACTATGGAGAGATCATAAATACAAACATGAAGTACTTCAGCCCCCTTTCCATTTATGGTTACTAGGATGGTCCATCCATGGAACAACTGCATGAAAGACCAATATCTTCACTTTTTTAGCAACAGATTTGTTATCACTGAACACGATCCTCTGCTCAATGGACAGTGTGTGTTCCTTTGATTTGATTAAGAAAACGTCTGTTTTTACTATCTGATAACCTGCATTTTTATTGTCCTCAGACCAAGCAGTAATCAAAAGGTGGTTTGCATAGGCAAGAGGGCAGGTGCACATTCAAAAGTGTGGAGGGCTAATGCTGCTTGGAGAGCTGATTTGCAGGGGGAAATGGGTTGCTGACCAAAGAATTGGGTGCATCCTCTTCCACTGCTTCTTGTTCTCAACTGCAATGCCTGAAGGGCCCTATGGTTTGGACGAAGAGATCACATGAGCATAATTACTGGATGAAGGGAGGGGGCAATTTTTGAAGATTCCTCCTTCCCCTGCAGTCCCCTGAAAGGAGCCTGGGAAGTGAGAGGTCCTCCAGAAGAACAGTGTGACAGGAAGTGGCACAAAGGGCTTCAGCAGGATGTGAGAAATCAGGACAAACCGCTTCCCCACAGCAAGAGCTTTCACAGGGTTACAGTCCACTTCGTCGCGGGCAGTTCTGGTGGGCAAGTCAACCTTGTATGATTATTCATTTCAGTTTATGAAACAAAATCTGATTGCTATTTAAAGCAAGGGTGAGCAAGTTTGAAGGGCCTGGGGGCACTGGGGGGACTTTTGGAGTGGGGTGTGTGTGCAACATTAAACAATGAGTTGTCACCAATGGGTTGCATCCAATGCCAGTCTAACTTAAATCCTATTCAGTTCAATGGGTCTACTCTATGTAGGACTAGCAGTGGATACAATCCAACGTCCAGATTAGTTTAAAATGTTTTCATGGATTACTTTGTTTCTCTTCACTTTTGTTTCATTTTAACCCAGGTACAGGACACTCTCCTCTTCAGAAGTTGCCCTCCAGAAGTTGAGGGTGATGGAAACACCCAAGGCCGGGGTGGGGCTAGCATGCTCCCCATCCTCACACATTTGTTCTACTCAGATATATTACACCTGGATAGTGCTTGAGTAGTGTACTGACATGTGTACAGCTGTTCACATGTCAGTACTCATTTGCAGACTATGCAGTGAATTTATGACTGCCAGGGGTGGGGTGAAAGGGGGCAGTTCTAACCCCCCTTCCACAGATTTGTGCATGGAGCAGAGCAAGTGAACTCATCCATTCTTCTCTCTTCTCAATCATGTTTTAAAACCAGTTAAACAATGACAAGGATCTCTCTTCATGGTCCGTGGCTCACATCATACAGTGATTATCTCAACGTCATTCCTGAGACCTTTATCTCAGTCACTCACCTTTTTTTCTAGATTAGAACTGATATTGCATGGTATGTTGTTTTCTGCATTGACAGTGGCAACTAAAGCCCTTATAATGGAAAAAGTCATCTCTGCAGCCACCTACTGACTAATGGGTGTTAGCATCAATGAAGCAGAATGTATTCAGTGCTCCTTGCTTATTGAAACCTTGGATCACAACTTAATGATAGCACAAAATTAGTCACACGCCACATTTTTACAGATTCAAGCTGACCCTTATAACTCTTCCCTTAGAAGTGGAAAATTGTATTTCTCAGATCTCCAAGTCATCCTTTGAAAAGGTGACTCTTTCCCTCTGGAGCTGGAAGGAATTCATCCTTTCCAATAAGAGTTCATTCACTGAATAGTTAATCTCTGTGAATGAACATTTTCTATAGTCACACAACCTAATTGCAAGTGATGTCTTTTTGATGTCAGAAAGAAACATGAGAACCGGGTCTCATTCTAGGTTCAAAGGCGATTAATATGCCTAATCATATGCATTTCTCCAGGCTAGGTGCTCTCCATACTTGATTTCCTACAAAGTGCAAAACAAACTGCTGTTGCTTAGCTGATTTAAAAGCTTGCATGGATGTTTGTTTGCTTGCTTGCTTTTACTTATAGGGGCAGTACAAAAGAACTGGTATAAGGTTTGACGTGTCATGGAATCAGAATATGAAATGTGTGTGCATGAGAGAGAAAGAGAGAGCTTGTGTGAAATACTGAGATGAAGGGCATATCTACACCATGGCTTATCCCAGGGATCACCCCGGGATCATCACTGTGCATCCACATGATGCACAGGGTATCCCGGGGGCAGGGAGCGATGATCCCTCCATTTCCCAGGGATAACTGGGCGGCTTTTATCCCAGTTTTTACCGCAGTCTCAGGATCATCCTGAGACTGCGGGACATGTGGGCGGGCGGCCCGGTTTCGTCCCAGCTCCTCACAAGTAAATGCAAGGAGCTGGGAACCAGGCACAGGGCACGGAGGGCTTCAAGCACTTTGTGCCCATTAGGGGTGGGGTGGGGAGGGGAGCAGGGTTGGGGCTTTTTTTTAAAAAAAACACCACTTACTTTTGCGCTGGAGTGCAGGTGCGCTCCAGGTCCTTTTCTTTAAAAAAAAAATGGTGGGCACGACATCCTCCTTCCTCCCAGGATGTCACACACTGTGTGTGGACAGAGGGGGAGGATCTTGTGATCAGCATATCATGAAATCCTCCCCCCTCCACCAGGAGGTATAGACATGCCCAAAGAAGTACTAAGATGAAGCAGGTGGCAATTGTACCGACACATTCTCTTTGTCACATTTGGAAAGAAGATGAACTAGTTTCCACTAGAGTGTGGGCAATAGTTCCTAAGCTGTGTGTCACTCCCTGCACACGCAATGGTCACACACCAGTAGGCGATACCCTAAAGCAGGGATGTGGAACCTCAGGCTGGGGAGCAAATCCAGACCTCTGTAGTTCCTCACATGGCCACACACCTTCTTTCCCAGGTCCACCCCCTTTCCTCCAACCACTAGTCTAAAGGTAAGGGAAGTGATGTTTGTTACATATGCAAATACTGCACATTAGGGGGTTAATGCACAATTTAAGAGCTTAGCTCAGACACCCTTATGGATACTTGCATGGACATCTGCCCAGTCTTTTTTTTAAAAAAGGTATAATGTTGGCATGATTAAATATCTCAGTGAAATTGAAAGCCACAGAGATGATCCCTGAATAATAAATTAGCTGTAGGGGTTATTTCTAATTTTATTTTATTTGTTATTTTAATTTATTGTTACATTTATATCCCACCTTTCCTCCAACAACTCCAAAGCAATATAAATGACCCTCTTCCTCTCCATTTTATCCTCACAACAACCCTGTAAAGTAGGTTAGGCTGAGAGTCAGTGACTGGCCCAAAGTCACCTAGTAACAGTGTGGGGACTAGAACCTGGATCTCCTCAGTCTCAGTACTCATCTACACCAAGCAGGATATTCCACTATGAAAATGGTATATAAAAGGAGCCACACCAAGCAGGATATAGTGATATGAAAGCAGTATATGGGAATGTGTCAATGGGCCCCAACAGTTGTCAGTGCACTTCAATACAGTAGTGTGGCTCCTGCCTTTTATATACTGCTTTCATAGTGGAATATCCTTCTTGGTGTAGATGAGCCCTCTGTCTAACACTCTTTTTTTTTTTTTTTAATTTTTATTCATTTTCAACACTATATAAACATAGATAAACATTACCAAAATATAACTGAAACAAAACACAATAAGAAAAAGAAAAACATCAAATATCTGCTGCATACATATTGAATGATTGTTGAGTACAAATATCAAAAACTATTACATATACCTTATCATACTACAACATCTTCGTTCTTAACATAAAAGTGCACCCCCCACCTCGGGATCATTCTTGAGTCCAAAATCTAATCGTTTCTTCTGCTGGTGGTTTCCCACTTCCCTTAGTAAACACAAACACTAGGAACTGTTTCCAAATTCCTTCGAACTCATTTATTTTAGTTACGCCTTTTCTCCACTTAATATTACATGTCAGTTTATCATTAATGGCTATGTCCCATACTTCTTTGTACCATTCCTCAATAGTATATTCCCCTTGGACCTTCCAGTTCCTAGCTACCATCAGTCGTGCTGCAACCAACAAATTCGATATCAGCTCTATAGTTCCTTTTCCACACTTTATATCTTCAAATAGTGACAGCAATGCTATTTTTGGTGTTTGTTCTATTTTCATTCCCACTATTTCTTCAATTTCTGAGAACACCATCTTCCATAATCTTTGTACATATTTGCATTGCCACCACATATGTAAATACGTTCCTTTTTCCCCACAACCTCTCCAACAATTTGCTGAATGTTGATCACTTATCTTATTCAATCTAACCGGAGTTAGGTACCACCTCCATAGGATTTTAAAATAATTCTCCTTTATTCTTACTGATAAACTTCTCAACACTCTTTGTTTCCATAGTCCCTCCCAGCTCTGTCGCCCTATTTGTATCTTCAAATCTGATTCCCAAACCATTTTCTCTGTATTCTCTCTAAACTCCTTCTCTAACAATATTTTATATATTTCACTCATTAATCCTTTTGAAACTATACTCCCTCCTTTCCCTTCCTCCTTACTTACTACTAATTCTTCAAACCTCGTCATCTTTCTGCACATTCTATTATCTTTAATCCACTTTTTATTCCATTGCTCTAATTGACCATATTCTAGCCAAGATAGCTTCTTCTCCTTTAACAAATTTTCCATATCCTCTCTTGTTTTAATATCTCTTACCCAATCCTTTAATCTTATTTTATTTTTCTCTTTTAATATTTTACATAATCTACCCTTTAGATCCTCTGGGAAATTCTTTAACATTATTATCGGTGCTAAGGGAGAGTTGCTCGGAAGCAGCTTCCCTTTAAATTTACTCCAAATTTCCCATTGAGTCCTCAGGAGTGGATTATCTATACTTCCAACCCACTTTCTTCCTCCGTCTTTAAAAAAAACATTCTCCAAATTCATCTCTACCTTATTTATGGTTTTTTCTTCCATCCAATATAAATCTCCTACTCCCATAATTGCTTCTACAACATGTCTTAATCTATTTGCTACGTAGTATAATTTTATGTTTGGGAGACCCATTCCCCCCTTTTTTTGGCTTAGGTACCAATTATTTTTATTCACTCTTGCTCTCTTTTCTCCATTACAATATTTATTAATAATATTCTGCCAACTTTTTATCTCGGTTTCTGATATTTTTATAGGTAACATTCTAAATACAAAATTAATTTTAGCTAATATCTTCATTTTTATTAAGGCTATTCTTCCGAACCAAGATAAATTTAATCTTTTATATTTCTCCAATTTCTCTAATACCTCTTTCTTTAACCTCGTTAAATTTTCCTTTTCAAGATTCTCTAAATTTTTTGTAATTTTAATTCCCAAATATTTAATCTCATTCTTAACTTTCAATTCCATTCCCTTAAATTCCCAATCCTTTTCTTCCTTCTTGGTATAGTTAAACAACATCATCTCTGATTTAGACCAATTTATTTTTAACCCTGTAATTTCCTCAAATTCCCTCAACTGATATTTAATTCTTTCTAACTTTCTTAATGGATTCTTAATGGTCAATAAAGTGTCATCCGCAAACATGTTTAACTTTATTTCCCTTACCTCTCCAATTCCTTCTAACTCTTCATCCTCCCTTAGTGCCTTCGCCAAAACTTCCATAACCATTACAAACAGGACCGGCGAGAGCGGACATCCTTGTCTTGTTCCTCTGGCTAGTCGTATCTTTTCAGTAAGTCCATCATTTACCACCACTACCGCCGTATTTTGGGAATATAGCTGTTCTATTACATTTTTAAATTTATTTCCAAATCCCAATTTATCTATAATACTCTTTAGTGCCTGCCAGCTCACACAATCAAAGCTTTAAAAATATCTAATGCCATAATACCTGCCTTAATATTTGCTTTTTTAATTACATTTATTACATTTAAAACTCTACCCACTAAATTATGCATATGCCTTCCTACCACAAACCCACATTGATCTGCTCCTATATATTCTGCCAAAAATTTATTTAGCCGTTTGGCCATAATAGATGTAAAAATTTTAGCATCCTGATTTATTAAAGAAATAGGTCTATAAGAATCGGGATTAGTCAAATCTTTATCTGGTTTTGGGATCAGAATTATCACTGAATGTTCCCATGATTCAGGTATCTTCTCTCCTGATAATATCCTATTATAAAGTTCCATTAATTTTGGAACTAAACAGTCTTTGAAGACCTTATAATATTCTGGACCCAAACCATCTGCTCCCGGTGATTTACCAACTTTTAACTTATCAATAACCTCTTCAACTTCTCTTTGAGTTATTACTGACTCCATTAACTCCTTATATTCTAATTTTATTCCCTTCTTTATAAACCTTCCAATATACTCCTCCACCTTTTCTTGTTGACTTTCTTTACCCTTATACAATTCCTGATAGAATTCCTGAAAAATTTTTATTTTAGCTTTCATTACATGACAATAATTCCCTCGGCTATCTTTCAACGTTTCTATCCCATTCCTCCCTTTTTCTTTTTGTGTGAGCTTGGCAAGCAACCTCGAGTTCTTATCACTGTTTTCAAAATATTCCCTTTTCATATACATTAAATTCTTTTGAATCTCTTCTATATTTAAATTTTCTAATTGTTTCTTCTTAGCTTGTATTTCCACTAATTTATATTTATCTTTAACTCGCCAATATCTTTCCTCCAAGTTTTTAATTTCTATCTCTAACTTTTCCTGTTCTGCACGTTGTTGTCTTTTTAAACTACATGTTTCTCTAATACAGATTCCTCTTGCTACAGCCTTCATGGTGTCCCAAATGACTGACCCAGCTGTTCCTCCTTTTTCATTAATTTCCCATGACTCCGACAGTTCCTTCCGAATTTTATCTACTATTTTATTATATTTCAATATCTTTGTATTCAGCTTCCATCTATATGCCTCTTTATAATCTTTCTTAACTGTAAATTCTAGACTTAACAAGGCATGATCAGTTACTTTTATTACCCCCATTTCCATTTTACAGATCCTCGTTGCAAAATCTTTTGAAACAAATATATAATCTATCCTGGAGTATGTATGATGAACTGGGGAAAAGTATGAAAATCCAGGCCTATTCCCGTTAAGTAAACGCCACGAATCTAAATAATCATTTTCTTTTACTAATTTATTCAATATAGTCATATTGTTCCTCTTTTCAGCATTAGTGGGATTTGACCTGTCCCGTTTATTATCCATAACCATATTAAAATCCCCAGCTAATATAGCATACCCCTCCTTAAATTCTTCTATTTCTTTAAACAACTTTATAAAAAACTCTCTATGCCTCTCATTTGGGGCATAAACATTAATCAAAGTATAGACCTTTCCCTCAATTTTACCTTTTAACATAAGATATCTGCCCTTATCATCCTTTTTTACTTCTTCTAATATAAACCCACTTTTTTTTGAAATCAAAGTGGCCACTCCATTTTTTTTCGATGTCCCTAATGACTTTTCATAATAGGCTAACCACTTTAATTTTATCATATTCGAATTCTCGGAGCCTTGGTGTGTCTCTTGGACCATTATAATATCTGATCCCTCTTTATTAAGCATTTGTTCTATTCTCTTCCTTTTCACGACTGCCCCCAAACCTTTAACATTGAGTGTTGATACCTTTATCTTTTTATCCATAATCACCCTTTTGAAATCTCTTCCGATCCCTTGTGCTCAGCAGTTCAAACTTGCTTACATAAAAAAACAAACTCCATACATAAACCCCCCCCCTCCTACCCCAATCCCTCCTCTCCTACCTTCCCCCCCTCCCCACCCCCCCACTCTAATCCCCCCCATATCCCCGTGAGTCTAGCACTCCAGCCATCTACTTTAAAGGGGGGGGGAGGCAGTGCTGCGCCTGGCCGGCAGGTTTCTATATTAGCATTTCTATTTGCAATTATCTCCAAACATAATTAACAATTCTCTTACTCTCCAGATGTCCCAGCCTCATTCCCTCCCCCACCCACTCCAGCCCCATTTGCTTCCCCATCCAGACCCAGCCTCTTCAGCAATTCTTTACCTTGATCCAATGAGGTTACTCTGTGTTCCCTCCTCCCATATGTAAATCTTAAGAAAACCGGGTAACCCCATGCGTATGGAATTTTGTTCTGCATTAACATTCCAGTTATTGGTTTAATACTCCGTCTCCAATTTAATGTATGTTGAGAAAGATCATTATAAATTTGCACTGCTTTGCCTTTATATTGTAACTGGGTCAAAGATCTCAATTCTTTCATGATTTGCTCTTTTTTATAATAGTTACCAAATTTCACCAAAATATCTCTAGTCCCTTTGTAGTTTTGCCCCCCCACGCGGTGGACTCGGTCCAGATCCGATCCATCTATTGGTATGTCAGGCATCAGCTCTTTGAACCAGTTCAGAATGATTTCTCTAAGATCTTCTCCTTGTATCTGCTTCAGCTGCTTTATTCGAATTGAAGATCTACGAGATTGGTCTTCCAAGGCGATCAGACGTAATTCCCATTCCTTAAATTGAATATTTGTTGATTTTTCAAAAGCCTCTTGCTTCTTCTGGTCCAATTCCGCTTTTGCCTCTATCTCTTTGATCTTATCCGAGTTTTCTGCGGTCTTATCCGAAAGAACACGCATTTGTTGTCTAAATTCATTCATTTGCAGATCCATTTTTTTAAAAATGATGATATTATTCTCTACAATAACTGCCTTAATTTCTGCTAGGGAGGGAAAGTTGCTGTCCATTGCTTTTCCCCCTTCAGCCATATTCTTTTCTTTATTTGGTACTGTATCCAAAGAAACTGGGTCTATAACTTCGTCTTCCTGGTCTGTTCCAGGGGCTGTATCTTCCAGGTGGGAGAGGTGGGTTAAATTATGATTTGAAGGTTTCTTTTTTTGTATATTCAACTTTTCCCACTTCTTAATCTTTTTTTTAATGTTGGACATAGGACCCTTCTGAGTAGGGCATAAATCTTAGAGCCCCCACTTCCTTAGCAAATTTTACTGGCTTCTCTTCTATGTGCCAAACACACCACCTTCTTCCCGAGGGAGAGGAAATATATTCAGTTCACAACAGCATTCACTAGAGGGGATCAGATCCAATCATTCACAGTTTCTCAAAATCCCACATCTCCCTCACAGAATGCTGTTTCTTCCCCTTCACCCCCCCCTTCTCGGCACACCGCAAACAGCTTCCACTTTCCACTTTACAAAGATTACAGCAAACAACTTCAAAGCCAGTATTTCAATCTTTCCAACTTAAGATAAAGGATGAGAAGTGAGGATCGCTGTAAATCAGATCAACGTCTAACAAGCATAAGTTCTTTCTTTTCAAACTGCGACATCAATCATGTTACTTTACTTTCGGTTTTGCCTCTGCAGTTTATAAAGACATTCCGTCAAGCTCACCTCATCCCATCGGCTCTTCTCAACACTTTCCAGCTCCGATAGCTTTTATAATCATTTCCTGTCGTTTGCTCAAAGATTTATGCCCATTAAAAAATAGATAATTGCTTTTTCCGGCAACGCCGCTCAGAGCCTCAGAAGAAACCTGCCACCGCCATGGCTGCCAAGCTCCGCCCCCCCTCTGTCTAACACTCTAACCACTACATACTATACTGGTGTAGTGTTTTTTCTAACCTCTAGCAACCAGCACTGAGAACTGCTGCCATGGGTCAAATGAGATGTTTTTGTTGAACTGCTTTGATTCCCTCTCAACAAGAGAATCAGCTAAAAAAAAAAAAAGAGAGAGTAAGAAATAAATTATATTGAAAGAAAGGAAATTTGTAGGAAGGTAGAAAATATACAGTAGGTAAGAACAAAACAACTGTTTAAACACAGCAACTGATGCTGCCAATTGTAATTCTAGATAGCACTAGGCAATTCTTTTATGATCAGTCTTAGCTTTAATATCAGCTGTGTCAACATTTTTTCTTTTTCAATCAGCAACAGAATGTATTATTTCTTGAAAAAGGTTTCTCTACAGAAACTCAGAAATTTTACATTGTAATTACCTAATTTAGCAGACTCACATTCTGGATGATTGATCTTTCAGATGGCAATCCTATTTGTAACAGGAGTGGTTGAAAACCACTACTAAATCCAATCCTTCTTCAGAGACTAACGTGCATTCATACTTTGTATACAGACTATCTGTTTATCCATTTTAATGTGGCTTTAATGTAGTGTCTGCTTCAGAGACTTACAGCAGGCAATAATTCTACACACACACACACACACACGGGGTACATATTGAGACAGTCTTGTAAAGGATCAATATATTGATTTTACCAAAGTTCAGCTTAACCAAATATAGGGGGCTTTATAAATTAAAAGCCTCAAGTCTCAAATAAAACCAGGCTAATTAATAATAAAAAAGGAAGCAGTGACTCTGAGGACAAGAAATACATAGAAGGATAACCTAGGAAAATACAAAAGCTAAACATTTGCTAACTTTTTTGCAAGAATGTGTCATCTTGTGGTTAAGATCAGAAAACATAGAAAGAGTTTAATTTTCTTGGTGTGGAAATTGTGGATATTTTTCATTTGACAATGGTGACAGCAAGAATGGGGTAATAACCAAGTGATGTAAATGGGAGGTATTAATAGATATGAAAAGTTGGGATTAAAAGAATACAATAACCAATCACATCACGTATCATGGTCAAGAGTAAAACTATAAAAGTCAAGGGAAGATACTGGATGGGGTCACTCTTGGCAGTGGGTGATGTCTGGTAGCAAAAAGCTGCAGTGGTAAAATATACACTATTTCCCTTTCTACACCTAAGGATTATCTCAGGAAAATGGAGGGATTGTCCCTGCCTGCTCCCAGGACACCCCCCCGCCACCTGTGTGTCATTTGCATGCACAGGGATGATCCCAGGACAATCCTAGGGGAAAAGGCAAGTGTAGAAACGGCCTATGTTTTGCCTTGCTTTCTTTTCCTGATTTAAACTTTGTCAACAATTTCCAAGTACGATTTTCTTCCTATTCTTCTCTCGAATATATTTTCTTTTTTGAATAAATGTTTTCAAACTTAAAGTATTTGAAGATATAGTTATAAAGTAAACGGTGTTGTTTATAGGATTCAGTGCTTTCTTACATCAAGACAAGCCACAGCTCTTAGCCCAAGCCACAGGTAAGTAGGCTGGAGTAAGGACCCATGATGTGATTAATTGGGAAGTATAAATGTTATTCCATACACTCTGCTCAGGCACAGCTGGTAAATGAAAGGTTAAATGTTCAATTCTGGAGCAGAACACGTGTGTTCAGTTCTACCTAGGGTGACCATATGAAAAGGAGGACAGGGCTCCTGTATCTTTAAAGTTGTATAGAAAAAGGAATTTTCAGCAAGTGTCATTTGAATGCATTTAGCAGCTGGTGAAATGTTGTCTTCATCATAAGAGTTAAAGCTGCAGGAGTCTCTTGACCAGATACAAAAGAGAGGAGGGCACCTGCACCTTTAACTATTGCTATGAAAAGGGAATTTCACCAGATGCTGTCTGCATACAAATGACAGCTGCTGAAAATCCTTTTTCTCTACAACTGTTAAAGCTGCAGGAGCCCTGTCCTCCTTTTCATATGGTCACCCTAGTTCTACCCACAAGTTTGAATAGCCCCTGTGCATTTGGGTCAAACTGCACTTTATGTTAATTAAATGGCATGTAGCTCTGCCTATTCTTTTCTCTTTCTTTCTTTTGTTTTTGTTTTTTACCCAAGAGTAAGTGCATACGGTCTTAATTCTGATCTGGATCAACATGCAATGGAAGAGAAGGATTAAACTTCCTGAAATTCTTCTTTTTAAAAAACCCATGTGCTGTTCGGAGGGAGGGAGGGATTTCCTGAACAAATGGGGAGAGGAGGTTGAACCCTCCCTTTGCAGTGTGCACAGGTCCCAATACAATTCAAGGCCAAGCACACTTACTCTTGAATAATAATAATAATAATAATAATAATAATAATAATGAATACACCAACCCTGTGTGTTTTCATCTCCATTGATTTAAGCTAGTTTCCTTCCAGGAACTAGGTGGGAACAGCAAGCTCTTAAAATAGAAGAAAAAGGAAGACTAAAATCAATATATTCAATATATAGAAAAGGAGTTTTTTGTCTTTGGTGAGTATCAGACGATAAATAAGAGAAGGTTCCTTAGATGCACTTTGTTTAACCAACTATTTCTTAATGCCAAAATAAGGATAAAAGAAAGATTTTCTTTTTTAAAAAAAACCATGCTGACCCACTCATATGGAGACTATTTCATAAAGTCCCTTCTGTTTAGTGATAATTCTTCAATGAAATTTGGTTTAAAAAATCTTTTTTGTAGAGCTGCTTGAGAATTTGTTACAGATCTCGGTAATTTGACATTGTAATATGTTGCCATGACAATGACAGAGATATCATAAATTAAACCATTGCATGTAGGCACAGACTCAGGGTACAGGGCATTGTGATGTGATTTGAAACTTTAAAGTCTTTTTTTAATAACACGAACAAATATTACATCTGATAATATTCCCCTTGTAGTCAATGGGATTCTTAACTTAGGGGGAAAATAGGCCCAGTGAGTAAGCATGGAGAGATGTATTCAAATGTAGGCACAAATAATGCAGGCACAAGTAAAGAAATTTTGCAGCTACGTATTTAAAATCCCTTAGAAGAGCTTCAGAAATATGATTTGTTTAGTACTTCCTAAACTATACTACCAAATACAAATAAAAACAGTATTCAGCCATTTCCCTCATTTACCCTGAATGATACTTTGAAGCTTTGAGTTTCAAGACTAAACTAGAAGTAACATGCAAACGCATCCTCCACCCCCTGGATTTATTTTACCAAAAACAGCTTTTGGAAACTGCATGCTTTAGTGGGGAAAACGTTCAGACGAGAACAGAATAAACAGCTTCTTTCCTCCTAGGGGGGATCTACACTACTGCTTTTAAAGCGCTTTTAAGCACTTTGAAAACGTTTTGAAAACTGTATATGCAGTGTGTCCTGGGCCCCAACAGTTGTCAAAACTGTTATAAAGTGTTTTAAAGCACTTTAAAGCAGTAGTGTAGATCCCCCACTGGCCTTCTGCTCTGCCTGAGTCCTGCCTGAGTATTATTTATTTATTTATTTATTTAAAACATTTATATCCCGCCCTATATCAATAAGATCTTAGGGCACCATGCAGATAAAAGCATACAGTATGAAACAGTAAATATACACAGCTAAAACCAAATTAAACCATAAACCAAGTTAAAACAATATATAATTTAAAAGCAGTAAAACTAGGGCTATCATCTCTAGTTTCAGCAGCATCACTATTCATAATCTTGGGCTTGGAAACTCAACAGCCCCCTGAGGGGGGGTTGAGTCTGATGAACTATAAGTCGCCCCACTTCAGGGCGATTCCTCACCATCCCCTCATATACCTTTCTGAAGATGTAGCCCTCCCTTTACCTCAGATTCCGAGGATGACTCCTGCACAGTTTCTCCTGTCCCACTGACATGTCAGAGCAGGAGGCTACAGAAATAACCATGGTTCTTTTAATGGCCACAGGTAGCATCCAACAGTGATGAAGCCTTTGAAAATTCTGGGCCTGACCATCTTCTGAATGTCTCAGTTATTTGCAGTCCCTTGCTGAGACAACGGTTCTCCTTGCGAGTTCTCCAATCAGTAACCCCTACGGTGTGTTGTCCAGGGTCCTGACAGTTCCTTACATTGCTATGAACATGCTTTACCAGTTGTGAAACCTCTTTGTCTAATACTGAACTAGAATGTGAGGGCAGATCCTACAGGCTCCTTCCCCAAAGCACCTAGTCTTGCCACAGCAAAGCTTATATATCAGGGGTATGCATATACACATATCAGCTCACGGTGAAGAAATGCCATGAATATACATTTTGTGCTGTAATACTCTGTGGCATCTCAAAGGCTATATTCACTGACAGGAATTCTGCCATGGGATATAAATGCGCAGCCCACAATCCACCAATATGATGGGCATTTCCATAAACCATTGTTATTGTATTGAGCCAGTGATGGTTGGAATCAGAAGGGAAGATATATATTTTATTTTATTATTACATTTATATCCCATCTTTCTTCCATCATGGAACTCAAGGTGGCTCCATGAAATTCTTCTCCAAGCACTAACCAGACCCAGACCTGCTTAGCATCTGCAAGGTGGCTGCCTTATGTACCTTCAGACTATGCCCTCATGCAATAATTTCTAAACAGGCTTCTCAGGAACAGCAGAAAGGGGCTTGGATTCTGGCCTGGTTTTCACTTAAGTTGGTAGATTTGGTTCTGGGATGTACTATTTCAACTTACCTGATGTGGTAGGATGAGGGGGGTTTAAAACAATGGAGTGCTGTTCAGTACAAATAAACTCTCCACACCTCAAAAACTAGCATATGAGAGAGAAGGCTAGATTCACTTTCTCTCGGAGCAATCGAAGCTCCTGATGTGTCAAAAGCCTCTTTTATCTTTCCAAAGGATTCCACTCCTATGCAATTAAAATACTCTCTCTGATCACCAGGTATATTACCACCTTCTGCATTGAACCTCATCACCAGAGGATTTTTTTATTTATTTCTCAATAGAACACTTTGAGATTTCAGTGAGCAAAAAAACAGCTAAATATTTTATGATACTTCTTTTGAAAATAAATATATTCTGCATAGGTCTTTGAGTGGCTATTGAAAGGGCTTCCAATCAATCAGATTCTGCTCACTGCAAGCTCAAATAATGTGATAGTGGCATAATGCCTGGTGGGTGTTCTTCCCCCTCTTCTTCTCTTCACAATAGGTGCTAGATATCATCTAGTTGTTGAAATATTCATAGCAGTTTTCTTGGAAGGAAGCATTTAATTTATTTCAAGTTCTTTGTAATCAAGATGATTTCTTCAGCTCTCCTTGCCTCCTGCTCCGCCCACCCACATGCGCTCACCCACAACAAACACCTGCAGTGTGCCATTAACATGTCCTGTCAAGGTATTGTTAGGACACCTGGGCTGTCATTCTGCAAGATTTATTACCCAGAGGTATCTTAATTATTAGTTGGGATGAAATTTATGCAATCTGTGAAAACAAAACAATATTAAAAACACACACAACAATAACCAGGAAGCTGTTAAGCTGTTGGGCATTTAAGCTTCTTTCCATATAACTGAACTTTAAGAATTCCAAAACTGAATGGGGGAAGGTGTTAGCTCTTGATGTACTGGCCTCCTTGTCACAGCTAATGTTTAAATTAGTTGACTCTGCCAAAGGCAAGATTCTGTAAAAATGAAGCAAGGCTCTTAAACCATACTGATCACTGTATGAAAGCACCAAAGAGACAGAAAAGCACATGGCATTGGTCCCTGTGCGATTTTTAGAATACAGATCCATTTAATGTCTATAAACTGCTAGATACAACATCGCCACATGGGGGCACTTTCCCTTGTTGCTACTGCATGAACCTCCCTCTTGATTGAGAAGAATTGCCTTTTGCTCCTGCTGTAAACATTTATATATCACTTGTTATACTTGAATCTCAGCTGTCCTCTAAAGCAGTAGTCTTCAACCTATGGGTTGAGACCCAAAAGTGAGATCAGTCCAGATGGGTCATGGCAACGCTGTTGCTGCCATGTTGGGCAACTGTGAAATTGGGTCCCCTGTTGCAGGTAGGGAGTCTGAGGTGGGTCTCAGTCTGGACCAGTTGAAGACCACTGCATTAAAGTGTGGGATAGGATTTTCAAAGTAGATCCCCTTCCAGGTACTAGCTGGATCTGCTTAGGTTTGGAGATGGAACTCTTATCAACTGACTCCAGCCCATTCTCCGAACTGCCTCTGAAGCTGTTCTACTTCAGCAAAAGTGATAATTCAGGAAGTTTTGCAGGAATAGCTCACCACCACTTCAGATGCTCTCTTGTTCATAGCTCCTGCAATGAGCATGGTAAAGGATGCCATTGTGGTTGTTGGCAAAAAAGGTGCACATATGTTATTTTTCTCATAAATCACTTCTAGATGGAACTAGTCTGGAAGCAGCCTAAACATTTCTGTGAATATGTATTTACTCAGTGAAATCCCTGATGTATGTATAATAGGCGACTCATAATGTAGAAATACATGGAATCCATAGTGAGGCACTTGAATAGGTAATGATGGGAATTCTACATACATATAAAACCAATTAAAGCTGCATACATAAAATGATGGACAATTTCTCCATGCTGGGGAATAAACAAATAGCAGTCATCAATCTACATAGAACATAAGTTTGTGCCCGATAATCACTTGCAAAACCATGATGGCTGGGGGATGCTGAGAGTTAGATGACATTTTTCTCTCTGAACATAGAATTATAGAATAGTAGAGTTGGAAGGGGCCTACAAGGCCATCGAGTCCAACACCCTGCTCAGTGCAAGAATCCACCCTAAAGGATCCCTGACAGATGGTTGTCCAGCTGCCTCTAGTGTGGGAGAGCCCACAACCTTCCTATATAACTAGTTCCATTGTTGTACTGCTCTAACATCAGGAAGTTTTTCCTGATGTCCAGCCGGAATCTGGCTTCCTGTAACTTGAGCCCGTTGTTCTATGTCCTGCATTCTGGGATGATCGAGAAGAGATCCTGGCCCTCCTCTGTGCATAGGATTACTCCCTTCAGCTTCTAAAAATCACTTTTTAAAGTATATTTTATGTCTGGTGCTCAATCATGGAACCAATGATAAACAAACAATGGACAGTCTTGATCAGTAATATACAGTATACACCAAATAGATATTTTCCCAAATGAGGAACAATTGTGGACAGCTGAGATTCAGTGAAATATGTACAACAACTACGAGTTTAGGAAGTGTTATACAGATAATCACACTTCAGGTAATACCATAGTTCGACTTCTTTGTCAAGAAAAAGTTCTCTCAAGAGGGGAAAGAGCAAACCATCAAGAAGATGGTTTCAAGGTGGATCAGACAGAATGGTTTCAAGGTGGATCAGACAGAACAATCCATAGTTGGCACTGCTAAAGAGACTATCCAAAAAATCTAAAGTAAATATGGATTCACCATCCATTGTAACCTTCAGAGAAAGACAAGATGCATTTCTAGAGATATTTTCACTTAACAGAAGCTTTTGGATCTGGTCTGATAGTTACTTCAGAAAATCGTATAATCTGGTTTATAAAAAAATAGCTATGTGGTGTGAACATATTTTTAGTTCAGTAAATCTGTTCATTTATTGGTTAATGCTGTGTGAGGAAAACTGCAGTCTGAAAATGTTTTTCTTTGTGATCAATATTTGTGTTCTACAGTTGATCATCTAGTATTTAGTTATGTGAACATTCACTGAAATATATTTCAGGAGGTGGGTGATTAACTCTGATGCAGATCTAGAAGGAACTATAGATTTCGAGCAACACAATTTTCATTGCAAATGCATTCAAACTGCTATCCTTAAAGAGAACATATGGCGGGGAAGGTGTTTTTAAAGGGGAAGTTCATACATAAATTGACAGAATGGGCAAACACTTTGTAACAGTGAGTAGCAGTGTGGTGTAGTGGCTAAAGTGTTGGACTGGGAGTCAGGAAATCAGGGTTCTAGTCCTCACTCAGCCATGGAAACCCACTGGGTGACTTTGAGCCAGTCACAGACTCTCAGGCCAGCCTTCCTCACAGTGTTGTTGTTGTAAGGATAAAATGGAGAGGAGGAGGAGGATTATGTACACTGCCTTGGGTTCCTTGGAGGAAAAAAGGCAGGATATAAATGCAATAATTAATAAATAAATAAAATAAGTGGCAGAGATTTTATTCCAGATAAACATTTATTGGGATTTTTATCACAGCGTTTTCTGACAGTAGGTCACACAACATATTTAAAACCAAAAGATTAAAACGATTTTTTTAAAAAACACGCATACACATTTTAAAACCTCTGGGGAATAATAGACACAGATGTGTTAGCATGCAGGGCTATTATCCTGGGATAACAATCACCTCATCTTGCTGCAATCTCTAATCTGTGTTATATCATCAAAGGCATGATGGGATGGAAAAAGAAGAAAACAAGCCTGTAGAATAATGAGGTGCTGTGGACTGACCTCAGTTTCACCTAAAATGAAATGTCAGATAGTGCAGGTGGTGGTTATGTCCCTGGATACACGAAGGCAGATAAAATTCAAAACGCACTGCAGATTACCCTAACCTTTGAATGATCCAAGACAGTATGTGGCTATCTTGGTATTCACATATTGCTGATGGCTGAACTAAGCCCAGAAAAAAAAAGAAGAAAGGTGGTTTTCCAGTGACTTTATATGTGTAGACGAGGAACTGAGCATTTTCCCCAGGAAGAAGAGCCTGTCAGGTAAGATTTAATTGAAGCATAACTAGGCTTTGTTATTGCATAACCAACTGGAAACCACCTACAAAAGAGGTGCTATTACTGTTCTCAGTGGACGTATATCTATGTGTAAGCTCCTGAATTGTGGATGGATTCATACAGCTAGAGCCAGATCATGGAGAACACAATTAGAAGGATAGTAATTTGGGAGGCACATATTTAAATCTTCGTTGTGTGCTGCTAATAGGATTTTAAAGCAGAATTCCCTATTAGCCAAGCTACAGGCTAAGCCCTAGAAAATCGGAAATATATTCCATTGTACCTTTAAACAAACACACACACACACACACACACACACACACACACACACACACACACACGTTTTATTCCTTTTGATGCCTCTTCAGTAGTCATTGCTATTTTTTTCATCCCTAAAATCAAACAGTGATGGTATCAGTCCCAGTGGTGCAGCTAGGGCAAGCCCCCAAATGATCAGTGGTGCAGCCCAGGAAGCCCTCAGGTGACCGCCCAGAGAGTGGCAGGTGATGTACAGGCAGAAGATGTAGTTAGCAGAAGCAAACTCCATTTTATTCCTCATGTCACAATGATGCTATGATTTAAAGACTCGGTCCAGCGTTGATAGCCAGCAACCTGTGAAGTCGGAAGCTGACAAGTATGCTAATGAAGAGTGGCCAGCGAGAATGGAAGTGATTCTCGTCTCTGTCTCTGGCCGCTCTGCATTTTTGCTAGACAGGTGATTTCATCCATCTAGCCATGGCACTTCAGAGTGGAAAAGAAGGAGGCTGAGTTGAGCATAGGAAGCTGCTTCCTCCCTTCCTCACCCCCAAGGACTGCCCCTTTCCCCCACCCCATCTCCACACTCAGGTTTCTGAGCACAGAGAGGTAGTTGGCGCGGTCTTCTCTGCACTGGCTATGAGGGGGAGGGGGGAGAGGAGTGTGGTTTCCTGGCTTTGAGGTTGGAAAATGAACAATCAGATAGCCCCTCCCCCCCAACACAGCCTAGAGGACATAAGATTGCTCTCTAAGTTGGTTTAAAATGCAAAACTTCATCTGCTCCGGGTATTATTTGTTAAAAGCACGGTTGGCAAACAGTTTTGTTGTTGTTCTGATATATCAAGAATGCAGAAGCAGCTGTAATGTACAGAACAGCAATTGGGGTGGGGAGAAAAAAAGTGTTAGTTGTGTGCTTCACAACTGAAATAATACACCTGGCCATCTAAAGCCCCTGCCCCTCCCAAAGATCAAGTCTAGGGTTTAAAACTACCAAGCTGCACCATTGACCACTCCTGCTGTAGCTGGAATAAGGCTCTTTCCAGAACAGAATCAAGGGCATGATCTACACTACTGCTTTAAAATGGTTTATAACAGTAGTGACAACTGTTGGGGCCCAGGACACACTCCATAGACAGTTTTCAAACTGTTTTCAATGAGTCATGTCATACCCTGCTTGGTGAAGATCTGGCCAAGAACATTTAAGTCTTTTTTTGAGCCCAACCTACTACAAATCTAAGCTGTGTGTGCAGCTTTGGATAAGGCCTAAATAAGCAAACCTAGCATTTCTTGTCGCAGATGCATAGGCTCCTGTACACATGTCAATGCTCCACCTATTGAGGTGAATGGAAAAGCTTCCTCATGCAGTAGCTTTTTGTGTGCACCAGAGCATACGTGGAGCTCCGGACTCGAGCTGCTTTGTGCATATCTGTTCACTAGAAGTGCGGAGCTGATATTGGTGGAAAACCCAATGCAGATGGGCCTTTACTCAATAAGCACAGCATTAATTAACATTGCTGAAAACTTGACTACTAAATTAAACCTATATTTGGTGGATTGTGGGGAAAGAAGGAAGGATTTGTGATGGGAGAATCTCCTATATTCCGTTTGGAATGAGTTTGCCTAGCATGAGCTAATGTGGACGAGATCCAAATGAGCTCATGTTATGTTTGTGCCCATTCTAACTTCCACGCTCCGAATGATGTCATTAAGAAGACAACAGAGCCTGGAGATCTCTCCTCTTATAGTGGCCATGATCAAGAACCATAAGAAGAGGGAGCAGCAGGAGTCTTGGAGTTGCCCATCCACAGTTTACACCTGGGCAGCAGGCTGAGCAGACGCACCGTTCACTTGGTCAGCCCTCCCCACTATGTTGGGATGTCTTGTATTTCTATTTAAATTGATTGTTTCTCAATTTGCTTCTATGACTATACATTAGAATATAAATGACTGCATTGACTTTTGTCCTCTTTGGGGGGTGGGGGGATGTATAAGTGGCTGCCTTACCCAGTCCTCTCTTCCAGCCCTTCACGAGCTTCCCAACTGGGAAGCATAAGATCTGTAGGCCTCTCAGTTCCTGGCCATCTTACAAACCTCCCCTTCCCTCTGCTCTTCCATGCTCACACAGTTATTTTATGCAACCATCACAAGGCGAGCTGGTTCTATGGCCTTCATTGGGCAACATAAAAATTGTGGGTGCCAAAGCCCTTTCCAAATCCATTGCCCAGGAGTTTCAGAAGCCATAGTTCTACTGCTGGCTGAAGCTTGCCACAGCTGCCATTTTTTTCACAGCCATCACCTGCAAGTATGTTTCTGCAGGAAAGAGAGAGCAGTGGCTGGGACAGTAGGGAGAGTGGAGGCTGGTATCTCTGATTTCTATGAGGGCTGTGGTGGAGCAGTGAATCTATTCTGGGTTTCAGTCAGAATGAGCCTGAACTCTAAAGGAGCTATCCAATGTGCTGAACCCTATCCCCAAACTAGGTTCAGCACTTTGAGTAGCTCCTTTATAATTCTGGTTGGTTCTGACTGAAACTCAGAGTAGATTCACTGCCCCACTGAAATGGAAGCCACCAGCCTCCACTGGGGAAGCCTGAGCTGGTTATAAGCTGACCCCAGACTTTGGACTGGTTTGGGCTTGGCTCTCGATATTAAAATAAATAAATAAGACAACCCTAGTGAGGCTTATGAAAAATTTAAGACAGATCCATAAGAAATGGCTCAGAATAACAATATTGTTCTTTAAGACACATTGTTTGAGGAAGTGCTTCTGGGCAACACTAATTTATTTAAAAGACATGATGATTAAACAATCCCATGCACAACTGTAGTCGCAGTATCTTAATTTTATTTGATGTTTACATGCATTTAGTGTAGCCTGATCTTGTGCATATATTTACTCAGAAGAAAGTCCTGCTGTTAAATAGGGTTCATTCCCAGATATGTCTGCCTAGGATTTCAGCATAACAGTGCAATCCATGGCATGTCTACTCAGAAGTAAGCCCCATTAAGTGATACCTAGAGAACTGTGTATAGGATTGCAGCCTTAGATACCTTTTTGTAGAAAGGCATACAAAGCGATGTACAAGAATGAAACAAGATATTGACAAGTTGAAGGCCGTCAGTACAATTCTGTAGGTACCGGCAAACAACACGTATACCAATTATACACCAAAGAGTGTGCTATGTTAACATGGCTGAGCCACAAGCTGAAAGTTATAATTGACAAAAGAGATCACAGCCTCCAGCTGGGATTGTATGACATTTATGCTCAGACAGCATTGCTACATTAAGAGGCCATTGCAGCATTTAATTTGCTGCAAACAACACAAGTAGCTCAAGTACATAAAAATATCTCAGAATTGATGGTGGGTGTTTGTTTTTTTAAAAAAAAACACACCAGGAAAGTGTATATAGCCGTAGAGATGTTTTAGACCACATCTGAGGGATGACTCCTCAGGAAGTATGTCATGAACTTGGCTTGTTGTTACCACCCTCCTTGCCCTGTACCTCAGCTGGTTTTGCTTAAAATTCAGAGTGTTTCCAGTCAGAGGGTTCCTAATACTACCAGTTAGAGGCATTCCATCTTTTCTCCACTCTGCGATCTCCAGCGTGAAGCCTCTTTCCCCAATGTTCCACAGACAACTTTTTTTTGGTGCCCACCAGGCTCCCTACCCCACCTTGAGAATTATTTTAATTCTCAAGACTGTTTTAAAAGATTAGGAGTCTAGCATGTTACAAAATGAAGTGCTGTCCTCCAGTGCCATCTTTATTTGTGTTCAAAAGAGTGGCTTTGTGTTTTGGAGCTTATACAAAGCTCTGCCTTCGGTTCTTGAGCAGGCTATTTTAGTCTCTTCAGTTTGCCTTCTGGGAAATGACTGTTTTGCTCTCCATGTCAGTCATTTTGTGAGAGTGCCCACAACATTCTCTCAAAATTCTAAATGTACCCACTGACCTAAAGAAGGTGAGAACCCTTTAATAAATTTTCTGTGGTAAGAAAAAAGATGGGAGAAACGATGGGAAAACCCTGGATAGCTCCTTTAGAGTTCTGAACAGTTCTGACTAAACCCCGGGCCACAGGACCAGCCCTATGAGAAATATTGCCCTGGGCAAGTTTTGCAAGGGCCACCCAGAGGATTTATGGGACCTACTGCAGGTGGGCATGATGTCCATTGAGAACAACATTGCTCAACACCTTGATCTCTCCACCACTGTGCTAAAGTTTACACCAGTCAAAGTTCAAAAAGCCACATTCTGAGCTGTGGCAGTCCACTATGCAACACAGCAGAAAACTATCACATGTTTTACTTATAATACTTTTTGTTTTGAAGCAGTTCCTATCTTTTGGTAAGCATTCCTTATTTTAGAATATCTATTATTTTTATCTTTAAAAATAATAAAGAAAAGTTATAAATAAATTTGCTATATCCAGCTGCCCTCTTACTGCTTTATTTTATTATTATTTATCTAGTGCTTACAGTGGCTTGGCTTGGCTTGATTTACTTTCTAGCACAGCTGCAGCCTCAAGACACATTTGCATCTTAGCTTTTTATCTGATAAAAGATACCTTAGTTAACAAATGCTAGGAGTTTAAATTATTAGGAGATCATTGATTAACTCTGCATGAAGTTGCATATCAGAAAAATGCAGCATTTAAGAGACAAAAAAGGCAGACTTTGTTACTATCTGTTTTTATGCTTTTATGGTTTAAAATTTTGTATTTAGATTTTTAATTATTAATATTTAATCTTTATAAACTGCCCAGAGAGCTTTGGCTATGGGGCAGTATAGAAATGTAATAAATAAAATAAATAAATAAATTTACAGTATCTGAAGTGCTAAGTGCTTGGTAACATGGCCTCAAAGCAAAGCTGTGTTCCAGCTATTTTTACCTAGTGCAGTTGACATCAAAGTGGAAATTGAGGGGGGGGAAACATACTTTAAAGCTAACTGTAGGAAGATTATTTTTGTAGTTAGTACACAAACTATCTGCAAAACCTTGAAAGAAAGGTCACAGATACTTGCTTTTTGCTACGCTAGCTCACTGCAGACAGCACATTAAAAAAAAAAAAAACAGCCACTGAGCTCGGTTTGACACCCCCTTCTGCTCAACTTGGTGCCCCCCCCCTCCGCTTGGAGCCCCAGTTGACTGCTCAGCTCACTCACCACGAAGGCCAGCGTTGCTGGAGTGGATTCACTATGCCACTGATATCAGAGCCACCAGCCTCCATTGGTAGGGACTATCACATGATTTAATATATCATCTATTCAGGGCCTGACATATCCCAGATATATACTGTAAGGACAGAGTCAGGGGAGTTGTAAAAGGATGACATATAAGTGATGCCATGAACTAATACTGTACAGGAGAATCTTCTGTTTGCCCCCAGACTTCACCATGTCATTTAAACATTCAAGGAGAGGGCGAATTCTGCCAAACACTTTTTTTTCCAGATAAACGGAATAGTTTCTCCAGCGTTGCCTAGGTGACAGACAGTTACAAGACACATGCACCTTCGGACAGCCTTGCTATTAGAAGGCAGTCTGGATATTTATTTATTTCTTAATGAAAATCAGTATGGCAAGCAGCCCAAACCTAGACATCAAAGCAAATCTACATCCTGTTTCTGACAGGGACATTTTTTTTGTGGGTCATAATGAAGTATAAAACTCAACCATAACAAATGTGCTGGTCCAGCAAGGCCCAGCAGGGCTTCCATGCAAACATCTGAAGCTCAGCAGCAAACTGCAATGGGGGCCTGGACGCACAGTTCCCCTCTTGGATCTCATAGCATGGACTGAGCGGGTAGAGCCCTCTGCAATCCTATACAGACTCACCTGGGAGGCGTTCCCATTGACCTCGATGGGGCTTACTTCTGAGAAGACAAGTACAGGATCACATTGTAAAAATACTAAAATTCCACCAATCACTTCTTGAGAATAAAGAGTGAAAGCCTGGATTAATTTGCATATCCCCCAGATAACTGATTAGTGAAGTTTTATCGATTTTGAAAGGGCTTCACAAATGCCCCTTTAGATTAGAATTGTAACTCCTTTGCAATTTAATATTGAATATGCTCAAGAGGCAAGAGCAGGGCTCTGAAACATTAGTAGGAGTGGTATTGTTGTTGATGTTGATGTTAATAATAATAATAATAATAATAATAATGTGGTGGTGAGAATGCTGTACAGTAAAGAGAGGGGGGGAGAGAGAGAACGAGAACATGCCTCATCTCAATTAAAATAGTTTAGCCCATTAAAAATGTAACCCATCAAGTTTAATATCTAATGAAACAAGCACAGACAGATGGAAGATGAAGAGGAGAGTCATGTCAAACTGAGTTACCTCAATTAACTAGTAAAAGTCTGTAAAAATAAGTATCTCTTAAGGCATTTCTTGAAGAGCCGAACAGGCAGAGCTCCATGAATGACTAAGTCCAATGCATTTAAAATTAACTTGCTCATGGTGCAAATGCTGCAAAAGACCTGATATGCCAGCATTCATGTCCAAGTTAACTGAGCTTCAAATATAACAACACCTTCAAAACAATATGAATACAACAATGCTTTATAACGCTAAATCAGGGGCAGGCAATATCTGCCCTCCTGGCCTCTGCTTCTACCCCGGCCATCCTGGCTGCACTCCTGAATATTAGTGGCACAGCGGTGGTAAAAACCACCACCACCACCACCTATGGCTGTTTACTTAAAGGGGACACGTTTCGCTTGTAAACAATTTTGCAAAACAAATGAATCTAAGGCAGGATCAGATCTGGCCTTAAATAGCCTCTGCAATATTGAAACAGCAAATGCTCGCTTGAAGCTGATCCAACTCTCCTTCACGAGGCCAGGCGAGATGTAATTGTGGCATCATCCAAGTCAGGTGATGTTGAATTCTTATCCAGTAGTGGAAATTTAGGCTGCAATCTTATATCAACATACCTCGTAAGGATGCCCCATTGAACTCAATGTGATTTACTTCTGAGTTGATTGTATAGGATCATAGGGCTAAACTGCACAAACAAGTGCTGAAGATAGAAACTTGCCTTATCGCAGCTCAGACTATCTGTCCTTCTAGGCATGTATTGTTAGTTCTAAGTCCCAGCAGCAAAGGCATGTCATTTCCCCTGATACTTGATCCTTCTAGCTGGAAATGCTGGAGATTGAAGCTGCGACGGTTGATATACAAAGCATATCCTATTCTACAGATTTATGACCCCTTCATAAGGACATAAGACCCCTGCTGGATCAGAACAGCTCCAGAGAATTACTTAGTTCAGCATTCTGTTTCCCACTGTGACCAACCAGACGCCCACAAGCAAGAGACGAGGGCAATACTTCCTACTGTTGTTCATCAGCAACTGGTATTCTGAGGCATGGTGCCTCTGATCCTGGTGGTGGCATAAAGCCATCGCGATACCTCCAGTGGCAGCTAGTGGCTCCGATGTCAGGGCTTTGAGTTTCAGTTAGAACCAGTCACGCTCTAAAGGAGTCATTCCACTTTGGATTGACTTTGGAGTTCTGAGTGAAACCCAAAGTGGATTCACCAGCCCACTGACATTGGAGTCATCAGACTCCACTAAATTCCTTCCTTCCTTCAAATTTGATACTGCTGTTCACTCTAAAAAGTAGGTTCAGGGTGCTGTGTAGTGTTAAGTCAATGTGACAATACAATACAACTCTTAAACATAAGAATAAGAGGGATAACAATGGGTTTTTTAAAAATACAAAAACAAAAAACTACTATTAATTCTATATAATTCCTATCAATCAATTTAATCCTATTTTACCTTACATTTTACCTATAAGGCCTTAGCTAGACCTAAGGTTTATCCCAGGATCATCCCGGGGTCATCCCTGTTCATGTAAATGACACACAGGACATCCCGGGACCAGGCAAGGACAACCCGGGGATAAATTTTAGGTCTAGCTAAGGCCTTAATTTCACATTGGGCCCATTCAGAAGACACCTTAAACCATGGCTTTAACCATAGTGGTTAAGCCAGAAAGATGGGCTGTGTTCAGAAGACATCTTAAACCATGACTTTAACCATGGTGAATAAAGCTTTTTGCATTATTTGCAATGGTTAAAGCCATGTTTTAAGGTGCCTTCTGAACACAGCCCATCTTTCTGGCTTAACCACCATGGTTAAAGCCTTGGTCTAAGGTGTCTTCTGAACAGGGCCATTCCTTCATTCAGCTTATAGTTATCAAGTTCCATTTTGTATTTATGAGTTGTAAACTCCAAAAAGGCTTTCAATGATTGAAAAAAAATGGTCCCTCCTTCTTCTTGCCTATTATATATACATATCTTGCAAATTTTACCAATTTTCTTATTTCCCATACTTTCAGTAACTACCTTTTAATAGTAAAAACCTCACTATTTCTCCATTTGGTGGCTATTAATATTTTGACTGCCATAAATAAATTTCTCTCCTGATGTTTACTTAACTCAACCTCTTTCATATATCTTAAAAATATAACAATTGGGTCTAATGATATCTCTCATAAGCTAACACAAATGTAATTGTGCTTACTATTTCCCTCCAATATAACAATTATACGGCTGAGACTTTCCTTGGTCTTCACAAAAGGAATCTGGAAGCAAGTTATGAATTGTATCTGTTTTTGTAGCCTGCCAATCACTTGCCTAGATAACTTAGAATCACTATCTTGTGAGTAACCTATTGCTTTGAAGATCCCCACCCTTCATTTAGTTATTATTTTGCTATTATTATTATTATTATTATTATTATTATTATTATTATTATTATTATTATTATTATTAATTGCATTTATATACCACCCCATAGCCGAAGCTCTCTGGGTGGTTTACAAAGATTAAACAATTAAAAGATTATTTAGAAGGCTGGCCTGATAGATAGATAGATAGATAGATAGATAGATAGATAGATATGATCACTGGAGACTGTATATAGCACTGAATATATCCAATGACCCCCCAAATTTCTGTAGTTAGCACTTGAATAATAGCTGTATACGAGCAGTAAACAGTTCTCCTCAGCCCAACTCAGCTTCAGCTTCACTGTGATAAAATCATCTCCTAGGCTTCTTCTCTTTACATTTTTTCATGATGGAAGTGTGTGTGTGTGTGTGTGTGTGTAAAACCCAAGTAGTGGGGATTTAATTTATTTATAGCTTGTTTTATTTATTTATTCATTCTATTTATAACGTTCATCCAAAAAGGCTCCCAGAGCAGCTTACATAAGATCAAGGCACCCAAGGTAGTCCCTGCCTGAAGGATTAATCTAAAAGACATGACACAATAGCCCACTATGCCCATTCTGCAGAATGTGGGTTCTCACAGTGGGGTGTTTGGGTGGATTAACCCATCATGGGTGGCGGAAACATCCCACAGATGACACATGAACCCATCATGGATTCCATCACAAAATAGACCATAATGGTTTAGCCTGTTGTGTGAATCCAGCTTTTGATTAAATTATGGCTGCCCCTGTGTGAGCATCCTTTTAGAGAATTGTGATGGATGTTGACATTCTCCCTGCATCTTTTGGCTCTGGATAAAGCATTGTGTTTCTCCCACTCTCCTGTACTTGGCCATCTGTCAATAATGTCAGTCTGATCCTGAAAGGATGAAATATTGTTAACCTGATCTTGAAAAGCTATAAACTGACCACCTGGTCAAATTAACCTAATACATTATTTTGAGAAGACCGATTCATATTCCAAGAGTACCTCCACACTTATAACATGTGATTGTGCCTATACAGCAGCTTTAACCAAGAACTGCAATAAGAGCATGACTTGGAAAAGAAAAGAAAAAGAATTCGTAAATGACTTTGAGCTCTGCAGAGAAATAGCAAGGATTATTTTGGTTTAAGGCCAGCAACTGCTGATAAGGAACTGTGAAGTTGACTGAAAAACAAAACTGGACTGTTGGAAGAAGTGTCCTTACTTGATTGGCAGAGCCATGGCAAGGGTGACTTATGTGGCTTTTTTGTTTCAAAGACACGTGATAAGGAGGCACAGATGTTAAAAACATAAACCAAAGGGGGCGGAGCCAGCGTGCCAATGGAGCAGTAGGAAGAATTGTTCCTGCTGGTCGGTAGATTTTTAAAAATCTTATCATCTAAACTATCTGGGCTGGAAATGGTGAAGAACGGTGAAGAATGTGTAGGAAGCTTTGAGCTGCAGAAGGGGATTTAAAGAATAAAGCATTTTGCTGTGTAACGAACGAGGCAAAGTAAGGGGGGCAAGTGGAGGAAAGTTCATCTAAGAACTTCAAAGAGCGGTTTCATAAGAAATCTCCCAGACGGAGTGCTTATCTCAAAGGGAATTTAATGGTAGAAGCCAGCGTCGGGAGAGACTGATTGATAGCCACCCCTTCTTTAACAAGCAGTAAATATTGTTAAACACGGCAATAAACCCCTCTGAGCTCGCTGACTGAGTCAAAAACGAAACTAACTAACACCAGCCGTATTTGTGGGACTATATGCCACCCAAGAAGCAGCCTTCGGTGAAACCGAAGTGGGTCTCGCACGCTTCAAACAACACGATCAAGAGATTACAAAGAGTAGCCGAATTAGAGCCAGAAGAGGAGGACAATCAAAAAGACAAACAAGAAGAATCCACAAAAGTAACAACAGAGCTTAAGATGGCTGCCAAAGTTGGCTCAGAGCCAGCAGGGCAGGAAGTGATGATGGAACAAATCTCAGCTCTGTTAAAGGGACTTAAAGATGAGATATTTATGAAAATTGAAACGGAAGTTGGCAAAACTAATAAAAGGGTGGATGATTTGTCTGCAGAAATGGCTATAAGAGACAAGCAATTAGGCTTTTTGAAGACAGAGGTGGACCAGATGAAAAATCAAGTTAAAGAAATTAAAAAGACCCAGAATGAGCAAGAGGTGAAATTTAATGATCGTGATAAGAGGCTGATCTCCTTGGAGGACAATTCGAGAAAAGTAAATCTGCGCGTTCGTAATATGGGGGAAAAGAAAAGCGAGGACCTCAGGAAGAACATCTTAAGCTGGTTCAAAGAACTAGTCCCAGCCCTGCAACTAAGTGAAGAAGATGTGGAGCGCGTTCACAGGGTTGGTGGCTTCAGAAGTGGCTCAACTCCCAGAGATGTTTTGGTGAAATTTTCAAGCTACTACAAGAAAGAGCAACTGATGAGGGAGTTAAGAGCACTGGGAGAGCTGAAGTTCCAAGGAGCAACAGTGCAGGTCTTTAATGATCTGTGCCAACAAACTTTGGAATGGAGACGCAGTGTCAAGTCTATAACGGGGGAATTGAAGAAGAGGAAAATCCCCTATGCTTGGGGATATCCGATTTTTCTGCGTTTCTCTTATAAGGAGAAAAATCATAAGGTTTTTTCCTTTCAGCAAGGCATGGAGCTTCTTGAGAGCTTAGGTTTGAGTCCACAAGGAGAAGCTGGTGCTGACGCAAAGAGTGATGATGAAGAAGAAACAGGTGCAGCAGGGGGAGGGGTGTAAACTGGATAATATAATGATGATAAGAAGCATAATCATATTAGATCCTGCTGGCTCTGGGTTCCTGGCTGCCTTCCCCCCCCAGGGTTAAATTAATGGCCGGAGTGTTAGACTCCCGGGGATATAATGGGGGGGAAAGATTTGGGAGGGAAAGGGGAAGTGGGGTGGGAGGGTTGTTGTATTGTTATGTATGTAAGTTAGGTTTTCAACACGCACGGGATCAAAAAGAAGATCAAGTAACTGGATATGGATAAGAAGATAAGAATCTCAACGCTCAATGTTAAAGGTCTGGGGGCAGTCGTGAAAAGGAGAAGGATTGAGCAATTGTTAAATAGGGATGGTTCTGATATAATCTTTCTGTAAGAAACTCATCAACCTATCGAAAAAACCAATGCTATTCGCTTGAGATGGCCTGTTTATTATGAAATGTCATTGGGGACGTCAAAAAAAAAAAATGGAGTGGCCATTTTGATTTCAAAAAGAAGTGGGTTTATGTTGGAGAATATTAAAAAAGATGAGAATGGGAGATATCTCATGATTAAGGGTCAAATGGAAGGGAAAACGTATACTTTGATCAATATGTATGCACCAAATAATAAACAAAAAGAATTTTATGAAGAGGTATTAAGAGAGATAGAAGAATTTAAGGAGGGGTATGTCATTTTGGCTGGAGACTTTAATATGGTTATGGACAATAGAGTAGATAGGTCAAATCTCTCTGAGGTAGAAAAGAGAAACAACATTACTATTTTAAATAAATTAATTAAAGAAAAGGATTTTGTTGACTGTTGGAGAGTTCTTAGAGGGGCAGACCCAGGATTTACATTTTATTCTCCAGTCCAATCTGATACTGCCACAAGAAATGCTGGGGAATGCTAGACTTTTTGTCTTTGTAAACATCCATAGAATTGTTCCATTAATCATTCTTTAGCTTAGTTTTCCAACATCAAGCAATGTGCAGGCAGATGTCAAGTGGATCCAAGTGTTTAATGCTTCAACACTTACGATCAAGCAGAATGCAGTAAGTATTATGGGGAAGGCATATCATTTCACCAACTATACTAGTGATCTAATTAGCCATTTCCCTTGCTACCTCAGTAGTGGCTGTTTGGTCAACTGCATGCCTCTGGTTTTATCTCCAGTTTATCTCCAGAGAGCTTCGGCTATGGGGCAGTATATAAATTTAATAAATAAATATAAATAAATAAATAAATATTTGACATCTCACGTCTCTGCTGCCATGAGTAACAGTGGTTACATGAGCATCATGTAAGCTCTTGCAAATGCTCATGTCAGTACACAATGCAATATTTACTATATTACTTACAAATCTCTCCTACTTGTGGTCAGAAATCACTAACTTATGTAACCACCATATGCGGACTCTAACATTTTGTATTAAATACACTGTTTCATGTATTCTAGCAAAATCCTGAGTCTGTGGTTATGTTTGGCCCTGGGGCTGGATCTGGAGTTTTTATTTGGCTGATGGCAGCACCCCCATGCAGACGGCCACTCAGAATACTCTCTGGTGAAAAGGGGAGGGGAACAATATTCATTGGTTCCTCTCCTCTGTAGCCTGCACCACCACCACTACTGTTCCAGAGCATCCCTAACCCTCTAGAGTAGATCTTAAGTAGAAAAGAGAGACTTTAGTCTGGAGGGAGAAACTGATGACTATCAAAGTATCTTGATAATGGGAGAAGCCCTTCTATCTGAGGTAAGCTTTTGCTAGATCCAATCCCTCTCTTTGGGCTGGGCTTGGTTACCTATCAGAGTGTTCTGATAAGTCCAGCTTAATTAACTGAAAATATTTTGTTAAAAGGGGCAAACATGGTCATTCCTCACTTCTGATGTTCACCATAGCTGTTTGCTAATTCCCCCCTGATCACCAACAGTAATTGACCTTGTGGATTCTTCAAGAGATTGTCATCATACTTGTTTCTATAACATGGATATATCAAGTTGGCACCTTCAGACTTAATTCTGAAGAGAAATGGTAACTCTTCCGTACTTGAATAGAATTCATGGAGTGATTCCTGGCTTCATTAGCCTTCATTTAAATATATTGCTTCTATTCTTATGTTCACACTTCGCTATTTATTGTATTGGTGCAACTAAACTGCCCTCACCCTCATTTTTACAAGGAAAACTATTAAGAGTCTGTGGCACCTTAAGAATTAACAAATGTATTGTGGCACAATCTCTTGCAGACTAGAGCCCACAGCATCAGATGGATGATGTGTTAACCTCAGTTGGCAGATATATCTGTACAAGGGTACAGAGAAAAAACTTTGTAAGGCCGTGGAGCTAAAAGGCCATGAAATGCAAAGGACAGCAGTTGCTCTGATGTGTTTTGTTTCTGTAGTCACGTACAATTAACCTGCCAACTGAGGATATCCCTTCACGCATCTGACAAAGAGGGCCCTTGTCTGCAAAAGTTTGTGCTGCGATATATTGGTTAGCCTTTAAGTCATGACAGGAATGGGCATTGTTGCCACAGTATGCTAGTAGGGCCATCCCCTCTGGAACATATTTTAGAGAAAGAGCCACATTTGAGTCACATTTTGTAAGTGTCTAAGGGTCACATTTTTAAGAATCACTTTTTTATAGAAAGAGTCACATTTGCAGAAAGTGGGTTGATTTATTGGACTGACAACAAATCCTAAATGAGCACCACAGACAAATGGCACCTTTTAAAAATTTTTTAGCTTGCCTCATGTGCAATTTTGTACACTGAACTTGCAATTGTATAAAACAATTTTCTCCATGACATGTACATTTCTCTTGCATGCATGGAAAGTCCTTATCACTTGAGATGCAGCATTAAGCTCCTACCTCAGCCTGCACACATGGGAACTGAGTCAAGAAATCCGTTGTCTAAGGTCACAGTAACAGGTTTGGGATTTGAATTCCAGACTCATGTCTTTTTCCTTAGTGCATTGCAATTGCTTTCCACAGAAGAAGACATTTAGGGCACAATCTTATTGGGGTGCCTGTCAGCTTCCAAACTTGAAGGCTGGTGGGCATCCTATCCAGAATGGGAGAAGCACAGAGGTGATCTTTGCCTCCATGCTCCTCCCACTCTGCATTTTTGCTAGATGGGCATTTTCTAGTTGGGGCTCTGCAGAGCAGGTGGGAAGAAGGCGGGAAAACCAGAGAATTCTTCATAAGCTGGCCTCCCCTGTCCCCCCTCTACTCACAATACCAGCACTTTTTCCTCCTCTCCAAGACAGCATTTTTCTCTCTGCATCAGCTGTGAAGGGAAAGGGGTTGGCACGGAGCCCAGACTCCTGGGTCCAAAGTCAGAGTGCTGTCTCCAACCTCAGATCCAGGAATCCATCTATTCCCCCTCCCCGGCAAGTCTAGGGGCTATAGGATTGCTCCCTCTGATAGGTTAAGACTCTTTAGATGCAATCTTATGCATGTTCAGGCAGAAAAAAAATCCTACAATTCCCAGCATTCCCCAGGGAGCTCTACGAATTTTATTTATTTATTTATTACATTTCTATACCGCCCAATAGCTGGAGCTCTCTGGGTGGTTTTCCTATCTAAACTTGCATAGCCTTGTGCTCTTAACTAAATCCACAAGGGACCACAAAAACCCAAGTTTATTCCAGTTCTGACCAGTGCATTATACATGCCACATGCCTACAAGTTTCAAATACAGTAAGCTTCAACACTTATGGAATATAATTACACAGGCAAGGAAAGCACGTAATTCCGGATATGCCTTAAAATGAATCGGAATGTTTGTATCTAGCACTGGTAGTATTATCTGCTCTGACAGACAGGTCATCAATGGGTCTTTCCAAGCCCTGCAGCCTGGGATCCTCCTGAATGAAGAGGCTTGGGTTGAACATGAGTTCAGGTACTTGTAACACATTCACATTAGCATCACTTTGCCTTTGGGAGGCATGATTTCTAAGTTTAAATTTGGTTTCTCTTCAGGGATTAGCAAAATATGGTAAGTAGCATATAAATATATTCAATTAAATTAATATTTTTTAAAAAAACAACAACAACACCTAAAGGAAGAGCAGCCAGGATCTCTAAACCTTTCATAGTCATGGTCCTAGTCATGTTATTATTGCTCAAAGTAGTTCATGAGCAAACCAACAAAATGTGAAAACATCAACAATGCAATTGAGATCCATGATATCTCTAGATAAAACGTAACTCAAAACACTTTCATAATATCAAATACATTGTAAAAACAAAACAAAACTCCAAAATCAAAATTGTTCTTTTTAAAAAATCATAATTCATTACTAAAAGGAAGGAAGTGGTAGAGTAGGAGGAGGAGTCCTTTTTTAAAAGGGCTGCAAAGGGACACAGGGCCTTCCATAACCCTAGTTGATGGGAGGCCAGGAACAAGATGAAACACTCTCAGGCCTAGATGATAAAAATGGCAGTTAGCAAACCTCTGTCCTCTGGACATACTCTTGATAATTTATACTACCACATTGGAAGGACAAATCCACACATCCCGTAATGCAATGGATCAAGGACTTAATCATATTATCAACTTTTGAACAGGTGTTATATAGACACAACTTGCAAGTGGACAAATACACGGATATCTGGTCTGCTTTTCTTGAAACCTTTGTATAACTCTCTCTTTTTTCTTTTCTTTTTTTCAATTGAAATGGAAATTTCACATGGAAATGGATGATAATCCTATATACTTCATGTATGTTTTTTTCTGTGTTCACAATGTATTTTCTGTTATATTTTGCCAATATTCAAAATAAAAAAGCGAAAAAATACTGTTGATATTTTATGGCCAATTTTCCTCTCTTTCTATTGTGATTTTAGATAGAATTGATATTTTATTAAGGTTTTTTACTTTTTGCCAACCACTTTAAGCATAATAGGTGAGGCGGAACCTACTGTATATTTTCAAATAAAATCTCTACTCTGTTGCATCTGTAAATGAAGAAACATTTAACTTGTCCTCCTGGTGAAACAGAGAGGTCCATAATTCTCAATTCTGTGAGCAATGTTTCCTTGCTGCTTGAATCAGTGACCTGTAGAAGACCTGAGCCAACCACTTGTGCATGTTTGCCTCATACCGAAAGGTCTTGGCATCATTAAATGTAGTAATCTCTCACACAAAGAACAGACCTAGCTTTTGAACAATGCACCAAAGGCCAGAGTATACTGTGGAATATGTTGGTTTTCTGGCCTGATTAAGATTGTTTTTGTGCTGTCGGTAATACATTTTACCCCAAACTCCGTTGCCTCATGCTGGGCATTTTATTTTAGTATTCAGAGCACCAGATAGATGTCATGCAATGTAAAGAATAAGTAAAATTATCCATGCTACAGACACTGGTGTCCACTAGCAATGGGTGAACATTTCATTTCAGTTTGTTTTGTTAAGAATTTATCAACATTTCCAAAGTTCTCCTTAGTCCGACCAAAAAGCCCTTGAGATTTTAAAACATTCCAATACAGGAGGAATTGAAACTGACATATTCATTTATTCAGGCCCAGGACTTTGAGTGCAGTTAAAAGTCTGGGTTCAAATAACTGCATATTCAATCATGTCCGTGCTGTATTAGGGCTGGCATTTTCTGTTGACGGGATCCTCATCTTTAATAGCTTTATGGCAGGAAGACACATCATGGTACTCTCGATGGTAGGAACAGTTGTGCCTATTGAATTTGGTTGGGGAGGCTTGGTGAGAATTTCATTTCAATAAGAATTTACCAAAATCTGCCAAGCTCTTCATATTCAAGGGAGAGAGAATGGGAGATCTTAAGAACTCGAATGGGGGAGAAAGTGAAAATGACAGATTTGCCCATCCCTAGCATTTGCCAGACTCAAAAGCTTTACAGACAAACCAAACTGCAAAGCGTTGCATGTGGAGTGCTCCTAAGGCTACCCCGGAAGCTGTCCCCTTTTCAGCATGGAACCCCTTTGATGAGGGAACTACACTCACTGCCTATTTGCTACTGGGCTGGGTTTTTAGTTTGTACTAGGCCAGATCTACATCAAGCAGGATATGACACTTTGAAAACGTTTTGAAAATGGTATATGGAGTGTGTCCTGGGCCCCAACAGTTGTCACTACCATTATAAACTGTTGTCATGGGGTGGTGAAACCACTTTGTATTTCTATCAGAACCAATCTGAAATATAAAGGTGCCAATCCCTATCTCCAAAATCAGTTCAGTACCTTGGATAGCTCCTTTAAAGTTCTGGCGGAAACATATAGTGGATTTACTGTCTCACTGACATCATGGCCACCAGTTTCCACTGCAAGATGACCTGGAACCAGCATAGGAAGCATTCCAAATGCATATTGTGGTCCTGTGCAATCCCTGAAGGGTAGCACAATTGTAAGATTTTCTGATATAGCCTTGCTTTGTTCACAGACATGTTGGATTAAGAGAACCCTCTCATTCGTCCTCTCCCATGCAATTGCAAAGATCTTGAGGAGAGAGAGAGAGACTTCGCCATCTCAGTATACTGCTTATTAGATAATCGATTTATTGCTTTGGGCATTATTTATTTTTGAGCCCTGGATAATCTTGATTTTACTAAAGAACAGGGACTGACACTTCACAGGAATAGAAGAGATTTGGATCATAGTTCTTCTTTAGGCTTTCAAATGTGCTTCTTCAAATGGTACTGCATATTGCTCCTTTTTACAATAATAACACAGTTAAGTTCTAGGTTTCTAGACCACTGTAAAGAAAGGTACAGCATGCTTTCTGCTTATACAAGAATATTGGTTTGCTATAACTTTTATTGAAGAGTCAAAAAGGCTTTGTGCTGAGATCTGCAGGCAACCTACATCAATATTATAAAAATAGAGTACTTCAGTTTAACAGATTATTGATTTCCCAAAGTATTTTAAAATGTACAGTACATTGATATCCTATCATGAAACGCGTGATGTTGGCAATTAATGGGCACACTGAAGAGGTTCGAAATATTGTCACTTTACCAATAAAGAAAAAGATGAAGGCAAGGACTGAACAGTTTCTAATTGTTTTTGTAATACATTTTGAAACCCTTTAATCATTCACACACACACACACACACACAAATACAAGGAATAAAATTATTGTTTTCTTCAGCTGAAGAAAAACCAGAAAGAAGAGCCCTGACAGACATCCCAACCCCATGCAGACATTTTCTTCAAAGTAAGCCACATTTATTTTAATGCAACTTACTTTGGCTAAGACTGTGAGTTAGCTAATTAAGCATTTTTAAAGCTTAATTGATATCAAAGAGTGAGTTAGACATATGCTAAACCCTGTGGCCATTGAAACAATGGCTTAAAACATGGTGGGCTTGCACCCTCAAATTATATTATATTATATTATATTATATTATATTATTATCCATGGTGGCCTCCGTTCCCATGTATGTTGCTTCGGCCTGGTTTGAATATCACAACAACCCTGGATCATTGTGAATGCAGCAACATTTTGGTGCATGCTGCCAGTTCACTCTTTTTGCAAGTGGAAGCAGCTAAAAAACCCAGGGACGCTCCATCCTTGGGTTGTTTAGGTCAACATGGGAACCAGAACTCTCTGGCTTGTAGGGGAGGAGAGACAAAGCAGAGTCAGAAGCCAGAGTTAAATGTAGATTCCAGCTCTGGCTTATACCCCCTGACAAGGCAGAGTTCCTGGTTTGCACATCACAAGTAACAATCCAGGGATATAATGTCCCTGGGTTCTTTAAACAGTCCTCCTTGCACAGAGTATGAGCAGGCAATGTGTACCAACAGGCTGACACATTTGCAACAACCCAGGGTAGTAGTTGTTGCTGTTGTTTTAAAGCATTTGTGTCTGGTAATGGTCCACTCTACTTTTGGCTTCTCTTCAGCAGCCTCTCACTTATGGCATGCTGTACACACCCAATGTTGCATCTATGCCATGGGCTGGACTAACTGTAGCCTAGCTGTTTGCAACACAGCTTTGCTGCTAATGTTCTGTATGCATTTCAACCTTTGACCCTTCAATATGGATTTTTTTGCCTGTGCAGCTTTCTATCCAATACCTGTCACATATATAATGTCCCAGTGTTGTCTGTCAGTTGTCATCATCAAAACACTGAGTCCATTCTCTAGCAACAAAGTGCCTTTCAAAAATGGCATAGGACAAGGTGTGCTCCCACCACAACACACACTTCAGTGAGCAGGGCATGAAAGTGGCCTAAAAGTATGCAGCAGGAAGTGAATGGCGGCACCCTTTGCAATACTTAAAAAAGCTTGGCCTGTGTCACTTAGGCAAGGAAGAGAAGCTAACACATGAGGTACATCAATTCGTAGCTTTCAAGTTGTACACCAGGGATCTCTTTCTGATGTGAAGGGAGGATTTCTGGCTTTTGATTGTACACAGACCTTTTAAATTCTCCTCATGAATCCTCACTGGAAATGTACTCTGTCTGCTGTTATTCAGTGTGTTTATTCTCCTCTCTCTTTTTTAAGTGAACAGGAGCCTTACAAATCTCTTTATGAGGTAACATTTTAAATGGCAAGCTTGAATTTTACTTTCCCTTATGAATCCTCAGCAGGATACTCAGAACTCAAGAGGAACAGAAGGAGAGAGAGAGAGAGAGAACTTCTTCAGAGAACTATATTATGTCCGCCTCTGGGGAGTGGGGAGGGAATTAGAATTGTGGAACTTTGTCTTATTCACAAGGGATTATTTGTATATCGGTCGGCAATTGATTGTGTCTGCACTGTTGCACAAGAACTCTCTTAGGGCATTTACCAGATTCAGAGAGGTCATATTGAGGCCTCTCTGTAAATTGCGTGTCAGGAAAATGTGTACAGAATATTTTATATTAATCGATATAAAAACTAATTGTGTCTGGAACTCTAAAATCAAGGAAAAGTACAAACAATTCAATAGCTTATATCCTGCCTTTCTGATTTCCTGCACCAAACCACACATACAGACATTTCCTACTGAAAGCAATATGACTATAAGAGCATAATCCTACAATATCTACTCAGAAATAAGTCCCATTGAGTTCAAATGGCTGTGGGATTGATTTTGGCCAAATTGTGCCCTGAGAATTTTGTATGTAGCTTTCTTGGTATAATGAAGAGAGGCCCTCTCTCAGAATAATAGAACATGGAATTAGAATACTAGGGAAATTAAAATACTAATTTGGAATTAGAATACTAGGGGGTTGTCTAAACTCTTAGAAAGCCCCAAGGTGGATGTGCAGTGTGCAGTATTGATTATACAACTCCACTGCAATCATGCACCCACCCCAGGGCTTTACACCGAAGCTGTGGAGAAAAAAAGTTGGAGACGTACCTCAACTTCTTTCTCCAGAGTGAGGTGTAAAGACAGCTCCTCACCTCATTTTGCAAGACGGCATCAAGACAGACCCTCGCCTCACTCGAGTCGCAGTAGAGGTGTGGCCGGGCGGTGCCTGGTGGAAGGTGACCTGTGATTGGTCTCCTTCCGTCGGGAAGGGGGTGGGGTGGCTCCAGACCCCAGATGGCCACCCAGAAATCCCATGCTCCGTTCTTGGCAATGGGATTACCTGATGCCACCCGGAGGGGTGGGAAAGCGCAGGGTTTGAGATGGAGATGGCACCAACCCAGCACCATGAAGGCACCCCCTATAACCCTCAGAATATTAGAACCTTTATGGCTTAGAATAGGAAGCCCTAAATGGTTATGACCAAAGAACTGATCTGAAAGGCGGAATGTGTGATATCATAATGAATAAAAACTGATCTACTCTTGCCTTGAGTGAAAAAAAATAGGGGTGGAGGGGGAGGTGGCTCATTTGGTGAACTTTCAGAGGCTTCCACTTGTGTTCCCCCAAAATAGTATATGCTTGCAATCTGTATAATTCAAGTAAATATATGAAAAGTAAAGTCTAGTCAGAAAGCATTTAATGGATCTGAAAGGAATAATTAATTATGCATTCCAGACCACAAACTTTTGAATGAATACTGGCAGTATTTGTTTTTATGTGTGACATGTGTTGTATGAACCTTTATATTGTAAGCCACTTTTTAAAAAATTAATAAGGAAATATAGGACTTAAATTTCCTAATCAGTATTTTTAAAAAGATAAACCAGGCCCTCTGTGTTCAATGGGGATTCCTCCCAGTCCTTACGATTTCAGCCTTAATATGCTTTTTTGAGTGTGTGTATAGAATATTATAAAGAGGAACTCAGCAAAGATATGGTAGCAAAGCACTATATTAAGTATTTTACATGGCAACATTGTATGTATGTATTTACATTTGTATACCGCTCCACATCCAGTCAGATTACAGATAGGATAAAATACTTTTTTAAAAAAACTCCATGTTAAAATAATTATGATTTTTAAAAAAGGAAACAGAGTTCTGATAAAACTGCAGCCAGTCTCTCAAGGAAGGCTTCAGGAGACACCAGAAGTAACACAATGTTGGTGCCTGCCTGATCTCCAAAGGCAGGGAATTGCATAGGAAGGGGTCACCACACTGAAGGCTCTTTTCCAATCATGCCATAGATCCATGTGGAACCAGGAACATTCGTATTTTATAAACAACAGACCCAGAACTTTCACCATTATATAGCCAGTCTTTTTTGGCCTGAATCCAGACTCTCCATTGACCAGCCATCCCCATCTTGGCTCCCTCTCGATGTGTTCTACTTCCTCATAATTCCCAGCCATGGCAATGGCGTCCAACAGATCTGAGGATGCCACATGCAGGATGCTCCTGCTGGAGGAAGCAGGGGAGGCAATATTCACCAATCCCCTCTTTCTCCTGCAGCCTTTTGGGCCCTCCCTAAAAGTGCTGGGGTTCGGGATAGAGCTGGGGGCCAAAGCGGGAAAGAGGGACTGACTGACAGGACTTTACCTTTCCTCCCTCTTCCAGTATTATCCTCCGCTGGTTGTTGATCCCATCTACAAGTGCAAGGAACTTTTTCATTCATTGTCAGGACACTCTGAATCCAACGCACTATCTTCCAACAGAATGCTATGAACATTGTCATACATTCCTGTTGGAAACATTACTGTACTGTGATATGACATCTCAGCAACTTCCGTGAGAATAAATGGGGATAGTCAAATCCAGTAACAAAATCAACACTTTTCGCTTTGATCTTGCTGCGATGGACAAATTTCACATAAACTGAAAAGTGCTAAAAATTAAGATGTTCAAATCCCTGCAGAGTTATTCTTTTCTTTTTTTTACATATGTGGATTCTGAAACCTAAAGGGCACAATCCCTTTATCTCTAGGTCTCTTCACCTCCTAGCTCTTACTGAAACCTGGCTTCCTGCCCATGATACTGCCATCTCGGCTGCCCTCTCTCTTGGAGGTCTCTCTTTCTCTCACTTGAGTCACCCAGAGGGTCGTGGTGGTGGTGTGGGTCTTTTATTATCTAGTTTGTGCCAGTTCCAGCCTCTTTCCATTCCTCCATCACATTGTTTCTCCTCCTTTGAGGCACATGTGGTGAGGCTCTTCGCTCCATTACAACTGCGGATTGCAGTTTTGTACCGCCCCCCAGGCTCGTCCTTAAAATTTCTCTCTGATTTTGATTCGTGGCTGTCCTTTCTCCTCTCTGATAACTGTCCTACTCTTATCTTGGGTGACTTCAATATCCATGTAGATGACCCTCAAGATGCTGCAGCTCTACGATTTTGCTCTTTATCTTCCTCTTATGATCTTAAGCTTTGGTCTGATGTACCCACACATTCCCTTGGACACTGTCTGGATCTTGTTCTCACTCGGAATTGCTCTGTTTTGGACTTTTCTACTGCTCACTTTCCCTTGTCAGATCATCATCTAGTTTCTTTCAATATTACTCATATTCTTCCTCCTTCACGTCCTGCTTCTCGCTCTTGTCATGACTTGCAATCTATCAATTATGAGGCTTTTTCTCAGTCTCTAGCCTCCTCTCTTCCTTCTGTCTTTTCGGCTGTCTCCCTGGACTCAGCTGTCTCCTTCTTTAATTCCTCCTTATCTTCAACTCTTGATAATCTTGCTCCATCTACAACTCGGATAGTTCGGCCTTCTCAACCCCAACCGTGGCTCACCTCTTTCCTCCGCTACCTTCGCTCTTGTTCCCGGGCAGCTGAACGCCTTTGGCGTAAGACCAGGGACTGGGCGGACTTTGTCCATTACAAATTTGTACTCTCCTCTTTCTCTTCTGCCATTTCACTGGCCAAACAGCAGTATTACTCAACGTTGATCCAGTCAAATGCTATGCATCCACAGCGGCTCTTTGCGTCCTTCAACTCTCTTCTGAAGCCTAATCCACCATCTCTTCCCGCCTCTCTGTCTGCTAATGACTTTGCCTCTTTTTTCAATGCTAAAATCCAAACTATCCGCTCTGATCTGGCCAGCTCTGCTTCTCTTCCAGTTCCTGTTCCTCATCTGTCAGCTCCTCCTGCAAATTTCTCTGCGTTTCCTTCGGTCTCTGCGGATGAACTGTCTACAATACTGCGCTCTTCGAAGCCTTCCACTTGTTCTCGTGATCCGATTCCTTCTCGCGTCTTTATTAATCTTATTCCCGCTATCCTCCCTTCCTTGCTTCATATTATTAATTTTTCTCTGTCCTCTGGTTCATTTCCTTCTGCTTTTAAACATGCTACAGTCTCTCCTATTCTCAAGAAACCTACTCTTGATAGGCTATCTCTGTCTAACTACCGACCTGTCTCTTTGTTGCCTTTTGTTTCAAAGATCCTGGAGCATGTGGTCTACTTTTGTTGTCTTGATTTTCTTTCTAGTAACTCTGCTCTGGATCCTTTTCAATCTGGATTCCGTCCTTTGCATTCCACTGAAACAGCCCTTACTAAGATCACCAATGATCTTCTTACTGCCAAGTCTAAAGGCCTTTATTCCGTTCTTATTCTCCTTGATCTAACTGCAGCCTTTGACACAGTTGATCATGATCTTCTCTTAGATTCCCTTCATGATCTTGGATTTTGTGGCTCTGTCTATAACTGGTTTGCCTCCTATCTAGCGGGTCACTCTTTCAGTGTGTTGGCTAATGGCAGCTCGTCTTCCTCTTTTCCCCTTTCAGTAGGGGTTCCGCAAGGCTTGGTGCTTGGCCCGTTGTTGTTTTCTTTATACATGTTGCCCTTGGGTAATCTCATTCAATCTCACGGCCTCCAATATCACCTGTATGCCGATGATATTCAGTTATATCTTTCATCTCCGGAACTTTCTCCTGATGTTCATGATCGTATCTCGGCATGTCTTTCAGATATCTCAGCTTGGCTGCTTCATCGTCGTTTGAAACTTAATATGGCAAAGACTGAATTGCTTGTTTTTCCTCCTAAACCTTCTCCTCATCTCTCATTCTCTCTTACTGTCAATGATGTCACGCTTACTCCAGTCAAGGAAGCTCGTAGTCTTGGCTTTATATTTGATTCCTCGCTCTCCTTTATTCCTCATATTGAGGCAGTAGCTAAATCCTGTTGTTTTTTCCTGTATAATATTGCCAGGATTCGATCATTTTTGTCTGTCTCTTCTGCCAAGACGCTTGTTCATGCACTGGTTATTTCTCGGTTGGACTACTGCAACCTTCTTCTCTCTGGCCTTCCTTCTTCTCACATCAGTCCGTTGGTTTCTGTTCACCACTCTGCCGCGAAGATCATCTTCTTGGCTCGCCGCTCTGACCATGTTACTCCACTTCTGAAATCTCTTCATTGGCTTCCAATTCACTTCAGAATCTAATATAAACTTCTCCTGTTGACCTTCAAAGCTTTTCACGGTCTAGCTCCTTCCTATCTCTCCTCTCTCATCTCACACTATTGCCCCGTTCGTGCTCTTCGCTCCTCTAATGCCATGTTTCTCACCTGCCCAAGGGTCTCTACTTCCCTTGCTCGGCTTCGTCCATTTTCTTCTGCTGCCCCTTACGCCTGGAACGCTCTTCCAGAACATTTGAGAACTACAAGTTCAATCGCAGCTTTTAAAGCTCAGCTAAAAACTTTTCTTTTTCCTAAAGCTTTTAAAACTTGATGTTGTTCGGACTTTATACTGTTAGTTTTACCCTACCCTGTGCCTGTTTGCATTCTCTTCCCCTCCTTATTGTTTTACTATGATTTTATTAGATTGTAAGCCTATGCGGCAGGGTCTTGCTATTTACTGTTTTACTCTGTACAGCACCATGTACATTGATGGTGCTATATCTATATAAATAAAAATGTAAATGTTCGTTCGAAACAGACGTTATATCTCCGAAAGTTCTTCACCGATTGCTTTGAAATTTTGACACAACGTTGCATTCGAATACGCGAGCGTTGTTATGTAACTATGTTCTATATGGGGTCAAAAGTTTGTCTTAAAATCGAAGAAATAGGCCTCCTCAAAACCAGTCCTGCTGATCATTGTGACATCGCCAACCAGTAGGCCAATCCACTGCCTCTGCCTTCTCTCTTATTTGCATGTTCTCTCACAATTGGCTGAGTGAATATAGATGTCACACCTGTGACAGTTACACGTTCTGAAGAAAGGTAACTGCCAGGAGTTTCCGCTAACCCTCTCACCGTAAAAACATCCTTTTTAAAAAACCAAACAATCTGCTTTACTTCATCCAAATAATGCCTCGCAGAAGATCACACTTAGGTCGTCGTACTCGCGGAGCGGAAGCACTGCGACGAGAAATTGCAAATCAGACTGAGGAAGAACGGGCATCAGCAAACGAGAAAAAAAGAAAAAGAATGCCTCAAATACGTGCCAAGGAACCAGCCAAGCAACGTTCAGCCAGACTTGAGGATGCACGGTTGCGAGCACGGCAATCACGTTCTACAGCTTCAGATCTGCTTTGTTCTCAACAGAATAAACGCGACAGGCTGAGAGTGGCTGAAAGACGTCAACGAGAAACAGCACATCAGCATCAAACACGACTCCGTGGTAAACAATCACACGATTACAATCGCCTTGCATTCTGGTACAACCCAGCTGATGATTATAGTTTGAGGCGGCATGTTCTCATCGGCACTGTAATTGAAGTGTGTCCTTATTGCAAGGCTCTTAAATTTAATGGAGAAACAAAAGGAATGTGTTGCGCTGCTGGAAAAATTAAACTGCCTCAACTTGGAGAACCACCAGAACCATTACAAACTTTGCTTGCCGGATATACCGCAGAATCAAAGCATTTCCTATCTAACATCAGGAAATACAACTCATGCTTCCAAACGACGTCGTTCGGTGCAGAAATCATCACAGCTCCATTTATGCCAACTTTCAAAGTCAAAGGACAAATTTATCATAAAGCCGGCTCCTTCCTTCCGTTTCAAGATAGTCAACATAAATTCCTACAAATGTATTTCATTGGTGATGGCAATGATGAATTGAATGCACACTGCGGAATTTACACCGGCATAAAAAGGTCCGTCGTTTCAAAACTGCAACAGCTACTTCACCAAAAAAACAATTTAGTACATTTGTTCAAAACAGCAATTGACATGATGCCATCTGATACACACAAGATTGTTATTCATGCTGACAAAACGCCTGCTGGAGAACATGTGCGAAGATTCAATGCTCCAACTATAGACGAAGTGGCAATTGTTATAGTCGGAGATCAATCTTGACAGGACCTTTCAAAGGTGAAGATGTCCTCATTCCTCGCATTCCTATGATTCCAACAGATATGCCATTTCAATTTAAGAGATTGTAATTCCCCATTCGATTGGCGTTTGCAATCACCATCAACAAAGCTCAGGGCCAATCTTTAGAATTGTGCGGTTTAGATCTAGACACAGATTGCTTCTCACATGGACAATTATATGTTGCGTGTTCTAGAGTCGGCAAACCAGACAATCTCTATATCTACACAGACAATGGAACAACTAAAAATATTGTATATCCACAAGCATTGTGAAATTAAACATATTAGAAACATCCGCTTTGTCTTTTCTTTCTTTTCAATTTAACCAGACTGAGCCACAGCAACGCGTGGCAGGGTACAGCTAGTTAATAATAATAATAATAATAATAATAATAATCCAGCAACAGCTGGTCATGTTTTAAATTTCATTGCATTCAATGGAAGAGATTTATGTCACATACTCAACTTTATCAGTGAAAGCAATGAGATTTGTAGCACAATCCTGGCCATGTGTACCTTATTCCCAGGTAAGTGTGTTTGCAACCATAAAGATCATCCATAGACTTTGAAGTGGCTTTCTTCATCCAACAATGAATCTGGGTTAGAAATTCCCAATATTCTGGGTCCCATTTTCATGCATCAACCACTAGGTAGCACCTCTCTGGACAGTATTATTTATTTATTTATTTATTTATTACATTTCTATACCGCCCAATAGCTGGAGCTCTCTGGGCGGTTCACAAAAATTAAAACCATTCAAAGTATAAAACAACAGTATAAAACCATAATATAAAATACAATATAAAAGCTCAACCAGATAAAAACAGCAGCAATGCAAAATTACAAATTTAAAACCATGTTATTTAAAATTTATAGATTGTTAAAATGTTGGGAGAATAAAAAGTGGCTTGAATGTGCACTCTGGCTGATCCTTGCAAACATTCTTTCTAAATTGTCTACTTTAGAAAAACTAATAAAGCATCAAAACCATCAGTCACCATCATCTTTATTAAAGGACATATATCTAAGACAGATTTCCTCCAGGACAAGCAAAATTTATCACACAGCTACATGCCCATTATCAGGAACATAGACCATACTGGATGCCACTTAATTCAGAATACGTCAGTTCTCTATCACTGCAGAAAACAGGCATATCTCTTAATTCTCTTAATTCAATACTCATATGCCTTCAATGGATAAATTGTGAGTAGAGAGTTGGTGAAATGAGCAGCCTCATCTACTGGGCCTTTTCCTGATAACCAACAACTGAAGACATAATGAGACCCTTCAAAGCCAAGTACTGACAACCACCTTGGCTTTCTCAAAGTATATTTATTTACATTTTAAGCTTGATCTTCAGAATACAAGGGAATATCCAGTCAAGATTATTTCCCACTGACTTCACTGGAGAGGTTTAAAGATTTGCTCAGTTGTCCAACTGAAATGAATGGTATTTAACTTTGGGTAGATCATGCCCACATGGACATTATATTAGCTGGTATGAGGGCAAACAAGAAAAAAAAATAGACTGCAAAGTATGTTATTACGATTTGTATTTATTAATGTGATGCATGAATGTTCAAATAGAATGTCACATCTTGTGAAAAAAATAAAGCAAAACATAGACAACTTCAGAAGGGTCTCCTCATTGCATGTTGATGTTTGATATTCACCAAATGTTAGGCCTATTCAGGCATTCACAAAGGTATTAAAAATCAATGGCTGAGAAGGAGTGTGCTAGCCCTACACCTCTCTCTTGTCACATTTGCTGCTCTCAATTCATGGACAGTGACTTTCTCAAGAGAAGAGCTTCCTGTATCCATGGAGACTCTCTATGTGATCTTGGAAAATCTCCACGGATACAAGACACTCTCCTCTCCATGAGTTGCGGGTGACCAAAGCCACAAGGGAGAGGGGCTCAAGTGCTCCTTCTCCTCACACACTGCTTTTAAGCCCTTCGTCAACACCTGAATAGGACTATTGCATACTCCACATTTCAGGAATTTGCCTTTCTTTCTTTTTAATGTGGACACACCATTACTCTTTCTTTCCTTTTTTTCTTTTTTCTAATGAACGCTAAACGTTTTGATCAACATCGTGGAAGAATTCAGGTGGTGGCATTTCTATAGAACAGGAAAAGTATTGACTGGTAGAATGAAAGGAACTGTATTCATACTGTAAACGCATGATTTTCCCTCTTCTTCCACCATCTAAGTAATCAGATTGATTGAAGCTCCTAGAAGACTTTTCTTTGTTTGCTTGCTTGCTTGTTTATGTCAGTCATAGGAACATAGGAAGATGCCTTACTGTATACTGACTGGCAGTGGCTCTTCAGGCTTTAGCAAGCAGTCTTTTCCAATCCTAACCTGAAGTGCCACAGATTGAACCAGGAACATTCTGCATCCAAATTTGTTGCCATATCACTGAACTACAGCCTAATCCTCAATAGGGGGAGGAAATGACAGCACACATTGTTTGCTATAGCCAGACTTTTATGACACAGTTCAGTCCAGTCGTTGTAAGTGAATTATTTTTACTGATGTGTTAGACATGACAGATTTTTGTGAGCTAAAGGAACCCAAAAGGCGACCACCGTAGAAACAAAATAAACCCAATGAATTAAATTGTCATTCAAAAAATTATACACACTTGTTTTTACTGGAATTCACAATCCAATGCTAATACAAGTCTATAACAATCAACTACCACATCAGTGTAGCATTTCATTACATATCAATAGCATTCAATTGTACTTAACAATCATTTCAAACCAAAAATTTAAACAATCATTGCAGAAAATCCGACCCATAGACATCAAACACTTTCATCTAATCACATCAATGTGATGCCACTGCAAATTTTTTGTAAAATCCCTTCCCACGGGTCCCTATCTTTTATATATTACCTAAAACCCATAAACCAGGGAGCCCGCCTCCCGGGAGACCTATACTATTTGGCTGTAATTCTGTTTTGGGACCCTTATCCATGTATGTGGATCATTTTTTACGCCCCTTCATTGAGGAAACATCAGCATATTTAAGGGACACAAATTTCATTAATAAGATTGAGGGAATGTCTGTTCCGGATCAATCCATCCTGGTTATGTTGGATGTAAATTCGTTATATACTAATATTCCACATGAAGAATGGCGCATGGTCATAACAACTGTTCTTGATAAAGATCTAATCATCCACCAACGTATTTTCTGCTTAATCTTGTGGATATTATATTAGAAAAAAACTACTTTAGGTTTTCAGATCAATTTTATTTTCAGATAAAAGGAGTGGCTATGAGCAGTCCATTTGCCCCGAGTGTAGCCAATCTGTTTATGGCACATTTGGAGGATTCTGTTATTTGTAATCCTAATACCAATCCATTTTACCAGGAATTTTTTTTTCTATAAACTCTTTATTGATGATATTTTTCTTATTTACAAGGATGAACACACAATACAGGGATTTTGTAACTGGATGAATACCACTCATCATCACATATGGATAAATGGGAATTATCCTATCTGGACACGGTGGTTTATCGAGAACAAAATACATTATATATTAAGCCTTATACAAAACCCACCAATAGAAATTCTTTGTTGCATTTTTCATCATACCACTCACCATGTTTACGGAGAAATTTACCTTATGGATAATATTTGCATTTGAAAAGGAATTCCTCAAATCCACGAGACTACATGAGAAGCAGACGGGATTTAAGACATCAACTTGTTCACAGGGGTTACCCTATCGCAGTGGTCCATTCAGCAGAAAGAAAAGCAGCATTGGTACCACGGGCATCCCTAATATTACATAGGGTTGCTCCTTCTGTCAATAGATTAACATGTTCATTCACTTATTCTCGATTGGTGTACCCAATTAACAACATTATTAAAAGACATTGGCACATTGTCAAGGAACTTCCAGGATGCAGTGATTTTTCTTACTTTGGTTTGAAATGCTCCAAGAATCTAAAGGATTTACTGGTACATACTTATGTTGACCAGCCCACAATAAGAGTGGACCCTACTTTTGGGCATTTTAAATGTGGAAGATGCTCTGCTTGTGCATTGACTCTGGAAACGAAAACTTTCATACATCCTGTAGATCATCGTAGCTTTGATTTGGGCCATTTTTCGAACTGTGCCACTAAAAGGGTTATTTATTTGATTATTTGTCCATGTGGCCTTATTTACATTGGGAAGACGACACGTTTGGTCCGGACGAGGATCTTGGAACATAGATCCAAGATTAAACATCAGATCATGGAGGCACCTCTTGTGCAACATTTTATGGAGATGGGACATGGATGTAATGATTTTAAGTTTCTGGTAATTGAACGAGTTTAAGCACACAAATACAACAGCAGTGTTATGACAATGTCTTGCTTAGAAAGGAGGCTCAGTAGACATTTAGGTTAAATACAGTGGCCCCATAGGGTCTAAATTCCAGTCTGGAATTTTCTTCTTTCTTGGGAACTGGAGTCTGAGTGGTAGATATCACTTTAAAAAAAGAAGCCTGAGTTGTGAGATCTATGCTGTGGTTCATTATTTAATCAACTGAGCAGACGCTGCTGTCTGCCAGCAGAGAAACGGAAAACAATGTGACGAAGCGAAATACGGTTTACTGATTTTGGTATGTATGTAAGGTCTTAATTTTGTGTTGACTTCCTGGAATGTTAAAGAAGTATAATGTTGTGCAATGGCACAGACCTTTGCCTGTTTAGGAAAAATATAGCTAATTAGCTTTTTGTATACTGTGTAGATATAATACCGGAAGATGGTCTCACCTTGAAAAACTTAATAAAGAGATATTGCCTGAGCTTTCCACTGCCTGTTGGCGGTAAGTTGCTTGAATAAAGCAATTCGCGGTATTCTTATCTTGTGAACCAGCCAAAAGAATAAGAAGTAAATGAGAGTTGTTACTGTGGAGTAATTCTAATCAAATGTGTTTACTTGGAATTGTTATTTTTTACAGAGTACAAAGACCAACGTTTCTGAAGAAGATACTTCAAAACAAGGAATAACATGAACCTTGTTGACTAAATTTGGTCTTAATTTACTGTTGATGTGATTAGATGAAAGTGTTTGATGTCTATGGGTCGGATTTTCTGCAATGATTGTTTAAATTTTTGGTTTGAAATGATTGTTAAGTACAATTGAATGCTATTGATATGTAATGAAATGCTACACTAATGTGGTAGTTAATTGTTATAGACTTGTATTAGCATTGGATTGTGAATAGTTATTCTAGTAAAAACAAGTGTGTATAATTTTTGAATGAGAATTTAATTCATTGGGTTTATTTTGTTTCTACAGTGGTCGCCTTTTGGGTTCCTTTAGCTCACATTTTCACCACCACTGCCTCCCTTACTAGTTATAGATTTTTGTGAGCTGCCTACCAAAAGGCTATGGTCTAACTGGCAGCCAATCTCATGGGGACATTGAGGGTGGGGCCTATTTGCATGCCCATGTCCCCCTCCCCACTTTTGCCTTCCACACTATAGATATTTATAGTGGTCCCGTTCAGACAACACGCTTCAACCATGCTGCTTAACCACAAAATGGTTAAAGGAATGCCTGAAACTGTCTCCTCAACATAGGGATTGTTAGACAGCAGCATAGAGATCCATGTAGTGGTAGTTAATTCATGTACAACACAATCCTACACATTGTGCTTTACATTATGCTATAGCCCAATGCTACACATGTCTGCTCATAAGTAAGTGGGACTTAGTCTCAGGATTGCAGCTGTATGGAGCTAGTGCACATAAATGGTTTTGTTGTTGTTTATTCGTTCAGTCGTTTCCGACTCTTCGTGACTTCATGGACCAGCCCACGCCAGAGCTTTCTGTCAGCTGTCGCCACCCCTAGCTCCCCCAAGGTCAAGTCTGTCACCTCCAGAATATCATCCATCCATCTTGCCCTTGGTCGGCCCCTCTTCCTTTTGCCTTCCACTTTCCCTAGCATCAGCCTCTTCTCCAGGGTATCCTGTCTTCTCATTATGTGGCCAAAGTACTTCAGTTTTGCCTTTAATACCATTCCCTCAAGTGAGCAGTCTGGCTTTATTTCCTGGAGTATGGACTGGTTTGATCTTCTTGCAGTCCAAGGCACTCTCAGAATTTTCCTCCAGCACCACAGTTCAAAAGCGTCTATCTTCCTTCGCTCAGCTTTCCTTATGGTCCAGCTCTCGCAGCCATAGGTTACTACGGGGAATACCATTGCTTTAACTATGCGGACCTTTGTTGTCAGTGTGGTGTCTCTGCTCTTAACTATTTTATCAAGATTTGTCATTGCTCTCCTCCCAAGAAGTAAACGTCTTCTGATTTCCTGGCTGCAGTCAGCGTCTGCAGTAATCTTTGCGCCCAGAAATACAAAGTCTGTCACTGCCTCCACGTTTTCTCCCTCTATTTGCCAGTTATCAATCAAGCTAGTTGCCATAATCTTGGTTTTTTTGAGGTTTAACTGCAACCCGGCTTTTGCACTTTCTTCTTTCACCTTTGTCATAAGGATCCTCAGCTCCTCCTCGCTTTCAGCCATCAAAGTGGTGTCATCTGCATATCTGAGATTGTTAATGTTTCTTCCTGCAATTTTAACTCCAGCCTTGGATTCGTCAAGCCCAGCACGTCGCATGATGTGTTCTGCATACAAGTTGAATAGATAAGGTGAGAGTATGCAACCCTGCCGTACTCCTTTCCCAATCTTAAACCAGTCCGTTGTTCCGTGGTCTGTTCTTACCGTTGCTACTTGTTCGTTATACAGATTCCTCAGGAGGCAGACCAGATGACTTGGTATCCCCATACCACCAAGAACTTGCCACAGTTTGTTATGATCCACACAGTCAAAGGCTTTAGAATAGTCGATAAAACAGAAATAGATGTTTTTCTGGAACTCCCTGGCTTTCTCCATTATCCAGCGGATATTGGCAATTTGATCTCTAGTTCCTCTGCCTTTTCTAAACCCAGCTTGTACATCTGGCAATTCTCGCTCCATGAATTGCTGGAGTCTACCTTGCAGGATCTTGAGCATTACCTTGCTGGCATGTGAAATAAGTGCCACTGTCCGATAGTTTGAACATTCTTTAGTGTTTCCCTTTTTTGGTATGGGGATGTAAGTTGATTTTTTCCAGTCCGATGGCCATTCTTGTGTTCTCCAAATTTGCTGGCATATGGCATGCATCACCTTGACAGCATCATCTTGCAATATTTTAAACAGTTCAGCTGGGATACCATCGTCTCCTGCTGCCTTGTTATTGGCAATGCTTCTTAAGGCCCATTCAACCTCACTCTTCAGGATGTCTGGCTCTAACTCACTGACCTCACCATCTGAGCTATCCCCGATATTATTATCCTTCCTATACAGATCTTCCGTATATTCTTGCCACCTTTTCTTGATCTCTTCTGTTTCTGTTAGGTCCTTGCCATCTTTGTTTTTGATCATACCCATTTTTGCCTGGAATTTGCCACCGATGTTTCTAATTTTCTGGAAGAGGTCTCTTGTCCTTCCTATTCTATTGTCTTCTTCCACTTCCGCACATTGCTTGTTTAAAAATAATTCCTTATCTCTTCTGGCTAACCTCTGGAATTTTGCATTTAATTGCGCATATCTCCCCCTATCACTGTTGCCTTTTGCTTTCCTTCTTTCTTGGGCTACTTCCAGTGTCTCAGCAGACAGCCATCTTGCCTTCTTGGTTTTCTTTTTCTTTGGGACGTTTTTTGTTGCCACCTCTTGGACAATGTTGCGAACTTCTGTCCATAGTTCTTCCGGGACCCTATCTACTAAATCTAGTCCCTTAAATCTGTTCTTCACTTCCACTGCATATTCATTAGGAATATTAGTGAGCTCATATCTAACTGATCTGTGGGTCTTCCCTATTCTCTTTAGTTTGATTCTAAATTGTGCAATAAGAAGTTCGTGATCTGAACTACAGTCAGCTCCAGGTCTTGTTTTTACTGTCTGTATAGATGTTCGCCACCTTTGGCTGCAAAGGATGTAGTTAATCTGATTTCGGTGTCGGCCATCTGGTGAAGTCCATGTATAAAGCCGTCTTTTCGGTTGTTGGAAGAGAGTGTTTGTTATGCACAGTGAGTTGTCCTGGCAAAATTCTATCAGCCTATGTCCCGCTTCATTTTGTTCTCCTAGACCATGCTTACCTGTAATTCCAGGTGTCATTTGATTGCCCACCTTAGCGTTCCAGTCTCCTGTAACGAAAATAACATCTCTTTTTGGTGTATTATCCAGTAGGTGCTGCAGATCCTCATAGAACTGATCTACTTCTGCTTCTTCAGCATCTGTGGTTGGGGCATATATTTGGATCACTGTGATGTTAAATGGCTTACCCTGAATTCGAATTGAGATCATTCTATCGTTTTTTGGATTGTATCCAAGCACTGCTTTAGCCACTTTATTGTTAATTATGAAGGCTACTCCATTTCTTCTGTGATCCTCTTGTCCACAGTAGTAGATCTGGTGCTGATCTGATGTGAAGTGGCCCATTCCGGTCCATTTCAGTTCACTGACACCCAATATATCTATATTTAATCTTGACATCTCGCCAATAACCACGTCCAGTTTGCCCTGGCTCATAGATCTTACATTCCAGGTTCCTATGGTGTGTTGTCCTTTAGAACATCGGATTCGTCGTTCACCACCAGCACCATCGGCCGCTAGCCGTCCTTTCGGGTTTGAGCTAGCTGCGTCATCACGTCTGGGGCTAGTTGAACTTATCCTCTGTTCCTCCCCAGTAGCATTTTGACCATCTTCCGACCTGGGGGTCCTATCTTCCGATGGTATACCGACATATCTCTGGTTGTACTGATCCATTTAGTTTTCATGGCAAGAATACTGGGGTGGGTTGCCATTACCTTCCCCAGGGATCGTATTTAGTCTGACCTCTCTACCATGACCTTCCCGTCTTGGGTGTCCCTTCACGGTTTAGCTCATGGCATCCTTGAGGTGCTCAAGCTCCAGCACCACGACAAGGTAACGATCTCCTTTGCCATGTGGTTAATGTATTGCACTTGGCAATTTCAAGGGGCTTTTATATGGTGATCATACTGGGACACCAGACAACAGAAGCCAGCAGACTTATGGCTCTTCTGGGTTACAGTGCCTGCACCTTCCACTGCTGCTGCGTGGACATACCAGGAAATGGGACATGGAGTTGATGAGATGCAATTGTTATGTCTGAAAACATGAACAGGAAGCTTCCAGGCTATCATGCACAACCACTTCCAGATTCACTGTGGATTGCAAGGCTAAAGTGAGCACTGGGATATAGCCAATATTCAGCTGAGCCATCAGTTAGCACCCTTAGGGCTGCCACTCCTGATCAACATGTGCAGGAAAAGAACTGCTTTGTAAAAATGCTGTCAGATTACCACCTTTTAAAGGAAATTCTCTGGGAAGAGAAACTGAATTTCCTACTACCTAGGGAACATTTGGAGGAAATACAGCAAGAAAAAAACGTGTACAAATTAAACAACAGCAGCAGGAACAACAACAACAACATACCAGAACACCCAGCACAATATAATAATGAAAATGGTCTGTAGATGAATTGTGCACTGTAGCACATGCTGTCAATAGATGAAGACAGAAAACACAATGCTCAGCGAAGCAAAGCAGAACTTCCATAACCCAAACGCATAATCCAAAATATATCAGACAGAAATGGTAAGCGATGTGAATAGGGGAGTTGCACATAACCATGAAAGCTGCTCATTTCAGCCTGCAAAAGGCAATTAGGAAGGGAAGAGCAGAAAGGTTGAGCCATAAATCCAAAACACAACCTTTTGCAACCACTAGTTGAAGAGGAAAGTAATTTAACGGAGCTAACGCATTTTATAATACAAAGTTGAAGGGGAAAGTGTCTGAGCTCTGGGAATGCTGGCACTTTTTAAGAAAACTAATTACATCAGCAAATGAATAAAGTATGTTTATTCTCACGCAGAAAGAAGAAGCATGCAGCTGTGCAACTCCCCCATTTGTGGTGATTAGGTTCCCACCATGAAGCTCATCTCTCCACAGCACGGCCACACATTCCAGGTGGCTTGCAGGAATGTGCGGCCATGGGAGGTCAATCCCTACAGTGAGGCAGTACATGCAAAACGACTCACCGCATGGAGCAACCTTCACATGGTGACCTGCCTTGCAGCTGAGTTCACCCGCTATTTTGTTCACGGCCAAAAGCCTTCTCAGGGTGGAATAAGCAATACTGAACATATTTGCAGCATAGCCAGCTTTCTAGGAGTACAAATCAGTGCTCCGCCCTTAGTCTTTCTCCCTCACACACACTAAGCAAAAGGCAAACAAGTCATTCTCAGGCTAGGTCTAAATCTCTTCCACCAGTCACTAAGGGCGACCCTCTTTTTCTCCCACTGCCCTTCAATTTGATGGTGTGAACGGAAAAGCTCTTTGAATAAGACAAGCTTGCTTTAAGTATAAGGACAAATGAAACTAGGGCTCCGTAGTGAGGGGTGCTTGAATACATCTAAGCTGTAACTTAGCATAACACGACAGGGGCCTCATTAGTTGTTTATATTAAATTCTCAATGATGTCTGTGACTCAGGACTGCCTCCAAACATTTCAATAGGGGAGAGGGGGAAACAAATGGCACACGCAAGACCGTGCATATCTCACCTTTCCCGCCCCTGCCGAGTTAGTGAGGCATGCAGATCCGTATGTTCCTGTTGCTGCAGAAAAGTGTAACAGCATCAGCCTATCATAAAGTGATGATCATTGATGAAGTGCACGATAGTCTACAAAAGTTTATGCCAAAATGCATGTGTTATGGGTTGGATCCAGGACCTGCTTTCCATGAGATCAAAAGATGATCTGTGAGAGGAAGAGCTCTGCCTGTGGAAGGTCCCTCAACATGGTGATCCCCTTCCCCCTTTCCCCATGCGAGAGCTCACCCCATTCAGCAGGGTCTTCTGACTCTCTCTGTAACATTTTCAGGGAGCTGGAGGGGGTGCCAAGGGAAGAAGAGGACAGGAAAGTCCTCTTCCACCAGCACAGTTGATTCAGCACAAATATAGATCCAACCCAAAGTTGTTGCAGTATGGTTATGCCACAAACCAACATCCACCAGCAATGTACCTCCCATATTCATAGAAAAATCCATCATGGGAGAAATTTTCTAAAGATAGTGAAACTGACTTTCACTAATTAAGCCATTACCAGTAGTTAGTTTTCCCACAGATGTATTTATCATATTGAAATATCATACTATAACTCACTGTAATACAGTAACAATCAGGGGCCTTAGCTAGATGTGGCGAAATCCTAGGGCAATCCCCGGGACCATTCCTGTGTCCATATGACGCACAGGGGATCTCAGGATCAGGGAGGGATGATCCCTCCCTTGCCCCAGGATCTCGCCTTGCCTTTGAGCCTGGTTTATCCATGGTCTCAAGATGATCCCGAGACCACGGAACATATGGGCGGGCATCGCAGGTTGTCCTGGTTCCTTAGGGGCTCTGTGCCCATTGGGTGGGGTGGGTGGGGGGAGGGCAGAAATTAAGTTTAATTTTTTTAAAAAAACTACCTTTCTGCGCATGAGTGTTCATGCACTCTTCTTAAGAGAAACAAAACAAAATGGTGGGTGCAACGTCCTCCAAGGTCATTGCACGCCACATGTAAACAGAGGGGGAGATCTCACAATAAAAATATCACGAGATCTTCACCCCTCCTTCTTGCTAGACCATTAGGTCTAGCTGAGGCCAGGATCTATTAGTGGTGGTGGTGGTGGTTGGAAATAAAAAATAGCTCCATCCTTCCTCTAAACTAAGAGATTATAATAAAAGTGCACAATCATGTTTAAAGCAGACTTTCTTATGCACTATAACCCTTCACACAAATGTTGTGCCAGGACACTTAATGTTCCTGTATAAATCACCTTCACAGAATGGAAGCTAAAGCAACTTCAAATGTGTTGTTGTAGAATGTGAACACTTAAAATTGTCTTCATCAGTGTCCTGTTCTTTCGGCATTGTGACTGATTAAGCAGGCTGGTACAGACTAAATGGGATGAAAGTGAATGAATTGCAACACATAGTTCAGCACTTCAATTCATCTCTGATTAAGTATCAGCAAATATCCCCCAAATCTGATTGCATTAGCAAGACAGCTGATGGGGGATGGGGGATGATCACTCCAGATTTTGCTTGCTAATTATATGGAAAAGAAAAGGTCACAGGGCAACTTCTTGTTTAGCATCCTCAGCATAAACTCAGCTGATTAAAAAAAAATATCCAGAGGATCAGGAGAGAAACACAACAAACTCAGTGGTATAGATAAGCCTAAATCTACTTGAAATCATAAGAGAAATGAATCAGGGACTTCCTCCCAGAAAGAAAAATAGTGCCTCTGCATTCACACAATATGAGTGTCCATGGCACCTCATCATACAAAGGAGTGCAAATTGGAATGTCAATAGCTGGCTCTACCATTAGGCAGATTGAGGGAGGTAGCTGATTTTGGGTGTCTTGAAAGGGAAGTAAATTGTTTCTTGATTAATTTATCATGGCTGTATTTTTGTAGCCAGGGAGAGGAGAGGCACTGGGATTTCCTGCCTCAGGTGCCAAACTAACTTGGCTGTCACTGGGTACTACTCTGCTCCTTGACTTGAGGGGAGTGTTGCCATTTGTTGCTTCACCAGAGACGTTCTGGTGGAGCAACAATTTCACCAGTGAAATTCCTTGGCTTGGCACTTTTTATTATTTTTGTGAGAGCCCAAAATGGAATACTGGTTAAAAGCCCAGTCACCAGGGGAGTCTGACTAAGAGCTTTATCACACCAGCGTTATACTGTGCAATCACTGCTAATTGCCTGCAAAGGACTCCGAAGTTTTCCAGCTTATAATCTGCTTTTATTGTGAAGTACTCTGAAGTTTTCCAGTTTAAATCTGCTTTGACTGTGAAGTACTCCCATGCATCCTGCTTTAATTGTGCTATAAAGGGAAAAGCATCAAGGTATTTAGCTACTAGTTTTCAAGCGAATCATTGTTTTCTGAGAGACCACTGAGGGCAGAAAAAAATTAAAAATGCTTACATCTGCGTATGTTTTAAAGATAAAGACATCAAAATTGGCACAGTAATAGATATTAAGGAGAGCCTTAAGCATACCAAATTTGAATCAGATTGGTTCATCCGTTGATTTTTTATGATTTTTTACATTTCCCTCCTTAAACCCATTTCCTGGTATGCAAAGGATCTTAGGAGCGCTGCCGCCCGGGGTGTGATTTAGCTAACAACAACACCAGCGACAGCTTAGCGCTGTAGGGGATAATTCAAGGGAAACAGGAATGTGGGATGAAGCTTTAAATGTGGAGAATGCCTTCCACAAAAGGCAACAACAACAATATCTTCTTCCAAATAGAAGAGACTGGCACAGCTGCAGCTGGCTAGCAGGAGAAGGGAGGAAACAAGCCCGAACTGTCCATAACCCCCCCTTGCAAATAAATTGTTATACGTCCCCCATTAAACTGAACACCTTCTAACAGAAGATGGAACATTTTACCCTTGGCGTTTCTCCATGTCATTCTCCGAGTTCCTTGCCTCACTGACTTAGTCCCTGCTGATTTACTGGAGATTTAAAAATAACATGAATCTTCTGCCACTGGCATCAAAGTGATCCCCCCCTCCCTCCTACACAGCTCAGTGCAATTATACTGGAAGAACAGAGTGCCACCAAGTTCCAGAGGAAACTTGTGACTGTGCCTTACTGAGTGTTTTAACCATCTCTGAAGGGCCTGCGCTGAGCCAGCTACTGTCAGAATATCTTCAAATCAATCCAAAAACTAACCTTCAGCTTGTCAGTATCATGCAGGCACACAATGGCACTCATAGGCGAATGTGTGTGGAGTGATTTGTGGAATGATTTGTGAAGTCTACTTCACAAAGCAAGCTCATTAGAGAGTGCTCGTTTGCACCGGACGAGACTAGTAGCCATTTGGTCTCATTTGCTATGATTAAAAGGGCATTCCTAATCCATTAAAATCAAGGGAAGCATTGACACGGATTTCACTGCCATATGAGATGCTAATTAACATCTTGTTCCTAATACATGTTATGCAGAAGTCACAGTGATAAGGAAGGATTGTGGTACAAAGCTCCTCTTAAGCCCCACACAAGATCACACATTTGTACTCCTTGTTAGCTAATCTGGCATCACAGGAGTTCTGTCATAATCACCAATGCAGATCAGAATCCCTGGTTCACAAAACAGTACATTTTGAAAGAGTGTGTGTTGCAGAGAGAGAGGAATTGGGAAGCAGCTTCATAAGTTGAATACACATTGCCTGTTTCTTTATTGTGCCTTCACTAGGAATTATATTTTTACAAGTAAGATGTACAACAAAACATTGGGTTGTGTTCCCTGTGCACTGCTGCACTCATCAGTGGAGGCTGGTGGCTCTGATTTCGGTGGGGCAGTGAATCTATTCTGGGTTTCAGTCAAAACCAGCCAGAACCCTAAAAGAGCTATCCAAGGGGCTGAACCTTTTCTGGGATGATGTTCAGAACCTCAGACTGCTCCTTTAGCCTTCTGATTGGTTCTGATTTAAGCCTGAAATGGATTCAGTGCCCCACTGAAATCAGAGCCACCAGCCTCCACCAATACTTATGTTCTCCATGCTCCTCCTTCTTTACTTCCTATTTTCTTTCTGTGTCTTCCTTCCCTTATCCTGTTCCTACTTGCTTCTTCCTCCTCCAAGACCTGCACAACTGTTCTTGTTAATTGTTTGAAATGTGGCCTGCATTGTGAGCTTGACTGACCGGCCCCCATCACTTCCGCATCCATATGAACTCCTCCCCTCTCACCCATGAAAACACATTCAAGCATAGTTGTGTGGTTTTTTTCTGGGTTTTAGCTGGTTTTGTGGGCAGCACTGGAATCAACTAAGGGCTTAAAAGGGCTGGCAGAGCTAGATCTTCCACCGGCTCCACTCCTGATGGTCATAATCCTGAAAGGGTCTGTGGCTGTTTCTACAGTCCCATGCTCCTACATGGCTGAGGAACAGGGAGAGCTAGAGGGAAGTCATCTTCAGGGCCAGATGTTGATGGGGGAAGCTACACTCATAGGCTGAGAGGGTATAGATAATGTTGGTCCATTTAGCCCAGTATTGTCTTCTCTGTCTGTCAGTAGCTCTCCACATTTGTGGGCAGGGTCTTTTCCTGCGTTGTTGCCTGAGATCCTCTTTACTGAAGATGCCAAAGGTGAAGAACCATGAGATCTACCACTGAGCTCTGGCTCTTCCTACAAACAAACATTTGCCGTCTTTCAAGTCAGCTGACTTAACCCTATGCAACTTGTAACAGTCAGTAACTCTAAAACACAGGTTTTTCCCCAGCCTGGTGTTCTCCAGATATGTTGGATGAAAACTCCCATCTGGGAGCTGGGAAGGGAGTTGTAGTCCAAAACACATGGAAGGTGACTGTTTAGGAAAGGTTGATCTAACATCTCAGGCTGAGATGTTTCTCTGCTCTCCTATCTGAAAAAGAAGCAATCCTATCCTTAACATATTTAGGGTGCACTCCTATGCAGAAAAAAAGTCCTACAACTCCCAGCACTCCAGCATTCTCCAGACAGCATTCCCCTTGCAAACTAGGGGATGCTGGCGAATGTAGGAGTTTTTCTCTCTCTAAACATGCATAAAATTATTATTATTATTTATTTATATAGCACCATCAATGTACATGGCGCTGTACAGAGTAAAACAGTAAATAGCAAGACCCTGCCGCATAGGCTTACAATCTAATAAAATCATAATAAAACAATAAGGAGGGGAAGAGAAAGCAAACAGGCACAGGGTTGTGCCCTTAGTCTTTTTTTTTTAATTGAAGAGCATCAAATCTCTCTCTCTCTCTCTCTCTCTCTCTCTCTCATTTCGACTCAGTTCTGTGTATCGATTTTTCAAATCCATTCCTAAATTAAGGGAGCATGTAAAGGTTTCTATTATTTTCCCTGTTTCTATTCTTGTGCCTATCAATACATTTGTTGCTAACTCATCTCTGTTTTACTAAAAGAAAAAAACTCATCTAACTGCTGACCTTTTTCATTGGTAACTATAGCTTACAGAAAGTAGAAAGAAAAAGAAAAAAGAAAAAGAAATCCTGGCTTGAGATGTTTTACTGCTCCTTGGAAAGTCCTGGACATTATATGAGCAGTAATATGACCTTCCATCTTTTAATAATGGCATGAAGAAAAGTAGCTTTAAAACAGGGCAGTACAAAGAAAATGTCACGAGTTTATGAAATGGAAGACTTCAAGGACATATTATTTGAAAAAGTGCTACATACTTTCTCTGCCCTAGCACAGACCCATTACTTATCGCCCCAATTGAGTAAGTGAATTATTCTTTAAGTCCAAGCTGCACTTTGGCATTCCTTGGAGGCTAGAGAATGCACAGGAAAGAAAGACAAGTGAGACTGTACTACCTACAATGCTATGTCAATGTAATTTACTGCAGGTCTGACTTCAACATCTACCATGCCTGTTTGGTGCAAGATAAATATGTCACCTCCCTACATCTCGCCAGGTGTTCTTATCCGTAGGTTATCTCCTCCTTCCACATTTTCAGCTGCCGCAAACTGTCATTTCTCTAAAGTGAAGTGAAGCTACAGTAAATTAAATTATTAAATGAAAAGCTGGCCATAGCATCATGCTAGTATTTTGTTCTTTACTATAGATGCACCATTACTGTATTGGCGCCTGCTAGTTTCTACGCTTAATTGCTCTCCTATTGCCATTTCTGCCAATACCTTTAGTGCTAGCTACTTCATTTCTGTAGTGACCTGCATGCACACCTCTTTTGCAATTGAACTGTCCCTCTTAAAGGAAGAGCTCTTAGTACCTCCTTTTGCCAGCGCTAGGACCCTACAGCACCGCATCACAGACTATAGCTTCATTCTGAGTTATTCTTAATGTGTTATTAAAACCCTAGAAGTCATTTTTAAAAGTACTTCCAACATACAGGGGAACAGAGCTGTTCATCCACAAAGGAACATCTGCTGAAAATTACCATGCTGTATGTAATCACTAGAACATTTTTCCCACCTAAGGGAAGAGTTCTTCCTCTGTATTTTACTTCTAGAATAATACTGCAATCAGAAAACAAACCAAATCAGCCCTGAGTGTGTGAGATGAAAGCGTAATCCCGTGGGGACTACATTTAAAACAAATCAGCATCATAAAAAAACCAAATCATCATAAGCGTGGGGCTGGAATTGAAAAATCATATGCTTAAGAGAAACAAAGTAACAGACATAGATTAGTGAACAAGAATAGTGTACAATCATCAGAGTGGGAGGGAACATGAACAGAAGGCTGCTAATCAAAAGCCTTGCATGTATTTTGCCTAACATCGTCATATTTTATTTTCCATATCAGCAAACTCACACCTAGGAAAAATGAATAGCAGTCAAGAGCTGTATAATAAAGATAACAATGGGAAGAATAGATGCCACCTGCCATCCATGGTTAATGAAGAATTCTTTTAACCAGAGATATTAGCAGTGGAAACATATAAGCTAATAATACCATTTTTAAAAAAAACCACCTTACAAACTGCCATAAAACATGAGCTAACATAAGACGACTTTCATCGGACTGAAAAAAAATAGTAATCACCAAAAGTTGTGGAGATGGGAATTGTGCCATCAATTTGAAAACCATTCCTTTACCAGCAACTAGCCCAATCAGATCTCCATATTATCCTTCTTACATGCACATACAAAGCAGGGCAATCAGTCACTTCTATAGTGACAGAATACAATTAATCCCCCCTAAAGCACCTCTGTTTGTTTTGTAGTAATTAATAATGTTGGTTGGTCTTGGTTTGGCTGAGCAAAACACTGCATAATCCCATCATCATTAGTATGTGTGGCAAACTTTGATTAGAGACAGCAAGATGCACTTTGAATCAAGTATCAACTATCTGTCTATTTAGTTGCTTTAAACAAATGGCAAGGGAAAATCCATTTTGTGTAAAGGCTGGAAATGAGAATGCGGATTCTTTCGCCACACTGATCAGTTCCTGTTGACAGTCTAATTAGCCCCTTTTGCACCTAAAAGGATGGGCAGGGATATAAATGGGAAGAAACCACAACATATTAAGAGAGTGATTGACAAAGACAAATGAAGATAATAATACGGAAGTGTCAGATTTGGTATTTTCATTGATATTAAAAAAACCAGATAATTGGTAGTGGACAAAGAAGGAGGGACACATTATTCCAGGGGACACATACAACCTTATGAATTATGTGGTATCTAGACAAGGTATGGTGACATGATCAGGGATACAGAAACCTAATGATGACCTACAAGCAGCAGCAGCATGATGTGGTGGTACATAAAGACCAAATCAACACTTTGTGTCATATAATTACAATCCCATCATGATAATGGTATTTCCCTCTTGCCAGTGGCGGAGCCGGGGGAAGAATGGGGGGCAAGTGCCCCCCCAGACAAGGAGCTTGCCACCCTAATTGTAGGCAGAGCCAGCTTTACCAGGAAGGCTCACCCAGACAAGGCAGCCTCGGCAAGGCACAACCAGGGTTTACAGTTCGCCTTGGCGAAGCCAGGCGCCTGCATTGTCACTACCTCCGATTTCAGAGAAGGAGCGAGAAGCAGCCACGTGGGCCCGGCTTGCAGCTGCCTTTGAAAGGGAAAAGCTCTGCTTTTTTAGAGGATCAAGGCTAGAGCAGTGCCCTGGGCAACCTCTTAAAGCCCTTTCCCCTCGCTCAGGATTAGGGAGCCAGGCAAGCCCAGATGCCTGTTGATTTCTGCTGACATCACCTACACGTTCCAGGTACTGATAATAGTATTTTTTTATATTCCATCATGACTTGTTAGGGCTATTAGCACTTTCCACTTATAAGCTGTATACAGACTTTTTTAAAATGTTGTTACTAAATCCCTGTAAGATCCCAGGCTGAAATTAGGAGTGGGGGAAGATTCTGTGGGAAGGGGATGTTTAAAGCTTTCCAGCCATTGCTGCTCTCACCCCACCCACTTGCCCCAAACCCTGCCTTTTGCCCTCACTGGGGAACATACAGAGTGGACTAGTTTCTCTCTTGCCCCCCTGTGTATTTGGTGCATTGGTTGTGGGTAGCTGCTAGATAATAACTTTAAAAGCAACTTTGCCCAACCTGGCACTGCCTAGATGGTTTGGACCACAACTCCCAGCATTCCTAACTATTGACTATGCTGGCTGGGGCTGATGGGAGTTAAAGTTCAAAACCTCTGAAGAGCAGCAGATTGGGGGAAGACTGGTTTAGAGGAAGAATAGCTGGCAGTGTAAAACACCCCTTACCAAGATTCCTTCCTCCCTAATTGCAGCTTTCAATTATTTTCATTTTTTAAAAAATTAAAAGGCAGAACTTTGGGGAAAACTTTTACATTTTATATTGTAATCTATAATGTGATTTGTGGTTTTAATTGTTGTGAACTAACCAGAGAGTTTCGTTTGTGCCAGTTTTTAGGATTTATCACACAATCCTATACATGTTTACTTAGAATTAAGTTACTGCCCATGGGTATTAAGAGCCCCTCTGGACAAGGAAAGGGTTAATTGGTGTTTTTCCTGGATTGAACTGTTTGTAAATATGGCCTAGAATCCATTTTGTTTTGCTGTATAATGCATCTGTCATATTGTGGACATGTGGTTTTAAAAAAAACCTTTCTTTCATTTTTGTGGTTCAAGTTAACACACATCCCTCGCTAAATTCCTTCTGTTTTATGGTGCATACTTTTTTCTTCTTAAACCTGTGATTATGTAACCCAAACTCACTCACTTACAGCCATTAATCCTTATTTTCTTGCCTCAGTTTGCCTATGTGTGAAATGAGTTTTGTGGTCTCCCATTAATTTAAATCTTGGAGAAGTGGGCTTGGCTATAAATGCCTTTCTCTGTGTTTTGACATACTGTGACAACCCCCACCTTATACTGCTCCTTTATTTCTTTCCTGAATCAAAGGACCCAGCACAGGTGTAGGTGTTGAGAGGTTTAGAAAGCTGCAGCCATCCCTGTGACACGCCTTTCTATACTTAGGCCCCACAGCTATACAGTTCAGCACCCTTACCCCCAAATTCTCTCTTCTGTTGCCACCATAGACCTGTACCCCAAGGACTATGCCAGTTGTAATTAAATTATTTCAGGTACAAAAGCTTAACAGTTTCCTCAGTTCTCAAGCATAATGGTTATAAAGCACAATGCATAATGGTTTCAGTCAGTTCTTTCTCTTATATGTTTCACAATATAACTTCAGGTTCTCCTGCTTACTCCCCACGCTAATCCACTGAAAACAACACAGCACACAGACCCTTCCTATCTCTTCTCTCAAATTCTTCCCCCAAATTTCAATTCAAAACTCATAACTCTAATCCTCATCATATCTTCATACTTTCTGTCCTTTCAGCAGCATATATACTCACACAGTCCTCCGACTCCTCCCATTCTCTCACAGCCAATCCAGACGCTCCACTTAAACAGCCCTTACTAAGATTACCAATGATCTTCTTACTGCCAAGTCTAAAGGCCATTATTCCGTTCTTATTCTCCTTGATCTAACTGCAGCCTTTGACACGGTTGATCATGATCTTCTTTTAGATTCCCTTCATGACCTTGGATTTTGTGGCTCTGTCTATAACTGGTTTGCCTCCTATCTAGCGGATCGCTCTTTCAGCGTGTTGGCTAATGGCAGCTCGTCTTCTTCTTTTCCCCTTTCTGTAGGGGTTCCGCAAGGCTCGGTGCTTGGTCCGTTGTTGTTTTCTTTATACATGTTGCCCTTGGGTAATCTTATTCAATCTCATGGCCTCCAATATCATCTGTATGCCGATGATACACAATTATATCTTTCTTCTCCGGATCTTTCTCCTGATGTTCACGATCGTATCTCGGCATGTCTTTCAGATATCTCAGCTTGGTTGCTTCATCGTCGTTTGAAACTTAATATGGCAAAGACTGAATTGCTTGTTTTTCCTCCTAAACCTTCTCCTCATCTCTCATTCTCTCTTACTGTCAATGATGTTACACTTACTCCAGTCAAGGAAGCTCGTAGTCTTGGCTTTATATTTGATTCCTCGCTCTCCTTTATTCCTCATATTGAGGCAGTAGCTAAATCCTGTCGTTTTTTCCTGTATAATATTGCCAGGATTCGATCATTTTTGTCTGTCTCTTCTGCCAAGACTCTTGTTCATGCATTGGTTATTTCTCGGTTGGACTACTCCAACCTTCTTCTCACTGGCCTTCCTTCTTTTCACATCAGTCCGTTGGTTTCTGTTCACCACTCTGCTGCTAAGATCATCTTCTTGGCTCGCCGTTCTGACCATGTTACTCCGCTTCTGAAATCTCTTCATTGGCTTCCAATTCACTTCAGAATCCAATATAAACTTCTCCTGTTGACCTTCAAAGCTTTTCACGGTCTAGCTCTTCCTATCTCTCCTCTCTCATCTCACACTATTGCCCTGCTCGTGCTCTTCGCTCCTCTGATGCCATGTTTCTCGCCTGCCCAAGGGTCTCTACTTCCCTTGCTCGGCTTCGTCCATTTTCTTCTGCTGCCCCTTATGCCTGGAACGCTCTTCCAGAACATTTGAGAACTACAAGTTCAACCGCAGCTTTTAAAGCTCAGCTAAAAACTTTTCTTTTTCCTAAAGCTTTTAAAACTTGATTTTGTTCTGACTTTATACTGTTAGTTTTACCCTACCCAGTGCCTGTTTACCCTACCCTGTGCCTGTTTGCTTTCTCTTCCCCTCCTTATTGTTTTATTATGGTTTTATTAGAATGTAAGCCTATGCGGCAGGGTCTTGCTATTTACTGTTTTACTCTGTACAGCACCATGTACATTGATGGTGCTATATCTATATAAATAAATTAATAATAATAATATTAATAATAATAATAATAATAATAATAATAATAATAATAATAATAATGCTTCAGTTTGCCTGTGTGTGAAATGGGCTTCTTCCTTTCCCACCTCCCTTTGCTTTCAATAAGTGGGCTTTGCCACAAACTGCTTTCTCTGTGTTATTCTGGAAAGGTTTGTGGGAGGGGTAGTGGTGATCCCTTTTGCTCTGCCTCCAGTGAAACCATTTTCCGCCCCACCAATTAGGGTTAGGTAACTGAGGTTTGGGGTGGGGGCACTCATAACTGCATCACACTTAAAACTCCTGATGCCTAAACTTGTTCTTGGCAGTTCTACAAACTATACTGCAGCCAGAGCAGCAAGAACACACTCAGAAGAATTAATCTGTTTATTCCACGGGTCTCTTCTTTTTTTTCTCAGGACAGGAAAAATGAGAACGGAAGGAAAGAATTAATATGTACCTTTTCCATGTCTTCATTTTCTTCGTCTCAAAGAATTAGGTCAGGAGTGGAGAGTCAAGGAAATGCTTGTGCAGTGACTAAACCTTTTTTGAAAGCCTTTTTCCTTACAATAATTTGAATTTGGCTAATACATGCTATATTTAAAAACAAAGAAAGAAACAAAAGCTAAATTTATCAATATATGACTAATTTCAGAATATATGGTTGGGATGGCAGTTTTATCATGAGATATACCGTTATTTTTCTTTCAGATATCTTAACATGGGATACAGCTCGCCCACCTAGAAATATACTTTGCCCCTTCTGTGCCCCCTGCTGAATTTTTTTCTGGTGCTGTCACTGCCTCTTGCACATTTATACCTCGTAGGACACACAACGACATTTGTTGCGGTATTTTTGATAATGTGGAATAAAAAGCATTTGAAAATAACATATGGATTGTGTAATGTGCCCCAACAGTTATCAGTGCACTTCAATACTGCTATAAAGCAGTAGTGTAGATCCTGCCTTTTATATACCACTTTTGTACCACTTTCATAGTGGAATATCCTGCTTGGTGTAGATGAGCCCTAGATCTAGCCTTAATTGAGATATACAGCTAAGAGGAAATGTGTTCTTTTATATGTTCCTATATGAATAACGGGCTCAAGTTAAAGGAAGCCAGATTCCTGCTGGACATCAGGAAAAACTTCCTGACTGTTAGAGCAGTACGACAATGGAATCAGTTACCTAGGGAGGTTGTGGGCTCTCCCACACTAGAGGCATTCAAGAGGCAGCTGGACAGCCATCTGTCAGGGATGCTTTAGGGTGGATTCCTGCATTGAGCAGGGGGTTGGACTCGATGGCCTTGTAGGCCCCTTCCAACTCTACTATTCTATGATTCTATGACAGTGGTGTAGAATGTCTTTGAGCCTGAGGGCTGAATTCTATTTTGGAGAAGCTCTCTGGACAACACTGTAGTGGTGGGGAAGGCCAAGGGCAAAAGGGGCGGGGCCAAAGATGCCACCATATTTTAGCTTGAAGTTCTAACTTCCAGTAACTAAGCTTAGGAGTGTCATTTCAGCCTTTTAGAATGGGAAACAAAATTCCACAAAAGCCACCAACGGGCCACGGAATTGGGCATGGGCATCAGGGGAATCCTGGAGGGCTGGATTGGGAGGCCAGGTGGGCCGGATTTGACCCCCAGGCCTGAAGTTGTGCACCCCTGCTATAAGAAGACAGAAGACAGAAGCCATGTAGAATGAAATTCTCACATGAAAGAAACTACCAAAAACTAGCAGAAACCCCACACTACATATTTTGCAGTAGTGCATGCTCAGGAGATTGTCATTAGGGCTGACAAGACGATGGCACAAATTATTTTATTTATTTATTTATTTATTTATTTATTTATTACATTTTTATACCGCCCAATAGCCGAAGCTCTCTGGGCGGTTCACAAAAATTAGACAAGTGTTCTAGGCATAGATGAAAAGTCAGAGCTTGGAGGCCAGAAAGGACTGGGTAAGTATTCTTTTTATTAGATTTTGTTTTGTAATTTTTTTTACAAAAGGCATTGGGCTGCCCAGTGTGTTGGATGACCTCTGGGTGAAAAAAAATAGAAAAGAAAAAGATGAACTTATTTGTTCCACTCCTGCAGCTAGGTGAGGGGTGGAGGGAGAGGTTGACTGAGCCCACTAGAGTAAAGCTTATGTCTCTTTCAAGGAAAGATCCTCGGTGACTTGAGAAGGGTGGGGGAGAAGTCATGCCTGAAATAGGGGCCTTCACATAGGCTTTCTTGACGATCCCAAAAAGATCTCACTGTTACTATTGCTTCTCCTATGGAAAATTATTATAACTATAGCAATTTATTATTTCAGGGGCTCCTTTATATAATTTGCAGTTCTGGCTTAACTAGGCTGCCCAGCACTGAACTGATGAGAAAGGCATTTGATAGCTAAATTACATCAGACTACAAATGAGGGAGAGAAGTGAAGCAGGGCCACTTGATCAGTTCTGCTGAGAAGCTATGTCCAGCAGGCTTTTCCTTTCCATTCTTATCCAACAGCATCTATTCCATCAGGCTGCTGCTGTGAGGGAGAGAAGGAGGAAGGTCACTGTGATTGAGCAATAATCATGGCAGGGCTAGGGAGTAGAGAATGGGGGACAAAGCTCAATGTGAACCATGCAGCCTACCCTGCTTCCTAAACTAGCCTGCTGCCCACAGTTGCCCTCAAGTACAATAGAGGCAGCCAGCATTGGAGTAAGATTCAACAGTCAGTCTGGTTGGCTTCTGTACATGGAATGGGGGTGGTTGATAAATTTGACATACTTGGCATTAATTGTGGCTGGGTAGAATGTTAGCTAAAGGCTCATCTACACCAAGCAGGATATTCCGCTATGAAAGCAGTACGAAAGTGGTATGCAAAAGGTAGGAGCCACACTACTGCTTTGTAGTGGTATTGAAGTGCACTGACAACTGTCGGGGGCCATTGACACATACCATATACCACTTTCATGGTGTTATATCCTGCTTGGTGTAGATGGGTCATGGGTCCCAACAGTTGTCAGTGCACTTCAATACCACTATAAAGCAGTAGTGTAGATCCTGCAGTGCACTTCAATACTGTTATAAAGCAGTAGTGTGGCTCCTGCCTTTTATATACCACTTTCATAGTGGAATATCCTGCTTGGTGTAGATGAGCCCTAAGTCAGTATGTACAGCTGATTTGGTAGTGACAGCCCACTCCTTAGGCTTTTTATCCTAGGTGGGATGGGATAATAGGGGAAAGCCTGAATGAAGGAAGGGTGGGTGTCACAGTTAACTTCAAGGTTCTTTCTTGGTCTTTTTTCTGATGATTTTTTATCTTTATTCTGGACTTGAACTGGGGAGCCTAAAATAAAGGATGTCTGCAAATAGAGAACTGTCCTCTAAAAGCTCTTCATATAGAGGGTTGTCCTCTGTAAATTAGGACACATGACCACCCTAATCCTGTAACATAATGAGAACTTCATTAAAAACACATTTACTGTTTATTGTTTCCTCCTCTTCTTTTCTCACCAGTGGGCCTCTTAGTACAAACATTCAACTATAATATTGTGCAAAAAAGGGGGGATGTGATTTTCAGTATGACACTCTTTTTGCTTGTCCAAGAGCAGTGAAACTCAGAAAGTGTAACGAATGAGCTATGCTTAAGTGGTTTTGGCCTCAATTATTAGAGTATTACAAAATTCTAATCTTCATACTTGCTAGAAGTGGAAATTAAAGCCTCTGTGATATTTTTATTGAAATTTGTTGGGTTTAAATACACAGAGATATTTATATGTAGGATGCATTCTGTGAAAAACAATTATGGACTAGTGACTAAGGGCCAGCCTAAGAGAAAATGACAGTGATTTTGTTGAAATTAATGTTCTTCTCTATTTGCCAGTTTTCTTTAGTGTTTCCCAGGGCTCATCTGCACCAAGCAGGATATTCCACTATGAAAGTGGTATAAAAGCAGTATATACAGTAAGAGGCAGGAGCCACACTAATGCTTTATAATGGTATTGAAGCGCACTCACAACTGTTCATGCGAATAGCCTATGGCCTAAGCATTAATAAATTACTTACTCACAACTGTTGGGGCCCATGACACATACCATATACCGCTTTCATACCACTTTCATAGTGTTATATCTTGCTCGGTGTAGATGTGTCATGGGCCCCAACAGTTGTCAGTCCACTTCAGTACCTCTATAAAGCAGTAGTGTAGATCCTGCAGTGCACTTCAATACTGTTATAAAGTAGTAGTGTGGCTCCTGCCTTTTATATACTGCTTTCATACCACTTTCATAGTGGAATATCGTGCTTGGTGCAGATGAACCCCCAGTCTCCCTCCTTCATTTTCCATTGTGTCTGACCTTGTTAATAATAATAATCTCTACAGAATATTGCAAGAGCCAAGATAGTACCAGTAAAGGTGAGAGTAGGTGGAGAGAAGCATGGCCACATTTTCTATAAAATTCTTCCTTGCCTTTGCCCTTGTTCCTTGCTGACCTGCTCCTGAACCTTGCCTGGACCTAACCTGGCCTTGTACTGGACTTTGACTACGCTTTGACGCTTTCCTGATTCCAGTATTGTTGACCCGGTTTCGGACAGATACTTTGGCTTTTGACTACGGACTGTTTATTGACATTTCCCGCCTGCTTATCTCTGTAACATCGGTGATGGAAGTAAAAAATCTGTTTGAGGTTTCTCTGCCGGGCTTTAAGCATTCAAGAATGATGTCTGGAATCCCTGCCTTTTTGGTCAAGGCATTATCCCCATGGTGGGTGTAATTCTGAAGAAGCCAAATCAGCGAAAACAGGATTGATTTATACTGGTAGCCTGTTTGCCTATTGAAAGAAATTTATGCTAGTCTATTGAAAGAAATCTATGTTAAAAAAAGCCTATTGAAAGAAATTTATGTTAAGAAAGCCTATTGACAGAAATTTAGGTTAGTTCAAAAAGTATTGTGACATTTTGTTATTCTGTGGAAAGAATTTTATGTCAAATTAAAAAACAAAACAAAACAAATTATTGAGATTTCTATCACCCCCGTTAATATTGTTTAGTATTTAGAATATTGTACATCATTGTAGTTGTGTGCTCTCGGCACTTGTTGGTTGCTATTATTCTTATCAACTACTGCCTTCTTTAATTTTGTACATCGGTGATTTACGACACATTTTATTGACCATTCCCACCAATATGAGGACTTTAGATTTTTGGTCATTGATAGAATTTATCCACATACCTACAACTGGTATGATTATGACCATATACTTCTGAGAAGGGAGTCAGAATGGATTTTCCAATTAAATTCCTTGCAGCCCAACAGCTTAAATACAAGTTTAGAATATTCACCCTATTTGAGTTAATCACCATCTGTTTCTACTCCAAACGATTTATCCTTAAGATAACATAGAAATAGCAGCCCTCGGCTCTTATCAATTACAGCTGGTCAAGAATATACCGCTCGGGAGCATTTGGCGTGGTTTGGTAAAGAATCAAGGTCTGGGGATTTTTTTACTCCATCCATTTATGTTATCAGCAATTTTGAGAGTATCATTAACAAATTAAATGTATATGTGTGTGTGTGGAGAGAGAGAGAGAATACCTACTATGGATGGTAATAAATTTTGTTCAATTTGAGGAAAGAACGCTTTAATTCCCCCCCACACACACACCAAAAACACTATGATGGTGGTGAGTTTTATTGTCTTTAGAACTGATATATAAATGTTTTGGATATGTAACCTCCACCTTGTTGGGGTCTTATAATATACTATCTCGTATTATGTTTTTCAGTCTGAAGAAGCTTAAAGCGAAATGGGTTTATTAAGCCGGCAGCCTGTTAAACAAGTTTCTTACTAAGCATCTCGCAACTATAAACAGCTTTTGTTTAATCAAGTAAAACAAGTTTCTTATCAAGCGTCTCGCAATTATAAACTAAACAAGTTTCTTACTAAGCGTCTTGCAACTATAAACTATTTTTGTTTAACTGTGAAAATCTTTGTTTCATTGTTTATCAAATGTCTCGCAATTATAAACTTCTTTTGTGTGGTTGGAGCACTAAATATCACGTGCCTGATATTGTTAACAATCTTCTGTTATATTGTAAATATATTGTGGTACTGTTATGACATTATATAAAACGTTTCTTTAAATCATTTACCCCATTTCTGTTTATCATTCAGTATTGCAGTTTGTATGCAAGTCTTGATCTTTCCCCATTATTTTTTGTGTCTGTTGAATCCAAAAAAAAAAAAAAAAAAAATGGAGGCTTGGGTTCCTTTAGTTAATTTCTTTCTTTTAATTATTGCAAGTAATTACTTGTTTTTTCTTCATTTGTGTCTATATGTTTCTGTCTTATGAGTGGGTGTAGTAAACACACAATCTTTCTTCATTAGTGACTGTCAGAGAAATGAATCCAGCATGTTCATCCTTCTTCATTAATGTCATTCTCTTCTGAACAGTAGAGATCACAATTAAATACTTTCCCATAGAGGGATAGGCCTCTATTTTAATTATCAAAACTAAGAATGTGATTACAAACCTCTAAACACAAACACATACATACACAATTTGGAACACTCACCAATTTGCACCAGGGAATGCTCTTACAGAGAGGAAAAATAATGTGTTTGCACTGGTATTAAATATTTAAAATCTATCAGAAAATCGAGCATGTTTAATTACATCCTGGTAATGCCCATATGTTTCCCAGTACAATAATTGGAAAGCACATTACCTTTACATAAGTAAAAACGATGCTTCTTGAAAGTCAGTTAACAATTGCTCTTGTTCTGTTCCCTTCCAACTTTAACATGGGTGACTAACAACCTGCTGTACTGTCAAAGAAACCCACACAGGACACCTTTCCTGTAAACTTGCAGTCAAATTTCTTTCTAAGATCATTCAATTTGCTGATTTTTTCCCTTTTAACCCCTAAGTAGCCCAGGTTCTGATTATCTCTGTTTCTGAATCTCCCTCCTATAAGTGCAATCTTATGTTGAGGATATGTTGGATTCCAAGAGGTGGAGGGTGTATTCTATGGAAGCTCCAGAAGTCTGGAGTGCTATTCATTAGGAGGCCTATATGGCTCCCTTAAGACAGGAGTTCCCAACCTTTCTGAGTCGGTGCACACATTTTGAATTTTGAGAAAGTGTTGTGGGCACTTTCACAAAGTGGTGGCTATGGGGGCTTGCCCGTTCATAAAATGGCTGGCATGGTGGACCTGGCCAGTCACAAAACTGTCATTTCCTAGAAGGCAAACTGGTGAGACTAAGGGCTAATCTACGCCTACAGCCCTTTCGCTACAGAGGAGGTAATTGCTATGGTTCCCAGCTTCCACGAATGGCACTCACAGGGCCCAAGACATCGATGTTTCCCACAAGTAAAGGAGAGCCATTGCAGGAGAACGTGTGCCCCATGACAGCGGTTCCAAATGAGTATTGGCAGAAGTGGGCGGGACTAGGCAGATGGGTATGGAGCATGGATTTTTTTTTTAATAACTCCTAAGAGATTTGCACCTGTGCAGACACAAGGCAACACATGGGGGTATAGGTACTGTGTCAAAAATGTGATGCTGCGCAGGGATGTATTTGGTTTTTTAAAACAAAAAACACTGCAATGAATCACGCTGATGCCCATGCACACACCCCTCACATTGGTTTGCCTGTTTGCTGATCCAGAGGCTCGCACCAGACAGCAAAATCTTCACGAAGGGGAATCACACCAGCCGCAGGCTTTGGGACTGTAGTGAGAGAGCCAGAAGAATACATGACAAAAGCAGTCAGTGATATTCCTGAATAACTGAGGGGTCGCCCCGAGATAACTGCGGGATCAGCTGTTCATCATGTCGCCTGGTAGGGATGACTTCGATATTATCCTGGAATAAATGGCTGGTGTAGACAGGGCCTAAAAGAGAAGTAACTCACCTAAGAACCTATTTGCTAGGCAGAGGTGGGGTCTGAGCTTCAAAACACAACACCAGTTTTCGAAATCAAGATGGTGCTGGATGACATTTCACTTTGTAGCATGACATCAACCCAGTTAAAAAAAAACACACAATTCTTAAGAAATAAAATAAAAATCTTCCAGTATAGAAAAAACAACAGTAATACCAGCAGGCAGAGGGACTAAAAGGGCCTATAATGAAATCTGTTAAATTAAAAAAGGCTTTCTTTCTAAGTAAATGCTTATATTCTCAGCAATCAGTTTTTTAACTTAAGCATTATCATCTATCCAATTTTTGCTATTTGTTCACCCAGCATGTTTTAAATTGCAAAATAAAATAATAAAAAAAAAACACATTTTCAATGAAATGACAAAGTGAGAATTACAGCAGGTGCAATTGCTAACTAACTAGAGACTCAAATCTTCCTATATTATGTGGCTCTTAGTGACTTTTGGAATCCAGTAGATTTGAAATTATTATTATTATTATTATTATTATTATTATTATTATTATTTATATAGCACCATCAGTGTACATGGTGCTGTACAGAGTAAAAGCATTTGAAATGAGAGATACATTTCATGATTAAGGGGAAAACATGGTTAAAATCACCAAGTTAAAAGATGGTTAAAAATTGCAAAACACAGATGGATAAACCAAACTACCCCTGGAAATACAGGCACTCTGATGCGGAGAAGCCAACTGAAACACAAAAAGTGATTGCTTCTAGGATTGAGCCAAATTTTCCCAAGCTTCTATTTTTGGGGGAGCAGAGATGGGAGAGAAATGTTCACCTATCACCCAGGGTCCATGAGTAGTGCTTCTGCAATGTGCTGCATCCCTTAGCAGATAATCAGTAGTGTCAGGTGATCATCAGCCAAGAAGGGGAGGAAGGGAAAGCCTTTCTCTGCTCCCATTGACCCATCACATGATGAATGATCGGGCCTGGGCTTGGGCATTCTACAAGCACAAGTGTGAGCTGTACTCAAAGTTCAATGGAACAAGACCTGGGACCACACAGTTTCGACATAATAGCTTTACTAATATAGTAGAACTCCTAATTAAAAGGACACTGATGTCAGAGTCTACTAATTGCTTGAACAGCCAATTTAAGGGAGCCAGTAATTTCATGACGAGGTTAAAAAATCAATGAAGGGGGAGTAGCGTACATTTTGATTTAAAGTGATTCTTATGTAAATAATTGAGGGCACATCTGACATTCATCCTCTAATATGAAATAGCCTTTTTTCATATTTCTTTTGGCTATTCTTCATCTAAGATGATTCTCAGCTGAGAAACAAGGTGGTGGGGGAAGTTCATAGAGCTGCATTTAAATCATATCTATCATTTTTACCAAAGTGACTGTTCTGTGATTTAAATTCTCAGTCTTGAGCCACGCTAGAGACTATTCATTTTTCCTAAGAGAAGCCAATCCTAAGAAAAAGCAGTGGCCTGTGATGTTACCTTCTTAGACAGACAGACAGACACACACACACACACACACACACACGGAGAGATACTGGGATAGCCTGCACACATGCTAGGGCTGTAGATAATGAATAGAATCCAACAGGTTGCTTACACCCCTGCCAATTCCCTTACACAAACGGTGGGTGCTGCTGATTCCATTGCACAAATGAGACCCACTGCTTACACAAGGGATATTTAGCTCCTCCTAGACGAAGTGCCAAAACAAGCGGAAACACTCGTTTCAGGATGGATTCAGGTCAGCGGAGCTCCCTTAACGCTCCTTTAATGCTGTAATGCTGATTTCTGCCTCCTTTCAGAAATGAGCATTACAGCTCCTTTCAGGTTGCCCTGGAAGTGCTAAACTAACATTGCACAAGTGGGGGTGGGGGGCACTTCCACAATGGAATTGGTAGGGAGTAAGAGAATTGGCAGGGGCCTCGTTGGATTCTCCCCTGTCCGCAGTCAGCTCCTGTCTCCTAACGTTTTGATCTGTCTGACTCCTTTGAGTGTGAGCCCCTGCCAAGGGAAGTGAGATAGGTGGCTAGTAAGAGGACAGCCTTTTCTGCTGTGGCACCCCGGCTATGGAATGAACTCCCTAGAAAGGTCTGCCTGGCACCTATATTGTACTCCCTCCAGCACCAGGTGAAGAACTTTTCGTTTTCCCCGTATTTTAGCAATTCACTATCCTAGTCTTTTAACTCTGCTATTTTAAAATCTGCATTTTAAATCTCTGCATTGCTGCTCGGTTTTATACTGGTTATACTTTGGTACTGTGTTTTTATATTGTGGGTTTAAGCTTTTATACTATATTTTATGGTGTACTTATGGATTTAATTTTGTGAACTGCCCAGAGAGCTTCAGCTATTGGGTGGTACAGAAATGAAATGAAATGAAGAGAGAGAGAGAGAGAGAGACACAGAGAGAGAGAGAGAGAGAGAGAGAGAGAATTTGTATACTCTTAAGTTGACCAGGACCTTTTCACTCATATAATTATTTAACGTGAGCCTTTATGTCTCTATGTGTTTAGAGCCAAACTAGTCTTCAGGGTGGATAAATGTATCCCTGTCGCTTTAAACATTTTGCAAATAGCAACTGTGGGGAACCAAGAGAGAAATCCGAATCAGGACCACAGCATTGGGGATGGGAAGTTGAATTCTTCCTCTGTGTTGTTTTTGGTTTGGTTTTGTATGTGCCCATTCATGTTTTTGCTACAAGGGCAAATAGCAACATCCAGAAAATCACATGAGGTTTTTTTCTGGTATCATAATCCCAATTAACATTTCACTTTTAATGTTTTTGCCAAACATTAAAAGAGCAGGAGATACATTTGTGCATCTTTGTCATCATGTCTAGTTTGGTCCTTAGATGTTCACGTTTATTTCTGACTGACCATACAATTATGTTTTTATTTAGAATATATGTATCACCCTTGAACAAAATACATTCCAGGCGAATTTACAGCAATATAGCAATTAAAACTTGATCTCCTCCTCACCTCTGAAGGAGGATGACATCAACAGATGATCTGAAAGTGCAGTAGATTGATAAGCACACCTTCAGGTACCTGGCTCCCAAGCTGAATAGGGCGGGTTTTGTGAACCGCCCAGAGAGCTTCGGCTATTGGGCGGTATAAAAATGTAATAAAATAAATAAATAAATAAATAAATTTAAAGGTAAGCATCAACAGTTTGAATGAGTAAGCCTTGATTACCACTAGATGAACCATGGCAATGATTTAATGTTGGATAATTGGAACAACTCTGCATGCTTCCAGACACTTAGGGGGTGATAGTGAATGTCCTATAGCTGGGTTAGTTCCTATTTCCTGCTCCCTTTCCTTCCCCCTCCTTCCTCTTCCATCTCTTCTTCAACAAGCCCCATGGAAAGGAAGCAAGTAACCATATCTCATTCCTTCGCTTACTTACACTCACACACCCAGTTTTCGGGGGGTGCTTGTAGTTAAATACTGTTAGATACCCTTCTCTGGTGGTGTGTATAAAAGCACTAATAAAGTAAGTTGATTTGGACTTCATTTAAACTGGTTGTGTTTATTGCCTCCAATACTAAATGCTGTGTTGCCATGCTTTCTCTGTATAAAGCAACTCTGCTGTAAGTCACACCAGACTTTCCAACACTACAGTCCTACTTGGAAGAGTCTTCTCACTGATGCTTCCACTGGGCGCTCATACTGCTCTCGCGAGAGTGTCACCGAGGTGTCAAGGAGGGCTTTTTGAACTTTGAACAGGTATTCTGGGTGTACATCAATGGCTGAAGTTGGAAGCTCCATGTTGAACAATGCTGCATTTCTTTCACAGAGAACCATCTCGCAAAGCTTATGAAAAGTACATGCAGTGGCTGATGATAACTGCCTTCCTCCCTGTTTGAAATAGCTTACTTTGTACTTGTAAGGATCGGCTTCCCGACATGCCTTTAATGTGGGCACAAAGAAGATTTCAAACAATGTATCCACTGTAAATATTCATGCTGCAATAGAAATCTCCTTTATTGTCAGAGATGCAGAAAACTGCATTTGAAGGAAGACCTGGCGATACAGCATTAAGCAGGCTCCGGAAGCTACACAGCCAGAACTGTCAAAATGCAGATAAAAGACAATGCCTTGCCTAACATCTCTTCAGTTTAATCAGCCACCTCCACCCTGATGAGGAAGCCACAGTGGCTGTTTTGTACTGCACCCTTGTAGTGAGTACAAAGAAGCGAAAAATCTGTCCTGTGCTGCACACCAAAATGATGGATGTGCCCTTTAATATGACTGTTAGGAGAACCCATTTAAAGCAAGGAGATTATGTCTCCCAGGAGCCCTTTTTACCTTTCCCAATTGCAATTGTGCCGTCCCTTAATTATCTGACTAATTGCTGGCGTCTGACCTATAAGACTCCCGCTGTCTAGGCATTCAGCCCATGAGGTACACCGTTTGGGGCCAGTTTCAGATACTGTACACAGCCACAACTCTCCTTTGTTGAAAGAACAATCTAAAGAAGATTTTAAAGAGCTCCCTGTATAAACCAATAAAGACTAACATTTGCATGGGGATTATTAGGTTTAAAATAAAGAGCAGAAGGAAAAGGCAGGCAGAAGAAATAATATGACTGGAAAGTTAATGTCTCTTGAAGTGTCTTTTGTAGCAGGACTCTGGGAGAAAACAGTCATGGCACAGATCTGTTAAACTTAAAAGGAGCTGCAAGGGGACCTAAAGTGGATTGGGAAAGAAATTCAGGGGAAAGAAAATTAACTCTTCCTTTATGCCATTTTTTCCATTTAGAAACTCACTGCAGTGCCACCACACAAGATGGTAGCTTTTTTTATTTGTATTTTTTATTTTATTTATGAAAACAAAAACAAATATCTGTATTACCTGTCTTCCCTCCGGGGTTGTCCCTACCATGAGATAGCCATCTCAGGCATCTGATCTAATTGTCATGAAAAGGCACCAAATAGTTGTTAATTTGAATTATTATTATTATTATTATTATTATTATTATTATTATTATTATTATTATTATTATGCCAGAGGAGGAAAGGCACTTGTGGGATTTTATTCCTTAAGTGCCAAATGACCTCATTATCATTATTATTATTATTATTATTATTATTATTATTATTATTATTTATTACATTTATATACCACTCCATAGCCGAAGCTCTCTGGGCGGTTTAAAAAGATTAAAACTCTTCAAATACTTAAAAGGTTGTCACAGAGAGGAGGGCCAGGATCTCTTCTCGATCATCCCAGAATGCAGGACATGGGATAATGGGCTGAAGTTACAGGAAGCCAGATTCCAGCTGGACATCAGGAAAAACCTCCTGACTGTTAGAGCACTACAACAGTGGAACCAGTTACCTAGGGAGGTTGTGGGCTCTCCCACACTAGAGGCATTCAAGAGGCAGCTGGACAACCATCTGTCAAGTATGCTGTAGGGTGGATTCCTGCATTGAGCAGGGAGTTGGACTCAATGGCCTTATAGGCTCCTTCCAACTCTACTATTCTATGATTTTATGATTCTATGAAAACACTGAACAAATATTAAAACACTGATTGGGTTTGGAGACTATAAATTTAGGCCGGATCTATACCTTGTGTCAAATCATTACGAATGTTGGGGTGAAAGCAGGAAATAACACCATGAAGCAGTATATGGATTGTGGGTTGTGCCCTACAGTGCACTTTAATGCCACTACGAAGCAGTAGTATAGATCTAGCAAGGGCATTTGCTGCTCTACCTCAGGTGGCAATATATCTTCGGTCATTACAATATTGGTGCCAGGTGGGCCTTGTTGAGGAGATCATTTCAGAACTGGGAGGGGGTCCATAGCTGAGAAAACCCTCTCCCTTGTAACCACCTTCCAAGCCTTTCTCAGAGGTGGCACCTGGAGGAAGGCTTTAGATGATGAACATAGTGTATGGATACATTCGTGCTGGGGGAAGCACCCCATCCAGTATTGTGGTCTCAAGCAGTGTAAGGCTTTATAGGTCAAAACCAGCATCTTGAATTGGTCTCAGAAACATCCTGGCAGCCACTGCAAACAGGTCATGATCAGTGTTATATGTTTTGACCATCTTGTCCCAGTTATTAATCTGGCTGCCACATTGTGTATGAGCTGCAGCTTCTGAACCATCTTCAAAAGCAGCCCCATGTAGAGTGCTTTGCAGTAATCTAACTTAGAGGTTAACAGATACTCATGTCAGCACACTCCAAAACTCCAGATGACCACACACAACTGTTTCATATAGATGTTGAATAGCATGGGGAACAAAACTGACCCCTGTAGAACCCCTTACCGGAGATCCTTGGGGCCAAGCAATATTCCTCAAGCACCACCTTCTGGAGTTGGCCATCCAAGTAGGGTGAAACCACTGCAATGCAGTACCCAGCTCAGACAGTTACCCCAGAATGTCACCATGGTCATTGGTATTGAAAGCTGCCAAGAGATCCAGGAGTATCAACAGGGTCTCACTACCCTGTCTCTTTCTTGACACAGATCATTATACATGGCAACAAAATGATTTCCATGCCAAAACCCAGCCTGGACCTGAACTAAAATGGATCCAGATAATCAGGCCACAGCTAGACCTAAGGTTTATCCTGGGATCATCCAGGGTTCGCCCCTGCTTAAGCACTGGATCCCCTGTGTGTCACCTAGATGAACAGGTTTGACCCCTGCACAATCCAGATATAACCTTAGGTCTAGCTAAGGCCTCCGTCTCATCCAAGAGTGTCTGGAGCTGATTGGCAATCATCTGCTCAAGGATCTTGCCCTGGAAAGGAACATTTGCCACCAGCCTAAAATTATTAAGATTTTCCAGGTTCAGGGAGGAGTTCTTCAGGAGTAGTCTCACTTCTTTCAGGCAGCCCAGGACCACTCAGTCTCATAAGGAGGTATTAATCACCCAGCTGGCTGTTCCTTCCCTGTCAGTTTTATAAGCCAAGAGGAGCAATGATCCAATACAGAAGTAGTTGCATGAATCTGTCCAAGCATCTTGTTAATGTCCTCAAGCTGTACCAACTGAAAAAAGGACCAGGCTGTGCTCTGGATACCTCACCCCCATTCACCAGCTGCAAGACGGGAGTCAGTCCCAGAAATGCAAGAGATTTTATCACAGAAGTGCCTAGCAAATGTATTACAGTGGGACTCAGATGGAGCGACAGTTTGGATGATTGTTTATCTTTAAATCGAACTTTAGATGGACAGCCCTTCAAACAGGGGGTACCTTCAAGATAAAGAACAGTCCTCTCAAATAGAGGATTGGCCTCTGTAAAAGAGGATCTATGTCCACACTACATTCCCCTCCCCCAATAGCGGAGATAGTTGGCATGGTGGCCCCAGTCTTCGCTCACACATTGAATGTGTGGATGTTAGGTTGGAAGACATTTTCACCTGTTTCTGTGTCCCATCCTTACTCTTTTGCTGGCCAGTTCACATGACCCTCCCATCACATATTGGAGGAATACATAAAGGGGTTTGTCACAGAGTAATATGCATGTGTGTATCTATCTTCAAGAGGCCTGCAAGGTTTAGTTTCTCTTTTTTTCCTGGAGGTTCGGGCAGGGCCTACCTTTTTCCCTATTAGGCCTTGGATTGTCTGCTGTGCAGCTCCCCAGATGTTAGTCTTCTCTCATATAATAATAATAATAATAATAATAATAATAATAATAATAATAATAATACTGCTGTGAAAGTTCCTGAGTCTTCAGGGTGTTGCCTGAAGAGCAGGGCCTAGGGGTGGACTGCAAGCTGAGCAGGTAAGCTCACCCTCACATTAACCACACCCAAGGGCTTAGGGCCTTATCCTGGCCCCACCAATGCCCACGGCAGAAATGCTTTCCCAGCATGCACCTGCTCAAACAATATACAAAAGGGCTCTCCATGTGTACTGACCCTGTCTGAACCAGTCCCTCATCATAAGAATGAGCTCTATATACATTAGCATACATGGCATTAGTACACATGGCTATGCCTGAGCCGACTGCTGATCTGTTTCTGGGTCCAATTTCAAAGGTTGGTCTTAACATTTAAAGCCTTAATAGCTTAGGACCAAGTTATCCCCCAAAAAATTGCCTTCTCCTGGACTTTAACACCCTCTTCATAGGCCTTGTTCCAAGTGAAGTGAGTGGGTGGCTACTACAGAGAAGCCCCTCCTAGTCGTAGCCAGTAGAGGCTGCTGGCTCTGATTTCGGTGGGGCTGGGAACCCATTCTCTGTTTCAGTCAGAATCAGCCAGAAGTCTAAAGGAGCTATCCAAAGTGCTGCTCGCTGTCCCCAAAATAAGTCCAGCACTTTGGATAGATCATTTAGCATTCTGGTTGATTCTGAGTGAAAACCAGAATAGATTCATAGCCCCACCGAAATCAGAGCCGCAATCCTGCACTGGTCATGGCAGTGCATCTGAGAAATAGCCTCCTCAGAGAGACCTGCTGGAAACTGCCCTTATCATTTTCTGGTGAAGAACTTTTCATTCTTCCAGGCTTTTCACATCTTTGATTTTTTTTTAAAAAAACTATATTTTTATCCCATTGGTTGTATATGATATGCTGCATATTTGCTTTTAAGGTATCTCTGCTGAAAATGTGTATGCTGCCACTGTTTCTCAATATTCTATCATTTTAATTTTGTGAGCTAGCCAGAGAACTATGTTACTGAGCATCTGATATAAATATTGAAAATAAATAATCTAATGTAAACAGCCTAAGCAGTCCCACAACTCGCCTCACATGGGCAACGCTTTTGTGTGTGGGAAAGAGAGACAGACCGAGAGAAAGAGAGAGGGAAATGTTAGTCCTTTTATCTGACAAAGTAGACTGTAGTTCAAGAAAATGGATGCCACAATAAACCCATTAGTCTTTAAGGTATCCAAATACTTTTTGTAGAATTTTCTGACCATTTCAGACTCCAGTTGCTCCATAATACCAGTCTTTTAGAGATGGGCACATTAACCCAATTCTCAGCAATAATATTTATTTATTTATTTATTTATTTATTACATTTCTATACCGTCCAATAGCCGGAGCTCTCTGGGCAATTCACAAACCGCTTCAAATTCATAGAGCTTCTTCAAAACATAGTGAAAAGTAATGATATAGGTTTCTCAAAATAAAAATTATCAATTTTTTTCCACAGAGGAAAATGAATTGTTAAGTGTCCATTTAAAAAAAAACTTGAAAAGGAACCCAGGAGACAACTTACCTGTTTGCTATTAACAATAAATAATTCCAACGACACAGTAAAGAATACACAATATATGGTAATAAAAAACAATGAATATTGCAAAAGGGAGTAATTGAGGTAAAAAGACATTAACTGAAAAATATTAAAATGCTGAAAGAAGTAACTGCCAGACTCTCATAAAGAGGACGCCTGTCGAGGCAATTATATATCCAGAAGAAATGAATATGGTTTCTTAAATTCCTCCTATCAGAACACATTTTTGTCTGCATTATTTCAGGTGCCACCGCAGGAGAGATAAAAAAAAATATGTGGAGTATGTCCCATTAGTACAATGGGCATTAGTGAAAACAACATACTAAATGTTACCTAATGGGAGAGGAATGGAAAGTGCAATTTAAAAGCTACTGAAAAGAAGAGCACTGCAGGAGACTGGCTGGTTATTGAACTTTTAAAATATGCTAGAAAGGCATCGGGCAACCCCCCCACCCCCCGCAACTAATGTAAGGAAAGTGCTGTCTTTCAGGTGACCTGTTTGATATGATAAGAAATGCTCTAATAAGTCTTGGGTGTTCAAATACATCCAAGAAATCACCTCAGGTGTACCTCAAGACTGGCTAATGTATGACACCAGTAGAGACCAATTTATTTATTTTTAAATACATTTTTACAAAGGATAACTAGGTTGCTTTGAGGTAAGTCAAAAAGAGAGATGTAACCTTGGTTTTCAGAACTGTAGATTTTTAACAAAAAGATATTGTTTGAGGTGAGAACCCGAGAATTGGGATGGCACATATACCTCAGGCAAATAAACCTGGTCTGCTTTAATTTCAATAGACAGAGAAACTTTTGTCAGAACTGAACAGGATTACAAGTATTCCACAATATTCAGAGTGATTCTAAAGAATTTGGCAAGTCAAGATGTAAGGCTGTCATTTTGAGGAAAGTGAGACCACACATTGATTTAGGGCACCATTTTATGCATATTTAGTCTGGGAAAATAAGTCCTACAACTCCCAGTTTTCCCCAGTCACCCCCAGGAAACCACATTGCTACACTATGGCTGTAGGACAACAGCTATTGTGAAACCAACATAAAGAGGGAAAATGCTTCCAGCACTTCTAAAGCAATAATGATAATTATTTTGTAAGCGTACTTGGCTCCTGATTTCACTGTAGCCAACGAGCAACAGATTTTGAACACTGCATCGATCAAGACATCTGACTTGATAAAGAACACATAGTTCTTAACTTTGACACAGCTATTGATCTATTGGTTTTGACTTGGCTTGCTGGGCCACTGACTAATCCTTGGCCTGTGCATTCCTTGTTTGACCAAAGCCAAGCTTTGGATTGCTCTGTTAGATGCCAGCTCCTTTAAGTCTTGGGGTTTTTCAGGTCAGAGGCAGAAGTAGAAATGCTTTCCAGTCACTGAGGCCAGATCTATACTTCGTGTCATATTGACACATTCCAAACATGGTGATGCTATATTTCTCTTGTGCATTATTCCTCATAGTTCACACAATCACATCTGCTGCAGTATTTTGGATACTATGGAATAAAAAGTGGGAAATAATGCCAGAAAAATGGTATACAGAATGCCCAACATTTGTCAATGCACTTCAATACCAATAAAAAGCACTAGGATAGATCTAGCCTCAGGGTGTCTCTCCATTAAGCAAAGCCTCTGCAGTTTTACTGGGCTTTCTTCTTTCAGCGCCTTTAGATGGTGAACACATGATTTGGGATTGAAATCTTTCTTTCTTGGCAATGCTCTATACATCCAATGAAACAGCATAATCTAGAGGCTGTATCATAGCACTATGGCTGGCATTACACACTCATTTCATTCATTTCATTTCATTTATTGCATTTTTATACCGCCCAATAGCCAAAGCTCTCTGGGCGGTTTACAAAAATTAGAACTACAACAATATTTAACAATATACTAATCAGCAACATCACAATAATACTCAAAAATATACTAAATACAAGTTCACAGCAAAACAATGCACTGCTGTTATTCTGCATTTTTAAAAAAAATTCATGTTATCTCCAATCTTTTTGAAAGTGGAATAAAGAGGGGAAGTGTAGCTGGAGGGTCCCTTACATCGTGTAAAGGACCCTCAAATTTCCATGAGTGACCATGTAAAGAATCTCTCAGTCTTCCCTCAGTGAGAACTCTTCCATCCCAGCTTTATGGTTAGCTAGAAATCTCGCAGTATATATGGGGGAGAGAGAGAGAGAGAGAGAGGAAGCCCACCCAAAGATGTATGAAAGTCACATTAGCTTAGAAAAACTGTCAGCAATGTGTATATTTTGTAAAATTGCATACAAAAATACATATATTCAGAGAACATGAAAATGCCTATGATTTCTTTAAAAATCACAAACTGATATGGAAATAGGACAAAACAAACTTAAGACTGGAAAAATGAGAAACAGAGAGAAACTGAAATTGACAGGTTTGTCCATCCCTATTCCAAGGGGAGTAGCAGACAGCATTGGGTGCATTTTTTCATCAGGATCATGGTGTACTGTCACCACCACCACCACCACCACTCCTCAGTCCCAATCCTAATTCCTAATTCCCCCCAATACACACTAACAGCTGTCATTTTTAAAAAAAAAACCCAGACATGTTAAATGAATCCACACATTCAACTCCCAACCTCTTTTAACTGCTGCTTGTTCTCCACATGTGGATTGCTTCACTAGAAACAGACTCAGTTTTATGAACATTTGCTAATAATTTTATATTGGAAATTGATGCCAAATAAACCTGAATAATCCTTCTGACAGCCTCTGGCCCACATTCAGGTGAGCTTTCAATTGTTGGCCAACTCCCAACATCCCATAGCTAATATCGCAATTCCTTGCATCACAGTTCTAGAAACTGAAAACAGAAAACATTGCACTTGTTCCCAACTTTGTACATAATGTTTTCTCTGCAGCCTGACATATTCATGACTTCTCCCTCTTCCCATACACACCTTGAAGCTTTCTAGCAGTACTTTATTCAGTGCAAATTCCTTGGGCTCAGGTAGGTGCAAGACTTGCAAGCTATAAAACAGAATACATTTGAAAGTTCTGTGAATATTCATTGAACATGTGTGGAAGATTGTAAGATGCAAACAATCTAGAGTGTAAATGGAGGCATGGCTTGGTATACAAAAAGCAGGCAGTATAAATATATGGTTCAGGACTTTTCAATTTGAACTAAAGGGAAATCAGCCTTTGTTCATTATTTTTCTTCATTAAATTGCAAATCAAGCACATTTTAATCAGGCATACATTTTCTAAGTAAAGTTGCATTATGACATGATCCAGATGTTGGGATTCCAGATGATACCCTTGAGATGCTTCCTTGCAAAGAATCTGAACATAGTAACTTTCTACATGACCAGAATTTTACCTTTGCATCATCATAGTGAGAGTACCTAAGGTCCCAAATATGCATGTGTAGTTAGTTTCTAAGCAACTGTAACTGAGTAAGAGATATATCAAACGAATGGTAATTGTGTTTGCGGTAGAACAGGATTTATATGCAGGCAGTTCCACCTGTAAAGGAAGTTCCATACAAATTGAGGTATCAAGTTACTAGATAAGAAGGTTTTCCCCCTCTATTAGTGTCATTTTCCTTAACAACAACAATAACAACAACAACAACAAGCTTTTCTCTGCCTCTGTCACTAGGCATATGAGGGGAGCCACTGGTTAAGTCCCCTTCAAAACCTAACATACCCACTTAGGACTCCTTAAGGTCCTTGGTGACCCCTTTTATGATCCCCTTGTTTTCTCCCAAAATGTACTCAGTGGATATCATTACTATATCCAGTAATGGGTTTCTGCTAAACATTGATCAGGCTGGATGATTAATTCATAGTATTATTACTATATTTTGTAAGCTACTTTGGAGTTTTTGAATTCAAAGATGGGCTATAAATGTTTTAGTTAATTTACAGTGTAATCCTATGTGTGTATAATCAGAAGCAAACCCCACTGAGTTAAATGGGGCTTCCTCCCAAGTGTATAGATTTGCAGGCTAAAAACAAACAAACAAAATACGAAGAACCCATGACATTTTAACAATGATAATTAATTACTTAGTACATGCCAGCAATAAAAGGAACAGTTGAAAAGTAAATTTCTTTTTACAGTATTTGAGCAAAGAAGGAAAATAGATGCATACATACCCTAACAATGGGAGGGGATAGGCACCAGCTTTCACGTTTGAGGTTCCTTTGTTAATTCTTCTTGATGGGGTGGAGCATAAGTGCTCCCCTCCAAGACCGTAATCATCTTTTTCCTACTGATGGAAATCCAAAATCCCCTGCCAATGGATTACCTAAACCTGTCCAGGGGCTCTTCCACACGTCGTTCTCGGGGCGCTTCCATCCGCCCCCAGTGCACCCCGAGAACGATCGTGTAACTTGCCTGGTGAAGAGTCGAGGAAGACACGTCCTCGCTGCCACCGCCGCCGCCGCCACCCAGCTTCCTCCGCACCGGCCGGTGCGGAGAGCTCTTTTTGAAGAAGGTGGGGTGGAGAGCTTCTTCCGCTCTGCACCCCGCCTTCTTCCGCCGAGCTATTCGTCCCATCCGGAAGCGCCCCGAGAACGATGTGTGGAAGAGCCCAGGTGAGCTTCTATCTCTACACTTTCAGAAGTTCAGCAATTTTCTGCTGCACCCCACAGGCTCTGTCCTTCTCCCTTGCTCTGAACATGGGTGATGAACTCATAAATCTTTCTCTCCCAGACAAAACAACAACAACATTGGTTGACAACAACAAAAGCAACTGGGAGAATTTACAAATCAACATATATCTGTCCTATGTTGAGTTGATTTTTTTCAGCAGATAGTCCAATAAAACTGAGAGGCAGTATAAACTAGATTATTTCCTGACAGAAATAAGACATTTATGAAAAGAGGTAAAGAGTAATTTCGCCACGGAGCCTACTAGAACTTCAGAGGATGATTAGGTCAGGAAGATTTAGCAGAACAGATGGGAATTACAATAAACTGCTTGCATTGTCTTGTTCTAGCAGGGTTCCTATCAATATTAGATTGTAACACAGTTAGTTGCATTGGGGGCCTTTTCAGGTAGAATTGATTAACTGACAATCCTGATGAGATACATTTAAAAAGAATATGCTGGATAAATAGAAGAATTAGTGGATTGTACTAAGTTTTGGAAAGAGCTGCCGTACTGGAAAGAAGTGTCCAATTCCACTATTCAGCAAGTTGCTAAACAAACAATTATTCTAACAATTATTCTAACAAACAATTATTCTAACTTGCTATTTACTGTTTTACTCTGTACAGCACCATGTACATTGATGGTGCTATATAAATAAATAATAATAATAATAATAAGGTGTATAAAGCTGAAAAAAAAGTTGCCCCAGCAAAGAGTTTGAATGTATCTTCTTTATTTTTCTCGTTCTATGGGATCAGTATGACAGCGGCCTTCTGGAATAACTATGAGGTAAAGGGCATATATACACATACAGGCTCATCCAACATCATCTGTCTTGACTTCCTTTATTGTCCATATTAGCTAAACCTATTCCAAGAGCTCAGAGCAGAAAACAGTAATTTTACCTCCCATTTGAATGGCTTGATCTTATGAACTTTTTAACCAGCAATAACCATGTGGGATTGCAGCAGTTCAACAATTTCTGATATTACACCCAGTTCACCCAGGATATGACATGGATAACTGATCTCACTGTAGTAGCAGTACAGACACACACACACACTGTATAGTGATGCCAAGGTGGCTAAAGAGGGATAAATAGCATGATGTGGTGAGCAATACATGTTTGTAGTGAATAAATGTGCTCAACTTGGAAAGAAGGCAAAGAAATCCTAGAAGTATATTATATTTTAGGAATTTGAACCCAGTCCTCCTGTGTGATGAACCACAAGGGTAATGATCATATGTATGAATCATGGTTTGTAATTATAATCTCCAGTATTTTATCCTTAGCTACGCTCATGGGTCATGGCTAGACCAGGCCTATATTCCGGGATCGTCCCGGGATCATCCCTGTACATCCAAATGACACACAGGGGATCCTGGGAGCAGGCAGGGATGACCCCTCCATTTGCCTGGGATAATCCTTAGGTATAGCTAAGGCCATGTTTGCTCCAGTGAGCCATGTCTGAAATATTTGTAATGGGTTTTAGATTTTGTTCATGGGCAGCTGGATTGTTTAGAAACAATGCAGAGCTTGCCCAGATCTACACCAAGCAGGATATAGCATTACGAAAGTGGTATGAAAGCAGTACATAAGAGGCAGGAGCCACACTACTGCTTTTTAGCAGTATTGAAGTGCACTGACAACTGTTGGGGCCCACTGGCACATACTATATACTGCTTTCATAGTGCTATATCCTACTTGGTGTAGATCTGGCCCTAATTAGATAAATTGGTTACTTTCTAAATGCCCCCTCTTTGATTCTAAGGGCTAAATTGCATTTCAGAGAAACTCTTGGGAGCCACATTCCAGTGGTGGGTGGAGCCAAAGTCAAAAGGGGTGTGGCGCAAAATACATAGAATGCCAGCATATGGTATCTCAAAGCCTGATGATGTATGCCCTTGCTCTAAATATGCTTCAAAGTAGGTGTGTGTGTGTGTGTGTATTATATTAGCATTAATGATTTGAAATGATTTTTAAATGCCGGGGCGGGGGGACATTAAAAGAAAAGAATGTGTTTACAGATTTCCACTGTTCGCTTTCCTAGATGACATCCATTAGGCTTATTGTGGGCACCAAAACCCACCTTCTGTTATATTTTACAGTGTTATCACAATCTTGGCAGGTGTAAACCATTACTCCTAGCTCGGTTTAAGAGATTATTTACCTGATAGATGACATCCATCAGCTTCCAGTAGTGTAGCCAACTATTCAAATAATTGCATGAGTTCAGAGGAGAAAATGTAATCCTTCCCGGCGCCAAGCAGCATCCTCTCCAGTGGATAAATTTACATCATTAATAAGGCATAAGGCCGAGCTTCAGAGTGTTACCTGATGCTAAGTGTTTGCAAATGGGATCTCTTTTGAGCATCATGATACAATTTTATGTTCAGATTGCAGATATACTTAAGGCAGCCCTATACCTCATTTTGGTAAATGGATTGTGATGGTTTGCTTTTCCTCCCCTCTACTTTGTTAAGGTAGGGTGAAGTGGTCAAGAGAATTGGTTTTGTTTGTTTCTTAATAGCTCTGTCAACAGCTTTCAGATATCGCTCTGTAATTCAAAGGAGCCTTGTGGTCAGATGAAAGAAAATGCATTATGCATTCACTGAAGAAAGATTTCTTCAGTTGTTATTTGATTCAGTCCCCAAACGAGTTGGCACTAAAAATGCTGTGATATGTTGGATCTCAATCCAGTTGAAATGGAGGGGTGACAACTCTGCAGTCAAATCTTACATAAGACGTTCTTTATGGGGCAATTGGGGTTCTGGGAAAGGTTAACAACCGAGAACTAGCCGTGGGTGGCTGAACTGTTTATGGGAAACTGGGGGAGAAGATTGCAGCACCCATATATATATATATATATATATATATATATATATATATCTGACAGAGGCAACCTAACATTAACTATGTCTCTGTAGTAGAAATATATGAGACAGCTATTACAATTGCCAGGTTGACAAGACAAGAAAATAGCTACAAAATTAGTTGTGCTCTTCTAAGATGCTGTTAGATGGAGAAAGCCAGTGTAGTGTAGTGCTTAGAGTGTTGGACTAGGATGAGAGAAGGCCAGGTTAAAATCTCCATTCAGCCACAAGCTTACAGAGTGTATTTGGGGCTGTCACTAGCTAGCCACTACCTGACCAACCTTCCAGGGTTTTTGTAAGAACAAAATGAACAGGTGGGTAGAACTAGTCCAGCTTCCCTGCGCAATGCAGACTCTGCACTGTAGGGTGCTCCAGCATTGGACATGGTACTCCAAATGCAACCTGACTAATGCAGAATAGAATGAAGCTATGGAGGAATAGGCACTACTCTGACCCAATGAGCAGACTATACAAAATTGTAAATGACATGGCTAGACTAACTGTGATCCTGAATAAACCCAATAGACAGGAGAAAGAACAATGGTTAGATTAGACATGGGGTACCCACCCCTCCTGATGTTTATGACTACAATTCCCATTGGCCCCAGCGAGGAAAGCCAATAATTAGGAATTATGGGAGTTATAGACCAAAACATCTGGAGGGTGTTGCAATGCCTACCCATAGATTTGTTGGATTCCTTCACAACTCAGAAGCTGAATGCCTTAAGAAGCAATTGTCAACCAAATAGGAGATTGGCCACTGACATAGACACTCGAGAATTATGCTTCTACATCATGAATGATATAGAAATGTAAGATACATGTAATTTCTGAGCCTGTCCATTTCAATCCTGAAGCTATTGTGTGTGAGAGAAAGCCTAACCCCTGGCTTTTCAATTTTGACCAAAAAGACTCTTGCCCAACCTGGCACCTTCCATAGGTTTGGGTCTACAACTCCCATCATCCCAATCATTGCCTATGTTGCCTGGAGGTAATGGGACTTGTAATCCAAAAATATCTCGGGAGCACCAGGCTGAAGAAGGTTGCTCCTAGAACCTTCTGACCACCTTGAAGCTTTTATTCCAGACTTCAAATGTCTTTACTCTTCCTCCCACAGCATGCTTCCATTAAAAATGGGAGGGGAAAGTTTATAATTTCCCCTTAAATTAAAATATACCAAGCAAGGCCAGCTCCAATTCCTACCAGGCATCACTCTGGCAATTTGTGCTAGCTGTTTATCATCTGAGTCACTTGCTAGCAGGGACAGAAGTCTGTGAAACTGACCTCCCTTTTCCCAAGCTGGATTTCATGCAGTTGCTTTTGCCCACCAGTAATAAGGTTTACCTTTTAAAAACAGTGGGTGTAGCTGCAAATAGGTTAGACAAATGTATAAGACCTCTGAGAGAATGCCTACTGCAGGCAGAGATCTATTTAGTCTAGAGACATATAGTAGTGTACTGTGTACAGTTCTGGTCACCACACCTAAAAAAAGATATATAGAGCTGGAAAAAGTGCAGAAAAGGGCAACTAAAACGATTAAGGGGCTGGAGCATCTCCCCTATGAGGAAAGGTTATAACAGCTGGGATTGTTTAGCTTGGAAAGAAGAGGCTAAGGGGAGACATGATAGAGGTGTACAAAATTATGCATAGTGTGGAGAATGTGGATAGGGAGACATTTTTCTCCCTCTCTCAAAATACTAGAACCTTGGATCATCCCATGAAGTTGATTGGTGGGAGATTCAGGACAAATAAAAGGAAGTACTTCTTCACACAGCACATAGTTAAATTATGGAATTCACTACCACAAGATGCAGTGATGGCCACCAATTTGGATGCCTTTAAAAGGGGGTTGGACAAATTCCTGGAGGAGAAGGTTATGAATGGCTACTAGCCCTGCTGGTTGTGTGGTACCTCCAGTATCCGAGGCAGTAAGCCTATGTGCACCAGTTGCTGGGAAACATGGGTCGGAGGGTGCTGTTTCACCATGTCCTGCTTTGTTGGTCCCTGGTCAACCACTGGTTGGCCACTATGTGAACAGAGTGCTGGACTAGATGGACCGTCAGTGAGATCCAGCATGGCTCTTCATATGTTCTTATGTTCTTACCAGCATTCAGCTAAAGTTTATATAAAGTCTGGGTGGTTTAGGATCTGCATCTGTGAATCCTCCAAAGCATTCAGATCTTTGTCCTCTACATGTAAAAAACATGCCTCTTATTGGACAATCTCTTCTCCCTTTCCAGATAAAAAAGAATTGATCACAATCATAAAATCATGAGATCATCCTCTTCCACCCCCCTCATCTAGCCATGCCCTCTATTGTGGTCTGAAATGATGACTGAAAGGAGGATAAGTTTGTTGTAGAATTTCCACTGCCTTGTCTCACACACATAACTTCTCTCGCATCATGAACAACATGCCCCCCCCTACATTTACTTGGTACCCTGTTGTGTCCAAATGAAAAAATGCTAATTAAATTTTGTTTTTCATTTTTACTGGGACTTTATTTCATTGCAGGGGTGCTCTCTCTTTATCCTCACATTCTGAAATCAAAGATGCAACAATCTGGACTCCTTTAGTGTGATTACTGTGTGCACAAATCCTACAAGCACGTGCATTTCCATATGGGATATGTTGTGAGGAGACTGTGTGTGATGTGCATAACTTATTATTTCCCCCTCTGAATTAGTGCATCACTTCACTCTAACGTAATTTAAAAGTTCAGTCTTGTCAGAGATATTGAACTCTCAAAGGTGCTGGGGAGGGGAGCTACAAAGAAAAATGCATATTGACTTCTGTATTAACAACTATGACATTAACAACACAGAATTTGTAACAGTCCTTGTTCTGATTCACCAGTTTAGGAGATCTTTATTGCATTTGAAACTGAACCAACCAAAAAAAAAATGGTTTTGCATCCCAGAACCAACTAAGGCACCTTTTACAGCTTCCCCTTCCTGGACCATCAGCAGAGCCTGGTCCAGAGCATGGCTGGGGTTTGGCTGGTCCAGAGCATGGCTGGGGTTTGGCTGGTCCAGAGCATGGCTGGGGTTTGGCTGGTCCAGAGCATGGCTGGGGTTTGGCTTCCTTCTCCCAAGTAGGGCTCAGAGAAGACCGGCTACATATGACCAAACAAGCACTGCATCTACTAGTCTGACCCTCTCCTAAGTTCTGGTGGGGTCTCTATTTCTGGAATCGGAGATTCCGGACTGCAAACCAAACAATTGCAATGTAAGGCAACCCAGGCTAGTTTTGTTCCAGAACCACACCTGAACCCTAATGCAAAAGGATTCAGATCATCAAATTATTGATGGCTACAAATCTTGCTGTGTTATTCGTGTGTGCATGTTTTTTAAATGACTGGCTCAGCTCTCTCCCTACGTTCTTATGGCACCTGTTATTCTATTAGTCACATGTACTGCGACGAGGGACAGCAATTTGGAAGGATATAATTTCCTTCTGATAGCTATAGTGTGTCCCCAAAATGACTGTATTTCATCATGACATACAAGACTGGTACAACAGCACAGTGCCTCGGATGCCTTGCCTAATGCTGCTTTAGGAAATGAAATGAAATATGAAAATGAAGGTAGGCTCCTGGTTTAATGCTATTACCTACTTACCAAGCTGGGCTTACAAATATGCAGTGCCCATGGAAGAAAGAGGGGAAACTCGAGAGAAGACACAATTGGCCAATTCATTGTTGTGAAGCTATAATTTGCAGTATCATTTAAAAGATGGAATTAAATCATGTGGCATTCCGGTTCCTAATGTTCAATAGCCTTTGGATGCAATCAAATTAATTGGCACCTGGCATCAAACCATAAGAATGCTTCCCAGGACCTCATGCTATTTAATACACATCACTCCTTATTCCATCATGTTTGTATTATCGATGTCAATCAGGATTTTTTTTTCATGTGATTGCTCTATGCTTTAAACAATAGGTATGCAGCCATTTCTCTGTATGTTTTCAAGTTCCAGTGGAATAAGAAAAATTTATACCACAGTAATAAAGTCCAGTCTAGACCAGTGAATTTTCAGAAGGAGAGAGAGATGGTTTTCCTGCTATTAACCTTTTGAGGATGTTAAAATTGATGAGCTGCTGGGATGTGTTGGTACCTTGAAGATTAATACTGAGTGAAGGTCACAGTAGGTAAAGCCAGCAAAACATTAAAAGATCTTAATTCAGGTAACTCTCTTAAAATTAAAACAATCTGCAGTTCCTTAAAAGCTATGCCCACTCACTATGGCTCAGTGAAGGCATTTATTTTTTTATTTGTTCTCCACCTTTCTACCAAAAAATGGCACTCAAGGCAGCTTACAGAGACAATTTAATTTAGTTCAAACAATGAAACAACCCAGAGGGAATTCACTGCCCCACTGACATCAGAGCCACCAGCCTTCACCTATTATTATTATTATTATTATTATTATTATTATTATTATTATTATTATTATTATTTATTTATTTATATAGCACCATCAATGTACATTGTGCTGTACAGAGTAAAACAGTAAATAGCAAGACCCTGCCACATAGGCTTACATTCTAATAAAATCATAATAAAACAATAAGAATGCAAACAGACACAGGGTAGGGTAAACAGGCACTGGGTAGGGTAAAACTAACAGTTTAAAGTCAGAACAATAAGCACCTGCTTGCTTATGGACCCAAGGAGGCTATTCCAACACTCCTGAAATTGTAGGGGTGGGGAGGAAATCAGTCATTCAATGAAAAGTCAAGATTTCCACACCAGCTTTCTCTAAGCCCTTTGTATAGGTTCAGGCAGCACTTTGGATCCTATCAATGCCTTGCAGTGCAAAATTGCACATAAATTATTTTATGCATACATATGTTCCCAAAGAAAAGTGGGAAGACTCAAGTAAATGAACAGTGCCCATTTTAATTGCATCTCATTAGTCACATCCCCTTCAGGTTGCTTTACTAATAAAAAGATCTGTGTGGCTAAGATTTTTTCCCCTTGAATTAAAGTGTGTAGTTAATTAATAGGTTATCTTCGTATTAATGATCTGGCCATTTTTGACGATCTAAAGGCATAACAGCTTCCACTATTACCTTTTATGAATGTCTTTAAGACTAATGTTCCTTACATGTCTGTGGGTGCCACAGCCATCAGCTGCTAAAAGAGGTGTCTGGATTAGAGAAGGGATTCCGAGGGACGGGCTTGTGGAATTAAAAAAAAACCCATTTAATATTTTAATTTAAGTGGACAACAAAATCTGGTAGTCTGGATAGTTTTCTGCAGTGATGTGTGCTAAGCGTCACTGTTTTCTCATTATCATGCTCATTCCTTCCTTGTACAGATGGTGAACAGAAAGAGAGAGAGAGAGCCCAGATGCAAACGTAGTTTCTTGCAGTCAAAGGGACATCAAAAGTATTTTCCCCTCAAATAAAATGAACAGTATGTTAATGTGCGCTTTAATTTACAGCCTGCAGGGCAACATCTTTATTTAAATAATTGTCCTAGAATACTGACTCATTCCCTTGCACTCTTGCACTCCTTTCTAGCTAACTCATTAAAGTTTCATAAATGCTCTTTGATGTATGGGCTAGACAGAGCAGCACAAAATTAAAGGGAGGGGATATTGAACACTTCAAAGAGGAAGAGCATGCCCTGCCTTGTGACCTGGTCTGCCGATCCTTGGTTCAGGCCTTCTCATCTGGAATGTTCCATGGGAGAAATGCATGGAGATTCACAGTCAGCCTAAATTAGACATCTCAAAAATACAGGCAGTAGAACTTGGTGAAGTTCTCCTTTTGTAAGCTAATGGTAGACTTCTGAAATCAGGAGCCTAGCAGTAAAAAAAATAGCAACGTATGAGTCAGAGAGAACAACCAACCGTGGTTAACATCAAGATGGCCTATTTGAGAGGCAAATGAAGACTAGGAAACAGCGGATATTCAAGGAGTACAGGAAGAACTAAGAGGGGAGAATTGATCTCTTATAGGGTTAATCAGAAGATTGATGGTGAATGGATGAAGTGCCGGATCAAAGAGAATAAGTTAGACCTGAAACAGAATGTGGAGTGTTCCTATTCAGTGTTCACTAAGCATGTTCTGTGGATACTGAGCATGCTCAGTTCTCACTGGACTGTTTTGGGGGCTTCCCTCACACATTCTAATCCTACTCCTCTTGCTAGATGAAGGGGCAGAAAGGAGCTGTGATAATGGGATTACTCCAGAGAGAAGCTCTGGCCAAGATTTGTGGGGGATGCTAATGAAGCAATGGAAAAATCAAGGGTTCCAAGTTCTTTATGCCTTGGATCTCAACTTCAAAGTCAGATGCTAGACAGGTGTTATGACAACTAATGAAATAAAACATTTAAAGCACTCTGAACAACTGAGTGCTACATAAAATCATAATGATGTTTACAGGCACATGGGTTGCCGGGCAGTAGGAGTGTGAGGTGGGGGGAGAAGTGGAACTGAAAGAATCTTGGCAGAAGAATTGTCAGGGCAGACTATGAGTGACAGCACAACCCTGTTCATATCTACTCAGTGCAATGACTTTGACTCCTGGGTAAGTGAGAATATGACTGTAGCCTAAGTCAGCTGATGAAAGGCTGTGGTATATAGTTCAGGGGAAAGGGTTGGGCATCAATCGAAAAGGAAATTTAAAACATATATATTAAAAGGTCCTGAAATGGTTGAGCAATGCTAGTGGGCAGTGCAAATGCAGCATGGTGGTAACATATGGGAGAATTCAAGTCACCCAGAACATTATTTTGAAAAACATCATCAACGACCACAGCAGCAGCAGCAACAACAACAATTTAAAACTAAGTAGACATACACAAGATTAGCAATGAACAGATGTTGTTAAATCTGGTCTGTCTGCAGATTGTGAGGCTTCTTTCACTTGGTCACCCGCTCGTTGATGGAATTGGAATTTCTCTACCAGAATTTTGCACTGATTGCATTCAAGCTAATACACATTCACGCTAATCTGCACTTGCACAAATGTGCTGATCTGAATTAGTGCAATTCTCCCCTGAAAGTGAAAAACTGGTCCACAAGTCCACAACTGGCCCACAAGGGTAGATTCCTGCATTGAGCAGGGGGTTGGACTCGATGGCCTTATAGGCCCCTTTCAACTCTAATATTCTATTATTCTATGATAAGTCTGCGGAATCCATATAGTTCAGGAAAAAGGTTGATCCACTGCGGAATCTGCAGGTCAGATCCAGAGAACTTTGAAGTCATTGGAATCCCTTGAGGATTTCTCTGACATCCCTACACCTGGGAACTGACCACACTCTACACGTCAGGCACATTAGCAACAGACACACAAGATAGGAAGTGACAGTGGTAGCTTGTGAAGCAATGGCTTGGAGGTTTCCACCCCTGAAAGCCCTGACATAACAACCTGACACCCCAACTGGAGGGCATTGGGAAAGTGATGAGTCAACAGGCACACTTGGCTGCCAATGAGTTAGCGGTACCCAGCAGGGTCAATGACAGCATGGCCCAAACACCTCACTTTCATGAACTGGTGCTCAACAGTAGATTTGGTAGCCTCCACTGTGAACTGCCTTGTGAACTGCCTTTAGTAGATTTATATTTTCCCTGTGAGATATTTCCATTTGACCATCTGGAGGTAATGCACGAAATGAGTGCATTTGCCCAACTATCCCTGTGACCAGTGAGGCTCTGCGCATAACAGAAACTGACTGAATACACAGGGAGCTTTGCGTAAAGAAGAGATGCAAACTTTGTGTAACAGACCACCACACTTGGGATGTACATTTTTTGTTAAATCCATTCTGTGTTTTGTGGATTGTCGGTCATCTTTCTTTCCCTCCTCCACTCATTGATGGAATAAAAAAAAAACCCACCAGAATTTTGTTCTACGTCCCCTAACTCACATTAGTGCTAATGCACACTTGTGCTAATGTGCATCAACTAATGCGCATTTGCACACATGCACATTACTGTTAATGAGCACTAGTGCTAATGCGAAAGTGGAAAAAATGATCTCCATGCCTGCAGAATCCGCAGGTCACATTAATAAAAGTTTCAACTCATTTTAATCCATGGCAGTTTTTTCTGACCTCCCTACTGTATTTAGCACGGCATTGCGGTGTGTGTCTGTAAATCATCTAGCCTTAGTGATACTGGTACATAAGTTAGGAACGTTTCTCAGAATGGGGCCAAGATCCTAGCTAGCACTTCCAGTGAACCAAATCATCATCCCAGCATGTCCCTGGCTGTTCCTTTGTTTCTCTCATTAAATGTAGGCGTTCTGCCTCCCCCTGCTGCGATTGTCCCATTTAATTAACTGTTATCCAACTGCACAAAAGAATCTGTCATAATAAACAACGTTTCAAATGCATAGGTACTATTTTAACCATGACGGGGGTACAAATGCTAAATTTCAGAAACAGAGCAAATTTAAGCAAGATAATAATCTAAAAGCTGGGCATGATATACATGAAGGGAGCATCCAGGCTTATAATGAGTCGACAGAATGAAAACAGCCCAATTGTCAACCCGAAAGGCTCTATGGAACTTTTTTTAAAAAATCCCAATTTCATTTGATGGGGGTGAAAATAATAAACTCTGAAAGAATTTTGCAGTATGGAGCCTTTCTGCATTATTAATAAGTACAGGAGCCTCCTTTAGCCACAGTAACAAAGATCTTAGAACGTTTGCTTTGGGGCAGCCTTCCACAACCTAATGCCTTCAAATGTTTTGGACTTCAAGTCTCATCAGCCCCTGCCAGCATGGCAAATTGACAGGAATCCTGAGAGTTCTGTGTTAGTGCTTTGGACCAGGACTGGAGAAACCCTGGTTCATATCCCCCGTTAGCCATGAAGTTCACTGGATGATTTTGGGCCGGCATCTCTCTCTCTCTCTCTCTCTCTCTGCCTAACCTACCACACAGGGATTATTTTGAGAAATCTGAGGATATATTTGGGTGGGAGGAGGCATGCATGCTGTCATGAGCTGCTTGGAGGAAATGTGGGATATAAATAAAATAAATAATAAAATCCCAAAGAGAAGGCAGTGAAAATAAATAATCAGCTCCAATATTATTATTTATTACATTTGTTTACCGGCCTATAGCCGAGGCTCTCTGGGTGGTTTAAATAGAATAAAAACACTTAAAAACAATATACAAAAATTTAAGATCACAAAACATACAATTTTAAACCACAGAAACATACAAAAACAAACTCATGCTAAATACATATTGCTAAATGCCTGGCAGGAGAGAAAAGTCTTAACCTGGCGCCAAAAAGATAACAATGTTGGCACCAGGCAGGCCTCGTCAGGGAGATTGTTCTACAATTGGGGGGGGGGCACCACAGAAAAGGCCCTCTCTTTTGTTGCCGACCTCCGAGCTTCCCTCAGAGTAGGCACCTGGAGGAGGACCTTGGATGTTGAGCGCAGTGTATGAGTCAGATTGTATAAGGTCTTTGTGAGTTAAAGAAAAGATATGGTAAGGAAATGAATCATTGGATTGTATCCTGCAGTGGTATTGCCTTGGTGGGAAGTGCTTCCACATAACAGCAGTTGGGACACCTGATTTCCACAGACCCCTCCTCCGTCCTGCAGCTCGTCATGCTACATCCCCCATGCTGTCTGGAGATACCCCCACCCCACTCCTTCAGTGCATCTTTTTGGGAGGGGGGCTTAAGGAAGATTGGTGAAAATTGGGTGTCTAGACTTAAATGAGCAGGAGCACTTTCCACTAAGGCAAAGCCACCATTGTATGCAACCCAATGGATAGACGAAGCTGGAAATACTTCTGAAAATTGTATCCTGTCAGTCAATTCTGGTCATTGGACAAATCTGCTCCAGTTATGTGAGCAGCAAGTGCCCTGTTGACTCTCATGTGCTCAGCTGAGGATGGAGCTGTGACTGGACACCTGTACTTGCACCCCTATGAATGATGGCCTTACACTGACATGAGCCTTGCTTAATATAGGCAAACCTGAAAGAAAGATTTCTTGTTACATCCTGACAATTGCCACATGTACTTAGGTCAGGTGTGAGTGCCCAAAGGAGCAAGCCTTGAAGCTTAGTCTAAAAGCCACATTGACTACAGCAACAATGAACCAATGTCCATACACTCTTCCCTTGAAATGCAATTTATTTCCTTTATTTTGATTGGTTGTTTTCCCCCTATATCAGAAGCTGTTCTATAAAAGTTTGTTTCCAATCTAGTGCAATTCCAAGGTCCGTTGGATTTTGCACAGCGTTCCAGCATTGCATGATCCTGTGAGAGTCACCATTTCTGCTTGGTCTGATGGTTTTTCCAATCAAAGTCTCACAACTGGGTCTTACTAAGTAAGAATGGTGTCTAAGGACCATGTGTACATTCACTGCTAAAAACCTCTATGTCCCAAAATATTACCCACTGTACACTACAAAAATAATCTCTCATGGCATGTATTTCTGTACATGTGAAACATTGGTGACAGCACAAAACCTTCCAGAAAGCAATTCTATTTGTGACACTGGGACTTTTGACCATGCATCTCAGCAGAAACATGCATTCCTTAGCAGAGAATGGAACCCATTTGGCAGAGAATGGAAAGATCTGAGGCTCGCACTTCTTGCCAATTTCATTAGCATGTCCAATGCTTCCAAGTGAGATAGGCAGATGACAGATCAACAGACACTTGTCCTGTAATTCTGCAGCTTTCAAAATGTCATCCTTAATGCAATCCACTAAGTGTATATTTTACAAAATTCTGGACTAATGGGAAGCTTCGTCGTTCATCTAGCCTATTTCCACCTCTTGTGTTTATTATAGTGGTCTTTATATTTAATCACCTCTGAGCCACTTCAGCTTGTCTTCTCTCCACAACCTGCTTAGCTGCACTGGTCTAAACAAGACAATAAATAGGAACTGATGGAACAACATGCCCCTTGTGATGCCACCTAGCCCATATGCCTTGCCAGCATCTCACAATCAGCTTTTTAATTTGTTTCATTTGCTCATTGAAACCTGAGGCAGCTTTCCATTTAGTACATAATTGGGAGGGTAATTTTATTTGGTGGCTGGCCATCAGAATTCAGTTTCTGACTTGCAGAACAGTACTTTAGAAAAAGGAGATCCATAGTAGATCTCTACTGCTGGAGTACAGCTTTTGATTGGTCTTTCCCACCACTTCCTTTAAATTATCCCTCTCACTGAAACTAATGGGAAGTGAATTAACTATGGCAGCTTCCGGGATTGTCAGGCGAATGAGGCAATTTTGCTTCTGATCCAACATGCCCCTGGAATGCCCCATTTAGTCCCCCATCACTAGTGGAAACACTGCTAGGGCTACTCCTATAATCACAGAGCTTTCCCTGGGCATATCAGGGGTCTCCACAGTGAAGGTACCACCCAATCCTAACTCCCCCTCAGCCAGCCTTCAGCTCAGGGTAGATTGCTCTGTTACGGTCTATGCCTTTCTACATATCTAAAGCAACATCAAGCCCTCCCTTGCGAACAGCTTTCAGGAATGATTTCTTGATCTCAATAGGTGTTTGGTGTTTTTTTACCAACCTAGTAAGAATCAGGTAATTGTACATATACCTTATGTGTTCTGAAAGATTAAGTGCCAGGCTGGCAGCATCTAATGATGATGAATGGTGCAATTACCAATTGGATATAAAGTACACTTTTTAGAACGGTGTCATCAAATAATTTGATCTCAAAAATAAACTTCCTATTGTTATGACTGACTGATCTTCCTTTCGCTAGCAAGTTTGCTTGTCGATAGACCAGGATGGTTGGTTGATATTTCCTTAATGGGCTCTAAGGGTTGGGATTTGAAGAACTCTGTCCCCAGAGACAGAGACAGAGACAGAGACAGAGACAGAGAGAGAGAGCTGGTTTGCATGTAAGAAGAAGCCACTGTGGGTGAATTTCCCTGCAGATGCCATTTTGAATATTTGGGGTGCAGCAGTGGTGCACCCTAGTTATTACATCTGAACCCAGTGAGGGTGGGCAGTTGAGATGGTTGACCCAGAACCTATGGGCTGCTTTAGGGTTGCAGGTGGCATTTATAGTACACTCAACAACACACCCTCACTGGGATCACACATAACGAGAAGCTAGAGTGCACTCCTACTACACTCCGAATATTCAAAATGGCAGCTGCCACCATAGCAAGAAGCCCTGCATGGAAATTTACCCATGGTGGCTTCTCGTTACATGCAAACCAGGAGTAAGACTGCTGTCGGCCAAACTATATGTGGCCTTCAACTGCCTAGTTCTGCCTATGAACACATTCTTCCATTGTCTCCCCCTGCACATTTCACTCACTCACTTGCCCTTAGCACATGCATATATGTATGCTTCTTCAGAACCATTAAGTTCACATAAATTACTTCACTCCTATGTAGACATGTACATGTGTATCTCTGAACTGCACCTGCAGTATTATGGAAACAAGCAAGCCCCCAAACTGATCACATGGAGGTAATTTAATGGCACCACTGCCAAATAATCATCCTTCAGTAATCACACAAGATGTATTTGAGTTCATGAAATAATAATATGGGAAAACAATTACAACCTGGACTGATGAAAACCTGAATTCTTATATTGTCTAGTCTTCAGATGACAGTGGACATGGTTCCACGAGACATCTTTAAATGGAAGAAAAGTTAAAATACCTGACATATTAAATGAAGAAACTAATTGAAGGGAAAAAATGTGTTTTTTAAAAAAAACAGATTAAATTTTCTTCGCCTTTCCTATGGATCATAGAATCTATGCAAATAAGAATCAAACCCAATTAAAGACTAGAAAATCTACTTCTTGCCCTATATAAATCAGGGGTTTTCATAATTTACCAAAACTCACTCCTCTTCTGCAACCTTTTCTCTCTTCCAAACCTGTTTTTCATTTCTCTCCCCACCCTATAAAATTAGATATCCATCAAATACACTATAAAATGCAAAGGTTTAGAAGGTGAATGAAATAAGATTAATGCAGGAGCATGTTTATTTGTCATAAATAGAATCTGTATTTTCCCCCTTTAACTTAATATCTCCTGATGGATTAGCGTTATAAAAGCAAACATCGGGAGGTAAATTTTATGTTATAGATTATGGACAGCATAAGTATACACACAGCATAGGTATGAGAATCAACAGCTTAAGAAGAAATGAATCAATAAATAATAAGTAAGAGACTGTCAGATTTTTATTATGGCCAAGGAATAATGAGAAGAAAAATAAACATGGCTGGAACATAGCCTGCATAAAGCCTATGTTTAACTTAAGTCACAGAAAAAGGTGTCCTTTCTCTTCCTTCCTGTTGTATCCTCCTGAAATCATATCTGGAGAATCAGGGGGCCCTCCTAAACAATATGGGAAGAGGAGAGAATTCCTCAAAATTCTGCTGGGAAGTGCTGTTCAACACCGTAACTTGTAGGGTGCTACATGGTTCCATCTGGTGTCGCATGCTTTTCAACATCTAAAGAAACCACAGGGAGAGAGGTCATCTAGAGCAGTGGTCATCAACCAAGGGGTCGTGCTCCAAAAGTGGGTCATGAGATCAGTCCAGATGAGTCATGTCAAAGCTGTAGCCGCCATGTTGGGCAATTGTGAAATTGTGAAAGTGGGTTGAACCAGTTGAAGGCCACTGATCTCGAGGTTTCAGCTCAAGAGTCATCATTATGTTGACGACATGCAACTCTGCCTCTCATTTTCATATATTAATGGAGGAGGGAGTAGAGGTGAAAAAGCAGAGCCTTAAGATAGTTCAGGGATGGATAGGAGTGAACAAAATTAATCCAGATAAGATGGAAGCATGGTTGAGTCAAGTGTTCCAGCAATCTGGGTGAGGATACCTCTTTTGGATGGGATTGCATTCCCCTTGAAGAGATGGGTGAACTGCTTGGGGTACTCCTCAGTCCATCACTTTCCCTAGCTGTACAATTATTATTATTATTATTTATTTATATAGCACCATCACTGTACATGGTGCTGTACAGAGTACTGGTTTATATCCCCCAAGTGGTAGTGATAGTAAGAAATGCTATTTAACAGCTGCGACATTACAGTAAGCCTGTCTCAAAGTGACTAGGGCATGTGTTAGCCAGTGTCTTTGCTGCTCATATGCCTGAGCGCACTTTCAACCATGCAACCTTGACACTTCAAGGGATCTTTTAACATTGAGCATTGAATGTCCCAAAGCTTAGCACCTTAAGGGTATTTGTAGAGATTGAAGACACGCTTTCTTAACTCAGGAGCAATTTTTTGAAAGAAGAAAAACATACATTGAAGAGAACATGGCAACAGGCATTTTAAAGGATCACTGTTCATTTGTACAGAATTCTAATTCTAATTATTAAGGCAGGCATGTTGAAAGCAATGATTTAGTATAACTGACTAGCAGAGGAGGGGAAAGGAAGTTTTTGCAATGGGGAGATGGGGTGGGGGGTGGGGATGGAGCCCAGGATTTGAAGGAGAAGGGAAGGGAATAGAGGCTGATAGCAGAGGTGGTGAACAAAGAGCGGCAGCTAGCAAGTTGCCTATCCCTGAAGAAAGAAGCAGGGAAAGTTGACTGAGTTCAGATCAACAATGAGAAAGAAAGAAAGAAAGAAAGAAAGAAAGAAAGAAAGAAAGAAAGAAAGAAAGAAAGGAGGGGGAATTTCACAAGATTCCTCTTATGACAGAGAGAGGGAGGCTTCTCTTGATTCAAAGAGACCTAGGCCAGATCTACACTTTGTGTCAAATCATAACGATCCCATGATGGTAATGCTATGTTTCTCTTGTGCATTTACTGTATACCTTGTAGGAAACACAATGACGTTCATTGCGGTATTTTGGATAATGTGGAATAAAAAGCATGAGATAACACTTTGAAAGTAGTATATGGATTGTGTAATGCAGCCTAACAGTTATCAGTGCACTTCAATATAGCTGTAGTGTAGATCTAGCCCCCAACCATTGGGCTGTCCAGGAGCTGGTTTATATCCCCCAAAATTGAGTTTAATCATTAAAACTTGAACAGTGGCCAGAATCCTATCTCTGCTGGCTCATCAAACTGGGTTGTGTGCTATTTGGGAATCAAACTATCTTTTTTCCCTCTGAACTCAGACAAACAGGTAAAAACTAACACCTGATGAGTGGATTTTCCTGGCGGCTGTCTTGGGCTGACATTTTGGAGCCTTAATGGAAATTGAAAATAGGATTAAAGGAGGGTAAGAGATCAAGGGATCTAATCTGAAGAATCATGGTCTTGCCAGGGGGATTGATGGCTTTGTATCAAATATACCGTTCTGCTTTGAGTGTCCGTCTTCTCTTTAGAATAGCAGACTTCTATGCTTTCCGAAGCCAGAATGAAACCTTCCTTTCTATGTCAAAACCAGCAGAATATTGGCTGGTCTGACATCACATGGATGACTGGCATTCATTCCCTGATTGAAAGACAAACACATTTATTTGGCATAGGCTTAAATGTATACACCACCTCTTTGGTGGTGTATTTTTTTGGTAAGTTAAAAATAAGTTTTAAAATGGTGGAATAAAGCTGAAAAATAATAGGAGAGGCACCGGACATTGATGACATCAGGAAAGGAACTGCAAATGTCTGTGAGTGCTCCACAATTAGCCTCATGTGAAGGACCCCTAAAAGTGCATATCAGCTCCTCTTGCACCATTTCGGTCACATGTGAATGAGTGTGGGGTGTGGAACAGAAAAGCACACTCACACTCTTCTTAATTTCACCAATGTATGTGTTACCATTCACATTACATCAATTTGAAATGGAACAGAGATTTCCATGGCTTAGATCCAGACCTTGCCTTCTGTAAATGAAAGAGCTCCTTCCATCTATGGAAGGCTTTAAGATCCAGAGGAGCAAACAGAGGAAGGGGTGCATTTTGCCATTCTTCTTCTCCCTCTGTAGTCTCCGAAGTCCCCATAAAATCTGCTCCAGAGGATTGGAGGATTCTCCAAAACAGCATGGGAAGTGCAATTGGAAAACATAGTTTCCCTCCACTTCCCACCTTACAGAGCATCCTGAGCAGAGCTCCCATCAGGGAATGCTCTCACCAGCAGCAGAAAACTCTATCCAATGCAGGGTCAATGTGAAAACAGCCTTTCTGAGCATCAGTTATTCACTTGCAAATGGAACCACCATAACCTACTCCAGTAGGTTGCTGTGAGGATAAAAATTCTGTACATATGGGGTTGAAACCAGAATTTGCCTTCCGCAAGAGAAAGGGTCCTTTTGTGAAAGGAAGGGCTCTGCTCTGCTGCCCAATTTTATGACACCCCCCCACTTCTCCCTACACACACACACACACACACACCAGCTCACCCCATTCAGCAAGGTCTCCTGACACTCTGTGTAGACTTTTCGAGGGAGGGGGGAGGTTCTGCTTTGGAAAGGAGAGTGCAGGGAAATCTATTTCCACCAGCAAGGTCGATCCACCTTAAATCTGGATCCAACCCCTAATAAGCTATATAAACAAAAAATAGTGCCAGTAAAGGGCTCAAATTTGAATTGACTGGGCACTTGCTGTGTGTAGCTCAGTCATTTTCTCAGAAGAAAAATAAATTAACTTCTGTTTTTAATAGGTTGTTCTAGTGATGGCATCATGATGCTTCGAAGTAATTGTATTTTATTTTTAATCTGGCAAATCTGGCATTTTTCTGCTTCAGAGCTTTTGAACATTTGATCAACATAACTCAGAAAAATCCCAACATACAGTATCAATTGCTTCTCTCTCTCTCTCATATATAAGCTGCTCCACTTCCCTTAAAGTTATTAAGAACCTGGAAAAACAAATTGTGCTGCCTTTGAAGTGCCTGAAAAGAATCATTGTTATTAACATCTCCAGGATTATGGACTTTCCATTCCTTTTTCCTAGTTCATGCATGGAAGCTTAGCGATTAATGAAAGCAACCATTAACAAATCCACTGCTCCAATAATAATAATAAAAGCTTGCTTGCTTGTTTAGCTCTTAATAAATCGCTTTAATATCTGCTTACAGAGTGAGAATATGAAGGTAATCATGCAAATAACAGAAATAAATTGGTTAAAGAAACAGTGTCCATCTAGTCCAGCATTCTGTTCACACAGTGGCCAACCAGCTGTCAATCAGGGCATGAGCGCACCAGCTCCCTCCCACCCATGTTCCCCCAGCAACTGATCTACACAGGCTTACTGTCTCTGATACTGGAGGTAGCACATAGCCATCAGGACTAATAGCCATTGATAGCCTTTTCCTCGAGGAATTTATCCAACACATTTTTAAAGCCATCCAAATTGGTGGCCATCACTACATCTCATGGGAGCGAATTCCATAGTTCAGTTATGTGCTGTGTGAAGAAGTACTTCCTTTTATCTGTCCTAGTATTTTGAGAAATGGAGTACAATCCACAGTCTCCACACCGTGCATAATTTTGTCTACCACATCTCCCCTTACCCTTCATTTTTCCAAGCTGAACAGTCACGCAGCTGACTAACCTTCCCTCGTGGGGGAGATGCTCCAGCCCCTTGATCAGTTTAGTTACCCTTTTCTGCACCTTTTCCAGCTCTACAATATCTTGGTGACTAGAACGGTCCACAGTATTCCAAGTGCGGTTGCACAACAGACTTATATAAAGGCAGCATGATATTAGCAGTCCAGACTTGGACTGGCCCCTTCAAATAGAAGGTACCTTCAAAGACAGAACTGTGCTCTGTAAAGTAAGTCATGTGGCCACCCTCCTGTAAGTGTAGCAGACAAGTGAAAGCTTTACTCCAATCCCTTATCCATCGTGAAGCTCACCAGTTAGCCTTTGACCTATCACTTTCTTAGTCTAACCTATATGAAACAAACTACCTTGCTAATGGGATACAAATGTGGCAGATAATAAATCCTTGTACCACTCAATATCATCCAGCTGAAATCATCATTTTCCTATACCCACGTTGCCTTTAGAAACAGCTTTTCTTGGTAGCAAAAAGAGCAGAAAGCCAGAGCTCTGCTGGTGACATCTCCCTGCACCAAAAGAAGCCAGACCATTGCTTACTTCTGAATAGAGAGAGAGAGGAGATGCTCAAATCTATTCATCCCATCTGTTGGTCACTATTTCCAGACTAGGCTCTAGAAATGATCTGAACGGCAGCTATTTCTACGATGGGCGAATTGGTTTCCATTCGGAAAGAAGATGAATGCAAATATTAGTTTACTTTGTCTTTGAACATAATCTGTCAATGAGCTGTGCTCGAGTTTGGTACTCACTCCTCCCCAGAACAACCAGAAAAATGGAGGCTAAACATACTCCAAAAGAGATGCAAAATGTTTGCATTCTGGCAAGCATTTTGCGGCCAGAGTGACCACAGGGTGTCTTGAATAGCAGGCTTTAAATAATACTTAGTGGCCATGGTAATGGTGGTGGTGGTGATTATGATGATGGTGATGGTGATGATTTAAGGTGTTATTATCAGTGGAGGCTGGTGACCCCAATGTCGGTGGAATGGTGAATCCACTCCAGGTTTCAGTAAGAACCAGTCAGAACACTAAAGGAGCTATCCAAGGTGTGGAGCACCTTGGATAGCTCCTTTGAAGTTCTGACTGAAACCCGGAGTGGATTCACCACCCCACTGACACCGCACCCATCAGCCTCCACTGGTTATCACTTGTGCAGAGTGTTCTGGTGTGGACTAAGGCCTTATTCTCACTAAGATGGTAACCCTGTGTATGAGCTATGCCACTTCTGCGGACAGGAGAGCCAATGCTCCTCCATACAAACATTTCCCTCACACAGAAATCCACATATCAGGTCAGATTCTCGTTTTCTTTAAATCAGATCCAGGATTCAGGATTCTGCTGGAAAAGGTCTGCATGTTGAAGGTCCCTCCGCCTGATTTTTGAGAATCTGCCCTCCCTCCCACACCCGTGGGAGGGAGGGCAGATCCCACACCTCCCACGGATTATCCCGTTCAGCAGAGCCTCCTGACTGAAATGCTCAGGGTCACATGTTCAGGGGGCTGGAGAGGCTGCCATAGAAAGAAGGGGGCAAGGAAACTGCCTCCTGCCAGAGGAGTTGATCCATCTGAGAATTATTTTGCATGGAAGAGCATTCAGTTATGTGAACATCCACCTCCAGCCTGAAGTGGTGCAGTGCAGACATCGGTCTACCAGCTCAATGAGAACGTAAAAATCCAAATAAGTGCATACATACTTGCTTGTATTGCTAGAAAAGTTACTACGTACCATGTAAAAGGAAAGCATTTTAAAAAGAATTCTGACTGAAATCTCTTGTTTTCTGTGACACCCCTGAAGTCAATACTGAACTTTGGGAAGTTGTCAGCGCTGCACCCTAGGAGTCAATTAGTAAACCAAATTAGGTGAACATGTAGCTACTCCAGAGCTACTGCTGGGACTCAATCTGCACAATGCATATTAAAATTAGAAACTGCCACTCTTCATCTCAAGAGTGTAGTAGTGGAATTGCTTTGGCTAAGATATCTAACTGTGGTCAGCTCCCAGCTCTTGACCACCAAACTTTCCCCTACCACTCAAGCTAGGGTCCCAGTTCAAAGGGTGGGAGCTGCAACTACTTTAGAATAAAAATGAAAACAAGATGTAGCTGTTGGACAGAAATTTTAAGTAATGTGTCTTTTGACGCTAAGGTGACATATGCCTACTAGAACCCCCAGATCAAATTGCACATGTTTAATCAAGAATTTAGGTTCATTACTCAACACACACAAAATGTAAAATTGCAATCAAAAGGATTCCTTGCTTAATACTTAGATAAAATAATAAGCCAAACATTTATAGCTTACTTGATTACAGATAATCCACAGCAAGAAGCAATAGTTCCTAAATTAGACATCCATGCTATCATCTTGATAGGGAGGGACAGTGTGGGATCCAGAGGATATAGCTTTCACCAGCTCCATGAATGCATGAAGTCCCTTACAGTACCTTCGGTAGTCACAAGGCTTGTCTGTGAATTAGCCTCAGACCAAAACATGAACCAGGTGAGTAGAACAATAGGCCCGGCAGGGCCAGGTTTATCCTTGCAGCCAATACAGAGCTAGGTATTTTGATGTTGTCTAGAGTTAACAGAAACTAATAATTTGAGTTGTGAAGACACAAAATAAGGAAGTGCACACAACTATTAGAATACAACAGAAGGGCCAAGCAAGTATTACTACTAGTAGTAGTATTTATTTGTTTGCTTCATTTCTATACCACCCAATAGCTGAAGTTCTCTCAGCAATTTACAACAAATAGTAACTGTGTGGAATCTGAAGCATTCAAAATGGAGGCCGCATTGACCAATGCAGGATAAGCACAGCCTTAAATGATTCTATGTGGCTCAGACAGCGTAACATACTATATCCCCAATTCTAGGCGTCACTTTATCATAAATGTACAAGCCTCATTTAATCTATTCAGAAAAACAGATATATCCAGATAGATATATCTGGACAGGCAGCTCAGACTCTTTACTAGTATTACAGTTTAGCAGCCTCCCCACTGTCAAGACATCTTTAAAACATTTCTATGTGAGCATGAAACTTGATCCTGCAAACAGCATAAGCAATAGGACCCTATGGACTGATAACATACAGAATCTGTAACTGGGAGCCAGAAATGTAGTGCTAATGAGTAAAGCAAAAAAGCATGATAGATTTTCTCTGGAATTATTTTTCTGGGCCAGTAAACCAGACTTCACAGTAGACATATTTCTGCCCATTTGTAGTTGCAGGAGAAACAAAATGCTCATTTAGACCACCGGTGAAAAAGGGTTATGGACAATAACAACTCAGCGCCTTTGAGGCTGCCTTCTTTCATTAAGATCCCTCCCTCTCTGTCCCCCTCAGGCCTCTTCTGAAAAGGAAAACTGACAGGGCATCTTTTCAAGCTGCACCTGAAGCTTAAAATTCTTAACTGTGAGCTACTAAGGGCCATGAAAGAACCCAGGCCTCGCGTTTGCATTCGCAGCACAATCCAACAGTGATCACAAGAGGGGCTTTCGCATGTTCCTCTAACTGTGTACAATGGTGGTGGGCAACCTTTTCAGCCCCAAGGACCACATGCAATGCCAGGTAGTGAGGCAGGGGGCACACTTGCGTATGCCCATGCTGACGTGCATGCGCGCACACAGATACATCTCAGCACATTGGGATGGGGAGGTTCAAACCTCTCCTCCTTGCGCTGAGATCAGGCGATAGGATGGGGGGGGTGTCCTATTGCAGTTTCTTCATTGCTATTAGCAGGACAGAATTATCTGCATCAGGCTCAATTGCAGGAGCAAAAGGCTTTATTACTAGGGTGACCATATGGAAAGCAGGACAGGGCTCCTGTATCTTTAACAGTTGCATAGAAAATAGGGATTTCAGCAGGTATCATTTGTATGCATACAGCACCTGGTGAAATTCCCTCCTCATCACAACAGTTAAAGCTGCAGGAGCCCTGCCCTCTTTTGTATCTGGTGGCCTCCATGATTCGGACTTTCGAATCCAAGGCTGAAGCTTGCACAGCCCAAATAAATAAATAAATGCTGCTTTAGCCCATGAGAACAGAGGGGCTGCTAGTTGTGTTGATTATAACATTCCGTTGTTCACTCATTCCATTATTTACTCACCAGGAGGAATGGAAACTCCCAAAGATGTCATTCTCACATGTTAAAAGGCACAATTTAATTCACTTTAACATTCCTTCTAGAAAATTGTCATTTGTTTCACTGGGATTTGTGCACAATGGATTCTGCCCTTGGAGAGAGGGGGAGGGGGAGGGGGGGAGAGAGAGAGGGGGGGATGGAGGGAAGTAGATAGGTGTGTGTGTGTGTGTTGGTGGGTGGGTGGGTGGCTGTGTGTGTGAGAGAGAGAGAGAACGAACACGAACATTTACAGCAATCTTAGCCTTTAGGATATATCCTAATCTTTCAGATTTTCTTTGTGCATTGCCTTTCCTATATGTGCAGTAATAAAAATTAGTGAGAAAAAGTGACCTTTTTTGCCTTTAAGAATGCAAACATATGGGCTGCACCCCCCAAAAGGCAAGAGCCAGACAAGGTAAGAGGAAGATGGAGGCAATTTGGTCTCCTTTCCTCCATTTCAAATACAAATAGCAGCTAGGTGACCCTATTCGCCTTTCTATCTGACTTACGTTTCTGTGGATGGGGAGGGGACCAGGGGAGCCATAGGGTACTGTGTCTCCTGGCCTCTCCTCCCCCCCTCCCTGCCCACCAGCATGCCTTCATTTCTCCCTCTCTGACTTTCCTTACGAGGGTGCAGTTGTGACCTCATAAGAAAAGCTTTTTATAACGGCTGGGAGGAGGTGGGGGAAATGGAGATCCACAATCAGATCTACTCCTCCATGCTTGAAGTACTGCCTGTGGCTGTGGAGGCTGGTGGCTCCAATGTCAGTGTGGCAATGAATCCATCTGGGCTTCAGTCAGAACTGGTCAGATGTCTAAAGGAGCTATCCAAGGCCCACCTAGCTGCTTTTGTATTTCAAATGGAGGTGGAATCAGCTCTGTTCTCCTCTTACCCTGTTTGGTTCTTGAAGGCAGGTCATAGGATAAGTAGAGGGCTCTGAACCTCGAGCCCTCTTCTGTCTTTTGGGAATGCAACTCATAGGATTGTGGTTGTGAAGTGGGGAAGGTAACTTTTTCACTCTAGAGTTCTGGCTGATTCTGAGTGAAACCCCGAGCGGATTCATTGCCCCACTGATGTTGGCGCCACCAGCCTCCACTGGTCTACAGGCCTGGAGGCAAAGACCTGCAGCGTTCTATGACACCCCAGGTGTTGTCTAGGGGCCCATAAGATTTTATTTATTACATTTTTATACCGCCCAATAACCAAAACTCTCTGGGTGGTTCACAAAAATTAAAATCACGAAGAGCATAAAAACAACCAACAATCTAAACACACAAATACAAAATACATTATAAAAAGCACAATCAGGATAAAACTACACAGCAAAAATTAATATAGGTTAAAATACAGAATTAAAACAGCAAAGATTGCTCTCTGAATTGGAAAATCTACACAATAAAACTACAAATGTGAATTTGAATGAAGAAAGTATATGGAAAAACAGATTTCTGTTGAATTAACTAGTTTTGTTTTTCTCTGTTTCTTAAGAAATAGAAATAATATGAATCAGTGCACACTACAAACCATTACTGAGCACAGCAAAGAGGAAGAAGAACATACAGATGGGGTTTTTGAGAAAGCTACAAGAGGTCGTTTATAGGTGCAGAGATTACAAATCAGCAATTAATATGAAAACTACTCTCTAGAGAATTCTAATACTTTGTACTTCACTAGCATTTCTATTGAGTTCATCAGAATCTTTAAGTCCAAAACATTCAAGATAAAGAAAGAAGAACAAAGAACCCAGAAAGACTTAAAGACAAAACAGAAAACAGAAAAAGATCACCGAGATCAAGGCACAATCAATGAAAGGCAATGTGGCCATTAATTTATCTAATTGGACTGTGAGAAACAAAGAAAGGAGAAGTATTTCCAAAATGGACATTCTTTTGAATCAACCAATAGGTTTAACTTACTTTAATTCCCTCCCCCCAATTTATTTTGAATGATCTTAGTAAACAGATTTTGCAAAGTTAATCCATTTAATCGCCCGTACAATTCCTGCGGCCAGCCAAGGAGAGAGAGAGACAAAGAATGAGAGACAGAAGATTGGAAGGCTGGCAAAGTGAAGAGAAAACTTTGATCATATGATGATATCTTTCCCTCAAGTAGACACAGATAATGCATCATTCTGCCATTCCTTGAAACCTGAATAAAATGGTAATAAAAATGTGCAGCTGATGAAGACATTGACCCCGTTCAGACAACACGCTAAACCATGCTGCTTAACCACAAAATGGTTAACAGAATGCATTAACCTTAATGCATTCTGTTAGACATTTTGTGGTTAAGCAGCATGGTTTAGCGTGTTGTCTGAATGGGGCCATTCCAGATTCCCAGAAGAAAACTCAACACTGCTATGCCTTAAGGAGCCTCCACATGCAGGAGCTGAATGAGCAATTGGGTTACTGGTTGTTGGAAATGTTTACGGAGTCTTGACATTTTGAGAGCTCTGCCTATAAGTAGAAAAACAATATTAACGCAGTGTTTTCTGTGAAGTCACAAACTGCGTACACATATACAATTGTACAAGAGAAAAGCTTTCCCTAGGACTGTTCCGAAAGTTCTCCTGATTTCTTTTTGGCCTTTCTCCACTCCTCTTGGCAGACGCTCACATGGGTGCTGATGGAGACAGTTCACAATGTCAGCAGCATGGTCCCACTCATGTATTTATTTAATTAACATGTGACACACACCCCCAAACAGTGTGAAAAGGGATATGGTGGCACATGGATGCCCATCATTTGCTAGCTTAAAAGGTAACAACACTAGAGAGTTGCATATAGTTGCAGACACAATGTATATATTTTAGTGCTAATAGCAGTGTTTTGCTAGGCTCCATCAAAGTCCTCGTGCCTTTCTAATTAAGAAATAAGCTGACTTTGAGATTTTTCACCATTTTAGCAGTTAAACTAAATAGCTCCATGCATTTAAAACACCAAACTATTGCTTTTGCCTTTAAAAAAAAAGAATCTACTAAAGCTGATTTATGATTCTCATGTGGGTTTTCCATTCATCAGGGTCAGATTTTGTTTGAACTCCAGAGTTAGTTACTGGGTTTTTTCCCCTGTACCCTAAAATATACCTTGGAATAAACTATTGACATGGATCCTTATCAAAGAATATGGCCTCAATCTTAATTGATTTCAATGGGATTGAAAGTGTGGTTTCAGGACTCAGGTCTGTTTCATTTATTGAATGAAATGTTTCCTTCATACTTCAAAAGCAACAAGTTCAAATCCTATAAGAATTAACTACTTTAATTAAAAATACATCAAACATTCTGAGAGTTAACTAAATCACAACATTTTAAAACCTCAATTAGTTTTATCTTTCAAAAATATTTACCACTTAATATAGTTTGTTTTCAGTAGCTAATCCCCAGAGTTTTATTTAACTAACTTGGGAGGTTCGTTTTAAAAGCCTATTTTAAAAAAGAAACTTTTCAAAGACAGGATTCCAACCTCAGATGCTAAAAATGTAGGAACAGTACATTCCCTTTTAACATAAACATTAAAAGCCCTGTAAACAAAACTAAAAAACGTCATTTTTCCCCATAGGAGAGGTGAGACCCAGAGCTAAAGGACCAAACTGGGAACCAGTTAGCCAAAACTAGGGGTGAAAAAACTTGTTCAATTTAACTTTAATGCAAACTTACATAATGTTGCACTTCTGAACCAATACATGAACCAAAGCTCCATTATTACCTCCTTGGACTTTAAACTCATTGGCTGAATCCGTCCTCCAGGTGTCCCCACTAAATGAGGCAAGGCCTGCCTTTTCCCTGGTGGCACCAAGTGTGGAATGCTCTCCCCAGAGAGGCTTGCCTGGCACCGAGGTTATGGTCTTTCTGGCACCAGATGAAGACCTTTTTATACTCCCAGGCATTTTAAAAACAGGTGTGGTGGGTTTTGGTGCTTTTACTATTTTATTTTGCTGCTGGGTTTATCTTGGTTTTCTTTTGTGCTTATTTTATTTTACATTATTGATGTTTGTACCACATGTTCTTAATGTTTTATACAAGAAACACACTGTCCTGGATAGGGCTTGCCAGTGTATGCCAGTGCTGTGTGCACAAGTCAGAAACCTAGCCGGGATGCTGGTTTTGTTTGTTTGTCTGTTTTGTTTTTTGAGTGAAGACCAAAACCATTTCAGAGGAAGTCAGCAGCAGCATTTTGAATTTTACTTTGCATGCTTAGACTAGGCAAGGCCTGCATGGTATGGAACCAGTTGAGCCCAAGCCCAGGGTATCATTTCAAATGCTGCTGCATATGAGATGGGCTGTGGCTCAGTGGAAGAACCTCTGCTTTGCATGCAGAAGCTCAATACCTGGCATTTCTAGGAAGGGCTGGAAATCCCAGAGAACCACTGCCAACCAGTGTTGACAGTACTAGTCTAGATGGACCAATGGGCTGTCTCAGTATAAGGCAGTGTCCTATGTGCTAGCCTATGAGACAGCAAGCTGCGTGCTTGTGATTCCTACATAGCCGGTGGGCCTACCAGTAGACTCCATTGGATGGGGGAGCAGTTGGCAGACCAACAAGCAACATCTGAGGGGATTACTGTCACGCCTGCTTCCCTGTGAGGTCTTGAACCCTGACCTACCCCAGGCTCTGCCTCCTGCTACCATACTTTTGAAATCATAAGTTGGTAGGCCTCCAGTCATACCATCCCTGTATTGCAAGCAATGGAGCTAGGAGACAGTAGCACACAAATGAACTAAGGCCACCTAGCCCATTGGTTTGTTGGAGAGGTGAGGCAAAATTTGACCCTTACATTAGTCACTACACTACACTTAGACAGGGATAAATCCTGTGTTTAAAATTATGTGCTATGCTAAGCCACCAGTAGAAAGATTTTCAGGGTCCAGTTAGCATGCTTGTAGTAATGTTTAATATTCAATAAAATTTCCTTTTCAGATCTCCAAAGCTCAGCTCACAACCTCACGGTGCTATTTTTTTTTCAAAAAATAAATCACTCATCACTATTGAACTAAATTTGCATTCGTTAAGGGCGGGGGGAACTGGCACCTTAGAAGTATTCAGGACCAAGTTTATGAAATTATTTTAGAGGAAAGCAAATGCATTTGACTTCAGCTCCTTTGCAGGGAGGGGAAAGGAAGATTAACCATTTTGTCCTTCTTTAACCTCACTTGCTGACAGGATTATAAGGTTAAGCTATTATTGCCCATAATCATCTTAAACTATATATAATATTAATATTCTTCACTGATCTTGGATTGCCCCACAATGTATGTGCTTAACCCATAACCAGAATTCTTGGTTTGCAGCTGGTTTCTGAAGTAGCGTAATGCAAAAATCCCAGTTAGATGGTGTATGTCAGTGGCCAATGTAATGGTTAACCATGGTTAGGCTCAGAAGAACAGTGGAGGAAGGGAGCATGTGATCTCCTGTGTTCCACTCCCAATCGCTTAACCATGGTTAATGAACCAAGCTGCTTAAGCAATCAGCAGTATTACATCTGCACCAGCCCTTTCTCTGCCTGGTTTTTAAAAGAAAATAAGAGCAGTGTGGCTAGGGTGGCCATGTGCCCTACCTTACAGAGGATAATCCTCTATTTGTAGAGTGCCAGAGGACCATCCGCTATTTCTAGGCATTCTGTATTTAAACAGTTGCCCAGTCCAACTTGAGTTTGGAGCTCAAGAACCATGGGAAGGGGGAGTAGGGATCTTGAAGTTGCCCATCACCATTTAGCATCTGGACAGCAGGCTGAGCAGGCACAGAGGTCACAGCCATCCCCATTATGGTGAACTGTACTGTATTGCTATTTAAATTATAATTATTTCTAAATGTACATCTACACATACAGATCAGCACATGTGAATTCGATGCAAATCTGTGTCCCCCTTTATCCTTTTCTTTTCGTGATCTGCTTGGCTTTCTGGGCAGTGCATAAGTGGCCCCCTAAGTGCCACTGGCACAGCACACTGGAACTCAGGGCATGACCCAGTGAGTGGCCACAAACCACCATGTTTGCACACGTGGCTCCAACATAACCAACTATGTAGTAGACTTGAAATAGCAGCTCAGGGAAGAAGCTGTTAGGAAATTTTACACCTTGTTTCTTGTTAGAAAAGAGTAAGAATATTGGAGAGGTGTCAGGCATCTTATCAGTCTTTGGGAAAGTAATTTAACAGTATTGTCTGGCTCCTCTATGTTAATAAGGACCTTTTAAGGGGTTTATGTTTAAAACACACCCCTGTGGGTGCTGTATGCACAATGCAAAGTGTTTCTATTGCCTCTTCCTAAAAACACACCATTATGCCTAATGACACCTACTGGTGTACTTGGTGGAACCATTTCCACTGTTTTGAAAGCCATCCTTGCATCACAGAGCTTCATGGCTTCCATAATGCAAAGTCCTATAAGGCAGAATCAGTTTCTTCCCAGTGTGAAAACACTACTTCAGGTACCAGAAAAACAGCCCTGCCCCATGAAAGTAAGACATGAAATATCAGCAGGGTGTTTAACAAATAAGTGCACTTTTATGGGGGTGGGGAAGCAATGTGGAAGATACTCAGCATTAAAGATTGAGGGTGGGGAAGCCTCCATCGTAGGCAAATTGCTAACCTACTACACCTGTCCATGCAGTAGCTACTTGGCCAATGGATACCCCAAAGTCAGTTGCCCTAGGAGACATTGAAAGGGCTGTACCCTGCTCAGGTAAGCAACCTGGTGTTCCCAGGAGTCATGCAGTCCATCAATACGTATCATTCCACTCTGGGTGAGTACTAGTCTTCATCGTCTCAAGAAGATCCCCTTCTCTATGGTTCTTCCTCACCTTAATTCCGCAGACTGTGCTAATATTTGTGAAAAGACTGAGAACTCTTTGAGCACTGTATATTAAAAAAACAATCCAGCAGATCTAATGTAAATACATGTAGGGATACTCATCCTACTGTACCATTTATTAGAGGAATAAGTCCTCCTTGTGGTCATTTATGTCCTACATTACTGTAATGCTTTCTACAAAGGGCTGGCTTTGAAGAAGTTTGAAATGTGGCCACACGACTCTTAACTGGGGCTAGCAATCCAAATAATTTTAACCCAAAACTAAGCCAACTTATTATTGATTGGCTACTAATTATTACAGCCAATCAACTTATTATTGATTGGCTACTAATTTGTTTCTGGGTTCCATTCAAAATGCTGGTGCTTTAAAAAATCTGAGTCCAGGTTGCTTTAAACCACCTATACAAGTAGTGTATAAGTGGTTTAAAGATACAGGAGCCCTGTCCTCCTTTTCATTTGGTCACCCTAGATAAAAGATCTGGGCCCCAGGCTCATAAGTCACAGATCTGCATAATATCTGCATATGCTAAGATATTTATACCAATATATGCAAATTTAGAGATAATTATGCAGATTTCACGGGAGGCAAAGCTAACCAATTGATTTCTCATGCAAATCATTCCTCAGTTAATTTGCATCCTGCCCAAACCAACAGAAGAACTTATTTTGCTAAACTTAATTGTCATTCAGATTTGGTGTGGGTGTGGGTGTGTGAGTGTTGCAGCATATGGGGAGAGTTAAGCTGCAATCTAGCAGTGAAGCAGAGAGGGGGAGGGAACCATTCCATTGGCATGGATGGACACAGGGTTCTGCGAAATATATCAGTGGGCTCAGGGCTAGCAATGCTCCTGCTTTACTCTGTTATTAGAAGGTCAACATTGTGCCTTTCTGCTAATGGGAGGCCAAATCCATTAACAGTGTTCAAAGAACTGAAAGTTTCACAGACAGAAAGTTTCCTATGGAAATTTCAAAAAGCTATGCATAATTAATATACTGGCACAAAACTGAATGCACAGGAAAACGTAGTGTGCACTTTGAGGATGAATAACTATTACCCAGCAAATTCTTCAGGATGAGAACCATTTATAACGAATGTAGAATGCCTAACAAGAACTGTTCTTAATAAAGAGGTGTAAGTGGACTCCAATGCAAAATCTAGAGGTGCCGTGGTAGCCCGCCAAGTTCAATTTCCAATGAGGGCATTGTTTTTTCCACTGGGAACAGGCAATTATCCTGAATCTTCCTTACGTCCAATTCAATCCAATTTACTTTCCATCAAGGGGAAAAAAAATCAGCACCTGGATGCAAAACTCTCTTGCATGAGCTCAGCAGAAAGAAGGAAAAACAGAGGCTGATTTGTGCGTCAGAAAATTCTAGGCTCGGAGGTGGATTTTCCTTTAAGAAATATTTAGCCAGTATGGTAGACAGTTCCTCATAGTTCTATTTTTCATCTTCACACAAATGTAATCATACCTAACAAAAACTCAATGCCTGACTATAGTAATGCATCATTTTTGTTGTGGGGTGAATTATTTCAAAGCAGCGGTTATTAAAAAAAAACAAAACCCTCACCTGTGGCTGAAATGGGAAGAATAGCTATAGAAAAAGAAAATGTGTGCTTTAATGGTAGACTTTGTGCATTCAGCAACGATATGAGCTTCTGCCTCGTGTTCTCAGTATGACATGATTATCCAATTGTTTTAAAAAGCATCTTTGAAAATGCAGTTTCTAAATGCCAAGCATTTTGTGGGTCAAAAGTGGCTGTCCTTCTAAAAACAAACTACTTTGCTGAACCAAAGGCTGATTAGGTTAGTAAATTGGGCTAAGCAGCAGAGGAAGCTGCTGCGAAATTCTTCCTTAGAAACAACACACTATTTTTAAAGCATTTTTATTTTCTGGCCCTGGTTCAGCCCTCTCTCTCTCTCTCTCTCTCTCTCTCTCTCAGACTCATGTCAGATAATTAGGAATCAATCAACTTTTCTGCGGGGGTGGGGGAGACTGACACTGCAATCCTAACATCCATTACTCAGAAGTAAGCCCCTGAGTTTAATGGGATTTATTCCCAGGCAAGTGCACATAGGATTGGAGCCTACATCTAGCCCCTGCTTCCTGTCCATCAGCTGTGTGATTAGTATTACCATTGATTATCTGTCACAGGCTATGTACTCAGAGCCCGGGCTTCTGAATCAAACCAAGGTCTCTGTGCAGCACCTATGTTTATCCACAATTCCAGAGACACATATAAACTCACTAGTTAGCTGTCTCTAGTTTACTAGTAAGCACATATGCTAAGGCTGCCTGATTTCCTCCTTTCTCTATTTTAAATCTTTCTTCCTCAGATCGTCAGCCAGGAGTCAATCCAAAGTATTGTTGCCCAGAACTTTTCTTCATGATGAGGAGTTTGGGAAATTGATACATGATGGTTTATTAGTAAAACAGCCTCTTTCTGCCAGGAATCCCCATGATAAGCTGCAACTGGGGGGAACAAAGTATCATTCCCTAAACCTTGCAGCCCTTCAAGGCTCTCTGGATAGTTTACAATTTGGGTATAAAATGCTAAAACTTGCAAAATGATTAAAAACACTATTGATCACCATCAGGCCAGCTGCAGTAATAAAAAGCTAAAGGAGGTGAGAATCCAAATAGGTCCCAAAGGAGAGAAACATGTTCTCAGGATGCAAAATAGATTTACTGACAAGAAGCCTGATGCGTTTGGGCCAGTCCCTTATTTTGAGGCCTTCTTCAGGGGGCTGTAACATTCGTAATAAAATACAAATGACACAACACATAATATTAAAACATATTTTCGGAATGGATTAATAAAACACATTACATCAGGGGCCTACACATATGCAACACTATTTTTTTTAAAAAAAAATTAATTCAACATATTGCAAAAATATAACATACGAATTCTTACTTTAAATGAATAAGCCATGTCTGTGATTCCTGTCTGAAATTTGATCTGTTGGAACAGTTATGTATGAATCTTAGAAACTGCCCATATGGGAGGTTATTTCTTAGGGAGCTAGCATGGGAGCTATCATAAGTGCAGACATCCATGGGCTTTCTATAAATGGAAGTAATAAGTTGTTCTATTCCCCTGCCTAATGTATGTTGTATGACTTTTAGGGTATCTTTTAGAAGTATTACATCCATAGTTATCTGAATATCCCTCTCCTCTATATTGATATATTCAATTTTGTTTATCAAATCGAGGAATCACATACATAGGAAGGTGTGAGAGGTATGGAAGGTTTTAGAAACCGATCCACATACTGAGAGAGTGGTTCCAGCACTGAGTTGCATTCCAACGCTATGGGTCTGCTGGAGTGTGGCATGGGGGGTCATTCCCATGTGGATTTTTGGCAGAGTGTAACATACAGGGATTCTATTTTTGGATTGACACAAAAATGTGTATTCTCCCTCTGTTAGATATTCCAGGCTTAAGTCAAAACAGAAGGCAGTTCAACAAACTATGGCAGCCAAATGAGGAAACATTTCCATCAAATGCATGTCAAAACAAAAATGGCTCAGCCCATCACTAAAAGGCACCCAATGCAGAGATAAGCAGGATGCTACAGGGCAGAGCGTTCCACAGTCAAGGGGACACATGGAAATTCCCTGTTTCCATTCTCTCCCTCCACACCTCATCACTGGAGCACAAAGATGGCCCTTGACCTAAGGCAACCAAATGTGAAGGATGGATAGGGCTCCCATAGTTATGCAAAAGGACCATATCCTCCCATGGGGACATACTCACTGTTATCACATATCCTCAGCACCAGATCTACTTAATATGCAAGTGTACACATGTAACCAACCAACATATGTAAGTATTACTTTGGGGCTTAAAATCTCTTGAATACAGACTGAGGCTTGAATCAAAGAATATAAATAAATAAATAAGCTTGATTAAAAACTATACAATATTACGAAATACATTATTTGGAAACAGAATAGAGATTCAATTAGATTAGCCCAATTACGCTTGAACCTATAACTCTGGTATATTGATTGTATCTTCAATGGGTCTGTAATGGAACAATCTGGTTTTCCCTCTAATACTTCACTGGGGTGGTTTAGTCCCACTGTCTGGTCCTCATTTGTTTCAGCGCTCTGTGTGGGTGTCTTGAGTTTCTGGGCCAGAGCAAGAGGCAAGTGAACAAGCAGGTGGCAATGGTGAAGAGGACAGATAACTCCTGGGGACTCTTGCCAATGGGCCCCTACAAGGGTGTGGGCCCTCAGCAAGTGTCCAACCCTGCATCACCTAGACACCAGCCCTGTGGCAAACATGAAAGGTGGTGATGTGGGACTGGGCAACATGAGGGGTGGAGCAGAGAGATGATAGAAAAAAATTGGGAAAAGGGAGAGTGAGATTAAAACATAAATATGTACCGATTCCAGAAGAATACAAATAGGAAGTTTGGAATACAGTAGATCTCAGTTCCAGGTTCAAGGGTTGCCCTTCAGTGATTCTGTGAGGGGGAAGTGGGGGGTAGCTGAGGTCCTTGTAGGTCTATTGAATGTTTCCCATTGTAAGGTGGAGGGTTTTGTGGAAAATTTTGGGGCAATGTGTGCGGACTGTGACAAGGTGATAAGTGTGCACTATTCAGCCTGCTGTCCAGATGCTACCATTGGTGGGCAACCTCAAGCCCACCCCCTTGCTCTCACTTCTTATGGCTCCCGCCCTTTAAATCTGACTTGGACCTGACAGGCTTTCAAACAAAGGATGCCTTCGGAGAGAGGATTGTCCTCTGGCAGTCCTTCAAATGCAGGACGGTGAAGTAGGACACATGGCCACACCAGTGAGAGGGAAAATGAGGTCACACACATCCATCACTCCCTGAAGAAGCAGGGCCATCAGTTACAGACATAGAAATAGATCAGGCCTCCGAAAAGGTTCTTCCGTCAATGCTTTAATTGCTCTTTTATTTGCACTTGGCACCTCCTGCCTATAACACAATATCCATGTCAGCCTAACAAAAGGACTTTGCTCTAGGAAATGTCTGGAAACATCATTAAAAAAAATCACTGAAGAGCATTGCATTTGGGGATTAGAAGGATTGGGGTACAAAATGATTGACCCCTTGTAAGCCTCCAGCTCCCCTGGGACCGTGGTCTGTTGCTGCAAACAAGATAAAACAAATTATATCCATGCAAGATCACATTTAAAGAAAACATTGATTTCTGAACAAAGTAGATTAACCAAAAAATCATTAACAGTAGCTTAGATAAGTTGCAAACACCATTAACTTGAATGATTTTTTTAACGCTCACCTGAACTTTCCCCACTTCCCGTCATACCCTTAATTAATCTTCTGTCCTGTAAGCATTGCTGGAAATTTAATTTGGAGAAGGATATGATTAAGCTTACACAGCACTGGCACTCTACACATGTTTTCCTGGACAGACTTTTTTTCTTTTCCCCAGCAAACCAGTTCTGCCTCGCTTTCTGGTTAATCATCGGGTTGAATGCCAGGAGGGAAGAGAGCTTCAATGCCAGCTCCCCCAACCCCACCTGCAGTACTGTCACACCAATCATCTAGAAACAGCAGAGACGGTGGCCCTCTCGCATGCCTTTCTGCTAAGATCTGAATTCAAATGCAAGCCAAACGGAGCTCCAAAAACATGTAAAAGTTCACAGATTTGGAGAGTGGGGTGGGGGGAGAGGAGTGTACAGGGGGGAGAAGGAGACCCTTGGGCAGCCAAGGAACCTTTGAGGATGCTCTTTACATCACTGCAGCCCAGCAACTTGCACCTTTCATTTCTATGTCCGTATCCTCCCTCTTTCTTTGCCACAATTCACAACAACAACAACAACAACAACAACAATAATAATAATAAATTTATTTCTTACCCGCCTCTCCATTTTGATTGAGGTGGGGAACAGCAGTAAGTATAAAATACATTAAAAAGAGTTCACACAGAGCACTTGAGTTTCCTGCATTCACTTGATCTCTCTGCACTTGATCACTAGCCAGGACAGGCTGGTAGATCCCATTTCAGTGAGGCGGATATTCTATTTTGGGTTTTAGTTACAACCAGCCAGGAGGCTAAAGGAGCTGTCCAAGGTGCTGAGCCCTATCCCTAAAATGGATCCAGCACCCTGGAAAGCTCCTTTAGCTGTCTGCCTGGTTCTAACTAAAACCCAGAATGGATTTTCTGCCCCACTGGAATCAGATCCACAAGCCTCCTCTGAGTTTGGCACTGAAATGTGTGAACAGATTCTTCTGAAAATAATTCCTTATTGTCTGAGGTGGTAGCAAAGTTCTTGCTGAGATAACTCATTCACATAATAAAAGCCAGCCACCCGTTGCACACTTAATTCAGATTTTTAAACCCAGAACAGAGACAGCAATAACATTTGTTCCTGTTACTTCTATTAAGAAATGAAGGTGACCCCACCCTAGAATTAAAAACTTCTGCATGCCAGTTTTCTGCTTTCTAGAACAACCCTGCCCAGTGCAGAACCTGTTTACACCCTCACTTATTATGAGTCAGCGACTTCTGCACTTATTTCAGGCTCTGATTCGGACCCAATTCTTATCTTACTTATTGAGCACAGTGCTGCTTATTCATTGAGAGAAGCAATGACTCTTGGATTGTCAGTACCAGGGGCAGAGAGCAGACCCCAGACCTTCTGGGATAGAACTGACGCCATGGAGACACCACTGGATTCTGTGGGTTTCCTGGGCCCAACTTCTTTTACTGGCTTTCCCCCACCTCTTTCACTGGCTTATCTCCACCAGTCATGATTTGTTCCTGAGTGATGATGTCCCTGTTTCTCAGCCCTAGCCAGGCTAGCCAATGGGGAGGGTTGGTGGGAGTTGTAGGCCAAAACAACTGGAGGACCACAAATTGACCACCCTGCTATATCGGCTTCTCTTTCCTGTGAAATCCTCATTTGTATAGGATGCATTACAGGTGTGCATCTGAGAAACTGTGCTTTTTTGTCCTGTTCTTGGTTGCGTTGACCCATCTTTTTTTTAACCCTACAAGTTTTACCTTCGATGAACCACCCTTCTTCATCCTGCAAACTTATATTCCTGCTTCCGATATCCTTGCACAAACATCTGACCCACCTAACTACACTGGCTTCTGACTTCATCATCTGGATCTAAACCTGGTGGCCTTCCTCTTACCCTCTAGATGCAGTGTCACTTTCCCTTGCTAAAAGAGACTTCTTGCTGCCACCATATCATCTTCCTTAACTGTTTTTTTCCTGTCATCTTGGGGTAAGGATAATGCTGTAAGCATTAACAGGGCTGCCAGCTCCAGGGTGATATCTCCCGCAGCACATTGGGCTGTATCCAATGTTAATCTAATTTAAGTCCCATTCATTTCAATTGTTCTACACTTAGCGGGACCACAGGTTTGCACAGAACATTTCATTAGGGTGTGCACCCAAAGACTTTTTTTAAAGACAAACATTTTTGAATACTCAAGTCACAATTATTTTTATTCATTTATTTATTAAACATGGATGCCCTATTTCAAGTTTGGCTTCCTGACCACAGGAGGGCTGTTGCAGGTGGCAGGGAGAGAATGAGGAAATGCCCCTCAAGTCCCAGCATTGATGGGGCTTTGTGATGACACTGGCATTTTCATTCCTGCTGCCAGAAGCAGTGATGCTCTTGTGGAGGCAACGGTCCTTTGGTGCAGCGGCGGAGCTGTCAGAGGGCAGCTGAAGGGCTGTTTTCTGAGTCTGGCTCCCCCTCTGAATCAGTATGCAATGCCCCCCTCAATTCAGCACTTATTGCTTGAGACATTAGGTTGTGTCTGGGTACAGCTGGCACACCCCTTGTGCTTGCCTATGAGCGAGTCTAACATAGGATACAATCCGAGGTCCAAGTCCCATCCTCCACAGGCAGAGCATTCAGAACTGTATCTCATGTGTCTTACAATGCAATCATATACATGTCTGCTCAGACGTAAGCCACACTGAGCTCAATAGGACTTACTCCCAGAGAAGTGTGCATAGGTTTGCTGCATAAGTCTCACTTCATGAAATATTAATTTTCTATATTTGCCCATTGGTGGCTAAAGGAACTGCCAGCGACTAGCATATAATCTGAATGTAACTTAGAACCCTCAGACAGCCATGCAGGTGCATCTGAAATTTACAATTGACTTGTAATTTTGATACATAACCATAACTAGATTTTATGGGGCATGACTTGCTACATTAGCTTTTGTGTATTTAACCATCATCACCTGCTGTTTAGTGCAGCTGCAGAAAGTTATGGGCATCCAAATGCAAGTTTATGGCCGATTACTTTTATAGGGAGGGACCTCCCTCTACAACAAACTTTTCTGTGTTTCATTTATGTGGCCAGATGCAACACTATTGATAATTCATTGCTTGTTGACCAGGCAACTTGCAAATCTAACAGTGTGAAAGGATAGACATTTGCAACTGGAATAGGGTTGAAAAATGGATTTGAAGTTGCAGTTAGCAATTTGCTCTTGTTCTGCTTGATGTGGGGCTGCCCTGTGCAATGCCTCAGCTGTCCCACTATCAATAAAAGGGCTTAGTCCACATATTTAATGAGGGTTTTTTTTAAAAAGAAAAGAACAGAAACAACGTAATTTTCGTACAATTTCACATATTTGAATTACTAGGTATATGCTGGACCTTATCAAAACAGTAGTATTTTGAATGACTGGTGTTACTGAAAAATTCCGAAAGGAAATTTCTAGACACCATGTCACCGTAATACCTTTACTACACCAACTCAGAGGTCACAAGATAGGGTGCTAGCTTTGGGGTTCTCCAGAATCTTCATCAGGCAAGATGGTAAACAAAGCAAAAACTGGCCATATGGGTGAGCGGGGAGGAAAAATGACTGAAGCATTTGGGAATTAAAAGTGGGAGGAGGTGGCAGACATTCAAACTAAAGTTATATCTTCAAGTAAAAAGGAACCTGTGAAATATAAAAAATGTTAGATTCTCTGCTACAAATGCAGTTGTATGTTCATGTTCTCCTGACATGAACCTACCCATACACTACGCTCAACATCTAAGGTCCTCCTCCAGGTGCCTTCTCTGAGGGAAGCTCGGAGGATGGTAGCAAGGGAGAGGGCCTTTTCAGTGGTGGCCCCCCAATTATGGAATGATCTCCACGAAGAGGCTTACCTGGCACCAACATTGTTAACTTTTTGGCACCAGGTCAGGACTTTTCTCTTCTCCTAGGCATTTAACAGCATACGTTGAGTTTTTAACTGACCCATGATAGTTGTTTTAAATAGATATTGTTTGTCCTGGTATGTAATCTGTTTTTATGCTTTTTATGGTTTTAAATTTTGTATATCGGTTTTTACTGTTCAATGTTTTAATCCTTGTAAACTGCCCAGAGAGCTTCAGCTATGGTATATAAATGTAAATAACAACAACAACAACAACAACAGCAACAGGGATTCTGCAGTTCTAGGAAAACAACTGAACTAGGGATGTAGAGCTCATATGGTATAGCACTTACAGTACTGGATTAGGAATAAGGGGACTGGGTTTAAATGCCTGATCAGCCATAAAACTCAGTAGATGATGTTTGGCCAGGCTAGTGGAGACTGGTGGTTCTGATTTTGGTCGGACTATGAATCCATTCTGGGTTTCAGTCAGAACCACAGTACTCTAAAGGAGCTATCTAATGTGCTGAACATATTTTGGGGATAGAGTTCAACAATTTTGATATCTCCTTTAGAGTTCTGGCTGGTTCTGACCAAAACCCAGAATGGATGCACATCCCCACCAAAATTGGAACCCCCATCTGCCACTGGGCCCATCATGTTTTCTCAGCCTAACCTAAATCATGGGGTTTTCTTGAGAATAAAATGCAGGCTGTGGGGAGAACCATAGAGGTACAGGCTTCTGCAGATCAGATGCAGAGCTCCCATGGGCTGGATTAGGCCAACAGGCTGGAAACAAAGCCCAATAAGGAGAGACGGAAAGAACTGGGCATGTTTAGCCTGTTGAAGAGAAGATTGAGGGGAGACATGATAGCACTCTTCAAATACTTAAAAGGTTGTCACACAGAGGAGGGCCAGGATCTCTTCTCGATCCTCCCAGATTGCAGGACACGGAATAATGGGCTCAAGTTACAGGAGGGCAGATTCTGGCTGGACATCAGGAAAAACTTCCTGACTGTTAGAGCAGTATGACAATGGAACCAGTTACCTAGGGAGGTTGTGGGTTCTCCCACACTAGAAGCATTCAGAGGCAGCTGGACAACCATCTGTCAGGTATGCTTTAGGGTGGATTCCTGCATTGAGCAGGGGGTTGGACTCGATGGCCTTATAGGACCCTTCCAACTCTACTATTCTATGATTCTATATTCTCCATCCCTGCTTTAACAGCAACAAGTACAGCATTTCTCCCAAATGAGAGTGCAATGATGGGGGAGGCCCAGCTCCTTCAAGGGAGGGGGTGAGGAAAAGGTGGCAACCCTCTTAGGGTGCGTCAGAAATGTGACCTGTAGGAGGTCATTCAGAGTAGTGACTGAATAGTAAACAGAGAGAAAATGTGACAAAACAAAGGTATAAAGGTACTTTAAGTAGAAAGACCACCCATCTTATCCAACAAATCTGTTCCTTGTTAATAAAATATGAATGCTTTCTTTTTACCCACAACAGCCAAAATCCATTCATGGAAGAAATCCTTGGGTCTATAACAGCCAAACTAGTTTTTCAGCTGCCCTCAGGCCATTCCAAAAGGTGTCAATAGCCAGGTGATACTGCTGTCATGGGAATGAAATGCTTTGATTAGGCTCCTCTGCCTGTAGACAATAGACTTCTAACTTGAGAATGGGTGCTAACCCACCCTGTGTGGGTTGTTGTTGAATCGTGAGTTATTGTGTTGTCTGAATGCAATGCATTTTCCACAGGGTTGTTCATTAACCACACAGTATGGCTTCTAACCACCCTCAACAGCCCAACAACAATCCATGGGTTCTCAAGGTGGCTTCTTCAAGAAAAATAAACCACACACTGCATGGGTAACAAGCCACCCTGTGCAAAGCGTGCTGCATTCTGACAATGTTAAACCATGTTGGGTTAGCGTGTGAATGTGAACCCAGCCAATGTCAAAGAAAGGGCAGAGATTTGATGGCCACTTTCTTCTGAGGTTGAGAAACTGAAGAACAAAAGAATTGCCCCCAAAATGTTCTGATTATTCCCTAGCTTTAGTAGCACAATGGAACCAGGGCTCACAGGGTCAATGTGCCAGGACTTTTTGAGTAGCAGGGACACTGATGTCATCTGCCATCCCACCCACCTCAGGCTTCCTTGTTCCCTCTGAGCTCAGCTGCAATCCTTTTATTAGCCAGCGGAGAATGGATTTTCCCCAAGCATTAATATACTGTTGCTTGCCATCCCTGTTGTAATACAAAGATTTTCAGGGCAGCATGGTCTTGAATGGGCAATTTAAACCCAATAGCTTCACAAAAGACCTGCTCCTGGCAGAGATGAAAACTGCTAGAACTGGTTTGTTGGAATGGATCGATACAGCAGACTGAATAGTTGGACTCTCCTTGGGGGTGTGGCTATGGGGACTGTTATGATGAGTACCCGCACGTCAATATGTACCAGTACACCACTGTCTAAATTATACCTCCCCTACAACCAGAACTCTGTGACACATATCAGTTCAGCTTTTACTTCCTGGACCAGTTCCCAGATGGTCACCATTTATCAGCAGCACTTTGAGAGTGGTGTGGACTGCAGAAAGGCCAGTGCTGTTATCCAGGTTGGGTGATAGATGGACACTGAAAGGGCACATAGATGTGGAGCTCACCTTTCTCACACCTGACAAACCCACCCCCTTCTGCCATAACACCCCTCTGCCCATTGCAACTGCTATGGAGGTCTCTCCCTCCTCAACATTCCCCTCCAACACTCCTGCTCCGTTTATATGTATACTGGACATCAAAAGACACACACACACACAAATCTACTACCACTGTATCCCACCCTGTGCTCTCTTTGGGCCCACAACAAGCTCTGGGAATACCCTCCCTGTCCTGGATATAATCCAAAAATACTAAAACAGTCATTCTATAAAAGTGGATGAAATAATTTGAAGATCCTTTTTTAAAAAGATCTGGTACATGCTCTTACATGTCTTCTTTAAAATAAAATAAAATTGTATTCCAGGCCAAAATACAGGGCACTACACTACAAAACAAAACAAACAAACAAAACCTCTGATTTGATACTAATAGTGAGCCTAGAAGTATTATGTCCTGAAAAGGAACCAATCAAACTGTGTGCTGTCAGCACTGCAGTATAACTCCATGTGCTGCTGAAATAGATGAGGCAGTGTGGTTAAGGTAAATGGAAAGAGCAAATGATTCTTTCTGCTGCTGCCAAGGAGGAAATGACTCATCTTAATGCATATGTAGACCGAGAAAATCCTTCAATTTAAGGGAATCTCCCCATAACCTATAAAACAAATTGCTATTTTTAAAAAAAATATATATGCTATCATGAGTAGGTGTTGACAGATAAGCCTTGTATAGTTTTTCCCCAGAGAAGAGATGCTGCTCAGCGGTTTCTTCTTCTTCTTCTTCTTCTTCTTCTTCTTCTTCTTCTTCTTCTTCTTCTTCTTCTTCTTCTTCTTCTTCTTCTTCTTCCTCTTCTTCTTCTTCTTCCTCTTCTTCCTCTTCCTCTTCTTCTTCTTCCTCTTCCTCTTCCTCTTCCTCCTAGGGACAGGGCTAGATGAACAAGGGGCTACAGCTGAAAGTAGCCACCCCATGTCATGTTCCCTCTTCTTGCATCTGCAACTTCAGGATAAACTTACGCAGAAGAACCCAAGAAGAGCTGTGCTGGATTAGACCAAGGGTCCATCTAGTTCAGCATCCTGTTTCCCACAGTGGCCAATCAGATGCCTCTGGGAAACCCACAAGCAGGATGTGACACCCAGAGACATCTCTCACTGTTGCTTCCAGCAGCTGGGATTCAGTGGCACACTGCCTCTGAACCTATAGGTAGCATATCACCAAACACCACATCAGCATCCGGACAGCATTGTGATGTGTGTTTCCCCATCTCACCAGCCAAAGATATGGAGTGTGGGTGGGCAAGTGTCCAACATAATGCCATCCAACCACTGCGTAAATTAAAACAACCACTATGGAGGGACAGGGGCAACTTGACATGGGCCTGTTTCCAGTCCATTTCACTTTCATATGTATTCATATGTAAACCTGTTCCATCCCATTTCCACATTCATTGGTGGAATTTTTAAAATCCGCACAGAAATTAGATATTTGGGTATGCATTTGTGAACTTGTTTCTCCGCAAAATACATATTTTGAAGTGTCTTTTCTCTCAAGGTATGCATTTCCAAATAAAGTCTATCCTAAAATATGCACTTTAAGTGCAGCTTTTGAGCCAGGGATTGCATTGCAAATGTCGGAGAAGTGTGATAGTGGAAGGATAACTATGTTTGATCCACCCATTAGTCCAGGAGGTGCTCCTCAGGTCAGTTCATATAGGAACTCACAGATCAATATCCTCAAGCATCCCTACATGCTACATACCTTTTTCAGGATGCTGGCTCTGCCCACTTTGTCTCCAGGCATGCTGGCCCCGCCCCCTCAGTCCTAACCTTGCCATGTTCAACTGTCTACCTACGTTCACTTGAATGCAAGTAGAACTCTCTGTGTGATTGCAGTTCCTGTCTTATCTGGATTCCCAATCTCATGGAGAGTTCTACTCATGCTCAAGCAATGAGCCAATGTGTTGTAGTAGTTAGTATGTTAGACTCAGAGTCAGGAGATCTGGGTTCTAGTCCCCACTTGGCCAAGTAGCTCACTGGGTGACTGTGGGCCAGTCACAGACTCGGCCCAACTTACCTCACAGGGTTGTTGTGAGGATAAAATGGAGAGGAGGAGGACAAACTAATCCACCTTGGGTTCCTTAAAGGTGGGGGGAAGGTGGGATATAAATGTAATAAATAAAGCCCTGCTCAGAACTTTCCAGATCAGCATGGCCAAGTCAGAATTGAGGGGGAAGGGTGTGCGGGCCCAGAGACATAGGGGACAGAGTCAGTGTGCCATTACACACTTTGAGCCCTGAATATCAACTAAACATGCATATATATCTATATGGTTGAATGACTGAAAAGGGATCATGGGGTTGCTTTAAGCTAGGCGTATAACGGTAGAGAAATGTTTTGACTTATGGCAGATACAGGTTGGAAGCTTGAGACCACAGCCTGCTAAAGTGTGTGTTCTGCTCCTCCTTTTAAAGCAGTATTTATTTGCTCTGTGCCAAATACAGTTTCCAAAAGTTTGCCACGTGCGCAGGTACGACGTGACCCAAATCAGCAGGGGACAGCTCTTTGCTGTGGGGCAACCGTGAGGCCTGCCTAGCAGAGCTCTTCCCTTCTCAGTCAGTCATATCTGCTGAGGTAAATGCTTTGTGGTAATGGCTGATAGCTGAAGTTTTGCCTTAATAGGCTTGCTTCAGGTCACTAATGCAATTTAATCTCTATTAGAATATTAAACCAATAAAAATGCCATTTAAATACCTTTATAAACCCTCGTATTTAATTTCTTGGAGTCAGAGCTTAAGTTAACAGCTTAAATTTCTAATTCCCATTTCTAGGTCGTGATGTTTTCTCATCACTGACACCAAAGAACAAATTCAGGGAAGGGACACGTTCCAATGAAATTAACGGGAGAACTTGCAAAATAGTTAGAATGGATACGTGTGACTGACTCTCCCTTCAAGCAAAACCTGGACTAGATCTACACTACTGCTGTATAGCGGTATTAAAGTGCACTGATAACTGTTGGGGCACAATCCACATCCCGTACACCACTTTCACAGTGTTATTTCCTGCCTTATTCCACATCTGTAACGATTTGACACAAGGCGTAGATCTGGCCCAGGAGTGACCCATCTGTTTTCAGGGGGAGGCAGCTGTGCAGGGATGCAAGGATGAAACTGTGCATAGGGGCACAGTAAGATGCCTTATACCAAGCCAGACCAATGGTCCATACAGCTCAGTACTGACCACAGCAGCTGTCCAGGGTTTCAAGCAAGGGTCTTTCCCAACCCAACCTGGAGCTGTCAGGAGTTGAACCCAGGACTGTTTGCATGTAAAGCATGTGCTCTATCACTGAACTGTGGCCCTCCCCTCCATCCCCCATGAAAGTGAATGGGGCAGCTGCAAACAGGGAACTTCCACTGTACGCTGTGATGTGCACACAAGGCAGTGAATAGGTCATCTAGCTCCATTTCAACCTGGTGTGCAATCCCCTTGCCTGCACAGTTTATTGCATTTATGTCCTGCCTTTTTTCCTCCAAGGTATCCAAGGTGGCATACATGATCCTCCTCCTCTTCATTCTTATCTTTACAACAGCCATGTGAGGTAGGCTGGGTTGAGAATCTGTGACTTGCTCAAAGTCACACAGTGAGCTTCCATTTATTTATTTATTACATTTTTATACCGCCCAATAGCAGAAGCTCCATGGCTGAGTGGGGACTAGAACCTGGATCTCCTGACTCCCAGTCCAACACTCTAACCACTACACCACACTGGCTCTCCACATATCACAGAAACTATCAAAGGGAATTAACTCGTGATTTTATGTACATACATGAATCAATACAGTGGAGCACTGGCTGCGCAACCAGCTTTCCACCACAAAGGGAAATGGAATATAATGCTTTTAGAGGCTTTCTTTTTAATTCAATTGTGTCTTTTAACCTGTAGGCACCCCAAGGCAGTGTTTGTATGTGTATATAAAACAACAACCACACAATACAATATATATATATATATATATATATATATATATATATATATATAATGGAATTATATATTCCATAATACAACCACAGACTATGATAAACTTTTTTCTTTTCTTTTTAGAATAGTAGAGTTGGAAGGGGCCTATAAGGACATTGAGTCCAACCAATAAAAGCAGAAGGAGTCTGTGGCAACACAGTCTTAACCAGTTAAATCTCACTCTAGTTGTGAACCCTTAAAAAAAAACAGGGGAGGTCCTCTTTCACTGAGAGATCTTCACCTGATGATGAAAGCCAGTTAGGGTGCTGGGCCAGCGAGATCTTCCTTGATGTGCAGTTCCAGATCATGGGTGCCATCTGTTACAGAGCGGCTTCAGCATCTTGTGCACTATCGATTTCATTGGCAGTCCCCTGACATCTTGGTTCAAGAATCCAGTGTGGTTCCAGAAGACACAGTATGGGCAGCTGCCAGGAATGTCGTTAAGGGTCTGATACCGCTGCAGAGGCATGGGGCCATGGAATAGTTTGCTGCCCCCTGGATTAAAGAGGGTTGTTCCACATGGCCAAGGGAAACATGCAAAGGTCTACCTGGTGGCCATGTGTCCACTCTGCCAGCTAACTCATGAAGGTACCTTTCAATTGGCCAATCAAAAGCCTTGGTGGGGAATATAGCCTGATCTGGACGCATGCTCCCTTCCCAGACTGGCCAGCAAGGTCAAGCACTACCTGAGCCCTCTTGGCAACACCCTTTGTTTTAAATATTGTGCTACCCTACTCTATGCAGCCAGCTAGGTGTAAATTAATCAAGGGGCAAGGAACTTCCCTGCACCTTCTATTCAATGAAAGTATTGTTCTAAATTAGTTCAAGTACTAATGAAAGTCCAAAAAACATTGGGCAGTATTCAATAGTAGTCCTGCATAAGTTAGGGCCATTCATTTCAATGGGTCTACTCTGTACAGGAGTACCATTGGATACTGCCCATAGACTTTATTTTTTAGAAATGTTTGTTCTCAAAAACACATGCACGCACATTTATTAAAGAAGAGAAAAATGGCTCGATTATACTCAGAGCTCACACTCACCAATGTGAGCGATGCCAAAGTAGAAAGAATGAACATTGAGTGCCCAAACTCCAAGGCAGTTATAGGGTTCAATATAAAGGTTACAAGGAACTTGATAGCTCAGAGGTTGGGCCCAGAAGTACCTATTTCTCACTTTGATATGGTACTGTGCATAGATACACTGTGTATACACAACACAGCTCTTGTTAAAGGCCCCCTTAGAGTTGGTCATTACTCACAGTATACACAAGTGATGTGTCTGTGTGAATGAGGACATGTGCCAATACATGCTCTCAGACTGAATTTTGTAACACTATTCTGATATTTTTGTTTTAAATATAGCCCCTCATACCTGTGACAGGTTTACAGAGATGTAAAACACAGAAATGAAAGGTTTATGCTTTAGATCTATGTGCTGTGATAGCAGGGGGAAATATATATTAAAATATGCAATTTAGTATTCAAACAAGATTTGCCCATGGGAACATTTACTGATTTTAAAGCATCTTTTCTAGCATGTGCTTCTCATTCTGAGGAGCGGAAGGAAAATCTCCGTATGATTCAGGCACTGAATATTTGAAGTCAAGCAGGCTATGGAAAAAAGAGAAGAGGCCTTAACAAAAATGGGGAAGGTACTTTCCAAACAACGTGACAGGCCACAGAAATGTGAAAATAAAATTAGGCAAATTGCATAAAGTGGTCTAAATATCGAAAATGACTATGTGCAGCAGGTATGAGTTTAAAAGAATCTCTAAAGCCTTTTTTTATTTATTCAATTGTGAGTGAATCCTAAAATGTGTCACCTCATTAATATAAGGAGCAGCGAGTGGGACTTTTTATCACTTTGTCTGCAGTTCAGAGAGAACCAGCCTGCTGTGCTGCTGCACATCAAGAGCAGGAGCCGTTCCATTTTCCATTCCCTGGTTCCCCAACATCACCAGCAACAACGGATGGGCTGCTGGGATGTCACTCTTGAGTGCTGGGGGCAGCCGTGTGCTTTGAGCTGGCCCTGCTCTAGTCAAGTGCCTGACCAAGAAAACAGGCAGGCATTAAAATGCCTCAACTTTTTCATTAAGGAATGTTGAAATGCTCCACAGACTGCCTTTCATCCCCCAGCATACATTTCCAATGCACTTCTCCCCCAAGTCCTGTCCCATTCCAGAACTCTGAGCCAGGGAAACTACTTCACATTTCACAACATTTTTGCTCACTAAGGGTAGCTCTAAAGTCTCTGCATTTTCACCATGGGCACAGTTTTGTCATTGTCCAACAACCTGCTCTTGCTGCTGCCTGTGCCCACTGGTGATGTGAACGTCTGGTGTTTTTCCACACCAGAAAACCGTTCACGGCTGTGCTGTTTCTCCCATAGGAGGCAACATTTTTACAGTTGTTTTAAACCAGGAATGGACATCTTGTGGCCCTCCAGATGTTTTGTCCTACAACCTTTACCATTAGCTAGGTAGGGTGGCCGTGTGCCTTCTTTTACAGAGGACTGTTCTCTATTTTGAAGGCATCTTGTATTTGAATGGCTGCCCAGTCCAAGTCCAGTTTAAAGATAAAGAACCATCAGGAGGGATGATGATGATGATGATGATGATGATGATGATGATGATGATGATGAGTATAGGCTATCTCTGTCTAACTACCGACCTGTCTCTTTGTTGCCTTTTGTTTCAAAGATCCTGGAGCGTGTGGTCTACTCTCGCTGTCTTGACTTTCTTACTAGTAACTCTGCTCTAGATCCTTTTCAATCCGGATTCTGTCCTTTGCATTCCACTGAAACAGCCCTTACTAAGATCACCAATGATCTTCTTACTGCCAAGTCTAAAGGCCTTTATTCCATTCTTATTCTCCTTGACCTAACTGCAGCCTTTGACACGGTTGATCATGATCTTCTCTTAGATTCCCTTCATGACCTTGGACTTCGTGGCTCTGTCTATAACTGGTTTGCCTCCTATCTAGCGGGTCGCTCTTTCAGCGTGCTCGCTAATGGCAGCTCGTCTTCCTCCTTTCCCCTTTCAGTAGGGGTTCCGCAAGGCTCGGTGCTTGGCCCGTTGTTGTTTTCCTTATACATGTTGCCCTTGGGCAAGCTTATTCAATCTCATGGCCTCCAATATCATCTGTATGCCGATGATACACAATTATATCTTTCATCTCCGGAACTTTCTCCTGATGTTCACGATCGTATCTCGGCATGTCTTTCAGATATCTCAGCCTGGCTGCTTCATCGTCGTCTGAAACTAAATATGGCAAAGACTGAATTGCTTGTTTTTCCGCCTAAACCTTCTCCTCATCTTTCATTCTCTCTCACTGTCAATGATGTTACGCTTACTCCAGTCAAGGAAGCTCGCAGTCTTGGCTTCATATTTGACTCATCGCTCTCCTTTATTCCTCATATTGAGGCAGTAGCTAAATCCTGTCGTTTCTTCCTGTATAATATTGCCAGGATTCGACCATCTCTGTCTGTCTCTTCTGCCAAGACGCTTGTTCATGCACTGGTTATTTCTCGGTTGGACTACTGCAACCTTCTTCTCTCTGGCCTTCCTTCTTCTCACATCAGTCCGTTGGTTTCTGTCCACCACTCTGCCGCTAAGATCATCTTCCTGGCTCGCCGCTCTGACCATGTTACTCCACTTCTGAAATCTCTTCATTGGCTTCCAATTCACTTCAGAATCCAATATAAACTTCTCCTGTCAACCTTCAAAGCTTTTCATGGTCTAGCTCCTTCCTATCTCTCCTCTCTCATCTCACACTATTGCCCCGCTCGTGCTCTTCGCTCCTCTGATGCCATGTTTCTCGCCTGCCCAAGGGTCTCTACTTCCCTTGCTTGGCTTCGTCCATTTTCCTCTGCTGCCCCTTACGCCTGGAACGCTCTTCCAGAACATCTGAGATCAACAAGTTCAATCGCAGCTTTTAAAGCTCAGCTAAAAACTTTTCTTTTTCCTAAAGCCTTTAAAACTTGATGTTGCTTGGACTTTATACTGTTAGTTCTACCCTACCCTGTGCCTGTTTACCCTACCCAGTGCTTGTTTGCATTCTCTTCCCCTCCTCACTGCTTTACTATGATTTTATTAGATTGTAAGCCTATGCGGCAGGATCTTGCAATTTACTGTTTTACTCTGTACAGCACCATGTACATTGATGGTGCTATATAAATAATAATAATAATAATAATAATAATAATAATAATAATAATAATAATAATAGTATATTTATATCCTGCCTTTTTCCCATCACTGGAACTCAAGGTAGCTATACAAATTAAAACATGTACAGTTAGATATATAGAAAACTTAAAAAAAATATTAAACATACTACAATATTAAAACGTTTAAAAACATTTAAAATACAAGGTTTTTTTGTTTTTTGTTTTAAAAAACAACCCAATGTATAAACAACACATAAACAGAGGTCCAGACTACTCCCCAAAGGCCATCTGGAACAAGAAAGCCCTTCAAGTTGCCCATCACCAGCACCTGGACAGCAGACTGAGCAAGGCACACATTTGTCACCTAGTCACAATCTTCCATACCATGGTGAGATGCACTGTATTTCTCCTTAAATTAAAATGTCTAAATTTACATATAAATTAGCACACAAACTTTTTGTGCAAATTGGCTTTTGTGTGGCATTCATTTTGTTTCTCTTCTCACAAAGATTGAGGAGTTCTGGTTATTTTCTTCTAGGCATCATGCGGAGTACTGTTACACCAGTGAAATCCTGGTGTTTGCCTCCCCCAAGTAATAGCAAACAGGGCTCTGATCTACTCGCTTCCTACTATCTGCAACTCTTTTGACCTTTTTTCTGGTGATGGATTTCCTCTTCTTTGGGCAATTAGTAAGTGGCCACTCTATGGTGGCTGGGGCTGATGGGAGTTGCAGGCCAAAACATCTGGAGGGCCCCATGTTGCCCACCTCCTGTTAAACTATAATAAGGGCTATTGTTGAATCACCATGCCTTCCCAGATCCAAGTGGTTTATCAATACCAAGCTACTATGGAAGACGCTGGGTATTAAGTCAAAACAGAATTTGAGCACAAGTGTTCTTTTAGAAATGTGATAGAGATGTAGTGGCAGATGGTAGGAAGCAAGTAGATCAGAGCGCTACCTGCTATTTCTTGGGGGACGTTAACATGAGGATTTCATTGGTGCAAGATGCCTAGAAGAAAAACCTTAGACCTTCTCAATCTTTGGGAGAGGAGTAACCAAAAGGATGCTGCCGAGGCACTAATTTTGCTCTAATTAAATGGAAAGGTCCCTTGGAGAAACCTATGTCTCAAAGCACTCAAATGCTATTGCTGCATTCAACAGGAGAGGAGGAAGAAGACAATTCCCTTTGCATCCATGTTGATGCACTGCCAGGCATGCAAATAAAACTGTAGAGCTGGAAGGAACCACAAGCCCATCCCATCCAGATATTCAATTATCCAGCTGCTTGATCAAACTATGCCACCCTGAGATGCTGGGCCACAACTGTGCTTCAAAGAGAGAGCTAGCGCATTGCAAAAGGGTGGGTTCAGAACCGCTCAAGATAGGTCAGGCAGACAAGAGGGGGTGTCTGCTGCATGGGAAGGCAATCTCTGTTTCCACCCCAAATTGCTAGGGAAGGGGGCAGAATTCCATCCTAGCATTACTCTTCCAGAATGTGGTCTTTTTTGACCACAACAAAAATCTCCACTTCATTTCACAAAATACGGTGTGCAAATGCTCTGCTGTCTCATCAACATGTCCGTTTTGCAGGCAGTGTTCTAAACCTAAGATTGGAGCTTTTGCAGAATGTACAACTGAGTAATATGGTGGCAGGAGGGAGATGCCTGTGAATCAAGGGCAAGATAGGTAGGATTGGAGACGCCAAGCTGGAAGCTGCTCCGGAAGGCTGCAGTGAAAATACCCGCACCCTTCTTTTGAGTCCTTTTTTAAAGATACTTTAAAAAGAGCACTGCAGATTTTCAAGCACATCCCTAGAATTTTGAGGCTAAAAAACACATGAAATTCATTTCAAGGGGTCTGTTCTAAGGGGGACTAACATTGGATACAACTCAATATTTGTAGCCACGTTTAGTCCAAGTCAGCGAACCGGCCATAGCTCTGATCAACTCTTGGAAGGGGAAATGGTGGTGATGCAGCCCTCTCCCTCCCTCCCTCCTCACAGCAGGAAGAGGGCACCTGTTTATAGAACTACTGCTGTCAAATGATCAATTTTAATCAGCATGGTTAAAACATGGCGGTATTAATGCAAGTCCTAACATACTTCAGAACAGCTGTGCAACTTCTTCAGGGCAAATTAATTTTCTTCTAATCTTTTTGCCTTTATTAATTTTTGGGTTTTACTTTTTTTAAAAAAAATATGTAGGTGGATTTTTAATCTGCAACTGACACTGTCATTGACTGACTAATGCTTTTATCCTTAACACCATAACACTAATGCGATTAAAATATATATTAAACATATGGCTTGTGTCTGGCATGTTTTTAATTAACATTAACCATTTAGTAATGTTTTCAAAACCAATTAGCCAAGACCAATTGGAATTCAGTTCAGTTATTTTTGAATCCAGGGTGCTCGTTTTTGCAGCTTCAACTGAAAGATGATTCTAAGACAAGCTTTTCTGGATCAGACAATCTAGTCCAGCATGCTTTTAGCAGAGTGGCCCATGAGATGTCCATGGGAAGCAGGACATGAGTGCAACAGCACCCTTCCACCCATGTTCTCCAGCCTCTGGTATGGGAGGTAATATATAGCTAAACTATATAGCCTTGATAGCCTCATCCTCCATGAATTTGTCCAATCCTCTTTGAAAGCCATCCAAGTTGGTGACTATCAACTACATCTTGTGGTAGGTAATTCCATAGGTTAACTGTGCAGTGTACGAAGAAATGCTTCCTTTAATCTGTCCTGAATTTTCCACCATTCAGCTTCATTGGATGGAGATATTTCTATCAAATTTGTCTACATCATGCATAATTTTATACATCTGTATTGCGTCTCCCCCATTACTTATTTTTTTCTAAGCTAAAAAAAAACTTCCCTCATAGGGGAGTTACCTCCAGCCCCTTGATGAGTTTGGTTGCCTTTCTTTTTGAGTCACTTCCAATGCTACAGTAGCATTTTTGAGGTTCTGTGTCCAGACCTATATACAGTATTCCACATTTGGTCATACCGTAGGTTACTATAAGGTCATTATGATATTGGCAGTATTATTTTCAATTCCTTTCCTAATCACCCCCATTATGGAATTCACTCTTTTCACAGCAACAGCACTTTGGGTCAACATTTTCACTATGCTGTCCACTGCAATTCCAAGATCCCTCTCCTGATCAGTCGCTGGCAGCTAGGTTCCTATCAATGTATACATGAAGTTAGGATCACTTTACACTTGTTCACATTGAACCTCATTTGTCATTTTAATGCCCATTTCCTAGTTTGGAGAAAACCTTTTAAAAAGTAGTTTCACTTCTTCAAAATAGTTTATTTTGAAGGAGTGAAACTCCTTCAAAAGTGAAATTTCTTCAAAAATTCTATTTCATTAAAAAAAAAAACCAAAAAAAAAAAAAAACCGAGAGTAAGCATGAAACCCACAAGAAATACAGATCAGATCTTAGAAGGGAGATCTATATAACAGAACTCATTGTTTATTTGACATGCTAAGCTTACCTTTAAAGCCTTAAATGGCTTGAGACCCAATGTAGGGACTTCTCCCTATACCAGCCTGCCTTTGTTCTAAGATCTGAAGAGGCAGTTCTTCTCCATATACCCTTGCTAGGAGACATTTGCTACGTGGCAACAAAGGAGAGAGCCTTCTCTGTAGTGGCCCCCTGACTTTGGGAATTATTTATTTATTTATTTATTTATTACACTTATATACCGCCCCCATAGCCAGAGTTCTCTGGGCAGTTTACAAAAATTCTAAAATTCATATAAAAACGAATATACAAAATTTAAAATTCTAAAACCCAGAACATACACAAATAAAACATTAAAAACTGTTAAAAAAACCTAAACATGTAGGTGATTAAGATGTGCTGCCATATGCCTGGGCAAAGAGTCTTAACCTGGTGCCGGAAAGATAGCAACGTTGGTGCCAGGTGAGCCTCATCAGGGAGATCGTTCCATAGTCTGGGGTCCACCACCAAAAAGGCCCTGTCCCTCGTTGCCACACTCCAAGCCTCTCTCAGAGTAGGCACCCAGAGGAGGACCTTAGATGTTGAAAGTAGTGACCGGGTATATTCATGTCGGGAGAGGCATTCCGTCAGGTATTGTGGTCCCAAGCCATGTAAGGCTTTATAGGTCAAAACCAGCACCTTGAATTGGGCTCAGAAACATACAGGCAGCCAATGTAAGCAGACCAGAGCAGGTGTTATATGGTCGAAACTTCTGGTTCCCGAAATCAATCTGGCCACTGCATTTTGCACGAGCTGCAGCTTCCGAACCGTCTTCAAAGGCAGCCCTACATAGAGTGCATTGCAGTAATCTAACTTGGAGGTTACCAGAGCATGGACAACTGAAGCCAGGTTATCCCTGTCCAGATAGGGGCGTAGCTGGGCCACCAACCGGAGTTTGTAGAAGGCACTCCGTGCCACTGATGTCACCTTGACCTGAGCGTCAAGTGACAATGATGGATCTAAAAGAACCCCCAAGCTACAAACCTGCTCCTTCAGAGGGAATGCAATCCCATCCAGAACTGGTAGAACACTCCCCATCCTGTCAGCGGAATCACCTACTAACAGCATCTCAGTCTTGTCTGGATTGAGTTTCAGTTTAATAGCCCTCATCCAGTCCATTGTTGCAGCCAGGCACCGGTTCAACACATCCACAGCCTCTCCTGCTGAAGATGAAAAGGAGAAATAGAGCTGCGTGTCATCAGCATACTGGTGACAACACACTCCAAAGCTCCGGATGACCGCACCCAGCGGCTTCATGTAAATGTTAAGCAACAAGGGGGACAAAACTGACCCATGCGGGACCCCATATTTGAGAGTCCACGGGGCCGAGTAATATTCCCCAAGCACCATCTTCTGTATCCGACCCGCCAAATAGGAGCAGAACCACTGCAAAGCAGTACCTCCCACTCTCAGTTCAGTGAGTCATCCCAGAAGGATACCATGGTCAATTCCTTCCCCCATAAGAGTAGGACTAGCATTGTCATTACAATCTTTCTGGCACCAGATCAAAATATTTTTTATTTGCCTAGACTTTAAAGTGTATTTATTGTTGAGTCTTCTTACTGTTTTTAGCTGTTTTGTGAAGGTTTTGCTTTAATAGTTTTGTTGAATATGTATTTTTGTATGCTTCATTTTATTCATGTTTATTTTATACCACCCTGGTACCCATCAGGATAGTCAATTTAAAAATACTTTTAATAAATAAAGAATAAAATGAAAGAAATGGCAAACAATGGTTTATGGGAACAGTTCAGTCACAAAGTGGGGACTCACTGGTGTTTGCAGTGGCTGCTTCTGTGAAGAGAAAAGGTGAAAGATTAAGTTGTTCTCATCATAAGAACATAAATAGAGCCCTGCTGGATCAGGCCAAGGGTCCATCTAGTCCAGCACTCTGTGCACACAGTGGCTGAGCAGCTGTCGACCTGGAACCCACAAGCAGGACACAGGAGCGACAGCACCCTCCCGCCCATGTTCCCCAGCAACAGGTGTATATAGGCTTGCTGTCTCTGCTACTGGAGGCAGCACATAGCCATCAGGACTAGTAGCCGTTGATAGCCTTCTTCTCCAGGAATTTTTCCACCTCCCTTTTAAAGACATCCATGGAAATAGCTGTTGTGATTTTCCATGAGTCTCCACTTCAGGTGTTAGCTGAATCACAACTATGGAAATGGAACGTTGATGGAAATGCACTAGCTCTGAAGTTTAGACTGTGCTACAACCTCTTCATTTTTGGTGGCATTAGAGAGCCAATCCAGGCTGCCATGCCACTACAATAATAAAGCCAATGTTGAAATGTTTTGCTGAAACCAACAGCCATCATCCCCAGAAGAAGAACAGCACAAGCTTGTTCAACAGTCTATAACTGGGACAGGGAGGTGGTTAGGAAGGGGGTGGCAGTGGGATACACCACTGCAGATCCTGAAGACATTTCACAACTACAGACCCCAGGAGGCCAACAAACCTTTGCAAAACCAATATTTGACCTTAATAGCATAACGAAATGGCAGCTATCAAGCAATATATCAGCTTGGACTCACCAAACAAAGGACGGACATGTACCTATTATAGCAATACATTGTGTATCATCACTTGCATACCTAGAATCTAGTTTCTAGAGTAGACATAAAGGACAGTTCTATGAAATGTATTGAATCTCTGTCCAAAAGGAGCACTAACGTTTGTACCAATGTATCTTTTGCAAGTCAGGCATGTTTAAATATGAGTTTGGAGAGACTTGAAGGAGATCCACATGATAGCTGCTGTTCCTACCCTCTCTTCTCCTCTGACATTCCCCGGGCATTCTTTGAACTGGCTCCTGATCAGATCTCGGACAGATGGTGTGTATATTCCCTTTTTCAGAAAACATCTGGCAAGGCTGATCTTAACTGCCTTGTAACTTATTCACCAAGTGGAGCTGTGAGGCCTAGCCATGAAATTGGCCTTCCAGTGATTTGCACTTAAAGTGATGCACTCAAAGTTGGTCTTACTTACTGCTATCATTCTTAGTGTTTATTAATCAGGTATCGCCACCTTCCAATTTAAGCTTCTGCCCAATTTCAGAAAAATTCTGAAGTGCCTTTTTCATTTGCATTAACGTCCACTTTCATTCCAAGGTGTCAATTTTGTTGATGTAAGTTAAGAGAAGGGGGTGGGGTGGGAGAGAGATAACAAGAACAAACTAAATTTGAGTGGCAGAATAATGCATACTTCATGGAAGGGTCCCTTGTGAATGTTAGAGAAAGTCTTTCTAGTGCTGTATTAATAAATTTACAGTTCCACAGAGATATCTTCTCCTGGAAAGCAAGATTGGTGGCATATTCTCGCAGGCCAAGCACAGATTGGCCTAGTGCAGTCTTACCCAGCCTGGTGCCCACCTTCCTTTTCCACTACAACACCAAGAATTCCTGATGGGTGCTAAAGTCCAAATCAGCTGGACGGCACCAAGTTGGGGAAGGTTGCCATAATCAGTCACATAGTGTGACACAATTCTAGAGAAACGACCGGGGAGCTTCCATGTCCACTTCCATAGTGACCTCCGATGCCCACTGCAAAGCAAAAAATTGATCCATGGGTAGTCAGGGAAAAGAGACTATGACTGTTGTCTGATGCAGCTGAACTCATCCCCTCAGTTCCCCTTCTTTGGAAACACATGAGGTTTGCTTGATAGCTGCCATTTTGTTATGCTATTAATACCAAATATTGGGTGTGCAAAAGTTTGTTGACCTACTGGATTCTGTGAGGGAAGACAAATTATGTTAGGCCAACAGTGCGCAAAGCATGTCCTGCAGGCTGCATGCAGGCCTTTGCTCTTCCCAGTACAGCCCACAAAGTTAGTGGCACCCCACTCACTATCCCCCACAGTCTAGCTGATCCACTTGCCAGCATTCTACCCAGGCCCTGCCCCCTCTTCTGGCAGGGAAGAGCTCTGATTTCCAACCAGCAACTGGTTGGCAAGAAGAGCGTTCCCCTGTTGGAGAGAGGGGCAAGGCCTGAGGAAGAAGCTGGTGAGCAGATCGGCTGGGGTGGGGGAGTGAGTGGGGTGCCACTGGCTTCTGAGCTTGTCCTGCTTACTTCTAAGTAGAAAAAGGTTGCCCTGCTTACTTGTGAGTAGACTTGCAGAGGCTTGGTATTTGGATGCTATCTGAAAGTGCTGCTCAGTGATTCAGTCCAGCTTATTTAGGAATAGAAAGAGGTTCCTACCCTGCTAGGGGCAGTGCATGTGCACTCACCCACCCACCCACCCACAATTAGGCTCTCTGGCTTTTTCTATCCTAGACTATGTTACGGGTTGTGCTACATGCCGATGCATTCCAGTTTTATAGTGGACAATGATTCCTTTCTGTATTTCTTAACAGAAGATGAATGTTCCAAACTGGGCAGCATTTCATACAAGCCCATATTAGCTCAGAGGTAAATTTTCAAGACAATTGGATTTTCCCATTGTTTATTTGAGATGTTTGACAAATAATTTACACTGTAAATTTCTCAGAGCAATATTTATCTGCTCTTGTATGTGCTTCTTTGGGGGAGGGGAAATGAGCAAGAAATGGCACCCCATCTTATTGCATTATTGGGAACACTCTAGCAGGGTGATTGATCACCTCTTGGTACTGCTGGAGACACATCAGCCCAGTGAAATTTGTCAAAAAGAGTTAGGACTGGAGGCAGAACAGGTGCTTTGTCTTCCCTGATGCCAAAATGCCCAGCTTGTGTTGTTATTACTGCCCAGAAAAAAACAACTAGAAAGATATCCCAGTTCACAGAGGCATCCTATTTTTGAGCAGAGTTGGACCATTGTTGCATGAACTAGAATCGTCTGACATGGATTGTGCTGAACATTTTGTATTTCTCTTGATGCTCAGACTTTCTGGATTAATAGCTAATGGGTCATAAAATTGCTAAGAAGAGGTGTGACATTTTCCCTTTGGAGAAGAAGTGTCCGTCCATGTGAAGGCAAGAACTGTGCTAATCATCCTTAACAGCATTTTTTCAGTGACTAGTTCTTTTTTACCAATGGGCAGTTGTGTAAATCCTTAGCTTTAGGCCATATCTTCTGAAATGGTTTCCTGAAGGGACAAAGCAATGCCAGCGACTGCTGTGTTTTCCACAATCTACTCAGCTTAGGCCATTCCAGAAGAGCATGATTAAACCCAAGAGATTCAATTTGGGAGGAAGGTTTACCTTAAAAAGCAGGAGGCGAAAGGCACAATCCTATGCACTAAGGGTGCAACCCTCAGGAACTAAGGGCACAATCCTACACACGTTTAAACTGAAAAAATGTCCTACAACTCTCTGCATTCTATGCTGGGCATTGTAGGACTTTTTTCTGTCTAAACATGCATGAGATGGCACCCTAAACTGCTAAAACTGAAGCAGAATACCAGTACAAACATGCTATGTTACATACTGAAAAAGATAGCTACGAGTTTCAATTCAGAACTGTCAGCAGTTTGATTTAAACAATCACACACAGAACTACCAGATATCAAATCCTTTTCTTTGGTAATGCTAGGAGTCCATGAGAATGGAGTGCTAAAGAGTATACTTGTTTAACTCTTTACCAGCTTTAACACTAAGAATTATAGTAGCTGCAATAAGACATAACTGTGACAGCAACACAACATTATTTATTATTTATTTATTTAAAATATTTATATCCCGCCCTATATCACTAAGATCTCAGGGCGGCATACAGATAAAAACATACAGTATAAAACAATAAATATACACAGTTAAAAACAAATTAAACCATAATCCAAGTTAAAACAATATATAATTTAAAAGCAATAGATGCGGTTAAAACAATGTGCCAGTGAGTTAACCATTAAAGGCTTTGTTAAAAAGCCATGTTTTTACTTGGCATCAAAACGCAATCAATGTTGGCGCCAATCAGGCCTCCAAGGGGAGGGCATTCCACAGTCGGGGTGCCACCACAGAGAAAGCTCTCTCCCTTGTCCCTTGTCCCATCATAACGTATATGTTGCATTGGTGGGATGCGGAGAAGGGCTCCTCCAACAGATCTAAGGTCTCAGGCAGGCATATATAAGGAGAGGCGCTCTCTCAAGTATCGAGGTCCCAAGCCGTTTAGAGCTTTAAACGTCATTACCAGCACCTTGAATTCTGACCAGAAGTGTATAGACAGCCAGTGCAGTTCCTTTAAAACCGGTGTTATGTGGGCTCTATAAGATGTACCTACCAGCAGTCTAGCTGCTGCATTTTGCAATAGCTGCAATTTCCGCGTCGTCTTCAAGGGCAGCCCCACGTAGAGTGCATTGCAGTAGTCTAATCGGGAAGTTACCAGTGCATGCACTACTGTGGCTAGGTTGTCCCTGTCCAGGAAAGGCCATAGCTGCCGGATCAGCCGAAGCTGACCCCAAGTACTCCGTGCCACAGAGTCCACCTGGGCCTCCACTGACAATGATGGATCAAGGAGTACTCCCAAGCTACGTACCTTCTCCTTCAAAGGGAGCGCCACCTCATCCAGAACAGGCTGCTTACCCAATTCCCAGACTCGGGAACCACCAATCCACAGAGCTTCTGTCTTCTCAGGATTCAGCTTCAGTTTATTGGCCCTCATCCAGCCCATTACAGCCTCCAGGCACTGGTCCAGCACCTTCACAGCCCCAGCTGACTCCGACGACAAGAAGATGTAGAGCTGAGTATCATCAGCATACTGATGGCACCCAACCCCAAAATCTGTCACTCTGACAGCTTTGCAAGGACAGATAAATTGGCTCAAATGTTTCACATCAGGTGATAACCCTGAATTTGCTGTGATTCACATTGATATGATGCTGAATAGCCATTCCAAGTTAATCAAAAGGAGAAACTATGTGTAATGTTTGCCCATTCAAAATGGGGCCACTGCACTCCCACCAATTCCATGGTGGGGTTTAGTGCTTCACAGAACAAGCCTGCAACAAGCGGACTCACTCACTTCCAGATTGGGACAGGGCATCGGAACTCAACTATATGAGTTCCTACTCAAAGCACTAAGTCCCCATTGCACAAGCAGTGAATTCCGCTGGCATTTGAGCAGAGTTGGATACTGCCCATAGGTTTAGACAGTGGAAGCTGACGGCTCCAAGGTGCTGAACCCATTTTAGGGATTGGGTCCAGCACTTTGAATAGTTCCTTTAGAGTTCTTGCTCTTCTGACTGAAATCCACAATGGATTGACAGGCCCACCACCCACTCCACTGGTTTTAGATTCTTTAGTTTGTGACATATAAAGCTTTCCAGTGCCTGCTGAAGCTTCAAGCATGGCTGAATACTCTTTCCATAATGAGAAAGCAGCCATTACCCGCTGCAAATGTATCTGTTACCCCTTCAGATGTATTTCTGATACAGTCTTGCAAGGGCAGCAAACGTTTCAGATCTTTTGACATTCTTGTGTTTGTGCACATCGATCCCTTGATACCCTTGCGTCTCTCTTTGTTTTGGCCCTAATGTTGACTGTGAGAGAAATGAAAGAGATTACTTTAAAACTGTATCTAAGTAGCTAGTCCCCTCCCCCACTTTTTCTCAAGAGTAAGCACGGGGAATCTGATAGGACCCTAGTGCGTGTGTATGGGGGGGGGGGCTTTTAAAAGATGGATCGGGCCTACTTTACAGTAAAAATGAAAGGGAAAAGTGGCTGCTAGATACAGATTTAAAGAAATGTCTGTTTTGACCATCTGATAGTTTTATAAAATGTTTTATAAAAATGTTTTAATAAATAAAATATATAAATAGTAAACACTTGGAGACATGGGCTTCTTAATGTTAAAGACATATACTAATGAAATCAGACAATTCAGCAAGCATGCCTTTCCTCAGAGCCAATGTTGTACCTTCTGAATTATTTCATATTGTTTTTTCCATGCATTAATTAATGTCTGATTTCGGAAAATCAAAGAGGACCACAGCACCTGATACTCTGACCAAAGCACACACACACACATCCAGCATTCTGCTACTTTTGTAATCACGGAAGAAGAATCCCTGATCTTCTATGAGCCTTCACTACAGAACTTATACGATTCACATTAGCAGATTATTCAGATGAGCAGTTATTTATAAAGTTTGTGCCAGCTCTAAGAACTGTGTTTGTTCTCTTATAAGGATCCCTATGAACTCACTGAACGGCATCCCCTTGGTGATGACACATTGTTCTGGTCTTCTGGTCTTCTGCATCAGACCAATACTTCTGTCATAACGGAATGAGTATTAGATCAGTGCCACAGCCTCTACAAACTGATTATGCCTTACATCTAGTATGTTTAATGTTATAATAAAATCACACTGGTTATAAATTATGTTTCCTGCCAGAACACAGAACATTATATTAGAAATGAAAAGCCTGCTGAATGCAAGCCAATAGAATTTAAAAATCATTTTTGAGCCCTGCCACTGAATAGGGCACCACACATTGATATTTTCAATATTAATAGTATACTTTAAACCAAGTTCACCAATTGTTGGTTAAAATTTAAAATCTGTCCCCAGCAAAGACTGATGGCTGGCAGGACATGTTCCTATAGATGGAAAATGGCAGAAAAATATGCACTGATTTACTGAGCTATATTTTTAGCTGCATGTTTTATTTTCATAAAGGCACCTTGAAGCCTGAAATGTTCTCACACACAGAACGAGCTTTTAAATCTTGTTTACTTCTAAGATGAAGAATATCAAACAGCCTTCGCTTAAAAATTAATTTTATTCAGAGTGAAAGTCATACCATGTAACCAGATTAGAAAAGGGAAGTGTGATAGTTTAATACCACAAAATTGAAAAGAACTACATACTTTTCCTTTTGAGATGTTACTGCAACATATTCCTTTTATTTATCAGCGTCTCAGAGGAAGAATGTTACAATGTAATGTTTTAAGGTAGCTTTTACTTGACAGCAAAGTAGAGGACAGAATTTGCATACAAACACAGGCAGAAAAACAATTCAGACATAACCTTTCAGTTATAACAACAACAAAAAGCCATCATATCCATTACTGGGATCTTTTCTACTAACATGTTTTTAAAGGGGTGGTATTTTTCCCTTGCTTCGACATGATCTGGCAAAAGAACATACCTTGCAAAAATCAGACTATTAAGCTGTTTTTAAAACTAAATACTCAAAAATGGGTTTGAGGTAGAAAGGTGGTCATGGCTTTCCTTTTCTGCAAAACTTTTCTCCTTCTCAAAATATCTATACCAAAATATATTTCCTTCTCGAAAATTTTCTGTGGAAAATTAATATTTTCCACATATTAATCTGCTTTTCTGTCTCCTGCTTTTGGCAACAACGACACCCCCCGCCCCCCGCGCTCAAAAAATAATACTTTTCATTTAGATAGCACTTTGAGTCATCAGAGCATTTAACATACATTACCTAATTTGAGCCTCATAATACCTCTAAGCATAGCTCTCTATATATAACCATTACAAGCCCTGCTTAGAGGTGAGAAATGAGAAAATTGAGTGGTTATGATGACATCTGCATCGGGGGGGGGGGAAAGCATCATTGGGGAATTACATCTCCTACTACGATGTCATTATGGATATCAGATGCTCGGCTAGGCATCACCTGGTAAAGGACAACTTAACATTAGGGATGGCCTGATCTCTTCACTTCGCTATTGGGTATAACTATTCATAAAATCACAGAGTGGAATTTCCCCAACACCATTTGGATCCCTACAGGCGTATTGCACACATGCAACTTACTCAACAAATGAGTGTTTTATAATGATAGCAAATTCCCATGCAAATCCACAAAGGCCACAGTGAAGGGAATGATGGCCCGCCAATGATCATAAACTGTGACTGAACTTTGACACAGCTTTCTCCACCTTTGAACATGTACGTTAAGGGGATGATTTAAAATTGCATACAAGATGATACTGGTTGAAGTTATCCAGCCAACCGTTCTGACCTGAAGGCAGAACACTTTCCCAAGTGGTCAGGGCTTCTTCATTTATTATCATTTTAGAAAAGATAATACAATAATTTCATGTCTGGATCTTTCCCTTTGCACTGGGTGATTCACATAAAAGACGTGACAAAACTTGGCACAATTAGAGTATAATGTTTGCCCTGCAGAAAACTAAAATCGCATATATCCAGGATGATTGTAAGAAGTCAAAATGCAGCTTACCTCACATTTTAAAGTCAAAACAAAGTCTGGAGGAAACGATCAGTCTGCATTCAGTTGGGAGAAAGAATCCATTAAAATGCTATTTTAGTGCCGGCATTTACTGCAGCTGAATGAGGTTAGCTGGGGCAAAATAGAGTCTTATGTGCTTATAAGCAGGCAGAAATGGTATTTGTCAAATACTAACTGTGAGGGTTATGAGAATTTGATATTCTGTCCACGTTTTGAAACTATTAGGCTACGTATAAATAACCTGTGCAAAATTGTATGTGAGTCAGAAGAGAAGATACTTGAAATGGTAAATGCAAAAAGCCAAAAGGAATGTATAAATGTAACACTTTGCTCCAAACTCTGTATGCAATTCACTTAAGCAATATCAAAAAGGAAAGGATATTAAATCCCCATCCCCTTTCCTGATGCTGCATATCATATAAATCAATGACGTATGTATAACCATTTCCAAATACTCCACAGTTTGTTAATTTACAGTTGCATAGAGAGGGAAGGAGGAAGGGAAACACACACAATATTATAAAATCACAACATCCTCATCTTTGGGTAGTTCAAGTGTTTTCTCATTTGAATAAGAACACATAGAGCTAAACAGTATGTTACAAGGTCCCATGCAGCCATATGATTACTGGAACTTGATACTGGCATTTGTAGAAAAGGGGCTCTATTTGATGTCAGGAAGAGTAGGAGGCCTTCCAAATGAAAACTTCACATTGCCTGAAGTTAAGGAGAAAACAGTGTAAGGCATTATCACCAACAACATGCTATCCTTTGGCAGAGACACCGTTCAATATAAATATTTTGAGTCAAATTCTGGAAAAATGTTTGGCAACAAGACAGCGGCCCCATTCAGAGAACATGCTAAAATATGCTGCTTAACCACAAAATGGTTAACCATTTTGGTTAACCATTTTGTGGTTAAGCAGCATGGTTTAGCATGTTATCTGATACAACATAGACCCTATGGAGACAATGTTTTGTTTTCTAAAGCAGTATCAAAAAAGGATGGATATATATACCCTACCTCTTCAGTCCTTACAGATATATCATTATCCATGCCCTCCAGGGGCAGAGTGTAGCTTGGCAAATTAAACCAGCCTGACTGTATGTTTTAGATCTTTCACAAAGTTAAGCAAAAAATCATAATTAGTGCTAACCATGGTTTAGCATTATATCTGCTTTGGGCCATGATAAACAACTGTAAATATCTTGTGCATTTCCCACACTGCACAACTGTGGTTAAAGAGGTAGACATTAAGATAGTCTACTATAGACTACAGGTTGGTGCACACTTGCCAGGGGATTCTTAAAGAACAGCTCTGTGTGGAAAGTGGTCTTTGCCCTGGCTATAAGTGTTGGAAGCACAGACTACAACTACATTAAAAAGAGTCCATTATATTGGTCTTCACTGGCAGGGATGTAAAAACTCAGTGTGATGGCAGTGAACCACATATAATAAAAGAGGTTCCAAGCAGTGCAGCTGGCGCTGGTTGCCACGAGGTGGCTGGTTTGGGTGACATTCCTGTAGCAAATGTGTACAGGTTCTCTAAAAGGCTGATTTCCAGAGTATGTAAGAGACTGACAAATGAAGAATCACATCAAAGTTCAGATCTAGAAGAGAAGATGGCCACTAGAACTGTGGTGCTTGTCTCAGACACCCAAAACACAGAGTTTGGGGGGTATTTACAGTCGATTTCCTTCAATATTCTGCCTATCTAAGCTTCCACAGATAAAAAAGAAATCAGTATTGTATCATTCTTCTTAGACGGTTATTGATAACTCAACTGTTTGTCTTGGTGCTTATGCGTTGATCTTTTTCTGGGATCTAATGAGAAAAAGTGGAACTCTTTTTTCAGCTTATTACTGTAACGCAGACAGATCCTTTTGAGAGGTAAGCCAAAGCAGTGTGAGAGCTGTTTCCATACGGCTATGTGCTGCATGTGCATGATAGTGTGGGTCATTATGCTCAGCACCCACATAACTAGCAGTGTGTAACCAACCAACTGCTGTCCTTGTCTCTAGTCTGGGATATCAGATTCAAATTCTGCAGACAGTGGGCACAATTACTCTGAACTGTATTTATGAGGGGAAATGAATCTTCAAATGTGTTCATTTGCTGTTATAAACAATGAAACAAAAACTCCGAAATTTGCAGTTCACCAGAAAGCCCACTGTAAGTTCCTCCCTGCATTGAAAACACAATTGAAAAGTTCCAAAAACATATCGTACCTGTGGTCTGCCAGCAAGATTTGCTGTAAATATGAAAACAAAATGATTAGTTGCAATAAAATGCAAAGACTCAAGGGTTAAGATAAAACTGTGCAGCATGTAAAATGTACAACACTTAAAACTAGCTGACCAGCAGTTTTACACAGCACTATTCCCCCCACCTCTCCTAAATTCTAAGCATGGTAACAACCATTTTACCATAACATATGTTTATATTAAATCTACCAGCACATAACTTTATTTTGAAGTCATGTTAAATTAATCATGTTCTGATCATTAAATTCAAATTGTTCCAGATGATATTTTTATTTGCTTATATTATTGCACCAATTATATGTCGTAAAATTTTGTGATGACAGAAAACTTATAGACACTTAAATTATAAAGTAAGATGAACTTACTTTATAATTTAAGATGACCTTAAACCCAAAGCCCCACAGAGCAAAGGACAAACATAAAAGAAAGTGAAAAGAAAGCAAATCTTATATGTCCTGCATTTACTCCCACAGCCTCACTATTTTAATGTGTATCCTGCCTCATCTTTTTTGAGAGGACAAACAATCATGACCATAAACAAAAACAGTTAGAGTAAAAACATTAAGAAGTAAAAGTTAAAACAGCAACAGATTTTAAAAAGAAGTGACAGAATAGTATAACACTAGCACTGCAATCCAAAACCCAGTTGTTGATGGCTGCAGAGCATTAGGATCTAGCAGTAGTGACCATCCCCTTGTGGAAAAAGGCCCACCGGTGTGGGGGGGGTTGTCTCTTATGCCTGGGTAGGTAGTCAGCTACCACTGGCAGTTCTTCTACCAGTGGTAGCAGATGGAAGGCCTTGAAATGGGCCATCCTGGTCTACAGCAACTTAGACCAGAATGGGGGCGGGGAGAGACACAAAGAAACCTGCTCCATCCTCACCACACCACACCACCCCAACATCCACCCTTGCCAATGCAAGCTGGCAGGGCTGTGGATGAGGAGGTGAATCCGCCCTTATGTTCTCACCTATCCCCACTTAGGATTGCTCTGTAGGTAGGCCATCTTGTTGGTGATGTCTGGATTTCCAAATATACCATCGCTAATTCATAAAATTGTGCAAAATCAACTTGTGAAGACAGGAACATTGAGTATTCAATAGGAGTGCTGATAATCAACAGCTGAGTTGCTGTAGACCTCTTACAACTGAAGTACATGAAAGCTGTGCAGGACACATCTAAGAGGCCAGTATCCTAAGCCCTCCTGGATACTGAAGGAAACAGCTATAGGCACCTGACATGCAGACAAGCGTTGATCACTGTCTGTGCATTGATGGCTGTAGTCACATCAACTGAAAAGCAAGAACTATTTTTTCAGAAGGACTCAACAGCCAAAGCGTCCAGTGAGGTTCAGTTGTGAAATGCCTATTGTATGGCCTTCAGATAATGTAGTTCCACTATATTTGCAATACACAGTGAGTGCAAAAGTCAACACACAGGAGGGTAAACCCTCAAATTAAGGACAGCCCTACACATTACAGTTGCTGCAAGAAAATACCAATGTTCTTCGCAGCAAAACCATCCAGTGTGAACATAATGCATGTGGGCACACATCTAAAACACCTGTTTATACATGCCCGGAAAACTTGATTTGGGCAGGTTTCCCAGATGCAAATACACAGGTGTTTAAATATATGTGCGTACATATTTATTACATTCACACTGTATTGTTTTACTGTGGAAAAGTACAGCAACCATAGCATGTCTCAGTACTCTAAGTCCGTCCGGGATGTCTCTGATGCAAGCCGCTATTATCACATAACAATTTTACCAAAAGAAACACCTAGCATACAAGGGCATTCATAAAGCCTTTCTTTCAGTCAGGTATTATTTTTGACCTCCCAAAAATGGCTCTTTCAAATTTTAACAATGGACTGTCTTAAGAGGTCATAGCTTGACAAATTAGTTTCATTAAAAGCCTACAGTTACCTCATTGTCCCCAGGAAATTAAAACAGATTTCATGCACCAACCTGGTTCACTATGAAAAACAACAGCAAAAGAGGCATGACTACATAACTCTCTTTTCAGTCAAATAGTGCATTTTGGGACACATCATTATTGTGCTTTTGATCAACATGGCAGTGTGCCAATATGCTGCACAATAGCTACACTCTTCCAATGGCTCGCCTTATGTTAGAAATTTGACAACAGTGTGTTTGTGTGTGAGTGAGAAAGATATGTCATGATCATGCACACATTTTGTAAGATGAGTGTTGCTCCCTAAATTGGTCTCCATTTGGGTGATGTGCCATTTGCCTAAGAAAGTGTCAGTGGTGTCTGTCAAATGCAAATGTGGGTCACTCAGCCACTTACAAAAGTTGCATTGTACTTTATTGGGATGGGGGGGTATTGTGTACTGCTACAGGGAAGTTATCAAACTGTCTCACGTTGAGCCTCTCTAAGTAAAAACAGCAAAGGCTGACTGAGCTGCCCCAAGTATAGACAAGACAGAACAAGAGTACATGCTTTGCATGATGGTGCTTATTCTTATCAAGGGGCCGGAGCTCTATAAAGGGGAAGGAAAGCATATGTGAATGTATGAACCTGTCTTATACGAAGTCTGTTCATTAATCCAATATTGTTTTAACTCTCAAAATTCTAATGCCTGGGGTCTTTTCCAGGCTTGCTACCAAATATGTTTTTCACTGGAAATGATGGGACTGAACCTTGGACCTTCTACAAGCGTTGAGGCAAAGAGTATGCCCTACCACTCAGCTATGGCTCTTCTATCTAGGACAGGAATAATGCCGTGTGGACCATCGAGTGTCTTAAGGACTTTGAAGGGAGACCCACCAGGGAAGCAAAGATTATCCCAAAGGGGAGTTGCTCGAATGATACCCTCCCATTTTGATGTGCTCTTTTTACAGCGCTGAGTAGAAACTACATTCCCTGTATTTCATGGAAGGAAGCAAGGGAAGGGCAGAATGCCTTGAGCATCAGTGGGACTTTGTGCGCATGGGCTTGGGAGACTCACCAAGCACAGGTGTGTTCCTCCTTAGGGAAATCCTCTCAGAAACCCTGAATATGATGGTGATGGGTGTAATTTATTCTATCTGCAACACTGAAATCAATTGGTTTGGTTCTGTACCTTGAGCAGGGCTTAGTTTGATCTAGAACAACTTAAGAAATTAAAAAAAAGAGCTTCTTTGAATAGGTGCAGGATACATCAGTCACCATTCAGGTCTCCTTTACATGATTTGTTTTTAGTATATACTCATAGTAATTAGCAATTCTGCAAATGAGACAGAACTCATATTTTCACTGGCATCACTGTAAGATGGGCAATGGTGGAAATTTTACTTTGCTTAGAGTGACAAATATCTTCAGCTGGCCCTTGAAGGGACTATTAATTATCAGAAGTATTCATTTCTACACTTTCCACTCATGCAAGAGAGAAAAATAAATGCCTTTCTGGCTACAGAAAATTCAAAGGCATGCCATCTGCTGAACATAATGGCCCTTTTGCTGCAGTCCCATAGTCATTAATACACAAAGCATTTCCAACCTATTATATTTTGGAATGTAAGATTTGACTATGTAAGGCCTTCCCTGAGGGACTCTGCTTCCATTAAATTTTATTTTTTGGAAGCTACAGTTATCACAAGCTTACTCTCAGGAACTGCATGTCATTAATTTGAGAAAGAGAAATTACGTATTAAAAATAGCTATCTGTTGTTAACTCTAATGCTTATCACAAGAGAGACTCTGTCCTCAACTCACCCTGCAACAGTTTCTCATTGCACGTGGGATCCAGTATGCTGCTAAACCAATTAACAATACAATCATACGTTGCCATCTTCAGAATGGGATCCCACAGCATAGGGTTTGACAGCCTCCTCCATCCCACCATGGGGTCATTCCTCAGTGAGCCCTCCTATCCATTCCTATTGAGTGAGACCCATCTCTTAACAAGTTAGCCTCTATATTGCTCAGTAAATCACAGACTCAAGCCCTAATGGGCAGATGCTACTCAGACTTTTGTGTCTGGGTCACTAGACTCTGGAAATATCTGCACTACAAACATATTTCTATTTTATGCCACTTTAATTGTAATGACTTCCTCCAAAGAAGGGTGCTGTTACATTCATGTTCTGCTTGTGGTTTCCTGTGGGCAGCTGGTTGGCCACTATATGAACAGAATGCTGGACTAGATGGAACTTGGCCTGATTCCACACTGCTGTTCTGATGTTTTTAATGAATCCTGGGTAATGTGGAAAAGGGTGCTAAGCATAAAATCCAACTTAAGAGAGCTTTGGATATTGGGCGGTATAAAAATGTAATAAATAAATAAATAAACAAAGTCCTAGTAGTACCATTAAAATGAATGAGACCATTTCAATAGGGCTTATGATGGATTTTATCATAAGAAACGTATGTTAGAGATTCTGAGCCTCACTCAAACAACCACAACCCTCAGAGTTTCCTTGTGATAAGAAAGCAATTTAAGTCTGTAGTGTTAAGTTATGGGTTTTTTACCCTGCTGCTGGGATGCCACCAGACGTTTTATGCCTTGTCAAAAAGTTATTTGTTTTATTTGTTTATGAAACGCATATCCTATATTATCTACAAAAAGAAATCAAAGCGGCTAACAGTAATAAACCAGCAAGTGGGACATACAATCAAATGTTGCAGTAGGATTACTTCTGCTCATTGTTCCAGCCGGCCATGTCCTCTTCCAGGACACCCCATTCCATTCTCTCCCACCCCCCTCAGCAAACACTCAGCATTCCATTTCTATTACGCAAGTTCAGTCCCCATTTGGTAGGATTTTTTGGGTGTGTGTGTGTGTTGTTCTTACTCTACTTTTGCAAACCTTGGAGTTCCCCTGAACTTGCAGATGCTTCTTGTTTCTCAGTGGCCCCATTTTGACTACACAGCCTCAGTTGGTGATTAGTATATATGATAAAAACAATGTGTTGTATCCTACGACGGCAATACAATCAGCTGAATTGTATTGCACTGGTTCACACAGGAGGAATCTACTGCCATTGCTTCTTATTATTTTGAATAATATCTAATGAAATAGAGTTCACAGACCATCATGAGCGCCGGAGTATAAGAAGGCAAACACTCTCAAAGACAGTACAAATGGCTTGGTTGGTGTTAAGAGGGAAGTTGTTCTTACTAAGAAAGCAGTGTGGGTATTTTTTTCAGTTGCAGAAGCTCAGCTTTGTTTTCATGTGTAGGAGGTTACAAATCTTCCCTGCTTTCATAGCTTAGCAAATCTTTGGGAGAAAGATATTGTGTGTGCGTGTGTGTGTGTGTGTGCGGTGTTCAATCCAATGCTGGTTATCTGCTAGCACTAGGGTGGGCAACACGATGACAGGGGCAAAAATCCCGCCTTTGTATTTTAAAACAACATGTGCTGGTAGTATGCACCTTGTTTAAATACACATTCAGATTCCCCTGGGGCTTCTGGGAGTATGAGTATGTATTAAAACAAACATCTTGTTTTAACAGGAAAAAGCAGGTTTGGGCTGCTGCCAAATTGCCAGAGAATTTCGGCATGTGGTGAGTGTGTGTGTATGTGTGTGTCGCTCTGAAGTTGTCCAGCCCTGGGGTAGTGGAATGAAAATAGGTAGTAGAACAGATTTTCCTCCCCGCCTGTGCAGCAGCCCTGCATGCAGCCTCCAAATCTGCTCTGGAAGTATGGGAGCCCTCCGGAGCTGATCTTGCCAAGTGCAGGGGGTGGCAGGGAGCAAAGGGAAGACAGAGAAATTCTGTTGTAGGAGCAGGGGTCACTCATAAAATTGTTCATTTGTATTGGGAAAATCTCTAGTGCAGAGAGAGAGCAACCATACTTTGATTACACATGAGCCTTTTCCAGTTAGTTTGTTCTAAAGATCATCACCAAAAGGAAAAAGGAAAGGGACAATGAAAATACTTTGCATGACTTTGTTTTTACCACAGCAGATAAAACATTTAGGCATTTTTAATTGTGTGATCAACGGCTCTGTCGACTGATGTCAAATGGCAGTGCTTCTTTAAAATTACATTCTCAAACTCAGAATTAGAAGTGGGGTTTGGACAATGATCTGGAACTAACACCAGACCCCTGGGATCAGTTCAAGCTAGCTGGATTTTACTTTAGTTTTCTAGTTATATGTAAAGTGTATCTTCTCTGACATAGTTTTTCAAAGAAGAGGAAAGTGTGCATGAGAGATAAAGGGAATAATTGATAGAGTTTAATGGAGTTTGGACAACATAATATAGTTTGATCTTATCTCAATATTTTGCATGAGATTACACAACTTAAAAGCATCAGCTTTTATAAATGGTTAAAGCATTTACCTTTACGGTCATCTCAAAGGAAGCAGTACAAAGTTGTTACTGAACCACAAAGACTTGAGAATTTATCTTCCAGTCCTAATTGGCTGTCCACAAAGCTAATATAAAAAATGATAACAAAAGCTCTCCACAAATCTCTCTCTTTTGACAGAAGAGAACTGCACCATACTCTGCTAAGGGCCAGAAAATATATATGCAGAGCAACATGGAATGGTTTCATTACTATCATGTCTTTGTGAATGAAGAATGAAAGGACAATTAATAGGAAGAGAATGTCACTTGGAATAAGAAATGAAGCAGTCTTGCTCCCATTCCCATACAGACTGGGGCTGATAAATATATAGCCTCTTCTCTGACCTCTTTTGTCTTTCCATGTCCATGATGGAAATACATATTTGAGAGCATCAAGTCAACCCAGCAACTACTTGCCCATGAATCAGAAAAGGTAATTTACAATCTTGTAGTCTACTCTGCAAATGCTAGAGCAGAGTGCTCTAAAAATGACAATGCAGAGGGCAGTGATCTTCACTCTATTTCAAGCAGGAGCCACTTTGGCTCCAAGTCACTGCCACCGGGGCCACCTGAGGCCTTTCCTTGGGCCATAGGGGTCCTCTCCTCTCCCACCCCCACCGGTTAAGTGGCAACATTGTGCACCTGACTCTGCTGAAGGCCTTTTCAGGCCTATCTTCCTTATTCCCCCATTCATGTGGTCCAAGCCAGGGTTCATCAGTGAGTTATGAGACAGGCAAATTCCGACAGCTCACTTGGCCCTTGGATTGGGATGAAACGTTTTCTCATCACAGCGAGAGAGCTCTGCTCTGCTTTACTCAGTGCTGCAAAATCTCCCAGGGCAGGTCCAAAATTGAACTCTCTCTATTGCCAGTGCATTCAGCACTTGTGCAGTGCACCACTGCAGCTAACCAATTCACATTGCTCTTTGATTCTTGGGTTCCTCTCCTACTACAGCTTATTGGCTGACTGCCAGCCCATCACTAAACCAAACAGTAAGGCAAAACTAAAGAGCCCCTGCTAAGTGAGAGCAGCTACAGCAAAAAAACTGTGTGTGTGTGTGTGTGTGTGTGTGTGTGTGTGTGTGTGTGTGTGTGTGTGTGCATGAGAGAGCGGGGGAGGCAGAGAGCCCTCTTAAGGTGCTTGGCAGCTGCTCGTGGTCCTCAGGCCTTGCAGTGAAGAACACTGATAAAGGCCATCAATCAAAAGCAGGTAAAAAGCAATTTGGGACATCCAAATAAAAATTACCACCACCCCGCCCCACAAAGGGAGTTGGAGTGGAAGACATTGAACAAGAATGTCAGTGCTCATTTAGAAAAAGTGGTATCTCAGTTATAGCTCTATTTTGATCTCTTTTCACAAACTGATGAATGAACCCCAATGTTAAACACTAACACCCATTGACTAAAAAGTGTAGGGTGCCTGATATTGTAGGCTACCATCGATTTTGGGCTCCTAGATATTCAAGAGGCATGTGTAGCAAACCTAACAAAATGATAACACCATTGTCACACATAAAAAATATGATTCACATTAAACATTCCCTGGAGAAACTTAGTATGGTTCACACATTAACTGGAATTCGGCATCGTGGAGGAGCAAGGATTCCTCCTTCTTTTCTTTTGGAAAGAAATCACATGAACAGAACCAGTGTGACTGAGCATTTAGTTTTAGGCTCTGGTTCACAGTATATCATTTAGTAGGTGGGAGGAGGGGGACAGCAGTGTGCCACTCCTCCTCGTCCACTACATGAAGGCCCCACCTAGTGTATGAAAAAGGACAATGACTTATTCTTGGTCATTTTTTTCTTAACAAACTTAGAGCCAAACTATAGAAACAGCAGCAGTATTAGCTAACTTACCTGCCTCACTTTGGACTGTAAGTATGATGATCAAACATCTGAATGCAAACTCACACACACCATTAAAACTCTCTGAATATTCAAAACTTGAATGTCAAAGAGAACAGTTCTTGGTGCAGTGGTCCTTGTAGGTTATAGCTAGGATTTGATTAAAAGTAGTTTGGAAGTGTTTGGGCCTGTTCAGCCTCTGGAAAGTGAGAATCCATGTGAGCTTATCTCTGTCTCTGTTCTCAGAGCAGAGTCAGGTGGAGTCATCCTACTCCCCATCCACCTGTTGGTCTGGCTTTGGCAGGCAGGGAGGCTAGAAGCTGTCTATGAGAATCTGACAGAGGTGGGGTAGGGTTTGCAGAAGGGTTGAACAGAGACACTCTGTTTAGATAGGAGCCTTGCTGAAAGGCCAAAGGCCCTTGTCTGTCAAGTGGTCCCAAGTAGGTGCCTTATAATCATATTTTCCCTTTTAAGTCAACACAAGGTGAGGACCCTTTGCTAGGAACATCTCATTGCCCGAAACCCTCTCTGTTTGGATCTACCATTGTCTGGGCCCATGGAGGCACTCTGCACAAGGACTCTTCTTCTAATTGGAACTTTGGATTGCTAAGGATTTGCCATGAGAAGTACTGTGATGCTTTTCATAGACATTGAACTCTTGTTTTGCTGTGGATTGTCTTCCTTGTCATTGGCCCAGAGTGCTGGCAGGCTGGGTTTGATCCTGACTCTTGGACTTTTCTCTGCCTGGAATCATTCTGCATGAAGTTACCAAAGCAAAAGCTATGGCGTGGAACTCTCTGCTTGCATGGACTTGCTCTTGGATTTAATAGGCCAGGCCCATGTGGCACAAAGGTCCCAATGCAGGGTGGATGAAGTCTCTCTGTGTGTGGATTTATCTGGGCCTTTGCTAGAACTCTTGCTTTTGATTGTCTGGTAAGGAAGATTCCAGGAATCCTGAGCCTTTTCCCATGTGTTTTGAGCCAGAGAGATTTCAGTGGGAAACTCTCCGTGTGGATCTATGACATGGCTGTAGTTTTTAGCTTTGAACTGTTTTGGAATTACATAGAGCCTATAGCTACTGACCATCAGCTATACGATTTCTGGAGAGTGTAACTATTAAGCTTTTACTGTGGGATTTCCTGCTATAAAGAAATCTCACTGATTTGGGTGTCCTGCATCAGTTTTCCAGTGTGTCAGTGCTGGAGGGAGTCATGCCAATTATGTAGTTTAGCTCTTACTCCTTGACTGGTACAGCCACTCTACATTTTTCAAAAGCAAATGAGCTGGACTGACACTGCATCAAGGCAAATTGTTTTTGTATAACATGTAAACATCTCCCCTGCTCTGGCCATATTATGTTCCTTAATGTATCAAAGGACAATCTCGGCCCATTTCATAATCCCAGAGATGCCAGGGACACTCAACCACTGGATTAATATTCCCCTCATCACAGACTTGTAGGGAAGGGTTCCAGAAATGGTGAGATGGCCTCTTTTTGGTATGCTCTTCCTAGCCTTTAAATGAACACTGTACTCCCGCCCCATCCCTTTTAATCAGCACTAGCATAACATGTGGGGGCTCTATCTTTTGCCACAGGTCTATTGCTTCCAGCTCACCATGATAACAAGCTGTATGCCAGCAGGATCATAAGAATGCTGTGGATGCTGTTGCATCATGGCACCCACAAAATATTTTAAAACTTATGCCATAATAAATTGGTTTAACTTTAAGGTGCCACAAGACTCTTTGTTGTCTTAGCTTCAACAGATATTCCTCTGTAAATTTACCAGTTATGTGTATCAGTTGTTCAGCCATATACGTTTGCTGTGTTTGTTAGAAAGCGAAGCAAGACTTCTTTTAGAAAGAAAAGGATTTGAAGTTTAAAAGTGACAGATTGATTACACCATGAAATTATTTCTGTATCATATGGCTCCCGTTCAATTCTAGGCTCACTTTAGATCCTGTTATGTCCATTCACTGAGCAGTTCTACAGAGCGTTGCAATGACTTTGCATCTCAGTAAGTGATTGCATCAGAGTTCAGCTTCACTTTTCTTGGCTCAATGTACTTAACACTTACTGCGGCAAGCCGGAAATGTGCTGTTGATTTGTTCCATGACATCTGTTAGATCTGTGCTAGTATCATGGGGTGGGACTAACAAGTCATCTACACCTAATGAAAACAAAACATGCAGTCAGTTTATGAATAAAGAAGCAGCACTGAAGAGTCTGAAAGCAATTTCCATCCACGCTTGCCATCTTAATGCATTTAGAGTTAAAAAGAAGGGGGAACACCCCACTACTTGAAATCTCTCATCTGATATGCAGAATTGCCCATTGATAATGGCCAGGGAAGAGAGGAATAGAAATAATCAATTTATACCTGATCTTCTGCATTATAAAACTTAACCGCTGTGCATGAGATAATACCAGAGAGAATTGCCAAGAAGCAGCTCAATGGAAAAAAATAGACTGTTAAGTTATTATTTTATCAAGCAGTAACAGACTTGTATTTCAAATTATTATACTTATTAGAAACTCCCAGTGGCCCATGCTGAGCATTACTAAATGGAGACCCTCTCCACCGACGGTAGAGCTCCCATACTTTTGAGGAGGGGGCAGGGAAGCAGAGGCCAGAATGACTGCGCTGCACACCAATACCTCCACCCATGCTGATATAGGACAAAGCATGTGCATTGCCCCTATGATGCTAAGTAAGGAAGTTCCTGGAAGCAAAGAGTGGGGCATGGGTGCTAGCCTTCAGTTGCCTGGGCAGATGAGCTTGGGTGACTGAAGACAACTCTCTGCTCCTTGTTTGATTCAGCCTAGCCCAAGTCATCATGGTGACTTCGGGGCTGAAAGGGAGAAGGAGCCCCCTTCTCTTTGGCCCAGATTGGAGTGTCTTAGGCAATCAACTGCAATGGCTTTAGGGCTGAGCATGGGGAGCAAATTCATCTCCCCACCCCACTTGACCTAAAAAATAGGTTAGAGAGGGAGACCTAAAGGATCTGTTCAAAAGTCACATATGCCCTTTTAATATCAATATTGTACATAGGTTTACAAGGTCCCAACAAATCCCTAAATATATTTTGTAATAGTTATCCATACTGGACTTATCCAGTATTTACATTAAAAGAATGTTAAAATGGTTTTAGTCTGATAGGTATTTGGCTTGATTTTTATTATTAAGGGATTTTCCAGTAGCTGAAAATTCAGTAATGACATATTCCATTGCTAGTTTTACCCCATTTCATCTACTTGTTTTAGCTGTTTTATAAAGTGTATTACATTAAACTTTCATAAGCCACATTGAGGGCTTCTATGCAGCCATACAGCAGGCTAAAAATTAATGAACAAATGAATTAATGCATTTATTTTCACATTTTACACCCAATGTATCTAAAATGTTATGAACCTTTTTAGCTGAAATTTCTAGTTCTGATACCTTGACTGCTTACGTTTAATTAAATCTTTCCTTAAAAAACAAATCCAATACTTGCACTAGATAAGTACCAAAGCCCTATAATAAGTAGCTTTTGTACATTTTTTATTTTTTTTGAAACTTATAGTTCAACGTTCCAATTCTAGAAGGAAGGGCTCAAAGCAGCTACAGAAGTGTTCTCTTTCTGATAATACTTTGTTATGTATGAATACATACTCCTACTATAATAATGGACAAAGTTTTATCCTCCTTGGCTCTTTGCTCGTAGGATACTCCATCTACCTATTTCAGCCCACACGTGAATGGGCAAAATCCCCTATACATTTTGCAACGGACTAGGTTTCTAACCTAACGTCTTAGGGAACCCATTCATGACAAATAAAACATTATCTTTGTAGTAACCAGGAACTTACCTGTCTGGTTAAACTGTGGACTGGCATCCTGATCAGGTGAATAGCTCAAGGTGGAATGTTGAGGTGAAGCACAGGAAGAGCCTCCATTAACTCTGGAATCTGTTTCAGGCTAAATTAGATTTAAAAAATTAATTCACTCCAGAAATCCACTTGAGGGCATCAAAACAAACTTTAAGCATGATATAATCTGTTAACAATGAATTTGTAAGATTTGTTATCTAGGTTGGAAATACAGTTAATTGTCATGGCCCAGGATCCTGATCCCTTGTCCTCAGAGGATGAAGCTCCTGAGTTATGGGATCAGGGAGGGGTCTCAGTTACAGAAGGGCATCATGAGGTTCCAACTCTTGAAGATCTAGCTCTCCAGGAAGGACCCAGGGACAAGCTCCCCTGTGTCCAGCAAAGGTTGTGTTGCTTTCCTTGGATTCTGAGGACTGTAGCCAGGAAGATACCACCACATCACAACCACTTCTGCATCATTGCAGCCTGAGGCTGCTGAAACAGACCAAGCCCCTATAAGGAAGAAGGCCTCAAGTCAATAGGGGGTGATGCTAACTAGCCTAAAGGAAGCTAGATCCATTCTTTAGGCTCAGTCACAATCTGCTGCTCTGTTGGAGCAACACACAGGCAAGCTTTTCTGGCTTCTAGTCCCAGCGTCACTTGGAACTCTCCGTGGTGCTGCTCCTTTTTCCTGACTCTTTGGAAAACGCAAGTTCTCCTGATCAAAATCCACTGAGCCAGATTTGTCCCAAATTCTCAAGTGAAAACTGGATCTTATCATGGCCAATGATGCTAGCCCCCCACCGCAACAACAGGGTTCACTGGCATAATAATAATAATAATAATAATAATAATAATAATAATAATAATAATAATAATAATAATATATTTATTTGTTACCTGCCTCTCCCTCTGGATCCAGGCAGGTTACAACACAAATGCAAATGCCATAAAATACATATAATTGATTAAAACATTTAAAACTAATACATTATTAAAAGCAGGACAGTATTAAAAGGCATCTTAAAATTCAACTGGGTAGGCCTGCCGGAAGAGATCAGTCTTTATACTTTCTTAAAATCTGGAAGACTGATTTGTCTATAAACTGATTCAGATCCATTCAAAAATGAGAAATCTTCTGACAGTGAGAAGTCTTATTGGCCTGCTGTATTAGCTTCCTCCTCCCCACAGATGTGCAACTGGCTTCTTAACCTAGTATACAGTACCTTAACAGCTATCAGAAGGGCCTTGATGCTTGTCCAACCCTGCATTATATTTTGCATTGGCGGGGGGGGGGGGGGCGTGTTCAGTGGTAAGTGGAACAGAGCATCAGGATGTGAGGTACCACTCTCCAGCCAGAGAGAAATTGGCCTCATTAAGAACACCGACAGACTATATTGAATGTTATATTGAAAAGTAGCTCTCCTTGAGGCTACACTCAACAGCTATGAATCTCAAGCTCCACCAAGAACCCCCATAATGTAAATACCAGAACACTAGATGAATCTGCTTGAAATATCTGGCTGGCATTATGTTCTTCTCTAAACCTGTCTACTGGCATTGTTGCTCTTGGCCCAATTTAGCTAGAAAGGTATTTTGGGAAGTGAATTTTTAAATCACATTTCCCTGATTGGTCTTCCTGGTAGATAAGAAAAGAAAGTGGTTGCATTTGCATGTAATGCTAAACCACGTTTAGTGTTACAAGGACAAACTGCACCAAGCCTTGGGCTCGCACATTCCCTTTTCTGTCTCTGGCGTGGCCCTCAAGGAGGAGTTTGGAAGCTTTTCACTTCTATTTTTGACAAACTGCAGCTTTTTGTGATGATGTGGGGTGGGTTTTTTTTATAAAGATTGCTCAAATATATCTTTGAGGCATCTGGAAGAAAGTAAGAAGGCTGAAGAAATGGATGGAATTGTTTCATTATTTCCTCTTCTTTATAATTAACGTTTCTTTGTCAAGCTGCCACATGCCAGCTCTGCTTCACCTCTAAGTTTGACATTGTAATCAATCTTTTGGACAAAAATGACAGCCTTCCGTGACAACCACCAATCCTTTGGGCTTGCTGAAATAAAAATAGCAAGCACACCTCCAAATTGCAGCCTGGAATATGCAAGTTCCAATGTAAAGGAATACAAAATATTCCTCCCAGAAATATTCTCTTGTGTCCCATACTGCTTACAGTATTTACCAGGCTCAATTAGTTTTGCTTCCCACAAGCTCTAAGATAATACACCCACCTTGACAGGTTATTAACCTAATCGACACTCTTCAGTCAACATATCACAATAATAAAGCACAGACTTTGAAAAAGAGTGAGAGACAAGTTTGAAAATGACATATCCAAAGAACACATAAATAACAGCATGTGCCACAAGGTAACAAAATAGCTGTCAACACATAGCCCATTTTAAAACCAATATAACACAAATAATCATATTGATGCTTTTTTAAAAAAGAGCTTTGAAGCTGTCTGTTGAAAAGTCATATAACTAAGCTAGCTTTTGAACTTGAAAAACTATAGGCATGAACATTTCCCCAAATTTCATAAACCAAAGAAACTGTGCAAAAGGAAAGTGGTCAAAATACAAAGTTCCATTGGAGATTAAGGCTTGGATCCAGACTTAACACCTGCAGACAGAAGGGGAATCAGGCAACTTTGCTTTCTGCCCCATGAACCCTTCAAAAAATCTACTCTGGACCGTTTGGGGACCTGCCAGAACAGAGATGCTGGGAGCTGCCGGGGGTTAGTAGAAAATAGAAGAAACTCATTTCACCACCTTCTACCAGTGGGACCTCTTTACTGAATCAAAAGCCTCACAAGGAGAGAAGGTGCCCTTTTGTTCCTAGTAGGCAAAGTTTGGATCCAACCATAGGAATGGTTAAAGGTTGAATAATAAATCAAACACTTTGAATTGACCTTTGTTGTGAATACATAATCAAAGCTGGGGGTTCATCTACACCAAGCAGGATATTCCACTATGAAAGCAATATGAAAACAGTATATAAAAGGCAGGAGCCATACTACTGCTTTCTAACGGTACTGAAGTGCACTGCAGGATCTACACTACTGCTTTATAATAGTACTGAAGTGCACTGACAACTGTTGGGGCCCATGACCCATCTACACCAAACAGTGGTATGAAAGCGATATATGATATGTGTCAATGGGCCCCAACAGTGGTCAGTACACTTCAATACCTCTATAAAGCACGTAGTGTGGCTCCTGCCTCTTATACACTGCTTTTATACCACTTTCATAGTGGAATATCCTGCTTGGTATAGATGAGCCCCATTTTGCACAATCCTGAATACTTCAGCATGCATGTGTTTACAACCTCTACCCTGCCATCTGCATCTACCAAAGATGGCACAGACAAATTGATACAAACATGGAATAACGGTGTTATATTTACATAAATAATACACTCCTGATTCAGTGCTGTATTCAGTGCTGTTTTTCTACAGCAAAATTGGAAGAGTTTAGGGAAGAGCAGCAGAAATTATTCAACATCGATCTGCTTTATATATTATGGGTAGTAAATACATTCTATTATCAATGTAGGGGCAGCTTGGAGCTGCAATTGAGACACTTCGGTGTACATTACAATTGAGATATACTTGTAAAAAGTTTTACAAGTACATTTAAAAAGAAGTATCCCTAGTTTCAAAAATGAAGGAAAATGTAGCTTAGGGGATTGTTTGTAAAGCAAATGCCTTTATCGAGCCAGGGCTCAACTGTTTTAGAACCAATTAAATGTAAAGTAAAAAGGAGGAGGAGGAGGAGGAGGAGGAGGAGGAGGAGCCTTTGAAAGTATTCAGAATGCCCTTTTCTCATTGCTGAACCTTGAGCAACAATGCTCAGCACATCTAGGACTTGGGGCAGGATAGGGAATGCAGACAGGCTTAAGCCCCAGCATCTACCTTTTTAAAAATCACGGCACCTCTCCCTTCTACATGCCCACAATTCCGACAGTGATATTAGCAGGCTAGAAATTTCCAGGTGACTCCACCACTATGCAAGGTTTACATTACATTCAGCTATTTCAGCATTAACATAAACATTCAGCTCTGTCCTCCAGGTGCTTTCCTAGATTTTCCAGTTGTGTCCACAAGAGTAGCATTTGGAAACACTCATAGATATGACTTTACTTTCAGCTTACTTGTAATAAAAACCTGAAAAGAGAGACATTTTGAAGCTGAAGGGAGACACCTAGCAGTGCGCAATATAGCATGCCTACAATTGCAATCAATGAAAGTGTAATGCAATTAATTAATTTTGAAAGGAGGGTTGACACTGTGCATCCACACATAACTCACGGTGTTAGGGGAAAGCATCTGAGTAGCATATACCTGCTCAAGCAGCTGTCGTAGTCGGTGAAGCTGAGATTCCAGCTGCTTGTTGTGATCTTCCAAAATCTGCATTCGAGCCTCCAGACGACCTTTGTGTTGCCGTAAAAGTTTGGCCTCTGCAATGAGCTCAGCATCTTCAGACGTGTGCTGGGGTGACACAGCTGAGTCTGGGGGTGAGCTCAGGGCATTCATGCCCCTTCGAAGATGTTGCTCCTTTAGTTGCTCATATTCCACTTGCAACATTCTAATTCCAGAGAGGAAGAAGAAGAAGAAGAAGAAGAAGAAGAAAAGAAGAAGAAGAAGAAGAAGAAGAAGAAGAAGAAGAAGAAGAAGAAGAAGAAGAAGAAGAAGAAGAAGATTATTATTATTTCAAGGCAGCAAGGAGAGAGCATAAATTCATTTAAAATCCCTTCTCAAAACCAATGTGCCACTTACAGTTATGGAACTCATAAAGCAGTTCTAATATAGACTTTGCTTTTTGCTTAGATATGGCAGAAGAGAAACATATTAATAGAAGTACAGGGAATGCTTTATACACTGAGTAATTTCTGTGGCCAGAAACTTAACAAGATTTTAAAGCCGAAGGGGAGAAAACATTTTTGGCCCAAGGGATGTAATTCCCTAGTGAGTATCCTTCCGTGAGATGAGTGCCAGTAGTGCTGGGGCTAAATTCAAAGGTGTATATGGCCTTCACCCTGCCCACAATCCATTCACACATGTCCATGCATCCACACATTCCCCTCATTCAGATACATCCCTCTGTCATCTCGTTCCCGGTCTCCATTCTGTCAACCTGTCACCCCATTCTCCTTGTCCCTGACTCCTATTCTCCCTGTCTTCTACCTCCTCCCACTTTCTATCTATCCAACTACTTCCTCCTCTTTTCCTCACTCACTGCTTAGCTGATCCACATGAAACAGCTGAGCCAAGTTGGCGATGCATCACTGCTAGCTCCTTGTGTTTCCTTACTGTGCACTGAGAAAGGGGAGCCCCTCAGCACACAGCAAGGACATGCAGCAAGCTGGTGATGCAGGAAGAAAGTAATATTTTCCTGCATCGCCAGCTTGGCCTTGTTCCCACAGCCTCATTCCCCCCGCTTCTCAGCTGTTTCCCACAGATCACTTGAACAGTGAGGAAAGAAGATCAAGAGAGGGCGAAACCTCCTCCTGGAGACACCAGATATCAAGATTCAGTTGAGTTGCAGGAAGATTGGGAAGAGGGAGAGAATGGGAAAGAGTGTTAGAGGAAAGCAGTGTTTAATTAGGGAGAGGGACAATTCCTTCCATCTCAATTTTGAAAGATAATTTGGCCTTTTTGTCCTTCCTCTTCCGCTATAAGACCACAGCCAAAACCCAATATCTACATACAATTTGGCTATTATATTATGCATCATAAGACCCTTATTGTGGTTTAGATTTGCCTCTTGTTTCACTGACAATGATGTGTGTGTTCTGAATGTAATTTTTAAAAATCCAATCTATGATGCTAGTGTCCTTTTCACAAGCAAGTTTCAAATACATAAACACATATATTAATGAATCACAGGAGTCTCTACAAGGAAAGATAGCAGCACCTTTGCTCCTCCTCAAGGTCAGCAATGATGCGCTCAAGCTCTCCTCGTTCTTCCTTTTCTACCGACTTCAAGATCTGCGCTGGACTCTGTGGCTGGCTCACAGGTGACTCCCCTCCCAGAGTTTGACAGTACTGCTGGATAAGGGCATGCTCATCTTCCCTAGGGACAAAGAAAGCTACCATAAATATCCTTTACATGAGTGAAATATAAATAAACCGCTATAAATTGTTTACAGAAAGCATCAAGAGTGAAGCCACGGTTAATTTACATAACAAACGTTTTACGGGATAGTTGTAAATCCTGTAAGATTGCTGGAAAAGGCAAAACTGTTATGATGGATAGGCTTGAATGAAGATAAACTCAGATTTTACCAACAATAATACTGATTGCTGTTTGAAACTATGGTAAGACTTGTCCTTTACTTTCTAAGGTTATGTTTTGCTACACAGTTTGGTGCAATTTTCACTTCTACAGCATGGTAATTGCCAGGTCCAGGAAATAAAGAGTTGTGTCTAGGTGGCTCACTTACACAATTCACTGAGCCCTTCTGTGGAAGACAGATAAACATATATTTGCAGGATGGGAGAGTAGGCATGAGGTCAAAGTTGACTCCCTTGCCCCACCAAGAGTAGAGGGTAAAAGAAAACTGGAGAACATCCAAAGCAATCCAATGGAATAAAGAGACAAATACTAGTATACAAAACTACTGTAGGGGAACCTGGTGGTGGAAACACCCTCTAGAGGGTTTTTTGGTAGAGTGTAAAAAAATGGTATTCTGGGATTAGTATTCATAAGAAATCTGCACTCATTAGTTGTTATATAGCCTAGTTGAAACTAATCAGAAATTACATGGATACAGCTGTAAGTTTTTGTTTAAAATGTATAAAAAATGACTGCATGGAACAATTTGTCACCAGTGGCACGATTCATCTTTTTCAGAGATCTCTGCAGGCATTTATATAGATTAAAACTGAGTAAGTAATCATAGGCAATTTTGCTGTGTGATAATTAGCATCATCACCATGTTTTTAAAAATGGATGTTTTATTGTTAAATGTATTTTTTGAAGACGTATTTATGTGCTTTTGTACCGTTCTCCTTTCCCTAATCTAGCCCCTGAAGAAGGCCCATCCTTTGGGCCAAAAGATGTAGGTCTACTTATTGCAATATAACCATTTTTAATATATAATTTAACATCCTCTTCATTCCATCCTGCCATGAGTACCCTACATGCCAAAGCAGAGTGCAAACTGGCCCTTAGATGAATACCAAACTCTTTATTTTATTGTAGGACATTTGTGCAGGTAAGTATGCACAGAATATGGAGAAGATCATGAGAAGAGCCATATTGTAACAGACCATTCTGTTCACACAGTGACCAATCAGCAGCCCGTGGGAAGCCCGCAAGTAGGATTTGAGTGCAATAGCACCCGCATTCATGGCAACTGATATTTAAAGACATATTATCCATGAATTTGTCTAATCCTCTTTTAAAATTACCCAATCTGGTGGCCATCACTGCATCTTGTGGTAGCAAATTCCATATCTAGCTCTGTCCTGTGTGAAGAAGTGCTTCCTTTTATCTGTCCTAAATCTCCTACCATTCAACTTCAGTGGATAAACACAGGGTATAGAATTATCCACTTTCTCCACATCATGCATAATTTTGTACACCTCTAGCATGTCTACTTTTATTCCCCTTTTCTCTAAGCTAAACAGCCCCACACATAGGGGAGTAGCTCCATTTCCTTGATCATTTTCTTGCCCTTTTTCTGTGTTGTTCACAGAGCTTTCCCACTGACTTCTGACTTCTGCACATCCCCATCGCGAAGTTCCTCCAAAGCTTGGGATTGCTGGATGTTTACTTAGCAAGGAACTGAACCAGATCCAAACTTGAAGAAATTCATTCTTTTATTTGCAACTAAACAACAACAGCAGATGAATCTTGAGAAAAGGACAACTGTCCTTCATACATTTTGTGGGTTTTTTTGCCATCTATTTACTCATCTTAAAGTGCTGCTTTTTGTACAGCAGCTTTCATGATAACTATGTCAAGAACTCTTGAAAAGTTAAACAATGAGCAAATCCAGGAAAAATACGCTAACTGCATAAAAGTGGAGAACATACACATTTTTAGACTGTACTTTTAAAAGGAACAGGAAGATAAAGCGAGCAGGAAAAAAAATGCTGCAGGTAGAAGGCAACCGGAGATATGAGCAGATCTTATATTGCATATGCCAATAACAGTTAAAAGGACTTAGAGGTCACCAAGTGCACCCCAATTGCCCTTCTGCAAAGCAAGACAAGATACACATCAACTTCTTTCTCAACAAGTGACAGAGATCAAAGCATACAGACATAAAGCTGCCTATGGAGCACTGTTGCAGACAGCTTCAGGTAACTCAAGTGAGGAACCCAAGCCACGCAGTTGAAGTCAGAGAGATTAGGATGAGATGAAAACACTCTTTACTCAGAAAGAAATCTGAAATTTTGAAACTCCCTTTAAAACTAATTACTTTAAAGTAATGACTTGTTATAAAGATAGGTTTCAACTAAAGAGTGACTTGAAAAATGCTTTGATTCAACAGAAGAGTGTTTCCCATTATCCAATGCTGTCCATCCACCAGCAGACCAGAAACCACTGGTAAAATGGGAAAGGTTGGGGAACTTGACAGCACAGATTTGTGGGGGGGGGGGGCATATGGAAGACTTGAGGAGCAAAGAAAACAAGGAGAGCATGAGCAGAAGTCCACCCATGTGAAACACGGCTCAGGGGCAATGGTAAAGCAAACTTACTTTAATCATTTTTGTACACAGATAAGTTAATAGGAACCAAACCAACTATGCATGGCAAAAACTAGTAGGCAATGTACATTATGCATGGGTGCTAATTATCAATACATTGCTATCAGAGCCCTTATCATTCTTTTCTCCACCCTTTAGATTAGGTATGGGCTGCTGAATTACTGCCAAAATGCCCCCCTCCACAAGAAGAAGCCGACATTGCAGCCACTGTTTCATGATATTCCATCTCCTGTCCCACTCCCCCAGCAGAATAAAGTGGTTGGCAATTTTACCTCTGTTCTCCTTCCCCCCACCAGCAAAATTGCCATTGAATAGGAAAACCAAAACCAAAACCAAAAACCATAGAGCATACCATGCTCTGGTATGCTCTATGGTACAGAGGGCACTATGGTGAAGAGGACACTCCTTCACCCTCCTGCATCATAGAGCTGATTCTATTGAGCTGGATCCAACCCAACACTGCCCACACCAAGCTGGAGAAGGTTGGTTTACACTTGGATCCTGTACATGTCTTCTCAGAAGTCAGTGCTGCTGAGTTCACTAGGGCTTCCTCCCAAGTGGTATAGGATTGCAAACTAATCTCACCTGAAAGGAGTTCAAGACAGCCAAAGTAATCCTTTTCTGTTCCTCTGTCACTCTGATGAGATGATGTATTGTGGAGGGATTGTGGGAACTGAACAGTATATTTTGTATAAACACATTTTAAGAAGAAAAAAAAAACATTGGTTCTTTGAAGGGCAGGATATTGACCAAAAGTTGAAAGTGCCAGAACATGCTCTGGTTCTACATCTGCAACAAACAGTGCACTTTTGTTATCAGTCATGCAGCTATATGCAAGATGTGTATGTGAGAAAATATTGGGCAGCCCCTGTATCTGGTAAGAAAAGCGCTCCCCATCCTGCTGTCCCAGCATTCCTGACCAATGGGACATACTGACTTGCAATGATAGGAGTTGTAGTCTAACTCCTTTGGAGGGCACCAGGTTGGGGAAGGGCTGCTCTAAATAAAAAAAGAGAAGTAGGTGGCCCTAAGTTGTTTGTCATCAGTTTTCCACAACCCCACAGTCACCTCTGCATATCATAGTCTCCATCCTGTCCTCATGGTTTATCTGCTTTGGGAGAATGAGAATTTCACTTGCACTTTCTGCCTCCTCAGGGAGGATGTGGTGTTAAGGCTTGTGAGCCTTAACTCCCAATTTCCCTGCTTTTTGGTGCTTGGTTGAAAAATGTAGAGCCTTAACGTTGTTTTGTAAACGGTAGGTTTTTTGTTTAATGAATATATATTTAGAGTGTTTGCCATTCCATGTGCACTGGCTATTTGAAGAGCTAGATATAATATTATTGGATATAATATTATTAATGGATATAACATTTCCTTATTATGCATTACATACTGATTCTTCTTTATTTTTAATCAGAAGAAGGTGCATGGAAAATTTCCTCCATGCCAATGCATTTGGGTTATAAAGCCTTTCTACAACGGGAAATAATTTGGCAGATGTAATTACATTTTAAAATAATCATTAGGCATAACTACTGTAAGTCTTTCAGAATTTAATAAAATATGAGCCAGTAGTGGTATCCATGTTAGTCCAGAACATGCAGCTTTCCTCTTATCTTCCTTCAATTAATTTACACAAAATTCTTATTAGCTATAGGTAAATTTGACACCACATTCCCACCAATTGAAATTTCACTCCAGTTGAAGTTTCAATGTAGTTTTCGGCTTTTATAGCACTGTAAAGTTATGCAGAGTAAGAATTATTCCTCTGGAATATCTGAAATACCTGGAGCCACTGGCAACACAAGACTCAGCTGCCAGGTAAATAAAAAGTGTAGGAAAATAATTTAAAACTAAATTGAAGAATCTGATTACAGTCATCATGTTTGCAAGAAAATAAAGAGAGTCTAAATCTCTTTAAATTATAGGGTACAATGATTGCTTTTGAGCAGTCATGATCAAAACAGCATTATTCTTAAGAGCTGGAGGCACCTTGATGCTAATGCAAATATGCTGATAGGAGGATACATAAGATCAGACTTTGTAGTTATTCTAATTTATTTATTTTTTAAACCCAATACCTGAAATAATTACCTTCATTACAGTGGAGTTCAAATTTGAATTTCAAATATAATGTTAAGATGACTATGAGTTTAAACTTTTCTCTTTCCTTTTCCTTTTCTTATTTTTTATTTTTTAAAGAGCTTTTTTGTGAAGCTGGGACCTGGCTTTTAGCACACATGCAGAAAAATCTTCCATGACTTCAGAGTCATTGCAAATCTCCAAAGAATGAAGAATGTTCAAATATAAACCTAGGTCAAGCCCTTAATTATACTGACACCAGCATTGGTGACAGGCAGAAGATTGTGATAAGTAAGCTACTCCACCATGCACCACAGCAAGTCACACAGTCCAGAGTGTTTTTACCCCCTCCATGTCCCACAATTTCCATCTCAGAGGTTTTACAGAGGACAAAGAGTAGGCTTATTGATTTGTCTATTATAAGCAGTATGCTCTGAAACAGATAATGCTGTTGTTTACTGAAGTAACACCTGACAAATAAAAGAATGTAGTTACGAAAAAGACATAAGCTTGTTACAGATTTTCTCACCACCCTCATCTGTTTTGCCAGCTCATTGGTCTGAAAGGAACAAAGTTACGTTGGCCCTAAGAGCTCACATGCCAACAATTTAAGATAGATCTATTAGCTGAATGCTTCCATGCTGACCACATGACCCATTGTAGAGTAAGAGGACAAGAAGCCAGCAAAAAACTCCAGTGCTGAATCATAACGATACTGAAAACACAGCCCCAGAAAAGATAAGGAGACAGCAACTATGCATCGAAATTAGTGGTCCTGGCACATGCCACAAACTGTAAGTTTATTTTAGACCACAGCTACATTTTCCATTGTAGGTTAAGGTCACTGGAAACCACTGATTAATACAGAGAACAGACAGAGGCCATGTAAAATACAACCTGAATCAAAACTCTTCTTGACTTCCTAGAAGATGCATTTCTAATGGGTCATCTCATGGAGAAGGCTCTCTGAGAATTTACATTGTTTTTATTATTATGGGTAGTATTCAACACTGCCAGCCTGCGTACCCATTGACGTGCTACCTCCTGTATCAGAGGCAGTAAGACTGCATACACCAGTTGCTGGGGAACATGGGTGGGAGGGTGCTGTTGCACCATGTCCGGCTTGTAGGTCCCTGGTCGACAGCTGGTTGGACACTGTGTGAACAGGGTGCTGGACTAGATGGACCCTTGGTCTCATCCAGCATGGCACTTTCTTATGTTCTTATATAGTGCTAATTTCTGTGACCTCTAGCGCAATGCCAATAGTGTATGCCGGAGTGATGGGTTTTCTGGGGAAACTCATTGCTCCATCATACACTATGAATATTGTGCTAGAGGTCACATGCTAGTGCTACATCAATGGAGTAAGTAGAGTAGCAGTGTTGGATAATGCCCAACTTCTGCAACTGTTAATCTTTGAATGGACAAACAAATTATGTATGTGCATGAATACATAGTGATGAAACTAGTTCATTCAAAACCATATACCATTCCAAAATCTTGCTGTCCAATAGTTCGTTATTGCAGATATTGGTCCACTGTCATTCATTAGATCGGGGTGCATAACCTGTGGCCCATGAGCTGCATGAAGCCCTTGACCACTTCCAGTGCAGCCTGCAAAGCCACAGAGACCTCACTCAGAGTTTCCTCTGTTAGTACTAACGCAAACTAGGGAACACCTGGGATCCCCCTTGGCAGTGCCAGGACCAGTGCAGGAAACTCTTCCGTTATCCTTGATGTCTCCTGTGAGATCAGAGATAAGGGAATATGGTATATGGTATATGTTTCTCTTTATAGCACTATCTAGGGTAAGCCTGGGATTTCACTTGTCTTTGCTACCTAGGGAAACCCTTCCCTTAGTTCTGAACTCTCCTGAGAGCTTAGACATATGGAAATAGTTCCCTGCACTAGCAAGGGAATCCTTTTCCTCAGCCCTGATCCCTCAGGAGAGATCAGAGATAAGGGGTTGGTTTCCCATGCTAGCGCTAAAAAGAGAATGCCCAGGTCAGGGAAGGGGGAGAGTGTATGTCTGGGGGTAGGGGGTGGGGAAGTGTATCTGCATGTGTAGGGTGGGGATGTGTGTGTGTGTGTGTGTGTGTGTGTGTGATGTATGTGTGTGTTTTTGCATGTATATGTGTGCACACATATGCAACCCCTGGCAGTCCAAAACATGTTGATGTTTATCAAGATTATTAGGAAAAATTCAAGGTAGCAACTCATCAGTTTACTGTGAGTTTTGCAATTGAAACGAAAGTACAGGATTGAATTTCTAACTTGATAATTATCTTCTGAGGCCTGTCAAACTTGCACCCAATAGGATTTTACTTGGCAGGCTTATAAACAGATGAAACAATGCTGGGAAATGCCCACAAAGGGTTACAGATTTTGTCTGGCCAATTAACAGGATGCAACATTTCAAATTGTTCTTCGTATTACAAACACCTCTGAAGTTCTGGAAGTGATCCAAACATTCTCAAACTCTGTTCATTATAAAGCAAATGGAAAGAAGTCTATTATATTGTTTATCTCCAGACTTGCAATTCTGTAAGCAATTCAGCATGACTAAATCATAGTCTAGTCTCCATCATCACTCATGTTTATTAGATTCACAAATCACAACATTATATACTGTGATTGCCTCTGTGTTCTTGCCCAATCTGCAGCTGTATGTAGGTTGAAAGAAAAAGTAAAATGAAAAAGGGCTTGTTTAAAAATGCCTATACAGCTAGCTACGAGAATTGGTGGCAGGACCCTATGCAGTACCTTTTTTCCAAACTGTATTTTTGTGAGTAAAGAAAGGTTGCCTCGCAAAAACCCTCTCATCTTCACTAACTTACTCTCATCAGCAAACTGAACATTACCAGTTTATGCTACATATTACCAGCTTATGCTATTATAACAATGTGACATTAACGCAGGCAACTGGGAAGTTCTAATTATTACCTATTTGCTGGAAGCTAAAATTCACAGCAATTGCTGAAGAACTTATCAGACAGCTATAATCAAATGAGTTGACATTTTCCAGCAATTATACTTGCTTAATCTACTTACACACTTCCTGTGGTGGAGCTACCATCTGTGAACAAGGAACCATTGGTCCGTTCCATCTGGGCCAGCCTAAAAGAGAGACAGGAACTCAGACAAGAATAAATAAGACTGGATTTCACAGAATTCAGATCTTGCTTCAGGCAATTTCAGTGGTTCACAAGTAAGTCAATGTGAGGATAACCAATTCTTAATTGACTCTTCAGGAAGTTTTCATGCTTATCTCCTTGCTTCCAAACCTGGTTATTTTCTCAGCACCACATCATGTCATAGCTTCTGTATTATTTACTGACATGTCACTGTCCCACTTTTTGTTACTCCTTCATCAAGACCCATCCTCTTTCATCACCTTTGCCTTGGCTGTCAAAACCTTCACACAAGCAGGCTTTCCCAGACTTTTCAAAGGAGATCATGCAGCTAGTCATGATGCTACTGAACTAAATGACAAAACTCTTGCACTGCATATATTTCAACTTCACAAGCCACCAAATCAGGGCAAAATGAAAGTAGCGGGAATCAGTAATACCTTTGGGTCAAGAGTGTAAGTCCATTTTCAGAAAACATACATGTAAGTAGATGAAGAATAGACAAATCAAAGTGAAGGCCTGGCTCACCTTCTCCTAGATGAACCTAGCATATGTAGGGCATCTACAGAGGCCCTGCTCTGTCTTCTCCCTCTGTCAGGGATGCAGAGGCTGGGGGCAGGGCCTGTCAATGGTGGCACTCACTCTCAAAGGAGAATTGCCTTGTTCCTTTGGCATTAGTTTTCAGAAAACATGTGAAACAGTATCCATTCAGAGGGTATTTGGGATCAACTGAGTTACAAATCTGTGAGAACCACTAGTATTTCTGCTGGATTGCTCAGGTTCTATTTTAACCTGTTTTACTGGGAAGGATGTGTGTGCTTATAAGCCACTTTATAGTCCAAAAGAAGGAAGAAAATCTCCTAAATAAATAAATAAGGCTCTACCTCAGAACTACATTCAACAATCGGTCTACAATAGAAGCAATTAAGTCATGGCAATAGCGCTAGTTGTATGTCACCTTAATTAAACATTAAACTCCATCACATTACTCCCAACATTAGATGATTTTCCAGAAGCTTTCATCGATAACTTTATCTTTGTACAGCACAGTACATATTTTTAAAGGTATATTTCATTTTGTAAACTTAGACCCTTGTCCTGAGATGTAAAATTTCCTGGTTGTTGTTGGGTGTTTTTGTTTTGTTTTGTTTTGGCTTCTTACCTGTTGGCATAGTGCTCTATCCTGGAATGTGTGTCGTCATGAAATAGTTGGGGAGACTGGGAGGGACTAGCAAACAAAGTAATAAAGGACAAGAAATTGATGCCATTTGTCAAACTATAGAAAAATAAAAAACAAACAGAATACTGTTCAAAAACATGGTCCTATGACTGTTAACTAGCTGAGGGGTTCATGAAAATATATTAGGAAATGCACACCATTAAGAGAGCAAGCCTATGGCTCCTAGGCAGAGTTTGGGGTGCCAAATGATACTTTGGATTCCTGGATCCGATGCCAGAGACAGCACTCAGACCTCAGACCAAGGAGTCCTAGCTCCCTGCCCTCTGCCCCATGCAGCAAGTATGGAAAGAACTGCACTAGTTGCCTCTATGAGGTCAAAAGGAGGCAATTATGTGGGTGGGGAAGGAAGGAGACTGGAGCGGTTGGCTTACAAAGATTTCTCCAGCCAACCCAATCTCCTTCCCTCCCTTTCTGCAGATCCCTAGCTAGATGGGCGAAATCATCAATCTAGCAGAGCAAGAAGAATATGGAGGCGATGATTTTGGAGGCTGACGAGCATCCAGACAGGACTGAGCCCTAAGAAAACCATTCATTTACTGAAGTGTAATCCTTTGGGAATTTCTCCAGTGCCTATTCCACAAGAATAAATGGGGGATATAGAGGAGCATGTTTGTGCTCAAGAAGAAGCCACATTAATCGAAATAGGATGTGCTGAAGTAATACTTAAGAACATAAGAATCCTACTGTATCAGACCAAGGGTCCATCTAGTCCAGCACTCTGTGCACACAGTGGCCAACCAGCTGTCGACTAGAGACCAACAAAGCAGGACATGGTGCAATAGCACCCTCCCACCCATGTTCCCCAGCAACTGGTACATACAGGCTTACTGCCTCTGATACTGTAGGTAGCACATAACCATCAGGGCTAGTAGCCATGGATAGCCTTCTCCTCCAGGAATTTATACAACCCTCTTTTAAAGCCATCCAAATTGGTGGCCATCACTACATCTTGTGGTAGTGATTGAACCCAACACCTCTCTAGGCAGAAGGATTGCAGATACTCACTCATATTGCTCTGGCCACATACTGATGAGTGTGATGGGACTGCAAGAAAAGAATAGAGAGAAGGAAAGCAGGACAAAACGTTTAATGCAATTTAAGCAGGTAAAAAAACATAAACTACTTATCCATTGGTCCTCCCAAATAATTTCCTTTAGTAATAACTGAGACAAAGAAAAGTGGCCAAACCAGAAACTGCAGTACAACATATCAGAGATCAGAGACAAGCCTTTGGAAAGCAAACAGAATAGTAATAAAGTAATTGTTATCTTTTTATTGCATTTAAATTTATTGTTTAATCAATTTTAATTGTGTCTGTAAGGTGCCCTGAGTGCCAATTTTTGGTAGAAAGGTGGGGTACAAATAAAATAAATACAAAAATTATCTTAAAGTGTATTTTATTATCATTATGTAAATGTCTAGCCTGTTCCCTCTGCAGAATTGGATTTGATTCCAGCATTTAGGTATATTATCTGGTTACAGTATGGATATTGTTGAAAGGAGAACTGAGGGGAATGTTAATACTACATAAGAATAATTCCAACAGGAACTTCACCACTTAGTAACACTGTGAAAATGCAGGCAATAACCAGAGATTAATTTAGCAAGACCTTCATTATGAAAATATCTGATGGGGCCATCTTAGGCAATGGCAACGTAGTCTCCTCTTCCATTAATTTTCTTAAAACACATTTTGAACCCAATAGATATAAGTACACCCTCTCTTTCAATGAGTGGGTTTTTTTTAAAATAAGGAGCAGTTTCTAGGCATGATCCAACCTACTTTAAGCACTTTTAATGGGAAAATTAAGGTCATCCTTAACTCATTCCCATTCACATGAATGGAACTTAAAATGCTTAGTTTTAGCTGTACTGTGTCCTTTCATCAAAATGTATTCATCTTCATTTCAGCCACAACTATAGCCTATATTTTCCATGCAAATCCATTTTTATTATACCCAATTTTAAATCACCATTCTTGTATTACTCTACTGTTCACTCTAAGGTACCATATTCATAGGAGGCAATATCTCACTGTGGCTTTTACCATTAAAATGTCTCAGTGATTGAAAACTCTGTACAAAGAAGCACTGGTATGTATTCAAAACTTACGTCTCCAAATTGTCACCTTCTAGGACTGTTTGTACTGGTAGATAGCCAAGCCGTGGGTGTTTAGCAAAATACTTCTTTGACCGGAACTTATTCTTTAGCACTTTGGTGAAATCTCGTACATCTTCTCCTGATGTTGTCTGGGGGGGGGGGGGATACAGAAAACATAAATTAAATATTTACAGTCTTTTCCCAGCATTGAGTGATACATTACATTACACTGCCAACTGATGGCAAAGTGCAAATGACAATGATTTAAAAGAACTAAAAATGACCTTTTAAGAGCTGAACACAAGAATATTAAAAGCTTGATTCTAAGAAGCAAATTCTTCCTTTGCTACTTGCTTTAAAAGCCCAGCAGTTCTTAAATTATACAACAATGTATATACATTTTTTAATTTAATAAAGTGACTTGTAACAGACGCTAGAACTGGCAAAACCCTAAAAGCCATCAAATTATGTTTTAAAGGAAAAGTAATTTAATCACAACATTAGAGAGCATTTTAATCCACCAAAGTACTTTATTTGTGGTGAAACTGAAGATTTTAAGCCTGAGATTGTGCTGCTGCCTCTTCTCCAGCAGCATCCAAGCTAAGGGAAACAGCAACATGCTTGCCAGTCCCCATAAGAGTAACACAATAACTGCATTCCTGCATCAGATGATCTCATCCTCCATCTGCAGGTTATATAGACAACTCACATTGCCCACTCAAACAAATGCTGCAATGCATATGGGCAAAGCAATGCATAATCATAGTGATGCCTGCTGGGGTAGGTGGCCTGGGTCAGCAGATGCCTGTCTGCCCACTCACTCAGTCAGGACCCTTTCCTAACAGTACTGTCATTGATACGTTGAGAGAAGGTGACTAGACAAGACAGCCAGCCAGGCCAGTAAGCAGAAGTTCAGGGCATGCTCCAGGGAAGGGTGCTCAGGAGGAATGGTGGGGGAAATGCTGTGTGCCCACACCCCCAGTTAATAAGTTACAACTTTCTACAGGTTTTTTTCCTGACCAAAAGGGGGAGGAGGCTTAGTAGGGGAATGCTCCAAATTCAGCTGAATCCTGAACTGAATTGGTCTGTTTCAGAAAGATTTGAGAGATGTCTGAATTTAAGCGGGGCTCTTCCGAAGTAGACCAAATCTAATTCTGAACATTCCTGAAGATTTGGGATTCAGAGGAACACAAAGACACGATTTCAAAAAATGTATAATTCTTCCCAAGGTCCCACCAATATTGTTGTGTGAGTAGACCCATGTTTTTTGCAACAGAATCAGCAGGGTGAAAGAGAATTGGTAGAGGCATACAGAGTAACTAATATGTAGACAGTGTTCTAGTCAATTGAAACGGATTTTGTCCACCATAGTAAAACATACTGCAAAGGAATTTGCATTAGATAAAACAAACCATTACGATGCAGACAAGAACAAGAGGAAAGAAGAACGTTTTCAATGTTGCTACTAAAGCTATTTGAGATGTTTAGATATCTTGATTGTAAATTCTATTTCTTGGTAGTGGCCTCTAGCTCCAAATGAAGCTATTTATGAAACTTCTGTATGGAAACTATTCCTCAGTAGTTGATGTTTGTTGTCCTTGCATGGCTTCCAAATAATTCCAAAAGGTTTTCAGATTAAGATTGGTTTATTGGGTTTTAAGGTGCTGCGTGGACAAAATCCATTTCACTTTGCTTGACTTATTGCTCCATTTGTTCCTAGCCATAGTCTGAAAAGTGCTGAAGCTGACCTTTTTTCAATTCCATAATTTCCCTTTGAGGCTTAAAACCAGAGGAGGGCTTTCTTTCTTTTTTTTAATGCATCCCTGCCAGGGAGATCAGTCACTTCTGATGAACTTCATCATGTTGGAACAATTGACAATTTTAATATATATGAGACCTTATTTAACCTAGCTTTTTCCCAGTGCTTGAAACTTGTGCAACGAACTGTTCACAATTACCTATGTGGTGATTTATTTCAGGAAACTGACAAGTCATGCAAGCTGGATAGGACAGATATTCTGTGGCACAAACCATAGCTGTTTAAATACTTCACCCATAACACTATATTGCTCCTACAATGGGATGATATTTCTGAAATATGTTTGTAGGCACTCCTGTGGCCCAAGTCATATTTCATTTCCTTATTAGATATTAGCTGTTGTTTGGTTTAGATATCACTGTTGTTTGGTTACTATGAAATACATTTATATACATCAAGATGCAAACCCTGACTCTTTCTGAATTTTTACAATATTTGCAATTGCCACATGGAAAAAATGACTGTGGTGGACTTAAACCTCATAATAATTGGTGACACTTCTCCCTTTTTATTATTGTTGATGTGTTACTTCTGATTAAGTGGTTACCAATATTTCTTCATCACAAGAATGTACCACTGCTTTATTATGGTGTTCACACATTATTATTATTATTATTATTATTATTATTATTATTATTATTATTATATCCCACCTTTTTTCCCCCAAGGAACCCAAGGTGGCTTACGTGATCCTTCTCTGCATTTTATCCTCAAAACAACCCTGTGAGGTAGGTTAGGCTGAGTGTCAATGACTGGCCCAATGCCACTCTTGAGCTTCATGGCTGAGTGGGACTTGAATCCAGACCTCCCAACTCACAGTCCAACACTCTAATCACTCGAACACACTGGCTATTAAGTTTAGGTATCTCATTTGTATGTAGTAGATCATTCCTACTCTGTTACTCTGCTCTATTTCCCACTGTCCTCAACACATCATTAGGACATCCTCTATGCCATAAGTCATAGTACTATTCAAATCCAAGAAAAAAATCTTTGAACAATTGCACCAGAACCGCAGAAACTGTCAATTCAATAAGATGTTTCTAATATACGCAGGATGATAACTATTAAATCATACCCTTTGTGTTGCAATCTGAGGCTTTCTTGAATAATGATGTGCTTCTAGGCTTTCTTACCAGGCTGTCCAAATAATTGATGCAGTTAGCACTTGAATGCATCTCAAAATGGATGTTGTCATTCCTGCTATTAATTCACCAGTTCAGCTTTCCTAATTCTTTTTAGCTGCCATGGCAAATTAAAGAGATGTCCTGTATATATCTTACCCAATAAAAGGGTTAGAAGGGGGTGGAAGGCCCATTGTATCAGGCTACATTCCATATTTAAGCCATTCTGAGACCATTGGTTGACAGGTTCAAATTCTGCATTATAGACTTCACAGTTTTTATCAATAAATTGGGGGCACAAGCCTAATTTTATTCTCCTTTTCTTCTTTCACTGGCTGAAACTGTTTTGGACAAAAACCATTTCATCTTTAATCAGAAATTCTATTGGCAAGAAAATAATATTGCCATAGGTTCCACATGGCCAGCGAGATTGCCAGTTGGGAAAAGCATTACTTTGTTCATGGAGACACATGCTAAATGTTCCACTCAGTATTCTTACCACTACACCAACACTATAGTGGATCCAAACAACAGATACTACATAAACATGGGGAAAGTATGATTCTGTATTTCCATATTTATCACTGAAGTCTCTTTTAACATTGCCAAAAACTATTTTATGAGCATGAACTCACAAGTAATCGTAAGTACGTCAAAAGGAATGGAGTAGGTGTTAGCATTTTCTAGCAGATATTCAGGGTCATTTCAATTTGTTTATCTGTCAAAACTGATCACCATAATGTCTCAAAATAGTAATAATAATAACTAATAATAATGAAGAAGGATTATGAACATTTTTGTTCATGTGTGATTAAGCATTGGGGTTTTATTTATAACGAACATTTTTACACCTCCATTTTCCAGAAAATAAATAAAAGCTATATAAAAATAAACCAACAGTAAAACTTAATTATGAACTTGTACATCAGTAACAATAGGCTAGGGTTAAATGCAGAGAACAGTGCAATTAACTCCTTGGACTGGAGTCAGACTTAGTCATATTGAGGGAAGACCCAATTAAATCAATAGGACTTGACAAACCTAAATCCCATGACAAACCTAAATCCCGTTGATTCCAATGTGTTTAGTCTCCAAATAACTAAGTTCAGCTCCAAACTTCTTTGTCTAATGGAATGCTATATTTTTATTTTTATTTTTGAAAATAGCTTTCTGTGTTCCACAAGGCAGAGTACTTTCAGAAACCATTTGTGATATGGCATGAATAGCTACTTTTCAAATTTAAAAGGTCAAAGTCCTTGTGATCACATACAACTCCCCCTCTAGATCAAGCCTAAATAAGTCTCTGCACTACAGCTTAGGTCCATATTCTTAACTTCAGCCTGGGTCCATAAAATACAAGGCAATAAAATACAGATGATAAACTACAATACAGAAGTTTAAAATTGCAATATAAAAATAAATTTAAAATACAATACCAGATATACAAACAAAACTAAAATGACTGGGAGAATAAAAAGGTCTTCACCTGGTGCCAAAACGAGCACAGTGTGAATCCCTCTGGGAAGCCCAGGGGAACCTCTCTGGGAAGCTCAATCTAGAGCCTGGGTGCCACAACAAAAAAGGCCCTCTTCTTAGTAGCCACCCACCTCACTTCTTCTGGCAGAGGCTCCCAGAGAAGGGCTGCTGATGCTGATCTTAAGATCTAGACAAGTGTATATAGGAGGAGACAATCCCTCAGCCTGGTCCCAAGCTGTTTAGGGCTTTGAATGTTAGTACCAGCACTTTGAATCAGGCTCAGGAAATGGACTGGCAGCCAGTGCAGATGAGAAAGTACTGGGGTAATATGATCACATTGGCCAGCCCCTGTTAATAGTTTCGCTGCCCTATTTTGGATCAGCTGAAGTTTCTGGACCATTTCAAAGGTAGCCCCAGGTATAGTGCATTGTAGCAATCCGGGGGGGAAAAGATTTTCAGAAAATGGATAACTGTAGCTAGTCCAGATAAGAAGATAGTGGGTATATGACCTAAGCTAATAAAAGGTGCTTTGTGCCACTGAGCCCACCTTATTATTATTATTATTATTATTATTATTATTATTATTATTATTATTTATTTATTTATATAGCACCATCAATGTACATGGTGCTGTACAGAGTAAAACAGTAAATAGCAAGACTCTGCCGCATAGGCTTACAATCTAATAAAATCATAGTAAAACAATAAGGAGGGGAAGAGAATGCCAACAGGCACAGGGTAGGGTAAGCAGGCACAGGGTAGGGTAAAACTAACAGTATAAAGTCCGCACAACATCATGTTTTAAAAGCTTTAAGAAAAAGAAAAGTTTTTAGTTGAGCTTTAAAAGCTGCGATTGAACTTGTAGTTCTCAAATGTTCTGGAAGAGCGTTCCAGGCGTAAGGGGCAGCAGAAGAAAATGGACGAAGCCGAGCAAGGGAAGTAGAGGCCCTTGGGCAGGCGAGAAACATGGCATCAGAGGAGCGAAGAGCACGAGCGGGGCAATAGTGTGAGATGAGAGAGGAGAGATAGGAAGGAGCTAGACCGTAAAAAGCTTTGAAGGTCAACAGGAGAAGTTTATACTGGATTCTGAAGTGAATTGGAAGCCAATGAAGAGATTTCAGAAGCGGAGTAACATGGTCAGAGCGGCGAGCCAAGAAGATGATCTTTGCGGCAGAGTGGTGAACAGAAACCAACGGACTGATGTGAGAAGAAGGAAGGCCAGAGAGAAGAAGGTTGCAGTAGTCCAACCGTGAAATAACCAGCGCATGAAGAAGCGTCTTGGCAGAAGAGACAGACAAAAATGATCGAATCCTGGCAATATTATACAGGAAAAAAACGACAAGATTTAGCTACTGCCTCAATATGAGGAATAAAGGAGAGCGAGGAGTCAAATATAAAGCCAAGGCTACGAGCTTCCTTGACCGGAGTAAGCGTAACATCATTGACAGTAAGAGAGAATGAGAGATGAGGAGAAGGTTTAGGAGGAAAAACAAGCAATTCAGTCTTTGCCATATTAAGTTTCAAACGATGATGAAGCAGCCAAGCTGAGATATCTGAAAGACATGCCGAGATACGATCGTGAACATCAGGAGAAAGTTCCGGAGATGACAGATATAGTTGTGTATCATCGGCGTACAGATGATATTGGAGGCCATGAGATTGAATAAGCTTGCCCAAGGGCAACATGTATAAGGAAAACAACAACGGGCCAAGCACTGAGCCTTGCGGAACCCCTACTGAAAGGGGGAAGGAGGAAGACGAGCTGCCATTAGCCAACACGCTGAAAGAGCGACCTGCTAGATAGGAGGCAAACCAGTTATAGACAGAGCCACAAAATCCAAGGTCATGAAGGGAATCTAAGAGAAGATCATGATCAACCGTGTCAAAGGCTGCAGTTAGATCAAGGAGAATAAGAACGGAATAATGGCCTTTAGACTTGGCAGTAAGGAGATCATTGGTGATCTTAGTAAGGGCTGTTTCGGTGGAATGCAGAGGACGGAATCCAGATTGAAGTGGATCCAAAGCAGAGTTACTAGAAAGAAAGTCAAGACAGCGAGAGTAGACCGCACGCTCCAGGATCTTTGAAACAAACGGCAACAAAGAGACAGGTCGGTAGTTAGACAGAGATAGCCTATCAAGAGTAGGTTTCTTGAGAATGGGAGAGATTGTAGCATGTTTAAAAGTAGAAGGAAATGAACCAGAGGACAGAGAAAGATTAATAATATGAAGCAAGGAAGGGAGGATAGCGGGAATAAGATTAATAAAGACGCGAGAAGGAATCGGATCACGAGAACAAGTGGAAGGCTTCGAAGAGCGCAGTACTGTAGACAGTTCATCAGCTGAGACCGAAGGAAATGCAGAGAAATTTGCAGGAGGAACTGACAGATGAGGAACAGGAACTGGAAGAGGAGCAGAGCTGGCCAGATCAGAGCGGATAGTTTGGATTTTAGCATTGAAAAAAGAGGCAAAGTCATTAGCAGACAGAGAGGCGGGGAGAGATGGCGGATTAGGCTTCAGAAGAGAATTGAAGGACGCAAAGAACCGCTGAGGATGCCTAGCATTTGACTGGATCAGCGTTGAGTAGTACTGCTGTTTGGCCAATGAAATGGCAGAAGAGAAAGAGGAGAGTACAAATTTGTAATGGACAAAGTCCGCCCAGTCCCTGGTCTTACGCCAAAGGCGTTCAGCTGCCCGGGAACACCTGTGCCTCTAATGAAAGTTCTGGATCCAAGAGAACCCCCAAACTACAAACTTGGTCCTTTAGGAGGAGTGCAACCCCCTCCAATGCAGGTTGAACATCACTTAGCCAGGTAGACAAATTACCCACTAATGGTCTCAATTTATTGGCACTCATCTAGTACATTAATGCACCCAGGCACAGGTTCAGAACACTCATTGCCTCACCTGGGTTTGATGAAAAGGAGAGATAGAGCTGGGTGTCTAGGAACATGGGAAGCTTCCTTATACCAAGTCAGACCCTTAGTCCATCCAGCACAGTATTGTTGACACTGGCTGGCAGCAATGGCTCTCTAGGGTTTCAGGAGAAATTCTTTCCCTTGTCCTAACCGGGACCTTCTGCGTGCAAAGCATGTGCTTTATCACACTGAGCTATGGCCCCTCCCTTATGTGTCACTAGCATATTATGTGTCACCTCTGTCCATATCAGTCCATACCTCCAGATAACCTCCCATAGCAGTTTCTCGTAAATGTGGAACTGCATTGGGGATAAGATACAGCCCTTTGGCACCCCCATGGCATAACTGCCTATCAGGACTGGACCTAGTATTTTGGCCAAAAGTGTGAGAACAAACTCAGAGTCTGAGGAGGAGGAACAGTGCAAAGGGGTGGGGATGGACCAGAGATTCAGGGAGACAAAGATAGGGAAGAGTCAGTCCAGGTGCAGGCTCATCAGTTGGATCACAGCTTGATCTTAACCTCTCCCTCTATGGAAACACAGCAACTCACAGAGGAAGTTGATGTGACAGATGCAAGGATCAGACATCAGATCAAGACGGGGGACATAGCTTCTGGAAGTAAGGTGTTCTGCAAGGTTAGCCCATCCCAAGCAGTCCCTAGGGGAAGAGCCTCCCAGGTTCTGCAGGCTGGCACCAGATTTGCAACATCTGTTCTACTAGCCATACAGCATCCCTCACAGGATCTTTAGGTAGTCCAAGTTATATTGTGCCAACTTAATCAAGGTTGTTAGCCTTAGTTTGCCATTGGGTGCTAAGTCTGTAACTGAACTACTGAGGGACTGACTAATTTCCATAATAACACATTGACTTGGAGATGGACTTCTTTGTCTGACTGCCAATTTGCAGGGAGGGCTTGGCAATGCCAAGGGACTAAGCAATAATCCCCCAGTGCCATCCAAGTAGGAGCAGAACCACAGCATTTATTTAAAGCTGAAATATCCCTATCATTGGTGGAATTGGATCCCATAAATACTTCAGCTGTCTTCAAAGTACTAAGTTTGAATCCAAGAAAATAGTAGTTACTTTAGAAAAATAAATTTGTCAAAGAACCGGAGGGAAGGTATAGGATGGAATAAACCAAGAAGAATCCATTAGAAAGAGTCAGTAAATGGGTACTCACCGGTATGCAATACTCCACCATCGGGTAGTGTAATTTATGACCCTTTGCTGTACGACCAGAGAAGAAACAGCTCTGGCAGACATCATAATTGAAATGTTTCAGGCTCCGATATCTGCAAATACAATGGAAAAATAATGAAAATGCCCCTGTTTCTAGGAAGTCTCAAAAACTTGTGTTCATGATCCATAGGCTCTGTGGCTTGATGTAAATCTCCATACAGTGTTACTGCCTGGATCCCCCTGTCCTACAATATTGTCCCACTGGGTTGGATCTATATAACAAATGCATAACAGGGCCATGTGATGAGAAGCTGAATTATTTGGCCCTTCTATCTCTTGGCAGATCCTCCAAGGAATTGAGGATCCTGATGAATAGCATGGACTATGGCATGGGGGACTGGAGGGGAATGGGAGCCTTCAAATATCAAGCAGAGGCAACCTCTTCAATGGCAGCACACATGGAGGTTGGCCCTGCCCATTTTTCAGCGATTCTCCCCTTTTCCAAGTCCTCCTTGGCACAGCCCATGCCATTCAGCAGGGGTGGGCAGAGATCAGGTTTCATCAGCCCTGTTATGCATGCATTTGGATCCAACCCCATTGTGTTTGTCCATAATACTACTGAAATGCCTTTACAACAATGCCATATATTGGGTTTTGTGGTATTAGTAGTACTGATATCCTGGTATGTTAAGGAACACAAATGAATGGGTGAAAATTACTTGTGTTTGTTTATCTATTTATTATGTAGTTATATTGCCTATCAGTTATCTACTTTACAAAGAAGTATATAACATCAAAAATAAAGTAGAATCCATTAAAAGCAATAAAAACAGTGAAATAAATCAAACAGAACAGATCAAACAGAAGCAGAATCAATTCACTATACCCAAGAGCAAAACACAGTTCTTCTCAAAACATGTCAGAAAAAAATATGATTTTACCTGTGTCCCATAGGACACAGATTTTAGATCCTTGTGCTGTGCTGTTAAAATGTCCTAAAATATCTGGATCTGACCAGCGTTAGGCAGATCTGAAACCATTCTATTAGTAGCTGTGTGAACTTTTTTCTAGAGAAGTAAATAGCAAGTTCAGGGGCCCTAATCTGGATAAGGATTCTGTCAGGGGATTGGGGGGCTGCTTCCTGCTGCAGTCCTGATCTGGACTAAATCCGTCAAACCTGCTATTGCAGGTGTAAAAAAACACAACTGCTACCATTCATGTAATTGCTAAATGTATGAATGGCATCATATCTCAATTGACCCTTAGAAGCAGCATATTGAATTGAGTGGAAATTTGAACAGAACCGGAGAAGCTGCTTTTAGTGAAATCTAAGTGGATGCCCTGTTTGGGCCAAGTTTAATTATTTATTGATTGGCAGAGTTAGATAGAGGGCTGCATTCCCATGTAACACTAAGCCATGGTTTGTTTAGCCAAATTGTGACTTGTGTGAAAATCCAACCCCACTCTGAACATCCAAACCCACCCTGAAACACCCTGAACACCCTTCCATTTTTCTCAGATATAACAAACCGCTATTTGAAACTATGGTTTGTAGATAGCTTATGAATCTTGACATACATTAACCATTGTTTAGCTTTGTGCCCAAACCCAGGACCCTGCAAGCAGTTGAAGCAGGGTGCCAAACTAGAGAGAGATGAGGCAAGAACGGCTGGAAAACTTCCCTGGCTGAGTGACTCTCACTGGCTATTTTCCAGAATTAGACCTCTGGCTCCTTCCCCTTCGCCCACCCCCAACTTCTCTCTGACAAGCCTTCCCTCTTAAGCCAGTCCACCTAGCTTTGCAGCTGCTTTGCCAGGAGAGCAAAAATTAAAGGGAGCTGAGGTCGCTTTAAGACCATCTATATAAGACTGTGTATTGAAAGCACAGTGTAACTCTTAGCAGCCAGGCTACCCTGTTTGTTACACCCACAGAGGGTAAAACATATATAACTCTCCAAAGGAATGAACATTTAACTGACCTTGCCTATAAAAGTTTTGGGCTGACTTGACTCCCAGTGTGGAAGAAAGAATTGTTGGTTTCCTTTGGCAGACACAAACATCTCCATAGAATGCATTTAACACAGGCTTACTATGGAGGATTTGGATGCTTATTAACAGAACAGTGTTTATGATCTGGGGGGGATTAAAGACCTGTCTTTGCTTGCTTTGTGGTTGTTAGGGAATAATTGAGCAAAACCTTCCCTACAATGCTTTTCCAGAGTCTTGGGATTTGAGGAGGTGGTGTAGGGCAAACCTCCTTTGAGGCTGCTTTCAGTATCAACAGGGGAAAAAATGCTCATGTCCCTTCAGTTCTGTACAAAAATGATTTCATTCTGTAAACAGCGTTAAAAAAAATCCAATAAGAAAGAATGCAGGACTCCTGGAGATATAGATAGATAGATAGATAGATTTAATTCTTCTTGGTTGGTACGAAAGGGTTAAACGTTTCTGGTTGAAAGACAATGTTGTATGAGTCTATTATGGGGTGAAAGGAGCAATGCTTCTTTGGCTTGGGATGTGGCTGGGAATGGCTGAAGATATAAAAAGAGTTCCCTGCCTGTTTCTGCAGCTGATCAATGGTAAGTGAGCTGGTGACATGTGCATTTGTGCCACTACAGGAGCTCTGCAGCAGCATTTGGAGTTTCAGATGGATATTGGCAGAGGAGATGAGGAAAGCAAATGAGGACTGGGTGAAACAAGCCACGTTTTCTTTACTCATCTGTGAGACTGATCCAGGCTTTCTCAATAAACTACAGTTAAAACAATTTCTGGCTTAGCGTTGTGGGCAAAGGCAGCAAGTGTCATTTTAAATAGCTTCATGTTATCTGGCACTTCTGCAGCAACAGAAAGATACTGAGTAAAGCTTTGACATTGTGCCTACTGAGGCAATTACATGTCTTCTCCTTGGCCACTTCTCCCTCCAGTACGGTCCCTATATAGGCCACCATTACATAACAATATCAGAAGGGCCGTGCTGGATCAGAGCAAGGGTCCACCTAGTCCAGTATTCTATACACACAGTGACCAACCAGCTGTCGAACAGGAACCCACAAGCAGGACATGGGTGCAACAACACCCTCCCTCTTTGCTTTCCTGCATGCCGCAGCGTATATAATAAAGGGCCATCAGAAGACAAAACTTCCACTTTCTGATGCCAGCTTTCTAGAATAAGCTACATCACTTTCGTTCATGGGAACAAGCACATCAGTCTTTCCTAGCATGTGTGCACTTACCCACCCTATGATACACACACGCACATATGCGCCTTTTGTGTGGATCCAATCTTTGGGCAAAGTTTGTATAATATAATATGAAGAGATATCAATAGTAACACTGGATTGTATAAATACTTTATCATGTTATGACTATAATGCAAGTGCATTCTCAAAATAAGACTTCAAAAGAACATTTCAGTGAGATACAAATGTGAAAATGCTTTGTGCATGTAAACACAGAAGCATTCTCACTCCCATGCATAGTAATCCTGTGTCCATGGCCTTCCTTTATACAAATAATACCTTTAACAAGACCACAATAGATTCAAAACATTAAAGAATACAAGAGAGAAAGTTGCAGAATCTCTTTTTAGCTATAGCCCTGGGCATGCAGGAATATTTTATTTCTTTAATTGTTATTAGTCTTTTTGCTACCTTTCGGCAAAGACTGAATTGCTAGTTTTTCCTCCTAAACCTTCTCCTCACCTCTCATTCTCCCTTACTGTCAACGATGTCACGCTTACTCCGGTCAAGGAAGCTCGTAGTCTTGGCTTTATATTTGACTCCTCGCTCTCCTTTACTCCTCACATCGAGGCAGTAGCTAAATCCTGTCGTTTCTTCCTGTATAATATTGCCAGGATTCGACCATTTTTGTCTGTCTCTTCTGCCAAGACTCTCGTTCACGCACTGGTTATCTCTCGGTTGGACTACTGCAACCTTCTTCTCTCTGGCCTTCCTTCGTCTCACATCAGTCCGCTGGTCTCTGTCCACCACTCTGCCGCTAAGATCATCTTCTTGGCCCGCCGCTCTGACCATGTCACTCCACTTCTGAAATCTCTTCATTGGCTTCCAATTCACTTCAGAATCCAATATAAACTTCTCCTACTGACCTTCAAAGCTATTCACTGCCTAGCTCCTGCCTATCTCTCCTCTCTCATCTCACACTATCGCCCCGCTCGGGCTCTCCGCTCCTCTGATGCCATGCTTCTCGCCTGCCCAAGGACCTCCACTTCCCTTACTCGGCTTCGTCCTTTTTCTTCTGCTGCCCCTTACGCCTGGAACGCTCTTCCAGAACACTTGAGAACTACAAACTCAATCACTGCTTTTAAGACTAAGCTCAAAACTTTTCTTTTCCCTATAGCCTTCAAATATTGAGTTTGTTCTGACTTTACACTGTTGGTTTTGCCCTACCCTGTGCCTGTTTACACTTCCCTGTGCCTGTTTGCATTCTCCTTCCCTCTTTATTGTTTACTACAACTTATTAGATTGTAAGCCTACGCGGCAGGGTCTTGCTATGTACTGTGTTATCTGTACAGCACCATGTACATTGATGGTGCTATATAAATAAATAATAATAATAATAATAATAATAATTCAAAGCAGTTGAGAAAGCTTAAACCAATTATACCAACTGAACTAAACTAAAAATGGTATCTACATAAATCAGAATCAAACATTGGCCTAAATAAAACCCTTTATCTGTTGCTAGAAAGCATATAACTAGAGGTTTAGGCCAAGCTGCCTAGGGCAGGGATTGCACAGTTTTCATCCTACAGCAGAGAGGACTTTGTTACAAGTGAAAAGTACTGACTCCATTTTGAGACAAACTAATAAGCCTGACTTGTTCATCCCCAGTTTCAGCAAAGGTGTGAGAAAGGCACAGGAATGGGTAGAGATGTAAAATTTCCAGAAATGTTGAAGCCATAGGGGAGGGGGACCCTGTGATTTATTTATTTTTGAGGGGGGATGAAAATTTTTGTGAAACAATACCTATTTTTTTTAGCACTCTTTACAGATCTACAGTCACTTTAGGACAGTCTTCCCCAACCTGGTGCCATTCAGTTATTTTGGACTTCAGTTCTCATCAGCCTCAGGGAGTATCGTCAATAAACAGGAATGTTAGGCATTGTAGTCCAAAATATCTGGAAGACAACGAGTTGTAGAGGGTTGCTGTAGAAATGTAAAGCAGCCTTTTATTTATTTATTTATTTATTTATTACATTTTTATACCACCCAATAGCCGAAGCTCTCTGGGCGGGTCAAAAAATGTTTTATGTTTCTAAAGTTATATTATGTTTAATTTGGTTTGCTCACAAAATTATTATTGTATTTGAAAGCTTTAAGAAGCGAACTCAGATCTAGAAGATTTAGAAAATGAGAATTTAAGTGGTTTGAAAAAAGAGATATTAGAAAAATTGAAAAAATATAAAAGACTGAACCTTTCATGGTTTGGAAGAATAGCATTAATAAAGATTAAGATTTTACCTAAGATTAATTTTGTTTTTAGGATGCTACCAATAAGAATTTCAGATACAGAGTTAAAAAGTTGGCAGAATATTATAAATAATTATTGTAATGCGGAGAAGAAACCTAGGGTTAATAAAAGCAAATGGTATTTAAGCCAAAGAAAGGGAGGATTGGGACTCCCAAACATTAGTTCTTATTATGTAGCAAATAGGTTAAGACATATTGTTGAAGCAATTTTAGGGGTAGGTGATTTAGACTGGATGGAGGATAAAACTACAAGTAATATAGAATTAAATTTGCATAATGTATTTTTTAAAGAAAGAGGGGAAAAATGGGTTGATGATTTAGGTAATCAGCTCTTGAAGTTCCATTGGGAACTTTGGAACAAATATAAAAAGGAGTTGCTTTTAAACAGCTCCCCTTTAACACCGGTGATAATGTTAAAGAATTTTCCTGAAGATTTAAAGAATAGATTAAGTAAAGTTCTAATAGAGAAAAATAAAATGAAATTAAGAGAATGGTTAAGAGGGATGAATACAAGAGAGAAGATGGAAGAGGTTTTAAAAGACAGTAAATTAACTTGGCTAAATTATTGGCAATTGGAACAATGGACTAAAAATTGGGTAAGAGAAAATGGAGAGTGTAGAGAGATGACGAAGTTTGAGAAACTAATTGATAAAAAAGAAATGGATAAGGGACAAAATACCGTGACAAAAGGTTTAATGAGTCAATTATACAATATATTAATTGAGAAAGGTTTGTTGGATAGTGTAGGAAAATCGGTTTGGGAGACAGATTTGAAGATACAGATAGGACAGCAGAGTTGGGAAGGACTATGGAGACAGAGTGTTGAGAAATATGTCAGTGAGAATAAAGGAGAATTATTATAAAATTTTATGGAGGTGGTACCTAACTCCGGTTAGATTAAACAAGATCAATAATCAGCATTCAGCAGATTGTTGGAGGGGCTGTGGTGAAAAAGGAACGTATTTACATATGTGGTGGGATTGTAAATTTGTGCAAAAGCTGTGGAAGATGGTGTTTTTAGAGATTGAGGAGATTGTTGGAATGAAAATAGAAGATACACCAAGAGTTGCATTACTCTCACTGCAAGAAGATTTTAAATGTAGTAAAGAAATTAAAGAATTGATAACGAATTTGCTGACAGCTGCAAGGTTAATCGTAGCTAGGAACTGGAAGACTCAAGGTGATTATTGTATTGAAGAATGGTATAAAGAAGTGTGGGATATTGCTATTAATGATAAATTGACATGCAATATTAAAGTGAAAAGAGGTATAGTAAAAACGAATGATTCTGAGGGAATCTGGAAAAAGTTCCTCGTATATGTGTTTTCTAAGGGAAGCGGGAAACCACCAGCAGAAGAAACTATGAGTTTTTGGAAACAGGAATGAGATCCCGAGGTGCGGGGTGCACTTTTATGTTATGATTATGTCTAATAGATTAAGCGTGAATATATGATATAAATGCTATTTTGTGTTTATGTATTATGTTCTTTTTCTGTTAATTGTATTGTTGTAGGTAAAAAGTTAATAAAAAATTATTTATTTATTTTTAAAAAGAAGCGAACTCAATAAATTTGTATTTATTGCCTGAATAAACTATACTTCCTTACAAACAGGAACAGATGCTCCACATCAATCTGCTTCTGCCTCCAGTTCTTTCTACTTCTTCTCGCTTTTAGGATGAATCCAAGAGTTAACAGTCTTCTGGAATTTAAGAAAGCCACAAAGACTGATATCTTCTGGCTGGGCTACCCAGTTGAATTTTAAGATGCCTTTTTAATAATGTGCTGCTTCTCATAATGTGTTTTAAATGTTTTAATCAGTTATATGTATTTTATGGTGTTTGCTTTTGTGTTGTACCCCGCCTCGATCTAGAGGGAGAGGCGGATGACAAATTATTATTATTATTATTATTAGAAATTTAATATACCAAACACGATAATTTTATGAGCAAATCAAGTTACACATAACATATTTTAGGTTCTTATTTTATGTCTGACCAAAGGTAACTTCATCAAGTAGTGAGAAGAAGTAGGAAGAACTGGAGGCAGAGGCAGATTGGTGTGGAGCATCTGTTCCTGATTGTAAGGAAGTTTGGGGAAATTCCTAAACTCCTGCTTGTGGCATGGATCTTAGAAAAATCTGATCTGAAGGAAAAGCTAGATTGAGATTTTATTTACCTAGGAAAGGCTCAATTTAGGAATGGTAAGCAGCGAAAGCAGGCATCCCTCTAGGAGTCAGCAATGACTCAAGTGTTTGCATGAGAGGTTCTTCTCCTTTCCTAAGCAATCTCAAACTATTATTTGAAAAGTGACATTTTATTCAGTTTTTGTAAATGATTTCCATAAATGGCATTATTATTTTTTTGTTAATTTTGAAAGATTATATCTACAGTAATGTCAATCTCAAGTTAAGCTACAGGAGCCAAGTTACTGGCTGGGTTTGCACAACACACCAATGTATCATGGGTTGTTGTCTAGAACAACCCATGGTGGATTAATGTGTAATCCAAACTAGCATGGCTAGCCACAGTTTGGTTATTACTATTTTTGGAAACAACCCACCCTGATAACCCATAGGCTGTTCTTGGGGTTGTTTTACCCAGAATGGCTTGGCATATCATTAGAACCTGGACACAACAACCCATAGGTAAAGGGCATTGGTCAGTGAGCTGCTTGGTAACAGCAGCAGAAAGCCACTTGTAGTGCCCCCTTCCCCTTGTCAGTGACAGCTCCTCCAACTGTGCCCAAGCAGCACTTTAGAAGGGCTGTCATTGCCTCCCCTTTGTCCTGCCCATCTCGCCACTGCCCCCATCCCCACTCTGATTGTGATTCAGATCATGGTCAGAGCCCCCACTTTTACTCACAGTTGCACAGTTGTGCAACTGCTGCTATCCAAAATGGAGAGTTTTGCCTTGTTTGGAGCCCTGTATGTTTGAGCTGTAAAACATACAAGGTAACAAGCAAGGCTAGACTGTACAGAGGCTGGTTTGGCAGCTTTTGACAGTAGACAGGTGGGGAAACGGGGTACAGATCACTACCTTAGCAGGGTTATCCCCAGGGTTCAAAGAATGCCCAGACCCTTGGGGGTGCCCTGCTAAGAATTCCCACTTGCCCAAGTCCCCAGCACCAATATTTCAAGGTGCCCAACACGTCACCCATTTTTGCTCCCAAACACAATAACTGCTTCTAGTTTAACAGCTGTCAGATCAGAAGTAGTTACTGCAATATGGGAGCAAAAAACAGGATAGCATGCACTTTTCTATGAGAGACTATTCCTGTTGACTTAGGGAGGGGTGCACTTGAAGAAGAACCCCAAGAGTTGGGGCAACCCTTTAAATCCTGGGGATCACCTGCTTAAGTGGGTGATCTTGAGCACTGTGAAAAGGAGGTTCCAGCTTTCTTTCTTGAAAGCCCAAAATTGTTCCTGAATATGAATTGCTCAAAAATATAATGTGGGCAGAAGAGCACAGGATCATGTCATCAGCAACCTGAGAGGTGTATGTGTCAAAAGTGAGAGACAGCACATTGCTGAAGACTAAAAGTAATCGACACTGTTACATATAGAAGGCTGATCCACCTGTACTATACAACAATGGACTGAATTAATAAACATCTCTCACAGATGTCCAGTAACTTAAGTACATAAGAAATGCCATGCTGGCTCAGCACTCTGCTCACATCTAGCATCTAGTCCAGTACTCTGTTCACACAATGGTCAACCAGACATTGGCCAGGGACCAACAAGGCAGGACATGGTGCAACAACACCCTCCCACCCATGTTTCCCAGCAACTGGTGCCTTGAATACTGCCTTGAATACTTGAGATAGCACACAACTATCAGGGCTAGTAGCTTTCCCCTCCAGGAATTTATCCAACCCCCTTTTAAAGCCATCCAAATTGGTGGACATCACCACATTTTGTATAAGAACATACAAACATAAGAAGAGGATATCTTAAGCAACTAAGAGTAATACCTCAGAAGGAAATGACTAGCAGCTAACAAAATGATTTCTTGATCCTTAAATGTGTTTGGAAAACAGGCCTAGTACAAATTTTCATTACAACGCAGACATTTCCCATTAGACTGTAACAAATACATATTAGTGAAATCAGAGAGAGATGTGTGCTCTTCAGAACTTGAGTTCCCCATCGTCAATACCAGTTGACAAATCATTTTTCATATAAATGATAGAATTAGAGAATTTCAACTGGGACAAAAAAAGAAATTCCGTGAAGCAGACGACAGAACAGGTGGTACGCGTTGCTTATATATCTACATTCTTTCAGTGTTAAAATGGCATTTTGAAAACCAAAACCGAGGGGGAAATGTTTAGATAGGACTTTTTATACCTTGGTGTTCTAATGACATTGGGGCAGATGATGATGATGATAATCAGAAAGGTGCTAGAGATAATATCTTCATACTTACTGACCCAATATGAAATCCAACATTCCAACTCTGGAATGCACTTGCAATTTTTGTTTGGTTTGGTTTTGAACAAGTCAGCTTATATTCTTTTGTATAACAAGCTCCTAGATGTTCCAGCTTATGGCAGACAGATTGCTATCTAGATCTGAGTGATTGCTTTGGTCAATTCTATCTAGTGCTGGTGCACTTTATAGCTAGATGTAATGTAGATGTCTGCTGTTTTTTTTGTTTTCTGATACATGAATATAGGTTTGTAATTTAGAGGATTACATTGAAAGCTGCTGAACCAGCTGTTTCAACATTTTATGTGAAACCCTGTTATTCATGACTTCCTGTGTTCATGACAACACTGGCCATATAATTCACCTTTATGACTGGGTACAGTAAAGCTGTGTTCTGTTTGACACTACTAAAACAGCCACATTCCTATTCTTTCTGTACTCTCAGTATTCACACACTTTCAATATCTCTTTAGCCATGTCTCTTTTTCTGTGCCCTGCCTATCCCCAACCCTTCCAAAACAGAAAGGCAACAATGTTTACATATACTTGGGGCTGATGGGATTGAAGCCCAAATCATCTAAAGGGTAAGAGCTATGGAAGGCTGCAATTGTAAAGAAAAAAAATGTCAGTCCTCTAGCGCTAGAACTAACCCAACACCGCTGGACGATTATTCAGAGAAGGGAGAATCCATAACCCATTACACACAAAATGGGGTGGTGGGGAAGCCATCTTCCTGATTGCAAGTGATCACTACTGAGTTAATATAATAGCAAGACATCTGTAATGGGGTTAGAGTGTATGATCAATCATATTATTCATACAATCCACAGAAACATCATGCATCATAATTCTGCTTACCTAAAGCCGACAATTGGGCATTCCTTGCAGATGTTGCACTTGGCCTGATGTTTTGCTGTTTCTGCAGCTGCCACTCTGTGTAGAACAGGCAGCCAGACCATTGATTGCGGCTCCAGATGCATCCAGTCTATAAACTGTTTTACACCGATTTCTGGTTTATTATTATTCTGAGAAATGAGAACAAGATCAGAAATTATTTAAATGTTCATTTTTTAAAAAAATTCCAGCCCACTTTTTTTTTTTTTAAAGGAACTACTATCTTGCCCAACTGAGAAAACACAAGGCAACAATACACTCACTATCACACAAGCCATGAAAATGCTACTGCTACCACCATTCAATAAAGTAGAAAATTATGGACATCATTATCCTTTCAGCTGCTGACCTTGGGTAAACTAGCACAATGCTACAAGCTTGTCACGCTGTAGCTCTCTTCAGGAATTCAAAATGACAGCATGAAGAGGGCAATAGGGCTGTGTGCGCAAGCCCTTTCCCTAACATCCATTTCTGTGGGAGGGAGTTTCAGAATGCTCTTAGAAGCCCCCATGCCATCCGAATTGTGTATTGTTAGGGTTCCTGATTGTGTGGAGGTTTCTAAGCATTTTCAGCTGAACATGTATGGAAGCCCCCTTCAGATCTCTGCACTGAATGAGTGAAGGTCTGAAACTCCCTCTGTGGGAATGGAGAATTTGGGGGGGGGGGCCTACCATGTGTAACCCCACTCCCACTTCATTTGGAATGCTTGAAGGGGACTTGTGTGGTCAAGGAGGACTAGGACTGGCTACTGTTCATGTGAGAGGCAAAGGATTTATCTTGCATGACAAGTAGATGTAGAGGAACAGAAAACCCAGGCATTTGTACTTTGCGCTATGTGAACACTATATGGATTAAGTAATTGGCATGGAGCTTTAGTATTACATGCCTATTATGACTTCTTTTTTTCTTTAAAAGAGGGTTGTGTCTATGAATGGCTTCTGAATAAGTCATATTTAAAGTGAAAACAAAGCTAGAGTTGTTACCTGCTGGAAACAGCTGCGGACACTGGGTTCAATATTACTGCCTCCAAAAGCAGCTACTTCACCAAGCTGTCGTGGGATTTGGATAGCATCATGAAGCAATAAGCCAAGCTGTCTCTGGTCACACATTTCTGTAGGCCCAGACACTTCCTTAAAGAGATCTGAAATGCATGAAGAGAAAGAGAGGCTCTCTGTTTACTTTTCGATCTAACGGTTTTGAAGTAGCAATGTTCATTTTTGCATGTACTCAACATTTCACCTGTTTCAAGGTATTTATTTATTTATTGCATTTTTATACCACCCAATAGCCAAAGCTCTCTGGGCGGTTTACAAAAGTTCTAATTGTAATTGTAATGTCCCTGAAGTGCTCATGGAAGTGTTTGTTTGTATGACCTCGATGGACTCAAAAACCATACATCTGATTTTTAGGATTTGTTCTACCTCTATCTGCTGGTTTTATTGTTGATCTTATTGTTTTAATTGCTGTTTTATTGCAAACATGTTTTTACTGCTTTTAATATTTTTAATATTTTATTGCTTTTAATGTTATGTATTTTATTGTTGTAAGTTGCCTTTTGAGGGCCTTTGCCCTGAAAGGCAGCCAAGAAATGTTCTAAATATTTTTTATTTTATTTTTAGGCATAGCGAAACTTTCTACCACTATCTTGAACCAAAAAAAGGCAGCAAATCAATTTTTTAAAGATATACCGGTTTAAAACCATTTGATCATATTCAATCAATTTTCCCATCATGATTCAGCACTGCAACAAGCAGGTTTTAACCATACAACATTCATGATTTTCAGACTTTTTTAAAAAAGAAAAACTAGCCCCAAATATTGAAAATAAATAAACAAGTATATATATAAAAAAGAACAAGCACAGTTTGAAGCCAAGGAAGATTAAAGGGAAGGCCCTTATCCTACAAGCCAAGGCAGACTTTGAGTTCATATGAAGTCGGTGGCCCAACACATGGATTGTTTGGTCACATATGCTTCCTAGATGCATGTGGCAGGAAGGTTTTATTTATTTATTTATTTATTTAAAATATTTATATCCCGCCCTATATCACTAAGTTCTCAGGGCGGCGTACAAATAAGGTTGGAAAGTTCAATGTTTAAATAGAGCAGTTAAACTAGTTAATAGGGAGATTAGGCTCTTTCTTCAGGACTGGCAGGGATTCTCTATCCCTCATCCCGGGATTACCATGGACAGAGGGGAATTATATAGGGCAGGCGGGGTGCACCTCTCTGATGCAGGAAATGACATTTTCCTGCAGGACCTTTGCGTGGGCCTGTCGGAATTCTTCAGGACGGGTGGGGGCAAAGAGGCCTAAGCAGAGGCTTGGCCCCTTTTTGTGGCAGGGTTTGTGTGGGAATTGTGGAAGGCAGAATAGGGACGGTGAGCAATATGGCACCTTTATGGTGATTGGCAAATCAGCGGTCCTGCTCCTTGCGAGCTTTGCAGCTTGCATGCCAGGATATGGTTTGCTTTTTGAGACCTTCTGCCTCATCTACTCAGCTTTGCAGCCAGGGTGGGGATGACGCTGATAGGTCTCACCAAACACTCAAGTGTAGTTGAAAGGGGGCCGAGATTCCCAACCATGATTTTCAACTGAGTTGCTCGCCCTGAGGGACAGGCTAGAGCCTGTAGATAAAACAACTTGATTCCCGCACGCTCATGCACAGGTCCTTGGAGTGAGAATCTCCAAGCGTAAATAAAGAGGCCCTAATTTTCCCCAAAGCTATGGTGTCCGTGTTTTTATTTCTGGGAACTTCCTTCTTCCCTTGCAATAGTAGGACGAGTTATAAGCCTGCCTCCTTCCTTGTGCAGTGGGGCAGCTCCATCTAAGAGGGATGGAGTGGACAGATCCCCTCCTTTAGGGGACTATAGCAGTGGACCATGGCATGGGGTGTCCCTAGGGGTGCCAGCAGGCATGTCTTCACTTAGGTGGGCGAGGGGAGAGAACAATGTGTCCAACTGTGACAGCCATGTAAGTTTGCTTGAAGGCTTCTCTGTATTATCCTAAAGGCAATTCCAGCTGTGCAAACGTTGGCTATTAAAACATGCATTACCATAACTTGGTGAATGTCGCTTACAAATATGCTGTGAAACTGGGCCAGGACAATGTAGGACAGAAGATTCTACCCCTCCCATAAGGTGGGGGAGTAGCAGGTCAATGGTGACTACAAATTTTGCCTTTCTATAACAGCTAAAATTTGTGGACTCTTGGAAACCAGTGCTCATTTCTTTAAGTCTTTACCTTCAAAAAGCACTGAAATAGTGGAAGACAGAACCAAGAATTTATTAGGCCTGCCCAATATGCCTGAGTATATTCAACTCGAATAAGCTTGTTATTACTTATTATTTGATGATGGTACTCAGATGGGGACATATAAATCGGCTTCAAAACAACCTGTGATAATGCACAGTTGAGATGACTATTTTGTTCCTTTCTGAGGATCTCACAGACTTACAGCATCTGTACAAACAGAAGATTGCACATACACCTTTATAGCAATTCCTAAACAACAGATGGTATCTCTACAAACTAAAACGTTGAGCTCACTATGAACAGAAAAACATTTAAAAAAAAAACTAGCTTGTGAAAAGGAGCACAAAGTGATCAACCCATGCTTTTGGGAGACCATTCATAATAACTAATCTGGTAATTACGGTTTGCTTTCTTTTGTATGGCTAATTGTTTGTGCATTTGTACACTGCCTTGATATCCTGAAGCATAAATCAATAAATCAATGCCCTCTGCTGTTTTCTTTTAATTGCTGCTTGATTTCTGTTGAATTTTCCATGACTTTCAAACTTTCACTTGAGAAGTCATCCTCAAGAATTCTACTGTAGCAGTTGAATGATACATGGAGTTGAAATGTATGTGTCAAAATTATAATGATTCTTTGGTCTCCAGTGAGAGAAACATGGCATTATGTTTGATCCTATCATGTGCTGGAGAAGAGTATTATTATTATTATTATTATTATTATTATTATTATTATTATTATTATTATTATTTATATAGCACCATCAATGTACATGGTGCTGTACAGAGTAAAACAGTAAATAGCAAGACTCTGCCGCATAGGCTTACAATACATTATTCTCTTCTCGTGGCAATACAACTGACAACTAGAAGTGTGTGTGTGTTGGCAGCTTGTGTGTGTGTGTGTGTGTGTGTGTGTGTGTGTGTATGTAGAGAAGCTTACACACTGAAGTAAAGTCTAAAGAAATGGTTTCAGCAATTGATTCAATATTTAATCCTCATTAAGCGTGGCACTGATGATCTTGGGCATTGCATTTTGACTTCACATTTTATTTGAATACTTACTTGGTTAAAACTGAAGCTAGAATATTCTCAAAGTTCAAATATTAGAGCAAAAGAGGTTTGTAAAGTCACCACATTTAACACAGTAGTTGCATATTGGCATATACTGTTACAGGGGTGTTACGTTATCAGGAAAATGCACCTGCTCCAATCAACCTGGTTCACTCTTTACTGCTTGCTGCTTCCATAAATTAAACATATGCATGTTCTTTTTGTGCTGTTTATTGCAACAAAGAGGTAATTATTCTAAACTGTGCAGAACAATTAACATTTCTAGCCCCTCAACCCAAACTAAGCTAGAAATAAGTGATACCTATCCTGGAATGAGCACCTGTACTCCTTCCTCCATATAGCTTCCTACAATGAAATAGTCAATGACATTTGGCAAAAATTACTGTTTGCTGGAATAAATGTAAACCATATGAGCAGTATTAAATATGGTGCAGCCACTCATAAATTATGATAATTATGGGGAAATCAGCATGCCAGCTAACGCTATTGGTGTCGTGCTAGAATAGTTTACACTGGAGCAACGTAATTTATGTTAGTGGTTACGTCCCATTCAATACTGCCCTATATGTTTTCTCTAAAATTATAAGAAAAAAGAGAAAGTCCCCTATAATAACAGAACCTGTACTCACATCTGTACTTTTCCTCTAGAAGGCCCTTGGAAAGAGACATCAAGCCAATCTTCAGGGACTGCACTCTGATTTTTCCAGTCCGACCACTGTTATGAAAGCAACATTAAAACACTCAGCAGGTGGTGGTATACTTCAATTCAAAGACCAAAAGAGTTGGCCAGAAACCTGCTGTACTTCAGTTCTCAGACATTAGCTGCTAATCATATCAACGAATCTCTTTTTCAAGTGTTTCCCAGTACAAGAACTAAATATTTACATTCTGTATAAACATGTCATATTAATTATAATGTATTGAACTTTAAGACTGCAGCATCACAGCATGTTCTAATAATGTGAAACACACAGTTGCACACAGTTGGGAGCCACATTACACAGTGTGAGCTGACGACTGTAGTAGACACAAGTTATACTATCTAGAGATACATTAATACTTTTCAGAACATTGCTTGCCTAGTCTGTGCTTAAAATGCTGCTTGCCTAGTCTGTGTTGATGTATAGGCACAATAGGGCATAAAAGCCAGACATATACAGCAATTCAATAATGTAATGTGTCCCTTTTACCAAGACAACGTGACTTCAGATTCTTGCAATCTAGTATTTATTAAAGACTGGGAAACATAGTGGTTGAGAAAAGGTGATTAAAACCATAAGGAAAATATTCTTTAAAATATTTTTTAATGGGCCAAAATCCAGGAAATGGAAAGGACTCTTAGAAAGTTCAAAAAAATCTTTGCAATGGTGTTAATAACCACTTCTAAGTCTAAAATCTACTACACAGTTTATGAGATGATACATATTTCTAAGGGCGCAACCCTTATGCATGTTCAAACAGAAAAAAGTCCTACAACTTCCAGCATTCCCCAGCCAGCCATAGTTGGCAGCCTAGCCCCAATTTTGCATTCTCCAGTATGCAAGTGTCAGTGGGGTAGTGTTGTGTCTAGCTCCATGAAACAGGTGGAACTTGTGGTGTGCCAAAATCTGTCTTCCAATTTCCTGCATATTTTCTTCCCTCATGAAAGAGGTGGCCAAAGGTGCTGTATGTCTTATCTTTCTGCTCTGCAGCCTCCCAGGCTGCCTGTACTTCCTGATATGAAAAGCCCTATGGGAGGAATTACCTCAAGATACGTTTAATTGAAGTTCAGGAAGCCAGGGAGACTACAGGCTACCAGAGATATAACTGTACAATGAAAGGCAGAACGCTCACAGACATTCCTCGGCCACCTCATAAGTAAGGTAAACACAGGAACTCTGAACCCAAGGGTTTTCTCCAAAACGTTTTTATCCCTAGAATTTCTTTTGGAAAGCAATTTCTATCAATGAGAATGGTTGGAAAAAATAGAGGGAAAATATTTGGCACAGCATTAATTTAAACAGGCTATGACTTGCACTGCAATGAAGGGTGCAGAATTAGGGGGGGGGAAATCTAAATTATTCTGGGGGGGGTGTTCTCAGAAGAGAACCCACACATTGCTTTCTAAATCTCCTTGAACTGAAAAGCAGCCTAGCATTTTAACAGAGTGGTGCTTAATAGTAAATAGTGGCAAAGCCTATTTATCTCAGAAATTCACTTTCAGCACCTTTTGTACCAAATCATTGAAGTGCCCTTTAAGTCTTTGAGCAATCTCTGAAAGAGGCATGACTTCCATGGGGGCAACTACTGGACTGGAAAATGTTGGGTAAGTGTCTAACGACAAAGCACTTTTTATTTTTAAGGAACAGCTAATTATAGAGGTTGTTAATATTTTACAAACTGAAACCAAGAATTATTATTTAAGTAGTAATAAATGAATACATCTTTTAGGTGGATGAAGCTTTCATCCCAAGAGTGCAGATGAATTAAAAACAACAGTCTACTGTGTCATAGCAGTATTTGAACCCAGACCACTACTATGTTATTGTTCTGTTTTAAAAGGCCCAGGACTCATTTGTTCTATCTTGTTCTATGGACTCATACTTGCATATTACAGGCAAGAGTTACTGTGTACTCTTAATTATGCTATTGTTTACAAATTTCATGAATCATTGGCTTTGTCACTCCTTCCTTCCAAGGAAAATAAAACAGCTAGGATCATGAAATCTGTGGTTTTGATCCCTCCTTGCAAGATCCTTATAGTAAAAAAAAAAACACCTACGGAATAATGGGCTCAAGTTACAGGAAGCCAGATTCTGGCCGGACATCAGGAAAAACTTCCTGACTGTTAGAGCAGTACAACAATGGAACCAGTTACCTAGGGAGGTTGTGGGCTCTCCCACACTAGAGGCATTCAAGAGGCAGCTGGACAGCCATCTGTCAGGGATGGTTTAGGGTGGATTCCTGCATTGAGCAGGGGGATGGACTCGATGGCCTTATAGGCCCCTTCCAACTCTACTATTCTATATGCATTAACAATATTCATAAGGCATAGGAAATTTTAGTAAAATCAAATGCTTAGGATTACCAAAGACCAACAATTGACTTTTTCTTCACAGGAAGACTAAGGCCCACCATTTCTTTTGCTCTGCGCATGAACAGCCCTGCCAATTTTGCTGCAAGCAGCCCCACTATTGCGCAACAGAAATTTAACGTTTCCAGGGGCAACCCAAAATGAGCAGAAATCCTAGTCTCTGGAAGGGCTCAGGTTGGCAAAGCTCCCTTATTGACACTCTGCAAATGTGCCCCATTCTAGAAATGAAAATTTCCACTTGATTCAGGTTGCCGCCAGAAGTGGGGCCCTGTGTAACAGAATCAGTGGGAATGGCTACATGTGGCCAGTCACCATTGGATACTGCCCTAATCTGCTTTTGAAATAATTCTCCCTCAAATCTCCAACTGGCAAGACTTAATAACCCTGTCACATCTGTTTTTAATCCCCCTTCCAATCCCTTTATCAAATTTGTCCCTTTATCAAAAACATCAGGCTAGATTCGAAGAAAAGTGTGTGGAAGGGAGCTGGTGGAAGCAGATTTCTCTGCCCCCTTCTTTCCCTCAGCAGCCTCCCAGCCCCCCACCCCCCAATACATCTCCAAACTTTCATGGGACTCTGCTGAATAGGCAGGCTATGCCTTTGGGAGGCTAAGTGCTCCCCCCAAATCAGGTAGAGGCAATTTCTATCAATGGTGCTCCCACATGGAGAACATGCTTCTAAACAATGTTTAGAAATCTTTCTCTTTCAACCAGCCATGCCACAGTTGGGTCCTCTGATCATGAGGAGAGAGATTGGGGGTGGGTGGGAAGACTGCCAAGGGAAGGAGGGGGGAGAAAATCAGCTTCCACTAGTCTCCTTCGACACACATTTATTTGGATACAACCCTATATTTTCAATACTAGTCATTTAAAAGGTATTATGTTTAAGGTTGAAACATATTTACAGAGCAGATGTTAATCAGTTATATAACCTTTAAATCCTTGAAAAATAAAATTCAAAGATATTAGATTTCATCTCTGTTCTGTTCATTGACCTAATGTGAGGGATAAATAATTCTTAATGTGACAGAAATAAAATGACAATAGCTGCTGCTGTCAATTGTTTTCATTTAATGTCTTACAAAGGCCATAAACATCAGTAAGCATGTCTTACAGAAAATGTTTCTTCAGTCCCTGGTGCTAATTAAATTCCAGATTAATAGCATGAGAGAAGCAGATGGCTTTTTAGGTGGGTTAATTATTTCAAAAATTGTATACATCAATGATACAACCCATGAAAATGTAAAGTGATGAATTAGAGACGACCTAAGGTCATTTGCAAAACTGACAGGATAAAGTTGCATGTGAACATTTTATTGTTTGAAAACTTTGAAGGAAAGAGGGAAAGAGCTGTGTTGCGCCTTAGGTTTTGGAGTTAGAGCAACGTCAAGATTCAGATCTCACATCTGCATTAGCGCTAAGCAATCATTTCACTGCTCAGGTGAAAGTTAAAGGTGAGATGGGGACATGGCTACATACGCATGACCCATCCACAAGCTCCTCAACATTCCTATGTTGAACTGAAAGGGAGGTTTTACATGGTTTTGCTTCAATGAAAGTAGAAACCCCCTTCAGACACACACACACCCGAGTTAAACATGGGAAAATTGAAGTCTGAGGGGCAGGGATGTTGGGGTGGGGCTTGTTTGTACACCCATGTCACCCCCCACATGTTTAGCCCTCACCTGTGCAGGTTGAACATCTCCAGAGGGCTAATGTCAGTATGGAAATTAGTACTGACAGCATTGACAAGATGGGTTTTTCCAATCAATCCTTGTGATTATGTTTTCCTCTGTTCCCACCCACCCCTTATTCTTTCACTCAAAATATTTTTGATTATTCTTTTAAATGAGAAGATTTACTGACTAAAGTGGCTCTTGAGGGTCTCAGCCAGGAGTCTTTCCCAGCTTTAACTGGAGACTGCATGATTACGATAATGATAACCCTTAAAATGCCTAACAAAACAAATTTAAACTAGAAAAGACTTTTTCCTCACACATTAGGTATTCAGAATACATAATAATATGCTTGGCTTACATTCAAATCATTGAATGGATGGCAGGCAAAAGAAAGAAAAAACTATTATGAAAATACTTCTCTCTTTAAACTGAACACTTACCTACTCTAAAATCCATTTCTCTTCCTAGATTTCTATGATGTATTGCTTACCTCAACATATTGCTTCTGAATTCATAATTCCAGGGATCACTAACTTAGATGCCTCTATCCAACAACTGTAGTCCTAGCAAATAAGAAGTGTGCAATACAAATAGCTAGGTACAGAAGAACCATCTTTTTTTAAAAAAAAAACTGTTCATTGCTTTCCTGCTTCCTGTCTGCTTTTCTTCAGTGAATTATGATTCCTCCAAATACCCCGATTAAAAAAAAAGGCATCAGCCTTTACACACTTTCTGGATAGCCATGAAAGATTTAGTTTCATACAGGATTATGCCAACACTTCCAAATAGTATGAGCAGGAGACAAATCATTTCAAGTAACTACATTGTCATTAGCATTTGAAGGATTTGCAATTTGGACTTCAATTCCTCAGAGTCAAAGGTATGCAAAAGTAGATCATGACTTTACAAGTTGCTACAGTAACAGATGCATCCTATGTCACATGTCAATGCAGTGTTCCTGTGATGATTACACTACCCCACAGCTGCTGCTAGATTTAATGAAGGCATTTTACAACTGGGAGCTCAGACAACGCAGTATGTTATGCATATAACAATATTATGTTATATGCCTAACATAATATTGAGGAATTGCTGAGTTCCACAACTACATTCAAATCACAATGAATATTCTGCCTTTTCATCTCCACAGCACTATGTATGTACAGCGCTTCTTCTGAGTCTTTCCAATTTCAGATACAGCATGTATTCATTAAGTAAACAATGCATAATACAGTAAAAGTTTTGGGATTGCCTGGCAATCCAGTACCACACAAACTACTGGGACAGGCATCTTTGCTGGAATATAGTTCCCACTTTCCTGGCAACTCTAGCACGGCAATGCCCCCATAATGTAAGCACTTTATATGACATGTTACATTCACGTTGCTAAGATGGGTTATATTAAGCACAGATCTGCTCCAAAAACTATGTTTGGCACACTTGCTGTCCAGTCATCTACCAAACTGATAGGGATGCTGTGAGTGCATGGCTGGGCCCAGAAGTCCTGTGGATCCATCTTCGTCCGGCCCTCCAGACCCAGTCAGGCACTCCTGACACAAGTGCAGACCCCCCCCCACCTAAATGGTCACAAGGCCCCAGCAAGTGCTCAGCAGCCCTCCATGCACCAAGATCATGCATTTCCCCTTCCTGCATCAATGGCAGCTGCCATTGACGCAACAGGGGAATTGCGCAATTTCCAGAGCACCCATAAATAGTACACATACACACCCCTTGCCAATGGCAGCCTTAAACGCCCCACTGATGCAAGGACAAAGGTGCGTCCCAGGGACAGGCGGCTGCGGTGGTGGGACAAGTGCCCACTGAGGCGAGCACAGGTGAGTTCGCCCACCCCTATGAACTGCATTCTCCGGAATCCCAGATTGAAAAATGTATATAACTCACTAAAATATGGGCTGGCCAATAGTATGAACAGTCTATGAACTATAGGGGCCATTGAGTGAGCTCACACAATGTAATAAATGGCATGTTAGAAATGTTTCATACTCTAAGCTGAAAACCCTGAAAGGGATGGGGAAGGAGGAAGTAAGGAAACTCTTCCATTTTCTCTCCCAAAGACAACCACAGAGTTTATTACTTCACACATTGGATTGCTGTTGTTTGGAACAGGAAAGAAAGATCTATAAGTGGATGAATTTCTTATATGACAGCAGAAAGTCATTGTTCTGCACCCACAGGCTTAGCAGTGCTGCATCAAGAACAATGTATATTGAATGCTTGATATCTCATACTTACGTATCGTAAACATTCAACAGCCAGTTGAGACACATATCTACACAGAGTGGAACGTTCACCAGATCCTTGTGCTTCTCTTCCATTCCACTGTAAATTGTAGTGAGACAGCTGACCACATCCTGAACGCTAAGGAGCTGGTCATTTTGGTTCAACTTGTGCTCTTTGAAAGCTTCATTTGTTGTATTTAAGTCCAACAGGTCCACTGGCAAAAAGAATTAAGCAGAGAAGAAATGCTGAATGGAAAACATTTCATTTTGATGAAGGTTCTCTCTTTGGTTTATTATACAAAGTGTTCAATATACATATCAGAAGACAAAAAAATCTGCCTCTAATTGTAAAGTGACACTATGATCCTAATTAGTGATGGTGCCAAAGTTCATAATTATATGAGTTTATTTAGGTCTTAATATGCAGCTGTATTATAAATCAAGAAGCATTTCCTCAGAAGTCCTTCTCCAGCTTGTGATGTTAATGAGATTCTGTGAACAAGCAACCAGCATTTAACAGCCCAAAGCCAGCTGTTTTGTAGGTGCAGGTGCAGAAATCCTTTGATATTAAACCCTTAATTTTAATGAAACTCTGCTTGATTGCTATTGGGAATGCTCAATGCAGTTATGCATGCGATAACAAACTTCAGGGGGCAATACAAGAATATGCATGTATGTGCCAACCTTACCAGTCAGCAAAAACTTTCAAGAAATAGGCTCGTTTTTTTCTGATCATTTGCTGAAGAATCTTGTAAATATTAAGCCACTTGTAGAGGTTTCAACTTGAAAAGTAGAGTAACTATTTCTAAAATACAAGAAGTCAAGAAGAGCTCTTCTATCTGGATGAGGGCTAATAAAATGAAACTCAATTTTGACAAATGGAGATTTGTGAGTAGGTGATTCTTATCTATTTGGGCAGGTTTAACTTGTTCTGGATGGGATTCCACTCCCCTAAAGGATCAGGTTTATAGTGTTGCGAGCACTCCTAGATCAGCCTTTGTCACTGGAGACCCACATAGCCTCTCTGACAAGGAATGGCTTTTGTAAACTGAGACTGGTGCACCAGCTGCAGCCTCTCCTAGACAGAGATAGCTTGACGATAGTTATCCATGCTCTTGAAACATCTATGAATCACCACTGCAATGTGTTGCACATGGGGATGCCAGTTGAAGTCCCTTTGGAAACTTCAATTAGTTCAAAATACAGCCAACTAAGCTGCTGACCAGGACCATTAGTGGGAACATATTTTGCCAGTATTGAAAGAACTTCACTGATCCATTTCCAAGCACAATTCAAAGTGCCGGTGCTTACCTTTAGAGCTCTACATGGCTTAGGACTCAGCTACCTCAAGGAATTCCTGCTGCTATACCACTGAGATAATCTTTGGAGCTTCTCCTGCCATCTGAGGTAAGGCAAATGGTGACTAGAGAGAGAGAGCGCCTTCTCAATGGTGGTCTCTATTTGTGATAATCCCTTACCAGAAAAGCTAACCTGGCACCAACATTGTTACCTTTTCAGCATCAGGCAAAGATATTTCTATTTTCCCAGGCTTTTACCTGTTTTTGTGTGTAATAATGAACTTTTCAACAGGTTGCTTATGTTTTACTTATATTTTACCTTATTTTTCTACACTGCCTTGAAACCTCTGCTGAAGAGCAGCATAGGTGGTTTTTTTTTAATGAAAATAAATACATATGTTTAATCATACTATTGGTACCAGATGAAAAACCATAGTTTTCAGAGAATATCCAAAGATTTACAATTGGAACCAAGAATTATGTTATGGCAGAGAGAGGAATTCCAAGTCCAACAAGCATGTATTAAGCATGACTTAAAAGAATGCTAAATAGGGGTTGTTTCCGATATTAGTCCTATTTAGAGCCGATCCATTGAAATGAATGATCCATTGTCACACAGAGAAGAGCCAGGACCTCTTCTCGATCCTCCCAGAGTGCAGGACACGGAATAATGGGCTCAAGTTAAAGGAAGCCAGATTCCAGCTGGACATCAGGAAAAACTTCCTGACGGTTAGAGCAGTACGGCAATGGAATCAGTTACCTAGGGAGGTTGTGGGCTCTCCCACACTAGAATCATTCAAGAGGCAGCTGGACAACCATCTGTCAGGGATGCTTTAGGGTGGATTCCTGAAAGAGCAGGGGGTTGGACTCGATGGCCTTATAGGCCCCTTCCAACTCTACTATTCTATAATTCTATGATTCTATGAAATGAATAAGACTAAAGTTAGACTAGCATTGGAGTTGTCCTATTGCATTGCATTTTCAACAAACAGCGTTGGGCACAGCATACAGATAAATTAAAAACCACTTCACAATCTAGAAAAAGCAATAATGGAAACATGCCCATATGCATTGACAGGCATCCCTCATGGAAGCTCACATTTCTGCTTTGAATTTTTCCCTTGAATGATGACAAGAATGTGTGCCAGTTACAAAAAGCGCACTCGGTTATTGAAGCAATTATGAGAAACTAATTATCATCTAGACAATGAGATAGCAGGAAAATAGCTGATCGTGATTCCCCCCCCCCCAAGTAGTCTTACATTACGGAATAAGAGATTTCAAAGCGCTAAAATGAATTTAAGCTAGAGGCCAATAGCATAATCTTTAGGGACATCTTTGACTAGAAATGGTTGAAAATTTAGCAAAGAGTGGCAGTTTCTTGGCATTCTTCTCACAACATTGAGAATGTTAAAAATGCATTTCCTCCAAATCATGTTTTGTACACAGAATCAAAAGTGCATTAACAGTATACCATTCTGAACAAAAATAAGACTGGATAATTCTAGGATGAATTCTAAATTACTGTATATCACTCATATGCAATGAGGGGGCAGAGCTCTTTGTGATGTATAAGATATAGTATACAACAGGGCATGAAACACCACAGATGCCACAAACAATACTATGGCAGCAACTAGAATTTCACCATTTGTATTTCATGCAGATGAGTCTCATTCTGCTCCTCTGGGTAAATCTCTGGGAGAGATTTCCATAAGCTTTCATCCAAATTCCATTAGGTGTATGCACCATAATAAAAAGGAGAACTTTACAATAAAGGTTTTACCTAATGTTCTTCAACTTCTCCCCACTGGGACAAGCATATTATATTGCTCCTGTGCAGAGACAGATCTGGGCGAGGATAACCTGGAACTACTTGTTCAAATAAGGTGCTGACCAGGAAGCTGCTTCTCAGAAATTAATCTGGTGGTAGCGCTTTTCTGATTTCTTTTACTTTCTTCTCTTGAGCTGTGCAACTTGTTTTGCCTGTAGGGCCATCTGAAGCTATTTTCTTTGAAAGCACCTGGCCCTCTACTGCTCTTGTAGATGCCCAAGACTCTGTCACTGTCTGCTTGAGAACAAGCAAACCTCACGTAGCCATTAAGACTGACCTGGGCCATGAGAACACCAGCTTTACAAGCCCAAAAATTCTTTTCTGGCTTGGATTAAAAATCAAGCCAGCCAAGAATTCGCAGCTTCCCCCTACCCACCCTTGCCAGCCCCCCCAAACTCACTCAGTTGTGTCCCTTTTGAAGATGGTTTAACAAGAACTCCCTTTAGAAAGCAAGTTATATAAATTAGAGGTATGCACCAACCATAAGATTCAACTCAGTCTCCATTTGGCACTTCAGAAAATGGCCCGATTCCATTCAGATTCAGAGGCCATCTGCTCCAACTCAGGTATTGAACCTGGGTTGACATTCAGACATCCAAGGTTTTGTGCCTCCCACTGACTATGATGAGACATTTAAAAAATGGCTGTAACATGGCATCTTTTTGTCAGAAATGGATGAAGTTTTCAGCCGAAATAGTTGACTCAGCTGACCATAAAATTCAAGAAACTTTTACAATGTGGCCCCCAACTTTTACTAATAAAACACTATCCAGCGTTAGTTTTGGCTTACATTAATATTTACATACCGTATTTTCCGGCGTATAAAACGACCCCCAACTTTTGAGAAGATTTTCCTGGGTTAAAAAGTAGTCTTATACGCTAGAAACCAAGTCAACCTTATGAAATACTATGTAGGCTATGGCTGGACTTTTATAATATCTTCTTTCAGAGAAAATAATTATTCCTATGAGATATAGAAATAACAAAAAAAATAATTTGAATCCAGATTAAGTTATTTCCATGTTGTCCAAACTGAAATCAATGGGACTTAAGTCATTACGAACTTGCACTACTGATTTTAATGGGACTTAAGATCCAATCCAGTATGCTGTAAATATTAATTCAGATGGATTTTCTCACCTAGGAAAAATATATATCCAGAACTCAGTTCCTGCCATTTGCTACTCACTACTCTTCCTTGAAAAACCTGGATGGATGGGCAACACTAAATGGATGACACATTTGAAAAGCATTCTACTAAAGCACATTATGTCAGCAAAGGCTTTGGGATGCCAACTTCAGACTTGTCCTTGTAGTTTTCCCCAAAAGGCCTTCAGAGTTTGCCACTGCTAAGCTATGACAGCAATTTGTCACATCTAACAGTCAGATGATGACCCTCTATTTCAAGGGATTCAATCTGACATCCACTTTGCCTTAGTGCATTAGCCCTTCTAAAGTGTTATATAGTCTGACACCTTTAAAAGCTATCTGTGTTTAAATTATGGGGAACTATTTCCCCTTTTAAATGGAAGTTGCAAAACAGCTTCGTATGGGTGGTATCTAAGAAAGAGGTTTAGCAGACACATCTAGCCAATCTTGCTTGTCAAAAATTAAGAACAGCAAAACTAGACATTTTAAGCTTGCTTTTGTGAGCCTCTCAAGATATAAAGTACGATGCTTATTCTATTTTACAAGAGAGAACACCAAGCCAAAGCTTTAAAAAGCAAGGACGGACAACTTGTTGAGGGTTTGCTAAAGGCTGAAAAAAGTAGTATTTTCCAAAACTTGCTGTCGTGTTTCCCAAAGCCTCCCACCTTATTGGGAGACAATAAAGAGGTCTGCCACATAATCCACAAAGCTTTATTCAGGCAATAAATATTTCTTCCCACCTGAAGAGAGTCCAACCTCTAAGAACTTTCCTCTAGGCAAAACTACGCAAATTAAGGGAGACAATTGTCCTGTCAAGAAGAATGGAAAGCCTTTTCTCAGAACGCTTTAACTTCAGGGAGACTGGTTCTGGAGAAGCCTTTGGCGAGAAGCTAGCTGGGCCGACCTTCTTTCACCTTCCTTTAGCTCCGCCCATTTTAGTCTGCGGCATACTCTAGGATCAGCTAGCCTTGCAGTGCCCTCCCCCTCAGAAGAATACTGATTTCCCACAGGCTGTGTGTTGTTACAGTTTTCAGAGATAAGGTTTGGCGAAAGTTCATTCCCAGCTGGTGAAGAGCCCGTGAGAGTCACCTCCCCCACTCCCCATATAGGCTGGTATGTTTCTCGTGTCATCTCTTCTGCTTCAGAATCTGATTCTGATTGATTGCCTGAAACTCCTTCCCCCAGCCTACGGGGAACAGGCCTAGTCATGACACTTACATACTGTTGAATTCTGAATTAAAGAAATGTAGTACCTAATACACACGATGCTGGTAAAGACAGACTTGAGTCAAAATGAGCTTCAAGATGGAAGTTGTATGGTGAGCTTGACTTTTACTGATTTGTATATCCCTAGTTGTAAGCAGGAACAATTTCTGATATTGCACATCATCATTACTGATCACAGGGCACATCAGTAAAGACATCAGCCCTAGCTTCCAATTTCTTGGCTTTGTGGAGCTTGGGCCAATGTGAGATAATCTTAACTCTTGTCTTAAACTGATTATTAAACATCCCTGGTATTTGAAAAAGGATTTTATAATTACAATGTTGGCAATCCTACCCTCTTCCCTATGTATTTGAATCTGCTCTCTTGCAAGATTATAAATACTTCACTAACAGTAATCATGGTGTCATTTCAAGATCTTGAAGAATTTCCACAGATAGAGGATTATTATTATTATTATTTATTTATATGGCACCATCAATGTACATGGTGCTGTACAGATAACACAGTACATAGCAAGACCCTGCCGCATAGGCTTACAATCTAATAAGTTGTAGTTAACAATAAAGAGGGAAGGAGAATGCAAACAGGCACAGGGAAGTGTAAACAGGCACCGGGTAGGGTAAAGCTAATAGTATAGAGTCAGAACAAACTCAATATTTGAAGGCTATAGGGAAAAGAAAAGTTTTTAGCTGAGTTTTAAAAGCAGTGATTGAGTTTGTAGTTCTCAAGTGTTCTGGAAGTGCGTTCCAGGCGTAAGGGGCAGCAGAAGAAAAAGGACGAAGCCGAGTAAGGGAAGTGGAGGTCCTTGGGCAGGCGAGAAGCATGGCATCAGAGGAGCGGAGAGCCCGGGCGGGGCGATAGTGTGAGATGAGAGAGGAGAGATAGGGAGGAGCTAGACCGTGAAGAGCCTTGAAGGTCAGCAGGAGAAGTTTATATTGGATTCTGGAGTGAATTGGAAGCCAATGAAGAGATTTCAGAAGTGGAGTGACATGGTCAGAGCGGCGGGCCAGGAAGATGATCTTAGCGGCAGAGTGGTGGACAGAGACCAGCGGACTGATGTGAGACGAAGGAAGGCCAGAGAGAAGAAGGTTGCAGTAGTCCAGCCGAGAGATAACCAGTGCGTGAACGAGAGTCTTGGCAGAAGAGACAGACAAAAATGGTCGAATCCTGGCAATATTATATAGGAAGAAACGACAGGATTTAGCTACAGCCTCGATGTGAGGAGTAAAGGAGAGCGAGGAGTCAAATATAAAGCCAAGACTACGAGCTTCCTTGACCGGAGTAAGCGTGACATCGTTGACAGTAAGAGAGAATGAGAGGTGAGGAGAAGGTTTAGGAGGAAAAACAAGCAATTCAGTCTTTGCCATGTTAAGTTTCAAACGACGATGAAGCAGCCAGGCTGAGATATCTGAAAGACATGCTGAGATACGATCGTGAACATCTGGAGAAAGTTCCGGAGATGAAAGATATAATTGTGTATCATCGGCATACAGGTGATATTGGAGGCCGTGAGATTGAATAAGCTTGCCCAAGGGCAGCATGTATAGAGAGAACAACAACGGGCCAAGCACCGAGCCTTGCGGAACCCCAACTGAAAGGGGAAAAGAGGAGGACGAGCTGCCGTTAGCCGACACGCTGAAAGAGCGACCCTCTAGATAGGAGGCGAACCAGTTATAGACAGAGCCACAGAGTCCAAGGTCATGGAGGGAATCTAAGAGAAGATCGTGATCAACCGTGTCAAAGGCTGCGGTTAGATCAAGGAGAATAAGAATGGAATAATGGCCTTTAGACTTGGCAGTAAGGAGATCATTGGTGATCTTGGTAAGGGCTGTTTCAGTGGAATGCAAAGGACGGAAGCCAGATTGAAAGGGATCCAGAGCAGAGTTATTAGAGAGAAAGTCAAGACAACGAGAGTAGACCAGACGTTCCAGGATCTTTGAGACAAAGGGCAGGAGGGAGACAGGTCGGTAGTTAGACAGTGATAGTCGATCAAGAGTGGGTTTTTTGAGAATGGGAGAGACTGTAGCATGTTTAAAAGCAGAAGGAAATGAACCAGAGGACAGAGAAGAATTAATGATGTGAAGCAAGGACGGGAGAATAGCGGGGATAAGATTAATAAAGACGCGAGAGGGAATCGGATCACGGGAACAAGTGGAAGGCTTCGATGAGCGCAGTATTTTAGACAGTTCATCAGCTGAGACCGAAGGGAACGCCGAGAGAGTTGAAGGAGGAACTGACAGGTGAGGGGCAGGAGCTGGAAGCGGAGCAGAGTTGGCTAGGAGCCTGTAAAGAATCACCCTCCACATGTAGAAAGTGATGAGAACGACGAGGGAGCACATTCCTACTTCCCTTCCTCACTGGTAGAGCTTACATACAATGAGAATGAATGAACAGGGCTACATTCTCACAACCATCTTAATGTTTGTGTGAAATACAATCCTTGCATGTCCATCCTCCACCACATAGAAAGTAAGAGCAAGGTTTGGGATGCTTATGCTGCCTTTCTGCTTTCAGAAATGCAGTGTGAGGTCCAGATCCTCCTGTTCCCCATCACCACCTGTGCAGTCCATCCCTACCCCTCCCAAATTGTCTGACTGTTTAACTGCATGTTACTTTAAAGATGTAGCTAGGGTATATTTATTTTTTTTACCAAAAGTAAGCTCATGGGACCTCACATGGATCAGGATCCTAGAGTGGTGAGTAGGGATACAGTAACATGTAGTTCCACTTTATGAGGTCACATTCCATGACTAAAGGAACAGGTCTTGCATAGAGAATTCCTCTCAAAACACTGGAGTACTGGCAGCATTCTAGGTCTAGTGTGAAACTGAGCACGCCCAACAAAACTTTGACAGCAGTTGCTGCCATAGGCTTTCATGGGGCAGAAAAACCTTAATAACTTTTGAAGGCACGCCTCCTCAGGCACACCTATAACATACATCGGTAGGCTTCACAAAAATGTTAAAGAAGTATCTGAAACAACAAGCTGTAGCTTGGAGTAAAAAAAGACAAATGTGTCAATTTTCCACACATTTTAACTTGAAGTACCTGTGACAATTTGTATCAAATCAGTTTGATATTTTGCACAATTGTAGACCTTATCAGGTAGGTCTTGGATGCCAAGTTTTTATAAGCAGCAGAATATTAAGGCTTATAAGGACATAACTTTTTTTTTTTTTTTTTTTTTTGCAGTTCAACTTAACTTAACCCCTTAATAGAATCTCTTGGGCATTTTCAAAACTGTTTAAAAGTGAAAAGGAACATAGACATACACGTTTGCATTTCCGTTTCACGGGAATTAGCCTTAAAGACAAAATTGTGTTTGGATTTGGTGAGGCAGACAGCCAAGGAGGATTTTTTAGCTGAGCCATTTGTAGTCACTCTACACATCATCAGCATTTCCAGTAACTTGTCAGCTGGATTGTCAACATGCAGACACTGACTTTCTGGGGAAAGCAGGACTAAAAATAAAAGTGTTACTACTACCCTACTGAATACTGCCTGAGTTACCTCAGCACTTTCTCCATTTCCTCCCCACACCCCCAAGCACATTCCTTTCAACTGGTTTCAATGTCAATCTACCTCACAAAAGAATATTTGAATGAAACAATCACAGTGTGGAGAGCAGCTCTGCTGTATGGGGCCCACTGCCTGAAGTGCAGGAATGGATCAGGTCAAGGTTTAACCAGCCAACCTCAAATGGTACCTTTTATATATTCTCAAGTCTGTCTTGCTTTGCTTTGCCTGCATCTCACTTACATTACCAGACAATGGTATGTGCAGATTTCCATAGCTGTTTTACATGTCAACAGTCTCATGCCTGAATAATAATAATAATAATAATAATAATAATAATAATAATAATTTATATAGCACCATCAATGTACATGGTGCTGTACAGAGTATAACGGTAAATAGCGAGACCCTGCCGCATAGGCTTACATTCTAATAAAACCATAATAAAACAATAAGGAGGGGAAGAGAATGCAAACAGGTACAGGGTAGGGTAAACAGGCACTGGGTATGGTAAAACTGACAGTATAAAGTCAGAACAAAATCAAGTTTTAAAAGCTTTAGGAAAAAGAAAAGTTTTTAGCTGAGCTTTAAAAGCTGCAGTTGAACTTGTAGTTCTCAAATGTTCTGGAAGAGCGTTCCAGGCATAAGGGGCAGCAGAAGAAAATGGACGAAGCCGAGGAAGGGAAGTAGAGACCCTTGGGCAGGCAAGAAACATGGCATCAGAGGAGCGAAGAGCACGAGCGGGGCAATAGTGTGAGATGAGAGAGGAGAGATAGGAAGGAGCTAGACAATGAAAATCCACACCAGTGCAGAAAAGAACAGAAAACACACTTCCAATTTACCTATATATTAAGACTCTTGCATGAGGCTGATTTACCATTTTGGCCACCATTTTATTTCACAGCGATGGTTGTGTTGCTCCTCCCAGCAGCCACGGTGTCTGCCCCCCTTGTTCCTCCAAGCAATATTGTTTCATGACCTGATATTGTACCGCTATAAAGCAGTAGTATAGCTCCTGCCTTTTATATAACACTTTCATACCGCTTTCATAGTGCAATATCCTGCTTTGTGTAGATTAGGCCTAAGGAGCTATAGTGGAAGAAAATGGAGGGGGGAAATCTCTACCTATGCTAAATCAAAGCATTTTAGAATATTGCAGTTTCAGTTGTGCCAACATTGGTAGAATATGCTCCTGGTGCCCCTTCCATTTTAGGATGCGAGAGATTCGATTCTGCATATTCAGTGAGCTTTTTACTTAAAGTAAAACATGCAGGGAGCATTTAAACATACATCCCACAGCCAGCAGTTTGGAATGATATAGCCAACCATGCTCCACTATACAAGTGCTCTAAATATTTATTTCAGCGAAAGGCAAAGGTCCCTGCCCCCTGCACATTGCTATTCCACATAATCATTCATATGGCACATGCAATTGTGTTTCCCAACCTGAACTATGGTTCAGAAAGAAAGATATATATCGTTGTGCTAACCTGTCCTCCCTTCCATTAACGACATTAATTTATAGCCACATGAGCAACCGCTATCATCATTTGGTGCATGAATGAAACATCAGCAAACAGGACTCTATTTCCAGTATTTATATCTTTAGGGCAGTTCCACTTTGGCTCCTCATCCTAATCCCTATGCAGAGAAAATAACGAGCTTTGCGATGTAAACTTACAACACAGTGCCTTTTGTAGTCTCCGGATTTTGATGGCTGTACGGTAAGCAGAAAAGCGCACGTTGTTCAAATCGGCTAAAAAGTGGCAAAGGGCAGAAATGTTAGAATATTCTAAGGGAGCATCAGATATTTGTTGTTAATTAAGAAAAAGTATTTGCAGATAAATCTTTTTTAAATAAACAAAACGAAGGCAAAACGAGGGAGAAGGAATACAATAATCCAGATGAAACCAAGAGACAAGCTTTAATGTCAGTTACCAGTCCAAAGACTGGAAGACATGGCAGCACTTAAGAAACATTTTAGCAATTTCTACTTACTTGCATGGAATCACACAAATAAAATCTGCCCATGCCTGATAGCCACAGGTTTCATGTAGTAAAATATTCAAATTACCCTAGTCTGCTTGCTTGATGGCACATTTCTAATGCGGCCCTCAGATGTACACAGCTGAAAAAACTAAATATGAATTAAAATTCCCTCCTACTTGGTGCCTTTTAGACATGTTTTTAACTTTTGTAAACCACCCAGAGAGCTTCAGCTATGGGACAGTATATAAATGTAATAAATAAATAAATAAATAAATTTCCCCAGTTGTGTGGCAGCAGCATAACTGAGAGAAGCTTTTGCTTGACTAGGAAAATGACTTTTCCATCAATTTGGCAATTGCCTTCCAGTGTGCAAGAGTTCAGTCTCTGCCCATGTAGTTCATAGCCACACAGAATGTGATCATAGGTCAGTGGCACCCAAAATGCTGGAAGAACGCCAATGTTTATGGCGTGCAGGAGTCATTTAAATTTCTTTTCAAAATACAGCTCCCATTCCTTATTGCAAATGTGCTCCCTGAAACATATCCCAAACTTTGGAACACCAACAAGCATATTTAATTTGAAATTTAGTTTCACAGCATGGGGAGCCATGCTGTAATATGTGCATTTATGAGTGAGAATGAAGTATAACCACAACACACACACACACACTCACACACACATCCTGCTAAAAGGTTAAGTCGCAACATGCCATCCCTTTCATTAAGTGGGTTAGAATGTTTTTGCCTAATTAACAAACTAAACTTGATACTATAGTGTAGTGCCATCATCTTCCTAAGAGTAATTTCATGAACATTTTTGTGAACCGCCCAGAGAGCTTCGGCTACTGGGCGGTATAAAAATGAAATGAAATAAATAAATAAATAAATAAATAAACATAAAAATTACAGGGAGCTCACAGAATTGGCCTATCAGATACATGTTTTGCCAATTACTTTTAAGTAAGGAGAAGTCAACTTACCTAATGACTGGAAGAGTTCAGTCATTTTAGGGTGATCCCAGCAGGTTGTTTGAGTAAGGTGACTGTGAAAGGAAGAACCATAAAAAAGTAAAGACTAAATTTTTGGGGATAGTTATAGGTCTGATAAAAAAAAAAACACTTAGCTTTAACATTAATATACAATGGCCAGTATCCAAGAAACCATGTGACTAATGTCACACATGCATAGGAGCTTTGGATTAATGCATCCTGACTGTTAGACCTACATCTCAAATGCCAAGCCTCCTTTTGAAACCTGGGGAGTTCTGAAAGCGGTCACATGGGAGAAGGATTTTGTGTTTGAAAAACATGCACAAAGCAATGAGTCCAGTTAGATTTGCTCTTTAGATCTTGCTCCATATCTATATTTACACAGGTTTTTAAATTTTTGTGCAATAGCCTTACATATATCTTCTCTGTTACACCACACAAGTAGTAAATGAAATGTACCTTCTGTATGCACAGATTAAACTAAATATCACATTTTTATTAAAGGAGAGCATTTTCCCAATATTCTTAACATAAATTATAATTCAATGGTTTCAGTATATATATTAACCTTAACAGTTAGCAACGTACTCAAAGTACAAAATGACCTTTAACTCACTCATGCTAAAGATCATGGAGTAATTACTTTAATGTATTGCTACATTGAACCTCTAAAGAGCATTCCGATGCAATGAATATTACAATTTTATCCACCATTTAACCCATCAAGAACGTGTGTATCCAGCCATACAAATAAGATTAAATTTAGACTGCTCACAGAATTTTAAATCTATTGCTGTCCATTTGTCATGTTCTGTTTCCATACATTATTGGTCTATAAGATTATTCATTCTAGACACACTCTAGTATATACGTTTAAATCAGATTAACTAGAAAATTAATTTCACTAGATTTGTTATATTAAAAAACTCTCACATACCCACTGTGATTTATTATTATTAAATGGTCCTATATATTAGCAAATTAGGTGATATTTAATGAAGCAGTAAACTATATTCTCTCATTTTACTTAAACATGAATCTGCTCTAATGGGACTCTACACTCACTCCAAAGAGGTAATTCATAAAGCCAATGGGCAAAATCTACCAGGGCATTTTCTCTGTGTGAGTCTCATTGAAATGAAGAACTGGAGCTGATTAAGAGCATATCCAACATACTTTATAAGTCCAGTTAACGTTAATAGGGCCTGTATTCGAAAAAGCCCAGTAAACTTTGACCCAGCTGGCTTAAAATTGGTTTTATTTGAAATCTACAGGTTCCGTATGTTTACATAATATTTCCTTATATTGCATTGCCTGGCATGTAATTAGGAACAAATTTACATACAGAAATTCCAATGCAATGGACCAATGTGATTGCCTGTTTGAATCTCCTCTCCACTGCCAGAACCATGGCTAGAAATAAATTATATTTACTTGACACTGAACATGCACACATTTGAATTTATTTATTTATTTATTTTATTCATATTTATATTCCACCTTTCCACCAACAACTATCACTCAAGCTGACTGACAATAAAATGGAGAATAAAATCAAAATATCAATTAAGACAATCATAAAAACAAATAGATTAAAAACACAATTACAAATCTAGCCTTCCAGGACCTGGGAGCAGTCACTGAGAAGGCCCTCTCTCGTCCCCACCAAATCTCTGATGCCAGCAGAACCATGAGAAGAGCCTGCCCAGAAGATCTTAAAACCCGGGCAGGCTCATGTGGGAATGGCGGTCCTTCAGGTAGCCTGATCCCAAGCTGTACAGAGCTTTATAGGTTCTAACAAGCACTTTGAATTGTCCATGGAAACAGGCCATTAGCCAGTGAAGTTGGTTTAACAACTCCCTTGTAGTTGACACCAGTCAACCGTTTGGCTGCAGTAGTCTGGGTGAGTTAAAGTTTCCAAATACATGCTTCCCATTAAACTATTATAGTCCCAAACTGAGGTGACTACTTACAGACAGCATTATTATTATTATTAATAATAATAATAATAATAATAATAATAATAATAATCTTTATTTGTATCCTGCCTTTTGCCCAATGCTGGGCCTCAAGGTGGATTTACAAAATTAAAACATATACAGTTGGATAAAGTTCAACAAAGGAACGATGCAAAAACAGGCATTTTATGGCTCTAGACTTACATAACATGTTAGCACCAATCCTTACTAACATTGTTCATGCCCACATCATTTGAACCGCCTTTATAATGAAGCTAATAATATTACAATGAACAGGCTGCAATCCCTTGTAAATCCCCAGCAAAGAGTCAAACAAACAAGTGCCTCTGGCACCTCTGGGAGCAGGCTAAATTCTGTGGCCTTCCTCTCGTTGCTGGATATACAGACATCTTATCAGGTGTATAAGGTCAGCTGACCAGCCCTGATACAGATGATTTTTATTCTCAGAACTTATATACTGACATTGTTATGCAGCTATGTGCACATCAAGAGCTGGTTCTTAGAATGAAAATGCTTTAACAATATTCAGAATTTATCTACCATACAGCTAATATGAATGTTTATTTTCAAAGCTCCAGAAGTAGAGGGAGGTGTTCAATTGTGCCATATAGATTTTTGACTAAAGGCAAATCTATCTTGTTCATAATGTATTAAAACAGTAGTAGTTAAGAATGCAATCCTATACACACTTATCTGGGAGTCAGTTAACTAAATTCAGTGGGGCTTACCTCTGAGTAGACATGCATTTAATTGCACTGTAAATTCAGTAAGCTTAATATGGAACAAATGCATGTTCTTTCATCAACAACTTGGCCCAATAAGTAAATACCATACTGATTGAGTTCTATGACATGATTTCTTCATAGTGCCAGAGAATACTAGGGTTGTTCATTCACAGTGCAAATAAAAAGTTACTAGTACTTTAATGTTTCAGAACAGAAAATGTGCTTATATTTCACCCAGTTCCAGATATAAAAATCTTCCCAAACTATGGTTGAATCACTTTTATTAGATCATAATTCTTGACAATATAGAACAGGTGATTCAGTGTCTACTTTCACTAGTATAGTGCCTCTGAAGTAAACCAATGAATGCATTAAAATACTGATGTATTGAACTACATATTGAGCTAGTGTATCATTGGAGCTAACCCCATTTGATCCCCCTACCAAATTTGTAAGACGCTTTTTATATGCAAAAGAGGATTAATGTTTCAATTCAGAAAAGAAACAAACAAAGAGGGTCCCTCTCTCTTCTCCACTGCAGCCTTCCATATGGCCTGAAAACCTACTCCAGAGGGTTTCCCACACCTTTGAAGCGGATTTTGAGGGAATGTGGGGGGCTGCCGGTTTGAATGGGAACCACCCCCCTCCAGGTTCTGCTAATGGATCCCTTTCCATCAATGAAAAGGCTGTGTTGGATCCCTTCCACATAAGGCAATTAGGTCAGAGTAGTACTTTAAAAAAAAGAAAAGAAAAAAGGATTAAGTTACATTTTTAAAAAACCCAAAAAAACCCAGCCATAATGTATCAGGATATTTATTTATTTATTACATTTCTATACCGCCCAATAGCCGGAGCTCTTTGGGCGGTTCACAAAAATTAAAACCATTCAAAGTATAAAACAACAGTATAAAACCATAATATAAAATACAATATAAAAGCTCAACCAGATAAAAACAGCAGCAATGCAAAATTACAAATTTATCCTATGAAGATGTATTTTTAAATATCCAGGTAATTTCCAGATAGTTTGGGCTTTGGCAAAAGGTAACCTCCACATGGTTTCAGAAGTTCACAGCATGGCTAGTGAACAGGAATGCTAAAAGTTTAAGTGAAAATCTTTGAAGATCTAGAACTTCCTTACATGAGCAATTGATTACACTCTCATAATTGGCCACTCACAGAAGTTTGCAGGTCATTTACATGACAACATGAATGACCTGGACATCTCCCACAATATCCTTTAGAAATTCTGCCATGAAAAGAACCACTTTTAAAGTAGTAACAGCTGGGGGAAAGCAGGATGTTCTGTCACTAGATGGTGCTATCTCAATGGAAGTGAACAGAGGGAAAGTATTCAATTCAAACCTTGTGGATGCCCCTCTCTAGCTGTGTAATGCAGCCCAAAATTCATGCCAAGAAGAAGAACACACTACTTTCTGCCCAAGCTTGTTTTAATGCATTTGAAGGTATCTGATTTGTTTGGAAATCACTCCAATTTCATGTAAAACATGAAATTGTGTTAAGGATTATAATAACTCCCAGTGCTAATTCCTTCAGGGTCTCAGATCCATTATTTGCTAATTCCTTCTCATGGTCTCAGATCCATTATCTTAGTTGTACACTTAACCCTTCAACTCGACATTTTCAGGAGTTAATAATAATGATCAAATAACACTACTTATCTTGACTACTGTAACAGTATAACTAATTGTGCCATTAGATGAGAATTTTTACTCTGGTGTGCGTATTTGGACCCCAAACTACTGTGGATGTTCCCCCTTCCCTTTGTCGAAGCTCAAAATATACATAGACACACACACACACACACACACACAAGGAAGAGCAATGGCAACCCTTTTATTGCAGGAGTACTGATAGGGAATGAAGCAGCACAAATAGTTTGATGGGCTCAGATATGAGCTAAGTACATTGAATGGTTAAGCTGCTTTCAGTGTCCTGACACAGTCAAATTAAAAAATGAAACAGCTAAAATAGTACAGCTAATATTTTAAATTGTAGAGCTGACTCAGAATGCAAGAGACTTCCCCAATCCCTGAGGTTTCAAAGATTCTAAATTTAACTTGGCACAACAAGGCTCGCCTGGCGCCAACGCTGCTATCTTTCCGGCGCCAGGTTAAGACTTTCCTCTTTGCCCAGGCATATGGCGGCACATCTTAATAACCCACATGTTTTAGTTTTTTAACGGTTTTTAATGCTTTATGTGTATATGTTCTGTGTTTTAGAAATTTGAAATTTTGTATACTCGTTTTAATCTTAATTTTAGAATTTCTGTAAACCGCCCAGAGAGCCCTGGCTATGGGAGTGGTATATAAGTGAAATAAATAAATAAATAAATAACTGTTTGCCTCATTTTGCACAATCATCTAATAATGTTAAATAGTCACCACTTAGTTCCTTGCTTAAAAAAAAAAAGTAATTTATCTGGTGAAGCAAGCTAAACAGAGAAAACTGGCAAACATGAGGTAAACAACAAAAGTTTTTTTTTATTTCCAAGCTGCAGTTTTAAAGGTTCTCATATTGTAATTGGGATAAGATTTTTTATTTATTTATTTATTTATTAGTAGCGTTTATATACTACTATATAACAAATATAACAAAATCGCTCATCATGGGAGGGAACCATATTATCTTACCATTTCTTTTAGAGTGCCCTGATGAAGGACTCTACACAATTCGAAACACGTAGGCTATAATACATCTTTTTGGACATACTCCAGGTTCCACCCCTTGCTCTTTGGCTTTTTTGTTTCTTTGTTATTTGGGGTCCCCTTCTTTTCGGCTACTTTCTGCATTATAAAATCACCATAAGGTTTAAGTGAAACATACATCTGCCACTATTATTAATTTAATGGTGTCAGGTCTGAACTTGATATGGTATAGTGAAGGAAAAGGCTGACGCTACCAAGTATCTCCAGGAGTGGATTAGCAATGTGTGTGTCCCTGATTTCAAAAGCCCTGGGGCCACACAGGCACACCGCCATTTACAGGACTCATTTTAATATATTCAGCCACACAGAGAAGAAATTTAGTCAGCTCACGTCCTAACTCTGGTAACAAAAATACATACCATGGCTATGTAGTTTGGATGTATAAATAAAAATAAAAAAGAAAGGGGAAAAGAAAATTAAGAGAGAATATATAGCTCGCATTTCAGGGTTTTTTTAAAAAAAAAACAGTATTCAGGGAGAGATCTGGACAGAATCTCTAATAGGTAGGGGCACCACAGGCACATCTGCTAATCTGACTGTATCATCAAGACATACTCTCATCTGTTCTTTCTAGAACTGGACATTCACAGGCTAAAATTATCTGCAGATTTTTCTATTTGTAGAATACTGTATGATGTCTTTTGCTTTCCTGCAACATGGCAAGAATGCATTTCGAACATTTGTGGTATTGGATTTTCAAACCCACCATCTGCCTTGTCTCACATTAATTTCATTTTAACTTAAGCACCGCTTCATTAATCAAACTATATAAGCAAGATTTGTTATATTCAGCAGATCCACAAATCTTGATAGCAAATTGCGCCTTTGGTACTGTCAGATTTTCATGACACCTCTCTTGTTAATGTCAAATATGGGGAGGGGGGGTAGAAAACAGAGCTGGCATCAAGTGGGGGGCATGGTTGGGCACCTGCTGAGGGCCCACACCCCAGGCCCTCGGTAGGTGCAAGATCCCCCTAGGGTTGTTCCTCATTTCTCTTGCTGCAACCTGCTTGTTCACGGGCCTTGTCAATAAAATTGTAAAATATAAACGCTTTCTGCAGCCTGTGAATACTGCATACCATCCACAATGGCACAACCATTTTTAATGAACAAGCCTAACCCACTTTTTCTCATCCATGGATGCTAGCCTAGATGTATCCCAGCTGTTCAAAGCCTGCACGAAACTTACAAAAATTATGAAGCCATGGATATACTAGGGTGAATAACAAAACTCCTTGATCAAAAGTTCTTGGAATACAGTTATTCAATAGTTAACTATGCCTACGTTGTGCTTGTTTTGGCACCAGGCATTTTAGTTTTTCAGTGTGTTTTATCTGGTACTTTATTTTACATGTTTTGCTGCTGGCTTCTGTTTGATTATTTTATTTTTATATTGTAGCTTTAAGCTTTTAAACTTTTATATTGTTTTTTTATCACCTGCATTTTACTGTTTCATATTTTATGGTTTTAATTTGTTGTGAACTGCCCAGAGAGCTTCAGTATAAACATATAATAAATAAATAAATAAATAAAATACATATCCCTTTCTATTTTGGAAGGTCACAGAAATAAACGTATAAATATGGGATTAAGGCCATGGTTTTAATGTTTCTCCTACCTAGTATATAACAACAAAGATTTAAGAGTATTTTATTCTAAGAGATTTTATGATTCAGTATCTAAGGGCACAATCCTATACACAAAATTTTTCAGCGGAGGCATTCTAGGTTTTGGCAGAAGCCCTGCTACACTCCACCAGCAGAGCTCTTCTGCCATTGAAGATATGCCGTGCTACCCATGGCTGCTGAAATGGCACAGCCATGGGTAGCACAGGACAGGAGCACAACTGAGCACGTTGCTAACACTTCTCTGCCTAGAACCTTCTAAACACAGATCCTCAACACCCAACTCAACCCCAACAACTGGGGGAGCCAGGACAGAGCACGCCACACAATTAAGCCCGAGTAAGGGGAAACCCATGTTGTAACGTATAGCTTATGAAACTGCCTCCCATGTCTCTCCCACCCTCTTTGCTATATGTAAATACTGTGTCTTATCTGAACCACATTTCTCTAACACTCTTCTCTCCAATAGTGAGGAACAATGCTCCCCTTGTCCCGTCCAGACAAGGGAGACACTCATACTCCCATGCAGGCAAGCACTCCACTGGCAAAGGACAAGAGCTTCATGCCAACCACTGCTATTTCTGGTCAAATACTCATGAGGATTTTTGACATGTTGGATCTTTATACGACGGCCTACCTGGGAGATACGACTTCCCTTTGGGGCCGAGTCTACTCACCCACTCAGAGCTGGACGGCGTGAGTTAGGGCGTGAAAAAGGAAGGTTCCCCAACCCCACAAGGGGCAGGCCTAGGGGAAGGCAAAAGATGCAGCGCCTACCCTTGGGCCACGAATGGCTCGCCCAACTTCAGGGGCCTGGCAACAGGTCATACTGGATTGCCCGTTAGGATTCATCCCCTCTTGCAGATCATTTAATAAAATGTGGCCCTATTTAAAATCCAGCTGTAAAGTTGTCTCCTCTCTTTATTGTTGCGTCTTCTTATTCTCGACCTTCACACTACAAATGGATTACATACAACAGGTACCCAAAGGATCTTGATGAAGAAAGTAGTGCAGGAGAAAAGAGTTAAACACTTCATACCTAGCCACCATAGTTTAATCAAAATTAAAGCCTGAGTCCTCACCCACAGCTACTTTTAGGGTTTGTGAACGTATCAAAAAGATCTGTGACTGGATCTTGTTGTGCCTTCAGATGTAGCAAGAACATGTTTGGGGCACCCTAGTGTGGGAATAGGAGCTGTGAACAGGGAGTACAAGAGTAAAGCAACTGGGGAAGGCATAATCCCCTGTCCACACAGCAATTTCTAGATCTATATCTCTGCTGGATATCTAATTTGGCCCTCATAGGGAAACCATAAAGAAAGGGAGTATAGCAAAGTTGTAGCCGAAGAGGGATTTTTTATTGTTAATATGGGTGCAAGGAGTCACTTAAAACTGCACTTAAACTGTGACTTGCTATCAAACCAGGATATAGAAAACTGGGCATTAAGGAAAGAGAGGTGATTTGAATAGTTATTGTTTGGGAATATCTCAGATTTAGAAGCTCATAAAAGCTGAAAGAGCATCACAGAGAAATAAGATCTAGAATAAATATCAATACATGATATTAATCTCTATAAAGACTCAACGTGGTATAGTGGTTAGAGTGTCAGATTGGGACCCGAAATACCCAAGTTCAAATATCTACTCAGCCATAAAGCCCACTGGGCGACTTTGGTTCAGTCACTCTCTGTCAGCCTAACCTACCTCTTAGAGTTGTTGTGAGGATAAAATGGGCACAATAACAAACTTTATACACTGCCCTGAGTTCCTTGGAGGAAGGGTGGGACCAAAATGTAGTAAATAAGTAACTAAATACAGTAGCTATGTTTTTGTTGAATAAAGACCCTTGAAGGATGGGAAAGGGGAAAGTATCTTCTAGTTTTGATAAGAACTGTTGAACTGCACAGACAAATAAAACCAGAATTCAACATCAGTTATCAGGTAAAAGGCAAATGGAAACCAAGCAAAATTGACCTTGGGATACACTGTACTAAAACAGAATGAGGTAGCACAATTAAAAAGGTCAAACAATGTCTGCTTCAGGGAGGCAAGTCAAAAGATATTAACTAGATAATCAAATGCCAGAGCAAGACAGGGAGCAAGAGGGAAGCAGGGAGAGACTGGATTTGTTAGCCATGCAGGACAAAGTGTCAGACAGTAACATCTCACTATTTGTCCTCAGGACTTGACAGACCATGGAATACATTTCCCACACTCCAAATTTAGATATATGCATTCCAAATGTGATGTGTCTGACAGAGAACCCTTCAAAGGGGTTCACAATGTTGGCGAAATGTATAAAAGTAAAAGAGATTACTTCAGAAAATTAAATATACAACTACAACATAACAGTGGAACTGAACAATGCCAAGACATGCCATGAATACTCCCTTAATTTAGGCCTTGATTCAGGCATTTAGGCATAGTGTATGTGTGTGTGTGTGTGTGTTTAAAATTGCTTTTTAAATGATATCGCAACGTGATTGTTTTAAAGAAAATGATTATATTTCTCTCAGGCTTGATTTTTCCATTTTCTATGGGAATCCAAATGTATCTTTTGTCTATGTACAGAATGGTTATAAATAACAGAATCCTTATCAGGCTCGTTATAATCCACATATATTTGCAATACAACATACAATGAAAATGCATTCAATTTAACATTTGCTTAAAGAAATCAATTTTTACTCTAGTAACCATTTGTCCAAACTTATTGTGTCTATTACAAATGTCAGCAGACAGTTAATCCTTTGTGGCTGCACACACACAGCATTTCCATCTCTGCTTATTAGTCTAAATCCCGTGAGTCAATTTTTTATAAAAAAAAACTTTTCAACTTTCCTTAAAAGCACCTAAATTTGACAGTTGAAAAACTAGCTTCTCTTTGCTCAGCCACTACCTTCTTATACTGTCCACTGATGTCGACTGCAATAAATGAAGAACTCAAATGACAGAAGCGTATAAACTATTACTGTGGAACGTGAGGGAAAGATTAAAAAATGAAGGCAAGATAGATTGAGAAAAATTGTATAAAGGTTTATCACAACAGCCTGCTTTCAAAAGATTGGCTTTTTGCCTGGTGTATACCGTTGGTATTCAGATGCAGACTAGGTTACATGTCCCTCCCTCTTCATTGCACAAAATCCAAAAGGCATGCCAGGGAAACCCAAATTATGAATCCAAAATAACTCAAGGAAAGCTAATCTGCACAAGTTTATATTACATGAATTTAGTCTGCCTCCAGTGCTTCATATATCAATTTATGCACATGTTATGGCATGGTAATATATTATGTCCACCGTCACAGTGCACATAGATGCATACGCACCTAATTATGTCCAAGGACATCCATGTGCTGCCCAATTGCCAGGAGATGTAACGTGGTTTTAATGGGCCAAAATGGTAGAGCAGTCCGAAGCCAGTTTTTTGACATAATTTGTAGGGGTGGGTGAATCTGTCAGTTTCACTTCCTCCCACATTCATTTTTTTAAAATCTCACATTCTTTCTCTCCTGAATACGAAGAACTTTGTGAATCTTGGTAAATTCTTATGAAAATGAAACAAAATTCTCACCCATCTGTACCAGTAAGTGCAGCTATTCCCAGCCTCTCGCCTGGATTACTGCATTGTGTTATACATGAGGCTGTCATTAAAAACAGTCCGGAAACTTCAGCTGGTACAAAATGGCAGCAAGACTGTTAACAGGCAATTGGCCAATTAGATCGCTTTATGTCAGTCCTTTTGGTCAATTAGACCAGCAGTCCCCAACCTTTTTTATACCAGGGACTGGTTTCGTGGAAGACAATTTTTCCACGGACCGCGGGGGGGGGGGGTTGAGAGGATGGTTTTGGGATGATTCAAGCACATTACATTTATTGTGCACTTTATTTCTATTATTATTACTTTGTAATATATAATGAAATAATTATACAACTCACCATAATGCAGAATCAGTGGGAGCCCTGAGCTTGTTTTCCTGCAACTAGATGGCCCCATCTGGGGGTGATGGGAGACAGCGACACCCGAAGTGTGTTGCTTATGTCCAGTCTACTCCGTAATCTCATTTTGGTTGTTGTCAATGCAGAAAATGCATTGTCAATGAGAACGCGGCCCGGTTCCTAACAGGCCACAGACCGGTACTGGTCCGTGGCCCAGGGGTTGGGGACCCCTCAATTAGACCACATTATGTTCATCCTTTTCCAGCTTCACTGGCTGCCAATCCAGGTCCGAGCCCAATTCAAAGTGCTGGCATTAACATTCAAAGCCCTAAACGACTTGGGGCCAGGTTATATGAAGGAATGCCTTCTCCCATAAGTACCTGCCTGGACCCTAAGATTATCCTCAGGGATCCTTCTCTATGAGCCCCTGCCAAAGGAAGTGAGGCAGGTGGCTACCAGGAGGAGGGCCTTCTCTGCTGTGGCACCCCAGCTGTGGAATGAGCTCCCTAGAGAGGTTCGCCTGGTACCTACGTTATACTCTTTTCAATGCCAGGTAAAGACCTTTCATTTTCTCAGTATTTTAATAGTTTGTCATCTTAGTTTTTTAATTTTGCTGTTTTAAATCTGTATTAATCTCTGCATTGCTGCTCGGTTTTATCCTGGTTGTTCTATATACTGTGTTTTTATACTGTTGTTTGTTTTATACTTTGAATTTTCTTCATAGTTTTAATTTTGTGAACCACTGAGAGAGCTTCAGCTATTGGGTGGTATAGAAATGTAATAAATAAATAAATACGACTGTTTCTTCAAATGTGATTGGTTTCAGGTCCAAAATTTAAATGGATTGGTTTGGGCAAAGAGTAACTAAAAGATTTAAGTAAAATAATTGTATGCACATTTTCACTGCAAATGGGACATTTATATTTTTTTGAGACATTAAAGCACCCAACATCAGAGCATGCACAAAATGGTGGAGTTTGGTTTCTTAGGCATATAGACTGCACAGGTGCAGAAAATATAAATTCAGTTATAATCAATCTGGGTTAGAATTATAAAAATAAAGCTTGATTAATTGAATTCTGGGATTCTTACACATACAAGAATTGCAAACCTAATGGATTTGTCCTACGAATCAACCAGTTTGGGGTTTGGGCAGCATACCAAGTCCTAATGAAAGCATTACCATCTTGCTTTTGGATATTTTTACATAATAAATATAACTGAATTTGTTTATATACAAAAACAAAACTGTAAGAACCTAGGTCAAGAAAACAGTTTGCCCTGAGCATAGAACAGGATTCGTAAAGAGATGTGCACTGTCTGCCAATATATCTTTGGGCTAGGTATGTGTGTGTATATATATATACCATACATTTTTGGAATTGTGTGGAGAGAAGAGCACATTATGAAAGTAAGTTCTTCTTCCCCAATAAATACTCCTTTCAGACTCTGCTGTCTGTACACGTAAAAGCTTGTTAAGCACTGGCAGTGGACAAGAGACAGAGTAAGCACTGTTTCTCTTGAGAAATAGAAGGCTTTAAATCATTTTGACACTTTCCTCTCTTAAAAATCCATTGAAGACTTTAAAAATCCTGACCCCCTCTCTGCATCACACAAAGCTAGATAAGGCTGCAAAGTATCCTATTCAGAATTTAAGCAAAATATCTTAGTCATCATCAGCCAATGAAAATGAAGCAGTTGTGCTAAATACATGATGACTTGCATTAGGGAAGCAATTTGGACATACATTCATCAAATACATTCATTAGAGTGGACACTGGTGCCACAGTGAAGAAAGGATGGGGTTTAGAGTAAATAGTGTTCAGCCTTGACAAGGCCAATCTGCTCTTGATTGGGAGGCTTCGGGGAGCTCTCGTGAGGCCTGAATTGAGGGGGTTGATGAGAAAGTGCACTCCTTGATTTGATAGAAGCTCTCCTACCTCACAATTTCTTCTCCACTACCAGCATAACTCATTCTATATTGTATTGTGCTTGTTAGGGTAACATATCTAATACTGACTGGGTAAGCTGGCACGATGGAGTGCTCAGTTGTTCATTGGGCAAAGTAACTTCCAGTCCAGTTTCTGTGAGGTAAGGAAAAATTATCAATTTGACTGGGATTAAATCCTTACTCAGTAGATGGCAGAGAACTGTAAAGGTCCTGGGAAATAAAGAAATTTAGTGAGAGAGGAAGGAGTTCTAGGGTGGCTGGATAAGATAAAGGGTGGTTTGAGACCCAGGGGTCTTTAAGGACGTTTCCCTGCTCAATCCTGTCTGGATCTTAAGATCCGTCTTGAAGGTCCAGTCCTGAGTCTCTCCAAGTTCTGAACTGAGGCAACTGGTGACATAAGGAAAAACTTTTTTTTGCTGTGGCACACACACCCCTCTTCAGAATTCTCTCCCAGATATAGTTCAGCTGGCACAGTCTTTGTTTTCTGTTTGGTGCCAAATGAAAACCTTTTTATTTGACAGGATATTAAGTAATTTGTTTGATGCAGTTTGGTATTTTATACTGATATTTTATTGCTGTCTTGTGTTCTGTTTTTAAAGTGAATGATTTGTGATTTTAATGTTTAATTGTTTAATTTGCAAATCACACCGAGGGGCCAGATTAGACATGCCATGAATTGTGTGAATGCAATTAAAGGGCATGGCTTTTGTTATGTAAACAGAAGCTGTTTACATAAAAACTGTGGAGGATGGGTAGGGGAACTTTAACTCTTTCTCTTCCTGCTGCTCTCCAATGCAAGCTCCTCTAGAAATACAAATATTAACTTTGTAGAGGTGTTTTTTCTCAGAGCCGCCACGGAGTTAAACTCCCCCACCCACCCCACCCCAGACACATCAAAGCTGGCAATAAAATATGCAGCATAATTGAGCAGGGGGTTGGAGTCAATGGCCTTTTAGGCCCCTTCCAACTCTACTATTCTATGATTCTATGATTCTAAAATACCTCCTGGACAATCTAAAACAAATATTTTAATGTTTTAGAAAGACATGAAATCAAGAGCACACAGACTGTCCCTTAGGGCAGCTACATTTATCGTCTAGCTCAAGTTATACTTAGATCACCTCTAAACTGCACTCTAAAGATCAGTCCAAGGTGCATTTTGGAAAAATCATTCAGATAATTAATTGAATGATGAACCTGTACATCTTCCCCAGAGCTTACATGCATATACCACCCACTGCTCCTGCTATTAAGTGTAGGTTTGAGATGAAAAGGGCTGTGTGCTGCCCAGGAAAGATAGCCAGTAGCCTCACTCGCCTGGGCCATGCAGTCATTGCACCCGGCTCCCAGAGTCAATGCACAGAAGGGTATTGGCCATGGAGATGGAAGTAGGCTGAGCAGGCCTGAGAGGGAACAACATTCCAATGGTCTGCCTGGGAGTCATAAATACAAGAACAGTTAGGCTTACAATTTATTTCACAAAACCTCTCACACTTAATCTGAGCATGTATTTGCTTAGGTTCCAAACACCAAAGATCATGAGTTGGTGTCCACTGGATGGAGCTGGGAATTATTTTTGTTTGTTTGTTTGTTCCCTTGATTGACATTCGGTGTTTTCTTCTTCTTCACCTTTATCAAAGCATTTCCTTGGGTGCTAGTGCAACTGGCCTGTTCTCTATTTAGCACTGCAGCTACATGGTTTATCTTTATCACAATGGACATTTTGACAACTAGCAGGGACCTAATGGGGAGGAGGCACCTGAAAGCCTCAAGGGGGCTTTGTAGGCCTGGAATGATGAAACCCATCAGAGAAAGGTAAAGGCCAGTAGAGATAGGCTAGGAATGCTTTGAAAAAATTCCCTATGCAAATTTCTACCTGGACTTGGTGATTTGAAATACCTAGACTTGTTTCTGCAGTAAGCAAGATGCATTACCAATCTCCCATTCTTCTGTTTTTGATTTCTGAATTTTGTTCAGATTGCTGCACATGCACAGTTTGCAAAAAATAATCCACAGTAAACCTGGCAGACAGTTGGAGCAAAACATGGAGCAGAACAGAGCATGGGGTAGCCATTCATCCCTAACAGACTTATATGTGCTTCTGCTGAGAGCCACCTCATCTCCCATGTTTCAAAGCTGGTGCCTAAACTGGCAGTGAGTGCTGGGTCTTTGCCCTTAAAGGGATTTTTTTTTCTGGATACTGATATCCAACTCTACCATTCTATGATTCTATCCATCTGTCAGGGATGCTTTAGGGTGGATTCCCGCATTGAGCAGGGGGTTGGACTTGATGGCCTTATAGGCCCCTTCCAACTCTACCATTCTATAATTCTATATGCTTAATAAATGGTGACCAATTTTCAATCCAGATCTTCTACTCATTGCACCCTTCTGATTACTTTGTTGAACTTGGCTTTGGAAAATACTAATCCATTTAATTAAATTCACTGTGACCAGGATACCTGAGAAAGCACCTTCTCTCCTACCAACCTGCCCTGTCACTGAGGTCATCCAAGGGCCTGCTCCTGATGGTTCCACATAGATACATCCTCCAATTGGAGTCCACCAGGGGAAGAGCCTTCAGCGTGATGACTCCCCTCCTATGGAATTCTCTGCCTCTGGAGGTCAGGCAGGCTCCAACCTTGTACTCCTTTCGGCGCCTCCTGAAAACATCTTTATTCCAGGAAGCCTTTCCTTAATATGCTGCCTCGAATCTCTGTATTTGCTTCTTTTAAAATTTGTTTTAAATGTTTTATTCTGTTTTTATTTTCATTTTATCTTGTATACCGCTCTGAAATTTTTCAATGGGGAGTGGTATATAAATATTCTAAATAATAATAATAATAATAATAATAATAATAATAATAAGAAGAAGAAGAAGAAGAAGAAGAAGAAGAAGAAGAAGAAGAAGAAGAAGTCCTTTGTCCTCTAAGATATCTCTGAAAATAGGATGAAGACAATATTTCAGCTTTCAAACACTAGGGGAGTAAAAGTCAAATGAACATCTTTTTATGGTTTGTAAATGCTATCTGTTCTATATGGAGTTCGTTTCTGCCTGTCAAACATAGAAACTAATGCAAGAGGAAATGATGGTAGAACTGGCCCTGCAAGAAGACAGAGAATAAATAAGGAGTAAATTGTCAACCAGAAGGTGTGTAGGGCAAATGGATTGACTACTAATTTCTCAAAAAGACCTTCACTTACTAATTTGCTCTGCATTTAAAAATGTACTAGTTATACATAAATTGGATTCTACCACTTAGATATGGCAGTGTGGATCAATAGGAAGCACTCTAAAAATGCTTTTTGAGGATGAGGAAAGCATATGAAGTAACTGTTCTGCCCTGATTAAACATGTACTTTTTAAAAATGTGATGTCTAAGTTTGTTAATTTGTTAGCTCAAACTCTGGCAATTTGTAATATGCACCTTTCATATGCAGTGAGCATAGCAGCCCACAACCCCTTTTGGAATAGCTTATAACAAATTGATGAGTGAGAAAATATGGAAACAGAAGAATGACCTTTGCTTGGGCAAATTCCTTTAACTTTATTAATGTTTGTCACTTAAAAAAAAAAGCACATAGAAATGAAGAATTAGAGCATTAGGGTCATCAGTAGAACAACCCACTCACAATCTTCCAATGTATGCCTACAAAACCATGAAAAAAATCTGCCTCCCAAATTCTCTGGAAAACAGCAGACTTGCTTAATAGTTTGCATTGCTCATTTGCATTTCAAATTGTTGCATATCTTTTCCTACTCCAATTCTATCCCAGAGATTTTGGAAGACAATAGCATTTAATCTTAAAGCAAGAAAGGACACACAACGTCCAATACAAGTAAAAGCTGCTTATAATTTTACCATTACATTATATTACCGTAATCAATGAACCTCGCTTTTCAAAATTAGGGCATGACCCAGTACTAATTCCTTTTAACTCCTGTTAATTTCAACTGAAACCCTTTTGAAAGCAATGGGACTTAAAAGTGCTTAACTTTAGTGGGCCATGGCCATGACTCCCAAAAAATATTCTTAACAATATTTTAAATTATTATACTTCTCCTGATATAATGACTGAATAAATAGACTTCATAGTCAAATTAAATCTAATAGCATGCAACAGACGTTACACTTTTTGTTGACTGAGTAACTATGAAAGAAAATGTGCACTAGTATACACATGTCTAGACTGTCTAGGAAACAAAAAATACAAATTACTTTTGTTTCATTTAATGCAGAATTTGGAGATGTTAAAACAGCATCTTTATCCTGGACATTTGATTTTATAATCCAGGCCTTTTCCCAGCATGTTTCATAAGCACCTTTCTAATTTCATGCACAAGTAGCATAATTAATTTAATGGTACTTCTGGTACTTAATGTAAATATCCATGAGACAAAGTAAGGACCACTGCAAAATTGTTTTTGCATTCGCTATTAGGCACGGATACTGAACAGGAAGATAAAATCTGTCAAAACAAGTATACACATTCAAATAATAAGATGAATTACGACAGCATTTCTATGGTACTTCTACAAGACTATAGGGCACAGACCACTTTACTGATCTTGGCCAATGATTAGGGTCTCCAAAAATGCTCTTAAAATATGGGTAAGTTCAAACAGGTTTAGGCAGTCCTTCAAATAACTTCTCGGGCTTTAAAGGTCAAAAGCAGCACCCTTGAATCGAGCTCAGAAACGCACTGGCGACTAGTGCAGCTGGTACAAAAATACTGTTATATGATCTGACTATCTAGCCCCAACAAGGACTCAAGTGGCCACATTTTGTATCTGGTGAAGTTTCCAAGTCAGCAAATGCACTTGCACATAGAGATCATGACATTAGTCCAGTCTAGATGTAACAAGGACATGCGTAACTAAGGCCAGGTTCACTCTTCCTCGATAGGGTTGAAGCTGACATACCAACCAAAGGACAAAGGGCATTCCTAGTTACTGCCACCATCTGCATTTACACAGATAGCAACACATCCATAAGCAGCCCCAAGCTACGAACTTGGTTCTTCAGAGAAAGCACAACCCCATCCCATCCCAGCTGAATCTCTCTAAATAGAATCTGCAGATTTCCTCAGCCAAAATACTTCTGCCTTGTTTGGATTAAACATGAGGAAAGGCACCTGAGACAAACTGAGCTTTCAAAGATCCTGTGGACTTTTCTATAATTCAGTTATAAAAAAGAACAAAGGCCAACTTACTTGATATAATACGGAACTTTGTTATGTGAAACTGATCTTTGCCATGGTGGCTGAACAGAGGCTGTAGAAATAAAAATACAAGAGGCAGTTATGAAGCAGATAAAATATATAATAAGACTCACTTATACAAAGGAACTGAATATGGAGAAAGTAGAAAGGATTTGAGGATCTGGGAGTGAAGAGTCATCAACCTCCTGGACAGAGCTCAAAATATACCATCCCACTTCCCACCTAGCCCATCTAAATCAACAGGAGCTTTTGCAGTGTTCACCATGTACTGCTGGCGCTGCTGCAGGAAAGGAGGAGCATTCCAAGGAGTGAAGACAGCTGCAGCCCAGTCATCTCTTAAACAAACAGGCATTATTTTGCAAGTGGCTGCCTGTCCTTTGGATGCCTTTTTGCATTCATTGGTTATGGCGTAGGACATGATGGGCATTTGGTTTCTTTTAAAAAACAGACGTCATGTTTACAATGTCATTTGTATTTTATTTGCCTCTTTTATTGCCCAAAATGATTTTTTTCTTAAACTGTGAGTCCTTTGAGGATAGAACTATTTACATTTAGAAAAAAACTGATGAAAATCACTCTGAACCTATGGGATAATGAGATAGAAATTACAATTAGATAGCCACTGTTGTATGATATCATATTAGCTACAAAAGGGGAAGTATTCCTGTTTATTATTTTTATTATAATCTTAAAAGAATGTTGTACAATAAAAATACAAAGATAACTAATAATAATAATAATAATAATAATAATAATAATAATAATAATAAAAAATTATTTCTTACCCGCCTCTCCCTTTGGATTGAGGCGGGGAACAACATTAGAACAGGAATCAATACATCTTAAAAATTCTTGATTTTACATTGATCTGGATAGGCCTGCCGGAAAAGGCTAGTCTTTAAATCCAAATATAATGAGGTAAAATAAATTAGAAGTCACTAGCAGACATAATACAACAAACAACAAACAAAAACCCCAAGTTATATGCCTCTCTCAAACAATTAAATCTTATTTATATGGTGAAAAGACCTTAAAGCTGTACAGTGGGCTTCCCTGGAAAGAAGACTCACATGGGAGTGGTATTTTACAAAATAGGACAATTTCTGAGTAAAAAGAAATAAAAGATGAAGTAATGTACCTCTGGAGAGAAGGACTAGGATGGTAGAAAAACTACAAGAAGTATTAAATTGTAATTTTGAATTCCGTATTGCCTTTGCTTGACAGGATTTTACATGAATGACAATCACCCTGTTTTGTAGGATGTTACATGAATGTTCTGTAGGATGTTCTGTACAATGTTCTGTAGAACATTACATAAACATCTATTATATAGGATGTTACATGAATGACAAGCAACCTCTTCTGTATTTTCCTCAATACAAGTTATTAGAAATGCAGGTACTGGCTACAATCCTAGAAAATCCTTGGTGCTTGAATAGCACAGAAGCACACTACAGGATTCCAACCAGTGTGTATTTATTTCCTTTGCTAGGAAATGGGGAGGGGGGGGGGAGAAGTAGTTTTTTTAAAAATATTTAAGTGTTGCAAGCAAACTACATGCAAACTAATGCCCTATTTGGGAATTTGATCTTGGTCAGGTACAACTGTCTGAACCTCGTATAAGCAGCCGTGGGATTCTGGGATCTTCGACCCTGCCATGTACCTCATTTACCTACCCTTAGGATCAAAGCACATGTTACTTTTTAAAGCAAATGGATCACTATTTGGCATTAGTTATGTATGTATATGTACACACAGAGAAAGTAGGCACAGGCCCCCATATGCCCTACTATGGACCCAATCCAGATCAGAGGCTCTGTGCTCACTCTAGAGTAAAGAAAAGACATTTTGAGAAACAGAATCTGCCCCAACCTGCTTTTCCATCCCTCAGAACAAGACCATGCAATCTAGCAGTATGTTTTACAAGTACTTACTGGAAAGAAAATTTTGAGATGCAGGCCCACAATCCCAGTGTGCTTCCTGTAGTAGTTTAAGGCGATCCTCTACAGATACCTGTATGTACAAACATTAACAAGCAAAACCGTTAGTACAGTTTCAGCCAATCATACAAAGCAGCCACCATTACAAACAATGGTTTGCAATCAATTTCAGCAAATAGACTTTAGATATACTGCAGATTACTCTGTCCATTTATATCTGCTCTCTTGTTTTTAATGTTTAAATACAAGCTAGTAATGATCTTTCTGTAAGCAATGCAAATCAATAACAAATAAGGTTTTTACAGTGACTAATACTGCCCATTGAAATTTTGGCTTCTCTCTCCTTTTCCCTTGTCTAAATGTCTACAGTCAGCAGGCCTCATTTTGATTCTATTGATCTTACAGCTGCCTTTACAAGGAACCACTTTGGAGCCTGCTGTTTTGCTGGTTGACAAGATGGGCAGGCATCCTCCTGGTTTACTAATTAAACTGCACTTGCACATGCAGCGGGAGCCTGACTGCTTAGTCAAATCTCCGTAAGGCATAAAAAGCATTCCAAACGCAAAATTACATTGCAAGGAATACTGAATTGCCTCAGAAATGCTAATAATTTCACCTTACAGGACACACTGTTTCTCAGCAGAGTACATCTAAGCTCTGCAGGTTGCAGATGTCAAAGATAAAGGAGCATTTCACCCTCCCCATCCTTTTAGACCTTTCATACTTCTCAATCTTTTCCTTCTGAGGTTGAAAAACGGTCTCGACTCAGAAAAGGAAATGAACAGAGATAGGCTGGGCATTACGTAAAGCTTTTGGCAAGAGTTTGAAGGAAGATAAAATAAGACCATAATTCCTTTCCATGTGAAATTTACACTGAATATTCTTCCAGGTCATCTAAATGATTCTCGCACTGTGAATTATTAGAACCTTTTGGTCTGTGGAATGTTCTGGTGGGGCCAGATAGCAATCCATTTCGCTCCACTAAAACTCTGGAACTCGTGATGGAATCTGAAATGGATAACACTCCAGGACAACCTAGAACTAGCCACATTGCTTTACAGGCATTGCAAACTGCAGGGCACCGGTTTGGGGAAGGCTGATTTAACATGTGGCAAACCAGACACAACGGCATTTGAGACAGTCTTGAGAGTAGGTGTAGTAGGGTAACTGGAAACAGCAGTGGTGTGAAGACAATATAGGCAGAATACAAGCAGGGCACTTCTGTACATCAGCCTGATAACTTCTGATGAAGGGTGATTTAAAATCTTATTATAAATAGAGAAATCAATATGTAGCTGTCAACTTTCAAAAGATGTTAATAACCATGATTTATGGAGACATTCCGGAGTTTACAAACGGACACAAATAATACAATTATACAAATCTGAAATATATCTATGTGTCTTCGGAGATTAATTCAGTTCCTTGTGTGAACTGAACTGCAGTAAATAGCAAAAAAGGTAGAATATCAATCAAGAGAGGAAAGAGAAGAGACGCAGTCACTGCATGTTACTTCTAAAGCAGTTGGTCATGATAAGAAGACCAACAACTTCTGTTTGCGTTATAGGACATGGCTAGACGAGGGCTTATCCCGGAGACCGCCCCGGTATCATCCCTGTGAAACCACATGACACGCAAGGCATCCCAGGAGCAGGGAGGAATGATCCCTCCCTTGTCCTGGGATATTGCCCTACCCATTTTTCCATGGTCTCAGGATGATCCTAAAACCGCAGAACGTGTGGCCTGCCGTCACTGGTATGTCCTGGCTCCTTGCAAGTAACCATGATGAGCTGGGACCCTGGCATGGGGCACAGAGCTCCTCAGGAGCTCTGTGCCCATCAGGGGTGGGGTGGGGTGAGCAGGAGGGGTTTTTTTCTTTAAAAACTCACATTTTGCACAGGAGCACTCCTGCGCTTCCCTCTGATTAAAAAACAAAAACAAAATGGTGGACGTGATGTCCTCTTCTTCCTGGGATGTCACGCGTCGCTTGTAGACTAGGGCGACGCTCTCATGATCATAAAATCACGAGATCATTGCCCTCCACCCCCCTTGTCTAGCCATGCCCATAGTCATTACAGCATTATATTTACATTTCAGCTGGTCATTACAAGAGCTTTATAGCATCAAGATGGATGATTTTTCTTGTTTTCCTTTCTCCTCCCCATCCCTTTTTCCTTTGGTGTGGAATCTTTTTAGATTTTAAACCTGAGGGCAAAAACTGTCTTTCAATAAAGAAATAAATTATGTACACGCTGCTCTGGGAGCATTAGCGGACGAAGGACAGGGTATAAATGCTATACGCAACTAAATAATAAAGCAGTTTACAAATAATTTGTATTGTAATACAAAAGAAGTGTCAGGTGGACATTCTCCCTAACTCCTAATCCACCGAAGAGGAGAACAGGATACCTGTAAAAGTTTCCAGCGCATATTGAGATCATCTAGCTGTCGTGATATCTTTAAGGATGGATGAAGGTCAAGTGGAGAGAGTTGGCTGGATAAATCATTGACAGCTTTAACTTTCAAGTTGATTGGTGCAATTTCTTCTCTAAATGCCTAGAACAGCAAATAGACACCTACTCTCAACAAGAACGAAGTCAAAATGTGTACACAGTCCATGCAAGTTCACTCATTTGTTCTCTCTCTGTGAAAGTTCCTACCCACTGACCTCCCCTTAAGGGTGTGTGTATGTTACAGTAAATACAAAGCCGCGATTTTGCTAATAATGGTTAGCATTGAGCAGGCAGTGTCTGAAAATTTGGAGGTTAGCAGAAAACAAAGAGCCACTAAGAAAGTGAGATGAAGGAACTTCAGAATTCTTGAGACTCACCAAAGAGTGTCAGGACATTGCATTTCCATTTATTCAAATAAATAATTAAAATTAGGAAAAAGTTCGCTCATCAGCACCTGGCACTTCTAGATAATCAAGAGAATTTTCCAATTTCTAACTACTAATTCCTCCAAGAATTACTGGTCAGTCAATCTCAATGTTAGTTTTTGATTTTGAGATTGCTAACAGTCTGGCATAATCCTCAACAGATGCTCTTATTTTTCACATTACAAAAACATAATATGCTTCTCTTTACCTCCATTTATACCTCTTAAAATTACCTCTTAAAAGCAGAAAGAGGTATTCCCAACAGTTTGCAAAAGCATTAGTTTATATTTATATTAAAATGAGAAAGGGGAAAGAGCGCTTAAATCAATAGCAGTGAAGATATAAATCAAGTTTGATCAAGTTCTGTGGGGATATAAACCACGTTCCATTGAATTTAGCTTAATCTTTATTTGAAAGCAGGAATGAAATGTAGGGAAGGTGTTGTGTATTTGTATTCAATGCTACATTACCCCAAAACAGTCCAATTCATTATTTTTCACATGATCCATGAATGGACAGGCAATAAGCCTCTAGGTCCAGTACTAAAACACCCACTGACTTCAAGACTATATTTCCTTAGATTTTCTGCCTTAGGTGTCTCATACTCTAGGATTTCTAGATTATAAGAGAGCATATGCTTGCATGGTGGAACATATTGGGAGTTCAAAGACATTAACAGGAGCAGATTTACTTTGCTTCATGGCAAGGTAGCCACAAGGATTCTCTAGTTTTGAAAGATTATAACTCCATTTTTATTCCACATTTCCTTTCAAAAGGAAATGAAATGCCAAAACCACAATTAAAAAAATACAATAATATACTAAGATGACAAACTAATGTTGCAAAAATCATTATATCCCACAAAGACCTGCCTAAATAACATTTTCACCATCTTAATAAATAAATAAATATGCTAGGTCAAGCTAAGGTGGGGCTAGGGATATAACGTTTCTGAAAACGTTGAAGCCATGGCAGGGGAAGGGGCAGCGGAATGGGGGGAGGGATGGTTTTTCCCAGGGTGAGGTTGTGGGGAAACAGACGTTTGGGTTTCAATGGAAAAATATACACTATTTCTTCATGTTTATTATAAACCTATATCATGGGAGAGATTCGTCAACTTAACAGTCTTCCAGAATTTAAGAAAGCCATAAAGAATTATCTCTTCCGGCAGGCCTACCCAGCTGAATTTTAAATTTGCCTTTTAATAATGTGCTGCTTTTAATAATGTATTAGTTTTAAATGTTTTAATTAGTTATGTGATGTTTGCATTTGTGTTGTACCCCACCTCGATCCAGAGGGAAAGGCAGGTAACAAATATATTTTTTATTATTCTTATTATTCTTATTCTTAAATATATCATATAGAACTTGGTATGAACAAAATAATTTTATGTCTGAGCACAGGGACTTTCATCAAGTTGCCCTGGAAATACCTGAATCATCCTAGAAGCCAGAAGAAGCAAGAAGAGCTGAAGTCAGAGGAAGATTGGTTTACAGCATCTGTTCCTGCTTGTGAGAAATTGGTTAGGTTGGAGTTTAGGGAAACTGTATCTGAAGGGAAAGCTATTGAGAGTTTATTTAGCTGGAGAAGACTCTCTTACCTATTCAGAATGGTAACCCACCAAGCAGAGCAATCTTGTTATTATTTTAAAAGGGTGACATGTTATTCCCTTTTGGAAATAATTATAAACACCTTTATAATAAACAACTTAATTTTTGATTTATTTCTAAAGGTGGTCTCTAGCGGTGGTGTCAATCCCATGTGTATTGCCAGAGGGAGCGGCTACTGAGGGTGTGGCGGTTTGGGGTTTGTAGTTTGTTTTTAGGTATGGAGAGTTTATTCATGGGGCAACGGTTAAAAATTTTATAGCTGATGCAGCATTCCCTAACAGCGAGAGAACTGACTGAAGTTCTAACTGGGAACTTCGTTTAAAACTGTGATCATGAGTTCCATAGATCCAACCTCAAAGTTGTCATTTCAAAAACAAAAACAGAACGCGCAGATGGGATAACCCATGAGCTATTCGGTCGCGTGTGATGGCAATGGCAGGGTGAATTACAGTGCTTCTCTCACAGGTGAGTTTTAGAGCTACATTCATTGATTGCTAGAAATCTAACCAGAACAATGTCAGAAACACAGGACTCTATAGAACAAATCTCAAACTGCCAAGAATGCACATTTTCTTCATATATTATGATATGGTGAGTCTTGTCACATGTTGGAAAAGTGAGGATGAATTGGCGCGTCCCTAAATGTCTATCAATAAAAGATACATTAGATGAGCCTTTCCCCATCCTTTTCCTGTCCAGATGCAAAACTTCGCATTCCTGTCATTGATCATGCTGGCTCGAACTGATGGAAGCTGATGTCCAAAACAGCTGGAGGGCACCAGGTTGGGGAACATTGCATTCAATCAATAATTTTAATGATGAATGGGGAAAATAGCTAACAGATCCTCTAGCCTCTTCATAGTTATCTGTGCCTCCCTCTGGTCATCTTATCCTTCCCACAAACATAATCTGCTCTCTTATGTCTTCTCCTGCCATCATACTGCTATTTCAATAAAATAAATAAAATAAAATATGTATGTGTTCCCAATAAAGTACATAAAACAGGAACATTCTAACGTATTTTACTGGCTAGAATATTTTATTCCAGGCACAGGAATAGCAGGGAACTGGCACAGATTATGAACATCTGAGTGGTTTGCGTTGCTAGGGCTTAAATACCACACAGCCATTGCATTCAGAAGGCGACTTGTGCTTACTGTTGTTTTATCAATGTGGTCCTGCAATGAGTCAATCAGTAGATCTCCAAGAGGTTTCAAATTGTTTCGCACATTCTCCGCCTCTCTCAAGTCGGCATCGAGGTCATCCATAGAACACTGCAAGTCCTTCAGTTTCTCTAGTGCTTTGTCCACTTGCTTCTGCCAGCCATTGGCAGAGTTATTGAGGCTTTCCCACTTCTCTTTCACTTCCGCAGACTGCTTACGCATAGCTCTGGCGATCCGCTGTGCTTTTTCTTCAGGGGTCAACTCTGTAATGGAAAACAATTCAAAGTCAGTATTATCACACCTTTGAAAAAGAAGGATTCAGGTGGAATTGAAAAGATGTCCTCACAAGCCCTTCTTAATAATACAGCTGTTACCTGTGACGTGGTCTGCAACTCCCTCCCCTCCATCCTGAAGCACTCTGTGGGCTCTGAGGTGTCTCTCAAGCCGAGATCAAATTAATGAGAAATTTTTTTGAAAGACTTTTCGGGGCGGGGGGGGGGGGTTCAAACAGAGGCAAATACTAAATTAAAACTCCAGTACTACACAACTCAAATGGAGCTGGACTGGGATAGGGGATATTTGAGGGCCTGACAAATAGTGTCCTATGTTATTGTAAGAGTGATATCAATGTGAAAAGAGTGGGGAAAGAAAAGCATTAATGGCAGAAGTATATTAAACTGATAGGACATAAATACTACAGTGATATTAACCCCCAACATGCTTCAGTAGTAAACAAATTAGAATTATTAATCCATGAGTGGAAAAAAAAATAGTATAAATACTAGAGAGACTAGTGTCTAATCCAGTATTGCTGTGTAACGGGGACTGCACTTTTATATTGGCTGCAATCATGTTTTGAGTGTGTCTTCATTTTAATTTTAGAAAAGATTCCTATGATTGTTTCTAAACTGATTTTTCAAAGAACATTTACTACAGAATTGAAACCAGACACTTGTACTTTTATAAGCTATAAATATCTTTGCAATCTATTCACTTATGATATGACTGTACCTTGGATATAAATATGCCTTCCATTCTGATGTTCCAGTGTGTTTAATGAGTAACCCATTAATTCCAGAAAAGCTGAAGCTACATTCATAGTCTCAGTGGCTGCCCATAGTAATAGTGTTAACAAATAATATATTTGTTTGCGGTCACAGTTTTCTTTAGAGCAGCTTTTCACTACAAGCTGGCATGATAACACACAATGGCTCAGTTCAGACAACACGTTAGTCAACAAAGAGTAAAAACTCCACTCAATGGTTGAGTTTTAAGGAGGTACTCTCCACACAACATGTTCTAACTCCACCGTTGTGTGACTGTGGGCTACCGTGGAGTTAAGTAAAATCCATTGCGACTTTTGATTGTTAGTTTCTCCACCCTCTCTCCTCCCCTGGCCCTCCAAATGGTATCCCATCAGCCAGTGCTGCAAAAAAACAATCCCAGCAGCACTCCCTCTTTTCACCATTCTTGCCAGGGAACTCTGTAGCCAGTGGGAAAAGTCAACTCAACGCAAAAGAAAACTCCACAGAGCCCGCCACACAACATGCAACACAATGGTTGTGCAGGAACTCTCCTCTGCACAGTGTGAATATTCAGCATAGAGTGTGTGTGTGTTTTTTTAAAAAAAACCATTGAAAAATGTGATGTCTGAACTGAGTCAATTTCTTTGTATTGTGGCAAAAAACTCACTACATGGATTGTTGCCATTTTGCTCTTTATGTGGTAAGATGTCCATGTCTTTTTACCCAGGACTTATTACATTATCTCCACTTCAACAGCTGTTCAGAAAATATGAAAAACTCTCTGTTCATCAATCCATTTATTTGCTGAAGAAGAAAACATGTTAAGTAAACTTTCTGTCACAAGAGAGGATGAGGGGATCCCATCTATCTACCTGTTCCAGTTTCAACATTATTGCAAACAAAGTTAAACAATGTTTACTAATCCTTCAGTTACAGTGGAGTTTCAAAGACTACAAAGCTAGTTTTGAGGAAAGTATTTTTTTAGTGCTAACTATAAAAAGAAGGGGAGGGGTAAAAAGGCAAGACAAAAGCATTAATAGAGGTGGACGGGTGGGCTTAACAACGGCTGATGTGGCCGGATGGTAGATTGATCCACTCGGATAATCAGAGTTGGGAAATAAAGGCTTAGCTACTTAATCGGACTACTCTTTGTATTGGCTGTGTTGGTTTGGATGCCTTCCAGTCATCCCCTTCCATAAAGTTGTCACATTTTAATGCCAGCACCTTCTACCTGATTTTTATTCGGCTTGCCTTTGCAAGTAACAACAATAACATGTGGCACCAGATATAGATATGAGAGTATATAGATACAAGCACCCTTATAAAACAGGTAACCCGAGAAAACAGGTCAACCGGTTCTGGATGGGGTTGCACTCCCCCTGAAGGAGCAGGTTCGTAGCTTGGGGGTTCTCCTAGAACCATCTTTGTCACTTGAGGCACAGGTGGCCTCGGTGGCACGGAGTGCCTTCTACCAACTTCGGTTGGTGGCCCAGCTATGCCCCTATCTGGACAGGGATAACCTAGCTTCAGTTGTCCATACTTTGGTAACTTCCAAATTAGATTACTGCAACGCCCTCTACATGGGGCAGCCTTTGAAAACGGTCCGGAAACTGCAGCTTGTGCAAAATGCGGCGGCCAGATTGATAGCTGGAACAGGAAGATTTGAGCATATAACACCGATTCTGGCCCGCTTGCATTGGCTGCCTATATGTTTCCGAGCCCAATTCAAGGTGCTGGTTTTAACCTATAAAGCCCTACATGGCTTGGGACCACAATACCTGATGGAACGCCTCTCCCGACATGAACCTACCCGTACACTGCACTCAACATCTAAGGTCCTCCTCCGAGTGCCTACTCCGAGGGAAGCTCGGAGGATGGCAACAAGGGAGAGGGCCTTCTCAGTGGTTGCCCCCCGACTGTGGAATGATCTTCCCGATAAGGCTCACCTGGCGCCAACGTTGTTATCTTTTCGGCGCCAGGTCAAGACCTTTCTCTTCTCCCAGGCATTTTAACAGCATTTTAACAGCATTTAATAACGTTAAGTTTGTTTTAATGGACCCCAGAATTGTTGTTTTAACTGAATACTGTTGTTGTTTTTATACTGTTTTTATGTTTTTTAAATTTTTTGTATACTTTTAATGTCTACTACTTTTAATTGTTGTAAACCGCCCAGAGAGCTTCGGCTGGGGGGCGGTATATAAATGTAATAAAATAAATAAATAAATAAATAAAGGCCTAAATGAGCAAAATCACTTCTTCCTCCAAGAGCTCCAAATGGAAAGCCCTGAAAAGGTAGATATATTCTGTTGACACCTGCTGGGTAAGAAGGAGTAAAAAGTACTAATAGACATGTCTTAAGAAGCTTAATTAGCTGTTACTCCTAATTAGCTTTGTTTCCTTTGAACATAATTATGTGATTTTCATGTTGGCTTTGCTACAGAAAATGAGGGTATTTAGTAGCCCTTCACTCAGGTGAATAACCTCTCTTTCCTTAATTCATCATGTGTCTAAGTATTTACCTATAGGGTGTAAATGACATGAGTTCCAGAGTACCAAATATTGCTTACTGAGGGCTATAAGATTATCCTAGGATGATGTCTTATGCTTGTGTGCCTTTGTCATCACCCCTAATAAATGTTGGTTTTACAGCTTCTAAAGCAGTCTTTGGAGGTACCATGTGCAATAAGGAATGCTGCCTCATAGTGGCTGTGACCTCTGTTCTTTAAAGCCACAATATTCAGCCATGGCAGATGTTGCCTAACATAAATAAAGTGCATGCATGCATGTAAATCACTTGTAACAAATATTTCTTTTATGAGTCAATGATAATTTATTGAACTTTTTGCATTTGTAATTAAAGTGCAGAACAGATGGTGAATGCTTAATTGAGAATGACATATCTATCAAACTAACTGTGCTACTTGATATTACCAGGGGGATTTCACCAGTATTCACCAGGTTGCTTCTAAAATCATCCATTCTCCTCCTGCCTCCATCTCTCTTTCTCTGACTTGTTCTTCGATTGCAAGCAAAATGCATACATACCCATACTAACTAGGTCTTGAAAATGTGTAGCTATTGAGGAGCACCCCCATTTCTCTGGGTGTAAAGAAAGGGGAATGTTTGGAGTTGTTAAAAGTTACATTTGGGGGGTGTTCAGCTTAGGGAAAAAAAGAGAAAGGTCAGACATGACAGAGGTGTATAAATTCTTTCCTGGCGTGGGGAAAGCAAATAGGGAGGTGTTTTTCTCCCTCACATATAATACTAGAACACACGGCCATCCCCTGAAAGGGGATCTAAGGTCCACCCAAAGTTGGAATGAGATGAAAGAATGGCTGTTCTCCTCCTTTTCCACAATTCAGAGATACATGGTTGCTGGCACCAGTTTTCTCAGCCTCTTGCAGTTGGTCAGCCAGCAAGGCCCACTGTCTACACAGCTTAATGTCATCTACAGATGAAAGTAGATGAGTTGTCAAACATGTGAATATTTTTAAGATGCATAATGTTCCTTACCCCTAAAGAAAGGATGAGACCAATAAAATCAGGACCTCAGTTAATCTTTTCCTGCCCCAGTCCCAATGAAAAACAAACTACTGAAGCTTGTCACCACTGGCACCAATGGAAGCTTCCCTCCCAGAGCTCCAATTAGCTTGTACAATAGAAAAGGAGGGCCAAAAGTCTATCAGTGCAGTGGGGAGAAGAGGTTGAAATTTACATGGATTCTAAGGTAGATATAAATTTAAAGCTTCAAGGCCTTCTGAATTGGGATTTGTATCATTTGGTTTTTTTATACATAAATATGATTAAGTTGGAAGAAGCCAGATGTTAATTAGCTACTCAAAACCCAGCTAGTCTATAAATGAAGCAATTTACCATGGCATCACTCACAAACCTAATACTCTCAACTGCAAAATGAATATTACTGATTACCATCTTCTCCTAACGCAACGGTCTGAACAAATTTGAACTTGGAAAATATTTTTCATAATAATTCTCTCAATTTAGATTAAAGTTAGATTATACATGCAACACCTCATCAAAGCTACCTAATGTAGCATGGCATCCACTTGAATGTTGAAAACAGCTGGGGATAAGATCCAGTAAAAGAACCTGGCAAGTACTAGCCTGGGGAAAACATTCATTTGTTTTAATCAGCAGGTATTCATAATGTAAAGCCGTAGCTGAAGAAACTAGGAAAACTAAAAGTTGCATGGAATGCAATTGCAAAAAATTAATTAAAAGATGGGTGTTTATAATAGTGAATTTCCTACAACATGCTCCCAATTAATGGAATAATCGAAAGTAGGCCAAGAAAAGCCAACTATGAAATAAGATTAATGTATTATCCCATGAGTGAGAAGTTGAGGGGGTAGGATTACAGTTTGAGATTGATAAACAAATGGTCAAAAAACACCTAATTTCCTTGAATGAGTTCAAATCTCCAGGGCCCGATGAACTGCATCCTAGAGTAATGAAGGAGCTAGCGGAAGAACTCTCAGAACCTTTGTCTATTATCTTTGCAAAATCATGGAAGACGGGTGAGGTGCCGGACGACTGGAGGAGGGCAAACGTTGTCCCTATCTTCAAAAAGGGCAAAAAGGAGGAACCTGGGAACTACAGACCAGTCAGTCTGACATCCATCCCTGGGAAAATTCTGGAGCAGATTATAAAGAAGTCAATTTGTGAACACCTTGAAATCAATGCGGTGATCACTAGAAGCCAACATGGATTTGTCAAGAACAAGTCCTGTCAGACAAATTTGATCTAATTTTTTGATAAGGTAACCTCCCTTGTGGACCGTGGGAACGCTGTGGACGTCATATATCTTGACTTCAGCAAAGCTTTTGACAAAGTACCACATGACATTCTGATTAACAAACTAGCTAAAAGTGGGCTAGATGGAACAACTATTAGGTGGATTCACAGTTGGCTACAGAATCAGACTCAAAGAGTACTTATCAATGGAACCTTCTCAAACTGGGGAGAGGCAACAAATGGGGTACCGCAGGGCTCAGTCCTGGGCCCAGTGCTCTTCAACATTTTTATTAATGATTTGGACGAGGAGGTGCAGGGAACGCTGATCAAATCTGCAGATGACACAAAATTGGGTGGGATAGCTAATACCCTGGAAGACAGAAACAAACTTCAAAGTGATAGGCTGGAGTGCTGGGCTGAAAACAACAGGATGAAATTTAATAGGGATAAATGCCAAGTTCTACATTTAGGAAATAGAAACCAAAGGCACAGTTACAAGATGGAGGATACTTGGCTCAGCAATACTACAAACGAGAAGGATCTTGGAATTGTTGTAGATCGCAAGCTGAATATGAGCCAACAGTGCGATATGGCTGCAAGAAAGGCAAATGCTATTTTGGGCTGCATTAATAGAAGTATAGCTTCCAAATCATGTGAGGTACTGGTTCCTCTCTATTCGGCCCTGGTCAGGCCTCATCTAGAGTATTGTGTCCAGTTCTGGGCTCCACAATTCAAGAAGGATGCAGACAAGCTGGAGCGTGTTCAGAGGAAGGCAACCAGGATGATCAGGGGTCTGGAAACAAAGCCCTATGAAGAGAGTCTGAAAGAACTGGGCATGTTTAGCCTGGAGAAGAGAACATTGAGGGGAGACATAATAGCACTCTTCAAATACTTAAAAGGTTGTCACACAGAGGAGGGCCAGGATCTCTTCTCGATCCTCCCAGAGTGCAGGACACGGAATAACGGGCTCAAGTTAAAGGAAGCCAGATTCCAGCTGGACATCAGGAAAAACTTCTTGACTGTTAGAGCAGTGCGACAATGGAATCAGTTACCTAGGGAGGTTGTGGGCTCTCCCACACTAGAGGCCTTCAAGAGGCAGCTGGACAAGCATCTGTCGGGGATGCTTTAGGGTGGATTCCTGCATTGAGCAGGGGGTTGGACTCTATGGCCTTGTAGGCCCCTTCCAACTCTGCTATTCTATGATTCTATGATTCTATGAGTGCAGCAATCCTATGAAGGGGGAGGGGGAGAGCATTTGTGGCATTTGCTCCATCACATCCTTAGCCTTGGGGAAGTAGCTTTACTACTACTCCTTCTTCCTTTTTTCTCCCCTTACTATGCCAGCTCCAGGTCTATTTCAGGGGCATGTTGGAGAAATCAGGAGACTTCGAATCCTGTGAATACACAGTCTCAATGACACTCTCCCAGAACTCTCCATTTCTGGCCCCACTGCCAGAACCAGACTAAACAATGCTAAAACACACACAACTGCATACAAAGTCAATTGTTTTATACAACACAAGTAAATAGTTTTTTATAAGACAGATAAGTCAACCAAGTTGTTTTTCACAAGTCTGATTGTTTTATACAAAACTTATCTGTCTTCTCTACAAGACAGATAAGTAAACTGAGTTGTTTTTCAACAGGTATCTGTTTTTTATCCTGTTTTGTCATATACTAGACTTCATCAGAAAAAAACAGTTCCATTATCGCCATGAAAGTGCAATGCCATGGGAGTATAATGGTTTGCAGACTTAAATAGTCGTTCCGTACTGTTTTTGTTAAAGCCCACCAAACGGAGGTTTTTCTCAATCTCCAGCAAGCGATCCAAAATGCTTCAACAACAGCAAGTACTGTTGATACTGCCAACCATACAACAAGACTAGTGGAACCTTCTGCCACTGTACTAGGGAGACTTCCGGTAGCAGACCTCCATCTCTACAGACAGAGAGGGAATACTATTTATTTATTTATTTATTTAATTACATTTATATACCGCCCCACAGCCGAAGCTCTCTGGGCGGTTTACAACAATTAAAAATAGTAAACTTTAAAAGTATGCAAAAATTTAAAAAACATAAAAACAGTATAAAAACAACAGTATCCATTTAAAAACAACAATTCTGGGGTCCATTAAAAACAAACTTAACATTGTTAAACGCTGTTAAAATGCCTGGGAGAGAGAAAAGTCTTGACCTGGCGCCGAAAAGATAACTTTGGCGCCAGGCGAGCCTCATCGGGAAGATCATTCCACAGTCGGGGGTCAACCACCAAGAAGGCCCTCTCCCTTGCTGCTATCCTCCGAGCTTCCCTCGGAGTAGGCACTCATAGGAGGACCTTAGATGTTGAGCGCAGTGTACGGGTAGGTTCATGTCGGGAGAGGCGTTCCATCAGGTATTGTGGTCCCAATCCACATTCCATGGCCCTTCCGCTGCCATCGCATTCCATGGCCCTTCAGCTGCCATCGCAGGGAGCACAGGACTGCTCCATTAATGAACCATTCCATGCACACTATTATGAATTTTATCCCTATTAACATATGCTAAAACAGATTGCTTTATATATTTTGAAGGAGCAATACAAAGATGCGAACTAATATTTGAATCTCCTCTGAACCCCACACACATTTTCATAAGGCTAGTAATACTTTAACAGTGAGAGTTAGAAAGAAAAGTATGGTCCAGGAAATAGATGTGGGCAAGACATTTTGGTGCTGCAGTGAGAAATTCTTATATTGCTTTCTTATTTCTCACATCTCTTTAAAGATGTTACACCAAACATCTGAGTGAATATTTGAGTGATATGATTTACAGCTTCTTAATTACACCACCCTCATTGATTTGCAGAGAAGACTAGGCTGTCAGGCAGAGAGTCTGAATAATATGTCTCTATATATCAAATTTGACAACCGATTATAAAAACAAAAACATGCAGAAACCACATTCACATGTAAGTGTTAGAACTGTCCCATCTTCCAGACAGTTCACTAACTATAATAATGGTCTAAAACAACCATGTCCCAATGCCTTACAATCTTTATTTTATTTAAAAGGTGCTGATGTGGAGTTTCCAATAAGAATTCTGTTGTCACTTGTTACATAAAACAATGTACAATTTATTAAATTCTTTTGAAGACAATGAATACTTACCAAAGCAATAATTTTTTTGCATATTCAACAAAACAATTATTTTAGTTTAAGAAGTTGGGTTTATTCATTCAATTGTTCTAAAAAATGTCTCTGTCAAATTTGAAGATGCTGCTGAAAACTGACCTGACTTTGAGTGCAAGTTTTTTCTTGGTTCTTCAGGGCCTTCAATTGGTTGATCAGCAAGAAACACCCGTGCCTGGTCTACAGCATTTAGAATGGCTTGTTCTTTATCCTTCAGTTCACGCCTTAGTGCCTTTCCAAAAGAAAAACAGAGGAGTCACTTGTAAAAGAAGATTGCTGACAATATACGTTACAGCAGCTCTCTTTTCATTTCCTTAATCAGATGTGGGTTCTTTATAATACCAAAAATATAAATGATACCAAATACAGACTTGGGAGATAATGAATCAAGGATTAAGTCACTATGCAAAACTAGTTTACTACTGGGAATGTAGGAAAATGTAAATATGTATACCAGAAAGAAATTATGATACATTAGATCATATTACACATAACTTAAAATATTCATTGCTGTCTGCATATCGCTGTAAGAATGCTGCAAGAGAGATTATTTAAATATGTAGACAAGAAATATATTTTAATATATTGAATTTGAAAAATAAGAAGAAAAGAATAATTATACATGGACTCAAAATATTATGCTCAGGCAATTTCAGTTTTTAAGCAGTAAGAGAAATGATAGGTGAGGATTAAGCTAAAAGGAGACACTGCTAAACACACTAGTCTTGGGCAATGCCAGGTGTCCTATCATGCCCGCAGGCTAGAAGTGATGAGCAAGCGGGTTGTCAGCGTGTCACAGCATTATCAGTGGCAGAGTGGTCTGTAAAGATAAACATCCAAAATCCTACTGGACACATCCAAAGCAATTCTCTAGATCCCTGCTATAGTCTGTGATAATTATTTCTGATTTAACAGTCAAACTCTAACATTCAAGATTGTATTCTATTGCTGCTCTTTTCATTGAAAATGTCAGGAAATCTCTGACGAATAGCAGTAACTAATTTGTGAGATAAAAGGCAACTTTCTTATTGGGTTAAAATACTGTTATTGTTTGTTGTTGTGTTAAATAAATACATACAATTCTTTTACTGGCTTTCTTTGCCCTGTAAGCTTGTGGTACAAGCTAAATCATCAGAGAACAGAGCTCTAAATATTTCTCCACAATTAACTGCTGTCTATTTTGATCTTTTCTGTTCTCTCACTAAACCCTGAAAATATAGCTGGTTTATTTTAACTAGGAATTTTGAATCTATCCACCTACATTAAAAAAATAAATCCATGAATGTGTGTGCATTCCCTCTGGGAAATGTTTGTGAAATAGTATGTGAAAGCCAACGTCTCCTCAAAATAAATTCTAACAACATCCATTTTAGGACTGGCGTTATATTTAGGATAGATGCTGTCAGTATAATACTTTGGCCCTTTTTAATGTATAACATCATATACTTCTAATAAAAGCCATGATGCCAAAAAGCACACTAACTTCAAATATGCTAACACATTTGTAGCTTTATCAAACATTTCCCCAGGCTCATGTTGAACAGCCAAGCCTGATAAAAAAAAATTCTGATAGATGAAGGCAAAGCCATTTTCAATTAGAAAACATGGGGTTTTCTTAAAAGCACAACTTGTTATCTGAATCAGGCTCCAACTCAGTGAAGTAAAAGTATATTTTATTTGAGCTTGAATCTGTTTGTTCTTTGACAAATTTATGTCCCAGTACAGTTCACTGGTGTTGAATTACTCTGTCATTATACTGGGCCAGGTGTTGGAGAAACTTGTTTCTTTTATAGTTTTGGATGGGAATGGAAAACCTTTGTGTGTGGGAAGGGGGTAGGTGCAGTGACAGAGGAAAAGCAGTTTTATATGACTTACAAGAAATGAAGAAGCTTGGTTGTAACAAAAAACTTGTTGTTGTACTTGTACTGAAAGGAATTTTTCCCGGCGATACTAATTTGTTATATCCATTTGTGTGCACGGATCCTCCTTTTTGTGAGGCAAATCCACAATCATAGGTATCTATCTTTGCTTGGAAATATATATCAATGCTACTAAGTGATCCACTCCTAATACTAGACTCAGGTCTGAGCACAGGCATGATCCAGAGAATAAAAATTGCATGCACCAATAGTTCAAAACCTTGTTCCATGCATCCTTATTATCACTCCTGCTTTAGAACTACAGGGATACTTCAGTTTATGCAGCCAAGTGGACAGTATCCACAAAAGCTTGTACCAGAATAGATTTATTAGTCTTTAAGGTGTCACAAGATTGCTTTAACCTAAATAAAAATAGCAGCTCAGGCATTAAATGTTAATGCAATGCATATTCCTAGATTTAATCTCCCTCGCTCAGGATTGGTTAATTATCTGCATATACCATTTGATTCCTCTACACTCATCTACTGTAGACAAGCCATGTGCAGAAGACTGCAACAGGGTACAACAGATAGAAGTGGGATCCTATCCCTGATCTCTACACATCTTGTGGTCTTCTGGGGGAGAGCCTATTCAGGTATAATTCATGACAAATATGCATTCAAATCCAAGGAATATAAATTCCTAATGTATATTGCAACAATACTGAAACTCTAGAAACTTGTTACCTGAAAAATTGTGGGACAATACAGTGGCAAGAATGAAATATACTTCAGATTTTTAAAAAATTCCCTACAGTGAACCAGCAGTATTATAGATGTATAGGTGTGGCTTCTCCCATTGAAAACTATTGTGGGGAAATCTCTCTCTATGAGCTTTTTGTGCTCCATCTTCCATAGCTCATGGTAGGAACCTAACATGTTCATTAACATCTAGATGGTGGCCATTATGCTTGAAATTATTTTGATACAACAAAACCATAAATCTGCAATCTTTTTTTTATCTTTGAGAACTCAGATTCACAGGGTTGGATCCACACTTGGCCCTCTCTGCAAATATAAGGGCTTCAGATTCAGCAGACTCTTACTGGAGGAAGGTAGTGGAGGTGATTTTCATGATTTTCATTTTCATCTCCCACTGCCACCTCAAATGCTGTTCTGGAGGGCCCTTCAGTCCTGCGGAGGAAATTTTAAGGGTGGCTGCAGCAGGAAGGGGGAATCAGTGTGAACTGCTTACCACCGCCACCACTACCAAGAGCATCACATGAGTAGAACTCTGCTCATGGGAAGTCTGGATTAAATCCATAGTCTTCACTCATTCATTCTCCTATCAGTTTTCTAGACATTAAGGAAAGCAGGAGAATACAGCATCAGAACCATTTAGAATTAGTTAAAATATAACGTTTCCTTGAACTGAATCAACAATTCCAATTGATTTGGAACACCAAAAGTCTCGGTTTATGATCCACAAAAGAAATCTAGTTATGTAAAATTGCGCTGGCAAACCTTAATGAACATAATTATGTTTCAGGCTTTTGTAATCTGTCCTCAATTAAGTAGTGCTTTGCCTCATTTCTGGCCATAGTTGAATCCCCTCACGTTTGTGTGAAGTAGGACTGGTTAAAACTCTGCTTTAATCACATTATTTTTTTCCAAGGGGTTGATCTCAAATGTTAACCCTTTTAATCACAGTTAACACTGCATTAGTTTTTTTTTCTGGATAGACCTTTAGAGTACATAAGAAGAGCCCTGTTGGATCAGACCAAGGGTCCATCTAGTCCAGCACTCTGTTCACACAGTGGCCAACCAGCTATCAACCAGGAATAAAATAAAATGTTCTCCAAAGGTGAACTATGTTTTTTCAGCCACTCTTAAAAGTATGAATTTGTCTATACTTAGTAAGTTTCATTCTCTATTCTTATTTAAAGAATCAAAATATCTGGAACACATTTGCATTAAAAAAAATTCCAGGAATCTACTCCTCCAGAGAACAGTACCAGCTGGCACTACCCCTGATTTCTGCACATTAAGTCAAAGGTGATAAAGGGCTCTAACACATATTGGGAGCAGGACTGGCTACTGCAATTTATTTTTCTAACTCACCAGAGACGTTGCTGTGCCAAATTGTTATCAGGTTAACTCAACACATTGTCTTCTTTATAGAATTTCCCAAACAGCAGGTTGAGTAACAAAACCAGTGAAAAAAATGTTAGCCCCTGGTTGCTATTAGCCATTTTTGGTGTGAATGTTCTCCAACAAGGCATGTAAATAGAACAATGCACGTGAATTAGCTTAGTGGTGAATTTAAGCGGGGAAGGCTGTACTTGCACTAGCATTCAATAATTGACATTAACACTTCCTCACAACACAACACAATAATTTTCAAATGACAATATATGGGAAAGCATTTAATAATAGCAATGGGCTAAAATGCAAATTGGGCTACCGCTTGGAAAACCCATTTCCATTAAATAAATTGTTATCTAACAGGGTTGACTATAATCACTAAGGAAAACAAATATATTATGGGAACACATGTTATTCATGAGACTAACAGCACAGAAATTTCATTGTGCATCAGAAAGAGGATCCTGGCATTGATTATTTACACACTGTATCTTCTGAAACCCACTGCAGAACACTGCACATAATGTATAGTTAAACTATGGAATTCACTACAAGATATGGTGATGGCCACCAATTTGGATGGCTTTAAAAGGGGGTTGGATAAATTCCTGGAGGAGAAGGCTATCAATGGCTACTAGTCCGGATAGCTATGTGCATCCTCCAGTGTTAGCGGCAGTAAGCCTATATACACCAGTTGCTAGGGTCCATGGGTGGGAGGGTGTTATTGCACCCACATCCTACTTGTGGGTTTCTGGTCAACAGCTCGTTGGCCACTGTGTGAACAGAGTGCTGGACTAGATGGACCCTTGGTCTGATTTAGCACGGCTCTTCTTATGTTCTTAATACTACCCAGTCTTCTTATTTTTACCCATAAGAAGCATGCCCTCTCCTTTCAGATTTGGAGCATTACATCTGTATTGCTGCTGTTTGCCCTTTTACCATTGTTAGTTCAAATCACAGTTTGCAGACCCCCTTCTAAACATGGTTCCAAGCTATGTTTTGGGGCTAACCTTAGTGATAATAAGATTCCTCTCATTGTGATTATTTACCTTAGCCTTATTATGGTTCAACAGCATATGGGTGAGGAGTGGGGGAAAGAAGGTGTTTTCCATGGTTTTGACAGTTATTGTGAAAATATTTATTAGATTGTGAAAATATTTACTTAATTACTACATTTCTATACTGTTCAATAGCCAATAATTTGTTCATCGAAAGTTAAATGGAAAGTAATTCCTATTTTCCCGCTCTATCTCTGAAGGCGGAATATGCTTTTAAATATTGGACAGTATAAACAGTTTCCGATTTATGCATGATTACTTTAAGATTACTTTTGTGAACCGCCCAGAGTTTTGTGAACCACCCAGAGAGCTTCGGCTATTGGGCGGTATAAAAATGTAATAAATAAAAACATAATAATAAAATAAAAATGAGTTTGCCCATACCAAACAAAGGTAGACATGTACCAATTCTTTTAAATGTCCTAACCTTCAAATAAAATTTAAATAGACTTGTGGAGAATATGCAGTTTGCCAAAAAAAGGGGGGAAAGGTGAAAGATAACTTTGAAGAAAGAAAACCAAATATACGTTATTTCAACCCATATTATTTGTTCAGTAGCCAAAAACAAGGGTGTGATTACAGCAATTGGTCCACCAATGCAAACATTATATTTGTCCTCCCAATGGTGGCAATATATGTGCTTCTTTTCCCAATGTCTCATTGCATCTACTGTTTTCCATTCTTATTTGCAAGGAAACTGCACTTTTGAAAAGAAGCTAAAAACCAGGCAAGAGCAAAATCATCGTAAAATTAAAAACATACTCATTGAAATCCCTTTTTTTACAACCTGAAAATACAAAGTTGCCTTATTTTGAGTAAGGCAATTGGTCCATCTAGTCAGCAGTGTCTACTATGATGGCAGCACTCTCCAGTTGGACAAGATACCCGAGATCCTTTTACCTGGAGATGCCAAGGATGATCATGGGAGAATTAGTACAAAGGGAATGCATTCACCATTGGTATATGCAACAGAGTCCTCCACATGATCCTGTATAGAGTGTGGGATTGCATCGCTCTATGAACATAGGCTCTTAGATCCTTTTGTAGTCCCAATGCTTTGATATTCTCTTTTATCATTGTGTGGGTAAGTTCCTAATATCAAGTCTGAAAAGAAAAGGGAAATGTGGACTCACATTTGATTTATCAAGATCATTTTTGTACTAATAAAGTAGTTCTGCATTATTCACATTTCCTGTCTTTTCTGTCCATTACTCAGCACCTGATGATTTTTCAGTTGCTTCTATTCTTTGCCCTCATCCTCTGTACACTTTCTTTTAACTTGTTCCAGAATTGCACCGCCACTCTCCTCCTTCAAATACCCCCAACTTTGCCTTGATTCCTCCTATAGGCTTTTGCTCTTTCAGCATGTTTCATTCTCCTCTTCCGGTTTCATTATTAAGCCCTATAATATCTTTCTGTTCACCCCCACTCCTCACACTGTTACCCCATTATCTCCCCTGCTAGTACAACAAATTCAGTATTTTCTGTCTTTTTAAAACTTTACATTTAATTATCATTCTCCAGCCTTAGCTTCCAATCTCACTTGTTCTCTTCTCTAATACAGCACTTTTCTTCTGCACTTCAAAACAATCCCATTCTTTTAATTCTCTCCTAGCAGCTTAGCCACAAGCTACTCATCACAGAATTTCATCATGTTTCTCCAGCCTGCTTCTGTGATCTTACTCTCCCGCCAATTATTCTCTGCATTCTATAAATAAACTCATAGGCATGGATCCTAACTAGCATTCCATGAACAGAAGGACTCCATTCAGCCATGGATTGGACTGAAATCCAGCCATTTGTGCTGATCCTGTAGCCCCACAACTGTCCCCCAACCTCCAGAGCAGATTTAAGGTGAGTACACAAAGGGCAGCAGGAAAAAGGACTTGCATTTAAAGGAATTGCATTGGCTGCCTATACTCTTCCGATCAGAATTCAAGGTGCTGGTAATGACATTTAAAGCCCTAAATGGCTTGGGACCTCAATACTTGAGGGACCGTCTCTCCTTATATATCTCTGCCCGAGACTTGAGATCTGTTGGAGGAGCCCTCCTCCGCATCCCACCAACACCACACATATGCTATGGTGGGACATGGGAGAGGGCCTTCTCTGTGGTGGCACCCCGACTGTGGAATGCCCTCCCCTTGGAGGCCCGACTGGCACCAATGCTGACTTTATTCCGGTGCCAAGTAATAACATGGCTTTTAAACAAAGCTTTTAATGGTTAAATTCACCTGCTTGCACATTGTTTTAACGTTTTAATTGTTTTTACTGCTTTTAAATTATATACTGGTTTAAACTTGATTAATGGTTATTTTTAACTGTGTATGTTTATTGTTTTATATTGTATGATTTTATCTGTATGCCGCCCTGAGATCCTAGTAATATAGGGCAGGATGCAAACGTTTTAAATAAAATAAAAATAAAAAGGACAATCTGCGAAAGTTGCTTTCCATTCAGGATCACACGGAATGTTTGTATTTTTCTTGGCCTCTTTTCTCTCCTTCACCATCTTTTGGAGAAAACATTCAGATAAATTATTTTGGAGAAGGGAAAGAATGAAAAATATACACTCCCCGCGCCGAATGATATCCTTCTATAGTTTTCTCCTCCAGTGATCCTACTAGAATTTCAGCTTGCAAAATCTTAGTTCATACAAGTAGTAAAAATGTGTTTTCTCGCTTTCCATGCTTCTACGGCAGTATGAAGAAATGTTCAATCGCAGAGTCTATGCAGTCTCTGTAAACATGCAGAGCTGAATCAGAGGGAGAATTGTACAAAGCTGGCATCTATTGTGAATCCTTCAGTAAGAACTACTGTTTATAATTTGCACTACACTATAAATGTGCATGGAGCTTGAAGATAAGAGGTGGGCTTTGAATGTAAGAGAAGGAATCTTCTTCCTGCCTTCTTACAATAAGTACAAGTAAAGAAACAATAATAAGGAAGGAGACATAACACAGAACTAACAAGCTGCATTTTTTTCTGGAGAAAACAGTAAAGAAATAAACACAGAAACATGCTGTGCACATGCTGCAATTCTGTGACAGTGCAGAAAAGCTCAGAATGTGGTATCGAGTGCAGAATTTAGGTTGGTAAGCATTTCAGGGGGTTTTAAAAGCAAGTTTCTAGACCTTATAGTTGAAAGGATATGCATGAATGTGTCTGGGCAATACCTACTGAAACCTCAGAAGCTAGAGGAGCAATTGAATAAGACTTCATATGGGGTTTCATCATCTTGCATAATTTATGACTAATTCTCGTGGCTATTAAACCCACATTATGCCATACAGTAAAATGCAGGAAAATAATATTTTTTAAAAAAGATTTTTTTCACATTTGCAGAATTTGAACCAGTAACGGAATTCAGTGTTTCAGATTATCTGCGGGAAGAATTTAATTATTAATTTTTTAGCTAGGAGCACATACAATCCTAGTCTTAAGGAGGGCTTCTAAAGAGAAGAATGTCCTGAAACTCTAGCAGGGCGCTCCCAACAGAAAGAACCAGGGTGGTAGAATGAGAGGGCTGAGATCTTACATAGGATTCCTCTTTCTTCATTGTATACAGGTACTGCTAAAATGACAGATATAGGGGGGTTGTCATCCAGAAGGAGGCAGACTTCTTCCCAAGATCGGCTGAGTGGCGAAGAGATGGCTTTCCTTCCCAAGAATAACTGGACTCAACACAAAGTGTTGGGATCCACCAAATTAGAAAAACTAACTAATAGCCTTTAGTTGGATAAATTAACAAAACTGGCCTCTTTATGGTTCATGAAACTCTCAACAGGATTTGAAATCTAAAACATTTGTTACATAAGACTCCTGACACATACATGCATACACACACACACACACACACACACACACACACACCTGCCACGCTTGGGGCATCAGGGGATGTTGTTGTTTATTATTCACTGTCTCATGATGTCTCATGTCCAAGCTGTAATGCCCAACATGGGTATAAATGATCAGAAATGGCAGTGAACAATCAGCTCACATCAGAGAAAAATGTCCTCACTATAGCTCAGTAAGAGTCTTCAATAATATTGGCTGATATTAAGCCTTCAAAGGAAGCAAGGAAATGTAAGAGGGCACATGAATGGAACTATGCACAGCATAAACTTGCCTAGTGATTCAATAATATCTCTAATTTTAATGATCCCTGCAAATTGACTGTGTTGTTTAATACTAAGGCTATCCACACACAATTAAATAAAAGATGATGTAGTAGGACACATCATTTATAATTACCAACAGATGAGGGCAATTTAGCTTCCTCCAGTTCTTTCAGAACTCTTGATGATGCACAACTTCTACTATCTTTGCAACCTTCTTTTGAAGTTTCTTCCCTGTGTCCTGATGTGGCCAAAGTTGGGAAACAATGAATTCCCCTCCTTTCTCAACAATCATTTTAGAATAGGAAAAGCTATTTTCCATTGGGAAAATTGGGAGAGGAGCCATGGCAGATCTCACAAACACCTCAGTTGTTTAAACACTTCACGTCCATTTTCTTACTCCAAATTGCCTTCAGTGGCTTTCCCCCAGTGGTATTTCAGATGCAGGCTTGCAAGGACAAAAGAAAGCCACCAAAGTCACCTGCAGCCACTGTAGAGGACAAAGTCTCCATTCTGTACACCTTTAGGCGTATGCTTCAATTAAGTCTCTACAAATGTAACATCTGCCCTTCATGCTCCCTCAAATCCTTCTTCAGGACTAAGACAATTGTGAAGAATGTTGTCCAGTCAGTGCTGCCAGACCGCAAAGTCTGCCAGAAAGAGGCCGTCCATTCACTAACCAACAGACTATACAAGAAATCAGGGCTCTTCTGGCAGTAAAGGGCTATTACAAGTCAGGAAAATCAGAGTAAGTCTTTAGAACAACCTTCCTGAACCTCAGCCCTCCAGATGTTTTGGACTACAACTCCAAGAATTCCTGACCATTGGCCATGCTGACTGGGGCTGATAGGAGCTGAAGACTAAAACATCTGGAGAGTACCAGGGTGGGAAAGACTGCTTTAGGGAATTGGATCTTAAGAGTCCTCATTGTACTCTGCACTGTTTAAAAGTCAGGGAGCCATTTTAAGATTCTGAGGTAACGAAGAATGGTAAATTGTTCATGCTGTTACTCATAGGTTGAGCTGAGAGTCTGTGACTGGCCCAAAGTCACCCAGTGGGTTTCCATGGTCAAGTGGGGACTAGAACCCAGATCTCCCGACTCCTAGTCCAACACTCTAGCCACTACACCACACTGCCTCTCAATTTTAACAGCATTTAACGTTAAGTTTGTTTTTAATGGAACCCAGAATTGTTGTTTTTAAATGGATACTGTTGTTTTTATGTTTTTGATGGTTTTTAAATTTTGTATACTTTTTAATGTTTACCATTTTTAACTGTTGTAAACCGCCCAGATAGCTTCGGCTGTTGGGCGGTATATAAATGTAAATAATAATAATAATAATAATAATAATAATAATAATAATAATAATAATAATAATTTTGATGTACAGGTTAGTACAATCTTTGTTACCCGCAAGTTTCATGTATTTGTCTTATGACTGTGTCAACTCTACACTGTAGAGGCACAAGAGCAATTAAGGAAGTTAAAGATTGGGGTTTGCTTGTTTTTACTTTGCACTCAGTCATAACAAAGCCCTCCTTGAGCTTTATTTATAGCAGTTCATACATTTTGTCATCAAAAACAACTCTAATAACAGAGAAGAGACTAATGGCTTATTACCCAAATTGTGCTATGCAATCAGTAGCTATGGGACTGTGCCTACCATGGAATAAATCTGTTAAAAACTAACGACAGAAATGTGATAAAACACTAGGAGGTCAAAACAATTTAGAAATACATGTATTTATTAATGGCTACTATTTGTTTCAGTTTTATTGTCCCTTTTATAGCTCCTCTGTCTGTATAGCTCTCTTTCTCTCTAAACTTATTTACACAAAATGTAACTGCTGATAATACAACCTCAGGGCAAATTAAGGAAATAAATATATATTTTCCAGTGCTCAAGCACATTTTGGTAGCACACAAATGAATCAGGCAAACAAATTTAAAATTGCATTACACCATACTTATTTGCATAGTGTTTTTGAAGCAATACACTGGGGAAAGTGAACAGAAGGAGAAAGAGCCATTAAATGAACAACATTAAACAAAAAAGTGTCATAACTTATTTTGGAGTGAGCACAGCAAATTAAAACTGTAAGAGGTTGCAGGAGAGACATCATGAACTAAATATAAAGAAGAGATTGGCCAAGAGGAATATGTATGAAATTATCAAGTACTGGGAATGGATGAAGAAAGAAGTTTAATTGTCATCATGGGGCTAAAATAATGCAAAACGTAGCACCAGCAGTGCCACTAAAGAGGAGTCTGTGTGACCCTACAATGTCACTGGAAGTGCAATAGTGGAGAATCACAAATATATGCAATAGTATTTTAGTGGCAGAGTGATGTTACAGTTTTATTTATGGCTCTGCAACTGCTCTGATTATCCCTCTTTTTTGGTTCTTTTCCCTTCCACCCACCCAGAACACAAGGCTTAAACAAGAGATACTATTTGTTTTTCTTAGAATTCATTGGGCCCACCTGTAGTAATAATCCTTGTTTAGACAGCAAACATTTTCACAGCAGTAACATCTAAGCAAATAAAAAGGCTAGTCATAAAATTACTATAACAAAAAAAAGGTGCAGTTCAAGGCAGCATCAATACTATTAATCCCCCATGCAAGGTACCAGAATTTCGAACTGAGGCGACAATGTATGGAAATTATGCTATTATATTGGCAATCTCTAAGTAAAATGAATAGTTGGGGATATATATGAATAAAAATGCCAAATGTTTGTCTCTTAAGTTAAATGGCATGACTTAAGTTAGCTTTGCCCAACCAGGTGCCTTGCAGATGTGTTGGAGTACAGCTCCTATCATCCCCAGCTTTTTCTTAAAGCATGGAAATGGAAATCTTTGTGTGTAAATAAACTTATTTTTCTGAGGTAAAAGTTAAATATGTCAATGTGTTTTGCTTTGGGACCGAGACTGTTGGGTTAACTGCGAAAGGGATATAAAGTTTGAATGTTAGGCTGGCAGCCTGGCAACTGAGAGTTAAACTGCCACGTAGCTCCTTGTTATTACCAAGGAAGTGGCTATGTTAGGTGAGGTTCCTGCCTTTTTTACACAGAAGTATGGAATTAAAAAGTGGTCAGATATGATTGGTTAACTCCAAATCTATTGGTGAATTACATGTGTGTGTGCGTGGGGGGGGGGGAATTCTACACCTAAATGAGTTGATTGGCTAGATGAAATATAAGGACAGGTTCAGCACTGACAGAGGTAGTCAGTGGGCAGTCTGAGTCTAGAGTCAGTTAGTCAGCAGCTAAGGGATGAAGGAAGTCTGAAGAACCACCCTGAGGCCAAAATCCCTTGAGGCAAGAGCTGGCAAAGGTCTGCGAGTGAGGAGTGGGAGACTCCTGAGGCAGCCTTCTGGAAGGAACTGGAATGACAGAGGGGTGCAGAGGACCTAAGGCAATATTGGTTTCTGGACCAAATTGAAGATTGCAGGTGATGCTGCCAAAAATCATTTAGCAATGTCATTCGACAGCCATCCACATGCAATCCACATGCTATTACGCAATTCCCATTTATTTCAGTGGGGTTAAATGAGACAATTTCTTTGCCATACGGTTGAACCAATAGCCTAGACTTTACCATCATTCTTGAATATTGCTTACAAACAGACTTGAGAAGAAGTATAGCTTTACCTGTATAGCAAAAAATCACACACCAAAACATTTACATAATTGACATCCTTCACCTTTCATAACACATTTCTTTTCCCAGGGCGGCTAACTAAGTAGTAAGAAATAATAATAATACTAAGAGTACAATAAAAATAGAATATAAAATAAACATTCAAATTAATACAGCAATCTAAAACAGCAACAGTTCATTCAAACAAAAGAATAAAATCAAAACTGGTCTGAGTTCAAAACACACAGACTAATATTAGCAGTTCTTAAAAGACTGAGAAAGCAGAATGATGAATGATAGAAAAAGGGCCCCATCCAGCCTCTCTGCAGAGGGCGTTCCAAAGGTGAGGAGCCACCACTGAAAAGGCTCCATCTCTCTCTCTCTCTTTCTCTCCTAACCAAACATTACCAGAAATGATCAGGATTAAGACCTACACTTGTTCTTAATTTAAATCATTTTTCCAGTTGTTGCTTTTAAAATTAACTTGGTTTATGATTAAATCAGAATTTAGTACAAATATATTAAATTGTACACCCCTAAAACTCAGTTCATGATTCTCCATCAAACAAACACACTGAGTGATTGAAAAGCCTGCTTTTCTATGTAAGAAAATAAAATAAAATAAAATAAAATAAAATAAAATAAAACGGGGCTGGGAATATTTGCTTTCTGAAGTCAAGCATTAAAATATGATACAAAATGCCGTGCACTGCTTTTATTTTTATTGTGGCAGCTTATGAATATTTAATATTATCAACCAAATGGGCACAGCCATTTAGTTTCCATCTCAGGAAAGCACACTGTTTTACCCGACACTTCCCAGGCCTTGCTTTTGGAAAGTATGTGGCACTTAACTAATGATCCGGTGAACTTTAATGGATTTCAGCTCTTGTATGGATTCATATAGACATACATAAGAAACAGGAGACTCACTGTGCTCTGTAAGCACACTGACTGCATTGCTGGCAGACATCCTTATTCAGCTCCAGAACTGAGCTCAGGGGAAACTGTTTTTGTAGCACTGTTAGCAAGGCACAGCACTGAGTGGCTGGCAGCCCTGCTATACAGAGTGCCAAGTGGCTGGGTCTGGTGGTCCCTTCCCCAACCTTGGGGCAGTTTTACAACATGTTACAGATGAAATGAGCGTTTAAAAAAGGGAAGCAAATGAACAGTAAGAAGATAAGCAACTCACTTTGCAGTGGTCATACTGTTGTTGTAAAGCTGGAACATCCCCACCAATAGGCATCTGCTTCTTTAACTCTTCATCTTTCAGATTCAGCCATTTGATAAGCTCTTCCAGTGTCATCAGCAACTTATTCCACTTCTCTGCACTTACTTCCAAGTGAGCCCTACAATGAGATACAGCAAACTTTGTAGGAGTGTTGGATTGCATTTTAGCTGTTAGGTTTTATGCTAGATCTTAGCTGCTAATGTTGCATCAGTGTGAATTAAGGATATTTTCATTAATTTAATACAAACTGTTCAAATGAAACATTAGAAAATGATTTATACAAGAAAAGCAAGGAATCTAACATGAAAGGTGCAGTCTGCTGATGTTACAGAATACCCAAAAGATAACTGAATCCATACAAAATCCTAGTGAAGAGATATCCAAATTTGAAGAAAAATGCCTGGTCTGTGTTTTGATATAACTTTTAAAACAAAAAACAAACAAAAAAAGCTTATGCCACATCTGCACTTTCTTTAATAGCAAGTTCTCGTAACCAAATATATGAATTTGAGAAAACCAACTATATGAAAAACAAGGTCTGGTTTCTTCAAAGCAAATCCTCAGATTTCCATGAAAGACTTTACCTGCAACTGACTCAAAACCTAGAACGGTAGAGGCACTAAGGGGTTAAATGTTGGCTAGCTAAACTTCTGCTAGTACATAGTATTTATTGCATTTTGCTGAATCAATGAATTGCTGCAGCATTGTGCTGTAATTCAGCTAATATGACATGCCATTAGTGTAACTACTCTTGATAATGTCAGAACCTTTTACTTTTTTCAGTCCCTTGTCTACTTCTAAGTACAGCAAGCAGAGGCTGTCCTAACACTTACAAGGAAATGGTTGTAATATTCTCCAGTCACTTATCAGTGTACCTAATGCATTTTCGATTCTTAATAGGTTCTGTTTTCTAGAATGATGGTAAATGCAGCCCACTTTAGTTTCATCCATTTCACCGATCTTGATTAATCCAGAGACCATATCATTCATTACCTTACACGAATAAACAGTTTTACTGCCTACATGTCACCTGGGTTGTAGAACACAGTAACAGTGGTCAGATTAATGTTCTGCTAGCTCAGTATGTTCTGCTAGCTCAGTATGATTCTAGTAGCAGAATATTAGCTTCTTTTAAAAAAGAAGAAACCTTTTTTTAAAAAAAACTGCATTTTTTTTAGCTGATTCCAGTGATTTCTTTACTCATTCACTGTTGTCATTAATTTTGACAGTGCTGTACCTGCAAGGTCTAAAGACATCATTGGTTTCCCAGAACCTTGCAGGCACAGAGGTTATCAGTTTATCATAACCACTACAGAAAAGGTCTCAGGATGAGTAGTCAGCTGGCTACTGAGCACTTATTATAGGGGGGAGGGTGTTAAAGGCACACACACAGCCTGTTCTTTTGATATTAAATTGAAAGCTGCCATCAGCCTCTCTATGGAGCCAACTGTATGTACAAAATAAGACTGGAAAACCAGTTTTCTATTTTTATATCAGAGGTTCCAATAAGGACCATATTTGGACAGTATGCCCTAGCTAAATCTTTTCCTCTGTAAGCATCAATGATAGAATCCCTTGCAACAAACATCACAGCAAGCCCACCCCAAGCAGACAAAATGCAAAATGCTTTTAAAAAAGCTTGACATAGGATGTCATTGTTTGTTGGTACAAATCCTTGATACACTACCTCCTTTCTTCAAATAAATCTCTAGTTTATTCGTTTGACCTTTGAATCCAGTCTTGAAGGCCAGGGTGGTGCACTGTATGGTTAGAGAACCATACCAGGACCAGGGAGGATTCCAATCCCCACTCAGCCATGGAGCTTACTGGGTGATCTCAGGTCACTTACTTTTTCTCAGCCTAACCTACCTCACAGAGTTGTTGACAGGATCCAAGGTTGGGCTGAGAAACTATGTATTCTATAGATCACCAAAGTCATCAGTCTTGTATGGAATCAGTTTTAGGAAACTTCCCTGCAATGAATAGACCTGAGTAATTCCCTACTATTTTATTTTTATTTGACTGTTTGTCAACTGAAAAGAAATGTACTGTCATATACACAGATATATTGCCACCTAGCAAGGCACATCCCTCAGGCTCTACTTTTTACTGCTTTTGGAAGTCAGAAAAGATTTAGGTACTTTGTGGGACCACATGAAACATGAACAAGAATTTATTTCATAATAGGATTAGATAGGAAATTGGTTAAATCTAGCAGAACATGTGTGTCTACATAGGCAGACAAACATGTTTTTGAATGAGTAGAAATGTTGTTAATAGTTCCTCATAATCCCAGCGTAGGAAACCACTCAAACACTTGCAAAACATGAAAGTACAAACATGTTTAAGTGTTTCCTGAATTGTGATCCCAAACCTCCCTGCTCTTTCTGTTTTCTACTTTTACTCTTAACAGCACTAAAATTCAAGCCAGATGTGACTGTACTGATGGCGAACACACACCCCAGAAGGCTATTTGGCCACAAATAACTGAGGATGGAGATATTGTTTCCCAGAAATACATTTTTCCCCACCGCCCAGGCAAGTAGTGACATTTTTTCTATTTGCCTAGAAAACAGATGGATAGATTTACTTTATTTGTTGAAGTTGATGGACAAAAATATTTAACAAAAACACTGACAACTTTGTAATAATAAAGACAACATCAGTAAAAAAAAAATCAGTAAAAACAACAATGCTAGCAAATCTAAAAGTAAAAATCACAGCATCAAATATCCATTTGGCCAGGCGAGGGGTGGGGAAAGGAGAGAGAGACTATATTAACAACTAACATAATATTTCCTAATTTTTCCTCAGAGCATTTCAGCATAAATCGAGTTATGCTTGAATAAATTGAGTTATTCTAGAAAACACCACAGAAGCCAACTGTCAAGATTTCCTAATTGTTCATATCTGAGATTTCTACAGCATTTTTCAACTACAAAGTACAATGAAATTATAATCTATTTATCTTCCCATCACCGCTTCGAGGTAAACTTAGATTAAAAGACAGTGACTTCCCAAGGCCTCATACTAACTAAATGATCATTGCCTACTTACTATATGCTTCTGCATATACAGATGCATATAAGCATACATTACATGTGCTATATGCAATCTATTTTGTTTCATGTCTACCTTTCTCTAATGTTGGCATGTTTCAGTAGCACCCACAAATCAAGTATATGTTGTAGGAGTATATGCAAGTAAAACAGTAATAAATACATTTCTTAAGAGTAGACTCACTGGATGCCACAAACATTTTTAATGTCACTTTTGTATTTCCCAATAGCTGAAGCTCATGCTAATGGACCAAGCTAAAGAGTTAAAATATCAATTTAAATGTATTTACTTAGCTATAAATAAAATATAAATATAAGCTTAGATCCTAAGACACATTCATTAAAGTAAGTTCATTGAAGGGAAGTTGCACATCCCCTGCATCACCTATGCCCCTTGAAAAGTTTTCCCATAGTGTAGGGCTACTGGAGCATTTGGGGGCAATTCTCCCCCTCCCCAGCCATAATTCAATGCATGCCCGGTGTCAAAACTATCTGTGTAGAATGACAAACAAAATATTGAACTAAATGTTTCCCTAGAGAGAGATTCTTATCAACATGTTTTGGCCACAATGGCGGGACTCATATTACGGTTGCCAGATTTGTCCCATAGATGGGAAAGCCTTTAATCTTAGAACAGCTAAGCGTAAAAGAACATGACTGGAGGAGAAGGCTATCAATGGCTGCTCGTCCTGATGGCTCTACACTTCTTCCAGTATCAGAGGCACTACACTAGCTGCTGGGGAACGTGGGCGGGAGGGTGCTGTTGCACTCATGTCCTGCTTGTGGGTTTTCTGCAAACTGGGCTGCCAATGTGTGACAAAATGCTGGACTGGATGGACCCTTGGTCTGATTCAGCACGGCTCTCATGTTCTTATGACTGTTTAGATCCAGCTGAAGGTTCGTTCATAAAATGGGGTTTCCCCACCCCTTCTTCCCTGCAGTTGTCCCTTGTGTCCAAGTGAATTTGATGAGCCTCCTCAAATGCTCTGTAGTGCAACGGTCTGTGGTGAGAGCAGGGAATCATTGAAAATCAGACAAAGAACCTTGGCTGAGCTGATGCAGTCCTTTCCCACACTGCTCAGGTACAGCAGAAAATCCAGGTCAGGTTGGAAATCTAAAAACCAGCTCCTTTCCATGCCAGTGATGCCCCAGTAGGGATAACTTCAGAGTGGGAAGTAGGCACTTAAGTGTTTCCTCCTGTATGAACTTGCACATTGCAATATCAGCACAGTAATATAGTAGGCTCCTACACTGCTATAGTAACATTCCTATGCTTATGATAAGTACTTTAACACAGCATGATTTTTTTTTAAAAAAATCAAAATCAAAATCCCTTCCAACAGACTGCCAAAAGCAATCTTTTTTTTTCTTTACTAGAACGTTCCTTAAAATGACATGCAAAAGCGAACTATATTTTATTCTTTATTTGGAAAGTGATGCACCTGGTCTTTGTTGCTGCTGCTTTTTATTCTGACTGCAAGCCAAGTACCATAGTAACAATCATATTCCCAGACTCAAATATAGTGTTTTCCAGTTTCTGTACAAAATTTATTAAAGCATCCCTTTAGTCAAACATATCTAGCCACATGTGAATGCTTTCTGTCCCTGCCTGCTTTAGACATTGCTTTATTAAGAGGGACTCAAAAACAAGAATTATTCTCACACCATGCTAGAAAGTAATGTCCCACAGAAGCTGCAGCTCTGCTTGAAAATGGAGATAGCAGAGGGTCTGGATTGAGATGGAAGAGGCACAACTTATTCCCTGAGCCTCAAAGACCTACTTTAGCTGCCATTGGTATTGGCAAGGTAAGGGCTGCTGGCTCAGTGCCTCTTGCTGGGAAAGCATTCTTGATCCCTGGAAATATATTTTTCAACACTCTCCTGAGACCTATCCAGCAGCACTTATCTGTAGCTAGTTCTGCCTCTTAAATCTACAGCACTTTTAGTGTACAGCAGAAAGGTAGAAAACTGCCAAGGATGAACTTCACTCCTGTGTAAAATGGCAACACTCTTCTCATTTGAGTCCACTTCAGCGTAAGTGGCACATGAAGCCTTTTGCTAGCGTGGCATGGAGGGTGAAATTACTACTCAGTGCTCCTTTTCAATCAGAACTGAAGAACAAACTTTTCAAGAATACGTGGCCAGAAATGCCATGTTATCAAATGAATTGAGGAACAGTAACCTGAACTGGCACCAAAGAGACACAAAAATCAGAACAGGACCTGTCCAAATACGTGTAGCTTGCCCTGGACCTATGTTCCATTTGGGGGAGGGGGGGCTCAAATTCAAAAAATATGAGGGCAAAGGAACAATCACTCTCTTTACGCATCACTCTCTTTTCAAAAGGCATGCATAGGGAGAGTGGGCTGCTCTTCAGAAGAAGAGACAGATATGTGCTGTAGAGCCAATGTGGTGCAGTGAACAGACAGATGAGCGAGATCTACATTCAAACCCCTTCTTAACCATGATCTTGGGTTAGTCACATTCTTTGACTCAGTTCAGACAACACGCTAAGCCACAGTGGTTAAGTATTTTGAGCTAAACGTTATGGCTTAGCATGTTGTGGGAACCATGACTTAGTGTGTCATGTGAACCATTCCTTACTATGGTGGCTACATAACCACAGTTTAAACACTCTCACTAACCATTTGTTGCAAATGGGTTAGCAGCCTAACCATGGCTTAGTGTGTTGTCTGAACAGGCCCTTCATAATTTTAACAGAACTTGCAGGGTTCTTGTAACTGTTGTAACTTTGTTTTAACTGCTTTCACTGCTTTTAAATTATATATTGTTTTAACTTGGTTCATGGTTTAATTTGTTTTTAACTGTGCGTATTTATTGTTTTATACTGTATGCTTTTATCTGTACACTGCCCTGAGATCTTAATGATATAGGGTGGGTTACAAATGTTTTAAATAAATAATAAATAAAGCTAAAATGAGATAGCAGTATATGCCACCCAGAGCTCCTTGAAGAAAAGAGAGGAGAGAAATGTGATGGATAAAATAAAGGGGCAATTGAGGCCTGCTTAGCACAGACATCTATACTTTTCTAAATTATTGTCACAATTTCATTAATTTTATTATTTCAATTGGCTTTGTCAACACTTACCCTTAAGAATCATGGACTTAGAAAAGCCCAGAAAGCCATCTAATCCAATCTACAGCTATTAAACAAGAACTGCCATCAACAAGTCCCCCATAGATCAATCCACACATTGCAGACCACATAATGGCAGAAGCAAACGGCTACATTACTGAAGGTAGCTGCAAATAGCACTCATGCCTTGCTCTGAACTGAAATGCAACGTTAAAATTACCAAGTTCACCTTATTATTACTGGTTGAAAGATAAGCTGTGTATTATATTTTGCAGAGAACTCACTTCTTATGCACCTCCACAATGATACCTCTGGATTGCTCTCCCACACAGCAGATAAATGTCATTTGAACATCATGTTCCACATGTATACACAAATTAAACAAACTATAAAAATGTTTTTAAACCTGACTGTTACGCACCATTCATATCAACAACCACTGTTTCAACCTCAGACTGGAATTAATGACTGGCTGAAGTAAGTGACTTGAGGGCAGCTTGGGCCATTAATTTTTCCAAATTATCATTAATCCCCAAGAAATATCAAGCTGCTCAATTGTTACTGCTGGAACTTTTCAGCTGTTGATTAAAGCATTAACATAAATGTCTCTTCCTCTCTTTCTTGCTGATTTGTGCGGGAGGCTTATAGAAGTTGGACATTAATTGCACTTGTTTTAACTACCCACAGTGTAAGCTGACACATGCCGACCTCCCAAGCTCACCAGAAAAAGTAGAACTTAATCACATTCTGATGTGCAGTAACCAAATAATTTTGGCTTTAAGTAGATAATGTATTTTATTGCCCTGTAGCTTGGTGATGTGGTTGTCTAACTGGTAGATCAAGTATAATCACCTATTGATCATGGGGCAGGGATCTTAAACTTGGGCATCTAGCTCGGTAGCAGCCAGGGAGCTGATAAAGGACAAAGACAACCACGAGTTTTTTCTCTTCAGGGCATTCCTCTAAAAACAGCATGAAAAGCATTCACCAGTCAGACTCTCCAGCAGTTACTGCAGGACTGGATGATGAGAATATAAATTCTTTTGGTGGGGATTGCTTTGGACACTCTCCTTTAGCTTTCCTTTCTCCAGCCCCATTCATTCTTTGCATCACTGCTGTTCAGGTTCTGACCCTCTACTTCCTAGTGTGCCCCATGCTCCTGCTTCCTGTGAATTCCCAGCCCCACATAATTATTTTGCTTATTTTTGTTATTAGTTATTTTAAATAAATACATAACGTACTGTCTTTCATGGACACGTCTGGACTGATCTTAGACACCCTGATCCTGCACAGTACGCTCATCCTGAGAGCCTTGACATTTTGTCATGCGGAGCCTTTTCCCAAGCCACTTCTTTCGGGATTTTTTCAATAGGACCAAACCCATCATGATGCTGAGTATGAGAACTAGCAACTTGTGTCTGCTTTTTTCTCCTGTGAGCAACCTCTGGTGTTAAACAAGCAATGGACAGAATTAAGAAGATCTATACATTTTTAAAGAAAAGTTTAATTGTTGATGAGTTGCTCTTTCATGAACAGGTTTTGCAACTGCATTAAAGATTTTAAATCTGTTTGAATGACACTTCACTACTCATGGTGATGCTGGGAGAGGACCTTGGTCTCTTTACGTTTCTTGCTCACCCTGCTCACTACAAATAGAATGTAATGCTTAAATTAGTAAATCCTGCATTTAGAAAATCTGTATCTCATGGTAAGGGAGATCAGACATTCAAATGAATGCAGGTTTGGGCATTGCCTTCTGCACAGTGAGGGGACAGGAAAGAAGCACATGAGTTCAATTCGTGCTTCCAATCCCACTCCATTGGGCCCTTTGACACAGAGCTGCTTCACAGATTACTAGCTGATACCAGCCCTGTACATGACAACATCCTAAAGTGCCTGTGTTAACCTTAAAGCCCTAAATGGTTTTGGGACAAGTTATCTCAAGGACCACCCTCACATGTATGATCCCGCCCATTTGTTAAGCTCTTCTTTGAAGGCCCTGCCATTAAGACACATTATGTTGGCAGTCACTAGAGAGACGGGACCTTCTTGCCAGTGGCTCCATGGTCTTGGAACTCCCTCTCAACTGATCTACACATGGCCTTACCTCTTCTGGACCACATTCTCCAAACAGTACTGCTGACCTACGGTGCAATCCTATGCATGTTTTTCTACCTAAACATGTATAGGATTGCAGCCTTAATGTATTTTACCTAAATCTTTGTGGTATAGTTTAGGCCCACCTTGCAATTTTTTCTCTTAAAGTGTGAATTATTGTCTAATCTGATCATGTTAATATGCCTCAATGCCTTTTAGGTTTTATCTATGTTGTCTTGTGAGGGCTAAGCCCTACAAGGTAGCCTAGAAAAAAACCAAGCATACCATTAAGCATGTGTCTGTGACATTTTTATGCTATGCTCTTCTGTGAAAATGTAAAATATTTTAAATGCACACATTAAGAATGTCGCATATGAAGCATCATTCATGTATTACCTGATACTGGCAGACTTTGCTTTCAGATCATTCCAGCGTTGGTTCATGTCATCAATGCGGTGCTGTAGCAGTGCAGCCTCCTCAGAGTTTCCCAAGGCTTTCACCATCTTCTGCCTGTTTCCATCAATACTTTTGAAGATGTCATTGTGAGCATCAATTTCAGCCTGGATGTCCTGGGAAGACAAAAGCAAACAAACAAGAATGATGTTGATTCAGAACATGATAATGGTCTATTTAGAATTCTTCTCCCTTCTCCTGGTGAAAGCTGTCAAGGTTACCACAGTGGAATAAGAGTGTTAAATCCAACGACATACACACAGACTTCCACTCACACAAGAGGACTTCCTCCTGCTCTCCTCCCCTCTGCAGCCTCCCCATGAACTCCCAATATCTTCTCCAGGGGCTCCCCAAACCCTCTGAAGCAGAGCTGGGGGACACCAGTGGCTCCTGTTCTGCTGGAGGATGACCAGTATTAGATAACACCCAGATTTTACAAATCTGCTCTAACAGCATATGCTTTTGCAATATTGGAAGGTAGGAGGAAATGTGCTACTTTGGGTGTAAACTGTTTGGATGACTAGCCACAAAATCTTATTCTGAAGCTTGCTGTCCCTATTCCCTGGCATACATAAGTTTCCTAGAATGTAACACTTTCAAATTATTGGTAAAGTACATGATTACAAACCAGTATCACTGTTGACGTTTACATCAAGGAATACTAAAGCAGATTATTAAATAGAGCACTTGTTTCACATTAGCAGAAGCAATTTAAGACAGGTCCAAAATGGTGACAGCTTTGCATACAGCACAGGGTGCTTCTAGGAGCACTTGAAGTACCCTAAGGAAAAGACACCCTTCACCACCACCACCACCACCACCACCACCACCACACACAAACACAACCACGTTCTGGGAAAACAAAAGCAAACAAACAAGAAGTCCAATAATGTTGATCCTGTGAACCAAAGCCAGATGTGTGGACAGCAGAAGCCATGCCCATGTGGACTGGCAGGAGAACACATGAGCTGAAGCATTTCTTATATCTGGAGTAAACAACTGAGAAGTGTTGACTGTATAAACTGCCAAGTCTTCTGAAGATCCTAGATCAGATGTCTCAGGGGCATGTACATTTCTGAAGTTGCAGAATGCAATATAAAGTATGTCAATGCTTTATGCTTTAGACTTAAGAAATATGTATGTGAAACCCTAGATATTCCACAATTTGATGTTCTATATAAATATGCAACATAAAATGCAATAAAAAGCCATGCATAAAAAGCCATGGAGCATACAATATATCTACATGGGATTAATCAGTGAAGATTATTACAGGAACCTTGTTGTGCATGTTTGTATGTATATACAATGCATGTACACCTAAGTATTCATGTTCCATAACATTTAAGTCCTTACTGCTAGGCACTGGAAAAATTATTTTGCAGCTGACTGCTCCTGGCCCCTAGACCATGCTCTAGAGAACAGAACTGCTCCTGAGAATACAGGCTTCTAAGAAGTTGACCAACCCTACTCTAAGAAATCAAGAAAAGAAAGGCTTTCATTTTTCAAATGAAAAGCAAACTGCACTATAAGGGGAATGCCAACATGATTGCTAGGAATGCTTTCCAACATCTGGGCACAAATGTTTAATGAGATGAATATAAATCTGCAGAAAAGCCATGGAGCATACAGTATATCTCCATGGGATTAATCAGTGAAGATTATTACAGGAACCTTGTTGTGCTATGGTCATGATCTTCCTTTTTAAGAGGAACAAATTCAACAAGTTTGGAATTCCTTAAAGGTCTGATTCTCTCATATTCTGTTCAGCACGTTCCCATTTTTCCCAAGCGAGCTTTTACGCAGGTGCCCAAGAGAGTAGTGTTGCATCTAAACATGGCTGTTACACACACGACAGGCATTTAAGAATTCACTGACTGCTCTCATTCATTTAGGATATTGTGAAATGCATAATTATCCTCATAGGGAAAAAGAAAACAGATGTAAAGATGAAAATATGAAACCTCTGGGAAACATTTGATGCTTCATCTGAGTTATTACTAAAACGAAACTTGGAATTGTTTGTTTCTTCAGAAAAAGAAAAAAAATCAGCAAGTCTTTCAGGAAATAGGCATGCACACAAACTTCCATTTGCGACCATACACACACACACACACACACACACACACACACACACACACACATCATCATCATCATCAAGCTATATAACTGACACTGAACTGAAGTATCTAGTGTGTAACTTGGCTAGTAGATTTTTAATTTCAAACCAATAGTACCAGGTTTAAGACTTAATTTCATGCTGGTCTGTGGAGCAAAGCTGCAACCAGTTTTTTGTTTATTTTCTCTTGACTTCCCTTCTCCCTCCACCTCACTGGGATTCATTGTTTGAGAGAATTTCAAGCTCACTTCCAGTATCAGAGCTCAGCTTGGAGAAAATGGCTTACAGCAGCAAAGAAAGGTAAGGTACAACAAGAGGTAAGGTTTTCACACTCCATTTCACATAGAGGCTAAACATGCACCCTCCACTCCCACTTCATACATGATTATGGCAGGTGTGTAGATGGATGGCCCAGCCAATCTACCCTTGCCCTCAGAAGTAAGAACCGCTGATTTGGGTGCAATGCCTCCCTGGAGATGTCCATCTGGCGCCTTCTTTGTTGACTTCTTGATACCAGACAAAGACCTTTATATTCTCCCAGGCCTTTTGAACTGCTGCTTGCTTTATTCTTATTATGTGTACTGCTACATTTTTCATTCATCTTCTTTGTTTTAGCTGTTCAGTTATTCAGCTCTTGTAAATGCTGAATATCTCTTACTGCTTTTCAAATGAAGACTTTTAATGTCTTTCATTATTAGTTTTCATCATTGTTTGTATTATTTTTGATTTTCATCCTGACAGCTTTTTAGATGTATGTTTTTAGATGTATGCTGCATGTTTTTATGGTTTTAAATTTTGCATATCATTTTTAATTGTTTTAATCTTATGTAAACTGCCCAGAAAGCTCCAGCTATGGGGGTGGAATAGAAATGTAATAAATTAATAAATAAATAAAAGGGCAACTCATAAACTGAATGAATAAATGAATAAATAAATAAATAGTTATTGATGTGGGATTTTTTAAGCATTCATTTGATATTTTGGTGCATGCTTTTAATTATGTAATTTGCTCCTCTGAAACATATGGTGATATTGGCAGGGGAACACAAATCCCAACAAACATTGTGCTATTCTATTTTCATTCCATTCTCTATGCAATCTGGCTTTAAAAACAACACTACTCTTCCAGTGTTTTCTCTGTTTTCCTCAGAAACATATGCATTCTTTTGTATTTATATCCTAGTGAATCCCTTTCATCTCATTTTTAATCCCTTGTGAAATTTGTGACTGAGTTCTTCACAAATTCAGAACAGTTCTAATTCATTCAAGTATCAATAATATAAACACCACTGACAAGAAAAAAAATACACACTAGCAAATCAAGTCTTTCCACTTTAAGCCTTTTAAACAGAGTATGAAGCAAATACTCTTGGCTGCTCTAGTTGGACTTCTCAAATGTTCCACTCTCTCTTTCCTTTCTTAGATTCCCTCTAAGGAAGTATACACACAATTGTGGTCGTCCCCCCACTCACCATTGTTTGGTTATTTAGGGTTATCTAAAATAGGTTCTCTGAACTAGTTTAGCTACCAAACTAGAACAAACAAAAGAAAAGAAAACCCCAATGTTGTAACACTTATTTTCTATGGCAAGCTGTTCCTGCAGCATTGTTTACACAGTGTTTCCAGCACTACAGTAGTATCTAGTAGCAAAATTCAAAGAGCTTGTTCCTGAAAACAGCGAGTCCTTTATTCCTTCTCTACAATAGTGAAGAAAACTGCTCTTTTCATCCATAGAACCATAATTTATCTATTATTCACTGAAGAGGACTCCCCTCTCATTGAAGAATATAGAATGTGTTTTAATGTATATTAGGCAACCAGTATATTGAGGGACCCAGAAGAACTCACATTTGCAAAGTGAAGTAGGGTGTGTGTGTTTTTTTTAAAAAAAGTGGTATGGAATACACATTAACACAGATCTTTATAAAACAATGATGCTCCAATGCAATATAGCACACACAGACCATCTGTGAGAAGGGCCACAGTTGTGTGGTAGAGCAGCTTATTTGCATGCAGAATGTCACAGGGTTAATGCCCAGCATCTCCAGGTAAGGCTAGGAATGAATCTTGCCTGAAACTCTGGAGAGCTGCAGCCAGTCAGTGGATCAATATTCTGGTTCAGCAGAGGGAAGCTTTCTATATTCCTGTACATGCTGGAACAAATGGGGAGAAAACGATGGAATCTAGCCCTTTGTAACCACTTCCAAAACAACCAATCAGTGGCATCTCTCCTTTTTAAAAAATATGATTATTTTATTAAATATTCATTCCACTTTGTTTGTAAAGCACTCAAGGTAAACTCCCAAAAGAAAACAGTCATACAAACAATTATCAGAAGAAACACCACCACTTCAAGAACATGGTCAGTTAAAAATCTAGGGGATAAAACAATGTCAGCTAGCTATGCCAACATCCTGCTAAAACAGGCCAGTAAAGCAGTTCAAAGAGGATCTCCTGGGGCAGGGAGTCTCCCAATCTGGATGCTTCTGTGGAGATTGCTCTCCCACAGGCCCCAGCCAAGCTCTTTTCTGATAGTGTTGGGACTCCCAAAAGGGTCTCTTTCAACGATTTAAGCAGATGGCAGGAGATGGTCCTTCAGGTATCCTGGGCCCAAACACTTTAGGATTTTAAAGGTGATCTTGAGCACTTTGAATTGAATTAGAAAACAGATTGAATGCAAATACAGATTATTCCTGTGCAGCTGTGTGATCAGGAAGGGATATTATACATGCCACACCCCATTCCACAAGCACATATTCCCCATCCAGCTAGAGGATACACATGCAGAAGCATAAATCAACATGCATAATGCCCTTAAGTGGATGAGAGCCCTAAAAAGTAAGCAAACTAGGTATGTTGTCATACTTTGCAATTGTCCTGTCCTGGCAACAAAGAGCCTATAGAAAGTGAAGAGAATAAAAGAAATCTAGCAAGCAGTCTGTAGCAGGAGGAGAGATTAGACAGGAAACAAACAGGCAGAGTTTCATGAAGGTCTGGATACTTGAAGACAAGGGTGGTAGATAGATAGTAGATCTTTCAGGACCCTGGACAGTGCCCAGGGAGGCGATTTGTTCCAACAAAAGCTTCTTCTCAAGTGAGCCCATTTATGCGCTGAGCCCAACTACCTTTTTCCTGTTCTGCTCCTTTGTTGAGGAGCAGCTCTTAAAAGGGCAGTTCCGTGGCCTGGAGCCTAGCACTCCACACCTCTGTGAAATCAAGCTGGACATGCTGCTTGTGTTAGTGCACTGGCTCCATGGAGCATGCAGGCCTTGGAAGCATGCACTGTCTGGTCAGGACTGTGTCACAATTTCAAGGGTCTTGGGTATTTCAGTCCTGGGAGCGTTTGGTCCAGGCTTGGGGGGAATCTCAATCACAGGGGTCTCTGGTTGTGTTGTGGTGTTTGGGCTCCTATGTCAGCATCACTGACCCCTCAGAGTCTGTGTCACTACTGGATTCCTGGATCATAACAGATTTGGAATACAAATCTGTCCACTTTGTTGTCCTCAGATATATTATCATCAACTGTGGAGGCTGAGGGGAGACATGATAGAGGTGCACAAAATTATGCATGATGTGGATAGGGAGACATTTTTCTCCTTCTCCTAAAATACTAGGACCCAGGGTCATCCCATGAAGCTGATTGGTGGGAGATTCAGGACAGATAAAAGGACATACTTCTTCACGCAGTGTATAGTTAAATTATGCAATTCACAAGATGTGGTGATGGCCACCAATTTGGATGGCTTTAAAAGGGGGTTGGATAAATTCCTGGAGGAGAAGGCTATCAATAGCTACTAGTCCTGACGACTATGTGCTAACTCCAGTATCAGAGGCAGTAAGCCTATATGCACCAGTTGCTAGGGAACATGGGTGGGAGGGTGCTGTTGCACCATGTCCTGCTTGCGGTTTCCTGGTTGACAGCTGTTTGGCTACTGTGTGCACAGAGTGCTGGACTAAATGGACTCTTGGTCTGATCCAGCAGGGCTCTTCTTATGTTCTCCATCTCAGTATGTTAAACAAGATTCTCTTCATATGTAATCAGAATTCAGGCTGACCAGACTGCTTTTTAAGTTTATGTGCAAACAAATTTAATGTTAACTCTTTAAGTCTCAATGAAATTGTCATTTAAAATGGTCATCATTCACTATGAAACTATGTATGCTAAGTAGAGCACCTAAAGGCAGCAAACTCTTCCACAGAAGTATAAAGATGGTATCCATCCTAAAGTTCTCAAAGAACTCAAATATGAAATTGCAGACCTTCTAACAAAAATATGCAACATGTCCCTAAGCTCAGCCTCTGTACCAGAAGACTGGAAGATGGCCAACGTAACAACTGTTTTTAAAAAGGGATCTGGGAAATTACAGGCCAGTTAGTTTGACATCCATTCCAGGTAAATTGGTTGAAATCATTATTAAAGACAAAATCAGTAAGCATATAGAAGGGCAGGTCCTGCTAAAGAAGAATTAACACAGCTTCCGCAAAGGCAAGTCTTGCCTCTCTAACCTTCTAGAATTCTTTGAGAATGTCAACAAACATGTAGACAGGGGTGATCCGGTGGACATTGTCTACTTGGACTGATTCAGCATGGCACTTCTTATGTTCTTATGAACAAAAATCCTTTAATGTTAACCTTTACTCTTGATGGAACACTTGTTGATTTCTGTGAAATGTGTAACAAGACCACCCAACCAAGCAGGTTTTTGTTTGACAAATCATGTTCTCTCTGTTTCTGGGTCAATTCTTTTGATTGTTTCACACAAATGTTTTATGGGATTGCTGGCTCCATCCAGATTTAACACTCTCTCTTGTTCACGGGTATGTTTGTTTTGGCAGGGAAGACAGCAGTTAAATTTCCAAAGAATTTTCAACCATGGGTGGTGTTTGTAACTACAATTTGCAGGGAGCAACATGAAAAGGCACATGTGTATGTATGGCACCACCAGAAAGAGCAGAAAAGTACTCTCAAGCTTTTTCCTCACCAAGAATGCATGTAAAACCCAAACTGATTCTGAATCTAGCTGAGGAGTTCACCCATAATTAAAGCAAACTCAAGCAGAACTTTGGATGTGTGAACTACCCAAATCATGAATATTTCCCTTTCATTCAGCTCCATTCCCTTCATTTTATATCCTGACTATCAGATTGTGAGCCCTTGGGTAGGCATTTTTAAAGTTGATATCTGTGTAGTGCTTAGTATATTTTAACGTAAATAAGAGCAGATTAATCACACAGCTTAATGGAATACCAAGGCAACATGGCCTGGCCCCTAGCCAATACAAATGTTCCAAATCATATCTGTATGACACAATACTTCCCCTCATATATGTGCGCATACACATGGATATGTACAAACGAAACAGTTTATGCCACTACATACTAATTAAAGTCTAACAAACAACAAAGTGAAATAAACACAGGGGAAGAAAATAAGGCACGCAATGCTTGAAATTGAAATGTCATAAGGCTGTTAAGGAAAATTTTCAACAGATGTTGGCTTCCCAATTGTCTCATCTTATTCCTGGAGTGGTACCAATGTGTTACCAATCTGACATTCTAATATTGGAGTCTGTGCTTGGTCCAGACTGCAGATGAAGTGTTTCAGTTCAAACTTCTTAAATTTCTTACAGACTGATATACAAACTAACAATGTGTATATCAGTTACATTTGGGATGGAGGGAGAAGGCATGTAGAATACAGGAAGAAATTTTGAAATTCTCCAAGTTAAACCAGAAGGCATGTAGAATACAGGGAGAGCTAACCCGTTCAACAGGGGAAATCCAGTCACTAAAAATATCAAGATGGCTAGAGCAAGATAAAGCCACATACTATTAAGAAGGCAAACGTCAAACTCCACAGGGAAGCTAGCCAGTCACCTCTGAGAAAACTGCCTCATTTTGGTGTTAGGGAGCCTGAATTTGAAGTCAAACCCATTGAGTAAACTTAATCCAGGTATCATTCCAAAGACATGCCAAAACTGTTTAAACTGTTGACCTTTTTGTTCGCAAGTAAAAATATCGAACCTGTGGCCTGCTCTTTCTGTGGAGGCTGAAGGATCAATCCATACACAACAATCACAACCAAATGGAACTGCTTGCTTCCAGATAGATGTAATCAGGAGAATCTCCATTTGGTCACTGCTAACAGGAACTTGCTGTCATTGATAAAGCACCCTGGACTCTGTAGGGCAGGCTAAACAGCTTACAGCATTTTGAATCCAATACTTTAGTTATACTTCCTGCTATAAATCAGCTCCTATTTCGTCACTATGTCAAATTCTCCTGCTTCCAGCTTCCACTGTGGAGGGAGAAGAGAACATTAAATGCCTGCTTTTGTATGCCAAACTGAGGGGGGAAACCTTCCAAAGATAACTGTCAGGAATTATATAAACAGTACTAGGAATCTTCAATAAGAAAATAGGGTACAGTTTTCTAGTTTCAGAAGACAACTATGACTTTCAAATTCTCTCTCTAAGCCTTATATTCCACACACATATTTTATTGATATTTATTTATTAAATTTCTAATTCACCTAATAACTAATGTCCTCTCCACCCAATAACATATAATTGCATTTACAGGAAGAATATCTAGAATCTACTATGAATGAGACTCATAGAAAAAAGAGGGGTGCACAAATCCTTGCATGGAGCCACTATTCTAGTTATATGGCTAGCAGACATGACACACACACACACACAAAGAGAGAGAGAGAGAGAGAGAGACTGAGACTTTGAGGAATTTCTTGCTAACATGGATGCCACCTCTGGTCAATCTTAGGAATGAAGAGAAGGTCCAGTCAATTGACACAAGCCCCTCTAGGCACACTCTTCTTCTGACTAGAGTCCCTTCTTCCCCTTGGCATACCAGGCAACTTGGGCCCATGAAACAGCAGGGATAATGAATGGAATGTGATTTGTGTTAGATCGATACAGGCTAGAGACCATTTTAGGGCCTACTCCATGTCATCAAATGTGACAGAGAGCGATCTTAGTTCTCTGCTGCAGTTGCATCCACAGCTATATTGTGGAGCTTTTCCAAATGGGGGCTGTTCTTCATAAAGACACAAAAATTATTTATCTCAACCACGGGCAGCAGACTGTTATTTATATACAAAACAGTTTGTGGATATAATTTTGCCTATAGATGCAGTCAACATAGAGGCAGCTCTAGTCATTTCTCTTTGGATGCCTTTCAGTTAATAAGCTTGAAATTGTTCCCTGGAAGAGGTATTGTCTACCACTAATATGTTCAACTCTTGTGCATCTTGGCTAATAATATCAAGTTGTTGGAGTGTGACTAAAAGTTCAGAAAGTAGAAAGTTGACTCTGAGCTTGCTCCTGAAGAAATCCTCCTTGGATTCAGGTGATTTTGCCAACTTCTGAACAGTCACAAACCTTCCCTTCTGGGGAAAATGCTTGAGTACACAGTGGGTCCCGAACATCTTAAGGACTGCCTTCTTCCATACAAACCTGCTCATTTACTAAGATAGTTAAACTTGGGCTCTCCTCCAAATGGCCCCTGACTTTATAGGCTAGATTATACTTCCTCAACATGTGCCCTCCAGATGTTTTGCACTTTGGCTCCCATTTGCCCCAGTCAGCAAGGCCAAAAGACATTTGGGGGAATACCAGGTTGGGGAAAGCTTCAGCTATTGGGCAGTATAGAAACATAATAAAATAAATAAATAAGGCTGGACTAAATGGATGTCTATTGGATGAAAATACCTTTTGGGGCCCTAACTATCAAGCATCATCCCAAGATATATTTGCCTAGGACTTACTTTACTATCATTTAGGTACCATGCAAAGACTGGTTGTTTTTAATGTTTGTTTTTAGAATTTAGTGACACTTAACTGCAGATTAGGTTGTGTGTGTGTGTTTCTGTTGCAGAAGAGATCGAGCTCAATAATCCCCAGCATCTTCAGGTATGGCTGGGAAAGAATCCTGCCTGCAACGCCACAGCTGCCAACCATTGTGGACAAGATGTGGCTCCATGTGGACCCATGGTATGACTCAGTATAAGGCAGCTTCCAATATTCCTGCAATGCTCCTGATTTTAGTTTTGTTTAAAGATTATAATGGTTGCAGTTTTACCTTATTTTAGTTTTATGAGTTGCCTTGGGGGCTGTGTGCAGAAAAGCCTATTCTCTTCAATAAAAGATCCAAATTACATCAGGGTGGAATTGCTATTGGTATTGCATTGCTGTAGAACTGACATTTTCCAGTGAAAAGGGGGCTGCCACTGGATATCTGCTGTGGGTGGGAGTTGATCCTTTCAGCTTTGGCTATTGAGTGGTACAGAAATGTAATAAATAAAAATGAACATGCCTATATTAAACTCTCACATTTATTGTGGGGCTTACAAAAAACACACCTAAACTATATATTGCCTACTGATTTAATCTGGGAAAAAATGCATCTTACCCCATGTGTGAAGATGCAGATTATCTAATACTTGTTTGCTTTTGAAAACTGCAGATATCAAACATTGCTGTTTGAAAGTTTGTGCCTTTGACTGCAGCAGGCTAGAGATGTAATAGCTAGTAAACACTGTACAGGAATCATAAATCTGCTAATGCAGTATTTAGCACACATGGTCAAAGATCATCCCACCTGACTGTAATGTGAATCCACCCGGGTTAGGTCAGTTCAAGCTTCTGTGAACACCATCTGCCTCTTACATAACTGCCACTGTCCTACCCTTGTCATTCCTTCCTTGGCCCATTTAGCACTAGCTGCCAAAGGTTTAGGAGGAGAGGCTATAGATCTCTGATACTCATAAGACTTGTGTTCCTAGCAACCAAATTGTGTGCCAAAGGGGGACAGCTGCTCCCATCTGGGAAAATGTGTGGGAATGATTTATTTTAAATATCTATATACCACCTTTAAGAGCTCTGCAGTCCCCCCCACAAAACACTTTATACAGTAACACCATTGACTATAAAATCATAGAAACATATATTCATAGAAACAATGCAAAATAAATATAATCACAAAATCATGTCATCTACAACCAATCACACCACAATAAAAACAGCTGCAGTTTTAAAAATCAGTTTTAAAGCCTGAGCCAATTTCAAATTAATCAGTAAAAGTGGATGGAAGCAACCAGTTTCTAAAAGCCCATTTTAAAACACGCAGTAAGGGAGTCCATATAAATTACCAGTAGCAGGGAGTTCCACACTGATGGGGCCACCACTGTAAAGGCACTTCCTCTTGTACCTACAAGCAGGACAGAGAGGATGAACATAATGGCCAGGCAGGCTTCCATGGGTCCTTCAAATAACCTGGTCCCAAAGGGCTCCAAAGATAACCACGAGCACTTTTGAATTAGACTCAAAAGATCATGACAAATTGTGCAGCTGATACAGAATCAGTGTTATGCGCTCCTGTCACCTGAACTGTCTTCAGAAGCAGCACCAGGTCGAGTACACTGTAGTAGCCCAGTCTGGATAATTTAGAGCATGGATACCTGTAGCAATTCTAATCCAATTTCTTCAGATGGGGCACAGGTGATGAATTGGACAAGACTAATAAAAGGCAATCCCTCCAGGCACTCCTGGCCAAGAACCCCCAAGCAGTGCAACTCATTTTTTTAGGAGAGTGCAACCCCATTCAACATTGGCAGATTCCCCCACCAACAGAACTTCCATTTTCACTAGATTAAGCTTCAGCTTGTTAGCCTTCATCAAACTACCAGCAGATACTGAGAACTACATCCAGACACTCTTACAGTCTTACTTGGATTCATAGATGGAAATATAGGGTAGAGCTGTGTATCATCAGCATACTGAAGGCAATATAGCCAAAAAATTTATATGAGTCTTTCTAGTGGCATCATTTAAATGTTAACGAGCATGTGGGACAGGATAGAATCTTGAGGCACCCCATAAGACAAAGGCCATGGAGTAGAGCAGGAGCTCCCGACACCAGCAATACCTTCTCGGTCCTCCAAGAAGAACAGGAGCCATCATGTCCTCCCCAAGTCTCACCTGAGTTAAGCAACCTGGAAGGGTACCATGGTCTATGACAACTGAGTCCAGAAGAATTAACAGGGCTGCACTCCCATAGTCCACCCCCTGTCATCTACCAGGGCAGTTTCTGTCCCAAAACCAGGTTGGAAACCAAAATGAAATGGATCCAAATAATATGTATAAACTAAGATTATCAGGAGTTGGGAAGAATGGCACATGTGATAACTGGATAACTATACAGCACCAGAGGATCCAAATTCAGCTTTTTTAATATAAAGAAGTCTAATCACTCTTTTTAAGGCCAGTAAGACACTATGACCTCCCTCAGAGTTGTATTAACAACCTTTAAGTTCCAGATATTATCCCTAACCTGGCAGATTTCAATAGCCAGGAAGGATCCAAAGAATAAAAAATGGATCTGTTCAGACAACATGCTAAGCCATGGTTAGGCCGCTAACCCTTTTGCAGAAAATGGTTAGTGAGGGTGTTTAAATCGTGGTTATGTAGCCACCATGGTTAGGAATGGTTCACATGGCACACTAAGTCATGGTTCACATGACATGTTAAGCCATAATGTTTAGCCCAAAATGTTTAACCGCCATGGCATAGCATGTCATCTGAACAGAGTTAATGGGTCTCAATCCCCCAAGAAGCTTGTCCACAACCTGAGGCTATTCAAGCTGAATCATATTCATCACAACATAACTAAATGGTGCTGTAGCGCCATCCACTTTTGACTCTGTCAGAAGTATGGCATCCATCAAACTGGTTACAGCGAGCTGATGAGGGTTCCCCCATCCGCATCGAGAAGGTTCCTGACCAATCGAAACAGTTCACTTGGCCATTTTGCAGGCATAATGGTGGTGAAGTAAGATTGCTTCTGCAATATCTAATGAAAAGTTCACATTCAAATTTCCGACAATTTAAACAATTATAATTGCCAAGATTCTATCCCATGAATACCAAGTAGAAACTATTATGACAACATATTAGTAGGCAACAAATTGGTTTTGGAAAGAAAGAAAAAACCAGACTTAAGCTTCTGTAACAGGAACATTGATTTGCAGCATTTATAATGAGTTCCCCTTGTTTCAAAAATGTGACATCAACTCCCTTCATGCTGAACTTGTTGCCATGAGAGTAAAAATGCAATGGGAGACAGGCAGGGTGACATTACCAGTTGGAAACTGAAATTTGCGGAACTTCTCTGAAGGAGAGATAGACCTAAGTGCCAACACAGGAGCTACTTTCTAAACACATCACTAAACAGCCTGAAAGCTAGCACATTAAGACTACAACTTGCTAACCTTTAGTATCTGATCTAGACTTTTAAAATTAATAGCTGCAATTATGATAAAGACCAGCTATTGGTAATAAATACTGGGTCTCAGAGGGAGTCAGTCACAGTGACTAATTAAGAATACACTTACTATGTTCAGAGTTAAAACAAACAAACAAACCCCTTATTACCAAAATTTCTGTTTTAGCCAACTAGCGGGATTCACAAGGAACCGAAACTATATAAAATTTGTGTACACTTATTAATATATTTCATGCCAAAACAACAAACAGCGTCCCATAAACCTAGCTTTTAATTTCTCATACACACAGCCCTTACATCAACTCCTCTTGCTTATTTAGTAGGACAAAACCACTATTGTTGTCACAAGTAAGACTGTAGAAAGATCATTTTCACATAGATTCATTTATAATGATCAAAGGGTTAAAAATATGCACAGCATGTACAAAATATGTACAAATTAGTGATTAACGCAATATTACATTAAAGTTTTAAAAGATTCAAGATAGAAAGTGTATCGTTCTCCCGCTGCTGTATAATTTCAACTTTTACTATGAAGCTTTCATAGAAATAACGCCAAGAAAAGTTTTAGAATCTGTCACACTTTAGAGAGCAAACAAAATTCTGATACCTTGGGAGAACAGAATACATTTCAATGAATATAACAAATTCAGAACCAAAGTATGCACATTTTCTCAACTTTGCTCTTATCAGGTTGTTTGTTAAGAGAAACACTGAAGGGGATAAAAGCAGGAAATGAAGGGATAGAGAAAACAAGATTCCTATTTGATGAAGCCAGTGTACTTACAAGATTAACTCGCCACCACCATACACACACCTAGCGCAATTACTTTCATCAAAAAGTTATGAAGTGCTTTCTGCTGATGGCAAGCATGAGATGGACATCATTCCCTGAAAAGGTCCCTTTTTCTCATAACTTGGCACTGCTGACTACTTCTGTACTTATTAAGAAAGCAAAAGGAGGAGTTTGATTAATTAAATGCTGCTACACCACCACCACTACCACCACCGGCACAACAAGAAAAAAAATGCCATTGAAAAATGCTTTTAAAAACCTCACATCTGGGTAGCCTCCTAGAGAAATGGAACTTTTCCTTCTTTTCAAAGAGAAACAGTTACTTGAAACTCGCCTTCTTCATACCTTTTCAAATGTTGACAGCACTTCCCGTAAGCTGAAGTTCAGGCCAATCATTCTTCACTGTCCCTTTGGCATCTACATCTTCCTATCAAAGGGTTTGAAATCAATAGTCTGTTGCCTTAAAAGGTATGTAATACATGTATTTTTCCAACTATACCTCTTGAAAGCTTTTTGGAAAATCCTGATCATGCATCTTTGCATTCCTTCAGTGGCACCTTAGGCTGCAAGATTTCATTGCCCCATTGTGCCCCATTGTCTTCAGGCTGGAGAGTTTGGGATAAGTAAACATCATTCTACTTGTTCTGTTAACCAGGTTCCATGATGCTGGCATGGTTTCCTCATCTCACTAGACCGCCCAGGATTCCCGTTTGCTCACCTCACTAATGACCTGCAGGCCCAAAATGTTTTCTCTCCTGGGCCCCAAAGCTCAACGTTTGGTCTCAATTACACTCCGCAAACGACACTATATCCTTGTGGCACATAAAAGAAAGAAAGGGGGGCAAATGCTGTGCCGATCTTTTTCCATTTACAAATGATTTTCACTCAAAAAAAATAAACTTGTACTGTAAATCAAAAGCCAACTTGTGACAAAAGTTAAAGTAGTAAAGATGTCACTTCAGTCTGAAGTAAAAAGGAAGGAGGGAGCTATAACCAAATGCAGAACAAGCGGCTAACCCTTCTTGTTCCCTCCTCTCTCTCTCTCTCTCTCTCTCTCTCTCTCTCTCTCTCTCTCTCTCTCTCTCTCTCTCACTCACTCTCTTTCTCTCTCTCTCTCCCAATCACCAGCAGACTTGTGTTGCTATGGAAATAACCAAGCCAGTTTCACTCCCACTTCCCTCTGCCTGACTAGCCTAGGGGATGCTGCGCTGCTTTCTGCTGGAAAGAAAAGTTGCTCATTTTGTTTCAGTAAAGCTCCAAAGCAAACACTCACAGTATAACCTCTCTAACCTCTGCAGGGGATCTTGTCCTTTGGATCCCCCTCAAGCTCTGACAACAGAGCGTCAATCCATCCCTAGCCTTTGTTTATTATTTTAATCAGCATCCTCCCTTCCACCGCCCCTCTGGAGCGAAGCACAGCTCCACTTCCTGGAGGCCTCCCGCCCTCCCTTCCTGAAAAAAAACTTTTAGTACCTATAGAGGAATGGAAAATCCTGGACCATCAGCTCCTGCTATTTTACAACATCTCTCCTTCTCGACTTCCAAAAGAAACCCAAATACTCAGTCTCTCTAACTACAGCCTCGAAACGAAAACAACAACGTTGAAACAAAACAAAAGGCCCACCACATGAAAACGGTTAAAGTAACAGTAAATGCTGCCGCAAAGCCCGACATTACTCTGCTCCCATTACCTCAGTCTCAACACACACAGATAGTTTTCATATGAGGCCTTTTGCTCTCATTTCAGCAGGAAACCCGACACCTGGAATTTGGCTACTAAGCAATCACTTCCGATTTTGTAAAAAGAAAAAAGTCAATTTCAAAAAGAGAAAGAGTGCACATTTCAATTATTGGCAAGGTTTTCTTTGCATCATGTGGGAACGTACAGGCAAAACCTTCAATATATTTCCCAGCAAGCAGGAAATTTCTAAAACTCAAACACTCACAAAGTGTCCCAAGCATGACATTTTTTACTCAGATCAGTTTTGTCGACGCCCAGCAGTGGTTCCAATCTCTCCCCCCCACCCCAGTTGCAGGAGTGCCCATTACACTGCTATTGAGGGTGCAGATACCCAAACTCTCTGAAACAGGTAATGGTCTTTGTCAGAGCAATACCATGTTGAAAGTGGTGCTGCAAAAGAACAGACTTAGTAAAAGGCACTAAGGCAGAGTTTTATTTCCCTTGTGTGCAGAAAGTCTGTTGTTGTTTTGGGTGTGTGTGTGGAAATTTATGCATGTTAATGAAACTCTAACCGTAGTTGTGGTCCAAAACAGTAAACTAATGAAACGTGAATAAACTAATGCTGCCAGTGATGTAGTGGGCCATTTTGAAGTGCTAGCTGTGTCTCTTTGGGGACATTACCATGTCCCCAAGGAGACACCAAAATGCAAGCTGTGCTGATGAATCTCTGACTCTATCCTCTCTCTCCCTCTCTCTCTCTCCTGCTGTCTATATGTGTATTGGTTTTAATTACACATTTGAGACCAAGCCACCCCAAAATAGTTTTCATTACAACATGGACAGCTCAGATCAATGCATTATTCCTGGGAAAATCAATTTCTCCACCATCCATGAACCAGGTGCATATGACATGCTGCAGCTTGCTGTGGGTTATTTAGCCCATGACAAGTCTTGGTGCCCCATTGGCATCGGTTTGCATATGCAACCCCCCACTCAGGGTTTGTTGTGTCATGGAAACCTGGTCAGAGTGGGTTATGCAATGGTTAAATAATGCTCGCATAAACTGAAACAGACCACGTTTTGTTGAACTCTCTCATCTTTTCAGCACCAGGCTACTCCCAGGCATTTAACGGTATGTTATGAGGCATCCATGTCTGCTGTTTTAGAACAGGTCATTGTTTATTCATTTTCAGCGGCTTGCATTTTTTTAAAAAAATCTATGCTAAATTATTTAACTATTTTTTGTTATGTTGTATTTTGTATTTTTTATCAATTGTTGTAAACTGCCCAGAGAGCTTTAGCTATGGGGTGTTATAGAAAAGAAAGAAATAATAAATATATTATTATTCACACTTGCCAGTTTTGCATGACACAGCAACCTCAAAATGGTGGCCACACATTCTCTACCCTTGCTGCAGCCTCACCATGAGTTAAATAACCCATGGTTGGCTGTCATGCCTGCAGCTGAAGTCAGAGGGAATAGGGAGGCCTGAGGGGGTGGAAGATGACAACACAGTCCCTGTTAATCAAAAAGTCCTGGAGCTTTGACTTTGTGAGTCCTGGATCCACTACACTACTGGTTGCTGCCCTCAACCCACTGAGCCAAACACATTTTAGCTGAATTATAGACAGAACTTGTAGACTAAAGTTTCAGGTGGTGGTTCCAGATTACACAAATATTTATAGCTGCTCAAAGTATTTCTCTGTTATTCTACAATTCACTTCAATTAAACTGAAATTTTAAACCAATCTAAAGGCTAATGTGAAGGTCAGCATCTTTAGCAAGGGATAGGAATGCACAATAAGAACTTTTACGCTTTAGTGCCGAGGTGGAGAACCTTTTTCCTATGAAGGGCCATTGACCCATGGAAAAAAATCAACTGATGGTACAGCTGATTGTGGGCAGAACCAGATCCAATTATGGGAGACACCAAACCCAAAATGGACAAAGTTTGCACAGCATTGCAGGTTTGCACAACCATCTGTCAGGGATGCTTTAGGGTGGATTCCTGCATTGAGAAGGGGGTTGGACTCGATGGCCTTGTAGGCCCCTTCTAACTCTGCTATTCTATGATTCTATGATTCTCTCTGTGCCACCCCATTCCTTTTCTACTTCACACACACACAAAGTGGAAGAGGAAGCATTTCCCAGAGGGACAGTCTGGAGAGCAAGAGTAGTCCACACTGTCCAGAAAGCTGGTTGACATGGAGAGCTGCATGAAATTAGGCTGAGTGACACATATGAACCTCAGGCTGCAGGTTCCTTGCCCCAGCTTTTTGCCTCCTTATGTAACACGATTACAGTTATACTAAGAGAGCTCAACTAATTCCTGGACTTCCTTGTAACTGTAATTCAATCCTAAATATATGGGGTGTAGTGGATGTAATGTACACGGGGGCTTCACATTCTCATCTTTGAGAGGAAATAGTGAGAATGTGTGCATTTACAGGAAGCCTGGCTCTACTTCACATTCCTGGGTAAAGGAAAAATATAATTCAGTTTTTCTCTTCTTCCTCTCCCTCTCCTTCTCCCTCTCCCACACACACCACAGCATCCAATCTTCCTAGCAAAAACAAAATAATTGCAGAACAAGACAGACCTTACAAAGATTAAAGGCACCAAATGCAACAGCTCTAGAAAACCAACATTCTGTCAGTTTAAGCACTTGTGCAAATACGTTTCAGCTAATCTTCTAGGGATGAAACTGGCTTACCGCCACAAGTAGTACCATAATGCAGCTTACCTTCAAAAACTTTTTTGTTCAATTGCATTTATAGAAAATATATAACAAGAATGTTGTGGTGCAATTAGCGTAACCTCCACAAATACTATTACCAAATACAGTAAACATGTTTTAGGGGTAAAAAGTTACATTTTATGTTGCTGGGACATGGGTGTATCAACAGAAGTGGACATGGCTACTTTTAAAATGAAGAATAAATGCATAATTCAACCGGGTTTTAATGAATTGGATGCAACTTCTGAAAATATTTACTCTACAAATTCAGAACTGCAGCAGCTTTCAGGGTAGCATTTGCAACCAATAACTGTTTCAAATATGGATGATTAACATTGGGAACAGGAAATTAACAAGTCCACACAATGCAAATATTAGGAGGCGGCCAATGCATATTCAATACCTTGGGTTTATAACTCACTTTGTACACAAAAGTAAAGTGGGAGTTGAAACATTTATTTTAGACCACAGAATTTAACCATTTAGAGCTGTAAAAAGTGCATAAAAAGTGCATAAAAGGGAAACTAAAATGATCGAGGGGATGAAGGATCTCCCCTATGAGGGATGGTTACAATGGCTGGGATTGTTTAGCTTGGAAAAAGGAGGTTAAGGGGAGACCTGATAGAAGTATACAAAATTATGCATGGAGAATGTTGATTGGGAGACATTTTTATCCTCTCTCAAAATGCTAGACTCCAGGGTCATCCCATGAAGTTGATTAGTGGGAGGTTCAGGACAGATAAAAGGAAGTATTTATTCACATAGTTAAGCTACTGAATTCACTACCGTACGATGTAGTGATCGCCATCAATTTGGATGGCTTTAAAAGGGGGTTAAACAAATTCCTGTAGAAGGCTATCAATGGCTACTAGCCCAGATGGCTCTATGCTATCTGCAGTATCACAAGCAGTATGCTGGGGAACATGGATGAAAGGGTGCTGTTGCTGATTTAGTGAGAGCTTCTGCCCTGAAAAGCAGCCAAGAAGTATTTAAATAATTAATTAAATTAGTGGGACTTACTTCTGAGTAGTCTTACCTAAGAGGACGCTATACATTTCAAAGAACTGCCCACAAAGAAATGGCTATATAATCCATAAAACTGCTACTGACTAGCCTCAAAACCCATGATCTATAGGTACAATAATGCAACACTTACACATTTTCTGTCTGAAATAGAACATGGTAACACACAGGAACAAACATCTAATACAAACGACAACAGAACACAATGACAACACATACGAGTCTCCAGTGAAAAATATATATTTTCAACCACAAAGGTACAGAGCAGCCACAAAACAGAAATCTTGAAAGAATTAGAGATAAGTGAGTGCAAGTCAACCCAGCAGAATCAATAAAACTGAAATTACTTATAAAAAACCAAACACATCCCATTGCCTCCAAAAAGGAAAAAAGCCTAATTGACTCTGACATGACCCTACAGCTCTAAAGCTGAATGAAAGCATAGAAACCATCTCACTGAGTTTTACAAATATCTTTCACCTGAGTCTTGCCACTCAGCTTTGCTTTTAGACAATAAGACAAAGCAGTATGCTGGGCCACACAGATTGCCTCTGAAACATTTCCTTGGTATTTAAGACTTCAACAAAACAACAAGCTGTGTGCTGGTATGACTTTTAAACAACCTTCCTTGAAAAATAGCAGTGCCTTCTTTTCCCCCCAAGCGCATTAAAGTCAAATATTTTATTAATCCAGCAACCTGAAGACAGATACACGAATTCACAATAGTATAAAAGAAAGCCACATAGAGAGATCAAAGATAACAAAGGATGTGTTTAATAGGAAAATAAAAGGTAAAATTACTGGCCCAGTTCATACACTCAATTACCAGTTTGCTAAACCATAGTTTTGCAGCCAGGAACAAGCAATGGATCCATATGCTCCCTCATCACCCCTCCCCTTCCCTGGCACTTACATCCTGGCGTAATTAAATCACAGTTAGTTGTTACAACCCAAATTATTCATTGTGGTTTACTGTCAGTTTACTAACCAGGATCTTAAACAACGATTTGAAATTGGTTTAAGATCCTGGTTAGTAAAATGACATTAAACCACAGTTCCCCATTTAACACATAACGGCTAACTGGTTTAATTAAAGCAGGCTGTACTAAGGAAGGAAAAGTCATGGGGAGGGGAGTGGGCCTGTCGCTCATTCCTGGCTGCTAAACTAAGGTTCAGCAAGTTGGGAACTGAACATATAAGTCAGGTCATATCAACACATACTGATTCAGCTTAGGGGGAGGAAGGGGTAAGAAAACTAATTTAAAAGTGTTCCTAGGTTTTTCTACATGCTTGTCTGTATTGTTAGGCAGGAATCTTTTCACACATTATGTTTTAGGTGTACACAGAAATGTTTTATGTATGCACCTAAAACCAAACTACGAAATGGTCAAATTTGCTTGCAAACACAGGTGGATGCAGGTGTGCATTTCAGGGAGGCAGCACTGTCTGAAACTCCCTGTCAAGTATATATAGGTTTTCACCCTGTAATGTATGAAATAACACCAATAGTGATTCTCTTGAGCCAGCATTTCATGGAGCTCACACTAGCAGACAGAATGGGTCATTGCTTGCTTAACTGGCTCAGAAAATTGCCAGTTTAGGAAGAGGTCTGCACATTTGAAAGTTAGTGTGGCATAATGGCCAGAATGCCCAACTTGAAACACTGAGTCCTGGATTTGCTCAGCCACCAATCCCACCAAGCAACTCATTCTTGGCATAGCCTCTCTTAAATAGCGATGGATGAGCCCTCCAAGGCTCTCCTCAGATTGGCTCACCTGGAATTGGTGGTAGGACTGCTGGGAGCAAAACAGACAGAAACGTTTGATTGTGGATAAAGCACACTTTATCAGTAGAAAATACAGAGAAACTAGGCAACATTTGTGAACATTTGGTTGACCCGAGGACATAATCCTATGCATGTTTAGACAGAAAAAAGCCCTACAACTTTTCCTGTCTAAACAGCATTCCCCAGCAAGTAGGACTGACTGGGGAATGCTGGGAGTTGTAGGATAGTATTATGCTTTAAAAGTATTATGCTAATATGGATTTTGGATTTTTTCTCATGGCCAACATGACTACTTTTGCTCAGAACAGATATATACACTTGTATGCCCTACTTACTGTGGAAAACAAAGAATTGAAAACATGCCAAAATCAGCAGTAAGACCAGTACTTTCCTTTGTAAGTTATCTTTTAAATATGCAATTTTCAGGTTTATTATTCAGCTAACGGGCAAAAAGAAGCAAGTATTACAGTGTAGCCTGCCAGGCAGAACCTTGTCGATTACCTTGAATGCCACATCCAGAAAGGGGGGAAAAAACATAGTTATTCTGAGACTTGTGTCTAATTTTAATAGGCCTTGTCCGCTTTGTGTCACTTTTGTTTTCATCTCCCTTCAGCGTATGAATGCTGACTGCTTCATTAACACCTAAAATCCTATTAAGGTACTTCCACAGCCTCAGCTTTCTATCAGCTTTTAGGACAATAAATGCACAGCTGTTGCCAATTGTTGCAAATAGTCCAGACATCTTCCCTCAAGGAGGAATGTCTATTACAGGGACTTCACTTTTCACAGCACTGGATGCACAATATTTCTGGAAGAAGCGTTATTTCTCCTGAAAATACTACACATGCTCCTATTGCAACAGCTGAACGGAAAGTGGCTGGTGCAACTGTCACAGATACTTGGGAAGTGACTGGTTATGATCAAAATACACCCCACACACACCATCCTTACATGTGAGAATTTGTGACCTTGTGGTTCATTCATATGCCAGACGCTACCACATCACTGGTTACCACTTGTATTAGGAAGATCCACCTAACCTTAAATAATCACAGTACAACATGAACCAGCGTTCCATTATTTATAAGTTCTTATGTTCTCTCCCTCAGATATTGACACACACCCCAAACATGGCGTAGTAAATAGGGAGAAGAGCGTTCTCCCACACATTGGATTACTGAGAGAGAAATAATGGTATATTTCACTTTAATACTTCCATTCTCTTTAGACATGTTTTCTCTTTAGTCATCATGATTTTGATGGTGGTAACTTTCAAGTAAACATGCTTAGAGTTGCAAACCTATTTTAATTTCCAGTTTATGATTCAGTTATAATCCACCTGCGAGAAATGTCTTTTCTTCTATTAACAGGATCCAGGAATGGGAGGAGAGCTACTTGTCTGAAGAGCACTTGCACCTCCTCTCCTCACCCACAACAACCTCTCCCCTTTAAGTGGAAGAGTTTTTCACTCCTGCATAGGGCTCTTCAGATTCCAGCCTCAAATAGGGATTTTATGAAAATGAGAATCGGGAATTGATCCACAGAATCACTTTGGAGGGCTTTTTTCATTCTTCGGTACACAGTGAAAGTGCTGCAGAAATCATACACAAAGATAATGCCAGGCTTAATCTAATGCGCATTGAAAAGGTCCAAATCTAAAATACAATGTCCACCTTTCCTCCAAATAAAGCAACCACTAGATCCTAGCAATGCCTGACTCACACATTAAAATGGTGCCAAACATGTTTACCAATATAATATACATGCAGCAAAGTGCCATAAACAGTCTTGGTCCCCTGACGAATGAATCTGCATTTATGGCATGTGCACTATTCCCCACCTCCACCAATGCGAACCACAAAGCACTGTTTGAGTTTAGTGGCTTGCCTGTATGACTAACCTTTCACCAAGGGGACATTGATAGCAGAATTCACAAGTGCATATTTTTCTTGAAAGAAAATTTATGAGTGCAATCTAAATTTGGGCACTAAGATCCACAGATGTCAATGAGAGATCTAAACTTACTTGACAGTTGATAAAGGGAGTCATTTTAAATGAGACAGCTTGTTCTATAAAAGGCTATGTCTTTCCTGCATTAACTAATACCTAAGAGTAGCAATCTTGTAATTCACCTTAGGATGTCAGCAAGTTAAAATGAATATTAGATAGAATGCAAGAAAGCTCATCACCACCTCAAGAAAAGATAGCGAAAGTAAAATTATTTTGAAAGGCTATCCCTACCTACTCAGGAAGGATGGTTTGTCAGGTTTATATTGGGTTTAAACATATGAAATCACTGGACATTAAACTGGCCACTATATGGGAGTGTAAAACTTTCAGTGTTCAGAATAGTAAGCACCCCCTGCAGGCACACGTAGCAATATTGACAAGAAACACTATACAGTCCATTTTAATCTCTGTTCTAGTTATGTTCCTGGAACATTTTTATCCCAGAGGGTAGAAGTCTGGAAACCTTGGCACAATTAAATCTAGCTCTATTTATGCAGCTAATGTAATGTTAACCTGGTGTGTGTGTTTTTAAAGCCGTTGGAACAGGGCTTTTAATAAGCACCATCTGTATTTAGTAGAATGCTATGGGCATCTTGTTGGCAACTTTCTACCAAAAAAAGAGAAAAGACAAGAATAAACACAGCTGCACTGCACTGCACTGCCTTTCCAAACAAGGGTTCTCAAAATAATGTATCACTTCCTCAGCCTTCCTGAAGTGACAGTTTTCTATGCTTCCAGAGGTAAACTTGGACTGATCCAAGCAGTAAAAATATTTCTGTGCTGTCTCTTGTAGTTCCAAAGCTTAAATTGATTTTTCTTGTAGGTCCACTATGCAAGATGAGCAGCATGATTGATATTTCTCTTTCTCCCCCTTTAAATATGGTGATTTCATTTGTTGGCTCAATAGTGCTCATCTGCCTAATTATTAAAATCTAGTTTTGTGTTCCTGAAAGCTGTTTTCGGAATCCCAGACAGGATCTACACTACTGTTTTAAACAGTTTATAACAGTAGCAACAACTGTTGGTGCCCAGGACACACTCCACACACAGTTTTCAAACCGTTTTCAACATGTCATATCCTGCTTTGTGTAGATCTGGCCTATGCCAACAGTTGGAATGCTCAAAAATGAGGAAATCTAATGAAGGTCAATTAGATCACAGACACAAGAAGAAACAGGTTCTTTTCAGTGGTGGCTAACTCACTGTGGAACTCCCTCTCACAGGATGTGTGTTTGGGCCTCTCTTTAGTTGCTTTTAGGTAGGCCAAAATAGTATTTTTTTGTGGGGGGAAATCTAATCTACTTGTAACTGATCATACTTTTAACTGTTTTAAAACTGTTACTGCACTTTTTATTTTAATCATTGGTGGTTTGGATTGGGATGTTTTTCAATAATGCTGCCTTAAGTTGTTATTGGATATGTCTTCTATATTTTGAATAAGTTTTTATGATGATTGTTTATAATATTGTTTTAGAATGCATTTATACTACTTTGGCTAGATTGTAAGTGGTTTGTGGGGTTATTTGCCAGAAAAAGCAGGACAGAAATACTTAAATAAAATACATAAATAAATAAAATAAGCCAGCACCTGAGTGCCCCGGTCATAAATCTCTATAAAGAATAAGATTTTTTTTTAAAAAAAATCTTCAGCTGTAAGTCAAAAATTACCTGTCCCACCCAAGTGTATTGTATAATGTCCCCAAAATTACATGCATTTCTACAGTGGGAAATGTCTCCATCAACCCCTATATTAACACGTAACTATCTCTGTAGTACCTTTTGCAACTTCCTCATAACAAGGCAAAGATTCCACAATTTAGCTCTTGGGTAACACTGCACCAGGCAATAACTCTCTGCCTAAACTATCTCACAGGGATGATGTGCAAACTGTACTGTATATCATCCTGAACTCCTTGGAGAAAATGTAATTAATTAATTAATTAAATTCTAGCACATAAATGTACCCTGGTGTTACGTAAAACTTTTTGTACAACTAATTCTTCTGATACTCACAGCAGTTCTCTCAACTTGAAGTTCGGAATTGCTTTTGCTATGGGGATGCATGATAAAACTGTATAATCAAAGTGCTGGTTTTGACCTTTAAAGCTCTAAAAGGTTTGGGGCAAGTTACTTGAAGGAACGCCTTCACTCATATCAGCCTGCCCTCACTTTAAGATTGGAAAGAGAGGCCCTTCTCATTTGCCCACCTGTGATGGCAATAAGGTAGGTGTCCACATGGGAGAGCGCCTTCTCTGCAGTGGCCCCAAACTCTGGAATAAACTCTCATTGGAGGTCTGCCATGCACCATCCTTGCAGGCTTTCAAGTACATTTTATTTTACCATGGCCTTTCCATGATGAGTATTGTTATTGCTGCTATTGCTGTTCCTGCTGGTTTTATTGTTGGTTTTATTATTTTAATTGCTGTTTTATTGTGATCATGTTTTATTGCTTTTAATATTTTTAATATTTTATTGCTTTTAATATTTTATGTATTTTAATGTTGTAAGCTGGGTGAAAAGAATGAGAGCTCTTGCATAGCAGCATAAATTCTTTTTGTCCATTTGCCGGGATAATCTGATTGGAAATCTTGCTGCTTTTCCCTTTTCAGCAAACAGAGGTGATCCAATAAGATACAACATCTGCATGATGCACCACAAGAAGGCAGGTTTAAATAGACTGCAGAATGCATCATAAATCAACAAGTTTCCAATCCAAATGCTGTTCCAAATAGGTACTCAAGCAAACGGGTACTTTTTTTTTCTTTTTTCTTTTTGCCAACTGCACCATTTGGCCCCATTTTTGTAAGTAAAAATGCTTTAAAAGAAACCATGTCTCTCATGAAACTAGCATGTGAATCTAACTAGTTTAGGAAGTAGGGTTATAGATATATTTTTGCACACATTTCTTTTGCATAAAGCTGTCCCTTAATGGGGGGTTTTAAGCTAACATATGGAAGTGCCAATTATTTATTAACACAATCAAGGTTCACAGAATTGCTATCCCCTAACATAATGGCAGCAATATGGTGTCATCACACACTAGTACACTGAAAAATTATCTCGCTCAAGAGCTCTGACTGCTAATGTTTAAATATTATTATTAATTGTCTCAAATAAAAGTTGGACCATATGGCTAGTTGTTTTCATTAGTCAGAGTTCTCATTTAGCAGCAAATGCCCAGGATCCACTGAGAAGATGGCAAAAAGGGAAAGCTATACAATCTTCTACACTGCAGTCTCTGAAAACCAAGGTAAAACACCTTTCAGGTCATTTTGTAAGAGATCACTGAGGGCAGATTTCTTTGATAATAGTGCTCACTTCATACATTAGAATTCTGGACAGTGTCGCAGTGAGCATGACAGAGAACTAGAGGAGAGAGAAAACACAGGACAGTTTTCATTTTTAGACTCTAGGGGAGGGAAGCTACTGATGTGAAAATGTTCAGTTTTGTCTCCCAGCAGGAACGGTGCTTTAGGCAATTCCACACTAAGAAGGAGAAGGGAGAAATGGCACTATTTGTACTTAGAATACCTTTCTGGTTTTCTTTGGGAAATCTCCACATAGATCAAATAGCCCTTTTCACACAGAATTAGGGGAGTTTACATTTAAGATATACTCATTCCAAATCGATGCTTAGAGACCTCTGCATATTTCCCCAAAGAGAAAATATAAGCACTTGAAACAGTGAAGAATAGCCACTGAAAGTCTGATAAGGCTTATCTAGAGCACCCAAACAGTCCCAACCTACTTCGACTATAGCAGCTACCTAGGCATATTCAGCCATTAATAAAATGAAGTTTCACCATGAACATAAAAGAGCCTTGGAGTGTAATCCCATGGATTGTTTAGACAGAACAAAGACAGACAACACCCAGCACTCCCCAGCCAGACATGGATAGGATTGTGCCCTTAGTGATTTTGGCCTCCCTTCAGTTAAAAATGGGGGAAAGGTAACTGCGACTGGGGAAGGCAATGGCAAACCACCCTGCTACAAGTCTGCCAAGAAAAAATCAGCGAAAGCCAGTATCCCTCTAGGAGTCAGCAATGACTCAAGTGCTTGCATGAGAGGTTCCTTTCCTTTCCTTCAGTTAAATACATTGTCAAGTCATGGGGGGGAAATGTTGATAAGGAACAATTGCTGCCTCGTCCCCAAGGGATGCCTGTCTAAATGTACAATAGAAAAAGTGACGTACACCACTTTAGAAGCTATCAGTCTTCTGTAAAGCTGACATTCTTGCAATAGGTTAACAAAAATTGGGTACTGTATTTAAAATAATACAATATATTCCAATTTTGACACCGCTATTCAAGGAAACAATACCCTTCCCCAGCACCACATCATAGCTATTATGTCTCATCTTAATGTACCTACAACATATTGGACAACCTTTTCACAATTAAATCTGAAAGCTTGTTAAAGGTGTTTAAGCCTCATTCAAAGACAAATTAGTGTTTAATTAAATTCATGTGCAAGCCAGTTAAAAATAGCCACTAATTTCTTTTCTTGGAGATGGATGCCTGCATTTTCCATATCTTGTTTCCTAGGAAGTAAGATTCTGGGTGAACCTAAAGTATCAGCTACTAGCAACAAAGAGTTATAGTCAAACAAAACACATACACCACCACCACCACAACAACAACCACTCTTGAGTTTTGTTTATAGTAACTTAGTTCTGCTTAGCTTGAGCTCAGTTCACAAAATTGCTTTTGATCACATACTATTTTTCTACTGAAGAAAATTGAAATTTCAAAACTGATAACACAAACTAATTTTGATTTATTTTATTGTTTAGGATAACATTGGATTTTGTCATTAGGTAATACTATCATCATTCAAACGCAGAACTAAAGATTTCAAATTTCTTTCCAATGACAGGAGCAGTAAAATTAGAAAATAAATGGGTTCTCAATCTAAAAAATAAAAATTAGCCTTCTCTGTGTGTAGTTTTAAATGTGAATCTGGAACATTTTTAGTGGCAGCAGTGATGATATGGGAGACAGAAGCTCACCTCCTAATGCAAAATAGGTAGAAAAAAATGATATTCCAAGGGATTGGTGAATGTAAAAAAACATCAGAAAGAGGCTTTTGCACATATTTTTCTAGCTGGATGGGGAACCACGTGTATGTGATGCAGCATGCAAGGCTACCATTTCCAACCAAGCAGCCTATTAATTTATTTAATATATTTCTATTAAATACATAGCGGTTCACAAAAATTAGCGTAGACTATGCATATAGTTTTGATAAAACTAAAATCCCAACTACTGACAGCTTTGGAAGGCAAAAAAGGGCAGGATTTAGTCATCAATCCAATGTATTTAGCGTTTTTAGCATGCATTCCATTGGACCAGGGCAACCATCTATGTGCTACATTGCCTGCTACTTCTAAATGAAGTGATATTCAGGAGCCCACAATTAAGGTTGCCACAACTGTCATGCCTTTAATTCTGTCAATCAGAATCAGGGAGCAATACCTGGCAGGCAGCAGCTGTGGTCCTTTACCCTTTTAAAAATCCCAAACTGTCATGATCTTTTTTCCCTATGGAGCAGGCAAGCATGGCTAGTGCTGCTGCGTCATTGTTTCTGCCATGTCCCCACAGACCTCAAACTGACCGAGCAGGAGGAGCTGGCCATGCCATTTTAAAATTCCTTTTGCCGCTCTTGCCAGGGAACTCTGTAGCAAGTGAGAAAAGTCAATTCAGCACAATGGAAAATTCCACGTAGCCCGCCACACAACATGCCCGTTGTGCAGGAACTGTCCTCTGCACAGCATGGTTATTCTGGATGGAGTGTTTTCCATACAAACTCCACCGTTACGTGGCGTTTTCCCTCCAGACAACGCATTTCTCAATAGTGGTGTAAAAACTCCACTGTGGAGTTCTAAAACCATCACTGAGCAACGTGTTGTCTGAAAGGTGGCAAAATGTCCGTTTAGCTTAGCTCAGTTTTCTAATTCATATTACAAAATTCTGAATCAACATTCAGAAGTCCAGAGGCCAGAGGTCCGCCTGGCGCCTACACTGTACTGCTTTCGTCGCCAGCTGAAGACCTTTTTATTCTCCCAGTATTTTAACACTTAATTTTAACTTAAATTTAAATTTTACTGTTTTAACTCTATTTTAATTTTATATCAATTTTGCTGCGTGGTTTTTATTCTGGTTGTGCTTTTTATATTGTATTGTGTATTTGTGCTTTTAACCTGTTGATTGTCTTACTATGTTTTTAATTTTTGTGAACCGCCCAGAGAGCTTCGGCTATTGGGCGGTATAAAAATGTAATAAATAAATAAATAAATAAATAAATAAAGTTTATTTGCCGTTTGAAAGAGATTTAGTTACATCTTGTAGCCAATTTAATTTTGGCTATCTCTAAATGGATTCTCTGCCTCCATCATATTCTTTCTTACTATAAATTAACCAAGATTCCCCACAATATCAACTAAATACCCTGCTCATAAAAAAATGGATATGGAATTTCAGCATATAAGAACTTGGCCAGTGTCTAATCCTGCTCATCCAAAAACATGGCCCACCACTGCTTCTCTTCAAGTCAGAACAAGAAGAAACACCTGTTTCTGTAAGGGGGCAGATTGGATTGACTCCCTTATGTGAGCTCTGCCAACCAGCCCTCAACCAGAAACAAGCGGTTCCTTTCATTTCACATTTCCCCCGCAGAAGTGCTAAATCACCACTGCACAAGTGGTGGGGACTAAAAGAATCAACAGGTGTAAGCATCCCATTAAATACTGCCCCTAGTCTATAAATCCTTAAAATCACACTGAAGAAACAGAGTGCAAATACATGTGATTAAGGGGTGGTTTCTCTCTCTCTGTGTGTGTGTGTGTGTCTCTCTCTCAATACTATTCACTTCTACACTGTTAGATTAAAAGGCCTTCCGTATGTCCACAAATATTACTTATCCTTCCCATTTCAGCTAGGTGCAAGTCTGAGACAGAAATATTCATGCTAGACAACCAACAAGACTCAATGATTAGTAGTTATAAAATCACAATGCACACACCTGTCAACACATTGTCAAGAAACAATTTCAACTACGCAACAGTACTGTTGTGTTTGTCAGATTTCTGGCAAGCTTAACTATCTTTAAATTGCTCCCCAAAATTGAGATAAAGTTTTCAACAGCAAGTAGAATTTCAGTGGTTTAGAGAACTACACAGCATTGCACACTTGCCTCATCTTGGACTATAAAAGCTGAATCCAGAAGTACATTGCAATCATCTTCTAAACTACTTCAAAAACTATTGAAGTCCCCTCTCCCAAAAATCTGTTTGGAACTATGAATGCTAACAAGCAAGAAATCCATGCATATAATATTTGGCAATTTCTGTTCGTAGAGACAGAGGACCTTAACTGTGCTGAAAGAGGGGGGAAATGAATAGAAATATATTTAGTCCACTAAATGGATAGCACAGAATTCAGGCTCACAAATGCTTGAAAAATCTTCATTTCCAACTCTCCCCTCCAGCAAGCCCAAATATCAATTGCATGGATTTTAGGCCAGTGAAGTATACAGAACTTATTTTCATAGTTATTATGCCAGACTCTTAATTTTTCACATCTTCTCTTACTACTTTATTTCAGATTGCTGTACTAAAATTACTAAAATTGCTGCACTCTTATTATACTAAAATTATTCACTACATTATTATCATGTCTCTTTCTTTTTTTATGCCCCAGCATCAGCTTTCTGTTACATTTTATATCAGCTTTTAAGTTTCAAAACCCTACCTTTCAAACATTCTAGATTTCCTGCTTCATACTTCCAATTACCCAACTTGAACTCCATGTACAAAGTCATTCATGTGAGTGGTCACCCATCCAGTTTGGCAGTATTTCATGCTATTTTTCAGCTTAAGGCCATGACAACACTGGCCTTAGTGCTACACCATTTCTAGATTTCTACAGTACAATAGCTGTCCACTGGGTGAGGACAGGGAGGAAGATACAGCTGAGTAACCACTGCCTCCATGGTTAATGCTGCACGGATGGTGATGGTAAGCAGTCGCTATCTTATCTATTAGAGCTTTTTCTGATAAAATGTAATGCTTAGTAACAGGGAAGAAAAGATGTGCATCAAAATGTGTTGGCAATGGAAAAGAAACCAGTTTCAACTTTTAAATTGAAAGTTGAAACCCACCCTTTTTTACGGTTTCCCATTTGGACAGTGAAAGTTGATCTAGAGAATAGAATCTTCTCTGAAACATAATACAAACAAGTAGGCTCAATTTAGAGGTCACAACCAAACCATGTCTTGGTGCAGCAGGTTTGTGCAAGCCTCCTCTACTTCCTGATTTATGGTAATCATAGTTTTCTATGACATTAACATTGGGTAAATGACTGTTACTGCTAACCATTGTTTCCCTCTAAACTGGAATCACAAACCCACTCCAAAAGCAAAGTATGGTTTGGAGGCATCCAATTAGAAGTAACCACACTTTGCCTGATTTGGATGTCACTAACTATGGTTATTTCAAACCAGTACCTGGAAGAAAGAATGGGTGCACACTAGGTGATTTGGAAGAGTGGAAACACCTGAGCATCAAGCACATTCCCAAATGTCAGACAATGATTTGGCTTCAGCATCTGAAAGTAGTAATTGACTGGGCTTAATGAAGCAGAGAGATATGCCGATTGTTCAGTAGTATGTTGTAGAGCTAAAAATATATTCTCTCACGTGAATGACTTTCAACATGGAGTTCCAGAGGGATAATTGCAAGTACAAATGGTTTAGTAGGTTTACTAGGCATTTATAAACAGAGCTGAAAGGAGTAATCCTATGGCCCCTAGACAAAGACTGGGGATCCATTAGACATTTTGGATTCCTGGCTCCAAGGTCGGAGACAGTGCTCCAGCCTCAGACCCAGGAATCTGAGCTCCCTCCCCCTCATAACTGGCGCAGAGAGAACCACACCAGCTGCCCCTCTGAGGTCACAAAAGTGACCCTGGAGAGGAATAATAATAATAATAATAATAATAATAATAATAATAATGATAATAATAATAATTTATTTCTTACCCGCCTCTCCGATTGGCAGGGAACAACAGCAAGCATAAAATACATAAAATACTAATTAAAAACATAGTATACACTGTTTAAAAAAAACATCCTAAAAGCATACTAAAAGCATACTAAAAGTATTCTAAAATTCTACTGGATAGGCCTGCTTATGCTGTATCCTGATGCCTCTTCAGCCACCTTCCCTCCCCCTCCACAACACCTCAGCTAGAAAGGGCAAAACAAGCCCATGAAGCTGAAATGAGGAGTGGGAGGTGCAACAGAGGTGAGGATCGCTTCTGCTGCACTTGTTGATCTGCACCGGATATATTTGGAGGCTTAAGAATATTGAGGGCTGTTCCCATAGGACTGTACCCTAAATCATTTTGAAGCAAACACAATTTGTATTTAACATAAAGAAATGGGTGTCCAGAATTAAATTTGAAAAATTAGATACAGGTGATGGATGGGTAGGGAAGAGTTCAAGCTGTCGGTACAGTTTAGGGCAGTTTTATATCCAAACTTCACCAACAGCTTTCTTCTAGATAGACCAGGAATCCTGACCCATTAATTATAAGCTCATTTTTTAGAACAGAAATGTGAAAAGCTCAGGAGAGGGATTTTTTTTAGAAAGGTTATTTACAATTACACAAGACCCAGAAGTTCATTAAATGATAATGCATTAATCTGTTCACTTAATTACTAATGAAATAAGGAACATCAAATTCTTTCAGTAGCTTCTTAATTACAATGAGTATGTTTCCAATTGTAATTACCTTACTATACAAGCTCCTGTTCACAAATGTCCATTGATGAAACTCTTTATCTGTCCACCAGGGCCTTTCACGACTTAAATATTCACTGTGTTATCATCATGGCTGTACCAAAGCAATGGTCTGAGCTTTTGCTCTCAGGTGATCTGATCTGATTTAGCATGTACTATCCCAATCCATCTTTTAGAAGCACTTGCAGCCATGTTTTAAATGGGGTACAATATTATCGAAAGAGTGTGCAATTTTCTTAAATAATGAAATCTTTTAAAATTGAAATTATAACAAAAATTGGAGAACAAAAGTATAAAAAACTAATTAAAGAGCTTTAGTTACAGTTTTCAAGTTACAAGCCACTAAGGCCTAGTACAAAGGTAACGTTTGGGAGAAGCAACTGAGAGTTACACACTTCTTCCCCTCTGACAAATTCCTATTCCACTGAGGCCACCTGAGTCTCTAACAACAGAGTTGGATCAATGAGCACCCCACAGACTGTGAAACTGATATTTAGCAGGAGAGCAACCCCTCCAAAACAGACTGAACATCCAACCAACAGTTCTTCCATCTTGTTGGGATTGAGTTTCAATTTGTTACATCAACATCAAGTCCATCACGCCTTCTACACAGTGATTCAGCACTTCTACCACTTCACCTGCATCTAGTGTAGAGGAGAAAGAGTCAAGGATCTTCTGTATATTGATGACACCCAACTCTGAAACTCAAGATGATCTCACTCAGTGGTATCTTATACATTTGTAAAAAATAGGGGCAACTCCCCTGCACTCCCTCCTTTCTTGTGCTCATAGCTTTCAATAACTTTAACCCTGTAACTAAAGTTATAACTAGGGGTGTGCACGGACCCCCCGCTCCGCTCCGCGCCGCTCTGCCCATACTCCGCTCCTCTTCGCCGCGGAGCTCCGGCTCCGAATCGGAGCTCCGCAGTGGTGGGGGTGGTGCCAGGTAAGGCCGGGAGAGGAGGGCGGGGGGGTTACCGGGCCCTGCCGCTGTCGCCGCATGGGCGACAGCGACAGCGGCAGGGCCCGGTAAACCCCACTTACCTTTCCGGCGGAGCTCCGGATCAAGGTGAAGGATCTGCCTTCACCTCGATCCTCTTTGCCACGCTCCGCCGGCCCCCCAATCCTCTTCGCCTCCACCTTAAGGGGAGGCGAAGCACCCCGCTCCGCTTCTAATTCACTGGTCCGATTAGAAGCGGAGCACATCCCTAGTTATAACTTTTTTTCTGGATGAAGCCAATTCTGTTTTCCCTTCCTGGGAAAGTTTCTCTATCTAGACCAAAGACCATCAGTTACACACATGAATCTCTGCTAATTTCGCTAAGATGCTAGTTTTGTGAGTCAGCTCTACTGGGCAGACATTGGCCTATTCTCTGGCAGGAATAAAGCCAAGGGCAGCAGAGAGAAAAGGTTCTACTAGCACCAGAGTAATTTTCCCATCATCCACTGTTCCTGAGAGGCTTACTTCCCAAACATGGAAGAAGGTTCAAAAACATGTTAGAGACAAGTATCTGAAAGCATTTCCTCACAGAGTTGAAAAAAGCCTATGTTTCTAAGTTTAGGCCCTTCAAATCATCTGGGTGACAAGAACTTGTGTTTCAGCTTTTTTATATATAAAGTGTTTCAATTTATGTTAACATTTTCTGTATATAATGCACTCTGAGAATATAAACTTTCCTCATGCACAGGGGAAAAAAGGCAGAAATCTATGTCTAGACAGTGTAAATTATATTCACTCATTGAAAGATATACACAGCAGCACATAAGCTAACAGGATTTGTGCTATTATTATGTCAGTAGCTGCAAGCCTTAATAATGCAGAGCAACTGAAGAAATGATACTGGAAAAGAAAACAATGGAGATAGAAATGCCAAAACCACAATTTAAGAGCTGATAAAAAATTAACATGCTGTTTGATTAAATAGATTAACCAAACATCTCTGATCATTCGCCTTTAAAACTAGATATGCCTAAAAAATCAAACACTCACATAGAAAACATTTACACATTGTTTAACTCATTTGTTGGCACCACTCTGTGCTATCTGGTTTGTAGTCACCTTCATGAAGTGTACTCACTCCTGCCTTCTGCTTCTATCTGGAGTGATAGGTGTGGATGCTTGTGAAATGGGTTTAGGCTATGAATTTGGAACAACAACAGCTTAAGAACCAGTTCACCAATACATGTGAGTGATATCAAAACGAAAAAAGTAGACAATAGGTGTTCCACTAACTACATAAAGTAGCCATATCAGAAAGCCAAGGTCTATTCACAGATCGCACATCACCTGATTTCTCATCCACGTTAATTCAACATATGATGACTTGCAGCTGATTCAATTCGAAAGTCTTCTCCATCGTTCTTTTTCCTATGATGGCACAACCATCATGCAAATCACCACTCGAGGTTGCAGTCATCCAGCAATAAACTAGCCTTACATTTTCTAACTTTCCCTTCTGTAACATGTAGTTGTAAATCCAGCATACATTGGTTTATATTATTGCCAGCGCTTCAGAGTTGTTTGGGATTTGTACAGAAAGGCAAGCATTTGATCAGTTTTCTAATTTCTGACTAATTCCAGTTGCCAATATCTGCAAGTCTAATAAGTCACCAAACTAGCTGTTATAATTTTTGTACACACTAACAATGCCAATTATACCCTCCAACATCTGACAAATTAAAAATGGTGCTAAATTAAACAGACATTGGTGAACAAATGTCTAGGGTTGAACAAATGAGCAGCAGTTATCAAATGAGCTATTAAACAGCAAGCCACTATAAGATAGTAGTTAAACTGTTTGGACATGAGCCATTTTTGCCCACAGATAATCTTTTGTCGGGTAGGTTGGAGGTTGTCTCAAGGACCAAGCATGAATTTGGGAAGAACAATGGGAATTTTATACTTTCTATATACACTCTATAGTGTAGCACACAGCCTTTATTTAAAGAGTTGTCCCCTTCCCAGATGATCACAGTTAGATATAATAGACACCCCTTATCACATGGAACATCACAGTCTAAATCAAGGGTGAGCTACTTGTGGTCATCCAGATTTTTTGCCCTACAAGCCCAATGGTCCCTCACCATTGGCTGTGCTGGCTAAGGCTGATGGGAGTTGTAAGCCAAAACTGCTGGAGGCCACATGCTGCCCTCCCCTGGTCTAAAGAAAACTTCCCCAAACATAAAGCTTGGCCCTGCCTTCACAGCACCACTGCTTTGCCGCTGCCAGGGAATAGTTTCAGCACTGTTGGAGCTTTGTCCAGGGTGTGGTAAATGCTTCTCTATGGGAAGGAATGGTCCCTGCCATCCTTAAAGAGCTGATAGTTTGTCCACTCCTAAAGATGCCCACCCTGGACCCAATGGTATTAGACAACTATCGACCAGTTGGAAATACCACTTTTTTAGGTATGGTGAGAGCTGAGTCGGAAATACCACCTTTTCTTTTTTTTTAAGATGTGGTGAGCTTCCAAATGTCCTAGATTACATTTATTTTGGCTGATTTTAAATGTTCATGAACCTGATTTTGAAAGGGCGCACAGAGACATTACCCCACTGTAAGGATGTTATGCCTATTATGTGGTTTGAGCAGTAGAAGCTAAAAGAAGGTACACAACCTACAAATAACTTTTGGCAATAGAGACCCTATTATGATCTTGCAAGGTTTGAGCCAAGAAACCTTCAATGCAGTTGGACTTTCAAGTCCTACACTAATATATGTCAAGAGGCAGCAATAAAATGTAGATGCATTTTTCCATTCAAGTTAATTATGCAATGTCAGCCATTACATACTGCGAAGCATTGAAATGTGCCATTCCACTTGACCTGGAAATAGCAGTCAAGTCATCAGACCAAGAAAAGGAAAAGGATGATGACCTGGACATAATTCTCCCCTCCTAATATTGCTAGGCATGAGCTCTCCACTCTTTTCTGCAGTGGACTCACCAGAGTTACCTTAAATCTGCATTTTGCAATACACTTAATCCTGCTGGATTACTGCTTCAGTTTTCAAAAGTGGTCAAGCTTACTAAGGAGATGCAGGAAATGTATTTGATCTTCAGCTACCTAATTGCTCTTTTAAACCAATTTACACCCATGTGACAGTTATGCATTCAATTAAACAACTGTACAAAACAACCCAGATTATGACTAGGTCCAATATGTATGATTCACCTTTTATTCGTCTACAAAAAGGCCTCAAACAAGGCTGTCCCTAGTCTCCTCTACTCTATATTCTGTCTCTAGAACCATTAGCAAACACAATTTGTAGCAATCCGGATGCAAATGGTTGCAATTGAATAGGGAAGACCATGTAATCAATATAATTGTCAATGATATTGCTTTGATCTTTTCTTATTTCTCACATAGCATCAGCAGCTCCAGAAAAACAGAAGATGAAAGCTGAATATAGCAAATTAGTGGGCTGCCAAATTTAACTATACAATTTAATTACACACCAGATTTCTATATCTGAATGTATCCCAACTAGACCAGCAACAAATATAAAAGTTAACTGGGACTATAAAATTGAGTAGTGTCAAGTATATGTCTGGATTTCAGGGGGAGAGAGAGAGAGGAAGAGGGGTGGGGGAGAGCAGTTTATTGACAATTAATTTACTCCTGGTGATCCCCAAAACTGAGAAATTGTGGGTGCAATCCTATGCATGTTAAGACAGAAAAAATGCTGGCTGGGGAATAATGGAAATTGTAGGAGTATTTTCTGTGTAAACGTGTATAGGACTGTATCCTCAGTGTCTTGGACCAAATTATCACTTTTATGGTTAGGAAGGATAGCTATAGTGAAAACTATTGCCTTACCTAAAATTAAAGTCTTATTCCAAACTCTTCCTATCACAATTCCCAGCCAAGCCATCAAGAAATAGCAGACTATGTTCATTATTTTTAATCATAGAATTGAGAACCCAGTTTAGTCATACTACCTTGTATAAAGCTGTGAGTCAAGAAGCTTTTGGAGTATCAAAAGACATACTATGAGGCTTTCCCATTAGGGCAGATATAGGGTTCAAAACACAAGCTGTTGTATTTTCTAATGTACAGACCTTGTCTTTTCATCCAGAACAGCTCTGTACAGCAAATCAGAAAACATTTCTTGAGAGCAACATGGTTAGTCTGGGGAAAATACTTCTCTGCAAATTGGCACCTTCAATTTCTCCCTTTGATACCTTTTCTGAAACATCTTATTCTATGACCTGGATAAGCTTTTGTAGTTTTAAGGATTGGGTGCACAATTATGTTTAGACTTGGGAATGTATTTGTAAAAGGTAAGTGAAGTAATCAAATCTGTGAAAAGTTCAAGGAACTTCATGATTACTCTATTTTCTAGCCAACCACACAGTTGTTCAACAAGCAAACAGGCAGCTAACTGTTTGAATCTGTTTAAATTTCAGAAATGTAATTCTAGATCATCCCAGAGTGCAGGACACAGAATAACAGGCTCAAGTTACAAAAAGTCAGATTCCGGCTGGACATCAGGAAAAACTTCCTGACTGCTAGAGCAGTACGACAATGGAACCAGTTACCTACGGAGGTTGTGGGCTCTCCCACACTAGAGGCATTCAAGAGGTAGCTGGACAGCCATCTGTCAGGTATGCTTTAGCGTGGATTCCTGCACTGAGCAGGTGGTTAGACTCGATGACCTTATAGGCCCCTTCCAACTCTACTATTCTATTATTTTAACTCTTCAGACGGTCTTAAAAAAGTTTTAGAGGAAGATCCAGACGATGAGATCCCTTTATCAACCTGATCTGCCATGTAGCTGAAGAAGTCTTCAAATCCACTTTTAAACTCATTCACAGCTGATATTAACCCCATAAAACTCACTTATATTAGCAAAAATATATCACTGCAGTATTCTGTAAAGGAGACCAATGCATCAAGAATACTGGTCTCATAGAGCACTTTGACTTCACTTTCCTCAAGAAAATATCTCCCACAAAATGAAGGACCTTGAGATGATTGCCAAGCATCTATGCTGGCCCTCCTGGTTCCAGATAGCCCTATCCATGCTATTAGTATTTTTTAAATTTAAAAAAAACTGGCAACCCTATATCCAAATAAACTCCAAAAGCAATTCATCAAGATCACTAGGTGGCTAGGTTTCTTCAAGCAGGTACTTGACATCAGGTGGCAACCTGGAAAAGGGCCTTCTCCACTGTGGCACCTACCTTACGGAATGTACTTCTCCCTGATGTTTAGGCGGTGTCAACTGTGGCATTGCTGTTGTTTTTATCTGGCTGAGCTTTTATATTGTATTTTATGTTATGGTTTTATACTGTTGTTTTATACTTGAATTGTCTTAATTTTGTAAACCGCCCAGAGAGCTTCGGCTATTGGGCGGTATAGAAATGCAATAAATAAATAAATAAATAAAATGGTTTAGGCACCTATTACACCCGTCTCTTTACCCAGATGGGGGTCTTTACCATGTTAAGCTCTTTAATCTCATTAAAGACCCATCTCTTTCATGATCGATTGTGCTGCCCAGTTTGTTAACTACTAGGTTTTCAGTTTCTGGTTCTAAATGTTTTAGCTGATGAGTTTTGTATTTATTATGATGCATTTTAATATTTCTCTTGTAAACTGCTTAGAGATATTTTAAATATGGTAAGTGATATATAAATTCATTAAATAAAATAAATAAAATAAGAGGAATGGGAATTTTAGAAATGATGGGAAACTAAAACAATAGCGGAGAGCTATTGCAGCGGTGGACTAAGAAATAAAAACAAAAGAATGAGTGAATTTTCCTTGCAAGAAAACAAGGGTGGGGGAACAGTAATTTTTCCTTAATGATCTCGAAGATGTGTCAACCATCATAAAACATTACATTGCAAATGGCTATAAAACCAAATTATTGTGTTGGGTACACTATAAAAATGAATAATCAAAATCATTAGAAATATGTAGACAAAATGCATTCCCAATGTTGTGTGCCTCTGTTATTAGCGTTACATGGTTTTCTTGTATACTGGTTAGTTAGAAACAATGAACCTTGTCACATCATAATTCCACTGCCAATGGAACAGCAGAAGGTAGTAATATGTATATGCATTTATAGTACAACGATGCAAGTAAAGCAGGCTATAATGGTGGGTCATCGTAGACTAAAATTGGATTGTATAATTGTAGTAACTGACTAAGGTTGCTGCCTTAAGAGGACAACTTGTGTAGCAGAAATCCAGATGTCTTTTAAAAAAACAAGCAAATGAACAAAAACCACATACAATGATGCCCAAAGAAGTTCTGCCTTCTGGGCATCTTGTGATCCCATTAAATTGCTTTTGGGTTTTGATACATTAAAAAATCAGGTTTTGTTTTATTTGACTCAAAGCACTTAAAAACCTAGTAGAGAAGGATTAGAGAAAAACATCCCTTCACTACTAATTGAAAAACCTCCATCAACAATACTATAGCTGCTTCATTGATTAGAGGGTTGGACTAGATGACCTCCAGGGTCTCTGGAAACTTTATGATTCTAGCAATGCAAATTAGAGTATGTTTGGCAACTCAGGCAAATTACCAAATGACCCCCAGTCTTCTCTTTCATGGCAAGAAGATGGTACGGGGCAGGGTGGGGATTAGATTATAATAATTAAATATTAACTGTGAAAGGCTCCATCCTTGTGCATACCGCTTGTGGTGCTTGTTATTTCAGTTTCACAGAGGTAGACACTTTGCAGTTCTCCAGTCCCACCACCTATCCACTAAACTAGGCCTGAAATGCAACTTATGTAGAGCTACATATGCCTGGATAATAACTGATAAACAAATCCAGGAGCTTGGACAAATATCCCATTAATTTGATGGTTTGGCTGGACTTGATGTCCAAACTCCTAAATGTTTGTCTAACATCCAAACTGTTTTTGTGCTCTTTTTCTCTCTTTCATTTGATCAAATAATATTGGTCTATTCATCCAATGTCCATGTGGATCCACTAAGTATAGGCAAGTAGAAAAGTTTGCTACTCTGGTGAGCACCTCTATTCACATTTAAACTTCAATTCAAAATTGAGCATGTGCACTTTCCTCAATCTATGGGAGGCTGTTCCCTGTAGTAGAGGATTGGTTTACAGACACTAGCTATAGACTCGTGTTAGAAGTGGATTGGCTGAAGTTCTTGCCTCCCCTTCAGCCAACTCAACAAGCTGCCACATAGAATGACTCTGGGGAAGTGTCCCCACACATCTGAAGAGAGACTCTGGGCATGCTTCTCTAGGGCCTTGTTTTGTAACAGTTCCCAAGAGCCACTGGGGGACAGGACTTCTTTGGACAGCAAACATGGACCACCCAAAGGTTCTCAATCTAGATTTTGTTGCTGGAAAGGCAGCATAAAAATTAAATAAATAAGGGAATTGAGCCCATAACTTCCACCCAGTTACCCTTTTGGTAGAAAACTAAGATTCAGTCCGCCATCACTACTAAAAGTAGTAACCTTCTTGTAATCATCCTCAGAGCCCAGATGTTCTCTTCCCCATCCTTTTGGCAGCCATGAGGGGCATAATTCTGTGATACCAAATAGATCCTGATGCAATAGGGCTTTGGAGACACACACACCTGGTGATGTGCATTCTTAGAGCCGAATCCCTCTTCCCATCCACCACTTTGGGATAGTGGTCTTCTTGGCCCGCCGCTCTGACCATGTCACTCCACTTCTGAAATCTCCTCATTGGCTTCCAATTCACTCCAGAATCCAATATAAACTTCTCCTGCTGACCTTCAAAGCTCTTCACGGTCTAGCTCCTGCCTATCTCTCCTCTCTCATCTCACACTATTGCCCCGCTCGTGCTCTCCGCTCCTCTGATGCCATGCTTCTCGCCTGCCCCAGGACCTCCACTTCCCTTACTCGGCTTCATCCTTTTTCTTCTGCCGCCCCTTACGCCTGGAACGCTCTTCCAGAATACTTGAGAACTACAAACTCAATCACAGCTTTTAAAACTCAGCTAAAAACTTTTCTTTTCCCTATAGCTTTTAAATATTGAGTTTGTTCTAACTCTATACTGTTAGCTTCACCCTACCCGGTGCCTGTTTACACTTCCCGGTGCCTGTTTGCATTCTCCTTCCCTCTTTATTGTTTACTACAACTTTATTAGATTGTAAGCCTATGCGGCAAGGTCTTGCTATTTACTGTGTTATCTGTACAGCACCATGTACATTGATGGTGCTATATAAATAAATAATAATAATAATAATAATAATAATAATAATAATAATAATAATATACCAAAGACCTTGTTTGGGGAGATGCTGAACACCAGTGAAGTTTTCACGGGGCTCCTGTCATGGGTAAATATTTGAAAGCCAATTCTCACTCACATAAAAGGCTTGGTGACAAAATGAAGCCAACTTCAGTGCCAGTCAGAGGCATTCTACAACTGAGTTGCCACAACAGAGAAAGCCACTGTCTCATGAGTGAACCTCCACTCACATATGACCAACCCATAGTGTCCTGCCCTCTCCATACTCACATGAAATCTGCTCTAGAGGAACAGATTTAGGGGCTGCAGGGGAAGGAAAATCCCATCCACCACCGGTTTCTGTTCTGCTGGTGGAAGGCCACTATTGGATTCTAGCCAAAATATTTAACAACCTCAAGTTGGCCTACTTGTACATTTACGTAAGGTTGTTAAAGGATGTTAAAAGACTGTCAGTGCTTGCCAACACTAATGCCAAATTTCTGAGAAGTAACACAAGTAGAAACATTATAATAAGATCAATTAAGAACAACTAAATTACTTAGTAACTAAGGCAGAACACACACACAAATAAATCAAAATAAATTGTACAAGAGTACAATGAGCAATTACCATTTGCTAAAGAATAGAACTTTTCAAAGAGGTTATTTAGGCTTATGATATTCTCCAAGCAAAATGTAGCTACTGACGACTGTCTGTGCCACTGACAGATGCATTCAATTATTTTAACATCATGTTTTAAGACACGGTGTTGGATGACTTAGGCTTAATGCAGTGCACTCAGAGTCTATGAAACAATCCCTCCACCTCTTGCTCTCAACCAAGACTTTGTTTTTACAGTTTATTACAATGCAAGAGGCACAGGAAAATTTTGATTATTTTTGTGCTCTTTTGTTTAGAAAGACCATTTGGACTCTATCCTACTGACAATTGTAGGTAAATATCCATGCATATTAGCAAAAGGAAATGCTTCATACAAGAATTTCAATACCACCATTCTTCATTAAGTGGTGATAAAGAGAAAATGCTTATTTTGCAATCCAAGTATGGTTTACTCACTTCACAATTATAATATTTGCATTGTAATATCATACTTATAAACAGCACTGAAATACACTGGGCTGTACACTAAGTTATTCTCTGCTGCTTCTCTACATTTATCACCACACGATGCAACAAATTGAGATTATTTTTTGCAGCCCCAGATCTGTATGTATATGTGACTCAAGCTTCTTTCCCTTTGAAACATCCTTTGGCAAGGAAAAGTTAGACAGTTGGACACTATACTAATCTTGCTATTCTCTCTATATAATGTAATGCCTAGGTTGCTGTATAATTTAGCTTCAGCAGATAGAGGCTTTTAAAACATAGGACAATGGCGAGCCTGTTCACAGATCCAAATTTTCGCCTTCTGACGTTGCCTATTACTATGGTCAGAAATTTGGAAAAACAAACAACTACAAGCTTAAAGGAAATTGCACAAGAATTTAAGTTTGCAAGCAACTGTTTCAACAGACTCAAGTTCTATGCTAGTAAGGTCTTGACTCATGTATTAGCTAGCTCACTGAGCTCTAACCAAAGCAACAACCACAAAAGTAGTAAAACTCATACATAAAAAATAAAGTGCATATAAATTTACCCCCAAAGTCATTCAAATGCTAGTGAATTCTCAATTTAGAAAACCCTTAATTATTTTGCTTTGGCCAATATCAGTGCATCTTCTGGACTGACCCATAATAATTTAACACAATTCTTCTGGGTCTTAAGAGGAGAGATGAAATAGTAAGACCAATGGAAACTGCAATCAATTAAATCCCAAGCAGTTTCAGAAGAGACATTTCCAAAATCTGTGACAAGGTTCTTTCATATTACCATATAAAAGTACACACTGATTTGCAGGTCTTATGCATGTTTCCTTGGAAGTAAATCCTACTGAGTTCAGTGAGACTTACTCCCAAGTGTGCAAAGGATTACAGCTTTATTTCATGAGATTCACATTGAGATTCACATTGATCCACCTTCCTAATAAGAATGTGAGCAAACAAATGCAAGTAACCCTCAAAACTGCCCTCAGAGAAGTGACAATTAATGCTCTATCTTTGAAGACATCTGTTCTATTCTACATTACAGACTGATGGATTATAGAAACAATAATAATTATCTGTAGACAGCCACATTTAAATGGTTTTTCTTCACTGTAAAACCCTCATTGAGCCATTTGGCCTTTAACTTCACAGACAACTCAGCTATATTTGCAAAAGATTATCATTAGAAAACACAATAATTTCTCATTAAAGAATGAAACCTGTGCACATTTTCCATTAAGCATCATTTTACTACTAAATTATAGAGCATGCTGAGCCCTACTAGATTAATTTATGTACTTTTGAAAAATCTTTCTCCCTATTTATTTATTTATTTTATTTATTTAATTACATTTATATACCGCCCCACAGCCGAAGCTCTCTGGGCGGTTTACAACATTTAAAAATAGTAAACATTAAAAGTATACAATTTTAAAACACATACACACACACACACACACATAAAAACAGTATAAAAACAACAGTATCCATTTAAAGTATCCTAGAAGTCTCAATAATCATCTTTCAAATGTATTCTGTTGTTGTTTTTGAAGTTAGAACATTATTTCTGACATACATCCTGCTTCTTTATACTTTTGCTTTATCCAATTATGTCAAAGACCCAGGGGGAGGGTGAAAAGGGGGAAATGATCCCAGATTCTTAATCCTCTTTCTCCTTTCCCAACTCTATGGTCAGCACTGTTGTAGGTGACTTATCCAGGGCTACATGTATCTAGCATCCTGCTGCTGGATGGAGTAAAAAACCAAAAGCACAACACCAATGCAGTGTGTGGTTCCCCATCCAATGAGAAATACGTGCATAATCTGCTTCTGTGCACAAAGGCTCCTGCCTGGATTAGACTGAAAGTTGACCGCATACTACTTTCTTTGAAGGGCATCTATAGCAAGTTCTTAAAGTTGCTTGGAGCACACTTGTCACAGCCAGTATATTATTATTGAAATTCTTCCATATTTTCCTTTTGGGGACCAAATCTTGTATCCAGGTATCCATGTGTTTCACTACTAACAGGGAAAGACCCTATAGACCAGGATATCTTGGTTCCAGGATACCTGAGAGCACCTTCTTCCTTACCAACCTGCTCCGTCACTGAAGTCATTGGAGAACATGCTCCTGGTGGTTCCACATGGACCGTTGGCCCAACTGGAGTCCACCAGGATAAGAGCCTTTAGAGTGGTGGCCCCTTCTTTTTGGAACTCTCTGTCCTTGGCGGCCAGGCAGGTGCTAACACTAAGGTGCCTCTGGCGCCTCCTGAAATCAACTCTTTTTCAGGAAGCATTGCTCAACTGACCAGCCACTGTTTTTATTAGTCCTTTGTTTTAAATTGAATAATTTTAATTTTCTGTTCAATTTTCTTTCTTTTCCCCCCCGCTTCATTCCTATGTGTGCCGCTCCAGAATATATTTTAGATATGGCGTGTTATATAAATATTGTCAATAATAATAATAATAATAATAATAATAATAATAATATAGAAAAGACACATTTTTGGCCTTACATTGATCCCGGTCACAAAGTGTTGTGAATAACTCTCCTTGTAACTTATTCCATGAATGATTTTGTTGTGCATAACGTTGGGAAGAATACTAAAGGGGGAACCTGTTCTCCTTATCCCTCTAAACAGGGGCTAATTATATTCTCTACTTCTCAACGTACTTCTTAAGGGCCCAAAGTATGTGATTTGTTTTTCACACTTTCTAAAAAGCATTCCTAAAAGAGTCATTTTTATTTAGAAGAAAAAGCACCAGTGTAGTTTCCCAATCTAGAACATGTTCCTGATCCAGATTGGGAGCCCAAGTTTTTCTCCCCACTTCCCACAACCCCAATTGCAAACAGCACCAATTCAATAGCAGTGAATCAAATTATGGGCGAAAGTAAATCACAGAGAATTTTATTGGGGGTTGTGGCTCAGTAGTAGAGTCCCTGCAGAAGGTCCCAGGTTCAATCTCCGGCATCTACAGGTAAGGCTGGAAAAACTCCTGCCTGAAACCTTGGAGAGTCATTGCTGCTTAATCAGATGGACCAACGGTCTGCCTCAGTATAAGGCAATTTCAAATATTTTAATTTATTTATTATTGCATTTCTATCCAGCCTTTTTTCCTCCAAGAAACTCAAGGTGGTGTACATAATCCTCCTCCTCTCCATTTTTACCCTTACAACAACAACCCTGTGGGGTAGGTTGGGCTGAGAGTGTGTGAATGGCCCAAAGTTACCCAGTGGGTTTCCATGGCCGAGTGGGGGACTAGAATTTGGATCTCCCAACTCCCAATCCAACACTTTAGCCCCTTCACCACCCAGGCTCTTACAACAATTCAACAGTAAGAGGCATCGCTCTCTCATTGGCTTGCGCATGATATAAGGAATGTAATGCACAGCATACATCCTCATTTCCCTAGAGGGGTTATGCTTCTCTATTTATAATGAATGCCACGGTGTAACAGGGATGATTAATATCAACAAAAGCCATTTAATAATTTGGGAATCTTTAATGCAGGATGTTCAATTTCTTACTGCAGTAATTAAAATTTAGTTGGGGGTTGGTGACCATGTGACCCCTGAACATCTTGAAGGACAAAGCTTACTATCCTCAGTACAAATACTGTTATAGTATAGTGGAACATTTTAGATTATACCTTGGATCATTCCTCAAACTCCTTCCATTTCTTGTTCCCAAAGCATTTTTATTTACAGTAATATGTAAAGGCAGTCTTTCAATGCCAGATTTAGGCTTCTAATATAGGTTTTCCAGGTATCTTTAGCAAAACTATCAGGATTATATTCAGAAATTACACAATTTCACTATTTTTCACAGCAACCCAATACTCACTTACCTGGGAGTGAGCCCGACTGAACTCAATAGGACTTACTTCTGAGCAGACATGTATAGGATTGCACTGCAGAAGTGCTTATTGGAAGCAAGTATTTAAAGCAATTTCTGGCTGTGATACAAAGAATCACATGGTTATTTACTTGAACCATTTTTTTACCCCGCTCTTTAGCCTGAAGGACTTCTAGAGTGGCTTACAATATGAGTAATATGACAGCCTCTGCCCTTAGGTTTGGAATCTAAAAGATATGATACATAAAAGGGATGGGGAGGGAGGATGAAAAAATAAACTCAGGCACCAGTTCTTAAAGTTACAGTCCTTATGAAGACGAACTAGGATGGAAAAAGATCAGTTTGGGAGAGAGGCAGAAACAGTTATCACTCAGGAAACATGATGTATTCTCTCTCTATTCTACACCATAAGGCACTTCTGTGGATTGTCAGTTTTCCCTTTGGATCTGTGGCCTTTTGGGTGTGGTCCTTATTTGGAAAATCATTTGCAATGACAACAGATTGCATTGTTATGATAGTCACCCCTTTAGCTGCCCAATATTAAGAGGATTGCACTCAGTTTGACATGACAGCTGGGCTTGACAGACTTTGGGTTTTAACCCATAATATTTTGCATGGGCTTTTTCATTTTTTTGTCCAAACACTGAAATCTCTGAGACAGAAATGCAGGATATCTTACTTAGAAGCACTCACCTCTTCTATCAAAATACAAAAAACAACAATAAGAGTGTGTGTGTGTGTGTGTGTGTGTGTGTGTGTGTGTGTGTGTGTGCGTCCATGCGTGCGTGCGTGAGAGAGATATTTTACACTTGTCATCTGAAACTTTTCATTGCATTGTTTTTTGCTTACATATTTCCTTCCTAAAACAAGAGCAAAGTGCCATAGCCTTATCAATTAACTGCAGGGGAAGGAGAATTATTGCTGATTTTTACATTCATGTTGCTTCTAGCAGACATTCATCTAGGGCAGTGGTTCTCAACCTTCCTAATGCCGCGACCCTTTAATACAGTTCCTCATGTTGTGGTGACCCCCAACCACAAAATTATTTTCGTTGCTACTTCATAACTGTAATTTTGCTACTGTTATGAATCGTAATGTAAATATCTGATATGCAGGATGTATTTTCATTGTTACAAATTGAACATAATTTAAGCATAGTGATCACAAAAACAATATGTAATTATATATTGTGAAATATTTATTTCTAATTACAAATAAATAAAATGTCTCGGTTCCTAAGACCATCGGAAATATGTGTTTTCCGATGGTCTTAGGCGACCCCTGTGAAAGGGTCGTTCGACCCCCAAAGGGGTCCCGACCCACAGGTTGAGAACCGCTGATCTAGGGCCAACAGATAGGGCAAGGTGGCCTGCCTCAGGCAGCAACTGTTGAATTCATAGCAAGGGTCAAAAATCTTAAAATATTAGTTTACTTTAGAAAACTACAATAACCTCATGATCCTGACAAGAAAGGACACACTTGAACATGCTTAGAAGCACCATATTCAGTAGCTAACTGAGAGCCCTGTTCATTTCTAGTTAGCCCCTCCCCTTCACAAAAGTTTTTTTTAATTGCTGATGAAGGGAGAAAATAGTCAATTGCAAGTTTGTAGTTGGGGGGGTGATGGGTGAATGAACCCCATTTTGATTTGGCGCCAGCCTTAAATTGCTCAAAATGGGGGCAACGTTGAGTGGAGGAGTTCAGATTTAAAGCTCCTTCCCCCAGTATTTCTCAGCATCACTAGTTCCCTTCCTGTCTTCAATCCAAGACTCTCAAAAGAGTTGCTTTTAACCAAGGTTTGTAATTCCCTGGCAATTCATAATGCTCACTTCCAATTCGAGACAAGAATTATGATTCCATAGATGTTCACTGGCTTGGATTGTAATCTGAGCTGAACTCTCTCCCCCCCCCCCCAATCCATCCTCAACTCAGTTGTTACCCCCCTCCACCTCCTCTCATCCTAACTAACTGAAGCAGAAGCCAAAAGGCAAGTATATAGGTATCTGCTACCTTCTTTGATGCACATGGAGCATTATTATGGCAACAATCCACATTTATTTATTATTTATTACATTTATATACCACCCGGTAGCCAAAGCTCTCTGAGTGGTTTACAAAGGTTAAAAACAGCGAACATTAAAAACAATCATACAAAATTTAAAAGCATAAATACAAACAAACCAGACAATATCCATTTAAAACACATCCATTTAAAATGCCAGAGACCTTGGGAAATTAAATCTTCCCAAACTCCCTAGTGTGTGGGTCATTGCTATAGCAGAGACCCACAGATACCAAAGAAAGAAGGAAACTACTTGCAGCTGGAAGAGCTGTCAGGTTGTGATGGATAGGGGCTCAGGAGTGGGACAAGGGAGGATTTGGACCCTGTCCCACAACATTTGGAGCTGAAAAATGTTCTCATAATTGGACCTGGAAATAACCAAGCCATTTTCTGACTTTTGCTGAGCTCACTTACAAATTGAGGCTAGGATGATCTGCTTGTCACTAACTGCTTCACACATTACACAGCTACTACACAGAAATGCCTTCTTTCCAAGAACTCCTTCAACACAGGAATTTTGTAACCATAGGCAAGCACAAGGGGTGTGCCGGGTGTGCCCAGGCACACCTTACTGCCTCAAGCAATGTGCCAAATTGAGGGAGCCATTGAGTAGCCATCTAGAGGGGGATCCAGACACAGCAGCAATCTCCCTCCAGCTGCTCTGCTGCCGCGCCAAAGAACCACTGCCTCAGAGAGAGCATCATAGCTCCCGGCAGCAGAAATGAAAATGCCAGTGTCACCAAAAAGCCCCACCAATGCTGGGGTTTGAGGAGCATCTCCTCATCCCCCCCCCACCTGCAACGGCCCTCAGTCAGGCAAGCTGAATGCAGAGTAGGGTATCAGCGTCTACAGTGTTTAATAAATAAATGAATAAAAATTATATCCTTTATGACTGAGTATTCAGTAAATGTTCGTCTTAAAAAAATATATCCCTGGGTACACACTGTGTCTGGATCCACCTCTAGATGCCTACTCAATGGCTGCGCACGCCTATGTTTGTAATGTGTGAAGTAGTCCAAATGAGTGTCTCCAGTGTTTCTCTGGAGATGTAAGTCATTGCTAGGAAAGGCTCTTCTAGCTAACAGAAGCCAAGATAGCACAATGGACTCTGACCGAAGAGGTACAATACCAAAGACACAGATTCACTAACTTTTTATTGCTATGGTATACACAACAGATTCTCAAGCATACACAGAAATATTGTCTCCTATCTTTATTACACATAAAGGCAACTGCACACACCATTGTTTCAATACTAATTTTTAAACTGTAGTCAAATATTCCATTAGCATTCAATGTTTATAATGAGATGGGTGAGAGTAAAGCTTCAGTTAATGAAAATATTAACAAGTAACATGGGTTTTCTCATCCTCTATAAATTATCTTAATGCCACTTTTCCTGACGAATGGTAAATTAGATGCCTGGATGTTTAACAGATGGAGACTTTACTGCAAGGAAGGAACCAGGCGCTGGAGTAATAGTGAAACTATCACTGACTGTCATACACAAGATTGGCAATAGATATAGCACCAAGACAGGTGCAGAAAAATGATAAACTTCAAAACAAAGTCAGGCTTAAAGCCTAAAAATTTATGTAAATATTTCTGATATAACCATAATAATAGAAATTCCCCATTCCGTAAGAGAAAGTCAATTTGCATAAGTGGTATTGCTTTGCAATTAAATATTCCACCCTCAGATTATATCACAAGGTCCCACCATACGGGGCAACGGAAATATACTATTCTAATCTTATTCTGTTCTAAAAACTGCTCCACATCAGCACTACAACTTGGCAATAATTTTACTGACTGGCTACTTTGAATGGGGATGAAGGGCCAAGTCCACAACATGCAAACATAAAGGCTCACCAACAAATTCTAACACCATTTCCCCATATCTCTTTACTGTAATAACAAAATTATAATATAAATATATTTAGAATCTTTATTTGTCTTCATACTCCTGCTTCTCCATCTACCATTATTCGTCATCTAATCTAGTTTGAGAATGCCTTTAGTAAGGGACTTACTATAAATATTGCTTGTACTGTGCCAGGCACAGGGTATTGGCAGCTCCAAAATAATAATAAAAAAAATGCTTATCCTAATGACTGTTATTTTAGAAAGACAACCTAGGCATTTGACCTTTGTATCTGGGCATTTAAAACACCTTTTAAAATGAAGATATAAGAAATTAAGAGATAATGAAATACACGTACCCCTTAAAACAGCCTTCCTCAGCCTGGTGTCCTCCAGAGGTGTTAGAATGCAATTTCCATTATTTCCAGCTAGCACATCTGGAGGACAACTTTACATTTCAGCTCCTTCATACTTCAGCAGTTTGAAAACATGGATGTTTCCAAAGATTCTAACAAATTTATCACTGGGAATTAGGCAAGATTTTTTAAAAAAACACTACTATTCAAATTTGACGAACTTCACTGAAGCAAAAGTCAGACTTTGCATCAAAATTTGCAAGCATAACCTTGTGGAGTTCCCCTCCAATGTACTTAAATAATCTGGGGAGCAGCCACAAAGCAATTACACACTGGCAACATGGCTTATTCTCTGTGTCAACAAAATCAAACAGCTCAATTTGAAGCGACAAAATGTTAATTAAAGATAGAAATTGCACTGAGCTTGTGATTTTTACCTTTCAAGATTTAAAAATATATATCTTAGTTGCACTGTGAATGTAGAACAGAAGTTAGAAAATTGTTCAAAACATACTTTTCATTATAGATAAGTCATCTGTACTATTTGACTGGGGGGATTGAGTAAAGCTTTTTAAACAGATCAAAGAATGTAACTCTATAAGTGCTCATATTAACATGCCAATATGGTAGAACATTTCAGTCATATAGTCAGAAACACAGGTATTGCCCAAGTCTTACCGCTATTATTATTATTATTTATTTATATAGCACCATCAATGTACATGGTGCTATAGGCAGGGCCTTTTGTAAACTTAATCAAAATTTTACTTGTCCAGAGTCTCATACCAGATATTTGCTCTTGCTGGGCACTCAAAACACAAAATGATATTCTGGGAGACAGGAAGGTTTCTAATTGCGTTTACACACATGTTGTCCAGCACCTGATGCCTTGCTCCATGTCTCTGTCCTGTTTCTTCCTCCTATCCTGAAACCGCAGTTCTGGTCCTCAGAGCTTGATTTTTAACCTCTAAACTCTAATCCTGGAAATGATCCATTAGTTACGTTTTTTTTTAATGAGGTCTGACTTAAAACAAATGTAAAGGATATTTTAATCTCATTGACTGTGTTTGCATGTAACACTAATCATAGTTTGCCGATACATGCATAAGCCTCAAGCTCAGGCACTCCCCTTTCCATTTCTGGGTTAGTACTTAACTTTCCAATCAACCTCCTCTGACTCTTGAGTCAGGCTTAAGAGTTGCATTAAGTATTTCTCTCTGCTGCGGTGCTTGTTCCCAAGCTTCTTGCATTAACCCCCTTGTGCTGCCCGACTGCCTTTACTTACTCATTGCGCAAATTCCTTGGATGCTTCATCCTGCAAGTTTGAACTATACATCACCTTCTGAGATGCTCTTTATATAGCTGTAAACTCCAGTGGTCATACAAGCCCTTAAAAACTTTAGTGCAGGTTTGTCCATGCCTTGTTTGCAGCATACTATGCTGCAAACAGGCACTTACATCCTTTCCAGTTACATGATCCTGGTCCCAGGCCTGCCTTCCTGTTCCTGAATCATGAAAACTAACTAGCTAATCAGAACATTGACAAGATGCTTTATAAACTCAGCTTTTAATCCTGGGTAGGATTATAACGGTTTATAATGGTTATGACAACTGTTCAGGTCCAGGAAACATTACATATACTGTTTTCATAACGTTTTTAAAGTGTTATATCCTGCTTGGTGTAGATCGGGCCCTGTTCTTAGCTGGAGATTTCCATGAACTATTCTTTCCTGTTTTCACCTTGTTTTCTGAGGTCACCTCTGAATTACAAGCAGACTCCACAAGCCAGCTCCCCATGAGGTATATGTGCAAGAATGAATTGTGTTCACTGTTGAGTGGTTATTGGTACTTGAATTGAAGCCTGCAAAAGGACTGTGATTTGGGAACCAATACTGGAACAGACCGTTAGGCATAAGCTATACAACAATCCTTTATTCATTTGTCTTGCTATATTTAAAAGTTTTTCTTCACTCAGTGAATCTACCCACACAGAGAGAAAGAGAGAGGGGGGGGAGGGGAATGTCCGAAGAGAAAAATTCAGTGGTTGTCCAATAGCACATGGAGGGCAAAAAACTAACACTCCACACTTGCAGAAGTACACCAGGCACCAGGTATTTTCACCCCATCTCAGGTAGCAGTGCAAACATAATGCCATGCTATTTATTGTGCTATGGTTAACCTCCCAACCAAAAAGCCAACAGTTCAGTCTTGGATGGCCCTTGCACAGAGGACAACTGAGACCACAAGGTAGGTTTGAACCCCAATATTGATGCTGCTAGGTAGGTGGTAGAGTTAAGCAGGGAAACATGCTGGGCTATTCATGCTGCTGAGGAATTTAATCTCTTCTTTTCTAGTTCTGCAGCAGTTGTGAAGCTAAAGGGCACCTAACAAAGTCATCACCAGCAGAATGGCATTATGCTGGTTGCTGGGTCTACAGTGCTTCTAAGTACTAGACTACCAGATATCCTCTCAGCTGAGCCTTAGAATCAAACCAAACAAGGCCATCCCAAGTACAGCGGCAAGTTCAATCACCTGGCATGAGATGCCACTCATATGGGCTGGAAATGTTCTGGGAAATAAATGGGATACAGCTGAATTATTGCATTTCTTAACTATTTCGTAAAAAAGGATGGACTGCATCCATGGTCAATTACCATTTATGTTGTTTGACTACTCAGATCTGTATACATCTCACGTACCAGCATTTGTTTTCTCTCAATTAGCAATGAATCAACCCTACTTATTTTAAATTGAAAATACAGGATTTACCATTATAATTATATACTATACAAACTATTAATTGCAATTATATGTTTATCTCAGTTTATACTTGCAATGAAAATTTAACAACCACAGGCAAGTTTTTTTTTAAAAAAAATCCCTCTATTCTGCACTGAAATAATTAAATCCAAATAATATTTTACTCATCTATTTAACAAATAATTTGACAGAGATGACTATACTTTCCAGGAGTGATTTAAATTAATTGAGAGTATAATATTTTCTGTCTGTTTTTTAGTAATTTCCTGGTTATTTTGTTTACTACCTGTCAATCTAAGCAATGTGGCCTACCTGCTTGGCTTTAGGCATTAGAGTTTAACTGGCCATTCCCAACTTTCACATATGACTTGTCACAAACATACTGTATTGCTCGATGTGTCTGAAAACCTTTACTCTAAGAAAGACTTGACTTCAAAAAGGACCAAGGTATTTATGAGTATCACTTTCTGATATGAAATGCCATTATTGGGAGGGGGATCCTGTTAAAGCCTCTATGAGAGGGAAGTCTTTGATATAAGGACTTTTACATTGAGAAATAGATGTAGTGGTTAGAATGTTGGACTGGGAGTCAGGAGATCAGGGTTCTATTCCCCACTCAACTATGGAAGCTCACTGGGTGACTTTGGGCCAGTCACAGAATCTCAGCTCAACCTACCTCATAGGGTTGTTGTTGTGAGGGTAAAAATGGAAAGGATGGAGAAGCTGCCTTGGGTTTTTTAAGGAGGAATAATGTGGGATATAAATGCAATAAATAAATAAATAAATAAATAAATAAATAAATAAATAGGCGAGGGGCCAGCGGGCCTCAGCATAGTGCTGCTGATGGGTCCTCTGATGGGTCCTCTACTGCCACCCCAGCTGCCAAAGTCCCTCACTGCACCACCCACTGCCACCAAAGCCCACTGGCCAACTTCCCAAGCCCCACCACTGCTACCACCATCATCAAAGCCCACCCACTGGCAACCCAAGCCACCCTCCCAAACAGCAGTTGCCCAAACTGCCCATCCCCTAGCCAACTAGCCGTGCAACATTCTCTCTGGGCTTTTTTTTTAACTGGCCAGGAAGGGGCCTCTCCTGCTCCAGTTGCTACTCCTACTCCAGACAGCCTGTTTGCTGGCAAAGGGCTACATGATTCAGGCCCTTCAGCACACAATTTTTTTAAAAAACATAAAAGTTATGTTTTGAGTAGCAGCAATCAGAACCAACCAGACATGGCCAATGAGACCACAGGAGTGACATTGTCCTCCAGAGCCTGTCTGATTTGTTCAGGTCACTGCTACTCAAAATGTAACCTTTAAAAATCCATAGAATGGGTGCCAGAGGGCCTGCAGGTTCAGCCCAGGCGCTTCCTTTTAATGAGTGCAAGAGCAAGGAAAACCCCATGGGGGAGTAAAAAATAGCCAAAGGCAAGGGTGGAACCAAGTAATCTTCCACAATAATATTAGCAAAAGTTTTATAAAAATATGGAACGCTTCACGAATTTGCGTGTCATTCTCGCGCAGGGGCCATGCTAATCTTCTCTGTATCATTCCAATTTTAGTATATGTGCTGCCGAAGCGAGCAAGGATGACACGCAAATTTGTGAAGCGTTCCATATTTTTATAAAACTTTTGCTAATATTATTGTGGAAGATTACTTGGTTCCACCCTTGCCTTTGGCTATTTTTTGCTTCCTTTTAATGGCCAAGTGGACAAGTGGGGAGGAGAACGAGGATGATTGTGGTAGACTCAGGGGCAGGGATTCTGGGCCCTCAACTATTGCCCATCTATGCTCACTCCTGACACCAAGCCTGAGGTAAATAAGGATGTGTTCATACCTTAAAATAACCGTAGAACACTCATAGAAGTCACTATTGTGTTGCTAGCCCATAAATCTAGTGTTACAAATTCCAGGGTACAGATGTGATAAATCTATTCTCCCCTTCCAACCTGCCTGGTCACTGAGGTCATCAGAGGCCATGCTCGTGGTAGTTCCACGACTGGAGCCTACCAGGAGAAGAGGCTTCAGCATTGTAGCCGCCCTCCTATGGAATTCCTTGCCTCTGGAGGTCAGGCAGGTGCCAACTTTGTATTTTTTTCGGCTGCTCTGAAAATATCATTATTCCAGGAAGCCTTTCCATAATCATAGAATCATAGAATAGCAGAGTTGGAAGGGGCCTACAAGTCCATCGAGTCCAACCCCTGCTCAATGCAGGAATCCATCTTAAAGCATCCCTGACAGATGGTTGTCCAGCTGCCTCTTGAAGGCCTCTAGTGTGGGAGAGCACAGAACCTCCCTAGGTAACTGATTCCATTGCCATACTGCTCTAACAGTCAGGAAGTTTTTCCTGATGTCTAGCTGGAATCTGGCTTCCTTTAACTTGAGCCCGTTATTCCGTGTCCTGCACTCTGGGAGGATCGAGAAGAGATCCTGGCCCTCCTCTGTGTGATAACCTTTTAAGTATTTGAAGAGTGCTATCATGTCTCCCCTCAATCTTCTCTTCTCCAGGCTAAACATGCCCAGTTCTTTCAGTCTCTCTTCATAAGGCTTTGTTTCCAGACCCCTGATCATCCTGGTTGCCCTCCTCTGAACACGCTCCAGCTTGTCTGCGTCCTTCTTGAACTGTGGAGCCCAGAACTGGACGCAATACTCTAGATGAGCCCTAACCAGGGCCAAATGGAATCTATACTTCTATTAATGCCGCCCAAAATAGCATTTGCCTTTCTTGCAGCCATATCGCACTGTTGGCCACGGTTCACCTTATATTTTGTTTCTTTTAAAATCTATTTTAAAGTGTTTTACTCTGTTTTTATTTTATTATTATTATTATTATTATTATTATTTATTTATTTATATAGCACCATCAATGTACATGGTGCTGTACAGAGTAAAACAGTAAATAGCAAGACTCTGCCGCATAGGCTTTATCTTGTACACCACTCTGAAATTTTGAATGGGGAGCAGTATATAAACATTCTAAATAAATAAATACTGCTGCTTTTTTAGACCAAGGGAAAGTGTGGTATTTATATAGAGCTGAGAGGTGACTTGAGGCAGTAGCAGACCAATCCCAATGTTAATAAATTCAGTTGCTACTTTCTCTGTCCATCTCAGAAAGAATGGGGAAAGGTTGTAGCTCAGTGGTAGAGCTCATGCTTTGCATGCAAAAGGTCCTGAGCTAGATATTCAACATCTCCAGGTAGAGCTGGGAAAGAATCCTGCCTGAAACCCTGGAGAGCCGCTGCCAGTCAGTGTGGATAGTATTGGAGTAGATGGACGACTTCCTACATTCTTTCCCAATGTCAATTTAAGAGATAGCATGGGAAACGACTCTCATGGACTATGTTCGAACTGCAAACTATACTGGGATATGATGGCCCTACTCCCAGGGGCATGTGGGTCCAAAAGACCTAAAATATTTTTAGATGGCATTTATATACATTAATAACTACTAGGATTTAAAATAGTTAGGCACCTATCATATTCACAGTGACTCTGGTTAATAGCCATTCTGTTATTTTTGTTCTAAATTCCTGACTACACAACCCTTCCAAAAGCGGGTACTTAAAATCTGTCACAAATATATAAACCAGCAATGGCAAAGCCATGAGACAATCAAGAAGAGGGAATGAATTTGAGAGAGATCATACCACTGCACAATACAATGCAAGCTGAACTTAATGCAAACAATCCAGTAAAATTGGCAGAACATTCCTACATTTGTTGGAGAGAGAGGTACATGACCAACCATCTGCCTTTTCCAACACATGGCTGATTTGCTGTGGCCAGGTCAGGGTAGCGGATAGATTTCCTCTTTCATATATATATATATATATATATATATATATTCATTCTCACTGAAACCAATGGAAGATGAAATTACCATGACAGCTTTTGGCTGGCATAGTTCACGGTCATAATGGGGGAGGAAGTGTGGTTTGGATCCGTTGGATCAAAGGCTACTCCTGCAACACTCTGTGTAGACCCCTACCACTGACAGAAATGTTGTTGATAGTACACTTATGCTTGCAGAAGTTTCCACGGGCATATTACAGGCCTCCAGGAAGGACACAATGCCCTGTTGTGCCGTTGAATGCCTGAACAGAGCTCAAGTCAAAACTAAATCCCATTGATATCAGTGAGACTTGCCTTAGTTAGGACTAAACTCAATTCCACCTCTATCAGAGGAATTGATCATTACTGACATTTTAATCTTTCAACCCAATTTAGCAAATTAGGTAACATAATTTAATACATTTATCAAGTTTAAAAGTAGCCACTGGAATTTTACACTTCAGTGCATTTCAGGATCATTTAATCTAAGACAGCCAGAGAGTTGTCTACCTTAAAGAAAGAACCTAGACTTCCAAGCCCTATTTGAGGTTTTTTATTTGAATGTCTCAGCTTTCTGCCTATGTTCAAGTGCACAGTTTTGTGGAAGGAAGTGCCTATGAAATGGGATTTTTAAAGTTTATAGAGCCTGTATGTAAAGGGAAAAGCCTCTCTTCTGTCTTTCTGAAATCTGAAGTCCCGTTCCCTGAAGCAGTATGCCAGAGAACTAAGAAGTAAAAGTTCATAATGTCTGCTTTTAGTGGAACATTAAAACAAACACATTTGGAAGAAAGGGAAATAAAGCGGCACACAACTAGAACAAGAAAACTAGATTTGGGGTAGCGTTGGAAACAATATATTTCTTCACAGCATCAGATTCTTCATTCTCTAAACTCACACATTGTCTGATATGAACTAAATAGGCCACCTAAGAGAATAAATAGAGCACTGTATTACCTTGACTTTCTCACATTGTCATAGAATTATAGAATAGAAGAGTTGGAAAGAGCATATAAGGCCATCGAGTCCAACCCCCTGCTCAATGCAGGAATCCATCTTAAAACATCCCTGAGAGATGGCTGTCCAGCTGCCTCTTGAATGCGTCTAGTGTGGGAGAGCTCATGAACTCCCTAGGTAATTGGTTCCATTGTCATACTGCTCTGTCAGGAAGTTTTTCCTGATGTCCAGCCAGAATCTGGCTTCCTGCACTCTGGGATGATCAAGAAGAGATCCTGGCCCTCCTCTGTGTGAGCATTTCAAAATAAAACTCTCAAATAATCAATATCTGATGCTGAACAAAATGGAAGCATTGAAATTCCACTAGTCCTTGTGTACTACATCCCTGGAAAATTACTGTTTATAAAGCCTTCGACAGGAAAATTGTTTCATCCTTTAAATCATGGTGGAGAACATGCAGTCCAACAATATCTGAAGGGTCACAACTACCCCATCCTTTACCTATACTAGCTAAGGCTGATGGAAGTTGCAGTCCACCGAATTAACAGAGGCCATACATTCCCCACTCACTCTAAATTGGAAATTATCTTTTCTTTTTCAGGAACTTTATCATCATCAACCACAGCCTATTTAAACCTTATCTTGTCTGGGTTTTTTTTTAAATACCACTAGCAGACACATCATTCAACTGTTAAACAGCATTGGTAGAGGCAATAATAGAAAATTTACCGTAGCATTTGTGGGGCTCAACCACGGTCAATTTGTTATTAAGGGGGTACAACTTGCCATCAACTGCTCTAGCAAGTCATCCTTACTGCTGTGCTGCAAACTGCAGAGTTTCTTCAGCAAGCCAATCAGGACAAAACTGGAAAAATCAAGCACGGGGTTCTCCAACACACTCTGCCTCAGTTTAAATGTTTAAGAATCCTGAGCATCCTGAGACGAATTCAGCAAATTGTTGGAGAGGTTGTGGAGGGAAAGGAACGTATTTACATATGTGGTGGGAATGCGAATGTGTGCAAAAATTGTGGAAAATGGTGTATATTGAAATAAAAAAAATTGTGGGAACAGAGTTGGAAGAGACACCTATGGTAGCATTGCTATCACTATATGGTACTTTAAAGTGTAATAAAGAGATTAAAGAACTAATAACTAATTTGTTGACAGCAGCAAGGTTAATTATAGCTAGGAACTGGAAGGTGCAGGGAAATTATCATATAGAAGAGTGGTATAAGGAAATTTGGGACATAGCTATAAACGACAAATTGACATGTAATATAAGGTTAAGAAAAGGTATAACAAATGTAAACGAATTTGAGGGAATTTGGAAACAGTTCCTAGAATATGTATTCTCTAAGAGGGGTGGAAAATCACCACCGGAAGAAATTATGAGATTCTGGAAGCAAGAATAGATCCCGGAAGGTGGTGGGGAGCATTTATGTTATGTTATGTGATTATGGAAACTAGATAAGTATAATTTGGAATTATAAGCGATGTATGTTTGTTTATTTTATTTTCTTATGTGGTAATTGTATTATGTAATCAAAAAATAAAATAATAATAATAAAAAAAGAATCCTGAGCACGCCTGATTTGGAGCAGAATTCATGGTCATGAGACGTTGGAGGCAGGCTAGGAAGCCTTAGACCCGGTTCACACACAACAAGAAGCAACCATGAATGAAATTCACCATGGAGCTCCTCACTGTGGCAGCGAGTGCCCTTTTTAATATTTGAGCCTTATCAGCGGGAGGCGCCACAGCTTATCATTAAGTATGGACCCAGTGAGGTTGAGTCCTGGGGGTGGTTGACAAGCCACTAAGAACCCATGCGCTGTTTGAGGTTTGCGAGCAGCTTGTCAACCACCCCGACAACCCACCCTCAATGGGTTCACACAAAGGAGAAGCTATAGCGCCCCCGGACATGCCCCAAATATTCAAAATGGCAGCCGCCACCACAATGAGAAACCCCATGGGGCAATTCACCCACAATGGCTTCTATATGCAAGTCAGCAGACAGACAGACAGACAGACAGACAGACAGACAGACAGAGAGTACTGTAGCCAGCAGTTATCAGGTAGGTAATTTAAAAAACTGTTTCCTTTTTAAACAATGTTATCCAGGGAGAGAGGTCATGGGGCATGTGAGGACAGGGGTGCCCATTGCCCACCAAATTTCGCAATTTCCTTATTTTCCCATTTATTTAAAGATTCACCTTGCATCCTGGGGGATGCAGAAACAATTGTGTGGGGGAGAGGGATGTCCCAGGAGTCCCCTACCCCATGCAAAAATATTTAAATTTAACATTTTAAAAAATCCAAAATATCTTAGAGAAGCTTATGGCAGGAAGCTCTAGTCAGGGCCACAGTCACATCGTGTTGCGCTGTGCAGCAGTTCTGTGTGATGCTCCTACACGACATCTGGCAAAAGTGCATATTGGCAGCAAAATAGCTCCACTCAGAACATCTGCTACAGCAGCCTCTGCAGTCCATTGTAAACACAGTTGACAAAAAAAGAGCAGCCCATGCAATCAGGCCTTTAACGTTGGAAAGCAGCTTGAAAGTGCTTTGTTACTGTTCACTTTACATCCATGTGAAGTGACTAAGAATGAACAGAGATATAAAGCCAACTGCAGCCCTGAAAATCACTTAATGCCAAAATAGTTGTATCATCTTTAGTACAGTTACTCCAAAAGAAGCGACTTTAGGAAAAGTGCCAAAGTATAAAAACCTTGGTTGTATATTGATGTATCTTCGCAGCTGCTGCAAACAGTATATAAAATCATAGAATAGCAGTGTTGAAAGGGGCCTACAAGGCCATCGAGTCCAACCCCCTGCTCAATGCAGGAATCCACCCTAAAGCATCCCTGACAGATGGTTGTCCAGCTGCCTCTTGAAGGCCTCTAGTGTGGGAGAGCCCACAACCTCACCAGGCAACTGATTCCATTGTCGTACTGCTCTAACAGTCAGGAAGTTTTTCCTGATGTCCAGCTGGAATCTGGCTTCCTTTAACTTGAGCCTGTTATTCCATGTCCTGCACTCTGGGAGGATCGAGAAGAGATCCTGGCCCTCCTCTGTGTGACAACCCTTTAAGTAATTGAAGAGTGCTATCATGTCTCCCCTCAATCTTCTCTTCTCCAGGCTAAACATGCCCAGTTCTTTCAGTCTCTCTTCATAGGGCTTTGTTTCCAGACCCCTGATCATCCTGACTTTCAACATTTTTCATTGATGACCCCTTTGCAGCTCATTGTGGTCACAGAAATATAGACTTCTGCTATAGAATGAAGAAATTATCCGATACCAATTAGGAATAACATGCTGGGTGTTATATACAGCAAGATTTTTCCAAAGTGCTTGATTAATTTTACTAGTTAGGATTTGTCTTTAAGGCAGAACTGGAAAAACTTAGATTATTTTCTAAATGGTACATTATATCTCAGATATATTTCCTTCATGCTGCCATGAAGTGCTTCAGGCTAGAATTAAAACAGATAGTATGAATTTCTTGGAAAATGTTCAGTTAATAGAATAGTTACAGTAATATTTAGAGGCACAGAAAGGTTTTCTAGTGACTCTTGTTGCACTTCCAGGCAAAATAATGTTATGTGACCAAAAAGGAAGAATATAGGGGGTAAGGACTTTACTTGCATAGCAACAGATAAAAGTCCAAGATTTTTTCCAAAGAAGGACAAGTAACCCAACAACTGCTGTATGACAATAGCAAATAAAGAAAAAGAAATCAGTTGTTTATTCTTTGATAAAGTCTTAACATTTTCAGATCAATATTTCTAAAATTAACTCAATAAAAGCTGAAATTGCTTTTAATTGAATTTTCTACCAATTTATGTAGAATTGCCCCAAAAACAGTCTTTGATCTGTTCTTAAGTGTGAGAGGGGGCTTAATCAGAGGCTTCACAGTGCAAAGCACACATGTGTACCTAAATCGAGTGTGTAGACACCTCTCCTTACCAACAAGAGAATTTCCACATGGTAGCTGCTTGTATGTGCAAACCCAACTTGTTCAATTGGGAGGCAATAACTTTTTCTTTGAAGGGTAATAAAAGTTCTCTCTGACTGAAATTTTAGGCAAAAACAAATCTGTCTGTAAGCTTCACACAACTAATTTAGATTTAATTTCGGGACTCCATTTCAGTGCAGGTTAACAGCTCCTGGAATTATTACACATTTGTAAGCCTGCCTGCCTTACACACTTTCTCATACATGTTCCCACAAAAGTTTAAAATAGGATGCAAGAGTGAAGGCTAATGTGCTAGCTCCTTGTACTAAGCAATTTTCCTATCCTGATACTTAATTGACAATAATTCAATTGACCTAATTATACTACTGTATAATAAGGTATTGATTTACATGGCCAAAGTCATCTAATTTCTTCAGCCATTTACCTGCTCTGATTATTGAACAAATCCCCCACAACCTTTCATTCTGCCTTCATGATCTTTTATCCTGACCAAGACGTTACTGCAGGGCTACTGAAAGTAGTTACTATAAATTTCATTATCCACATTTGGTTGGATTCTTTATCTGTATCACCTAATAGATTTCTACAAAGAAATCTTTCCTTCTGCTAATAGTGATTGAGCCCATACCAAACATATTTTGAACAACATTAACAACTTTCAGCTAGACAAAACGTTATGCAAAGAGATCACAACTCTGTCTACAAAAACTACACATTATTGAAGAGCACACCTTTAGTTTCGCCATCACCAATGATCTTAACTCTTTTGTCAATCATCAAGTCAATAATAACTGAAGTGGTTAACTCCAAAACCAGAGGATATGCAGTATCAAATGGGAATACCTTGAGGAAATCAACCTTTTAGTGGATAGTCAAGAACTTTCCCGTGAAAGCCTTCTTATGATCATGAGTTCCAGAGACAATCCTAACGTTCTATTATATCTCTGACCTTGGCTATTAAACAATTCATCCATGTATTAATATTTGCAGCCATTTTTCCAAAGGTGCTTGGATAAGTATACATAAGGCCCAACTCAAGTAGCTTCAGAGATGGAACCACACTGAGGCATCTTCAGACAGTTCTTTGAGTCTCAGAGTACTTAGGCAGCCCTTATTAACATAGCCAGTTCTAGAGTTTTAATGTGAACCATTTAGGGATTTTAATATAAGTGCAATAAATAAATAAAAAATAAAATAAATAAATATATTAACTGGTATATAAGTATTTTAATGAAACAAATAGATAAATGCTCATCCATATTGGCTATGATGTGGTTGATGGCAAGAAATAGTCTGGAAATGCAGGATGGGTAGGTTGATGGATTTCAGTTACAGGGTATTCATGCTGACCCTCGTCTGCCATCCTGACACTAGATCAGAGGTAACATAACTGCTGCAATGCTGGGATGGGAATTTATTACTGTGGTCATGCAAACTCTTTCCTATGAAGAGCTTATGAAGAGGAAAAGTTTTCTTCCAGGGCTGCTTTGCCTTGTAGATGCTTTTGTCAGGTTCCTAAATGCCTCTTTCCTCTGTACTGTCTATTATAAATGCAAAGCAAACACCAAACATTTGAGGTAGCTTGTTCAGCCAAGTTGCAAGTGTGTCTCACATCTAAAGAGAAATAAGGTTATTTTGTATCTTCACTATGCAGAGTGCTGTTCTCAGCAAGAAAAAAAAAGTCAAGAATCCAGACCCCTCCTCTATACATCACTCCCTCTGCTGCCTCCATTTGACTAAACGAAAAAGAAGTCCACCAAAAATGGCCTGTGTCCCTTTGCTCTTCTACAGGAGCAAAATAAAAATATTTCCATTCTTTTTAGGAGTAGAGAACTTGCTTTTCTGAAGTGTGTGTTTAAGACAGCTCAAGGCTTTCAAAAAGCAAATTACCTAGAATATAAAAATAGTACAACAGAATAGCTGGGAATAAAGCCAAAGCACAGACCCACCCCCCATGTATCTCACTTACCATGGGAAAAATACTGCCTCACTCGTGAGACAATTGCAACTAAGTAAACAGCTATAACATGTTTTAGAGCCTTGTTCTCTGCTGAACAGCCCTAGCTCAAGTTATATACCCCAAAGTCAAAATACTTAGAAGAAAATGATTCATATAAAAACTAGTTTGAGCATTCAGGAAAGAATGGGAAAATATACTTTTATTATATTAGTACGAGTCTAGAGGAACTTTACAGTAGTTCAGTTCAGGCAACATGCAAATCATGGTTTGATGTTAGGAGAATGAGGAGCAGAGGGACTCAGCTTAGCACACTCCACCCTCTCCATCACTGTACATGATGGAAGGAGATAAGAAGTTTAGTTTGCTCTCAAGCCAGCTTCTATTTCTAATGAGAGACAGACCATTGTTTGTCCTCAAACCATGATCAAACAGGATAAGAGTACCTTCTTCAAAGCAAATAATGGCTTGCCACTAATTCAATTCAGAAGCTTCTCATCTCCTTCTTTCATGTGCAGAAAAATGGAGAAGGTTGCTCATGAGCCCAAGATTGCTCATTCCCGATCTTCCAAACTATCTGTGGAGGATTGGCTGAATGTGTCCGTGTCTCACGCCAGATTTAAAACCAAGCCATGGTATGGCACTAAATGAGTGAACCGTGGACTTGTGTTCTTACTTCTTCTCCATCCTCTTCTTCTCATATTTTATTTGTTTATTTATGACTCAGACTAATGTACCATTCTTCACAGAGGTATCGAAGCAGTAAACATAAATAATAATAATAAATGTATTTCTTACCCGCCTCTCCCTCTGGATCGAGGTGGTGAACAACATTGAATACAAAAATATATAAAACTGATTAAAAACACATAAAACTAATACATTATTAAAATAACAGCCAAACATCTTAAAATTTGACTAGATAGGCTTGCCGGAATCAGTCTTTATAGCTTTTCTAAATTCAGGAAGACTGTGAATCTCTCCTGGCAGACCATTCCACAGTCTGGGAGCGACAGATGAGAAGGTCCTCTGGGTAATGCTTGTCAGCCTAGTTCTGGCTGACTGAAGTAAATTCTTCCCAGAGGACCGGAGTGTGCGGGGCAGATTATATGGAAGAAGGCGATTCCACAGGTAAACTGAACCCAAACCATGTGGGGCTTTAAAGGTAATAACCTAGGGTGACCATATGAAAAGGAGGGCAGGGCTCCTGTATCTTTAACAGTAATGTAGAAAAGGGAATTTCAGCAGGTGTCAATTGAAGAGGATGAAATTCCCTTTTCATCACAACAGTTAAAGCTGCAGAAGCCCTGCCCTTTTTTGTATCTGGTCACTCTACTATAGCTAGTGTAGCTTTAACTGTTGTGATGAAGAGGGAATTTCACCCTCTTCAATTGACACCTGCCGAAATTCCCTTTTCTACACTACTGTTAAAGATACAGGAGTCCTGTCCTTTTCATATGGTCACCCTAAATAACCAACACTTTATACTTCGCCCAGAAACTAATTGGCAGCCAGTGAAGTGATTTTAAAATTGGCGCAATGGGATCAGAACTACAATAAGACACAATACAAAATTAATCAGCAGTAAACCTGCACACTCTATTGTGTACTACAAACCATAGCTGGCTGGATCACATGTCTGGGAAAGCCAGTGTGAAGAGCTAGGTCTTAAGATGACGTTTAAATGTCAAAACTATGGGGGTCATCCCAATATCAATTGTTAAAGCATTCCAGAGCATAGGTCCTGCAACACTAAATGTTCTACTCCAAGTTCATATGCTGCAATTCCCCCATCCAGCAACAAATGGTTGACAGAACTAGCAAACTGGGCAAACTAGAATTTGTGCTAACCTTAGCCATTACATCTACACTAAGCAAACCATGGTTTGCTGACAAACACGAAGGGGGAATCGTAGTGAGCTGGTTCACATGACACAAGGGTGGTTAATAAGCCATGGTGGCTTGTTAGCCACCCCCACGTATGCTGGTTCCATGCCTGCTGATTTCCCTAAGGACCCCGCTGGGTATGGATTGTTGTCCAAATCTGGCAAAGGTAGGGGGCTGGGGTGGTTAACAAACCCATGGTCTCTTGTAGGGTTGCTGGGTGGCTTGTTAACCATTCCAGCCACCCACCCTTGCCAGGTTTGGACATTGCAACAACCCATGCCTGGTGGGGGTAATTAGGGAAATCAACCCCTTATATTATGTGAAGCTGTTCAGTATAGGAGAGAAGGATGGAAGACTAGGACAGAGCATACATGCCTGAGTCTTGCTCATGTGTGATGCCATATCATGGTCTGGTGTGAAGAGGCATGGAAATTTGAGTGAGGAAGAATGGAATTTTGAAATCGTATCGCTTTGTTTGGTACTAAAGACTTTGTTTCACTAATAGAATTACAGCTTGAGTTCTCTGCAAGCTGAACAGTTCAATGTATTGTGCACATTTAGAAGTATGAAAGCATCAAATGTATTTTAAAATTTGAGCTAGTCATAAAAAGAAAAAAAATTAAGTAGGCTTTTATCAGAGAATATTTGGTCTCAGAGGGATGGCTGTGACTTTTTTCTTATTGATATTGTTTGTTGAAACAATACAATCCTAGATTAACATTATTTGCATTAAAATAGCCACTGAACTTTATCCATGGTGCATTTCATTTTATTTCATTTATCAGGGCGTAATCCTATGGTCTCTGGGAGGGCAGTACAGGGAAATAGTTTTTTTCAGACTGCTCCTCCCAAAGCCATAGACAATCCTATAGCTTCAGGAGGGGGACTCAGAGATTCAGTCACTTGCCACCTGTCTCTACCTATAAAACAAGAACTTTTCAGCTGTACAAAATGGGGTTTATGGTACCACTATGCATTGTGCTTTGTCACTAATAGCTGAGTAATGCAATTGCTTTCTCAGGTGATTTCCCTAAAAATAAATCCTATTCTTACTCACTGTCTAGAGAGGTTGTGATGCCAGGAAGGAGCAGGAGGTGGAGTAGCCACATGATAGAGTGGATCCTGACCTCTTTCCTCCCTGGGGGCCTGGTAAGCAAACAAACAAACAATATAGTACAGGTTATCAGAGGCAAGGATATGGAATTAACACTGCTGAGTAGAATGAAGTCCTTATGAAATTAAAGTGAATGTAGAAGTGTGTTCTGCATTTTTCCATCTCTAAAAATTGCAAACAGGTACTGTGTATATGCTTTTATTATTAATCCAGATGCTCAAAGAGAAGATCAGTTTGGGGAAGAACAGAAGCTATGGAAAAAGTATGTGACCACTTACAAACCTCCTTTGAAGTAAGTAAAAAATGTAGACCATTTACATGGAATATACAATGTTAGTAACATGGTTGTATTCTGTCATATTGGGGCAATTTTTGGACAAGAAGCAAAAGGCAGCAAATGGCACCAGCCATGCACAAGAGGAAGACATCAACAGACTTGGGGTAACCCTAGGATCTGTAATGCTACAGATTCTTAAACAAAATGCCCTAAGGGTGGGGGAATGCAAAAAACTGCATAAGGAAAAGGCAGTGGCTCAGAATGTTGACAGGCTGAGAGGAAAAAAACTATCAACCAGGTGAGAGGGGAATTAGAATGGAAGTGGATAGAGAAGGAGAAGAGAATATTGGAAGATTGGGAACAAGATACAGTTTTGCTCTAGATATATCTTTTTTAAAAAACCAGAAGGAGGTAAACTTGTTTCCTGTGGTAATCTATGGCGACTTCAGTCACCATAGATTACCACAGGAGAAATTCTGCAGACACTTCCTTCTAGCAAGCCCTTGAGGAAGGCCTTAGACTAAAGGACAGGCCGAAATGTGTCAGGCTTCCTGAAAATAAACATTTTGTATCCTGAGAATGTGTTTCTCTTCTTTCTGGTCTAAACTGAATTGCACTAAATCTGCTAGATGTCCAAGTTTGCAAAGACATCTGTCCTTCTCATATATCATACATTTGCCTTAGTAAAAAATCTTTATTCTTACATTTTCACCCATTAAAGTTTTCTTATTAAAATATATTCTTCAAAAACATGAGTTCTATTGCAAAAATGGGGAAAAGTAAGCATTTATATTATGCATTCATTTGAAAGCCAAAGGGAGCCTGGTGATGTTGTGTCATTTATCTTCACAACCAAGGAAGCTGATAACTCATGTAAGTTATCATGTGTCACTTCAGGACTAAGATTAATGTCATACCAGGACTAAGCTTTCAGATGTTCCCATGTACATATTTCCTAAATACGTTCACATTTATTTCATTGTAAATGTATGCTTTTCAGTGAAATATTAAATCTTTTTCAAACACCAGCTGCTTTTCCTGCCCATGTCATCTTAACTTGAAGTAACTTGGCAGTTTTTGTCACAAAGAGTAGCTACACCTAGGTGAGTTATTAGGAATTCTGGGCTCATTTGTGGTTTAAAGCCCTCACCTTTCTTTTTCTATGAAGCAGTTCTTCTTGTCCAAAAACACTGCATCTCTGCTGAACCTCACACCAATTTAGGCTCAATCATGGGAACAGCTGCTGAAACTGGTAGATGAACTCACTACTACAGGATGTGGTGATGGCCACCAATCTGGTTGGCTTTAAAAGGGGGTTGGATAAGTTCCTGGAGGCAAAGGCTATCAATGGCTACTAGCCCTGATGGTTGTGTGCTATCTCCAGTATTCGAGGCAATAAGCCTGTGTGCACCAGTTGTTTGGGGAACATGGAGGGGGGTGCTGTTGTACCCTGTCCTGCTTGTTCATTCCTGGCTGATGGCTGGTTGGCCACTGTGTGAACAGAGTGCTGGACTAGATGGACCCTTGGTCTGATCCAGCATGCGACTTCTTAAGTTCTTACGTAATATACTAAGTATGAATGCAATATTCTTCACACATTATGGGTTACGGAAGATCAGCCATCTTTGACCCCACACTGCTTCACTTCTTTTCTCTTATGTTCCAAAAGTTTCTGACAAGTCCTGAAGCACACTGGATTCATGCTAGGTATCAAGGAAGAATGAAGACCACTGTTTCATGTCTGCCTTGTAGACTGTTCGGTCTCCACCAACCAAGAACAGTTCTGATCCTCCTTCTCCACAAGTGATACCCAGTTTTCAAAGCTCCTGCCCCCGTTTGAGAATCTACATCAGGAAGGGGCAAGCTAGCATTTGGATAACACTTCCACAGTTTGTCTCAAATTATGACACTGCACCTGGGAAAGCAGTCTCCAAGGCATAAACAATACCCACAAACATGGAACGGGAAATTGATGGGAAGGGCACAGCTAAAGGATTGTGGTTCATATTCCCACTCCCACTCCTTTGCGAACTTTTGCCACATCCATGCTGGCAGGGAGTTAGATACAATAATCCCATAAACCCAGACTGGGGACCCTCCAGAAAAAAATGAATTATTATTATTATTATTATTATTATTATTATTATTATTATATCCTGCCTTTTTCCCAGTACTGAGACTCAAGGTGGTTTACAAGATTAAAACATGTAAAATTAAAACATATAAATATAAATTTACAAAAGGTAAAATAGAATTAAAACTACAGTAAAATTAAAAACATGTTAAAATTTAAAAAAACAGTAACAGTTTAAAAGGGGGGGATGATATAGTGGAGGATTGCAGAGGAGAGATCTGCAAAAAATTCAACTCCTTCCTTTAGAACAAAGGCCTTCACATTACAGGTTGATCCCTACCATGAATGGAGGGGGACCCTTAGATCAAATCCAATATCATAAATGTGCTAAGAAAATTTACCAGATATATTTTGTTGTGCAAGTAAAGGAGACAGGAGACAAAATTTCATTTATATTCTTTTTAAGAAATTTTTAGGAATACTACATCTTTTACTGCCTAGTTCTAAAAGTTATTATAATATTATCCTTACAATATTTATTAGCAATATTCTAAATTTCCAAATTATTCCCTCCCTTAATTTCAATTATATGCATTTTTACAATTCTGTTTACCAAACTCCAAGATTTTTTTAAATAAAAATTATTAATGTTTCCACTAAATCTAGAAATAATGCTAGTACTTATGTTGCTAAGCATTCTAGCTTACTAGTACTACAGCTGATGTATTTATTATATTCCTAGTATACATTTTAAGTGCACAGAATGCAGTAAAATCACAATGTTGAATAACTATAATATAAATAACAAGGACTCTTGGTCACAACCACAACGGAAATATTTCAGTTATTGGGGGCGGGGAATTTCAAACATAGAATGATAATAGTGCAATAAATTACTTCCTTGAAGGTTCCTTTTAAATTTGCAGTGTACGTTGGATTCACTTCTCTGAGCGAAAATCACTCATATATCTCTGCCTTACATTGACACCTGGTGGAAGTTGTGGGGACTGTAATGTATTTCCCAATAGCAGCTTAAAAAGAATTCTAAGCAAACTTAGAACATTTCAGATGCCAAATGAAAACAAACCCCATGTAATTTAAAACACTATTTCCTTGCCTCTAGAAAATGACAGTTTTGAACAAGAATTATATAGCCAATTAATAGTTCCAGACGATATCAATTTCTGTGTGGCAAATACAAATTGATTCCCATTTATAAAACAAAACCTTATTTTAATGTTTCATTGGGAAGAGTTAAGTTCAGTAAAACATATATATCGCTACAGACATCTGTTCTACTCAACCAATAATTACTTTTAGTATGTTAGTACTACCAGGTGGCTTTTCTTGCTTATCTTGAAAGGCTAAGGAAAAAAATCAACTTACAAACATATGCAACCACATTTGTTTACTTCATAGACAGCAGTAATATCTTATATACTTCTACGCAAATAGGAAAGACCCTGTTCCTTCCCCAACTGGAGGCAACCACCACCCTACTCAAAAGCAGCAATGACTAACACCTATGAAACCTATTCTTTTAACTGAACAAAACAAAAACTCCAAGGACCATCATGCTTTAAAAGTAGCATTGCTATAAACTGTGTAGTCGCCTGATTCACTGCATGACTTATGAAACACTTACGGAACCAACATCACCCATATGAAAAAAGTGTAAGACATAAACATTTCAGAAATCTTAGTATTCCCTATACAACTTTGAGAAACAATGAAGACTAAAAAATATTCCAAGGAATTTCTTGCCCCTTCTGCACATGCCCAATGACAGAATATGCCCCTGAATGTAAAAACTCACAGTAAATGAGTATTATTTCATTTTTATAATTTCACATGAAAGCAACAAACACAGAGATTAACCCTTGAGACAAGAGCTTCAGAAGTTCTACCAGGCGCAGCCAAGCGGTTTTCCACTCTGATTATCATCATTCCTCCATAATGTGTTGGTTTTATTTTGCTGCTGTTGTTGTAGTGATCCAAACTTAGGAAAGGAACCCACCAGTTCTCCAATATCCTACCAGAAGAGGAATCCTTGCAGTCCTTCTCTCCCTGCTGCCGCTCTGGCTTTATGACTAAGTAAGAAATGGCTGAATAATGGACTTACAGTACAGAGTATTATACTGGAAGTAAACAAACTATAATTATGTTGGTTTAGCATCTCAAAGCTTACTTTATTAAGCGGGGGAAAGCACTTCCACAACAACAGAAGTTTGGCAACAGAGAATTTGTGGAGCAAAAATTCAGGTCCAGCCCTCCCCACACCCACCTTTAAGAGCACTAAATGATAAAGTTACTGTCAAGAGCATTGGGCCATCTTGGGCTTCTTTGGAATGGAAAAACAAGTCAAAATTTATGAAACAGAGCAATTTTGCCTTTCTCCTTTTCAATTCTGTAACAGAAAAATAATGCAACGCAACACATGCAGTACTAGCTGCAAATCTGCAGAAAGCAGATACTACCTTGACAGTTTGTAAACTAAATCAAAGAATGAACTGGGATTCTGGTCAGCACAGTAATTAGAGCAGCCTTTTAAGTATGTTTTGTAAGAATCAGAAGTTCAAATGGTATCTTTTCACACATGACTAAAATAAAGCTAGCTATCAGTTTCAGTAACTAGAATTAATATTTCCAACAAAATACTTCTAATGCCTGACCTCAGAAGACCTGCTAGTCATAATGTGTTCTATCAACACGCCCGTCTAATTTGTAAGTAAGAAAAACAACAAAGTCTTGCTTTCCAGTTTCTACTCACCTTGCAAAGCTTCTGGTAACGTGGAGATGAAACTGCCATTCTCTGCAAGCGATGTAACAATACCACAACTTTCTGCAGAGATGTTCTTACCACCGCCATCATTTTAAGTTTGCCACACTTCTGAAGACACCTCAAAATTTGCATTATAAATGAAGAGCAACTATCATTTCCTCTTGGTCACTGGACAATGATTTGCCAGCTCTCTGAGCATGCTCGCTTCCAGGACAGCTTTTCCCAGTAACAGACTCAAAAGCAAAGGCAGTTAGCATCGTGTTAAAAGTACCTCTTCCTTTAAAAAGCCAAATACACACAAAAATAAAAGCTTGCCTTCATCCTAGAAGCCTGCATTTGCTCAGCAGGTCCAGTGAAAGGAAGTTGTTGATCAGACGGATATGCCTGCCACCAAATGGGGAACTACATACCACCGAAGGTTTATTAATTGATGGTTCAGAGCTGCAGAAACAAAGCAGAATTCCTCTGGGAAGACTGCCCCGACATAATCACAATAGTTCTTCTCTTGGATGTGCTTCATACGAAGACGGAGAACAGCATTCCTTCCCTCACTCTCCTCGCGCTCACACTAAAAGCAGCTCTGGCAGAGCAGTGGAGCAAGTGAATAACACAGTGTGCTATAAATCTTATGAGAAGAGCAGAGGGATACCTGCCCTAATTATATCAGCCATACGTTAAAGGCTAATAAATCACATCGCAGCAGCTCTCAAAAGCAAGATTATCTCACACAAAAGGAAGACCTGCAGGGGGCAAAACCTACCCTGTGAAAACTCCCTTAAAGCTAATTTGCCTCAAGAGCTCCCAAAGGAATATTTCTACATGTGAAAGTATAGATGTTATTATGGTGGAATTTCCAATTGGAACCTTTCCTGTGGAACGAGAGGCAACGAGGTATGATTTTCTCAAGACAGTGTATTAGTTATCGATTACTCACCCTGCCATTCCCTCCCCGCTGGGCAGGATTTTTTACAGCTTTGAATCTCAATAACAAACTCTGACAAGTAGTATCATTTAAGGCTTTCTTAGGCGGGACACTTCATAACATGGCCAATCTTTGGCTATATCAATGTAGGTTTAACAGTAAGAACATTCTACAACTGTGGCAAACTGTTACCACATACTATCACAGAGTATGTTCTGAAGGAACACAAAGCTGCAACCGTGCAGAAGCAAAGCAAGTCTAGGGCTGGTGGGATCAATGCCCAGACACCCTATGTATGCTGCCTTGAGTTGTACAATGGAAGAAAGAAAGATGGGATCCAAAATCGATAACTTCAGACAATAAGCATTTTCTATATGGCAGTAGCTTCCCCTGGTCTCAGTTCTGTGCTTTAGGGCACAACGTAACTGGATGACTGAAAAAGACAAGACATCTACTCCAACAAGCTGTCCAAAAATCAAGCCAGCCAGCCATGCTAAATATCAAAACATTCCCCACAAGCAGAGAACAGACGCACTGCAAAACAATGTATGACAAGCAAAAATGGCTCAAGCAAGCGACAACAGCCACACACTACAAGGGAAAGGAAAGGAAATCTCCAGGATCACCAGCCAATATGAACTAGGGGGGAAATTATTTAAAACCACAAACAGGATCAACAGAGAGGAATATAGCTCTAATGGGTCATCCTCAAATAGCTATAGTGGCACCTTCCCACCAGCCTACGAACTCAAGAGGCCTGATTCTCAGTTAGTGTCATAATTGCCACAGCCACTATGACTCTATCTTACACTAGTCTGGTACTGTAGAAGTGTAGAAATCTCAATGGCAGAAAGAGAAGGGGAAGAACCTCTAAAGTGGCACAAGCCAGTTGGGGAGTATTTGCATCACTCTTCCCACCTGCTACTGCAATAAGAGTCTCTCTCTCTCTCTCCTACATTACTAAACCAACATGGGAAGATGTCATGAGGGAAGCAACATCTATTTCTAACTGTGACAATCCCCCAATATCTCAGATTAATGGTGGTTGATTACTGTCGTGGGGGTGGGGAAACACACAATGCACAGTACATTATTTTCTTAAATTAAACAATGTGGAAAAACAACAGCCTGCTCTGTTGCTTATCCAGTAATCAATTGATTAAAATGACATGTGGCCAGATCCATTGTATAATCTCCCCCCGTTGAGTGCACTATTCCATAGGCCATAGAGTTCTCTGGCAGGAGCAGCTGAAAACAGCCTGGCTGCTCCTGTACAGCCGGCAGAACTTGCAATGGCTAATGTGATAGGGCCAGGTCGACTGAGGGAGGGAGGGAGCACCAGCCACGCAGAAGGACGCCAGGACTTTCAGCCGTGTTACGGGGAGAGGAGAAATATGTCATGTGGGGAGTACTGACAAAATAATGCACGGTGAGGGTGCTATTCCCCCCTCCGTTGCCTAATATGTCGTCCAAACGCAGCCACTGTGAGATCCAGAGCTACAAGCTACTAAATCAAAGATCACAGAACATTGTTTTCAGCTGGTAACTGTCCAGAGAGTTCATCACTTATGGATCGGGTAGATAAATGCAGGTGCCTGCCAACTGCAAGGGCAACCATACATGACGCAGAAAAACTGAGTCACTACTCAGGTTTTATGGGGAGATGGAATTGCTATCAGTTTTGAGGGTGACAATAAAGTTTTGCTTCATAAAAATCTAATCAGAATACTACTGGCAGCTCTGAAGTTGGAAGGGGCCAAATAGTGGAAAATCTTTGTGAGACTTTGTAGAGGATTGGATTGAGAGGGTGTGGCAGGTTGCACTTTCTGGGAAACTAACATACAAACTGAGAGTGCCAGTGGAGTAGAAAAACACAACACATTCATGAACAAGTGTTACTCTTTTATTATCTGTGCCAGTAAAGCATGCTCACCTTCCAACTGGCCTAATCAGCCACAGCTCATGTTTTGGAAGGACACTTTTTGACACTTCTAGAATAGCCTGGCTTCACAGAAGACAGAAGGACCTGAACTTAGAATTTTCTAAGCCATGTGGTGAAATCCAATTGTGTCCATCCACTGATGGAACAGCATCTGCCAGTGAAGCAGATCCTCCCTCTGCTGCACCAAAACGATGCCCAGCCCCTATTTGCTCTGGAGGACAAATTCAGCAGAAAACAAATTCTTGGAGATGGGAAATGCTTACTCTTTAAATCAAACTTAAACTTATTTTACTACTTTAACATAAAATGCATCATTTGCCAAATGGTCCCATTTATTGTCCCATTTGGGATATTTTTGAAATTTATAGAACATTCCTATTCATATTTATTAAAGAATTTAATAAAAACCAAGGCTTACACCTACAACTCTCAGCATGCCTTGGGCGGAACTCCCAGCATGCCTTGGGCTGGAGGCCAGACTTACTGGCCTTTGGCAGCCATTGTGAGTGCATGGGCGGGTTGCCGCTGCATGTCTTTCACAACCCCGACTCCTAACGTTGGTCTCAAGCAGTCAATCCAATTCCACATAAAAGGAAACAACCCACATAAATGGGCTGCATCCATTTGCGGTGCCTCCTCCCACCCTCAGTGTGGTTTTAAAATAGTAACTAAATACAACAGCATGACTTTGAGGGACCAAACATGCTCAAATGCACTCTGTCCTGATATCGCTGTTTTCTCAGAATCTGGGGGAAGCAAGTGCACAGCCTTTGCCCTTAAGAGGGAGGGAGGAAGGGGAGGCACTCTGCGCATGCCCAGAAACAGACCTGACAAAAGGGAGGAATTGCCTGGCCCAGCCCTTCAGTACAGGCTCCTGATGGAGCACTTGGTGGGTGAGAAGTGCAGGACAAAGTAGGATTGGGTGCGTTCACTGACAGCCGCTTACCTCCCCTCCTCAGTGATGCTACTCCTCAACGCTCTTTTGTGGAGCAGCATCAGCAACAAGAGGATGTCTCAGAAGACACGGGCACCTGCGGGCTGCCAAAGGCATGCTGGGAGGTGGAGTACTGATATGTAGAGTGGCTGATTTAAAATAATGTGTGAGCAAACCAAGACACTATCTCTCAATCCTAACTCAGCTCCCACTTTCCTGACCTCTCAATAATAGTCTTTGTTCTCCGTCTACCTGACTTCCTCCAACTGCCACTCACCTCACCCACCATTCCATTCTAGCCTCAGCTACGTATCAGCCATTCCTCCATTTGCTTTTCTGTTTCAATGATATAATCATAAAAATCATAAACTTTATTCAGTAATTCCTGCATCTGTCTTGGAATGTTGTGATTTAGTTTTGACGGGGGGAAGAACAAAGCATTAAAAAACTCATCAAATTAAAAGGCCTTGAATCATCATCATCATCATCATCATCTCACTTGGCACTGGAAAGCCATTAATGCAGTCACTAGGCGAGACTGCCTGGGAAAAAGAAATCCACAAGTAGGGTGCCACAACTAAGAAGACTGGCTCTCCAGTTGTCTTCCACCACACCTCAGATGGTGCTCAAAAATTAACACATTATTCAGAGACCTAGGCTTACACCTACAACTCCCGGCATGCTTTGGGTGAGAGAAAAGACTTATCGGGCTTCGGCAGCCATCATTTGGAAGTGGGTCTCCATCCTTGGTCACATGTTGCTAGGCACCATTGGGAGCAGTAGGGGAGGAGGGTGCAGCTCCAGGACTGTCACCAATGGCAATTAATTAATTTATTTCTTACATTTATACACTGCCCCATAGCTGAAGCTCTCTGGGTGGTTTACAAAAGTTAAAAACAATAAACATTAAAAACAGATATACAAAATTTAAAACCACCAAAAGTATAAAAACAATATCCATTTAAAACAATTCAGTAATGACCGAACTAACCATCAGTCAGTCAGCTGCCGGTTCCCTCATGACCTACCTACAGGCACCTATTGCACAGTGCAGCATGGACTGGCTCAGCCAGACTTTACTTCCTGTGATCCTCAGTGGTAGGACTCCCATTGGGAAGTCGGCACTGTGACGAAAAGCATGCTGGGAGTTGTAGTTTTTGTTTACTTGTGGGGACAAATAATATCATGGTGACACCCCCACGTGCCAGGGGTGAGAGAGAAAAAGGAATGGATTTAATTTGTTTTAAAGTTACATCATAGGTCTAGCACCCCTGGTGTAGATAAAAAAAATCAATAAGATCACAGTTTAAAATTCCTTTCACCAGGGTGCCAAGAAAACTCAGAATGTCATCTTCTCGGGCTTTACCCAGTTTTCATCAGCAATCCTCAAAAAATATTTTCTTTAAAATGTTTTCTCTAATATATTTCATATTCACATTCAACTGGACACCTTTTCCTCATTCTAATTCCTCCTGAATTCTATGGCATATACAGGAAATCAGGTCAACACTAACCCCTAGGATAATTGCAAGTAAAGCTACAGAGATTTTCATGTGTTGCTCTCAGGTTCGCTAAGTAACTGGAAACCAAGGCACTAAGACATAACGTCTGCACAACCTTTAAAAAAATTATGAAAATATCATAATCCTTTTTTTTTTACTTTTTTTTTGCGCTTGTACTGTGCCCTATTTTCTTGAACTTCCCAGCCTGTGAAAAATTGCATGTATGCATGCCTTTCAGTGCTTTGAATTGTAATGCATGACGCAAGGCATTGTGGGAAATGTTGAAGTGCTGATTCATGATATAAACAGAAAAAAACACTCATAAAGGTAGATTAAAAGACAACTATCCTTGTTATTATTTTCTGCCTAATCAGCATACCCTTTGGCTTATCTTCAAAACCTGAAAATTAAATGAACCTCCCAAAGGGGAGATGGAAGATATTTAAACAAATTACAGATTATTAAGATCAGGGTGTGACTTGAATGACAAACCAACCATGGCAATAGAACAGAAATAACTATAGTTGATGGGTTTTCCTTTGGAACACATAAAAATACATTACACCTTTTTAAAAAATTAAAAATAAATACATATAACCAGTCATGTTCTCCTAGTATTTGTTATAAGAACAAGATAGGATACAATAAACTATCAACATAGCCAATCTAGGCAGAGTATTTTTGTAGCATACAAAGTACATATTGCTCTTAAGATGCTGCAAATATATATCTAATAAATAGCTAGAAATGTTTTACAAGAAATAAATCAGTAGATGTGAGAATCTACATGAAGTAACTACAACCTACCAGCTCAAATACTTCATTCAGCTATTCGGTCAAAATCAAGCTAGAATAAAATTAAAAGTATCCATGAAATAGAACTTGCAAAATTTACTAACATACTTTAATATGTATTATAATTTGGGGAAAGTATAGTTCTTATCCTATGGTATGGTGACATTTACAACAGTTTGTTACTGATATTTTTACCATGAAATGTTTGGGTGAAAAAGTACGTGGCAGATTTCAATTTTCCTCCACAGAAATCATCAACATGTTATCAAACCACATAATACATTTGCAACAAAAATGGCACTTTGCACTCATTTTCTTTTGCACAGTGAAGAATGCAAATAATTGCTTTGCATTTGTAACAATTAATGTTTTTGCAGATACAGGAAGACATGATTCGCCTTGCTACATCAAACCAATCTATCTAGTTCAAAGCTCTAAACCTGTTCGGATTATATTTGTTCCTGGGTAAGATATTTTATTCTTGAAGAAGAAACTAAGCCTCCTCCCCACAAGAAGATGTGAACTAAATGTGAATCTGAACTGAATCTTATTTGAATGAAGGATCTCCTAAACTCAGCAAGATAGAATGTGCTTATCTTCAAAAGCAACTAGCTAGATTGGCCATTCCAAGGTAAACAGTGGCCTCAGAATATGGGGGTCTGAAGAAGGACAAAGTCCTAAGAATTAAGAAACAAATTCTTGTGGCAAAAGTTATTTGTTGTAGCAAAGTGCCAGGCTATCAAATTTTATTTTCCTGACATAGTGTACCATTCAGATACTTCCCTTCCCTTTCTTTTTAATATGAAAGTAATGCTGGACTTCTCAAAAGAGCAGAAACAGCCCCAGGTTTTGCCCAAATTTAAGCTGTTGCACTGTGCAACCTGAAAGGTCCCCCCTGGAACTCTTTCTCATATCATCAGGAATACTAGTGCACGTGGTCTGCAAATTGGGACTACAGCATTCAAAGGAATAATAAAGGAGCACCTCTGGGATCATGCACCATTCCATTCACACCTATACAAGCATCACTGCTCCTAGCAACCACTTCAGTTAGTTGTGCATTCTAATGACAGTGCAAGGGAGATTGTTATAACCACAGAATGAGAAATTAGATGTGGAGAAGGAGACAGGAACAGAGTAGTCACTTCCTATTTGTCACCACAGGCAACTGAAGGGTCACTCAAGAAGTGAGAAAACGGCTTGCCAGAGAACCAGCAACCGTGCCTTCATTATTTTTGTTCTCTTTACCAATAGAAAGCCTGGATAGTTGTGCATTAGACACACGCTATGAAAGAATGCTTGCATTGTCAGTTCTGCACATTTATGACTAACAAGTACTTGCTCACTAAAAGCAAATATAACTTTGTGGACCATCAAAAGATTTTTGCCTGATGTTGTCGCTGCATGCACATGCTTGACCTAGCCATTATGCATTTCCTCTCATTTATTTGTTCGGTGGGAAATAATATATAATAATAGATAACGAAGGGAAATTATTCAAGGAGAAAATGTATTAAAATAGTTGGTTGAGGTGAAAGTAACTATGAAGAGTTGGCATGATGTAAATAGGACAAGGAAAAGATTTCATAATTAGAAGGAACATAATAGAACACTTTAAAGGAAATGTTGCATATTTTAACTATAGTATTCAAGCCAACTGGAGCTTTAAATCTAAAGGTACAACTTCTACATTGATATTCGTATTAATATATTTTCCCTTGGCTTCCCAAATGTTCTATTAAGCAATTATGTTGCTCCCTTCAGCAGAAGCAAGAAAAAATCAACAACTTTCTATAGAATTGCAACAAGGTAAAGGAAGCAGATGAGGGTTGTCCTTTTGCATCCAATATCTCAGTGATAAGATTATAAACAAATATTTAAAAGTTATGGTATGTTGAGAGACACACATTCATTTTCCAAACAGTTTTTAAAATGCACTTGAATCATTTTGAAACAATTTAGGTCCAAAACCTATATTGCAATTTACTTCCAGCATTAAAACATTAGGGTTAGCATATTCTAAATTCCTCATCCTTTCTGTAAGTGTCATGGCCACATTTGTTAAAGCATTTTAATAAGTTGTAGCAGCTATGAGTTGAAGTCTCATCTGTTTGGTGGTGGGCAGGCGCAGAAGTTCTCTGGAGCAATAAAGACATTGGGCAATCTACAAATCTTATTTGATAAAGAATAGCTGCATTACAATTACGTATTTTCAAAACAGCCAGAAACAAAAAAGGGAAGACACCACTAAAAATAATTGCTTTTATAGTTTCAATAGTGTGAACCCATAGAGACCTATTTATGAATCACAGAAAAAAGTATTGTTGACTTTCCCCACTCTTTTGCTTATGTATTTAAATGTTGGTCATCCTTCAAAAAATGCATGACATATTGACCCTGTTCAGGCAACACACTAAGCCATGGTGGTTAAACATTTTGAACTAAACATTATGGCTTAGCATGTCATGTAGCATGTCATAAACCATGGTTATGTAGCTATGGTGGCTACATAATCATGGTTTAAACATGCTCACTAACCATTTTCTGCAATAGGGTTAGAGGCCTAACCATGGCTTAGTGTGTTGTCTGAACAGGCCCATTGGGTTATGTTTTTTCAACAGAAATTAATGACACCTGAAAGGGGGAGTGTACGCCCCACATTTAATAAAGAAATGCAAGTTGGCTCAGAGTGCTTTGCTTTCTGCTGCCAATCAGACTTTGGGGGAATGGGCTTCCTTGCTAGCAAGTAACAGCAAAGGGAGAGTCCTCATAGGAGCTCATGCTAATTGGCCAGAAAAGCTTGGTTACTGCTTCCTCTCTATCTTGTTTATGACTTCCTTCCAAGGAAAAGAAGGGGAGGGGAAAAACACGAGTGCTCCAGACAGGATTCTTCTTGAAGCATTGATTAGGCTCATGTGAGATAGGGAAGATCGCATGAGACACCAGTTCTGGATTTGCAGCATCCCTAACTAAAAAGTATAGAAATGCTTTTAAAGTTACCAACCAGCTCCAATAGGGTAGAAGGTTTAAGGAATACTTTTCAAAAATACTGTAGCTTAAGTCCTGATTCGTTAAACAAGGTGTGTGGTTTATGGGGAAATATTTGCTTTGTGGGGGGTTTCTTTGAGGTGGGCAAGTGTCTTTCCCCCTCTCTGATGGCATTCCATTGCTATGTGAAGACCTTTCCTTTTCAGCAAATATTCCACCTGCCAATCTGTTCAGCTTTTAAATTTCCCTGGTACTTTAGTCTCAGCATGTTTTATCTGCTGCTTTGTCTTTTGACTATTAATTGCATTTTATTATTTCATTTACGAATAAACACAAACACAACATATTTTAATTAACAATCCTGGTCTTACCTCTACCTGTTTTTTCAATTCCATTCCAGAAGTGCTGTCCTGAGCTGCAGGTTCCCGTTGTGATGCATCTGCAAGGACATTAACTGTAGCTTCTGCTTCTTGTATCCACTTGAGGAAACTTTCAAGGTCTTTGAGCAAGGCATGTACTGTCTTCAGTTCAGCTTCCAAAGCATTCTGCCTACTACAAGTTCTGGAGAAGGGAAGGGGGAAAAATGACAACGGTGACCTCAGAAATTGCAAAAAGTATCCATAAGTGTAAGGCAGAACTGTTGACATGCATTTACTTTCTCTGTTATGCCACAGCTTCTGGAAATTCGATCTGTATTCATTTATATGTAAACATGCTAAAATGCATAAAAATTATTCTAGAAAGCTGAGCAATTCTGTGCATGCCATAAGTAGATGCGATACTTCAAGTACAAGAAACTTAACTGTACACTTTCAGGAGAATGTAAGGAAACAAGTGAACAGTTTTTCACAGTGAACGAAAACAACTCCCTAAAATGTCATATACAGTACAAACCACAATGCTGTTAAAAAAAATGGCACAGATGGTATTCATTTTATCACTTACATGGGAGACTGTAACCACTCATACAGGATTGGGGGGGGCGTAATTTATATTTGCGTTTCTTTTGTATTGCACTTGTTTTCTAAATTGAGTGCCCATAGGTCCTACTTTACAGGAGGCAGCCCTTTATTTGTAGGTGTCCTCTACAGCTGGTCCAAAATAGGGCAGAAAGTCTATAAAAAGAGACTGGCCAATGTGATCATACTATGTCAGTACTCTTGCCAGTCCATTTCCAGGTCCAATTCAAAGTGTTGGTACTAACATTCAGAGTCCTAAATGGATTGGGGCCAGGCTTCCTGAAGGATCATCTCCTCCTGTATATATCTGCTTTGGACCCTAAGATCAGCTTCAGTGGTCCTTCTCCAGGAGCCCCTGCCAAAGAAAGTGAGGTGGGTGGCTACTGTGAAAAAGGCCTTTTCTGCTGTGGCACCCCGTTGGGAAATGTGCTTCCCAGAGAGGTTCACCTGGCACTTATATTGTGCCCATTTCAGCACCAGGTGAAGACCTTTTTATTCTCCCAAGCATTTTAGTTTTTTAGTTTGTTTTTATCTGGTATTGTAAATTAAATTTTTGCACTGCTGCTAGCTTCTCTTTGGTTATTTTTATTGTTATATTGCAGTTTTAAACTTTTATATTGTATTTTATCGTCTGTAATTTATTGTCTAGTATTTTATAGTTCTAATTGTTTTAAACCACCCAGAGAGCTTCAGCTATTGGGTGGTATAAAAATGTAATAAATAAAGACATATATTTAAATGGCTATCCAGTTCACATCCAGTTTGAAGATCAAGCACCATAAAGAAGAGACCATGAATTTGCTCAATGATAGAACACCTGGATGGCAAACTGAGTAGGCATGCAGGTCAGTCTTCTATATGCTGAGATGTATTTTATTTTTATTTAAATTATAGTAATGATTTCTACATTACCATCTGTCCAAATAACTTAGTATATACCAATTTGATGCAAATATGTATCATTTTTGGTTCTCTTTCTTGATATGTTTCTCTTTTGCGGCAATGCATAAGTTGACAACTTCATACCCAGAGTATGACTTGCCTAAATATTGCTTAAATATTTGCAGTTCTTTTGCCTTTGGCTGACTTTCATCTTTCCAAACTGAGACAATCTCATACACCATGTTCAACTCAGAAAATTTAGTTTTTGTAGATTTTTCTACTGATAATCTTTTGGTACCCTGAGAATATATGTCAAATCTGTATTTAAAAACAAACAATCAAATATTTTCCTGCCAGCAATCTACAGGAAGCAAGTGCCAAATTGCAAAGTCATGGATTGCAAAAACTATGTGTACAATGGGTGTATTTTTGAGAAACAAAGAAACAATGAATATATCATGTTTCAAATGGTAAAGATCTGGTTTTAAAAAGGTAGCTGCCATTTGGCTCATATTTAATGGCTTATCGCCCTTAAGATGCATTAATCTAGGTTTTTTCCATCTTCCGTGTCAAGAACTTTGCTCTGCAAGTCACAACTCAGAGTTAGTTCTATGAGCAAGATTTATGTCATCCCAAAACATTTTCATCCAGAGGGTATTAGGGAGGATTTATTATGTGCAGCCAAAAGGAGGAAAATAAAAATGCTTATACAAATTGAATTTGTTGTTAGAGTGGGCTAACAAGATTGTAGTGCCCAATAAGATCTTTTCAGCACTTAACCAAAGGTAATTGAGATCACCACACACAAAAAAGTCTTAATATAATTATTGTCTTGCAATAAAAAAATTCTTTGTGCCTCACAACAATCAATTTGTGGAGTCACTATCTGTGCTAAATTGGGACCTGGGCCAATGTGTGCATATATCTAAATATGGGTCCTACTGGCCCTCTGTATGAACTGCAACATAAAATCATATAACCAGAGCCACAGTCCCTGCAACAGTTATTACATCTTAGTACACATCATGTCATCAATATTGAATTGGTACCTGCTACACCACTACAATAAAGATTTATTGTGCTTCCAGCTTGGTTACAATTAACAATCCTATTATAGTGGTCCTGTTAACCCTGAAAAACATTCCATTCAACAAGTGCCAAAATTGCTATCTGCATGAGCACTATCAAGACATTTGTGTGTGACAAACTAATAAAGCAGGGTTTGCTCAGTCAACGTTAAAAAAGTTAAAGTCATTTGTGTTAGTGCCATATGCATATTTACCTAAGAATAAATCCCACTGAATTCAGAGGGAGTTACCTCCAAGTCAACATGCTTAGGGCTCAGCTGCAGGAAACCCTCATTTGGGGGTTTGGATCAAAAACTCTGCCAAGACAGCTAACCCAAAACTGATGAAGAGAATAAGAACATAAGAGCTGCTTTGCTGGACCAATGGCAAAAGTCCATCTAGCCCAGAACATTGGTCAGCAACATGGACAGAACCACATTCACTTTGTCACCAGCAAATGGTAGCCAGAGGTATACTGCCTGGAATACTGCCTGGAAATATGGAGATTCCCTTTTCAGTACTACAGCAGTTTAATTAGCTTTTCACTTTGATTCCAAGATCTCTTCCCTGTGTAGTCATAGCCAATTCAAAGACAAAAGTATGTCAATAATTGACTGGTAACAGAAGAGATTCAAACCTATTCATCTTTGGATAAATATCAAGGATCATGACAAGGATCAATGAAATATCAACTTCAATTATATTAGCTGCAGTTTTACAGAACTCAAAAAAAGTTGATAGTGGTGGGTGGGGCGGGGCAGGGGTGTAAAGCAGCACAATAGCAAAGCAACAAAGAGATTCTGGGTCAACTATGGATAGTACGCCTTAAGTAAAAATATGTTTAAAAGACAGAATGAGTATTTAAAAATATATATAATCATTTTGGCCTCTGCCCTCATCAGTAGCTGTAACGTTAAATGGATACCAAAGATGGCAGTTTGGAATGCTGGAGATGAAAATTCCAAAGGGGGGAAAACAGAGGTGAGAGTGCTGGAAAGCTTATGAATTCTCCTCCAGGTTAAGGCCATTTGGACTAAGAATTCTGAGACTGTAGATCCAGAAATTTTCCTTCTGTCAAGCATGTAAGTGTCCTTTGTTCATTTCAAAACAACTGTAAGTTTGAATGGCTGCGTACACAAACGCTAATCCACACTCAGTGATTGAGTGTGGTTTCTTTTTGAACTGTGGGTTATTTGCTGAACCGTGGGTTATTGTGTTGTCTGAACATAGCCAGGGTAGCTTGTTAGCCATGCAGTGTGGCTTAACAATCCTGAACAACCAACAACAAACCATGGATCTTAATGAAGCTTTACTTAAATAAGATAAATAAGATGCAGAAGATGCAGAAGAATGATCCAGAAACACTAGTTTCCACCTCAGACTAATAGCTACATGTAACAATTGATGGCTATGGATAGGAAAGCATATCCCCATGTGCATTGTAAATTACAAAGTTCAATGGGGCCTAGATGAACATCTGGGACCTAGATGATGATCTGCATCTGCATTGACTATGTATACATATAGACCCTTTTCAGACAACATTCTAAGCCACAGTGGTTAAGCATTTTGAGGTAAACATTATGGCTTCACGTGTCATGTGAACCATTCCTCATGTTGTCTGAACAGGCCCATAGACTACTTCCCATACATTAAATCTGCCTTATGGTTTGAGATATTTTTAAAAAAAGGCATGCTTTTCAAATGACAGTATCCTTCTCCACTATAATTCTCAGGAATTGATCTATCTAACTGTCATTGGGTTGTTTTTGCTTTTTTAAAAACTGCTTGCTCACTTTTGTCTTCAAAGACTGTTCTATGCTTAGCTTCATTTAAAATAAATTTAAGTGCACTGTTCCCATCACTGAGCCCCAATACAAATTACTTCATGCTGAATCACCTCAAAATAATTGGCCAGATTTTTAACCTTCAAACTTTCATGCCAAAACAAATTAGACATATTCTGTACTATTCTAACATCATCTGCTAAGTTACTTCCAAAATGCTAGAATATCATTATTTTGCAAGAATTATTCAGTAAATTAAGAATGAGTACAACTCTGTTTTATTCAAGGGTCTCTAGTACTGTGAAGTGTATGCTGCTTGACTGATGATTAGTAACACATACATTTCAAGCCTGGAATGTTTTAAAATTCATGCAGAAATTCCAAGATCATACTCCAGTGGAAAGAGAGTTAATATCCAAAAATCCGAAATGCTAACAGACAGAAGGAAAAGATGAGAAAGATTCTCAGGTCTTAACACAATGAAAATGACAGAACTAACAGAATATGTAGAGTCATGAAAAAGGAGACATGAAAACAAACCATCTACACATCTCTAGAGGAAACCTTTTTCAGGCTAAAATAAAATTGTTCAAGGTGACAAAGAGAGCAATAGCTAGAGGCAGAAAACATATATTACACAAAGAGGAAATTGAGACCGAACAGAAAAAAGTTTATTTTCAAATTGGAAAAATCATTAACTCTATTCTTTTCAGGATCAGACAGGGAGCTTCTGTAGCTTGAAACAGTAAAAATAGAAGCAGCAGAACAATTTCTCAAAGAGTAATCCAGACCTCCCTCCAGAAGGCTTTCTTTGAGGGGATTATCAATGTGGGAAAGGAGGTGGATCCGTGAAACTGTCCGTTTTCACAATGCTTATTAAGGGCTTTTTAAAGGATGTAGCCCTTAGGGATATCCAACTATGTTGCATACCCCATGACCTCTTTGTTTGATTATCAAGTTCCAGTAACTTTTTAAGGCAGAGGAAGTGGAAACACACACATAAATGCTTGATTCCTTTCAGGCAAACAATGGAAAGTTTGTGCATCCTACTCTGAGATGTCAATACAGAGCCAAATCTGATTGGCACCACAGCATTGTAACATCATTACATTTACTACACGATCCCTGATTGGCTTACAACAATGGCACAGTAATGAATGCAGTACTGTTTACAGCTCTCTCTAGAAAACATGGCACCAAAACAGCAGACAGGGTGAAGCAGTGGCACTGAAGAGGATCAATACCCTCCACTATTCTGACCTAAGAGTACTACTTTAGACACAAAAATAAAAAGGAAGAACACAGAATCTGTGAAAGTACTTCTCCCAGTTCAGGAGACTACATAACATGGGCCAGGAAAAGGTAGAATATGTCTACACACACACACACAATATTGGGGTGGGCAATTTGTGGGCCTCCAGATGTTTGACTTACATTAGCCCTAGCCAGCATAGCCAAGAGTGAGGTATGATACGAGTTGTAGGCCAAAACATCTGGAGGCCTCAAGTTGCCCACATCTGCTCTAATATAAATATATTTGAGTAACACAAAATGTGTTTGTACATACCTGTGTTTCAGGTTAATCCATGAGGTATTCAAATGATCCATAATTTCCTTCACCTTTCTTGTATCATCACCATTGTAGTCTTGAAGAAGTTTATTGGACAGATCATTGAATGTACTCATCTTTACATCTCCTTTATCTAGCTCTTGTATTAACATCTAAGAAACAAATTCATAGTAGTTAATACCTGTTAAGCAAAGAAATATGAAAGTAATGAAAGCATCATAGTAAAACTGAAATCCAAAAATCTTCTCTCATACTTTGGCTACACTATTGGACTTAAATCCAACATTGTAAACTACCTGGAAAAGGTGGGGAGGACCAGAAGAAGGCAAGGAGGATCTGCTTCACTGTTCCTTATTTCATATATGAATTTAATCCAAAGGGACAGTGGCAACCTAGGGGTTACTCCATTGGTAGCCTATCGCATATTTTGCAATGGGAAGAAGGTGGAGGTAATCCCTTTCCCTCCTGCATACTAGGCAGAATCTACTTTAATTTGAATCAGAGATGTACGAATTCTAGAGATGTTGAAAGTCATCCTTCTCCCTTACCAGCCTTGACTGCACTTTGAGGTAGCTCCCACAGCAGTTTCTCAAATTCCCAAATGTGCCCATCCAAAAAGAGGGGGGGGGGGCTCGTATACAACAATATGAAAAGATTGTGGTGTGTTCTAGTATTGTTGAAGAATCCTGCCTCAATGAAAACACTTGAATGAAATACTCTCCAGAACATACTGAAATCCTGAAAGTCATTCATTTCTTGATATAAAATTTTAGTACATGGTGAGATGCAACGTATTTATTGCCAAGGAAGTACACATGCACTTTATTAATCCACTACTCTCCCAAAACAGTTAATTTCCTATGAGCAGTGAGAGTTTAGGTGAAGCAACATTCAGTACCCTCTTGCAATTTGTACCAGAATAGCTTAGAACACATCCTGTTTTAATTTTTGTGAACCACCCAGAGAGCTTCAGCTATTGGGCGGTATAAAAATGTAATAAATAAATAAATAAATAAAATCAGCTCTGATGCAGGAGCAAGAATTTAAACTGGACTCATGAATTCACATTCTGGAAGTCAAATTAGGAAGCGTTTTTGAACTCACTTTGTTTTCAGAAATCTGTTTGGTCAGCTTTTCTTTACGAGACTGTAAAAGAGCATGCAGATGGATCTCATATTGTCCAATTAGCTTCTCCATTTCTTGCTTCTGGTCATCCCACTTCATGCTGTCAGAAAGCATGCGTCTTAACTGCTGTTGACGTACTTCCACCCCATGCTGAGTAGTATCCCACTGGTTCTTCACTTTCTCCACTGAAAAAGACAAAGCAGAAACATATTAACCATACACAAATGTTTTGTGGATATTGCAGCAGTATCAATGATAGTAGCCATTCAAGAAGCACTTGAACCAACCTTGAGTCCTGAATACGCTGTTATATACAACACCTCTTATATACTTCCCTGTTCAGGGAACAGTGGTTGTATTCCCTTCAATTCATTCTCTCTGAGCTACATGTTACACTTGGTATGTAGCTGAGGCGAGTCTTTTTTTAAATATAGTATAAATGTGCATGGCCCCAATCCGGAAAAGGACCACTGTTAAATCTTCCCCACCACAGACACAGATTTTCCCCCTGAATTCCACCCATGGTTTTTTTTTTTTAAAGAAGTATCTACTGTCATCAATGGAGGTTTTTTTTCTTAATTCCACCTGGGGGGGGGGGGGGAAGGGAATTTTCAGGAAAATTCAGTGAGGGGGAGGTTTAACCCTCCCAGAGCACAATGGTCCAGATCCAAAATTGGGGATTCCTCACGTATACTAGAGCTTAAAAAAAAAAAAATCAAGCCTCAGCTACATGCTACTTAATTAGAGTAATATCTAGTCTCTCTATCTATCTCTGTGTGTGTGTGTGTGTGTGTGTCACACACACACACACACAAAGACTATAAGCAGAGAAATATGTTCCAAACTGCCACTGGAAATCCCAACCCCACCAGGCCTAAGTTGGTTCAAGAATCTGAAGAGGCAATGGACTTCCCACAGCCTAAGATACTGTCCCATGCTTAGCTTGTTTTTCTTGATCCCGGTTTCTGTTATGAGACCTGAGAACTTCAGGCTTCAGGTTGTAAGCTGTAACTGTGACATATTAAACTTCCAAACATATTTTAAGTAATCAGCCATGTATACATCCATTTCAGCATTCTAGCTAGTATGTAAAAATACTTTAACCACTGGTAGTGGACCTAATGTACCTTTTAGGAGACATGTACAAATGTCACATTTTCAGGCTCTAATAATCAGAGTACCATGAACCACCGATATATGAAATTCAGATTTTGTGATGGTGGGAAAATATCTTTACCAAGTTGGGGCATACTTTGAGTTCCTAATTGTGATGAGAAATAATGTGAATAACAGTAAAAAGTATACCATGCCACTTTGTTAGCTCTATATATTGTTTGTGTAAAGCTTTTGCTTCTTACTACCATTTTTTCTGAACATTAAGAATCCAAGTTCTATAGCTTTGTACACAATCTTTACCATGGAAAACTACTAGATACTTTGTTACAACATATAGAGGAGAGAAATTGAACACACCCACCCACACACCAGGATTCGTATAATCATGAGTTACATATGCATATGTACGTATTCAGCTTGTGCTGTGTGCACACATACAAACTGACAGTTTAGTGAGAAAGCACATATGCATCTTAAATACCTGCCATAATTATAATAAGAGACTTTTTATGCTTGGATATGAATTGTCAAGACAGCAGTTGATGTACACAATTGTTTAAGGCTTACATTTATCAAAAAATATTTAGTTTGTTTTAAGTAGATTCTAAATGGGATGTTGGTACCATTTTTGACAAATAACTAGTCTAATTCCCTTCTCGTGACCAGAGTGAAGGTTCTGACTATTGCTACCCATTTTATACAGCATTTTTATTGCTGTTATTCAGAAATACAACTGAGCAACTAAATGGGCTTGTGACCCTAACACTCAACCATGCCAGTATTTCTCACCCATCATTTGAGAGATTCTTGTCCATGATTTATTAATCTGATGGAGAAAAATAGAGCACCTTATACAGTCATGTAGAGATTATTACTTGATATTGATGGCTAAGCTCAACCTACAATATCAGAGGCAGTAAGCCTGTATACACTAGTTGCTGGGGAACATGGGTAGGAGGGTGTCCTACTTGTAGGTCCCTGGTCGACAGCTGGTTGGCCACTGTGTGAACCGAGTGTTGGACTAGATGGACCCTTGGTCTGATCTAGCAGGGCTCTGCTTATGTTCTTCATCTCAGAATGTTAAACAAGATTCTCTTCATGCATAGTCAGAATTCAGGCAAGTTTACCATGCGAGTCTTCCTTTTTCACAACAAATATGCTTTTCCTAGTTTATGTATTTCCAGTCTCATGTATGGAGAACTTAAAGTAATTTGCCTACCTTTGTGGCCATGGTTAAGATTTCAGGAGCAGGCTGCATAATCATGAAACCTCCCTTCTGCTGTGCAGATTCAAACCTTAACTGTTTTACATATGTTGTGTTCCCAGAATGTACTAGCAGACACACACACCCATTTTATCCACACAGTCTTAACTTGCCTCTTAGGTCTCCATCTTGTTGAGAGGGGCCATAGCTCAACGTGATAGAGCACATGCTTTGTATGCAGAAGGTCCCCTGTTCAATCCCCGGTTTCTCCAGGTAGGGCGAGGGAAAAAGTCACACCTGAAACCCTGGAGGACCATTGCTGCCAGTCAAGGGTCTGACTCAGTTTCCTGTGTTGTCTGTAACAGCTGGCTGGCAAGGGCAGAACATGATTGGCCTTGCAGCCACATCACCAACCTCTATCAATATGGACAACAGAACATCTTGTCTCTCTTTGCCTCAAGCTAAGGATCTCTTAGAAACACAGAAACTAAAACGAAATTAAAAAACCCACATTTTGTTCTAACACAGCCAAGAGAACAACATATTATTAATTAACTATGGAGAGTCCTGCATTATTGTGTGACCTTACAACCAGCACCAAAACACCAGCACCTATCCATCTGTTCAATAAATCCACTTCTCTCCTCACCCGCCTTACTATCTGGTGAGCACCCATTCTTCAACCAAATTTTCTGTTTGGGGGGGGAGGGGAAATGTCTCTTTTGTGCTTTCCTTGTTGCAACTTCGACTTTTTGTAAGTAATAATGGGGTTTAAGAAGCCAGTCAAGGTCAGACACCACCTAATAAGACATTTTGCTATCGTTTCTCACCCTGATTCCTTCCTTTGACCATAAGGACCAACCCTGGCTCCACCTCCCTGAGTTGCCAGATTCTGCCATGCTCCATCCAGGCCCATACAAGTTCTGCCTCCATTCAGTAGTGATTAATTAGTAAATCAAAAATTGATTCACTAATATCTATTACAGAATTACTGTCATGCCTATCTACCCACACTTCTCTCCAACCAAAACTTACATTTTTCTGTGATTGCTGTCCTAACGTCAGAACTCGATGTTTTGTTTTTCAGATTTTGAGCCAAGGTAAAAACAGAATCCAGCTGGGGGTGCCGATGTTCTAAATCTTCTTTTGTTATCTGTAAAGAGTGAGGATTAAAATGTGGGTGAGGATTAAAACAGGGGGCGGAACCAAGAACATCAACATTCAGGTAATAATGTCTTAAGCAATGTATTATAAAGATACTTTAAATGTAGAAATATTTTTATTACTTCAGAATATACTGTATGACTATGTGATCAACACATTAAATGAGGGCTTAATCACGTTACAATTCCACACTGTCTTTAATAGGGTAAACCATTGTTTAATTGGACAATGCAAAACGTAAATACATGTGGAAACAAAGCTGGTGAAATTCATCACGCTTCCTGTGTTCTTTCCCTAGGATATCAAGAAATTTTACCTACAGTTCTCTGTTCTAAAGATTTTTCTACTGGATTTTTTTATAATATACAGTATATGTTTCGGTCCTCAGGACTTCCCACACTATACAATCAACTACTGTTTTAATGGGCACGTATCTAAGCACTTGTAAATAGTTCTATTTCTTTTGGGGAATAAAATTACAGCTATATCTACATAACCGCAATCTTATAAGGCCTCTTTTTCCATGGCAAGTAGCTGGGAGGGTGAAATTATATGGCATATATTATTACAACAAAATATTAGGCAATTAATTTGACCATTGCTATGTTAAACACACACAAACCTACCCTGAGGGTATTAGTTACTGATTGCCTCCACTTTCTAATGTTGCTAATATTAGAAGCAAAGAAAATGTCAACATAAATGTGTGTAAACACTTCTCTAACCTCTGCCAGCACAATTTTAAATGCCAATGTAGATATTCACCTCTCTCTTTAAACTCAATCACACGATGCCTAGGGCTGGACCTCAATGATTAACTGTTATTGGGCAAGGCAATTAACTTACATTAATTACATTTCATTATTTTAGGTTGAATGCACTACAACTATTTGCAGATAATGACAATGTTTCCAGTAACATGTGTTGTATGGATTCTACTAGACACAGAAGAACATCATGCACTTTGACTTATGGCTGATAGTTCAAAGTTGTTTTTAGATATATGTTGCCTTTGTGAACACAGTCCGTTTGTGTGTTTTATGTAAATGGGTTTAAACTTTGTATACTATTTTATAATGTTTTTCATTATAAATGAAAGTGCCTCGGCTATGGGGAGGTAGAGAAATGTAATAAATAATTATAAATGTACACCTAGTATATTACTCTTGGCTTTAAAACCCGTAAGGCTCTGGAATGCATAAATACATCGTATTATAGGACTTAGTCACTGAATGCTGAACAGTTTCAAAAATTACAGCTATGCCTACTTAACTGCAATTGGCCACCAATTTGGATGGCTTTAAAAGGGCCGGCAGATAAATTCCTGGAGGAGAGAGCTGTCAGTGGCTATGTGCCCTGATGGCTATGTGCTCCCTCCAGTATCAAAGTCAGTAAGCCTTTATGCACCAGTTGCTGGGGAACATGGGTGGGGTGCTACTGCACCGTGTCCTGCTTTGTTGGTCCCTGGCCGACAGCTGGTTGGCCACTGTGTGAACAAAGTGCTGGATTAGTTGGACCCTCGGTCTGATCCAGCATGGTTCTTCTTAAATTATAGATGTCTCAAGCATCCACTGAAGGGTGATCGCAAAGGTGAGCACCACAGATCAAAAAGCAGGATTAGGGCAAACACAGCCTACTCATCCCACTCGTTGAGCATGGCTGTGTTCATTCTGATCCTTTGAGCCACCTCTGCCACTTTAATCTTCTCCTGCCTAAAGCCCCTTCAGGAGGAAGACAGTCACTTTGGTGCTCCCAGGCCACAGCAGAGTGGAGAAGCCCCAGTGGAAATTGTGCACACAGCAGCCTTTTCCTGCAGGAGGATGGTTTCAGGCTACAAGTCTTAGCATCCTCATTGGGAAAAGAGTGCCTTGGAGCGGCTTTCCTCATGCTCCAAGATATGGAGCAGGGACGTTGTTTTGGGTCCTTTTGAAAGGAAGAGAATTCAGGGGACAAAGGTGACTTATTTTTCACAAGTTTGATGGAACATGTGCAAAGCCCTCAGGCCTTTTGTGAGCATTCACTGTAAAAGTCACAAAGGCATGACCCTTTTTGAGATGAACAGAGAAATGCTCCATCCCTACACCAGCTTCTTCCTTGACAATGACTTTTATTTCCAATCAAACATTATTATACCAACTCTAAGATGATCCCCTCACTTTCCACCAAACAGAAAGTGAGGACACTGCCAGATATTTTTAGGACTTCAAAACAACAATATTTCATGACACCACTTACTTTCATGCGTGCAATTGTCCGATTGATTTCTTCAGCATTTCCCACAGTGACTATGTTTGACTTTAGCATCTGGTCGATCAATGCCAACCAGTCAGCCAGCTCGGTTGTAGTTTTATCCAGATCAGCAGGTGCAGAGATTTCCAAAGCCTGCTGATTTTGAGCAACATTTTCAGAGGCAACTAGCACCATCTTTTGGACAGCAGGGTAATCTAAACAATACAAATAATTCACTTAGTATATCAGAGTAGTATGTACTAGAAATTTTTGCAGTTGGAAAACAAGCAAGAAGAAGTCACTTCTTGCAGTTCTAAGAATATCCTCTGCATCTTCCTCCATCCCCATCCTAATAGTTGAAAACCTTCCCCATCTTCAGGTCTGAAATTTTCCAAATAAGCACTTCCAATCGCTCATATACCCAGTAAATCTTCATCTGGACTATTGTTCTCCAGGTCCACAATAGTGCAGAAAGATTGTCATCATCACAAAATGTCAATGGGAACTTCAGCTTTGGCAGGTTCAGTTAGGTGTGAGAAATTCACTTTCTGACCCCCAGTTTAGGAACATTCAAATACTGAGTGGCCAAAATCTAGACATCATTGTTGCCATTGATGGGAAAAGTCACAAGCTCCAGCTGATCATAGTTTACACATCTGAGTAATTACCAGGAAGGAACAAATTAAAAATTCACTGGCAGCCAAGAAAGTGCTGCCACTGAGTCATACACAGGCATTAGCTGTTGGTCCTCTGAATCATACAAACAGAAGAATTCATCAATACAGATCTTCAAAAGATTGATAACATTTTGGGCTCTTTTTGAAGTCTGCAAAGATACTTCCTTTTGTTAAGAAAATCTATCACACACCCTTTTTTTACATACACATGAATTTAGTCCTATGTTTTAATTTCTCAGTATCAAGCCCTTTAACAGAAACAGCAGCATAAGCATCCTTTCCCTTCAAGATCAAAGAAATATTATAATACATTTGCTCTTTATCCAAGACGTAAGATATAATATAGTGATAAAAGTATCCAACATCTCCCCCAGAGAATCACATTTTCTGCTCAGTTCTCACCAGAAGGCTTTGTCTGTGGAACAGGACGGAGCTGATGAATGCATGCCTCTAATTCTCTCACTCTGTTGGGTGCTTCTCTGAACACCTAATATGGGAGGAAAACCTTTACATTTCAAAGACTGATGAAAGTATTATCAGTATTATAAAGCATTGCCATTATAGGGTTTGAGCAGGAAAGCCATCCCATCTCCGTCATTCATTTAACCTAGAGATGAAAGGATTTAATTTGGTCCCTAAAACAGCCTGGGTTTATTAACATGGCAGGAAGTTGCATGTTTTGGATTATATACACGAATCATCTGCTCAACAGAACCCATTAAAAGGTTGCGGGATGAGATGTGGACAAGTGGAAAGAAAAGATTGCAGATAATGACACAAAAGAACTTTTTCATGAGTTCCCCAGAACACAGGAACTAACTTTAACAAGGAAGAATGTGAGGAAACTGTTCTCCCCACACTTATAAGTGTTCTTTGGTTTTTATTGTTAGTTAATTGATCGTCTGCTTTTTCACTGAATTTTAATGTTTTGTGGCTTTTAAATTTTCTTATATGCCACATTGGGAGAATTTCCCCTAAAATGTGGCCTATAGATCTCTTAAATGATTAATTAATAAATAAATACTTCTACATTCATATGTCAATTTGAAATTTAGAGCAAGCACACTATTATTGGTAAACATTACTGTATATCAGGCATTCAAGGGTGCTTGTGTATTAAGATAATCAGATGAGGCCCTGCTCCAAGTTTCTCTGGTGGTACCCTGACATTGGAATATCCACCAAAGTAATGTACAACTGGGACCAACACTGCATTCCTTTTGATGCCAGGTGAAATTGATTTTTATTAGCCCAGGCATTTTAAATTGATCATAAGAACATAAGAGCCTTGCTGGATCAGTCCAAGGGACCATCTAGTCCAGCATTCTGTTCAGTAGCCAACCAGCTGTCGACCAGGAAACCACAAGCAGGACACAGTGCAACAGCACCCTCCCACCCATGTTCCCCAGCAACATGCCTCTGATTGTTTTCTTTTAGCTGGCTAAATAGTTCTTGTTTATTACCATTCTAGTACAGGGTGCTGAGGGGGAACCCAAAAATCAAGCAAAGGCACCTTCTGTGAGTGGAGATCTGCTGACAGAAGGTACCTACACTCAATTTCCAGGGATCCCCCTAAATTCTCCATACCACAGACTATCCCATTCATCTGGGGCCTTCTGTGTTTGTTTATTTATTTATTGCACTTATATACCGCTCTCTGGGCGGTTTACAGAAATTCTAAAATTAAGATAAAAATGAGTATACAAAATTTAAAATTCTAAAACACAGAACATACATACATAAAGCATTAAAAACCATTAAGAAATGCTACAATGCTGTGTAGCATTGTCGGGGGAGCTGGGGGGGGGAGTCTGACATGGGGCAGAAGTGAGAAGTTCACTTCTGCCAGCCCCATGGCACAGGACTACACCTGCATCCAACCCAAAGCAATCACATCACCCAATAGCATCATAAGCTCAACGATTTTCAATTCGAGCAATTCCCAAAATAAACAGTCATAAATGATTACACTTGCAGAAAAGTCATGTAGTACAGACTTGCTGAGCCTCTATTATTTCAGAATGCAAATTACATGTTTGAATGCTTACCCAGTTAAAAAGACACCCTGCTTGCCACAATGCTGCATGTCAGGTGAAGACTAGATTGGAACTTTTCTCTCTGCAATACTAGATTTCCAGTTTTTCTACAGGCCTAATAAATGTTCTGGGAGCATTCAGTGCTGTAACAATGCTAAACTTACATTGAGTATGGCTCTGTCCCCAGAAGGAAGGGAACTTGGGGCCCTTTGGAAGCTACTCTGAGATTTGCAGTGGGATAGCAGAATGTAAATATAGTAAGTTAAAATAAATAAAGAAAATATACACAAATTTTACTTCCAATTTGGGGAAATTATTCCAAAGTCATTTTCAAGAACCTCTATTTCTGACACTGTAAGCATCACTGATCTAGATCAGGGGTGGGCAAACCAGACGTTTTATACTACAAGTCCCATCAGTCTCAGCTAGCACAATCAATTGTCAAGCCCTGCTTGCGGTTTTCCTGTGGGCAGCTGGTTGGCCACTGTGTGAACAGACTACTGGACTAGGTGAATCCTTGGTCTGATCCAGCAGGGCTATTAAGTTCTTATGTTAGGAATTATGGGAGTTGTAGCACAAAATACCTAGAGGGCAGCAGGTCACCTGCCCCCGATCAAGACTACAAGGGGAACACAATTTCATTGAGCACATATGACACTGTTTTTATACTCACTTGTCCAATTCTCTCTCCCGCAACAATAGTATTCACATGTAGCTTGCAAAACCATAACTGAACAGAATACATTTCATGCTTCATATGGTAAGGAGTTAATATTAAAATCCGTACCTTCTTACACTTAACATTCAAAGTCCTCAGTCTATCAGAAATATTCTCTCTTTCTTGAGGCCCAATGCTTTTATTTGAAAGCATATCTGGTTCATTTCTGTTTAGCCACTTAAGTTTCTCCTCTTGCATGTCCATCTCCTCCATCAAGCCCTACAGGGTTTACAAGGATGTTTTAAGTCTGATGGAAGTTGAATATTTCTTGGAGTTATAATGTAACAGACAAGTTAAGAAAGTAGTATTGACAATAGAATCTAATTTGTTTTAAAAAGCAAGTTCCTAAGCCTTATGATTACAAAGGCATGCCACGAGGTAGGCAGGCAATGCCTGGTGCTAAAAGAGAAGCAACAAGAATAGCTGAGAGTTGGAAATTTAGTGTGCTGTGTAGCTCCTTGCACTTTTCCAGAATTAGAGCAATTTATCCTCCATTTTAAAAACAGGGGAAAAAGAAAAACGCAGAACAAATGAAAGAACATTGAGTTAGCATGAAAATCGTGGGGTTTTTTGCATGATTTATGCATGAAATGAATCCAACCTCCATCCACCCCACCCCAGATTTTTATGGAAAGGCCTCTAAAAAATGAACATGGCTCCAATATTTCTTAGCTTTTGGACCTTCCAATTGTACCTAAAATTGATGAGACCTCTTCTTTCCATTTCCTTTTCTACTCCCACAAGGTAGAGAAGAAGATAAGGGGGTGCTATCAGACTGGATAAAACCAGGGGAGAGGGACCTCTGGGTGGAGGTGGTGGAGGAGGAGGAGGAGGAGGAGGAGGGAGAAGAGGCCGCCTTACACGTTGCTCTATGGTCCTTTTTGTGTTTATGATTGGATCTGCCTCTGGATATATGAGAATCTTTCTGCTGCTTCTCTCTCTTCTTCTGAGAGGAAAAGTTGCTGACAGGGACCTGTCTCTTGAACACACACCCCATCTCCTAGTTGGTGAGAGCTGTCCAACCTTCTTGACTATCAACCCTGGACCCATATGGTCCCAAGTAAGCTTGTTATCCCTAGTCAGGGGCAAGGGAGGAAAGGTCTCACCCTGGGTGCAGCACCTATGACTACACGTTTTGGCTACTGAGCAGGCCTATGTTGTAGGCCTCAGAATGACTGAGGGCCTGAGTGTTGCTTCCTAGTGCTTTTCTAGGTGGGAAAATTCAAGCTGTGGCCTAAATGCTTGTGGCCTCCTCTGAAGAGAAAGCAAACCAAACACAAAACCACCAGGTAAGCAGTTGCTATCTGTGGCGTTACACCCCACAAGTCAGTTCCCTAATGTATGTCTGTATTGGTAAGTCTGTGGTGGGTTTAGAATGTTGACCTGAATGGGTGGAGTTAGAATGTCTTGGGAAGGGGAGGAGTGATATATAAGGCAATGACTGAGGGGATTGAGGGAGACTTTTTAGGTACTCTTAGAGTTTTTAGCTCTCTGTACTTTAGTTCTCTGTGTTTAGAGTACTTAAGTTCTGGAGAATTTGAGGTTCAGTGTAGAGAGTGATGTCTTTGGAGTGTGGTGTGCACATAGTTGATGTATATTAAACAATACTGATAATAAAGAAAGCTCAAGAGTGATTGTGTGAGAGAAAGGGAAGTGTGTATGTGAATGGGTGGAAGGATTGGATGAAAGGTTTCAAAAAGGTTTTAAACGTTTTATTTTGAAACAAAGCTTGTGAACTTTTAAAATAATTTTTAATTATTTTGTTTTAACTACCACAAAAATCCCATGTGTCTGTTTGGCATATATTATCTGAAGTTTATAAATTTATCACCCTCTCTGACAATAATTCACCTCAGCACATATAACTCACAGTGTATTATTTTATATTATTGAAATCCTTCTCCATTTAACCCCTTTCTCCACATAGTTTGGAGGAAGGTGGTTTTTGTCCCTCGCCTCAGGCATATCAAGTGGTGGTGCTTGGCTTGAGCAGGGAGTAGCCGCGGCCAGGCCTGGTGTTCAGAGTCTGTCGTGGCACTATCCCTGAGAGCGAGGAAAGATGGTGCTGCCATTGGCTGGAGACCAGGTGGTAAAAAACACCTCTACTTAATCACCACCATGCTTCTCTCCTATCTCCACTGGTACACAGAGGCAAGATGAGAAGCCCCAGCCAGACTTTGGGTGTCGCTAGCAGCCTTCCTTACCAAGAAGGAACCCTCACCCAAGTCTAATGAAGACACCTGCAGTCCCTCTTAGGATGTGTAAGGAGAGCAGGTAAGTCATTTTAAAAAAATCTAACAAAAGTAACATGAGCTGAGTTCCTAGGAGCAATAGCTTGGCTTGAATGTACTGCTGTCTAGGAAGAGCCAGTCTGAAAAGTCATTAACTACCTTACTATTAAACTAGTCATCACAATCTACTGCACATAATACTTTGAGAATCAAATGATCCCTGTGACCTTTCAAATAGATTTAACAGGAGTCAGTCATTTTGTGTGTGAAACTGCAGCTTGCGTCTGTGATCTGGTAGTACCTATATACATTTAGAACACCCCACACTTGCACCTTCCTCAATAGAAAGGAACAAGGAGGAATCAATTCAAATTCAAAAGTATTCAATAATTTTGATTGAACTTGCCATTAACGCTTGCAGATTTTCTTCATGGCTGATTGAAGGTTTCTCACCCTGGGCATTTTCTATGTTCTCCAGCCAGCAACTAAATTCTTCGAGCTTTCTTGTAAAGTCTGTTAATTGCTGATCCTCTCCTTTGAATCTGAGGCACAAAACCCAAAGTGGAAAATAAAACAAGAACATGGCTATGCATATTAGAACAAATATAAAAGCAGGATGAGAATATATTCCATCTACAGCTCAATAACCGATAAAGAAGAAGAGCATGCTAGAATATTAAAAGACAATGTGAATGTACAAACATTCTTCAAAAGAGGGACTTCATGTGCCAAATTTAATGTTAAGGAATTTCCAGCAATATTTCATATTACTATGGAAAATGTGCACAATGCCTTTCATCTTATCAAACAAATTTTAAAAAATTAAATGATTTTGATACTATATAGGCAAGCCAATCTTGCCAGGGTTGGAGCAGGATTGACTACAAAATTGGCGCCTCTTGCCTTTATTACAGCTACCATTTTATTTTGAGTGGGGGAATAGTTTTTAAGTTTAATGCATATTTTAAAGACTCAACATTAACAATACTTAGAATTCAAATTCAGACATACTGATTCATCTGGATCTTGAATGCACCCCTGCATTTTGTAGGAAAGCCTCTTTTTTAGACCTCACTAACCGCCTGTTTGCTAAAAAGCACTCCAGGCAGTGTACAAAGATCTTTAATAAATAAAATGCAATTCCAAAATATGAGTTCAATATCCACACATTCCCAAAAACACATTTAAATAAGTCAATGGCTGATTCCATAAAACAAAGCAGGAAAAAATATGAAATCGGTGTGCGTTCACATTACATTAAACACTACATGATTACTAACTACTTCAAAGCAGTTTTGGAAGACCTTTCAGAAACCAGGTATGAAAGGTTCAACCTAATGGAAAATATGCAATGCCATTTGGATGCTTCTAAGGTATCCCAAATCCTGATTGCTCCAGTTACCTCTGTTGTCTTTCCATGACTTCAGCAGTGATGGCTTTCCAGCGTTTATTTAACCCTGCAAGTTTCTCTTTCAGGAAGCTTCCATCTGTAGTGGAGAGTTTCTGTATGATTCCTTCTCCTGTTGTGTTCAATATCGAAAAGCTGCTCTGATGGCTGCTGACTCCCTCTTCAAGTTCCTGTCACAAATATAAAAACCAAGCTGAATTTTGTTGCTTACCCAACTTGACATTGATATGTAGCCCAAGGCAATGACTGGGCACACAGGGGGGGGGGGGGGTTTGGGTTTTTTTACAGAAATCATACTACTGTTGTTAAAGTGAATTTGTTTTTAAGAGTAGGCTAATATGTCCATGAATACCAATCTACGAAAGACAAATGGTGCAGGACACACCTTTGAAGTCAGGGCAGTATGAATGTGTAACACCCTAAAAAATTAGAATATACATGTTTGTTTTTAAGATACTTCTTTTTTAAAAAATACTGCCTAAAGATTTCGTTTTGCAGGAATGGGATGTCGGGGAAATGTTGCATTCGTTTGTCTCAGAATAGATATTCTGCCTGATCTTTGTAGCCTTATAAGGTTTCAGCTAGGCTAATTAAGGACAGAGTTCCCATGATCTGCAGATATGATAGAAAAACCCAAGGAAATTGAGGGAAGTCAGGGGAAGTCAGATTCAAATTTTCACATATCCCTAACAACCAGAAGAAGCATTCACTGTCAACAGAGATTTCTTTAATCTAAAAATATAGCAAAAATGATTTAAGGAATAGAATCAGACCTGTTCTAGACACAATAATAAAACAGCACTCACCGGATCAGAAATGATTTTGGAGTTAAATTAAATGATTAAAAATAGCATATTTTAAATATGGTATGATTCATCATGCCTTAAGGTTGTTGTTTTTGGAAAAAAAAGGTTTTAAGGCTACAATCCTATAACCTATTTACCTGAAAGTAAGCCCCATTGAACTCAATAAGACTACTTCAGTATAGACATGGATAGGATTGTGCTGTAAAAGAAATAAGAGTATAAACATTTATTTAACAGAAAGACAGAGAAAATTGGGATAAGACAAATATTCAACAAAAAGTCAGAATATATATATTTATGAAGTACTTTTGGTAGCTCAAGTCTTCCCCCAGCTGCATTCTAACCATCTTCTATCTTGCTTCATTGCCCTCAGCCCAGGTTTACACCAAGGACTTGACCATGCTCTGCTCAGAGGGGAGGACACTTGGGAATGATCGTGTCATTCCACAACGTAACCAGGGCTTCAACAAAACCACCAGTCATATAATCAAAACAATCCTCCAAAGCCCTCTTAAATCAATCAGAATCCATTAGCCTCTGTTGATGGGCCATTTTAATGGGTCCCCCTCTTGCAGAGGGGAAAGACTGCCGAGAGTCTAAACCTCAATAGGAAGTGATCCAACCATAACCAAAGGATAGATGTTAATTCCCCCACTTTCAGACCACCACCCAGTTGAAAAAATCAGATCAAGCGTGTGGTCTTCTACATGGATTGGGCTAATGCTTGACATGGCAGCCATGAAGTTCTGAAACGCCATGGATCCGATGGCCTCACCATGAAAGTTGAAATCACCCAGAACCATCATGCTAGGGGCCTTCAACACCAAGTTTGAGACCACCTCCATCAGGTCAGGCAGGGGGATTAATGGCTAGTGGGGGGGGGGTTACACCAGCAAAATCCCAAATCTGTCCCGGATACCTGACATTCAAGATCAGCACTCAAATGAGTGGGAAGGCTAATAAGGGAAATAGAATCTCATTAGACCACAGCAACCCCCACTCCCCAACCCTCAAGTTGGTTTTGGTGCTGCACCAAATACCCAGGCAGGCGAAGCTGGGAGAGACTAAACCCTTCAGCTGGTACAGAATGCAGCAGGCTACTTATTAACAGGTTGGGACAGATGTTCTCACATGTCATCTATTGTGAAGCATCTGTACTGGCTGCACATTTGTTTCTGGACCCAATTCAAAGTGCAAGTGTTGTTGTTTTTCCCTTTAAAGCCCTAAATGGCATGGGTCCCCATGGTGGTGTGTTCCCACCATGGGGACCCACAGTGGTGGGGGAAACTTTGGCTCCAATAGCTCAAAAACTCTCCTATTCCTCTGACAAGGGAGGGAAAGTATGTCAGACCTGCAGCTAGCTTACTTATTTTTCCTCCAGTGCCTCCACCTTTAGCCCTGCTTGCATGTGTCTGTCAGAGTTTTCGATTTGGAGGATCTTCCACCGTGGATTCTCTTCCACCGTGGATTCTCCCTGTCTTAACCCCATAAAAGGATACCCCCACATCTACAAAAGATTAACAGCTCAATCATACGCATGTTTACTCAGACATAAGAACCATTATGTTTACATCCTAGTAAGTATGTTTACTAATACAGCCTAAAATATTCAGAGGATTGACATTTTTCTTGCATAAATTTAGAAAAGGTCATAGTAGGGAAACTCATATAAACGAAAAGCTAGGAAATTAGATATTGTACATGTGTTTTAACAAAGTAATCTCGAAGCTGTGTACATATTTTTCGCATTGTCTATTAGAATAATAGCAAGAAAAACATTTTATCTATTCATAGCATTAAAATGACAGCCAGCAACCAAATACAATCTGCATTTTCTTTCTCAATGGCAGAGCCGGGATTAATTGATCTAACCAGGCATGCTGCCTTAACACAAAATGATCAGATACCTGCTGGTGTATCCTTGCTGTCTCTATATCCAGGCTCCCGTCTGGAGCATGGGCCTCAGCCAGCAACCCTTCTGCTTCTGTTAACCAGTGTGAGAGATCACTGAGATCGCAATGGAACCGTCTCCACTCTTCCACAGACTTATCAAAGCAACTGAATGAAACAAATGATGGTGGGAGAAAGTCATTTCCTACATATTTTTCAAAAGCCAGAGTGCTGTGTATAACAAGGTGCCCTTGCAAAATGGAACTGCTCTTATGAAAACCCTTTCTATTGCAGGGATAACAGAAGCAAACTTGCACTGCCGTTCAACTAAGAAAATCAAGCATGAGAAGTTGGATTTAATTGCATGGAAAATGAAGATTGATTAGGTGCGTCAAATCCAAGTTAAACGAAAACACTATTCACACAGCAGTAGGTGTGGGGGGGGGGGAAGATAAATTATTCTTGATTTTATATTTTTATATATCTATCCATAAGCATTTAGAAAGGAAGTGAGCACTGCCTAAGATTAAGTTCAGACACGGAGCAGGACAAGCTTACAGAAAGTTCAACTATTACAGATATGTCTTTATGTACACATTGAGATCAACAACTACAGTATTTTGGAGCTGGGTGATCCTTTCTTCCTATATCCTACAGGAATTAGCTATCAATCAGATCCAGGGCCTTGATCCTTTCTTCCTATTCTTCCACATAGGCAGAAAATAACGTGATGACTGCTATTTACAGATATGACTTTATGCACACATTGTGAGCAACAACTACAGTGTTTTGGAGCTGGTTGATCCTTCCTTCTTATATCCTCAGGTGTCAGGAAGAGTCTGGCTTTTTATTATTACTATTATTATTTCTTCTAATTGTGTAGTTTTTGCCTTTACTGGGCAAACGATCTAAGCAATGGTATCTGGGGTGGGGAGTAATTTTGTTACATTTGATACTGATATCACAAAAAGTAACTTCAAAGAATATTCTTAGAATGTAATATGCAAATCTGGATCAATATCAGATTGCCATATTAATTACATTTTCAAGGAAGGCATAACTAGAAGGACTCTGTTGGCCTCAGATGATGAAGCAAATTTGGCTGTTTGCAAAAGATAGCTCTAGGGTGTTTTTCACAAATGAACACTTTTAGTTACTGCTGAATCATGGTGAATGAATGCATATTTGGCTTGTATTTGTGACTTTCTGTAGGTGCCCTCTTGAAAAATGGAGGAGACCCACATCTCTTTTTTGAACATGAAGTTTGAGCCCTAAGAGCCCTGGATCAGGAATGTGTAATCCTGGACAAAAAAAGAAAACAAATTCTTCATTTCCAATCAAATATACTCAAAGAGACTTCTGAGGATTTAACAGTGAAAATTCTAATATAGTGAAAGAATACAATAAAGTACTTTGACAATAATGCATAACTGTTCACAATTGATTGCTATATCCCATCTATTCAACTAAAATTTAAGCATAAGTTTAACTGATACAAAAGTCAGCATAAATCATAAGAAAATTCATATGCTTATAATATTACCTTTACAAGAAAAAGCAACTCTCTCTAATATTATAAATATCTATAGGCTCCAGGGCCTTAATTGCCCCATCCACTAACTACATAGAATAAAATATTAGGCATGGTACTTAGAAACATTATTTATAGTTTTTCACATGTTAGCATTAAAGGAATTCCAAGCAAGCCCAGTCACATTTTAAATAAGATGAAAATGAGGGTGCACTATTTATTAGATTAAAGAAATGCCTTGCCCTTCAACGAATCAGTTAGAAAGTCAATCTATTGTACTTCACCAATTAACTGTGAATGTTTAATTTCTCTTTTTAAACAGGAAAACTAGATTGGCTGATTAACTGTTAACTTAATGAGATTACTGAATTTCCCAAATGAATGATGAAGCTTTAAATTTAGTCAGTCATACACACAAATCTACAGAGTAAAAGCTTTTTCTAACAGTGGCTATGCACAAAGAACATTTGGGATATTAAATAGGATTACTCTGGATCTGATGCTGCACCCAGAGAGTGTTTAAAACACATACATACTGAAAATAGTCTCAAATAATGAGGCCAGTGACTGATGAAATTCCATACATGCTGCCATCTCAATTATGGTGCACAAGATTCAAGATAAAATGAAGTGCTCAGCATATTGATGCATGCTCATCATTTTCTTTCTATCATGAAAGAATTACCCAGTACCATCTTGACTTTAACTGGGACAGGGGCATACACATATCTGAGATGGTAAATGGCTAGATGAAGTGAAGGAAGGTAGCCCAGAAAGGTGGGCAGAGAGTGCTAGAGCTCCCCCTAAAATTTGGCATTGGGGGCTGAAGCCCCAGGGATCATCAAGACTAATTGATGAGGGAGAGGTGCTGTTCATTTTTAGGACCCAGCAACTGACTGCACCATCTTGCTTGCTGTGCCTTGGAAGCAGAGCTTTGCTGGAAAAGAAGGAACCAAGCTGAGCCTAATGTGTGGAAAAAGGAGATCGTAAGGAGGGCGAGCCCAGAACAGTGAACTTCTAGTTAGCCTATCATTCTATGATATTCATGAACTATGTGTTGTCAGTACAGTTGAGATCCTGTTTGAATTTAATGTCTAAATTTAATATTGGACCTCCTTCAGCCCAACATAAAAACACTTCTTCGATCCTTGCTTAGTAACATAATCTAGACATTTACTAAGCAACTTTATTATTGCTGTTAAGAAGCTGTTGTTGTTGTTAATGAGCTTAGCAGGGCTAGCCTAAAAAAGTTGCTGTCTGAATCAAATAATACAAACTTTTAACCTCCCCATTGACTCTTATTATTCTCTGACAGCTCATTACAGAACTTAGTTGTTCTTGATGCAAAAAATGTTTGTTTTTAAGCACAGAGTCTATGTAGCCCTTTTACTTACCATTTGCGATCACTGTACATCCTGTTAATTTTGTCCCATTCTGCATTTAACTGGGTTAATGAATCCCCTATTTGAATCACTTCAGGTCCAGATGCTTCCAATATAACATCCGGTTGTTTTTCATGAATAACAGCAATCTGATCCCCAAGTTTGTCCAATATGTCTTTTATGTTCTGTAAGTAACATAAAAATACAATGGAAGTGATCAATAAGGCAACATCAGAAGCCATTACACAATGACTGCCAGCTAAAATAAATGAAAGTCTGGTTAGTTGGCAAAAAGCATCAACAACATATACTTTTAACTTCTTCTATATAGGTGTCTAGCCATAACCTTAAAAAATATAATTCTGTCCAATGAAATTTTCAATAACATTTTACTAAAGGCAAAATGAATCCAAACACCAAACTATCCGAATATTGAGTTGACACTTACTTTCATTCTTAAAGGAGGATCTTTCTCTTTGATTAAGCAGCATGAGTTCACATTTTTCTGTCTATTCCTGGCTTCAGCAAAACTCAAACTTTTATTAGACTGGGCTTGTTCAGATGTATCTCCACAATCACAAACATATGCACTCCCAAGAAAAACTCTTCAAGTGGAGAGACTACTAGGAGGCTTTCTCTCACTTTCTCTCTCTCTCTCTCTCTCTCACACACACACTTTCATAGTGAAATATCCTGCTTGGTGTAGATGAGCCAGTAGTATCTCCAAGTTCAGGCAGTGTGTTATGAGTGTGATCAAAGCAGTAGGAGAGTGGAAGTGAGCTCTTAGTCTCCCTGTATGCAAGGGGAGGGAGGTGCTACTATGGTCCGATCAGGTCTAATATAACTACTACCCTACAACTCAATTCTCAACAAATCATTCTGGTTTCTCCCCATTCCATTCCAACTGTGTTGCACTACCTTTTAAAAAAAATCAGCATGCCCTCTTAAGAGTTACATTTCAATATATGAAATAATTTATACATAACCAATCCAGGGCAACAGAATGATTGTGAGGATGTTCTAGAAATATTAGGGGCATACATGCCTGTGATCACGTAGCAATTGATCAGCATGAGAAAATCAGAGACTACTCCTGTAGAACCAATTTTGGAACATTTGAAAGTACCTTGAAATTTACTTACGCTATACAAGAATTCGAACTTTTAAAACAATAACCACCATTTTTAATACTCATTTCTTTTTTCTATCCTAAAGCTATGTTTCAGTTTCTAGTACCTTTAATGAATCTTCTTGAGTAGAAAAATCCTCATAGATGCCAGAGTGAAGTTCTGGAGCATTCAACAACAGCTCAACATCCGCTATAGCCAGCAAAATCTTGTTAATTTCAACCAGGTATTCTGCAGGGAATGGAGATGCCCTGATTGTCGATGAATGAAGACCTTGAATCATCTGTGGAATTGCATAAAGAAGAAGAAGAAAAGTTCTTTTAAACTAACCTCATTATAAAATAAAAAGAGACTTCATTTATTTGTATTTTCATTATATCCTATCCTTAAGGTTCAGTGCAAGTTACATCATTTAAAACAAAAATTGAATACATTATAAAAACATAGAGCACAAAACCAGATTTTTTTAAAAAAAGAAATATCATCCCAAGAGATTCTCTATAATAATTACAATGAAGCATAACTACTGTATCCAGAACAGGTATTCCCATAAGTTTACCTGTCTTTCTGCTTGGTTAAAAAAAAGTTACTCTATAGGTCAATAGAACAGTACAAATACAATATGATCAATCAATATTTCAGCCAAGTAATTATCACTCCCTTTCTATTTAATCTGCTCCCATTACAAAAACAAAACAAAAAACACCCACCCCATTTACAACTCCCTAAGTTTCCAGAAAGTCTTTTGTCTTCTGGAAGCCTCTTGAAATGTGTATGTTTCATTTTGATAGAGGCTAATAAACACCCCATGCTGACTCATGACATTGCTTATAGAACAAATCAGGTCATAAGAATACTCTTAAGAAGAAAGCAAGAGAGCTTTAAGAATAGTTGAGCAGTCACATAACAAGGGTTAATCTATATCTTCAGTCTTGTAACTTTACTCCATTCAAACCATATTAATCTATTACCTATTACCCCATTACTGGAGTGAACAAACTGTTTCTCCCTAGAATACTGTAAGTGAGAGAGGAAGAAAATTGAGAGAAAAGGCTGTTGATATTTTCAGATAGGTTAGGATAATATCTCTGCCCATTCAATAATATTACTTGAATCTGAAATAACAAGGAACCCCTTTATATTTCTTATGTCAGAGATAAGCAACACCAGCATAATAGAACTACAAGTTAAAAAACATTTCCCCCCTGAAACAATACAATATGGGCTTCATCTTGAGAAGACAAATGTAGAATGCACCTTGCACCTGCTGAAATTCACCCTGTTGGTAGATTGCCTAATAGAGGATATCAGGCTGGACATCAGGAAAAACATCCTGACTGTTAGAGCAGTACAACAATGGAACCAATTACCTAGGGGAGGTTGTGGGCTCTCCCACACTAGAGGCCTTCAAGAGGCAGCTGGTGAGCCATCTGTCAGGGATGCTTTAAGATAGATTCCTGCAATGAGCAGGGGATTGGACTTGATGGCCTTATAGGCCTCTTCCAACTCTACTATGATTCTATGGCCCTTTCTACACCTAAGAATTATCCCATGAAAATGGAGGGATCATCCCTGCCTGCTCCTGGGATCCCCTGTGTGTCATTTGCATGCATAGGGATGATCCTGGGATGATCCCAGGAAAAAAGGCAGGTGTAGAAACAGCCTATGATAAAGTTGCCAATCACTGTATCAGCTTGTTGCTGAGGTGAGTAAGGTGTGCTTGCTCCCTCCCACTCCTCAGTGTCCTCCGTTGCTATACAATAACAAACTATGTGGAGAAAATGGATAGAAAAACATACAACTTTCTCTCTTATACTACTAAAATTTTAGGTCTCCCGAAAAAGCTGAGGTTCAGGGCAGATGAAATGAAGTTCTTTTCAAACAACATGCCATCACCTGATATGGTCACTACTAGTTTACATGGTTTAATTGATTAGACCAGGGTGGAGAACCTAGGGCCCTCCAAATGTAGATGGACTCCAACTCCCATCAGTCCCAGCCAGTATGGCCAATTGTCGGAGATAATGGGAGTTGCAATCCAAAATTATCCTGAAGACCACATCCAGGAGACTACAGGTTCCCCATCCTGAGCAGGGGGTTGGACTCAATGGCCTTTAGGCCCTTTCCAACTCTACTATTATATGATTCTACGATCCCTGGATTAGACAAATTTGTGGACATTGGAGTTCTCAGTCCCTATTACTCATGAAAGTTGAATGGATCCTCCATATTTGTAAGCAGTGTTCTTTTGAGTACCCTATAAACAACTGAAGATGGTGATCTTCAAACCCTGCTTCTAACCTTCCAAAGGCATCTGGCTAACTGGTGTTGTAAACGTAATACTGGATGAGAAGGACTTTGGTTTGATCCCAAAAGGCAATAACAATTAACTGTTTCTATTCATCAAAGATGCAGTCTGACCTTCCTCCAAGAAGCTGAAGTTGTTGTATGAATGGTCACTAGGCTAACCTTATACAAGATGCAATAAGCTAGATAATATCCCCAACTGGCACATCTCTAAAACATGGTCAATCAAAACCAGGCACCAAAAGGAAACTTCTTCATTTTTCTGAATCACTGTGTATAGAATTGCATCATCATCAGAGTTTAGTGCATAGTGAAGGTCATCAGGGTCCCCAAAAGTTGCAATACTACTAATCAATTGTTTGCCACCTAAGTTTGCCAAAGATTAATGAAAAACTTAAGTATCAGCTGCCTTACACTGAAGGTTCAATTCAGAAGAAAAGGCAGAAGCTATGATTTCCCAGAAACCACAACATACAAAATGCATTCGAGCCAGAAAATAAAATTGAGACAATTCATTAAAAAAAATGTTGTAGACATTAAAACTCCAGGAAGCACCAAGACCATAATTAACACTTTTGGCAGCTTCACACATGTTCTCTACACTGGACTATGCAAGCACTATGCGGACGTTCTCACAATGTACATGGGATATGGGAGCAGGGTTCAGGGGTGCGCTCCCAACCTGTCTAACATTTTTGCACTAGAATCACTTTTTGAATTCTTACACAAGTGGAGCCCAACAGGCACAGGCCCCATCTGTGCACTTGTTACTCCAAGTAATTTTGAATGGAGAGAACTTGCTGCTCTGCCTCTGCAAAGCAATGTTTGGTTCTTTTCCTGAAGCAGTTTTGTAATAGTTACCTGCTGTCTCTTGGCATGGGCTCATATGAGAGCATCATGGGTAAGCAGGTGCTGGAATTTCGACAACTACGTAAGTCACGTATTCAGGCCACACATGCAGGTAAATAGTTCATACATACAGTACTCCCACATGATCATTCCCTGCCAGTAGATCCACGTACACCCCATGGTATTCACTGACAAGTATGAACAACTCACATTTTGCAACCCATGGTGCTGCCTATATACCACAGAGTTCCTTTATCTACAATGATAGCTATGGAATGGAAAGAGTTATAACTAGCAGGTGGCTCTCTGTTCAAGATGGAGGCTTATAAATTAATTTAAGTATCCATCTGGGAAAAAGAAATTACTACAGTTGATACTCTTTGTGAATCTTTATCACAAGTGCCTTAAAAAGAGAATGCTTGAGACACACGCCACATATTATGTAGGTCTGTGATTGGATTTCCCAACTTGGGTAACTTAGTAGTGCAATGGTAGTGTTTTTAATGAAATGCATCTGCAGAGGAGGAGCTGTTAAACTCATTCTCCCCAAGCTGTTTTCCCTATCTAAATCACACCTTCCCTATCGAAATCACCCCTTCCAATCTAGTGTTAAGCCCTGTAGGGAATAAATCCAGGAAGCTGACAAAGCAGGGTACTAAAATAGGAAGACATTACTATTATATGCTGCAAATGCTTCATTTTCAGGCTTTTACATTCCCTGCTCTCCTTCTCAATTGGTTCTAGGTTTAAAAGATATCAAAGAGCCATAGAGAGATTGATTCATTTAATTATAAAGCTCCATAACCAGAAATACAAAAGTATTTGACAGATTGCCTAATGCACAAGCTTGTTCCAAAAATTACTTCCTGCTTCACAAGACTCCTCACTGTTCTAATATAAAAATATTTCTAAAAAAACCTATTCCTAGAACAGGTTAAGACCAGGTTCAAATGATCAGCAAGGAAAAGAAGCCATGGTGGCTTCTTTTCCCTGCCCCAGGTGGGCCACTTGCACACCCACCATTTCCCTAATTACCCTCACCATGGCGTGGGTTGCCATGTTGTCCATACCCAGAGAGGTGCATGGTGGAGGTAGCTTCCAAACCACTCTGGCTTGTGGTAGGGGTTACAGGGTGGTTTGGAAGCCACCCCTGCCATGCACTTCGCCAAGTTCGGATGACATGACAACCCACACCACGGCAAGGTTAATTAGGGAAATGGCAGGCACATGAGTTTCTTTTCCTCTACTGATTGTCTGAACCCAATCTAAGTGATTGGTTCACATGATCACGATGGCTTGGTGAAGCTGCAGCATGTGCCAGCACCATTTGCCAAACTGCCCATCTTGGTGCAACTTGTCATGCTGTTCGAACTTGCGGGGCATGGCTTGTTGGAAGGGGAAAATAATCCCCAAATAACCCAACAAGCCATGCCATCTGGGTTCAGATGACACAACGAACTGCACCCAGGAAGGCAATTAAGCAAATGGTACCCACCATGCACCAGCACATGCTGGCACACACCATGGCTTCAACAAGCCAGTGTAGCTCATTTATGCTGCGATGATCATATGAACCAGACATTTTTCTATAAAAATAGAAAATGAAAAGCAATTTTATATATGAATAATTGATCAGACCACTTTTAAAAGAAAGCATCACTGTCTTCTGAGTGGTTGGGAACTTCTCCTCAATAAAATTCTCACAAATATTTGACTTCGGTAGATAGTAATATACCCAAATTAAAATGATAAAAAGTATGTAGTCTGATCTGGTGTTAGTTTGAACCAGGGCCTACAAAAACTGAACTGTCCAGCAACTTGGCTAGGCATGGCCTCTTTCCTCTGTCCGTGTTCAGCTGGGAGCAATGTTTAAGTACAAAGAGACTGGCTCAGGACAAATTTTGGAAAGAGAAAGCTAAAAGATATTAATGTAAAGAAATCATAGACATCCTATTCACTTCTTTCAGCATTTCACATGCTCTTAATCAAAAACGTATCTGATGACATTAAAATGTAACAATAAATAATGCTCATCCACTCCCAACTGAACGTGTCAGATTTCAAAAAGAGATAGGAAATTCTTGTAGCTCAGTTGTAGGAATTCATCTGTTTCCTTAACAAGGTCAAAAACATTAGACTGAAATGAATGAATTTTTCAATGGTATTTTACTGAACACGTTTGCATTTGAAATGTAGATAGTGCTTAGTTTTTACACATTAAAAAAGTATAAATGCTATAAAGCTATCATCTAGTAACGGCTACTAGTAGAAACAGGAAAATGGATAAATGGCCTTTTACTGTAATTTAACATAATTACTGGAAACAACTGCATAAAATATTTTTTCACAACTAAAGGGACCTACCTGTAACATCCCCTCATCGTCTGCTTCCTGAAGTCCAGAAAGGCTTCCATCTGTCTCACTGAGCCAATGCAACTGAGTGTCTTGTTCTGTCTTATATTGGGAGAATGAAGGTGACAGTTCCACCACCTGTCTCTTTTGTAATGACCTAAGCTCCTACAATCAAATGGATGAAGGAATCATAGAGCAAATGGTTAAGAGGAGTAAGGAGGAAATGGGACACTTGAAATCTATGAAGTAAGTTCAAGCTGAAGTTATTTCACAAACAAGCAAATCTGCTTTAAGTTAGAAATTGATGCCTGGAAGCCTACAGGCCTCTTTGATAGATACTACTTGACATAATTGTCAACACACACACGCACACACACACACACACACACCTACCTAAAGGAAACAGGAAATAATGTAGGGCCATTTCTAGACCGCAATGTCCTCATGTGTGAACACAGTTCCTCTTCTGCCTTTTTCTCTATTTCCCTTCCACTAACCACTTGTCAGAAATGGAGCTGTGGCTGGGGGCCTCAATACATATCTACCCCCTAAAATGGTACTTAATGGTACTTCTCTGAGTTGAGAAATTAGTACCACTTTCTTTTCACAAGGACACCGAGCAGTTCATCAATTTGGGACCAGAATAAAAGAGATGAGCTATCTCTTAATAGACAGGCAAATTACTGATCAAACTGGCCCCACTCCATCACCAAGTTTCAATGGAGAATCCTCCTGTAAGCACATTTTGCTTTATTTACTGATACCCATAAAGGAGACAGCTAGAAAGTCTCACCTATATAGAATGTAAAATATGGGGAAAAGATAATGAATTTCAGGTAGGGCTGAAATATTTAATGACTAATTCATTGATTAATCAACTAACATTTTTTTAATATGGCAACAACTCTGGTTTCACGATCATGATAGAAAGTATGTCAATTAACCTGAAAGGGAAGCACTTCAAATCATAATAAGGATGTGGGCACACCTAAATTGAATGAGAATGGAGCTGGTGCTGGCTATGCATGTGACTATAACATGGAAAATCTGAGATTGGATATGGCTGTGTGCATGAGACTGTGCCTTGGCTGGTACCACTGGGGAGGTGGGGTACCATATTTGGGGAGCGAACAATATTTTCAACTGACCTTAATGCTGCTTTGTCTAGTCTGCAGAAGCAGAAGCTGCAAACGAATTTTCTCTCGCCTGCTGTCTTCCATGAGCTGCTGTAATAGCTGTTCACCTTTTTGTAGAACCTCCTCGATTTGAGCTCTCTCTTCATCCAACTAAAATTATAAAAGCACAAAATTGCTGAACATGCTTTTTTTGAGATTTTTCTTCATGAAGATAATGTCTATGCAGAAAGACATTACTAGTGTCATGTGTAAAGAATCAGTGGGTGCACATTTCAAACATAAATGTTATTCATGGCTGCCATGCAGCATGGGAAAGGTCTTCGAAAGGGACAATGAGCAAGCATTTGAAAGGGGACAGATGTTTAAAAGCCTGGTTTCAAGAATGGCAGACTAGCACCTGCAGAGAAGGAGAAGGATAAAACTTTACATAAAGGACTAAGTGCATAAAGACATCGAGAGGGTTGTGATAGCAAAATAGCTGGGTAGCCATTTCTTTCATGCAGCAACAATTTTGTGTGGTCTATAATGTTGTCAACAGACATCCAAGCTGCATAATTCCAAGCTAAAGAGAAAATATTTAGACATTTACAAAATCTTCCAAATTTCAATTCTGACAAATCAGTAAAACTATTTTCTTAAATAAGGACAAGTGCAGTAGTCTGTTCCATGCTAAGCTTACAAACCTTTTCATCATCATCTTTTGATTCCATGTGCTGCTCCACAACCTTCAGCATGTCCTGTATCTCACACTCAAATTTATCAAGGTCTGTGGAAGCCATGGCAATTCCATGGGGCTCTTGCTTGACAAACATTTTGTGAGGCTCCTGACTGAGAAGCATCTGATGTAACAGTGGCACATGCAAACACAAAAGACATATATATATCGATTAGTGGATATGTTTTTATTCACAAAGTGCTAAATATGCGAAATAGGTCATCAGTAAAGTGGCAAATGTACAACCAGTCAAGGCTGATGACTCAGAAGTCAGTGGGGTGGTGAATCCACTCCAGGTTTCATTGAGAACCAGACAAAACTCTAAAGGAGCTTCCACAACTTGGATAGCTCCTTTACAGTTCTGACTGGTTCTAACTGAAAATCAGAGTGGATTCACAGCCTCCACTGTGTGCAACATATTTGCAGGATCAGATCTCGCAGCAGCTCTCTGCAGTGGTTTTTTATACAGGTACTGTCCTGGATGTGGGAGAACGTTGGCTGCAGTTATCCTAATTTGTTGGCTCAGTTGCAAGATGAAACAATTAAAGTCACTTTAACTTTCATTAAAAGAGCTTTGAATGAAGATAATCACCTGAGAGTCATGAGTTGTTTTCCATTCCAGGAGAAATATGCTAGGGAAATGCCTTATGCAGAAGGTTTGCTGAGCCATACATAAGTAGGGTTAATTGTGAATAAATGATGACTGATTGTGGGGGGGGGGGCGGGGGGAGGCCCTAGCTTATACGTTTTTGGAGGAAAAAAAATAAAAAAAGAAGAGTTGGGGTCAATTCAAAAGTCGACGGTATTATGCACCTTTACAAAGTAGGCTGATGTTTTGTAAATTAAATGTGTATTTTCAGAAAAACCCAGGAAGTAGTAGCGAAGCAACATAGTTTTTTCCATAGGAAAAAGGGAAGCTGATACAAGAATGTAAGAAGAACCATGCTGACCAAAAGACTATATAGCCAAGCATTCTGTTTACAAAGTGGCCAACCAGCTGCCTGTGGGAAGCCCACAAGTAGGAGATGAATGCAACAGCCACCTCCCGCTTGTGTGTTCCCCAACAACTGGCACACAGGGGCATACTGCCTAATCTATAGCCATCATAAGTAGTAGCCTTATCCTCCATGAATTTGACTAATCCCCAGTGTACAACAATGTGCAATCCTCCTGTTGGTTTTCATCAAAGCCCTTCTCTAACAAAAATAACTGAGTTAAAATGTGTAACTAACCAACTGATCAATAAAATATCAGGAAGCAGATTTCCTACAACTGTTTGTCATCAAAGTGAGTTTTTGTACGTGGCTCTAAATATCATTAAGCTCTAAAAATAACTGAGTAGAATTCATTTTGCAGATTTTGCATTTTGCAGATATGTTAAATGTTAATATACAAATTTCAAAGTGGAGCAGAAACAGGGCTTTGGTATCAAGAAGACATGTTCTGCAGATCTTCCATCCTCACCTTTGCGCTTCTGATGTGCTGTGATACCTTCTCAAAGTTTCTGTTCAATTCAGCCAGCTTGGGCTCTACAAGCTCACGGCATGACACACCACGACCATTCATCAGGATAATAGCTTGGTCACGCACATTATCTACTCTGAGACTAACATCATCCAATTCTGATGTTAGACGCTGAGAACGAAAAAAGAAAAGTAGCAGAGGCTTAGCGTTTAGTACATAGCAGGATGAAACAGGGAGGGGATGTGGCAAGAGAGACATCAACCAAAGAATTTGGCGGAGTTTCATTTGGATCTGAAATATGCTATTACTGTATAAACCATGTCAGTAAGAGATTAGGTTTGCCACCTTCACTGTCTCCTCTTTCTTGCTGGCTGGCTTTTTCTCAGTCTCATCCAAAAGGGCTTCAGCTTGGTACAGCCAAGTGCTTATGTGGGCAACATTCTCATCAAAAATCTCCAGTTGACTTTGGTGACTCTGAAAAGCAAAGACAAAGATAAATCAATGAAAAATACCTAGACAAAGATCAATAAAATGCAAATGCTGTCAGCATTTCAACAAGAAACTCTTAGCAGTGGTCAGTCATCACATTTATTTGGATTTTTCAGCCCACTCAATGCCAAGGCCTCTGAGAGGTTTATAATAAACTCACATGCACGAGCCAAAATTAAAATTAAACTGAAATACAAAAAGCATTAAGCCTGTGCCTCTCCCCCTTTTCCACTAATTTCTCTCTCCTGCTTCCATACCTCTGATACATGGGAGCTGTCTCCCTAGATCCAACTCACCTCTTCCCAAGATCAAGCCTCCTCACAGAACTTAGCAAATTCATATTTCAAAATGTTAGTAAATACCCGATGGCTAGTTTCACACAGCACAACAACCCACACTCAAGGTTGAGGATGGGTTGAATGTGGGTTGTCATTGAACTGTGGGTTCTGTTGTGTGAACCCACCTGCACTAAGAACCCATAAAAAGAATCCATGGTTTGTTGTTGGGTTGTGAATTGTGAGTTGTTCCCGGTTTGTTAGAGCGGCTGGGTTCCCATAACACAACAACCCATGGTTCAACGACAACACACATTTAATCCATTCTCAACCCAGAATATGGGTTGTTGTGTTGTGTAAACTCAGCCAATTAATTAATCAATATGTTCAACACATAACCAGTTCTTAACAGGAAAAGAATCTGTTGTCAGGTCAGGGATTCTTGATTTCATGAACCACCACTGGATAAAATCAAAGGATGCTGCTCATTAAGTTCTTGTAAGATTGGCAGAAAGCAATATATTATGAATAATGACTACATTGATAAAGAATATTGTTTGTAATAATACTCATGAAAGAGAATTCCCCACAGTTCTCCTTAATTATTTATTTTTAAAGTATTCTCAGCTAATACTTCATAGCAGTGTTTAAGGCTATGGAGAAAGAAGTAAATGTAGCACCTTTTTCAAGACAAATATTCCTGGAAAAGCTGCTGAACCCATAGAACAGCACATTCCCTTGACACATCTTTCCATTCACAAGGTGATTCCCACAACTGAATATACATGCAGAACTGTTGTCTGAATGGCTTTATTCCATCAGCTACAAGCTCTTATCTTCAAACCACAACGTTTTTGCTGGCTTATCCAGTCAGTCAAAGACGCTCTTATAATTTCAAGGCATCTTACCATGTGAATGAGGTGCGTATGCAGCAGCTCTGATTATTTTGCTATAATATGTGAATGAGAGCTCCATAAGGCTGAACTCTTTGCAATACCTAACTCAGCATTGGCTAAAATTTCTTGCCTACTATTCGTCAACTGAGACTATAAAACAGTTCTACTGTTCCATTTGGATTCACGACAGCTTATTAGGTTAATCTTAGTAGAAAAATAGGTAACCCTTAACACTGAATTGAAAAACATAACACTAAACAGGGGGGGGGGACCCATCCCTTTGTTCACATAGAATTTTAATGATCCTGGTGCTTATATTTGGCAATGTACTGATTATATTAAAGCCAAAATAATCATTTGGAAAACAGTTGAATAATCAGTATTTTCTCACCAATTAACCAAGCCATGACCAACTAGTTCTGCATGCCCAAGGGGAATTTGGGCTTGTATTTTTAGAAAACTACTCAATGCTGCATCGAAAAGTGTTTTCTAAGCTGAGCAGACTTTAAAAAATAGTTTGAGATGCGACATGAGGTTGCACTGTTCAAAAAAGACACAACTCTTACTGAGCATGCCCAAACCTTGCCTAATGTAGCTCTTTGGATCCCGTCCTTAAGTCTTTCCTCAGACATTATTTCATTATCTATTTCAGCATCACAAGTACCTATTTATTTTATTTATTTATTTAGTACATTTCTATACCGCCCAATAGCCAGAGCTCTCTGGGCGGTTCACAAAAATTAAAACCAAAGAGCACTTATTATTATTATTATTATTATTATTATTATTATTATATTTATTTGTATCCCGCCTTTTGCCCAATGCTGGGCCTCAAGGCGGCCTTACAAAGTTTAAAATATACATGGGGGGGGGGAGGGAAACAAAACCATAAACAATTAAAAAATACACAACAAAATTATAAAACATTAACATAGATGGAGGGCTGGATTATTCTCCAAAGGCCTGCTTGAACAAAAAAGTTTTAGCCTGCTTCCGAAAGCCCATCAAGGAGGGAGCCAGCCTAGCTTCCCCAGGAAGAGAGTTCCAGAGCACTGGAGCAGCCAACGAGAAGGCCCTCTGCCATGTTCCCACCAAGCGTGCCTGCGAAGAAGGTGGGACTAAAAGAAGGGCCTCTCCAGAAGATCTCAAAGCACGGGCAGGCTCATAAGGGAGAATATGTTCTTTCAAATAACCTGGACCCGAACCATATAGAGCTTTATAGGTCATAACCAGCACTTTGAATTGTGCCCGGAAACAGACTGGAAGCCAGTGGAGCTGTTTTAACAGGGGAGTTGTCTGCTCCCTGTAACCAGCCCCGGTCAACAATCTGGCTGCAGCTCTTTGAACCAGCTGGAGTTTCCGAACACTCTTCAAAGGCAGCCCCACGTAGAGTGCGTTACAGTAATCCAATCGGGATGTAACTAAGGCATGTGTCACCGTGGCCAGGTCCGACATCTCTAGGAACGGGCGCAGCTGGCGCACTAGCTTTAACTGTGCAAATGAACTCCTGGCCACCAGGGCTGAATCCAGAAGCACACCCAAGCTGCGGACCTGCGTCTTCAGGGGGAGTGTAACCCCATCCAACACAAGCTCAATCCCTATTCCCTGATCTGCCTTTCGACTGACCAGGAGCACCTCTGTCTTATCTGGATTGAGCTTCAATTTGTTCGCCCTCATCCAATCCATTACTGCCAACAAACAGCGGTTTAGCACAGAAACTGCTTCCTTGGAATTGGGTGGAAAGGAGTAGTAGAGTTGGGTGTCATCAGCATACTGGTGGCACCGCACCCCACAACTCCGGATAACCTCTCCCAACGGTTTCATGTATATGTTAAATAGCATGGGGGACAAAACAGAGCCCTGAGGGACTCCACAGGCCAATGGCCAAGGATTTATGAAAAGGATTCACTTAGAATCCGGATATCATATACTTAGAAGACATGGGGCCACTATAGAGTCAATAACACAATCTTTTAATCATATTTGTGAGTTTGGGATTGGCTTCCAGATTGTGCATTCTTAAGCATGTTTAAGACTTACATGTGTACTGATCTTACACAATTAATACTAATCAAGTCCCCTTTTAACCATGAATTGTAAATCTATTTAAAACCCTGGGTAATAATGGAACATTGGTTAGCATTAAGTTAGGGCAGACATAGCAAATAACCACAGTTAAGGCCATTGGGGATATGGCAGGGAAAATATTTTAGAGAGCAAGAACAGTGCAATCCCTCAGCCTGCTCCAGCCCTCTTAACAACAGTTAAAAGATAATGAACATTTAATTTGGCCAGGCCCACGATGGCCCTGTTCAGAAGACACCTTAAACCACAGCTTTAACCACAGTGAATAAGGCTTTTTGTCTTATTCACCGTGGTTAAAGCCATGGTTAAAGGTGTCTTCTGAACAGGGTCGATGGGAACTAACCTGAAAGACAAAATGATGGAACACAAAATATGAAGAGGACAGTAGAGAGTTTCAAAAAAAAAAAGAATATGATGCAGTTAAGGAAGCTGCCAAGAGAAGTTAACATCATCTTAGCCACACACACGCACACACACACACAAAGCAAAATAAACCAATGGGAAAGACCAAGAAGTGAGATTATTACACTAGACAGAAACTGAACATCAAATGTTGAGCTAAATCACCATTATAATTATCTACAGCTAGGATTTTCAGCTTCACAATGGGTTTAAAGTATCCAGTGTAATCATTTCATATTTATATAGCCCTATCACCTTAGTTACTAAGTAACGTGCATTCTACCCCCACTTAAAATGCTGAGATAAGCTGAGGGTTGGCCTCTCCTTACAGGCATTTCCACACTTTCTAACACTCCACATAGTGAGTGGACCATCATATACATGCTATCCTATTTCACTATGGGAACATCACACCGATTGCTCGACTTTAAGGTAGCAAATACCATATTGTACCACTTGCATATACAGCTTACCAAAAGTGTGTTGCACCAGTCTTCTGTCCACGTCCGCACTCTACTCCATCCAGCGTTAAGAACACAGACCTTTTCCTCCAAAGAACTCTCACAGCCTTCGACTAAGGTCTGGAGGACTGCACTACTCTCTGTTACATTGTTAAGGTCAACTTTCTTCCTTTCCAGTTCTCTCAGCACATTCTAAAAGGCAAGAGGAACTATTAACAGAACAGCACCAAATTCCTTAGGATTGCAAAATCAAAAGTGGCATCAAAAACATTCCCTGGTTGTGACTTTGCTTCTAAATTGTCAACTTGTCTTTTCATAGGGTGACAATATTTTGGAAACCAAAAAGGAGGACAACATGGTCACCCCCAAGGGGACATGTCCAGTACCAAGGGGGCGTGCCCACCCGAACATAGCCTTGGTCACATGTCTGATTTTACAGCACACATTTAAGACAAATCTGTTCTACATAACATCTTTAATGTTAAAATCACTGAAATAAAGAACAAGTGAGAGGTTCAATGTATCTGAAATAAACTTCACTCACTCCTACTTTTGTAGGTTTTGCTGTACTTTGAAGCTTTTGCTATACTCTGTGTGTTACATTCTCCCCTTCCCTCAAATATCTTTTATGACTGTATCTTCACTCATTGCAAGCTGCCGTTGTTGTTAACAGTGTTTGCTACTGGCCCCAGATCTATTTCAAATTTGGTATTGCTAAAGCTCTACCTAAAAGCTATCATGGTGCCAACCTTCAGCTCTTTATCTTTAAAAATTACAGTTTTAAAAATAATAATTTTAAAACCTCATTTTTTAAAAAATTCCTAAAAAATCAATGGATGAATGGATCTGTTTCAAATTTGGTGTGGCTAAAGCTCTACCTAAATCCTATCATGATACAAAGTTTCATCTCTTTATATTTAAAAATGATGATTTTAAAAGTAATAATTTTAAAACCTCAATTTTTAAAAAAATCCTAAAAAATCAATGGATGAACGGATCTGTTTCAAATTTGGTGTGGCTAAAGCTCTACCTAAATCCTTTCATGGTGCAAAGTTTCACCTCTTTATCTTTAAAAATGACGATTTAAAAATTAATAATTTTAAAACCTCAATTTTTAAAAAAAATCCTAAAAAATCAATGGATGAACAGATCTGTTTCAAATTTGGTATGACTAAAGCCCTTCCAAAGAGCTACCATTGTGCCAAGTTTCATGTCTTTATCTTAAAAAATGGCGGAGTTATAAGCATTTTTGTTAATTCCCATTAGAGCTGCTCTTTGGAAAAAAATCCGGATTTCCCCTCCCCCTCCCGGATTTGCCATCAAAAACCCGGACAATTCCGGGCAAATCCGGTCATATGGTCACCCTATCTTTTCATGTGTCATAAGGCAATTATCAGCAATGTGAATATATGTCAAAATAAATCACAAACAGTGAATATTCTAATATTTAAGAGTGCTTCCCTTGGCAATCACACATTTCACTGAATTACTTCCATTCACTTATTCATTATATTTCTATACCGCCCCATAGCCGAAGCACTTTGAGTGGCCCACAAAAATTAAAAAACATTAATATACATTATATAAAGTACAAACGCCCATTCATGTAAGGGCATTAAACAGGTAACACATACTACTACAACATATATCTATAACACTTAAAACAGCCAGCCTGAGACAATCCAGGCCCTGATCAAAAAGACTCATTATATACTGCCAAGCCTGAGAGAAGAGGGCAGTTGGTGCCAGGAGGGCCTTGTCAGGGAGATAATTCCATAAATGGGCGGGGGGGCACCCATTTGTAGAATTTTATATGTGTCAGCACTGGCCTATTCTACTTGAAAACTAGAGCCTTGCAAAGTTATTGGCACCATTAGAAGTCAAACACTACACTTCTATAAATATGCAGGCTTGTTTAATGTCTACTGTTGCGATGTGATGTCTTAGTAGTCAAGACTATTTGTATAATATTGTCTCTTTTATCTGATACATTTTAATTAGGCTTTTGCAATTTTATTATGCAAATTCTGTAAGTGTGAGTTGTATTTGTTTAGCGTTCTGTGTCTGAATACCACCAGACAGGTATGCAAGACACTGAGAGCTTCTACACACATCCATATCTGTCACAACTACACAAAACCTTTACACAAGTTACCATTTATTTGTAGGAGTAACATGCAGAAGCATCCCTGCAACTTCATAGTTTAACGTAGACAGCCAATGGTTTTATTATTAACTCCTCTTTGCACTTTCAGATTATAAAGCTAGCAATTCATAGTTAAATAGTGCTTTGTACTATTTCTTTAGTACAAAATAGTTATACTGTTTCATTTTTAACATCAATCCCCAGTACACAATACTGCTCCTTGTAGGCTAATGACTTTTTGCACTCAATTAGGCAAATAATTGACTAACCATGACATTCTCTAAAATAGCAATCAATAATTAAAACAAGCAATTAAATTCGAAAAGCTAACAACTGTATTACATTAATGGGAAAAGAAACACTCTGCTGAGCAGTGAATCTAATGTGCTTTTGTTTCTGGCTGGTGCAATTCAGCTGTTTGAAAAACAAAAAGTTTTAAAATGTCTACAAAAAGACCATCAAATTAAAAAGATATTTTAAGGTGTTAAATCATCCATGTCAGCTTGGGAAAAAGCAGGGTAAAGGAAGGGTGGGGACAGTATTTGTTCATAATTAAATGCATGGCATTTACCATATGGTATGAATTTTGTGCAGTTAGCTACCAGGTTGACTTTTTAAATAAGTTTAAATCATTACACAGCTACTTTTAAAAATGGATGTCAATTACCCTTTCTGCCACTACTGATGAGATTCATCATGTAATAGAATGCAAACGTTAACTGCTCAGATTGCACCAAGTGCATTTGAAGGGGCGCTGAAGTGACATTTTTATTAACTCCTCTGCTGCAGATGCTATAAAGTGACTACAGATCTAATAGCTAATCCTTCAACACTTGAAATAATTCACTTTCATCTTCAGCCAACAAAATGTCTCAACAGCTCTCTGTGATGTTACTACTTCTATTGTTCTAGAAAGGAACATAGGACAAACAATAGCAGCCACAATAACAATGCACCATATGTAATGGTTTTGGAACTTGACACAGGGGAATAAATGCCAAAGATTCTAATTCTAAAGCTCCAAGCTAAAATCATCAAAGCATAAATATTTTTGCACAATTGGCTGCCTTCTGCACAGCAACAAAACTATTTAAACTGTTCCAAAATCCTGCTTTAAAACTTGCATCAACTTCTTTCCTCAGCCTAATGTAAACCAGCAGCAAACAACCAGAGAATAAGTACTATGTATGCTACTGAATTGCACTTTTGGTATATAATAGCCCCTGGATATCTTTAACTGTATTAAAGGAAACAGAAAAGAAGTGAGACCTAAATTCCTTGCAGGAACTCAGGAAATATTCAAAATAGCTTGTTTGTATTATAGAATTTGGGAGCCCTAAAGATGGATTTCTACTGAACACAGCAGCACAAAATGGAGGTGGTAACTGATCAATAAGTAAACCCAAAGAACATGATGTTGTTGGCAATTCTACTTGATTTGAAAACTTCTTCTGCTTTACAGTCTTCTCTATTCAACTATTATTTATTTATGGGCTTCGAGTAGGCTGCAATTTAGAATGTGCTCTTTTTTTTGTCCTCTGTTGTCCAAAGATGGAATAGAGAGGATGATCTCTGTTCAGTAAATAAAGTCCTGATGGGACACAAAAGAGGAGAGACAAGATAATTTTGCTTACCTTAGCCCATGCAATTTCAGTGTCCAGATCAGCAAGCAAACCCTCTGAACTGGACTTGTGCACTAACTCAGCCTCAGTAGCCTCTAGCCATTTTGACAAGGAGAAAGAGACCTCCTTCAGTTTACATGACAGCTGCAATGCCTGTTCTAGATCTTGCTTCCCTTCAGTGACCTGCATAAGTAAGACAGCATGTAAAACCAGAGATAAAGAGTACCAACTTCCATGCGATACTGACAACTTCCATGTGACGACGTAACTGAAGTACTTCCATATGGACAACATAACTGATGACCTTTCAGATCTTATTGCTGTGGCTGCTGGCCCACCAGAGGAACTTGAACCAGCCAACCAACCAACCATACCTCTGAATGCAAAGGGCTATGGAGCAAGGCCTGCAATGATGACCATAAAGGGCTGGCAAACTCATGTGGGAGAAGATGGTCCCCAAATAACCAGGTGCATGTCTACACCACAAGGTTGTAGGGGGAGGATGGCGGACTTACCAGCTTCCATGATCCTCGCTAGGTGGCTATATGGCTGTGGGATGTCCCAGAAGGACGTTGTGGCAGCCTTTTTTTAAAAAAAAATGACGAGAGGAGCGCACTCATACTGCAGAGCTAAAGGTAGGGGGGAAACCGACCCCACTCCCCACCCCCAATGGGTACAGACAGCCACCGTGCAGCTCCGTGCCCATTTTACGGTCCCCACTATTCGCAAGGAGGACAGGACAACCTGGGAGAGGCGGCCACACAGCCGCACTCTGCAGGATGGTGTTGGAACTGCAAAGTCCGTTTTTCCATGGTTCCTGATAGTCCTAGGTTGCCCCCAGGATCCCTTGTGCATCATGTGGATGCACAGAGATGACTCAAGGACTACCCAGGGATATAAGCATTGCCATGTTTCCCAAGAACTCCCGCCTTATTGGGAGACAGTAAAGAGGTCTGCCAAGTAATCTACAAAGTTTTATTCAAGCAATAAACTCTTCCCACCTGAAGAGAGTCTAACCTCTAGGAACTTTCCTCTAGGCAAAACTATGCAAACTAAGCGAGACAATTGTCCTTTCAAGAAGAAGAATGGAAAGCCTTTTCCCAGAGCACTTTAACTTCAGGAAGAGTGGTTCTGATTCAGCTTCTGACAAGATGCTAGCAGGACCGACTTTCTCTCATCTTCCTTTAGCTCCACCCATTTTAGTCTGCAGTGTACTCTAGGATTGGCTAGCCTCTCCATGCCCTCCTCCTTGGAAGAACACTGATTTCTCACTGACTGTGTGTTGTTTACCCTTGAAGAGTTAAGTTCTGGAGAAGGTTCATTCCCAGCTGGTAAAGAGCTCGTGAGAGCCGCCTCCCCCACTGGTATAGCCTGGCATGTTTCTGGCGCAGTCTCCTCTGTTTTTGAGTCTGATTCTGATTGATTGCCTGAATCTCCTTCCCCCAACCTAAGGGAAGCAGGGCTAGACATGACAGGCATGGTGTAGACATGCCCCAGGACCCACATCATTTAGGGCTTTATAGTAATCATCAGAACCATAACATGTCCAGAAACAAATCAGAAGCCAGTGTAGCTCATACTGTATAACACCTAATTAAGTACTTGAAATTCAAGGGATTTTAGCTATCATTTGGAATTGGTTGTATACTGCAAAACAAAACTGCATTTAGAGAACTTTCTTACCTGTGCACCCAGATCATTATAAAGAAATTTTAGTGCTGTCAGTTGTTCATCCATGCACTTAGGGTTATCAGTTTGTTGTTTCTGTACAATTTGCCTCCCTGTTTTAATTACAGTCTCCACTTCAAGTTTTACTTCACTGAGGGTCTTATAGAGTTTCTAGAGCCAAGACAACATACACTTTCGTTACAATTTAACTTGACCCCACCAACCACCCATACCATATTCATACTTTCAAATAACTGTTAGAATTGCTAGTGTTATATTAGTTCTGAATGCTTGACTTTACAGGTCAAAAGATGATGAGCAACTTCAGACATCATGGCCAGACCATGGCCTGGCTATCAAGAATGCTTGCAAACTCCTTCTCCATTCCTATAGTTCTCAATAACCATCGTTTGCTATGACATCCAAACTGGACACAATAGGACAAGTGATTCTAAATTAGTCAGAATTCCATTTCAAACTATGGTTTCTGATCTGGAGCTAAACTATGGTTAGCATGAGCCAGAGTTTCCAGATTTGGACTAAAGAAAAATGACCTGGAATAAAATCACTCAAAAAAAAGCTGCCCATGCTTTCCACCAGTTCTGTGCATATACTTCTTCAGACCACAGAAGTATTAATTTCAGTTGATATACAGCAGCAAATTACCTTAAAGCTTCAAGAAGCAAAGGGGAATATCTATAACTAGGAATATGCGTACACAAACACACACATCAGTGAAAAGTAGGAAAGCCCAGCCATAGCTTTACATTACCATGCACTTATCAAAGTGAGACTGAATGACATCCGGGTCAATATCCTTCACATCCAACACATAGAGTTCAGCCTTTACACTATCCAGGACCCGTTTGCAATCCAGCATACGTTGCTCAAAGTTCGCTGGTTTCTGGAAGAGCTGATACTTTGTGGATACTTCCCGGAGTTTCCTCTGTTTACATAAGGAGGCAAATATTTCAAACAAAAAATAGAAGATTAAAAAAATCTTCCTCCTATGTTATCCCACAACCCTTTCCTCTTTATCTCCACCTCTCTTGCTGTGTTGATTGTCTTTGTCTATCCTATCTTTGTGCCCCTTGATCCCAAGTCCCCTGGTTACCATTTCCCCCGCCATTATTCCTCGTCTCCACCACATCATTAATCTTTCTCTCTCTCTCTCTCTCTCACACACACACACACACACACACACACACACACACACAGACCAGATCCTTCCCTATTGCAGTCAAATATGCCACTGTCTACTCTCAAGGAAACAATCTCCTGACCTGTCCTACATCTCCACCTACTGCCTCATTTTCCTTAAACCCTACATCACCAAACTCTTGGAGCGTGCTACTAACTCCCAGTGCCTTGATTTTCTCTTCTCAAAGTCCACTCTCAATCTCAATTTTTTTATCAGCCTCATACATTCTATTGAGGCTCCCCTTGCAAAAAGCGCTATTGACTTCCTCACTGCAAAATCTAAAGTTCTCTGTTCAGTTCTCATTCTTTCACTCTCTCTACTGCATTTGATACAGTTGATCACTTACTCCTGCTTGATACTGTTTCTGCCAAGGTCTCCATGATTCTTTCCTCAGATACGTCACCTCCTACCAGTCTAATAAATCTCTCCACAGAGGGAAAATTTTTCCTCTGCTTTCTCTCTCTGTGTTAGGGTCCTGTTACAGGCCCCCTGCTCTTCACTCTCCACTAGCTAACCCCTAGGTGGCATCATCAAATTCCATGGCTTTTTGTACCACCTATATGCAGATGATAACTCTACTTTTCTACCCTGGACATGTTCCCTTCACTCCATTCTTGTATATCCAGCTGCCTGATATTTTCACCTTCTTTGTTGACTCAAATGCAGTGTGTCTAAAAGTAAACTTCTCATCATTTCTCCCAACCCCTCATACACTCTCCTAAGCCATCCTGCTGAACAGGCAAATGGCCTTGGCTTTATCTTTGCCCCCTCACTCTCCTTTTATACAGAAACGCTGGTAAAATTGTGTAACACTTTCCCAGAGTTAGTATTTTACAGCCAAGGAGCAAAGAATCTTGTGGCAGTAAAATACATATGGAGTCAACTAAAGTCCACTTCGTCGGATGCATGAAGAGTTATCCTAACTTAAAAGGTATATATAACACATGACCAAGATTTTAAGCAGTGATGTAAGAGGGAATGCAATGAAAGAGGTACAGAATGTGACAATTACATTAAAATTTAAATGTATGTAAGATTGTTACAGTGGCACAAACATCCTCATACTGGTAAACTAATTAGCACTTGTAGTGGATTAGAGATCCATTGTCTTGATTAAAATAGAGACCCCTCAACTGCCTAAAGTCTCCTACTCCCTCAAGTGACCTTGTCCTTTCCCTTGCTGCCCCATATGCTTGGAGCTAATTCCCAGAACACCTCTCTTTCTTACTTTAAATCCTTCCTTGACCCACCATTTCAGTGTGACCTTTGGCTCAACTCCATACTTGCCATGCCCTACAATTCTGTAACCAAAGCTAACAGTGTGTAACTGAAACAATCACATATTCTCTGCCTAATTATCCCACCTCCCCTTCTCTTTCCTTCCTGTTTACCATCTTGAATTTTGAACAGTAAGTTCCTTTTCTCAGAAATTTGTCCTACCTATACTTTGTACAACACCATGCACATAGATGATGCTGTATCATCATCATCATCAAGAAGGTTTTTGCTTTACTACCACATACTTTAATGAACACCAACAATTTCCCACAAACACACACCAAAAATGTACAACAATTATTCTTGCAAAAAATGCATCACATGGATTTTGAAATACTGCAAGACATGATTTATTTCTAAGCAACTGTTCTAGACCTTCCATTTTCTTTTTGCCATTGACCCAAATCCAAGGAATGTATTCAAACCAAGAGCAACTTAGAATTTTGTTCAATAAATTCAAGTGGCAGAACTGAGATTTTTTTCATATTCTTTGTTCATTTTTCAATTGTTTGTATTCAGTCCCCAGTAAATAAGAAAAATGAAAACAGTAAATATTTGTGATATTTACCTGCAAGGTGTCCAGATGAGACCCACCACGAGGAGATCTACATTCTGGGGAAAGTGGCATCACTGACCGCACATTCTTTTTTAGCTCTTCCAAGGTGGATTCATGAGCAGCAATCTCAGCTTGGATTTTCTGCCAAGTCATTATAGGGGAAGCGAAAAATAGTACATGGCAGATATCAGCCTTACTAGCAATAAATCATCCTATAGAAGTCTATTATGAATGCTACAAAGTCGACATCAGTCATGCTGGCTTTGATGATAGGCTGCTTCTTTCAAAGTCATTAGGCCCATTACAACAGGTACTCCAATGCATCCGCCCACATACACACACACAGAGCTAAATTATACAGCACAGGTTCCCTTCAAGAGAATCTATCATCATCCTATAACTCAAAATTCTGTATGACAAAAAACAAAACAAAACCCAAGTCTAGTGAAACTACCTGGGCCTCCTGTGGCATTTGGAAGGCATCTATTCTGTCGGTCAAGTATGAAGTTAGCTGCCTATCCAGATCCTTCAAATTTTCTTGTAGGACTTGCAGCATGTGCTCAGTTTCCCTCATCATCTGAAGCTGCTGCTCCAAGGAAATCTGCCTGCTCACTGCCTAAATGGAAGAGCAAAAGAATAAAGTTGCACACATTTTGGAGTCGAATATAAATATGAAAGAAAAAGGGAACTGCAAACAATGTTCTCTTGTTTTCTTTCTTGCTGCTTAGAGTAAGAAGCACTGCTTACTTAACATTGTGGCTCACTCTATGGAAGGTACATAACTCAGAGATTCCTAGCATGGGAATCCCCATACAAAAGCACCGACTTACCCCATTAACATCTCTCATCTAAACATGTACAAGACTAGGAAAGAGGAAAGACAGGCAAAGTTTGAACTCATAAGGGGGTCCTATATTCACCATATCATAGAACATTAGACCCAAAATGGATGTCAATGGATTCAGCCTGTGGCAAGGTCCCATGGGTCTAAGCATTTTCTAACAGTTTCACAATCACACCCTTCAAAGGTCAGAGAGTAGTTCTCACTCCAAGACAGAGGATAAGTGGTTCTTTTAAACCATTTACCACATCAATCTTCAAAACACTTTGCACTGTACAGTGAGCGGCTGCTTTGAATATATGTAAGGAGAGTCAATCATGCAAAAAAATGAGTCTTGCTGAAGCCTTGGCTCTAGTGAAGTATTATAAATTCATTGTATGGAAGTACAATGCAGGTTTCTCTCCCTTATGGAATTATTAAGTCGTGGGGCTCAGAAAGCTTTGAACAAAGTTTAGATTTTATTTATTTATTACATTTCTATACCACCCAATAGCCAAAGCTCTCTGCATATACTAGATTAGACATGTATTTGTTTATTTCTTGCATTTATATTCTGTCTTTTTTCATCCAAGAAACTCCAGGCAGGGTACAAAATCATCCTCCTCTCCATTTTATCCTCATAACAACAACCCCGTGAGATAAGCTGGGCTGAGTCTGTGACAGGCCCAAAGTCACCCAATGAGCTTCCATGGTTTACTGGGGAATAGAATCCAGATTTCTCGATTACCAGTCCAACACTCTAACCACTTACAACTTGCACAAAGTATCTTTAAAAGTACTAGCATTTTACCATTTGTACCTTTGGTTTTATTGGCATTTAAGAGAAAATTATCTGGAACTATTCACCTGGAATACTTGTGACTTTCTGATAATGCCCTGCCAGTCACTACTATGAATTATAATCACCAATCCAGATTTTAATCTGGTTTGCAATTTTGAGAGCACATCTAGTTAGCTGTTACTACACTTCAACTAACTCTTTGTTTATAATTGAGACTTTCACCCACTGCACACAAGTGTTTATTGGGAGCACTCTCATAATCTCATCATACCTTGCTTTGGAGCAGTTACCTTAGTTATAATAACAGTAGCAATCACTTAGAATTGTCTGTACAAACGCTAAATGTTTTTTTTAGGGGAATGAATGAGGTCTATCCATGACTTAGCAAAAAAAGTTATCATTTATTCTGACCTGCACAATGACTTGTGACCCACCCAACTGAATGCAGCTTACCAGTCATATGTGCTTGCCATCCAGGGATTCAGTCAGCTTTCCTTTTTTTACTGTGTGCCCAGAGGTTTTCAAACACATAGCAGGCCACAGTATAAGGTTTGCGCAATGTTTAGTTTGGTGGGTTGCAAATTGTGCAGGCCAGATCTTGTTACTGGGCACCAATGATTTCTGTCAGGTGGTGAAAGCCATTTCAAGCTCTGTTTAAAGTTATATATTGAGAGTACCAATGCTTGCGAAAACAAATGATCCATTCTGCCTCACATTGAAATACTTACCACATGGCTTAATTCTTCATAGCGGGCATTGAAAGCTTCCAGTTTTTCACTGATGATTTCATCAAGGATCCCTCCATCAATCAACGTTTGACCAAGCTCCCGAATTTGAGTCCGATTATCAGTTGGATGGCGCAGGACAGATTCGAGTGACTAAAGAAAACAGACTTACATTAAAGCCTGTGTGCTTATTCTCTAGTACACTGGGTAAAAACATTTTTAGAATAACTCATAACATTTTCCCTTGGCAAAAGCAGAAACATTTTACCGCATTTCATTATTTATCATCAGCTTTATCATCATCATCATCATTGCCCCTTACGCCTGGAACGCTCTTCCAGAACATTTGAGAACTACAACTTCAATCGCAGCTTTTAAAGCTCAACTAAAAACTTTTCTTTTTCCTAAAGCTTTTAAAACTTGATGTTGTGCAGACTTTATACTGTTAGTTTTACCCTACCCTGTGCCTGCTTACCCTACCCTGTGCCTGTTTGCATTCTCTTCCCCTCCTTATTGTTTTACTATGATTTTATTAGATTGTAAGCCTATGCGGCAGAGTCTTGCTATTTACTGTTTTACTCTGTACAGCACCATGTACATTGATGGTGCTATATAAATAAATAATAATAATAATAATAATTTAAAAAAACAATTAAACCCCAAAATCACCTTTTCACTCAAAAAGAGTTTCTAAGTAGTTTACAGAAAAATACATCAAAATAAAATGGTGACAAGCAGAAAAGAGCAAGAAAAAAAACCCAGCAACATATTGGAAGCCAATGCAGGTATTTGAACACCAGCATGATATCACAATGTTGACTCACACCTGACACCAGTCAAGCAACTGTACCAGCTAGTTTGTGAACCAGCTTCAAGGTCAATCCCAAACAGATCATATTGCAACAGCCTGATCTACATGCCTCTGAGCCATGGGTGACGGCATTCGGATTTCTATCTTCCAGCAGCTGGTGCACCAGCCAAAACTAGTAAAATGCACTCCAATTAAGTAACATAACTGCCAATATTTAAAGAATTTTTAGAACAACCAGCAGAAAATATACCTGTTATTAAATCAAATAAAATATACTTTATCTATATGCCATTTTTCAAATAAATTTTTCCAAAGCAGTGATATATTTATACACAAAAGTTAACTATTGTAAAGAATAAGATAGACTATTCATTTATTACCATTCCAATTATCCTATCTTTAAATGTAGTAGGGGGTGAAATCTGTTCTTTTTTGTTTTAAAAAATGCACATTTGCTAGTCTTTTTCCTGGAGATGTACTTAATTTTATTCCATGTTACCTCAAGGGCTTCATTGACAGCATCCACTTTATCTGGTAAATTTTCAGTACTTTTCATCCTCTCCTCCAAAGTATTCAGCCAGGTAGTTTCTAGGTCCAGATAGTGCAGGAGCTCAATCCAGCAAGACCAAACTTCCTGAAGATAAGGGGTACATTTCAGAGAGAGATGCCTACTCAACCTAGTGAGACACATATTTCCCCAGCTTTGAGTTGGTATCTAAATAGTGTTGCTTGTGAACTATGGAAACCTTCATTAACTTCTACATATAGTCCACAAATTCCTGTCCATTCATAGGATGTCCAGCAATTTATCTGTACTCCAATCTCCGGACCTATTCCAGTTACCTGTCTACCTCTTACAACTCCCATGCCCACTTTCCTTGAGATATGTGAGAACCACAAGACAGAGTAATGGATCTTCTCTATTTTGTCCACTGTGGTCCATTTCAAGACAATCATATAACAAGAAATGGTATGAAGCAGCATTTTACCTGCACACACAGCTCTTTTGCTCCTCCCTTCGCAGAAGGCATAATTAAACCAGGAAGCTTCTAATTAACCATCTTAAACCACAGTTTGCAGTTGGTTTAAGACCCTGGCTAGTTCTGAAACTGGTTACCATAGTTTCCCATTTTGGCCTAAATGGGAATATCATTAGAAAATTCCTAGTTTAATCATGGTTTGTATAAAGAGATGAATAAAGGGGACGCATGTGAGAACAAATTGCTCCTTCATATGGATGTTCACAGAAGGCCAATTTGTTTCAGCAGTGACTACTGATGGATCATGCATATCTAGGGATACATGGGTGGAGTGACTGTAAATGAGAAAGCTTGTAAATGTATACATCCAATCCCATATATGAAATAACAGAGAAATTGTGATCACAATAAATATAATTCCTCATTTATTTCTCTTTGGCTTTTCAATTATATACTAGTATTTTCTGTTGACAATGGATCACAGATTCTTGCTAATGTTGGAGCCACTGCTGTGAATTGATTTAGACCAATATAAAAGATGGACAGTACAAACAGTAGCCTTAGACCATTTCTGTCTAAAAGTCAGCATTATTGTTGAAATAATAAAAGGTTTCTGAAGCTGCTAATTAATAGAATTGCAGTAGTGCAATTGATTAAGTTTTGTTTGCTTTTTTAATATAGCTACACATACATATTAATTGTTACACATGCAATAGGATGTATTATTTATAGCAATCAAAAGGCACCCCTTTTCAGGGTTTGTTAAATAAGGTATATACATTTTCATATTCCCGTATATATACATTAAGCATTATTTGTTTCATATTAAAAATACAAAAATATAGTTACCAATAAAAAGTTCTCTTCCCCATGTATCCATGAATTCTATAAATAAAAGTGCAATCCTGTACATTTCTACCCCAAAATCTCATTGAATTTAATGGGGCTTGCTCCCAGATAAGTTTGTACATGATTGCAGCCTAATTCAGGTCATTGAAAAACAAGAATTAATACTTGAATATATCACTTTACTTCTGCAAAAACTAATAAAGCGCATCCAGTTTTCTGTAAATGATTCCCCTCATCACAAAGAGATGAAAGTGCATTTAAAGTATTGATTGTTTAAGTTGCAATTCAGAAATCCCCTTAAAATCAGGAAAACTTAAAATAAGGGCACTGTCTGAATGCATATTTGAAAGGATAAGAACACCATTAGAGTAGCCATTAAGTTTAGCATTGGGAAACTGACCCCACAGGTATCATAAGTAAGGGGTGAAGAGTCTATAATATGGACCATACCTCCAAAGTGTGACATTTCCCCCGGATCCTGTTGCAGAGTAGCTGGTAATTCTCCAGTACAAGGTTAAGCTCAGTTGTTAAGTTCTGACCACCAGATGGCAGTTTAGCAGCTAACATCTTGATGTTGTCTTTCATAATTTTCACCCGCACTTCTTTCTGTAGCACATCCTCCTTTGCTCTCTGCTCAAAGAAAGTCATTATTGACTAAGTTGAACCTATTTGCAAGGTTTTAGCCTTTATTTACCTTTATAAATGAAGGCTACTCTACTCTTTATAAATGAAGGACTCCACTTATAACTAAATTGGGAGAAGGAAAGGAACCTCTCGTGCAAGCACTGAGTCATTACTGACCCTTGGAGGGACACCAGCTTTTGCTGACGTTTCCTTGGCAGGCCTTATAGCAGGGTGGTTTGCCGTTGCCTTCCCCGGCCGTTATTACCTTTCCCCCAGCTAACTGGGTACTCATTTTACCGACCTCGGGAGGATCGAAGGCTGAGTCGACCCGAGCCGGCTGCCTGAAACCAGCTTCCGCTGGGATCGAACTCAGGCCGTGGGGAGAGTTTCAGCTGCAGAAACTGCTGCTTTACCACTCTGCGCCACACGAGGCTCTATAATTAAATTACTCTAATTAAAATTAATTTTCAGTATTATATTATTATAGAATAGGTAATCCATAGGCTCCATGAAGCCTCACTCGAACTATCAAGTATTATTAATCACATTTGGATCTGCCCTTCTTCCAAGAAGCACAGGATGACATACACTGGGATTGTCCTATTTTATTCCATAACACTTACACTGCAATGTTAGTTAGACTAAAATACGGACTTAATATAGGGCTGATTTATTGCTGAGTGTGTTTTTGAGTTCAAATCTTCCAGATCTAGGAAAACAGTTCAGCCATTATGCCAACTGACTCCAGAGCTTTGTGTGGTTTCAGGGTTCTTAGAATTCTGCAATTTTACTGTCAACCATTTTCTCTACCGTCAGGAGAACTTTACTCTATAATTTCTATTCTGAGCACTGAAATATAAAAGAGTGAAAGCTCATTAGGCTGTCAAATATAATTGTTTCTTGAACAACAAAGAGTCCTGTAGCACCTTAATAACTAACAACATATTATAAGCTTTCATGGACTCAAGTCTATGAAAAAAACTTCTCTATAGCCCAAGTGTAATTTTTCTTTTTAAAAAAGCTGGAATTTCCAACAATAGCCCTGGCATTCATCTCAAAAATCATCATCAGGTGTGAAGCCACACTTTTTAATGTGTAAAGAATTGTTCTTTTAACAGGATTTGATGGCCAGACTACTGAGATTTCAATTAAATAATATCCACCAAAACATTGTTACAACTGTATTGCAGAAAATGTGGAAACACGGGAAAAAAGCTGACTTCCTTTACAATTAGAATATTTTTAAGCAATTCCAGTGAAATATGTCCCAGCTCATTCTTTATTTCCAGTTCTTCCAGCAATGCTGAATTACCACCATGACACTGCAATTAAAATATATTGGACAAAAACTAGATTAGGATGCAAACATAAATGGAATTATACTAGGCAATTGCAGCAATAGTGGTGGTGATGATAGAAAAGTAAAAAAGGCATAGTAGGCTCTGTGTTCCCTATCATACTTTCAGAGTACAAAGTTCCATCACTAAGGGCACAAACCTATGCGTATTTAGAGAGAGAAGTCCTACAACTCTCAGCATTCCCCAGCCAGCAAGACTGGCTGGGGAATGCTGGGAGTTGTAGGCGTTTTTTCAGTCTAAACTTGCAGATGATTGTGTGTTAAATCTGCTAATTTAGCATTCAGCTCAGCACTCTGTAACGTAATCTACCCTGGCCCTTTCTACACCTAAGGGTTATCCCAGAAAAATGGAGGGATCATCCCTGCCTGCTCCTGAGATCCCGTGTGTCATTTGGATGCACAGGAACAATCCAGGGATGATCCCGGGGGAAATGCAGGTGTTGAAATGGCCCCTGAATAGTTTCAATCACGGAACCTCCCTAATCCAATCGTATAGGAAGAACTTTAATTTCTGCTTCTGCTTATCATCTAGCAGGAGCCTGAGCCCATCTGGTCAAGCTAAGTACCACTTAAAACAGGATGTAGGGCTCTTCTAATTCCAGTTTGCCATTTCTCCTTAGCCTAAAAGGTTTAGCTATGGTTAAACATACAGATGCACATTTGCCCTTCTCAAAAGCCTTACAGAATATTGTTTTTTTAAACCTAAGTGTCTGCCCCCCCCCCCACCTTCTCTCATGTTCCCTGAGTTTCTAAGGATAATTAGGATGGGTAGACAAGACTTTAAAAATTCCCACTATTCTAATTCTGTAGTAAGCTTTAAAAAACAAACACAAAAAAGGTTATAGATTCTGAAAACCCAAAAAACCTTTTCAGAAAAGCAATTACTTGTTTAACAATGGCTAATATATACTTCAGCTCAGTGGCTGCATACTTTGTTATTCAATCAAGCTTTTCTAATATTTCTGACCTTCATTTCCTCCACAGCATTCTCCAACTCATCTGGACTCTTGTATTCAAAATCTCTCTCCAAATATTCCTCTTCAGCCTGAGCCATCCATTCTTGCATCTCTGCCAAATCCTTTTTGAGGTTTACAGCTTTTTCTTGACTTTCGGATAATTGATTTTTCTGACTAATGATCTAGCAATTCAACCAAAAAACATAAAGAGAATAGCATTGTTGAATGTTGTCTGCATCTTCTGGAGGGTTGTTTTAGCACTGATGCAAGGAAGAAGTATGGATATCAGAGTGATGAAAGTTTCAGCAGCTTACTTTTTAGATAATAATTCCATTTGGCACTTTTTTTAAAAAAAAGCAGAAATTATCTTGGACATACTGTTGCTATGGTTACAAAGAAAGAACTTTTATTATAGGTTATTGGAACGGACAGAAGCAATGTAATTTTATTTTTAACCATAGAATGTTCATTACAGCTATAAGTACTAACAAATCCATGGATACACATCTCTAGGATATGAGCCTAGTGTGTCGATGGCACTGATTCCACAACAAAGATTTCTTTTCATTTTGATGAGTTGACTCTTGGTAACTTCAGGCAAAATAATACACATTACTTACAATATCAAGCCCATACAAACCGATTCTAACATGCATCTTCTCTTGAATGAATATGTGTCCACAACTATTGTCTAGAGCCCTAGACTGAAGGATGTCAAGCACTAGCTGAAAGGTCAGCTTCTTTAAAAATATATATATGAAGAGTAGAATGAGAAAGCAATAAAGGGTTACTTTTCAGATTATATTGTTGCCCACAGTGTTCAAACTGTCCCATTGTTGATTGTCAGGACAACCAATTGAACAAGAACTCTTCTACCAACAAAAATGGTAGACTTAAGCTGCCATTTTGACTGGCTGAAAACTCAGTGACTGGGTTCAGATGACAAGATAACCAATAGTGGGTTAAATAGACAATGATAGGTTAAATAGTCAACAGTTGATTATTGTGTTATCTGTGGGGACTTTTCACACTACTGTTGGCTATTCAGACAAAATAATCAACACTGTGCAGAGTTGATTATTTGAACAACTGTGGCTTATCCTGCCGTATGTTGGGGCACATTGACTATTTCATCACACACAGTTGGTTATTTTCAGCAACTACAGAGTCCCCTGGCAAAAGTGACCAAAGTGGCAGCTGCCACTCTAGTCCAGCCAGCAGAACTTGCAATGGCTGATTGGATACCAGCAGAAGACTGGGGTGGGGGGGATGTGTCAATCAAACACACTGTTGACTAATAGTCAAGTTAACGCTGGCCTTAATCCACACCACGCTGGATTATAATAATGCCATGTCGGGAGTATCCCCTCAAGAATCAACCTTGGAGCCATTGTTGGGCTAGATGGACCAGCAGTCTGACTCAGTATAAAGTAGCTTCCTATGTTCATAACACTGATTTACTAGAGTATCAGCCCAATTGAAATATTATGTGATGCAGCATTACAAACAATTCCTTTCAACTTTCACTGATCTCTGAGACTCTTGCATTTGCTCAGCAATGTAAGTGAGAAGGGAAAACAGTATAAAATAATCCATTAACACCATGACACCTAAAAACAGAATTTAGGCTGTGATCCAGGAGTCACTCTTTCTGAATAATCCTGAATTGACATGAATGCTGCATGTACACAGGGCAACATCCTGGCTTTTTCCATATAATGTTCAATACAATGATCACTAAAATAATTATTTCAATGTGAATGGGCAAGTTTCTTTTTGAAAAACAAGAGGATCCTTTTTCAGATGGGAATGGAAGGGAGATGGATGATAGTTTGGACTACATGGGCATTTTTATATATGGAATAAATTTATATATAAAATAAATGAACTACTATAAGTCCATCTGTTATTACATGCCTAGCACACTCTATTTGTGCAATGTACATAATTAAGCTTGGACCATGAATACAGAGTGACAGATAAGGTAATGCAGATAAAGAGTAATACTACCAGTAACTAACCTGCTTGCTCAGTTTTTCCCACTGTGACTGGACATCTGTCAGCTTTGATTTTACCCAGGCATTAACAGGCTGGCCTCTTAAAGCAGAATCTATTTCTTTCATCTCTTTTAAAGACAACTCAGTCTTTTCCATTTCAATAACAAACAGCTGAACAGAAAGAAGAGAAAACATTTTAATATCTACTTTTGAGGGTTGTTCTTTCTTCCTTTGAACAGCACCTCCAACGCACACTCAAATATTACACTTGAAATGGCTTGTGAAACTTGCAAAATCAGTTTCTCACATTTTTATAAAGCAAGCTGCTGAAGTCATGGGAATTGCCTGTTTTCTGGATTTTGATCTATTTCAATCATCTCAGAGTCAAGGCCCAAAAGTAGAGTGTCAAGGTTACCCTGGTTCTATCCCTGTAATCTATGGATAAATGGTCAACGAAACATTTCACAGCTACCACACTGGCTGGGATCCAAAAAATTACACAACTATTTCTCTGTGTCCAAAAGGGGCTTTGGTGTTGTGTTTCTTGAACAGACAACTTACCTACATGCTAGAAGGCAACCTACTTTTGGAAAGCAAGAGGAACTTTCAAAACTTCCTTTGATTATGAAGGGGAGAGCTTTTTCCATACCAGCCATAACATGAGCCAAGCACTACAGGTGTGTTAGTTAACACATCACACTTCCGTGCAGTCTTTCCATGTTTTAGCAAAACTGTAAACACGTGTTTTAGGTCACCTTTTTCAAAATGTGACCAATGTTAATAATCTTAATATCACTATATTACCACCATCACTAACCGCCACTAACAGTGCAATTTCTTGTGAATTTTGATTTTGTTTTTTTTTTACTGGAGCAACATTGTTTTTGTAACATATCACAAGAGACTGGAAGATCACCTAAGGATTTTTTTAAAATTATAAAGATTATTTTAATTTTCACATTAAAACATTCAAAGAACAAACAGAAAATAGAAAAATATGGCCAGTTGCTTGAAATGCCATAGTTTGATCTAAAAGTCAGAACATACCAAGTTTGGACCCATATCGAAAGCAGTACATGGTTCTGATTTTCTATATGGGTCAAGCGACCGGTCATTTCTAGGGTTTTCTGAAGACCATTATCAGGTTCTTCAGGATTATACCATACCTTTCTCTGTAAGAGCCTTTTATTTATAACCCGAGCCAATTTTAGCATCCATATGAAAGTTGTAAATATTGAACTATTTTAACAGTTTATTTTAAAAAATTGAATTAAGGTTCAAAAAGTGCAAGTACATTGCATGCTATCACGGATCAAAGGAATGTAACTACACACTATTTAGCTTTGTCTTTGTTGTCTGAGACAAAGACAACATTATTGTCTTTGTTGTCTGAGATAAAGACAATATTATACACATGCAATGTTCGTGTATAATACATGCAAAATTCATGTGTGCATGAGGAATGCATATTAATAAGATCTTTAACACAAAGTCATGGTGCAAAGCAACAGGAACTGGAATGCCCAAATGGGAAAAGTACAAGACCTAAAACTGGGCTCTCTAATATGGGGAATTGGCATTGAGAATAGACCCAAAGATTAGTCTATTATATAGCTTATTACAAAATTAAAAGGAGTATATACATAGGCAGTATGCAGGTAGGGCTGGCAACTCTTTAGTTAATGCCATGGAGAAGCCTTGGGGTGAAGAGAAAGACCGAGACAGAGTGGCATGCAAGAGGTTTAGAAGGGAGAAAGAGGAGGTGAGGGTGCTCCAAATAAAGATAGGGGAGCACAAGGGTTTGCATAGACACATGAGGGCTCTAACTGAAACAGCGATAGGGACTTGAATGCAGGTAACAACCCATAGAGACATAGGTAAACTTTATTGGCGCAAGTGGGAAGAACGAAAGAAAGATTAAAGAGAGAAAATTAAATGCAACTATTAACTATTATAAGGTGAAGAGAATAGAAGGGGAACTGTTCCGTGTCTGCTATGATATGAAAATTCGTTTTGTGGACTGAAAACGAGAGTTATAAGAACTTTTTCTTTACAATTATGAATCACTGAGCCCTGAAAGTCTAGTTTGCTAATAGCATAGGAGAAAGATGCTTGTGATCCAAAGGCTGGCATTGCCTTGTTAGGTCCCATTGAGCCCTAACATTTTGAGTTCAAAAGAATAAAAACAACTGAAGGGGGAAGAAATTGAGGGAAGGTAGAATGGAAGATGGGGGGTGGAGGGGGGGAAGCTGACTATGGGATATAAACAATCTGGAGGGGGCAGCATGAACTGCTGGGGTCTTACTAGAAATAAGGCCTTTTTAAAGACCTTGGTTTAGAGAAAGGAGTTTTCCCCTAAGAACAAATGAAGGGTGAGGGGATAGCTACAGTACTACTGGGCTTGCCATGGGTGGTGAGTGCAAAGCACAGAGCAAAAAGGAAAGAGGTCCATGTGCAAACTTTCTGGGTAGGTCCTTAACTTTAACATATACTAATGAATGTTAATGTGTCTTTCAGTGGTGACAGTGCTTCGGCACAGCCCTTCTCTCTGGATGGCCAATCAAGAGTGTACCTGGGATGGCTCGATTGGGTTAGGGACTGGGCAGGAAGAATGCCTCTGCATATATTCCACAGGTTCCATGACCATTCCATAGGACAGGAGATCCCAAAAGAACACAGTTCATGTGCATCTGCTTTATTGCCCTGTATGTCCAAGTTGACATACCATGCCTGGGCAACATTGAAGTTTCTGGAGTCAAGGAATTAGGAGTATACTTAAAATGGCAGAGAGACAGAGCTCCATGGTAACAGAAGCTTAATGGAATGCTCTATACCAGGAACAGAGAACGTGAGGCCCTCCAAATGTTGTTGGTCTACAACTTCCCCTCACTCCTCACCACTGACTATACTGGTTAGGGCTGATGGGAGTTGCAGTCCAAACACATTCTGCACCCCTGCTCTATACAATGCTTAGAAATACCCACAGAATAAACAAAAGGTGAAGGTGAAGAAGCAAAGCTATTGCACATTAGAAAGTCTTACCATACATTGATCAAGCTGCCTTTGAAGACCTTCAGGATCCCTTTGGATGGCTTGTTCTTTCATTAAGAAGTCTTTTACACCATCCAACCATCTTTGTACCAATTTTAAATCAGCCTGAATACAACACAGCAAAGTTGAGAAGTATTATGAACAGCATCCCAGAACTAGAGACTTTCAAAAGGTATTTGGCATCAATGAGAGAAAAGCACTAAATACTTGCACATATTATGTTCCTCAGGCTTATGTGAACAATTGTTAACCAACAATCCAATTAAATAAACATAAAGAAGCCAAAGATTGGAGACATGCTACATACACTAAAGAAAGAAAATACAGCCTTTAGGAAGCCTGCTGGAGGGTTATGACTTTCTAGATTCCTGTATCAGAATAGAACAAGGGCTGGAAGGATTTCATGCACTTTGAAGATGGAGATATGTTTAACAATTATCAAAAAGCTTGTAACCTAAATTTCAGGTTCTACAGCATAATTTTATATTGTCCACATAGTCTGGCCTGTAATCATAGATCTAATAATTGTATTTTATTACCACTAATACTACTAATATAGCACTATTAATGGTATGGTGGTTTATAGAACAGCAGCAAGAAAAGAAACTCCTGCCCCAAGAGGTAACAGATGTAGAGGCAGAACACTAAGTAGATGGTAAGCAGGTGTAGAAAAGTGGTGGGGTGGAATCATACAGGATTGAATGAAGGGGGAAACCCTAATGTAAGGGAGGTAGAACTGGGCATCATCAGCATTCAAGTAGTACTGAAATCCGTGGTATTTAAGGAAGTAATCCAAGGAAAGTGTGTGAAAAGAGAAAAGGAAGGGCTGAAAATATTCTCTCCAAGGGAGAAGATGAATCCTGAAAGAGCATTACATGGGAAGGAAGAGAAGTAGAGGAGTTTGATCAATTGTATCAAAAGCAGAAGAGGTCAGGGAGGATGAGAACAGACTAGAGAACATTGAACTTGGCAGATTTTGGATTTGGAATTAAACTCTGTTCTATTTTAGGTCAACCTATATGGTTTGCTTCAATGATTTTAAAAATATCACAGCCCGAATTCAGTTATGATTTTTCATTTCTGTTCTTCACTATTTATAAAGCATATGCTGCCATCTTAAAGCACACATGTTCTGGGTGTTCAAAGTCCTTATTGTCTTTATACAGAGGAACAATTTATGTCCAGATTCTTGACCTTCTTTTGTTCTACCTCCAGCTTTTGGTATTTTGTTCAGCTGGCTTGTATGGCTTATGAAAAAGCTTCCAAAACAGACTGAACACACGATAGTCCCAAAGACTAAGATATACTCTGACCTGTAGAACTTTACTTGCTTTAAAGAACCATAATGTGGCCAAATATTCCATATACCGCTTTATCCTATTCCCTCCTAGTTGTCATCTTCTCTACTATTATCCCTCCTCTCCACCACAATCAAGCTATTCTTTTCTTTTGGATCCATACATCTGTCAGGTATGCTTTAGGGTGGATTCCTGCATCGAGCGGGGGGTTGGACTTGATGGGCTTATAGGCCCCTTCCAACTCTACTATTCTATGATCCTATATTGTGTTCAAACATACCATGATTTTTCCCTCCATTTCTTGACCCACCTTGCCCCTCTCAATACTGCTGTGGCCCGTCTGGAGGACTCCTCTTCAGAATGACCTGGAGTCCTCCAAGCAGACATCGCAGAGGAACGACTTGTGCTGAGGACCTTGGGGCTGATCAAAGGAATCATGTTCCCTTGGGGGAAATACCTTCTTAAGACATTCTTAGACCCTCTAGAAGACAAGGACAGATGCCAAGTGGCCACCTAGACCAAGGGAGCACAAGTGCCTAAAAGGTGTGGGTCCAGCTGGATACTAGATGCAGGAGTGCTAACCTGAGGAATAAGGACTCCTTGTGTATAAGCAGGGCTCTACTCTTGAGTAGACCATGCCTCAGACAGAATTGGTGTTCTGCAGCTTTCCCTTATAAGCACAGAGTTCTGGAACAATGTCTGTGTTTACTTTTTAATCTCTTTCTGAATGACCTACCACCGACTTTGGAGAATGTTAATGGCCACTGCCCAAAGCTTGGGAATAGCTGGGTGCCTCTTCCCTTATATGCAGACGATATGGTTCTTATTTCACGTACCCGAGTTGGCTTCCAGAGGCTGCTAAACAGAACTATCGAATATTTAATAACCAGTAAGCTGGAGATAAACTACAACAAGACCAAAATTATGGTCTTTGCTAATAGGTGGTCCCCTCATAAGTGGACCTGTAAGATCGAGCAAGTGCGGTGGTTTAAATATCTGGGCATTATGTTTCATTATAATCAGTCATGGTCCTGCCACCACCATGCAGTGGAGAATGCGGCTAAACTTTCAGCATCGGCAATTTCAAGGTTTTATTGCTCCCAGGGTAACCACTATGTACCAGCAGCCATTATGGTCTATAAAGCTAAGGTGGTTACTCAAGCCCTGTATGGGATTCCAGTATGGGCCAAGGCATTGGGCCCAGCCTTGGAACATGTTCAATCAGTCTTTCTACGGAAGATCCTAGGCATGCCGTGCTGTGTTCCGTATGCTGCTCTGTGCCTTGAAATTGGACTTGTAAGGCTAAACACGCAGGCCTGGTTGAAGATTGCGAAATATTGGATTGGCATCCTCTATAAAGCAGATAGTGGTAGCCTGATTTTTCAACTCCTCTCCGATTCTTTTATGTGTTCAGGGATGTTAGACTTCTATGCCAAATTAAACTCACTCAGTCTAGACCTTTTAAATCTGGGTATGTTAAACCAAACTGAAGCTTTCAGGGTCATTAGAGAAAGAACTTTAGATGTCGAATATCAGGAACTCAACAGTGTAGCAAATATCTCGTGCTCCCCACTATATTTCCACCTGCCTGTTAAGCCTGGTAAAATGGCACCATACTTACAGCTGCTGTACAATCCGCAATTGAGAAGAGCGTTTATGTTAGCTAGGTGCAATGCCCTTCCCTCTGCATTACTAACAGGGAGGTTCAAAGGTATACCATCTTCAGCAAGGTTATGTTTATGTAGTGGGGGTTGCGTTGAGACTCATGAACATATATTTTTACACTGCCCTCTCCACATACACACTACACTATAGTCCATTATTCAGCTCTTTCTCTCTATATCAGACTTATTCACAAATGCAGATGATGTCCATTGCCATTCCAGAGAAAACAAAACCACCATGTGGTTTTTAAGGTAATAAATATTTTAAGGTATTAAATCAAACTCCGTTTTTCAATTAAATGATAGTTGGAAACAATTCAACACACTTCGCATTAAGTTTAATCTTATAATGAAAAATGACAAGTACATCTGTGAAAAACATTAGAGAAATTTAGAACATGATGTTGAGCCAAGAATAACTAAACAGCCATATTTCCTATCAATTACGCATAAAAGGTATGGAATCCAAGCCTCTTAAAATGGGAGTTGTCAAGAGTGTTTTTACTCCTACGTAGTTTTCATTTTTGATGCTCCAAATCCAAAGGGGTGGGGGGCTTCCATTCCACTCTAGTCCATATACTCAATTATGACAGCAGGGTGACTGACCCATGTAATGTCATCACACCATTTGGGAATTACTTCACAGTGACAAACATTACAACATGCAGCATATAATCTGTGGATGAGTAAGCTTTCTAGACAGGATTTAAATCAACATAAACACTCATATGTTTACCTCAAATATTCTCAGTTTGGAAATAATTTCTTCAAGTAAGTGAACATCTTTAGAAATCTTCTGCTTTAACTTCTCCCTGTATCCCTGCAGACATTTGAATTCTTGCTTGTAGAGCTTTGATTTCTCATCTGGAACATGCTTCTCTAAGACCTGTGTATCTTCAGCAAGTTTATCCACTATGCTTTTCTGATTTTCCAGAGTTTCACAAACTGTCTGCAGGGAAAGTGTTACACAACAAAAATGTATTTCACTTTTAACACAAGAAGACATCCCATATTCATTTTTACACAAGAAGCAGTCCCACATATTTTAAAAAAATATTTATTAATTCATTACATTTGTAATCTGCCCAATAACTAATGTTCTCTGTGTGGATTACAACTAGTTAAAAAACTAAAATGTAATTTTAAAACACAGTTAAAATAAAAAAATACAATAAAACAGTTATAATAAAATACAACATAATGAAAAACAATAAACAGCACAGGAATCAATAAAGCATCCATACTAACCTAGAACTAGGTCTCTAAAATGCTTGGGAGAAAAGAAAGGTCTTTGCCTGACGCTGAAAAGCTAACAATGTAGGTGACAGGCGAACCTCTTCAGGGAATCTATTCCTCAACTGGGGTGCCACCATTGAGAAGGCTCAAACCAGGAAAATATAGTAATATAGGAATGGCTACAGCCTGTGTCAGCCCAGAATGTTGTCTATACCAAAACAAGATTTGTTTCTATATAGTTTCCAAAGCCACACGTTTTGTTTTAATGTGGATAAACAGTGGTTCTAAACTATTTTGCTGTGGATTACTTGAAAACTGCTGGAATCTCTGCTAACCGCTTAATAACTTTTTCTGCCAATTAAAGCACATTTGTAACATGTATTTTAATAATAATTATTATTATTATTATTATTATTATTTATTTATATAGCACCATCAATGTACATGGTGCTGTACAGATAACACAGTACATAGCAAGACCCTGCCGCATAGGCTTACAATCTAATAAGTTGTAGTTAACAATAAAGAGGGAAGGAGAATGCAAACAGGCACAGGGAAGTGTAAACAGGCACCGGGTAGGGTAAAGCTAATAGTATAGAGTCAGAACAAACTCAATATTTGAAGGCTATAGGGAAAAGAAAAGTTTTTAGCTGAGTTTTAAAAGCAGTGATTGAGTTTGTAGTTCTCAAGTGTTCTGGAAGAGCGTTCCAGGCGTAAGGGGCAGCAGAAGAAAAAGGACGAAGCCGAGTAAGGGAAGTGGAGGTCCTTGGGCAGGCGAGAAGCATGGCATCAGAGGAGCGGAGAGCCCGAGCGGGGCGATAGTGTGAGATGAGAGAGGAGAGATAGGGAGGAGCTAGACCGTGAAGAGCCTTGAAGGTCAGCAGGAGAAGTTTATATTGGATTCTGGAGTGAATTGGAAGCCAATGAAGAGATTTCAGAAGTGGAGTGACATGGTCAGAGCGGCGGGCCAGGAAGATGATCTTAGCGGCAGAGTGGTGGACAGAGACCAGCGGACTGATGTGATGTGTATGCCATCTTTGTGAGCAAAATTTGGTGAGGGTCGTTATGAAGGTTGTCAGCTTTGGCATCAGGTCAGGGTCAGCAAAGTTACCTTTAACTGGTAAATTTTTAGGGAAATATTTAGAGTCCCCAAGTCCTGTATTATGACACTCATAGGTCCTGGGGCAAGGCTTTGTTATCCTGTTAGATAACCTACCCAAAACAGCTTCAATCTCCATCACCCACAAAAAAAATCAAGTACAGGAATGGCAGATATTCTCTGCCATTCCATAACTTTTATGCAACCACCTAAATGGAGCTTGCAGACCACAATTTAAGAACACATCAAGCTTGAACCTCAGAAGGACTTTGCAGAAGGACATTGCAGCTGGCTATCCATACCAGTCTCCCCAAGTAGTTTTTAGGAGGGGGTTAGAACTACTCCTTCCGCATCACTCATAGGTCATTGCAAGATGGGGCAATATCCCAGTGATCACCCCACGATTGTCCCTGTGCATCCAAATGATGCACAGGGCATCCTGGGAGCAGGGAGGAATGATCCCTCCCTTGCCCCAGGATATCGCCCTACAGTTCTATCCTGCTTTTTCCAAGGTCTTGGGATGATCCCGAGACAGCTGAACTTGTGGCCCGGTGTGGCAGTTCATCCCAGCTCTTCGCAACTAACCACGAGGAGCTGGGCACAGAGCTCCTCAGGGTGTGTTTAATATCCACAACCATTTCTGCAATGCATCTTGCTTATCACAGCTATTTTACTGAGCAGCAGTTTTCACACATAAAAGCCTGTAGAAAATATGGGAGAAACCAACCAAATTCTTCTCCCCACCCGCACTCCAGAAGCATACATGGTAGCCAGCTGAGTTTAAAAGGTAATGACCCAGGAGAACCAGGAGAAGCAAAACCAGTACACAGCTGCAGCTACACCTAAATTTGTTGTAAAGTGCAAACAAAAATCATACCTTTGTCTGTTGCAAGGCTGTTTCAACTTTACTAAAATCATTCACAGTATACATGATGGACTGAACCTTGCTTTCCAATTCATTCAGCTCATCCTTCAGTTTTTTCAAAGCATCCAAGTAATCCTTAGAAGACTGACTTTCAAATTCTGTTTAAAATAAAAATGCAAAGCCAACTCAACAAATTGCTTATAAAAACTGAACAATGGGATTCAGGTTTTTCTTTGGGGTATTTATTTATTTATTTATTACATTTTTATACCACTCAATAGCCGAAGCTCTCTGGGCGGTTCACAAAAATTAAAACCATAATAAAACAACCAACAGTCTAAAAACACAAATACAAAATACAGTATAAAAAGCACAACCAGGATAAAACCATGCAGCAGGAATTGATATAAGATTAAAATACAGAATTAGAACAATAAAATTTAAATTTAAGTTAAAATTAAATGTTAAAATACTGAGAGAATAAAAAGTATTCAGCTGGCGATGAAAGGAGTACAGTGTAGGCGCCAGGCGGACCTCTCTGGGGAGCTCATTCCACAGCCGGGGTGCCACAGCGGAGAAAGCCAGCCACCTGCCTCACTTCCTTTGGCAGGCGCTCATGGAGAAGGGCCCCTGTGGATGATCTTAAGGTCCGGGCAGGTATATATGGGAGGAGGTGTTCCTTCAAATAACTTGGCCCCAAACCATATAGGGCTTTGAATGTTAATACCAGCACTTTGAATCGGGCCCGGACCTGGACTGGCAGCCAATGAAGTTGTAAAAGAACTGGCGTAATGTGGTCTCGCCGGCCAGTCCCTGTTAGTAAATGTCCTGCCCTGTTTTGTACCAGCTGAAGTTTCCAGACCGTATTTCTAGAAAATACAGTAAGAACATATTGCATTATTTTTGTCTTATTTTAAATAAAATCTCTCCCTTTAACTGCATGTATGAGACTGTTATATTCTCATGGAAACTATGCTGCAACACAGGGGAGATGCTCCATTCTTCTTTGAACATAACAAGAAATACCAACAATTGAACATTGAAGTGAATGAGCTTTTGGCAGGTGGTGATCCTTAATTCATATCTGAAATTGCTGTGACAGTAGCTTCAAGATATTAATAAACCCTTTCTTAGAATGAACAACTAACATAAGAACATAAGAAGAGCCATGCTGGAGCAGACCAAGGCTCCATCTAGTCCAACATTCTGTTCTCGCAGTGGCCAACCAGCTATCGACCAGGAACCACAAGCAGGACATGGGTTCAAGAGCACCCTCCCACCCATGATCTACAGTAACTAGTATATATAGGCTTACTGCTTCTGATCCTGGAGGTACACACTGGAGCGTCAAAGGTTGCAAAAAGAGTACACATGATAGACACTTATAAAATAATCCATGGTGTGGAGAAATTGAATACAGATTTTTTCTCTCTCTCTCTCATAAACTCAAAGCTATCTAGCAAAGTTGAGATGCAGCAAATTTAGAGCAGACAACAGAAACTACTTCTTCACATGATACATGACGAAGTTATGGAATCAATTATGGAATCAATTATGGAATCAGGTTGTGACACTGAGAAGCTGAGAAACCTTTCATTCGCCTACTCATACACCAAATGCTTCTCAACCTTAAGGCTCAACTGCTCTCCTGAATATTTCATCTTGATTCTGTCACTAACACTGAAGGTAGTGGGTGAAATCCATCACTGACAGAACAGCATCCACCAGCAGCCCCCACCCACAGAGCAGATTTAGGGGGCATATAAAGGAAGGAAAGAACAGGAATGGTCCACGGCACAAGCAGAAACTGCTCACACAACTGTGGATGTAGCTCCCTATCATGTAGTACTAGCCTATTTTTACCCTGAAGTAAGAAACCCTGCCAACAAGATTCTAAACCTCATATTATGCAGAAAATGAAAACAGAAAGCAAGAAGGAATTATGAATATATAAGAATATGCGTGGATATAAAATCAATTCTTCTACACTGCATACATGCTTACTCTTGCTGGAAATTTTAGCAGAAATGTGAAATGTATAAAAATGTCAAGGAAAATTTGCATAATGACAGTTACTATTTTTATTGAGGGTTATCTTTAAACTCCTCGTCATGGAATATAGTATTAACCCTCCTACACCTCCTAGTCATGGATGTTTAGGCTATGTAGAAACTGTAGCAATATGCAGGATTTCCACAGACAGGCGGATATTCTTACACTCAGCTTCATGCAAGAGGATACTATTAGAAACTCCTGAAAGTGGCCAAGTGAATAGGAAGAGAAGGGCTCTGTTGCAACTTAGCATCCAAATAACATTGGAAAAGGCTAGTAGTCCCACTAAAATAGGAGACCACCAACATATGTGATACATCCATAAACACTAGGGTCTCATTAAAGATGTACCAAGATGCCAGGGTGGCTCTGTTGCATATAAGTGTGAAGAGAACCTTAGTAATATATTGGTCCATAAAATGTGAAGGCCTAAGTCATTTCTTATGGATAGAACATCACTAGGTGAAGAGGTGAGAGGTAAGTTGTCCTGAAAGTAGTGCAGTGTTCACAATAATTGACCCTGTTCAGACGACATGCTAAGACACAGTGGTTAAGCATTTTGAGCTAAACATTATGGTTTAGCGGGTCATGTGAACCATGGTTTAGAATGTCATGTGAACCATTCCTAACCATGGTGGCTACATAACCAAGGTTTAAACACACTCACTGACCATTTGCTGCAAAGGGTTAGCAGCCTAACCATGGCTTAGCATGTTGTCTGAACAGGCCCATTATCTTACTGGTAAATGTTTCTGAATCTGGTGTATAATTTGCATTATCCTTTTCCAACCTGGTGCCCTTCAGATGTATTGGACTACAGCATTCCCAGCAGGCATGTCATGCTGATTGGAGATGATGGGAGTCGCAGTTCAACATATCTGGAGAGCATCAAGTCTGGGACAGCTGATGTTTAAAATGCATAACAATATTGCTTTAACCATAATACAAAAGGAGTAGTATAAACCATATTGTGCCTTTGTAAGCTGTAATAAGGTCTATAAATAGAATCCTAAAGGTTACAATCTATGAGCATAAAAGTTGTATTAGAAACCACTGGACGCGAGCCCCTCTTGTTCAGTATTTTCATGATCCTGGACATAATCGGAGTGATTTGAAGATTTGCTGCCTCAAAAAGGTCAGTGCCAAAGGACCTCAACTATACCATAAACTCCTGCAGAAAGGACTGTACTGGATCTACATTTTAAAGGTCAAGTCTCCTGCTAATTGAAATAAATAATCTAATGGTTAGATTTAAACCTTTCCTGTTTAAAACCTGCATTATAAATCTGTATTTTAAATCTCTATATTGCTGCTTGGTTTTATTCCATTTGTACTTTTATATTGCGGTTTTACATTGTGGTTTAAGTTTTATACTTTAAATTGTACTTTATGGTTTTGATTTTTGTGAACTGCCCACAAAGCTTTGACTATTGGGCGGGATAGAAATGCAATAAATAAATAAATGTGTTCAATAAGGTTATGGACAGTTTTGCCATAGGTGTCAGTCTGATCTGTACCTTTTAATATAAATAGCACATTGTCAATTATGCATTCCTACAAATATTTTTCACATTTCATTTCTTTTTTACTATGTAACTGATTTACAGGGATCAGCATTGATATATTGTTTTACTTTTGGCACAGACTTGGTTGAGAAGCAGTTTTCTATTTTTTCCATATATGCATGAAATATTGCTAGATCATTGAAGATCAATTTATAATCAAACACATTTGGTGTTTATTATATTTGAGTATTTTCATGTTTATTTGCCAGTAAGCTGCCTGCTTTTAATTTTTGTGGCTACAAAATCTGTTAATTGTTGATCTTTTACTCTTTGCATTAAGGACAGAAAAGCCAGGCGCATGTGAATGAAATAAAATACAATGATCTGGACCCAAATATTCTATTCCATTAACAAGGAGATTCTGTTTATGGAACAGAACATTTGGATCTAAACCAATGTAAAGAAAGTACAGGCAAATATTAACCACATGAAATCAACTTTATGGAAAAGCTGCCTTGAACCCAAAGCAGTATTAAGTAGTTATAACCGTAAGTGGTCTGACATTTTGGGTTTACTGGGCTGTGATATTGACATTTATACTGTATATGTTTATTGCTGATTTTAAATAGTATATTTTATGTATGTGATTCTGTTAAGTTGCCTGGAGCAGACATCCAGTCTGGCATGGTATAAATTAGATTATGGCAATCATAATTGCACTGACATCTTTCTATTCAAGGACAATGAAAGTGAAGACAGTTCTTGTGTTTTGGACATACTGGATGGCTTGATAGATTAAACAATTGCAGTATGAGTTAACAGCACCATATTTAGTAAAAAAAAAAAAAAGGCCACAAAACTAAACCCCACTATTTTAGACAGTTATATTTATTTTCTCTCTGCTTCAACCCCCAGTAGCCCTCCAATCTGGTGGTCTAACCTTGATACATATAGTGCTGAAAGATTTTTTTAAAAAAAATACTGTAGGTTATATATATGTTACAGAAATGCAAAAGAGGGAGTTACATTTCTGACATCTCGGTAAGCAACTCAGTGGTTTCTTGGCTTTTTTGTTCCTAAACTGTCTTTGGAATCATTGGCATTATAAACAACTTGCAACCATAAAGCAACTATGTAGGTAATGCTTTTCTGATGAAAATGTCTTTTATATAGCAAGCAGAAGAAAACTAAAATGATATTTCTTTATGAGGAGCTAAATGGTCTACACCATGCTTTCAGTGAAACTACATGATTTATACATAGATTCAGCCAAGCTCTAAGGTGAATAAAAAACAGTCCCAGTTCTAAGGCTTTTGATACTAGTAGCGATAAGCAAGAGATGGGTTTAAAAAGAAAGACACACATATTAAAAAAAAGCACACCTTTCTTCAACCGCTGTAGAAGAACCTCCAATTTCTGCTGGGCAGAGCTGAAGCGGTCAGTCAAAGAGGTGAAGCTATCTTCAATAAAGTTTGGAGCGGCTGGTTGGGATGAAAGGGCCTTGCACTTGGCTTTCAGGTGTTCGATTTGAGGAGTCAGACTTAATAGATGAGTGAGTTCCTTCTGTGGAAGTTAAAGACATGCGCGCACACGCGCAAGCATTAAAACCATTTAAATAGCCAACATTGCACCACCAGTGTAGATTCAGTTCATATTATTGTATTTTGGGTATGTAAGAGTGAACAGGTTTGACAAAATTACCTGACAAGACTCCTTTAGAGTTGTTAGAGGTTGTTGTTGAGGTGATATAGCAGAGTTGTCTTTCAGCCATAATTCTTTTTCACTCACAGCCTTATCAAGCTCACCCAATTCCCTAAAATAAATGTTCACTTCATCCTGGCGTTGTATTTTTATTGCTACTTCTTCCAAGTGCCAAGCTGCCCCTTTCCACTCTGCCAACAGCTTCTCCAGGGCACTTGCTACATCTTCAGTAGGAAGCCCTTCTGAACAAGTGAAATAAATACGTTAGGTTTTTTATGCAGTATTCACTACCACAATGCAACTCTAAATTATGGTTGTTTTCTAAAACTGTAGACTGATAATCATCCATCCCAAGATCAGGCCCAAGAGAAATAATGTGTTCCTCACTAATTCCTCTCAAGCTGTAACACATGGAAGATCTTAACTTCACCCACATTCCACATTAACAGATATACTGACACCTTAAAAATATTATCTGACACTCAGTTTCATTTTAACCATTTAAATCTTTATCCCCAGGTATCAAGTGAAAAGGATAAGAAGCAAGCTAGAAAATCATCAAATCATAATTGAATTTTGAATAATTTTTTAAAATATGTATACTGAAAACATGAAGGGCAAACAAGGATCTCGTGAGCATGATAGTAACTCCCAACTTAATAAAACTATGGCTTATTAAGCCAGTATCATTATGTTCAGACCAGACCAGTATGACATAGAAGGATATCATCCACCCACAGTGGGGGAGGGGAGACCCAGACTTTTTTCCTCTTCTTCAGCACTTGAATCATTCATGCCAGAGAATACTCTGGAGGCACATGATGCAATTCTATTGCTGAAAATCAATCCCTACAAGTGTCTTGACTAAAAATTATATATACTGCTAGCAAAAGATATTTTGTAGCAAAGCCTGAATGGTGTTTCCCATCCCTGCTAAGGCCAACACAGAAAGAAAGAAAGAAAGAAAGAAAGAAAGAAAGAAAGAAAGACTGACTCCAAATCCTGTTTTCATCTAACCCTCCTTCATGGTGTCACCTTGGAGGAAGAACATGGTGCAAGCATCATGAATAAATAGCATTATGGCACCCACCAGAAAATGGTACTTTAATACAAATCATCTATAATTAAAATTTGCCATAAATATGTTCTCTCAACATGAAATTAATGATTTACACTCACTAATATCATACTCTCTTTGATATCTTGCCTCCTTCATTGGACAACAGATTTTCATGTCACACGGTGCTGCCCAAAGCTTTGAATTATCAAGAGTTCTGAGGCTGTTTATACCTTGTGACAGCTCCAGATTTTGTCAAGGGAGAGTAACCTAAGGCGCTTAAATTAAACTTCCACCATACCATAACAATTACCTTTTCCCATTTGTTCCTGCAGATTTTGTCCAGCCTGGTTCAGTTCATTCAACATTCTCTTTTTTTCAGTCCTTTCTTTTTCTATTGCCTGTTAATAAAAACCATAACAAAGAACCTGAAAACCATAACAAAGAATCTGAAAACATAACAGTTAAAAATTTAACTGGTCTCGTCCTATAAACTGCCTGGATGAGGGACCACCAAGGAATTGTGCATAATCTGCTCTGCACTCTTCAAAGGAATTATTTAGTAAATTTAATTTATAATAATACTCTAGTCATATGCATATTTACATGGAAGTAAGCCTCACTGAATGGAGTGTGACATATCTGAGGACTGCACTGTAAACAACGTTTTAACCTGATAAGAATACTTTAACATCGAGAGCTGCCTTATACTTAGTCACATTTTCATGTAACAATCACCCATCACTATCTAAAAATGAAATAGAGTTTTAAGGGGTATAAATCCCCCAATCCTTATGTCCTTTTTAATGACCTCTTGGAGTTTTTGTCTCCACCCTCATCTATTTATCACTTTCTTTTGATCTTTACTTAAACTATGCTATATTCCTCCAGATTAGACATTCAAGGAAAACTTCTCTGTTCCCTTAGAGCAACAGCAACAAACAGAGGAAATCATGCTGGCAGAGAACTTAGATCAGGTCTTTGTAAAGTAACATGATCAGGACCACAGATTGCAAGCTCTTCTGGCTCATGGAAAAAGAGTACATTAAACAAAGCAAGTATCAAATCCACTTGCAGAGCCTTCTGGATAATGCTGAAGTAACTTGACTCTTTCAAAGGCAACATTCCGATACGCAGCCACTCTAGAATGTTAACAATGGTTCAAGCAATGTTTTTTATAAGTTACCCATACTTTTATTAATGATTAAACAAGGCAAAATGATTAACTTTTAAAATATAATGCAGTACAGGTGTGTGTTTTAAAAAATAAACTCCCCATGGGTCATACACAGTTCTATTCTATCAGACAATGTGTGAAATCTATTTCCATATGGAATAAACTTGCAGATTTTTCTGTGGTGGTGGTTAATTAAGCTACTTAAAATTAACTTATAACAGCATTACCAAGACTCCCATTATTTGGGCCACAGATTACTTTGATCTCTACTCCACAGGGTATATGGAAAGGTCTCTATAGGGTGAAATCAAAACTTCGCCATAATTCTCAGTTTTACTGCAAGATTAAGAGAGGATTCCTACAGGGTCCATTTCTAAGAATAAGTTCTCCCCAAACTGCACTTCCTCTTCTAAACTAAAAAAGGGAAATTGGTACAGAGGAGGAAAGTGGGAGGGGGGAAATGCACATTAAAACCCTAAACATGGCTTATCTTAACTACAGCAGCATTGCTTATAGGCAGTATAGGAATGTTATGTTAGCTGAACACTTTAGAGATGTTTAATAATGGAACTTAATCCACAGGAAACTTCCAGATCAGACTCTACCCCCAGCTGATAGCAAGCTTAAGTTGACAAAAAAAACCTATTCACTGAAAATGCCTCCCTGTTTCTCTCTTTACCTTCAGCTTCTCTTTCATGTCTGAAGTCTCTCTCATCTTCTTGTACTCTTTGATCTCTATGGCCTGAATGGCAGCTTTTGATTTCAAAACCCAGTTCAACATTTCGGCAATTTCAGAATCAAGCCTAGAAGAAGTGGAATAATGTTTTTAGCAATTTCCCCCCCATTCAACTACTTTTTTTTTCTCTTGAAGATACAATCACCTGTCTATCTAGAGCTAACATGTTCATGCACATACAGGATTCTTAGCGAAGATTTTACCAAACTTCTATTTTATACACTTGCCCGGCTTCCTGAGGGAAGTCTTTCTGCCTCTAGACAAATAAGCACTACCTAACTGCTACTGTGTTCTCTCCTCCTCCTCCCCCACCCCACCCCACCACCCAGAGACTGACAAGCCAAGAAAATGTAGATGCAGCAGCTATAGTGATTTGCTCTGGTGATTTGTCCTAACCTCGGACAACACAGTGGGTTGCTATTACTGTTGCACCTGCCCATTCACTCTCTCTCAGCAGAAGAAAAAAGGGGCAGCGCTTTCAGACTGTCAGAAGAGACAGAAAGGGCAGCAGCCTACCCACCCACCACTTCTCACTTGGCCAGTTCACATGACTGAACAGCTACAGCCCAGTGTTGTATATTCAAAATGGCCATCTTGAATATTCAACAGATGGCCGTGGCTTATCGTGTAGTGTGAACCTGAGCATTGGGGGTTGTGCAAGGAAGGGTTAAACAACCCTTAATTTTTGTGAACCGCCCAGAGAGCTCCAGCTATTGGGCGTATAGAAATGTAATAAATAAATAAATAAATAAATAAACCCTTGCATAACTGATGGCCTATCCTTGGGTTATGAGAGGGTTGTTTAACCCTCGCATAACCCTTGCCACCCAGTTTCACATGACATCACAAGCTGCGGCAGGGCATTGAATATTGAAATCCTGCCTGACACATGCTGGCATGCACTGCAGCTTGTGTTGTTTTAATCGTGCAAACTGGGTCACCAACCATCCTTATTTGCAAGGCTGCTTTCAACCACAGTCCAGTGTATGCACCCAGAGAATATATAGTGCAATTTTTTTCATGAACAATTCCATGTAGACAATCACACCCACTGACATGCATAATAAGAAAATGAGCCAAATTGTTGTGTTTTAATTGAGAAAATGTGAAGGAAAATAAAACTTTCTTACTTTATCTTCATTTCGGTATCCAAGCAGGGTTGTCTTTTCTTTGGTGGGGGCAGAGGTGGAGGAGACTCTTCCTCCGTGGAATGTTTAACTCTTTTTTGCTCTTTGACAAGGACTGTTTCTGTGTTGAACTTCTGTGAAATGTTGATCCCAACATTTGCGACTGCCTCAGTAACCTAAAGGGGTATTTTATCATGATGTTAATTTTACTGAAAATGTTTTGGAAGGTAAAGGTAAGAATCACCCACTCTCAAAAGAGCTTGGTATTTCTGCATGAGCCACTGATCTGGCCGGGCCTCCTTGCTGGAAAGAAGAAAGCCTAGAACAGGGACACACACAAAGACTAGCGATCCCCTCCGAAGGCGCATATGTAATTGTACTGCATCTCTGACTGGAAATGATTCAGTGATCCAACCACACTTTACCCAATGCACAGGTGTATTAAAATTACCCACCACAATAAAAGCTGGCTGAAAGGAGTCCAGGGTAGAGCAATGAATCATGTTTGTAGAGGATCTAGCCAACCGCTAAGTTCATGGGTGGGCATTCTGGGCTTGCAGGAGCTTTTAATTAATTTAAACCTTGTGGTGCACTAGCAGTACTTTCTAAGCATTCTAGTGTGCTCCAGCACATATTTTGGTTAATATTATATGTTTCCGTGTTCAATTTCTGAATCATTTTTGGTTCACTTTTTTTGAACTTTCTCCAGTTCTAAGGTGTGTGTGTGTGTGTTGATGTAGGAAGACTAGAATGGTGGATAGGGTTCTAAATACAGGTACACCTCAGACTTGCATACTGTTGCTATAACACAGAGTTTTATTTGTTTTTTTTATAACAACTTCCTTAAAAATTCCTGACGCAATCCTATGTGCATCTATGCAGAAGTAACTCCCACTAGGCCAATGACACTTACTTCCAGGTAAGTGCATATAAGAATGCAGCCTTTATATGCCTTTTTTACTGCCCCAACAGAAATTCGGCATTATCAAGTAAACTTTTCTATTGTCAGTCCAAAATTTCTTTCCTGAGCTGTAGTCCCACCCATAACTCATCAAAGCACATGTGTTGTCGGAATTATCTGTTCCATTGTGCAACACTTTGCATTTAACAGAGAATCTCACTTGCTATTTTGAAGTTTGAGGGGATTGCTTTGGGATACTCTAGTCTACAGTCCTCTTGAAACACTAGTATCCTGAATTCTTCAGCCAACTCACTATTCAACTATTTTCTACATCAGCCCTTAGAAATCAAGCATGTTAAGGACCAATCCACACCAAATCAGTATAAATAAAAATAAAATAAACCCTGATTCCACACCTTTTCCTTACATATTTGTTATTTTAGGTCAATATTCATATATTAGTAAGACATATTTGAAAACTGTAAACGGAAAATAGTATTTTTATGGTACCTGATTAGAGTAATCCTCAAGCTTCTGAACTAAACTGTCCCACCTCTGTGTTAGTTCTTCCAGATCACTGTCAATTTTCTTCAATGCCTTCTCACTATTGAGGAGCTGTGTAACATCATGGGCTACTTCATTCAGCTGTTCTAACGTTTGACGCTTCATTCCCATATCTTCTTTCAAAATCTGACAGTGAAATAATAGTAGCCATTTCCTCTTAGAGAAATGTATTTTGCTCAAACCTTCCAAGTCCACAAGGTGTATTATTAGAAAATAAAAACCATGTGAAAATAAATTTATATTACAGAATTAATGGATGTGAGACTCAGAGAGAGAAAATATCATTTCCTACATGTCAATTACAGTTGCATTGGAGAGTATTTATTTCATACATTTGCTAAAATATTAGCTTCATTGAAAATTGGGAAGGGCTTTGTGTAGCATAACGGTAGCCTAAATGTGCTGCATGTATATATAGCACTTTCACACTACTGTCATGATCCAGAGGTTCCAGTGCATTCACAGAAACCTAGAAGCATTCATGAACCTTGCCACATGAGAAAGAGCTTTCCCGTTTACTTTACTGTTGATGTATCACTACAGAGCCTCTCTTCTTACTGTCATGTTTTCTAAAACCTCCTGTCTTATTGGGAGACAATAAAGAAGTCTGCCACATAATCCACAAAGCTTTATTCAGGCAATAAATATCTCTTCCCACTTCAAGAAAGTCCAACCTCCAGGAACTTTCCTCTAGGAAAAACTACGCAAACTAAGCAAGACAATTGTCTTTTCAAGAAGAACGGAAAGCCTTTTCTCAGAACACTTTAACTTCAGGGAGACTGGTTCTGAAGAAGCTTTTGGCAAGAAGCTAGCAGACCGACCTTCTCTCACCTTCCTTTAGCTCCGCCCGTTTTAGTCTGCGGCGTACTCTAGGATCACCTAGCCTTGCAGTGCCCTCCCCTTCAGAAGAATACTGATTTCTCACAGACTGTGTGTTGCTAACGTTTTCAGAGATAAGGTCTGCTGAAGGTTCATTCCCAGCTGGTGAAGAGCCCGTGAAAGTCACCTCCCCCACTCCCCATATAGGCTGGTATGTTTCTGGTGACATATCTTCTGCTTCAGAATCTGATTCTGATTGATTGCTTGAAAGTCCTTCCCCCAGCCTAAGAAGAACAAGCCTAGTCATGACACTTACTTTCCTTTGAAGTAAATGAGGAAACCCTTACAGTTGAAAACTATGACTGATTCAGAGCCTGTTCTGTATCACAACTTAGACATACAATAGACCTATTACTAGCCTACTATCTAGCATATATTCTAGAGCTACTCAATACTCCTAGGAATTTGGTTTCCATCATGTACCTAACCCTTTTCTCTTTAATAAAACGCTAATATCCATATAATTGCATCTTGGCCTATTGTAATCATGCTCTTTTAAATAAGCACCATTTTCATTTTATACACTCTCTAGAACTTTTCTGGGAGTTTCACGTGTCTATCACAAACAGCTGAATTTTCACAGCTATGGGTGAAGCCAAAACAGAAATCTCCCATGTCTTTAGAAAGTAATTTGAGAACTTGCTGGACCATGAAATTAGTACTAGGATGGGACGATAATGATCCTCCAGCATTGCAGAGAGGGTAAGTTGGCACTGGGACAAAAATTTAGGGTTATCAGGCTAGTTTGGAATGCAAAGCAAGTAATACTCACAGCCAGATTTCGAACATTCACACCAAGCTCTTTTTGATCTTTAAAGTTGCTTGTTTGTACTTCGTTTAAAGCTTCTTCTTTTTCAATTAGCCAGGCCTTCAATAAGCACTGCACAGAGGGGGGAAAATACACCGCATAAATATTTACACAATTCTATGTTTTACTAATCATTGCCATCAAAAAACACTACTTGCAGCGCTGCCTGGGAATTACATCAGTGTTACTCTCTGTCCTGTTATCATTAGTTATACTAAAGCTAGTTTAAAGGCTGGCTTCCATTTCCAAAGCAAGAGGTGTCATGCTCCTTCTAGGAACACAAATATCTTAAAACTGGATGTAGCCTATAGACTCTAATGCTAGCATTTCATAAACTGATATGCTAGAATTAAATCCGTCGATATTAGAAGACCTCTGCAAGCTCACAGTTTCACAATTAGTGCCAAGCTAGTGCACAAGACCACATTAATTCAGAGAGATCTAACTGTGTGCAACCAATTGCACTTTTATGTCATGCTATAAGAAACCAGTGCTTGTGCAGCATCAACACCACACCAGGTTTCCATCATGCTTGCAAGCACTACTGACATTGTGCAATTACTGGTTTCTGCTAGTGCCACATACATAGTCCTAGCATCTGGGCACCACTGGCTCCTCCCCAATGCCTTCAAGACCCAGTTCAATTTTTCCAAGTAGAGTTTTAATAAAGCAGCAGCTTCCTTTCCTTATTACGATACTACCCTGTTTAGTGAAGCATATTTAACTTTCTCCAAGCTAGTATCCCTCCTGCCATTCATAGGGTCATGGCTATCTCATCTGTACTTCACCAGCAATATTCTTAGCACCCAGGAATGGGTAAGAGTGTACAGTACACAGTTACAGAAATTAACTACTACATTATGTATTTTTGTGAAACATCATGCCTGTTTTGCCAGACAGCATATTTTGTACTAAATTCATACAGACTTATTAACACGAAACTAGTATTTTCTAACTTAGCTGTCAAAAACATTCCTCTTAAAGTGAAAGGCTATCATTATTACTGAATAAAGAGGCAGTTATTGAAGATATTTTCCTTAAATTATTTTACATAACCTGACTTTGCAGACTTTGCCTTCTAAAAACGTTGAGGCTACACATACATTCTGTGATATTTTTTTGCCTGTTCTTTCATTGAATTGGTAAAACTGAAAAATTTCAGCAGGCGAGTGATTTCAACTGTTTTTCCCAGTACTAAATAGTTCTAAATGATCTAAATAAACACTGTTAATGTGCAAAGTACTGACCAAACTTTAACCTTGAGGGAATGATACAAATTAATGGAGGAAAAGGCTACCAATTCTGACTAGTCATGAAAAGAATATGCAGCCCTCAGATTGAGAGCCACTATGTCTCTTATGGACAAACTGAACATGAAATAATGTTAAATCCTTCTTTGCATCTAACTTGCAGGCTTTTAAAGATGCAAATTCTATCAGCTTGGTGAGAACAGGTAATTAATGGGATGAGAGCAGGAGTGGACAGAATCTATTTATTTATTTATTTATTACATTTTTATACCGCCCAATAGCCGAAGCTCTCTGGGCGGTTCACAATGTAATTCTTTTCCTAGAATAGTCCTGAGTAAAATCTCTCTTCTGAGAGGTATTACTTCTTTTTTGGAGGGGAAGAGGCAGCCACACACTGGCATCAATGGGGGATTTCCTCTTCATGCTTATAGCTGTTCAGAGGAGGAAGGAAAAGGTTAAGTTTCCTCTCCATGCTTGTTTTCAGTTAATTAGAATTGATCCCCTTTAGCTGAGAAAATTTGTATTTTTTAAAAAAACCTGCATGTTAAATGCAATGCCACATTTAACTTCTGCTCTAGTATAGCCCTGAAGGATCAGTTGCTGGGAAATTACAGCAAGAGAGGGCTACTGCCTTCATGTCCATCTTGTAGGCATTCCAAAAGCATCTGGTTGGCTACTATGCTGGATTTCGTGCACCACTGGTTTGATCCAGTAGGGCTCTTCTTATTTTATTTTATTTTTTATTCATTCATCTTTGCAACTGTCCAGAGACACAGATAATTACAGGTACAATTCAGAGAAAGCCATGTATGCTAAAGTCAAATTGAAATCAATGGGATCCTAAGCATTTACATCCCAGGATTGTATTTAATAAATTCCTACTTGACAATAGAAGAAATGAAGCTCACTGGGCCTTGGACTGAGGGAACGTCACAGGGTTCTTATAAAGCTAAAATGTTCCCCCTGGGCTCTTTAGGGGGAAAAGGAGAACACAACTGTATTGAAAGAAACAAGGCTCAAATTAAGGGTATGTAAACAGAGGTGAGCCAAAATCATCAGAGGTGAAAAGCAGATTTATTACTCACCCACAAGGCCTTTAACTTTCTTTGCAAGTAAGCCAAGTATATAAGCCATCATTCTGTAGTGATGGCCACCAATTTGGATGGCTATAAAAGGAGATTAGATAAATTCTGGAGGGGAAGGCTATCAATGACTAGTAGTCCTGATAGCAATGTGCTACTTACAGTAGCAGAGGCAGTAAGCCTATATACACCAGTTGTTGGGGAACATGGGGGAGGGAGGGTGCACTCATGTCCTGCTCATGGGTCCCTGGTCAACAGCTGGTTGATCACTGTGTGAACAGAGTGTTGGACTAGTTGGACCCTTGGTCAACTCCAGCAAAGCTCTTGTCATGTTCTTACGTTAGTCTTCCATTCTAAGGAAGGGTTTATTAATATCTTGAAGCTACTCTCACAGCAATTTCAAGCTACTCTCTACCAGCCATCACCCACAAGGTCTTTGTCATTTATAAGCCCACCTTTGGGGTGGTAAGAGGAACAGGAGTAGAGGACTACTTCTGTTCTTTTTATTGTATTCTATTCTATTAATCTCAAACACATTTATAAGCTTATTCATTAACTGCATTCAATCCCCACGTGGTTTGTAGCAGGAACAACAGCAAGCAGGAAAGAGTCTGCAATCATATAGACACAGTGCTGTTTATTCCCCACTATCGTACGGTTGATACTGTTCCATTTACTTCAATTTAGTTCAATTCTTCAGTGCTCTGGAAACAGATTCATATTTTTTGGCAACATATTGGATACAGTTTATATCCAATACCTTGATTTATACTCTGGGATAGAAGCAGGCAAATTGCTCTCCATCTCTCACCCTTCTTGTAGATAACCAGTCATTGGCAGCAAACAAGACAGGAGGCTTTAGCAACTCATGTTTCTGCACCCAGAGCAAATCAATCACTCTTAACATGTTATAATTATTTATCACACCCAGGAGGGGATCCTATCTACACACTATAAAAATGTGTGTGTGCTTTCCCTTTAATAAAAAAATGACATAAACAGCCCATTTATTCTAGCACAGTGGTTCTCAACCTGGGGCACTCCAGATGTGTTGGACTGCATCTCCCAGAATGCCCCAGCCAGCAGAGCTGGCTGGGGCATTCTGGGAGTTGTAGTCCAACACATCTGGAGCGCCCCAGGTTGAGAAAGGCTGTTCTAGCAGATCTGCAACCACATTAAGTAACAGACCTCTCTGCAACAACTGTCACAGAAATCAATTGTTCACAGATATACATAAAACTGTACCAACACAGGTCCAAACATCCGTCACTGTGTGTTATTTTACGCAGCTCTAATAATGGCAGCTAACAACCAGCCAGATGCACTAGAAATACCTCGACCTCAAGAAATAATTTTACAGTAAAATGAATACAATTAAATAAAACATACCTAAGTTTAAGACTGTTCCTGCAAACCTGGGGAACAGCATAACACCCACACTCAGAAACTTATCTTGATAAAGCAAAGTCTCCTGAACATTTTTGTTTTACTTCAAAACAGTAATTAGGGCTTCAAAGACTATTTTTTGAAAGTTTTCTAACAGAATGGCTCCTTTGACTCAGTAGTAGTTCCCTTTTGCCTAATTCACCCACCTTGACAATGGAGGAGATAAAGCAAATTTACAGTGCAATCCTATACATTCCTACTCAGAAATAAGTCCCATCGAGTTTAGTGTGGCTTGTTCTTGGGTATGTGGGTATAGTACTTAGCCTCAGCCTTTTTTCCCCCTCAAGTTCATAAGAACACGGCCTTTAAAATAAGTAGCAGCAATATATACTGGACAGCAGAGTAGCTATGACATAGGGTGACCATATTTTGGAAACCAAAAAGGAGGACAACATGGTCGCCCCCAAGGCTATGTTCAGGTGCCCACCTGAACACAGCCTTGGTCACATGTCTGATTTTACAGCACACATTTAAGACAAATCTGTTCTACATAACATCTTAATGTTAAAATCACTGAAATAAAGAACAAGTGAGAGATTCAATGTATCTGAAATTAACTTCACTCACTGCTACTTTTGTAGGTTTTGCTGTACTTTGAAGCTTTTGCTATACTCTGTGTGTTACATTCTCCCCTTCCCTCAAATATCTTTTCTGACTATCTTCACTCATTGCAAGCTGCTGTTGTTGTTAACAGGGTTTGCTACTGGCCCCAGATCTGTTTCAAATTTGGTATGGCTAAAGCTCTACCTAAAAGCTATCATGGTGCCAACTTTCAGCTCTTTATCTTTAAAAATGACAGTTTAAAAAATAATAATTTTAAAGCCTCATTTTTTAAAAAAATCCTTAAAAAAAATCAATGGATGAACGGATCTGTTTCAAATTTGGTGTGGCTAAAGCTCTACCTAAGTCCTATCATGGTACAAAGTTTTATCTCTTTATCTTTAAAAATAACAATTTTAAAAATAATAATTTTAAAACCTCAATTTTTAAAAAACTCCTAAAAAAATCAATGGATGAACGGATCCGTTTCACATTTGGTGTGGCTAAAGCTCTACCTAAATCCTTTCATGATGCAAAGTTTCATCTCTTTATCTTTAAAAATGACAGTTTTAAAAATAATAATTTTAAAGCCTCATTTTTAAAAAAATTCCTAAAAATATCAATGGATGAACGAATCTGTTTCAAATTTGGTGTGGCTAAAGCTCTACCTAAATCCTTTCATGATGCAAAGTTTCATCTCTTTATCTTTAAAAATGACAACTTTAAAAATAATAATTTTAAAACCTCAATTTTTAAAAAAGTATCAATATCAATGATACTAAATATCAATGGATCAACGGATCTGTTTCAAATTTGGTATGACTAAAGCCCTTCCTAAGAGCTACCATTGTGCCAAGTTTCATGTCTTTATCTTAAAAAATGACGGAGTTATAAGCATTTTTGTTAATTCCCATTAGAGCTGCTCTTTGACAAAAAAAAAATCCGGATTTCTCCTCCCCCTCCCAGATTTGCCATCAAAAATCCAGACAAATCCGGGCAAATCCGGTCATATGGTCACCCTATATGACAAATTGAATGAACCTTCTGCATACTAAGAATACAGGCATGTTTTGAGAGCTCATTTTCTTTCTCTCTCTTTTTAAAAAAACTTCTTTAAATTGCTTTAACATTTATGTAGGCCCATCAGGAAGCTGGAATGGTGCAAGATATTCATGAAACAAAGAAACTGAATTTAACCTGCTCTTCCAACAATTCCTGCCATATGATGTTAGTCTCTTGTAGCTTGTTCCACCGTTCCTCCGTCCAGCGACAAACTGCGGTCCAGCGTTCACCAAGTCTCTGAAAACAACAAAAGAAATGTCTGAACATAAGTATTCCCCCTTTAAAGCAGATGGAAAATACAAATGCACAGAAGCATAACTATTTCAAACCTGGCATACAATCTGCTATGTTTATTCTCAATTAACTCTAAGGATAGATCCAAAAATCTTCAAAGGTACTCGCTATTGCTATCTTCAACAATATAGTGCCCACATGCCAGTAGGCAAAATACAGAGCTACGCATTTGCACATTTAATTTCCATAGAATTTAAATAAACTGAACTTTCTCTAGTTTGTGTACAATAGTAGTCAACATTTGGAAACCTTGCAGCATATTTTAGTGTAACTCCTAGTTTTCTTTTTAAAAATAAACCCTGTTCTTTCTTTTTTCACAAAGAACAGCTTTGCTCATACTTCTAAACATCAAGAGTTCTCACCACTTTAGATACCAATCAGAACTTCTCAAAATGCTAAGTCACTGAAGTTGTGTATTTCACAGATGTATCATTTTGCCTTAGAATATGGGATCTAATACAAGTCTTGGAACACTGAAAAATCTAAGCTCTCTTTTAAAAAGAAGAAGAAGAAGAAAAACAAGATTTGAGCACTTACTGCTCAAATCTTACTGCTCAAATACTATTCATAATTTTGGATAGCATTTGGTGATGATGAATTGACAGGGCCTGTTAAACCAGGATTGCATGCTCCACCCCATTACTCAAGGATCTGAATTAGTTATCTAATACACTACCAGCTACAATCTATTCATTTTTATGTTGTGTTCTATGACACCAACCTGACTACAAACATCCTATTCCGTTCACAACATGCATTCATCTAGGTGAATCTATTCAGCATATGTGAAAAGGCAATAAAATACCGAGTAATCAAACAAATTCCAAGCTGTTAGTAATTTGCTAAAAAAGGAAAAATAAAATTGAATGGGTTAGGAGTAGAGACACCTTCTACTGTAATCACACCTATATTATCTGCTAAATAACATCAGTAGCAATACTAATCACACCACTACATAAACTACAATGTCGAATAGTATAAAATCATGGTGTCTACTTACCTGCAGTTGTTCCTCTAGGATGGCCGTCGCACTCTCTCCGCTGTTTTCATCAACAATGACCACCATGTGAGTCAACGAGTTTACTTTAACCTGCTCCACTTCAAGATCACTTTGCAGCCCCTGAAAGTATTGACATTCAAATGTAACGTTCAAATGTTACTAAGACCAGAAGTGATTGTCTGTGTTGCTGGTTTTAGCCAATTCTTTGCATTTTCTTCATTTAAGAAAATATTTTCCCAATGGGTCAAAGAAGGTTTGTCCACCGCCTCTCTAAACTTCCTCTGTGTTCCTAGGTTGCCAGCTAGAGGGGCCATATTCCCCACAACATGATGTATAATTAAATTATTTCTTTGGACAGCATTTGATTAGGGATAAGCAGATGATTGGCCAAATCCAGCCACTTCAAGAGCACATTGTTACAGGGAGCATACAACTCCCCTGTTAAAACAGCTCCACTGGCTTCCAGTTTGTTTCCGGGCACAGTTCAAAGTGCTGGTTATGACCTATAAAGCCCTATACGGCTCAGGTCCAGGATATCTGAAAGATTGTATTCTCCCTTACAAGCCTGCCTGTGCTTTAAGATCTTCAGGGGAAGCCCTTCTCTCAGTCCCACCACCATCACAGGCACGCCTGGTGGGAATGCGGGAGAGGGGCCTTCTTGGAGGCTGCTCCAGTGCTCTGGAACTCTCTTCCAGGGAAGCTAGACCGGCTCCCTCCTTGATGTGCTTTAGGAGGCAGGCTAAGTCTTTTTTGTTCCAGCAGGCCTTTGGTGAATAATCGGGACCTCTTTCTGTGCTAATGGACTTTTAAACTGGCATTTTAAAGGTTTTAATATTGGAGTATATGTAATATATTTTTAACTTTGTATATTTCTATTTATAGGTCTTTATAAGTTTTAAATCCCCACTCACACTCATCCCCCAGAACAACTGAGTAACTTTAGAGGAGATCAATTGTATGGGGGGGGGGGGGGAATCCCATAAATTTTATTCAGATACTTTAATGACCATACTCATTGCTCTTTTAACTTTCAAGGAAGTCAAGAAATAATATGAGCCTCCAAACAAATCCTGCTCCTGACCTTCACTAAAAATAACATGACTCCTTAGCACATATTTAAAAAGTTGAGTGTCTATATTAACAGTTAGTTGTAACAAAGAAACTTGAGCTTCTACGGCGCATTTTCCTTTCATGTGTTTTACAGAAAGAGGTAAAAATACTTTGTGTTCGTCCATCTGCTGCTGAAAGGACTCCAAGTCTTCAACTGAGCACTGAGATTCCATCTTTTGAATGCGTTCTTCTGTAAGAGTCAGCCAGTCGGACAGCTGCTGCAGTTGTTTCTTCTGTAGCTCCATCAACACATCATGGAGGCTGCCCATGTCAAAAACACACTATATTATGTCGCCACTCTTAAAAGGGAACTCACATAAAAATGGCAATGCAATCCTATGCAGGCTTATTCAGAGGTATGTTCTACTTTGTTCAGTGAGGCTCTCTCTCAGGTAAGTGCACACAGGATTGCAGCCAAAGGAAAATAGCACATTTAAAAGTAGTCAATTCAATGGAGTCTGTCCACCGATGAAACAGATACTATTGGCAGAACAAATTCCTCCTCTCCCCTGCAACCTCCCATGCTCCCCAAAGTTTGCTCCAGAAGTTTAGGAGATCCTATGGAGCATATTGGGGTGGGGGCTGTAGGGAGAAGGGAGGAAGGAGAAGTCCTGTTATGTGAGCAAAAGTTCACTCATGCAACATTAGATGAAATCCTGTATTTAAATAAACATAACTATCAGTTCTGAAAACACATCCATTTTAAAACAATTGTGTTTATATTTAATGGTTTTTTGTTGAACTGTAACTCATCATCTGGCCATCAGGAGTTACACCAATAAAAGCTTCTTTTAGGAGATACTTAGTATGAGTTTGTATTCATGGTCAGGAATGGAAAGGATTTTTTCCAGGTCACATTCTCTAATGATCTAGAAACTTTGGCCATTTCTACACCTCCCTTTTTCCCTGGGATTGTCCTGGGATCATCCCTGTGCATGCAAATGACACACAGGGGATCCTGGGAGTAGCCAGTGACGATCCCTCCATTTTCCTGGGATAATGCTTAGGTGTAGAAAGGGGCTTTGCTTCCTTCCTGTTCCCATCTTTAACATATGGCTTGGCTCAGTTGCTTAAACCATCTTGCACTCTATGCTGTATTTTGTCATCTCCAGCCTCATTGGTATGAGATATATGAGCTAACATGTGGAGAACAGTAGCTCTGTGCCATGAGTTCAACAGTATTCTGGCCTGCCATGCTATGATTCCATGCCACCAACATAAAAGGACAACTGCTTGCATTTTCTTTTTAGTGTAATTCTTTCTTCCATTGGATTCCAATTTAACTGACTGACAGCTGAAACTTGTCTGAGGTTCAGCTAATTATTTAATAGCACACAATTTAGAGACACATGGGGGGAGGGGTTCACTAAATAGGAAAAAAAACTGTTTTATTTACATAAACATTTGGTTCTACTTCTGGTGTTATTAAGGGACTTTTATTTTAGGAACTGAGATGAACTATATTTTAAAATAATACAAATGCACATGTCAAACATAGAAATGGAAACACTGAATTTTCATACAGAGATCCATAGTTTTTTTACGTTAGTGGCTTAGACTCAAAACAGCTCACTCAGTACTTAATTTCTTCTTTACTGAGCCTATTTAGATGAGCCTCCAAGAACATGAATTTAGTGCTGTGACATATAAAATTCATTCCAAAAACTGTTCAGCTGGTGGGGAGGGGGAACTCAATATGTGAAATTACAACTAGAAAAGTAATATGTGCATGTTAAGAGTACTGCTCACTGGGATTGCCGGTCCATACTCTCAACTCTGAGAGCCTCCCATCTTGAATTCAGCAGGGTCATTTGTTCTTGGATTTCGTTTTCTTCCTCCACTGACAGATTGCCTTGGGCGATCAGTTGATTACCAGCCTGGAGCACGTTACCCACGCTGCTCTGGTGTGCAGTCAACTCCATCATAAAAGCCTGGGAAAAGGTTCAACAAGTCAGATCAATGTCATCTGCAACCATGGATCATTTCAATGTATCATTTTAATAACTGCATGGAATCTGCAAGCATCTTAATAAATATGTAAATTTAAATTGCAACACTGGGAAATAAGCTGGGAACCTCAAAGGCGTATCTCAGATTCTAAAATAATTCTCTCCCCATTAGAAAAAAAGGACACCGAAATACAAAAGCCTGAATTTATTTATTTTTAAGCGCAATTCATTGTCCATGATTGAGGAGGAGGAGCCTAGGGTTCGTGCTTCTTGAATGGCAGCCCGAAATATTGAAGAGCAACTGCCTTTGAAACTAGCTCACCTCATAAGCTCTTGCTTTTCTTTACTAAATAACAGCCAGGAGGAGGGGAAAGGGTCTGATACAGATCAGGACTCTGGTGTGTATAGAGGAGACTTCATCTTTTGCCCTATCATGGGTCCAACCCAGACTGGGTCCCTTCCCCTGCAACTATTGGTGCCCAGAGGGAAACTTCCAGTAATTCATGGCAGCTTCTCTTCCGCGTGAAATAATAGTCAATGAATGGTCCTGCCTGAACTAGATCTGGACTACAGTGGGGGCAAAGGTTTAAAGCAGGGGTGAGGACCTTTTTCAGTCCAAGGATTTCAATCTGTCAAAGCTCTCAGGGCCATGCCCACAGATTCCATCTGTGGGTGTGGCCAAAGGCAGAGTGAGTGGAACCAAAATGTGATTCTGATAGATTTTAAGCCTGCTCAGCAGTATGTAGGACAAGACTTTGCATGCCTACTCAGAAGTAAGCATGTCTACCCACAAGTAAGCAGAACAAGTTTCTGCATGGTTATTCAAAATAAGCAGGACTGAAGCACTTAGCAGTTTCTTCCCAAGTCCCATTTCTTCTCCCTAGAAGTGAAAAGCTATTTTCTGATCAATGGCTGACCAGAGATAAGAGCTTTTCCCTGCCCAAGGAGTAGGCAGGGCTTGAGGAAGCTAGCAGGCTGGATAGGGAACTCCCATGGGCTATATGTGACCCACATGCCAGAGTTCCACATGCCTACTTTAAAGCTTTCCCCATCCACCCTCCAAGCTATTACAGTCTCAATCCCCTCTGCACAACTGCACAACTGCACAATTTATTAAAGTATAAACAAAGAACAATTAGCTGGTTAACATCATGTCTCGTAGTGCCCTCAGCAGAATTTGAAAAGCACTCTGTGATATGGCATGGGGTTCAAATCTTACTGCCATGCCCAAGATAAGCACCCAAAGTAGCTCTTTGAATCTTGCCCACAGTCTTTGCCATTTGGAGACTTTGGGAAGGTCTACCTATTCTGCCCACAGAACAGAAAGGCCACCTAGTGGAAGTTCTATTAGCCAGCCTCCATATAGGAGAATTGGCAGGTTTGAGAAAAAGGTCTACAGATAACCCTAGCAGCTGTAATGTATGCCACACCAAGCTTAAAAATGAAATTCTGGCTTTTAACAAATATGACAAAACTTATGTAACTATGTCAAGTTAAATGGTATTCTTTTTAAATCAACACATACACACACACAAAAATATTCTGAGAACATCTCCTTGTACAGTGACATAAATTCTGTTCTTATTGTAGATCAGGTTCTGGGTGCCAAATAGATTTATTACTGTATGTACAACACAACTGCCTATATCTAGCTTTTTGTAATCTTAAACCCACAACAGAAGTATATATAAATAAAAATGAAAATGGAACCCCAAGGCATAACTGCCATTTCCAGCCTGTGGATTCTTTATAGCTTCATTGGAGTTGGCCCACAATGCATGTAGAAACTCAGCTTCACATACACACAAGTTTTAGTGAACATGAAACCAAAATTTATGCTAAATGAAAAAAGGATCAAAACTAGAAACTAGCTCATGTAAACAAGCACAGTCAAACAGAACCAACTTTAAATAATTTGTGACCTTCAATACTACATTAAAGTAAAGAAGGCAAATGAAGAAACAGATTGTTTTGCTGCAGCTGTCTACAAGAACATGTGACCCACCAAGCTGAACATAGCCCACAAGGCACAAATCAGGTGCTTGACACACACACACACACACACACACACACATTTGCATTTCCAGGGAAGCAGACAGCAAAAAAGAAAAGGGTTTTCAAGATCCTAGCAGTTCACTGAATATTCAGGATGAACCAAGTTCAGCTTGGCGGCTCATTAGTTGTGCAGGTTTATCTAAAATGTCTATTAATAACTAGATAGTCAATTAAATCATAGTTTTAATATCTTGATTAAATCTGCATGAGTTTGCACGTGAATAAAACAAGAATTCTGTAGGGGGAAGCACTATAGCTCCTTGTTTTTAAATAATGCATGGATGTGTCACAGCAGGCTCTCTCTCTGAGAAGAGGCTTTCCCCTCTACAAGAAAGAGACTGGGTTCACACGACACAACAACCCATTGTGAGTGATAAGCCACAGTGGGTTGTCACGTTGTACGCAACCCGACCGATTCCTGCAGGCTGCCTTTTCCGTGGGCAACAAGCCACCTACAACTTATGGCTTGTTCTACGGGTTGTTGAACCCGCAATCAGTTGGTGTGTCATCCGAACCTGACACTGCCAACCCATCGTGGGCTACGGTATCAGGCAGTGAGCCACCCAAAAATAGTGGCAGTAACTTCTGTCACTCTTGCTGAGCAATCTCATCCATGAGCAAGTGACAGCCCCCCCAGCTATGCCCAAGCAGCACTTTGGAGGGGCTGTCACTCACACTAACTCCTTTTTTATTTTTCCTTCCCCACACTGTGCAAACACATATTTTTTCCATTTTTTTCTTCGTTACCAATATGTGCAAATATCCCCATAATTTTTTTAATACATTTTTTGTCAGATTTTTGGAATTGCGCAAGTGCACAACTCCAACTGTCCAAAATAGATAGACTTGCCTTGTCTGGTACCTTGTATGATTCATCTGTCAAACATACAAGATAACTGACGAGATTGGACTGTATATAGGTTGGACTGTATAAAGGTGTGGAAAAGGGTGCAGATCACCCCCTTAGCAACGTGATCCCCAGGTTTTTAAGCATTGTCCTGACCCTTGGAGATGCCCCGCTTTGAATCCCCACTTGTCCAAGCCCCCAATATGTTGTTTTCACAGAGATGCACAAGCCACCCCCTTTCGCACACTTTTGCCTTAGCTGCAGCTACGTTTAAGAGCTGTCTGTCAGGCTCACTGTGGGTTGTTCCAATAACAACCCACATTTATTTCACAGGGTGGGACTTCATGTCATGTCAACTCAGCCAGAGAAAGGGAATCATAGACCTGGTTTGCATGATTAAAACAGCCCATCGTGGGTTATTCAAGCCATGGTGGGCTGCGGAACATGCTGGAGAGGATTTGCATATTCAACATCCAGCCACAGCTTGTCATGTCATGGGCACCCAGGGTCCATGTGTTATGTAAGAGTTAAACAACCCAGCATAACCCATGGTTCCCAGGTTCACATGTCATGTCAAGCCAAAGCCATGTGTTGAATATTCAACATGGCTATCCGCATGCAGTTCAGTCCACGATGGCTTAAACAACCCACAGTGGGATGTTCAATTATGTAAACTGGCCCAAGGAGCAGGACTTGCAGGTCATCTTGTCAAACCTCCTATTCAATGCAGGAAATGCAGAGCTAGACCATCCCCTAAAGATGGCTGAAGACCTTCAGTGAGGGAAGAATGTCTTGTCTTACATCCACGGACATAAGCACCATGTAAATGATTCTCATTAAGTAAAGAAAAAGCTTTGCTGTCTGCTTAGTCAATTTTAAAATCAAGCAATCAACCAACTAAACATTGCAGCCTTGATTATAATTTTATTGAATACCTGGTACCCCCACCCTCCTGAAACTCACTTCATGTGTAGCAAATTGTTCCTTGACTTCCTCAACGTCATCAGATATGACTTCTTGCTCCTGGAATATATCCTCAGAAGAGAGCAGCCATGTGAGAACTTCTTCCAGCGCTACTTGGTAGCTGTCCAAGTCCATATCCACTTCTGTAACAGTGCTGGGGGTTTCTGCTCTTAGACCTCCATAGTCATCTTCAGAAGTTGCTCTCTGAAAACCAAAAAAGCTACTCTGAGGGCCACTCCTCAATGATGATATTCCACCACAGATGTTGCCTTTATATAGGAATAAAAAAATGTACCACAAAACCTATTATAAACAACCATATGCAAACACAAGAGTAGCCTGCCACCAGATTGAAGCATCATGCTGTGCATAAATTGATTAAAAACTGATACATGTGTGTTAGTCACAAGTCATGATGGGCACCCAGTTATGCAACGTGCAAATAGATTTTTTTTTGTGAAGCAACTCTTGACTATTCTCGGAATAAAGACAAGACCTCTCTCAACTAGGAGCAAACAGGACGCAAGAGTGAGCTCATGCATCCCATTTTCATACATCTCATAATATATATTTATACTATCCAGACCAAGGACTTATTCCTGCATTGAGCAGGGGGTTGGACTCGATGGCCTTGTAGGCCCCTTCCAACTCTGCTATTCTATGATATTCTATGATTCTATGATTCATCCTATGATGAAGACCTAAGACTTCAGACGGAACATAGAGGTGCAAAAGCAGGATGTCACACTATTTCTGAGGTCCTGTGAGCCTCAGGATTGGCTTGGTAAGGGGGAGCTGGGAGATGCATTAGGAAGATGTGGGTAGGAAGTCCCTGCCCTCCAGGTGGAACACCGATCACAGTTTTCAAGGTTCCAAGCCATTGTTTTTCAGATTGATTTATTTTTTGCATGTACTGTGATTTAAAGCATCATCTGACTTTGCATTGGGTCTAACAGGCTACAGGCTGCCAACATGTAACTACTAACATTCAGGCCAAATCATAGACATGAATAAGAAGATATTAGGGAAATGTCTTATATTCTATTTCCCGTCTTCAGAGGAGAGAAACCATGCTTTAGCCAAAATGGCAACAGACATGCACAAGAGTACCAGCAGGTTAAGGGAACAAGCCCAAATAGCCCAATGAGGACTGCTCAGTGGAAACCAAATGCTTACTAACTATTGGGGAGGGAAACAGAAAAACTGATGAAAAGGTGCAGCTGAATAGAATGCTGGAAAATGAGGGCAAGGGAAGATGAAGAGCAGAAAGACTATCTCAGGAACAAAAGTGAGAGCTGCCCATAGAAATCTGTGGAAAAATCCTAAGGTTTAAAATATAAATCTGCTAATACAAATTCCAAAGCAAATGCAATTCATTGTCTCCATATCATAGCTGAAACACAGCCTGAAAAGAATTTTAGATGTTCTAACCAGTGCTATTCTCTGAAAAGACTTCATCAGTAAAATTATCCTGTTCTTTCCAAGTCTGAACTTATGACACAAGCCCAGCTTCCGGATGCCTAAGTGTAGTATGCAGCACCAAATCTGTTACAAATATTTGCTAGGATATCTGACAAGTGCTTGGCAAAATATCTTCTATGCACTCTCTGCAACCAGTTCAACATGTTTGCTTGTAGTATTAAAAGCTTAGCTTATAATTTATATGATCATAAGCAAAACATAATCATGGACTACCACAGTTATCTCATTAAAATATATTATATAAACACACTACAGCCCAGAAATTCAGGAGTACTTCCCTTGAAGAGGAAAATTCAGTAATTACAGCAAAAGTCTGATAGTATTTTTTAAAAAATCTTCATTGCCTGGACACTCAGAGTAGAGATGGAAATAAATCTTATAGGAAGTTCTACGACCCCAGTCCACTGCTACCAAGAGCCTTCTGCATCAGGTAAAGAAGTCATTCTTGGCTTCCACTTGACTGGAAGAACAGCAAAAGTGGGTGGTCTACTTGTGGTTTTCCAGGTGTTTGGGGCTTCAACTCCCATCATCTTTCAACATTGGCTATGCTAGCTAGGGTTGATGGGAATTGTAAGCCAAAACATCTGGATGGTCACATGTTGCCCACCTCAGATTTACCTTACCAAACATGATAAGCAGGAAACAGAAGGCACTGGAACCTTGCAGGTCAAGTGCAATGTTTGCTTATTATTTACAAAATGCCTACAATTACTACTATACCAAAATTAAATAAGAACAGGCTATGCATGCAGTCTTACAATCTACGTAAAACTAACCCTTCCAAGCTAATGGTGAACCATATATCACTCTGTGTACTCAATAATTATGGAGTCAGTTTCATTCTCCCACAACTTTGAATTAAAAACAAACAAACATTTACCTCACAAAGGGGTTGCATATCTCCCTGTAAAGGGGACATTGAAGATCAATAATAACCAAGAGGTAGAACACAGAAAACAAGGAATTTCCGAAAGAAGTACAGAGAAAAGACTTGTTAGATCTTACTGCAAAAATATCAATGAAAATATGAGTCAGAGATAAATATGTGAAAAGAGTGAAAACCAGATCTGAAACAATCAAGATGAGTTAGAAAGAAAATAAAGCCATGGATAGAGAACAATGTGCTTGAAAACTAAAGATCAAAAAGAAAGGGATAGAGGGTGAGTAATGAGTAGGACTTTTACAGAATAGGATAACAAAGGCCAGGCTTAAAAGGAAAAGACCCAGAAGATAAAGAACAGTGGTAAATATACAGTAAGGAAGGGAAGGCTGATGGGGCAATAGATATCCAGAAAGAAGATGAACTATCAAGATGACAAGGAGTTGCATTTAAAGAAAGAGAAGATAAACTGAGTTCTAATAAAATAATAGGAAAACAAGAAGCAAAGGAAGGAGCACCAGATGAAATGAGAGCAGGGAGAATGGAAGGAAGCAATCTATCTTTGCACTGAAAGAAAGAGGACAGAACCCATTGAGTGTACAAGTTCATTGCAATATCTTGCTACTTGACTGTGCCAAGGATGAAGATACACAGAACATCAAATGCCATCTGACATTACAATAAGAGAAAAATGGGAAGTCATTAGAAGACGCCACCTGTACACCCCCTCCTTCACATTCCTTTTTGTACTTCCTTGGAAGGGTCTCCACTTCTCGAATATCTTCCATGGTAATTTGCTGAGGAAGGACCTCAAATAAGGATGTCAAGTACATGATAATGGATTTCTTATCAGGAAGTTGTACAGCAACATCTAAAAATATAAATGATATATTTATCAGATATTTTTGCAGGATTTCAAGCTGAAAATCATGCCCACAGCCATAAGGCTTTACCCATATGTTCAGTTCAGCGTCCTCAGCCTGTCTTTTTTTTAATCTTTCTGGAATTGTTTTAGCCTAACAAGTACAGTACACTAGCAACCAAGTGAGAACCATCAATACAATATCCCATCACTTGATTGTCGTTAGATTTTCTTTTTTAAAAGACACGAGAAAGTTGGCAAACTGAATGCAATTAATTTTAAAAGAATGGGATCTGTAAACAATCTAGAAATTATAAAATAACTGGAGCAATATCCCTCTTTTCATAATTGATATTCTACCTAGCTTATATGCAAAAACATATATTTTAATGTATCTACATAGGTTTATTCAGTTACATTATCTTACTGTACCTTCAGGATCTAATAATTTTTCAATCCCTAGGTAATTTTTGGCTATGTTGAAGGCATGCTCTAGTCTTTCAATTGAAGCCATTTTGGTTACTTTATCCCAGCCAAAGAGCTCAGGCCTAAAACAGAAGGGAAAACAAAATAAGGAAGAAACTAGAATGAAGTGCTGTTTATTCGTTCACTTCATGAATCAAGCACTTACATATATTACGCATACATATTGTTAAATACCACAAGTGCATGGGTTTCCATAGTCATGTATGAGGAGAGAAAGATCCATGCAAATGTTTATTGTTCCCTTCTCCACAGTAAACTTTGGAGACAAAGTTTTATCATGCAATCCCCTGCCTCATTCACAGAATTTTACAGGGAGTCCAGATGATGATATCTTCCACTAGGTTTTTTTTATATATATAATTTTTTATTTTAAAAATACAACAACATAATACTGATTAAAACCCATAAATCCACACATAAATTGCTTACAATTCCACATTTAAATTTATCATTTTTACCTAATCACATAACATAACATAAGAGCTCCCCTCCACCCTTCGGGATCTATTCCTGCTTCCAAAATCTCATTGTTTCTTCTGGTGGTGGTTTTCCACTCCCCTTAGAGAATACATATTCTAGGAACTGTTTCCAAATTCCCTCAAATTCATTAACCTTTGTTATACCTTTTCTTAGCTTTATATTACATGTCAGTTTATCATTAATAGCTATATCCCAAACTTCCTTGTACCACTCTTCAATATGATAATCTCCTTGAACCTTCCAGTTCCTAGATATAATTAACCTTGCTGCTGTCAACAAATTTGTTATCAATACTTTAGTCTCTTTGTAACACTTTAAATTTCCATATAATGATAGTAATGCCACTATAGGTGTCTCTTCAATCTCAATTCCAACAGATATCTTCCACTAGTAACCCTTTCACATTTTCCCATTACTTCTTCCAACTTTTTTCTTTTCATAAAATATCCATTAAGGAGGAAGATATGGATTAGCTTCATAATGTCTCTTGATTGGTAATGTTAGGAACTGTCATTTAGAAGCACCCTATGAGAAACCACAGATTTATGGTCTCTGGAATTTAGGCCAAATACTTTAAAAATGATGGTTCATCCAGCTGCACAAAGCCATCTAGGGGTATCTGATCCACTTAGTTATTCCCATAATGCTAAATACATAAGATTAAGAGTTGTTAGGTTTATCAAAGGCAGAGAGACTTTAATGCAAGATAATGTAATTAAATGATTCTCAGATCAAAATGTTGTTTTCAAAAGCATTATATGTTATGGCCCTCAAACTGGTAAAAATAAGTTATGATTAATACCATTTAAGCAATGGGAGTAAGATTAGTTGGGACTAATGTGTTTCCATTGGTTTCAATGCTTCATAGTCATGATTATATTTAGACAGATTAGGGACCATAAATATTCCCCAACAAAAAACAAAAAAAATAGTTTTATGTGTCAGCATTTCCATAACTTCAATTAGTACAAAACTGCATTGTTAAGCTTTCATTGAAAATTGAATGACTTTTTATTTTGTTTTAATATATGCATGTGCACGTGCGCGCACACACACACACACACATATGTGGGTGTGGGTGTGTGGGTGTTCAGGAAGTGTGAGATAAACACATGGAAGTATTAGTATTGATCTTAAGTTAAGTTAAGACTCTAGATATTCTCTTACTTTTTCCATGTGCTTTAAAAAAAAGCAAAAACAAAGAACCCATTATTGGCTTTGAAAGTTGCTTATCACTCAAAGTAGTAATCTCTACATTAAAAAAAACCTAAAAACCACCCACTCAGCTTTCTTTCAAGCTAACATATATCAAGTGGGCTTTAAAACAATTCCAAGTATTTTTCTTTTTATGTATTTATTGAAAACTAAGCTCAGGCTTTGTGCTCTGTAGGAAAATGTCACATTAGCAGCTTTCCTTCTATTATTGCTGGTTAGTGTGATTTAAAACAAATGCATCACTTAGCATTAAGCACCCCTACCCTCTCCAGAACGAAGACACTACACATGCATATTTTTCTAACTCTGCAGTGTTTGGCAAGTAGCCACCTACTTGTGCCTGTGGATCACAGCATTGAAGGCAAGGCCATCTGTCCAGCTTGTGGTAAAATTCAAAACATTAACCTCACTGTAAGGCCTAGTAGACTGTCGCACCCAGCTCAAAAGGATTTTTTCACTGTTTGTTTGCTGCAGGTCTGACATTATATCTTTCATAACATCTTTAACCTGAAAGAAAGAACACAGGGATCTTCAAGTACAATACAAAAACCAGCCACCTAAGAATAAATATATGGAGACTCTGAAAAGAGAATTGCCAAAATTCAACTTCAATGAAAACGAAACTGACTCACGCCCAGCCACAACAATGTAGTACATGTAGCCTGCATATAGTCACATTCACCCCTCCCATTTAAGGAGGGGTGAATGCTCCCACTGCTCCCACTGTTGTTTCATTTTCAAACTTGTTGTAAGTTTCTGGGGCATGTCGTTTTTTCTCCCCCACCCACCCACACCTCTCAGCAATTAGTGTACCCTGTACACTAATTACACTACAATAAACACAATACTTGCCCTAAGGACCTTGGGGTCACACTGTATGGTACCTTAATATATATCATGCATCTGAATATCTCTCTGATTTTTACTGCTAAGTAAGTTCATTGACCCTGATGGCCTTATTTATTTATTATTTATTTATTTATTACATTTTTATACCGCCCAATAGCCGAAGCTCTCTGGGCGGTTCACGACCAGACCTGTATGATGAAGCCCTGACAGATGTAGACCTAGAGTTGTTTACAGACGGATCCAGCTTTGTGCAAAATGGAAAAAGATATACAGGGATGGCAGTAACTGATGGATATGAAAATGGAGTCCAACTACAATTGAAGCTTCCTAACAACTTTTCTGCACAAGCAGCTGAACTTGTGATTGGGGGCCCACACACTTACTTTTGATGAAGAAATAAGGAGAGAGTCAACTGTATGCTATGTATTTAATGTATTGTGTAGTTTGACCCTGGGCATGTCTCAACAAGTGTTTATCCCAGGGATCCACATGACACACAGGAAATCCTGAGAGCAGGGAGGGATGATCCCTCCATCCCCCGGGATAACTGGGACCACTTGTAGCCCAATTTTTCCCATGGTCTTGGGATTGTCCCGAGCGGGAGGTATGTGGGCGCCCGCCTCAGCTTCGTCCTGCCTCCTCGCAAGTAAACACAAGGAGGCAGGAACCGGGCATGGGGCACGGAGCTCTTCAGGCGTTCCATGCCCATCAAGGGTGTAGGAGCAGGGTTGTTTGTTTTTTTATTTTAAACTTACTTTTTCGTTGGAGCGCACATGAGCTCATTTTCTGTAAAAAAAGAAAATGGCGGGCGTGACATCCCTCCTTCCTCCTGGGATGTCGCGCTCACATGTGGACAAAGGGGAGGATCTTGCGAACAGAATATCGCAAGATCATCCCCCCTCCCTCGGTCTAGACATGCCCTCTGATACCAGCCCCTGAGCTGGCACAACAACTGTTATCAATATTGCTGTCCTACCTCTAGCCATCAAGCTACATTTTATTAACCTCTTGTCTAGGCAAGGAATCCTTCAATAGTGCATGCCTTCAGCTGTGTATGCTTATGCATATGTGTGATGGTTAGTAGTTTTAAGATTTTGCTAAGTGGTTAATATTATCATTGGAACGGAGCTGGACTTTTCTACCATTAGTTAGGATGCTCTAACTAACCGCGTAGCTACAGTTATCCATGCTCTGATAACCTCTCATCTGGATTACTACAATCCATTATATGTGGAGCTGCCCTTGAAAGCAACTTGAAAACTTGAGCTGGTCCAAAGGATTGTCAATGGGGACTAGCCAATAAATCTACATTATGCCAGTACTTTTCTAGCTGCACTGGCTGCCAGTCCAGGTCTGGGCCCAATTCAAAAGTGCTGGTATTAACATTCAAAGCCCTAAACAGCTTGGGGCAAGGTTATCTGAAGGATCGCCTCCTCCCATATATACCTGCCCAAATTCGCCTTAGCTGCAAGCTGAGAGCTAGGCACCAAGACTCCCAACAAGTTTCATAATGGAGAGCTAGAGATTTCGCCCTGGTATATGTATTGAACTAGTTCCCCACTCGCGAGTTCTTAATGTATGTTAATGTGATTTTTATCTTTATCCATTTGTGTTCATTATTTTAATTTTACTTTATATTATCCATTTTTAACCTACTTATTTATTTTAGCTTATCTTTTTACTCGTTTTTATTATGTCATTATGTCAATAAAGATTTCATTCATCTACCCAGATCCTAAGATCAGCTTCAGGGGTCCTTCTCCATGAACCCCTGCCAAAGGAAGTGAGGCAGATGGCTACCAGGAGGAGGGCCTTCTCTGCTGTGTCACTCCAGCTATGAAATGAGCTCCCCAGAGAGCTTTTCTTGGCATTTACGTTGTTCTCCTTTCAACGCCAGTTGAAGACCTTCTTATTTCCCCAACATTTTAGTATCCCAGTCTTTTAGCTCTGCTGTTTTAAATCTGAATTTGAAATATCTACATTGCTGCTTGGTTTTATTCTGGTTGTACTTTTATATTGTGGTTTTAAGCTTCCATATTTTATATTTTATGCTGTACCTTATGCTTTTAATTTCCGTGAACTGCCCAGATGCTGTTGAGCATTACAAAAATAAAATAAATAAAATAAATGCCGCCTGCTGCAGTAGCAGTATAAACCATGCTTGAGCTACTAAGGTACAACAAAGAAGCAGCTAATTTACCTTCATTTAAAATTAATATACAATACCTAGAAACCTAGAAATCAAACTGAGTCTATCTATAAGCATAATTAAAGAAATCAGAAGAATGTCTAATGTACTTGTTATATATAGAAGGACAGTGGAAGGCCCCAATAGAATAAAGTGAGATTATAAATGTAAACTAACAAAACATTTTAAGTGGATACAAGTTATTCTGTGTACATACCAAGACCTGCTTCAGAGATAACACTAAACCCTGGTTTCCTGTTACAAGAAATGAATCTCAGGCTCACATTCACTGCTCCCCACTTCACAGGTGAGGGATGGAAGTTTAAAGCTGTAGCTTACCATTAAGTCTGAATATAGGAACACTTAGTTCACAACCCTGGATATTATACCACTGATTAATTCAGTTTTAAATGAATAACCACAGTTTTTTTGGGGGGGAACTACTGTTTTTCCATATTCAGATGGAACCTGGGGTTTGGGAAGTATATGTTTGAGGCTCATACCTGCTTGTCCTCTAACACTAAGCCATAGTTTAGCATTGCATCTGAACAAGGCACAAGGGGCTCTGTTCAAAAACTGCATCCTGCATTTCAGGCTGTTGCAAAAGTTCCCAGAGTTTCAGGATTGGTTGGTCAACTGGCATGGAATAGCTGCAGCTCTTTTTGTTGCAACCAGAGAAAGGGTGCAGCTGTGTTTTGTTGAAATTTAACAATTCACAAGCAAATACTGAAAGAAAGTACCAGGTCTGCTCACCTGCCAGTGCAAAATTATGCTCCATAACAATCCAAGAGTCAACTTGTGATTTCCGTCAACAATGTCAGTTCCTCCTATGTTCACCAGCTCCACCTGAAAAATATCCCATTCCTTTCTTAATAGAAGCCATTTCTAATTTATAAGGAAATAATATAGGCTATAAATCTTAACCATTTAAGTTTGGCTCCAGAATGTTCCCCCACAGACACAGATACACAGGTTATATAAATATAGTCACCAGAAGCAGTCTGCGGATAGATGAGTGTTTAATAGTAGTGATCAACAGAAAAATCTGCCAATACAGTTCACAACAAGAAATCACATTCTATTGTTGTACCATCCACCCTATTGCCCAACAATCCCTCTTACTGAATTAGCCGGGGCAATCTCTGGGCTTGAATTACTCTAGGATTCTTATCCTGGTGGATTTTAACATTTGCTCTATTGGGAATGCCTCATAATTTCTCAACACCACCAGCTTTTCAAAGTTGGGGAAGGGGTTGTAAATAGGATTCAAGTATGAATCCATTCAAGATTAGGGCAGGAAGCAATACCCACACTCTGAACCAAGTTTTCACATAGCCAAATGCTCACTCACAACCTGATTGACTGGGATTGCTATCCCAGCTGCAAAAAGGGTGAGCAATTGAGGCAGGAGGGAGAGTCAAGGAACAGTTCCAGGGCCCTGAAAGTCTCCCTTTTCACTGCAAAAATGTTCTCTTGCCAACTGTCAGTGTACTAACAAGTATTTCCAAAGCTATTGCAGTGACTGCATCTTTACAGCTTTCAACAACTAGGAAATAAGGAAGCAATTTCATTCATGAGGTTCTCCGGCACCCCTTTATCATAACAAAACTTGTAACAGAGCTGAGTCTGTTGCATAAATCAAATGAAGGATCTTCACAATCCTTAGCTTTTTGATGTTTTATTTTACCATGGCCTTCTCATGATGAGTACCGTTATGCTGCTACTCCCTTTGTTGTTCTTGATGATTTTATTGTTAGCTTTTATTGCTTCAACTGCTATTTTACTGTGTAATTTTATTGCTTTTAATGTTTTAAACTGTTTTTATGTATTTTATTGTTGTAAGCCGCCTTGGGAGGGCTTCTGCCCTGAAAGACAGTCAAGAAATTTTTTAAACAAAATAAATAAAAAATAAATATTGCCAAATAATTTCCAAACGACAGCTTTTGCCAACTCAAGAAAGAATAATTGCATGGTAGCTGAAAATCAATTCCTTCTACTGTTTTTAAAAGTCAAAATTTTTTTTTGGAGAAAAGGAATCAGTTACCCTTACAGCAAAGCTAAAATCAGTTGTTCCATTCATGTAAAGAAAGAGGAAATTTCGGCCAACTCCTCCATCTACAGGCCCCCATAACATATCACACGGCATCCCATAAGAGTCCTCCAACTCCAGGAGCAGATTCTGGTGGGTATGTAAGGGGCTGCAAAGGGAAGGGGGAGATAGGAAAACCCTGCTCCAACATGCACTGTTCCATTAACAAAGGAAAGTTAGGATCCAAACTTTACACGTGTATGTGTAACCCCTATGGAGTAGACGGTTTAGTCCCTTGGGCAGGGCTCTTGTGCTAGAGAAGAAACAATTAAAAAAGAGAACCATTTGTTCTGCTGAAAGCTGCATGTTAGAAGATTCCTGTTTAATTATGGGCTCTTATCACCTTGTATAAGGTAAATTGAACTGTTAATTGTGTACAGTAGAATTTCAAAGGGGATGGGGAATCATTTTTTTGCATCCTTGATATTTGTCCTAATTATATTATTGCAGGGCTATTAATTTGAACTACAATGTTGAGTTACAGAATGGGGATTGCCCCGTGAAATTAAAGTTAAGAAAAATCTACAAAAAGGACTTCTGAAATACTCAGCACCTGGAGATACAGAACCACGTGGGACTGGGTTACAAGCAAGAGATCCATATATATATTTGTTTGCACATAGAAGGACAATTTGTGGCATATTTCTGTAAACTGATGTTTACTAAAGTCATATTTTGTTCAAGTTATATTTTTTGCAAGTTTGTTCTAATTAAGCCCTATAGAACCCACACAAGTAGAAGTTACATATGTACAGCTCAAAAGTAGACAACTTCCTTAATCATGTAGCTACTTTTAAGAAGCAAGCAGAACACTAGCTGAATCTTTATAACTCTGGTTCTATTTAGAAGAGACATGAGCAACTGGTTACAAACGTCTACGGAAGGGAAATTATAAGTTGGCACAGCCCCTCAAAATAAGTTTGCATTCTATTGATCTAATATAATCCTCAGGAATAAGAAATAAATCTTTACATTTCCTAAGGTAAAATTGTCCTCTAATTATAAACTAAAAGTCATGCATTGCCATCTACAAAGAATAACCAGCTATGGGAACTAAAGTGTAGGCGCGTTGATTTTATGAAAGTTGCCCCCTCCCCCAACACACACACACTCCAAGTGTTTTGGGACTAGAATCTAATTTGCAGATAACAAATTTGAGCTCATAGTTTCTTCTTGTTCTCCAGTTTCAAGGGTACTGAACACTTAACCAAGACATTTTAGAAACTTACACTGTTCTGATGTAAAACTTGAAGTACTTTGTTGACATTATTTAAGGCATGGACTCTTGTGGATCCACGTTCTTTCATCTGCAAAAACAACGATGTTCAGATATAAGAGTCGATATAGTCAAGAAATGGGAGTCCTGCTACATACACTCTGAGGCACTGTCCATCATCAGTGTTGCTAAATTGTGAAAAGTTACATTCATATTAACATTTTCCAACTGCAGTTGAATGTCTTCTACAACCTATGATACTTTAATTTGATAGTAGAGTTTTGTTTTGTTTTTTGTTTTGTTTTTAAAAGAAACCAGCAATGTTTGCCAGAATTTAATCAACTCCTAAGAAACTAGGAAGGGATTTCATTTTGCTTTTTGTTGTGTACGCAGAAGTAATTCAGAACGGGCATTAGCCTTAGATAACATGCCTACTTCATTTCTCCTCATCAAAGCCATCACATCTAATGTACCAATTATTGTTCTAACCAACAGCATTCAGTTTTATACCTTATTGCTCATTACCAAGATGGTGTATGTTAAGTGCTTTGGATTTTCAAGGTTCTGCCTAGCCTCATTAAAGTTAATGTGCTATTGCCCAAGAATCCTACCCCCCAAAAATCTAATATCAGTTAGAGGAATGATTCGTCTATGCATTTTCTTCTGCTGAAAAGCTACAGTGGAAATCCATCAAACAAAAAAAATAAATAACTTGTTCAGCATGGCTGATTCGAGCAGCAAGTTGTACAATTATCCACTTGAATTTTTGCTAAACTGCCAAGTCTAAAAATTTACTATTTAAAAAATTAAACTAGAATTTCTCAGGATTCTGAGAATGTAAAGGGTCACATGGACCTGCATGCAAATTCAAGCCCTGATGAGGAAAATAAATACCTGTAGGATTTAATTTTTAATGTGGTCATTCAACAACTGTAGGTAGAAAACTGTGCAGTATTCTAAATAAACAAATGGCACCAGAATTACTATGCACACGACATTTTAGGTTATCCTTCCAACATGAAGGAAGTTAATATTTTGCTTACCAGTGGATTCCCTGTCAGTCCTTCCAAGAGATCCAATAGTTTTCTCCCATCTCGGAGATCTGTGAACATATCCTTTATTGGCAGTTTTCCACACTATAAAATAAGGGTTTTAGAATCGTATCAAAAAAGTTCAAAAATGAGAAAATAGACACTGTATTAGTTTCCCATCAAGTTTTATATTTTCCTACCCAGGAAAAAGAAAGACAGAATGCCACAAATAAGCTGGGATGCTTCTCCTAAAGATGTATCATGTTTTCTGCATCTGTTTTAGCATTTGAGATTTGTCAGTGCAAGCTTTATAAACACTAGTGCCACCAGGTTGGCACCACTGCATAGTCTTCAAGAAATCAATATAAAGCAAGTATTTTATAGCAATTTTCCTTCTGCTGTGATGTTGTCCCACCAGAACTTCTAGCTGTAATAACCTTCTAAAATGTTTCTGGCACTTATCAGAAATTGGCCTGTGAGTTGGGGAATCTGATACAACAGCTCCCCTCTACTGGAGTAAAATGCCAGCATAGAGACAGTAGAGAAGAAACAGGCTCTAAGCATCCACCTCTGCAATGAACTTATATGTGGGTATTTAATATATGTGGAGGAGAGGAGAGAAAAATTCAGGTTGTATCATCAAGAGACTTGGTAGAGGGACTTGGTTCCCTTTTGCATATCCATCATCTTCCCAGACAACAAAAATAAGATAGTGGTATGAAGCACTAAAACAGCAAGCAATCTTCTTTGGAGGGGGGGGAACTGTAAAAATAGAACATTCTCACACTCTCTGGCTTATGCACAACTCAGATCTGCCTCCAATTTTCAGCCAGCTTTTCCATTTCCCATCTCTTCACCCCTTAATGCCTCTCATTTGCAAGTTTGGAAAATAACTTCAGAGGTGACTACTTCCATACTAAAACACAGACAGCTTCCAGAATTTTAAATTCCTTAAAAGTCCCAAAATGCCAGTCCTGCAAAGTGCCTCAATAGCTGAAGTTGGGGATAGTGAAGCAACAAAGACATGTCTTCAATACTGAATGCAAAAACACAACAAAATTCCCTGCAATCAGAGTGATTCAATTATAACTGTATGCATTTTAATAATATTTTATGAATGGGAAGCATTAGTGATAAGAAATTTGAATTTTTTACTGAATATGACTCAGTTCGGACAATGGATTGGAGAATTCATAATGAGGCGGGCACTTACTCATCGTCTCTTTTGTGCAGCTTCCCTCTCCTCTTGTTTCCTGCTTAGTGCTAACCATAGCACACACTATGGTTGTGATTATCCAAACCACAAACCACTCTAGTTTCTAATTTAGAGGGCAAATACAGCCATAGTTCAGAACACAGAGAGAGGAAGCAGAGCAAAATGGGAAGTGGGCAACTTTGAATTCAGAGTTCATTTCCGCAGCTTGGACAACTGTCAGAACTGAGCCATGGTGTTACCATCCCCAGATCCTAGATGTACACATTGCCTGCATTCAGATATGTTATCATTTATCATGACATGAACTTGTCTTGGACTCATGTACTCCCCTTCCCTCCGGAATGGCCACAAGGAGATCAGAAGCTTTCACTACTATTTTTAACGAGCTGCAATTTAAAATGATGTCCAAACCCAGATAGACTATTGGTAATCTTAACTATGGTTTACTGATAATAATAAAAAAGTCAGCTTCAAGCTTGTTTGTTTCAATTCATCACCATTAAAATTAGGGTTCAGTGTGGTTAACTGAAAACAGACATGAAACCTCTGAATCTCCTCCCCACAGTCATGCCAGAGGAGAAGGAAGTGGGGAGTCTGCAAGCCTGAGGATCATGCATGTGATGCTAAGCAATGGTTTAGGCTACATTAAGCCACCTGCTTAATGTAGTCATTAAGCAGATGGCTTGTTTTTCGTGCAATATCTAATACATGAGGAACTGCTATTGAAATGTATAGTAGGTGGTACGTTATGCCAAATAGAATCAGGGCCAGATCTACACCAAGCAGAATATGACACTTTGAAAACGGTTTGAAAACTGTATAGGGAGTGTGTCCTGGACCCCAACTGTTGTCACTACTGTTATAAACCATTTTAAAGCAGTGGTGGTGATCCTGCCCAGGTGCGTTAAAAGGGAAGAAAAAGAGAATTTGCTGAGAAAATGGTTGGGTCATCCTGGTTATTGACAATATTTTGTTGGCATAGCTGTTCTTGAAGACCCAGTGTTGATCCTTTAGAGTTAAACTGGACTGTTATAGCCTAATTTAATTGCACAAAGAATTTAACTTATTACTCCTGGCTGAAAAATAACTTTAAGTGGAAACATTGCTTATTGCCAACTACAGCTTAGTAGTATATAAATATTTGGTCCCTATCAGCAATAGAGAAGGCAATCTATCAGCCTAAAAGTAGCTAGTGACATGTTAAATCCTGATTTGTTAGCCGTTCTTTTCCAATATCATTGCCATTAAACAGATGCTATCAATCCCACATGTGCATTACCACACATGTATATATGTGCATGTATGTGTGAATAATTCAAAGGTTTTTTTAAAAAAAATCTTGTTTTTTTGATGGAGATCCTTCTTGTAGGATGTTACTGTGAATTTCCTTCACTTCAAAGATTAGCACTCAAAAAACTGCTAAGTCTTGCTGTACCCTCTTGTAAGGTTTGCAAGAAAGCATGCTTAGGTTATAACATACCACCTGTAATGCTACTACATCTCAAAACAACTGTAACATTGACACTGTAAGAAGAGGTGCAAGTATTTTGGATAAAAGTGTGGGGATAACAGCCATAAACCAAAAGGAATGAAAAGTTGCTATTTAACATCTTCAGTTCTGGACTATCTTCACAATGGGAATAACTAACACACACTAACACACACATGTATGGGAAAGTCCTGTTCTCTAAGATGGCCAGGGAAGTCGAAATGGAAGAGAGATCAGGAGCACATCAGTTTCTTAAAAATGAGCTTACTATGGCACATAAAAAAGATGGGAGGCATGGAGTTACTTCAGCTCTGTGCTGTAGTCATTTCTTACTACTACTCATATTCAGCACCTTGTTATCAAATCTTCCTCCCCACCTCATCTACAGAAAACTAGCAGGAAAAATCAAGTTTGTAAATGACTACGGGTGCAATCTAAGTAGCTGGCTGGCGAATGCTGGGAATTGTCAGACTTTTTCCTCTCTAAACATGCAAAGGATTGCACCCTAAATAATACTAATTTTGCCACAAGGTCATTACGATTTACTGTTCAAAAAAGCAGCAAAACAGTTTTAGTATATAAATAGAATTCCTTTCTGGTTCATCTTGAATAACAATATGTATTATGTTCCTTGATATTTGTGTCAAGATTTTCCATATTATGTGCCCAAGGCATGGGAATTTGATGTGGGAAACCATTAAGAAAGCAGAAAGGTCATTGTGCAGGGTAAGAACAGTTTTAATAAAAGAAATTGACCATATTTTGCCAGCATCTAAATTTAGACGACCATCTTGTTTCAGAAATGTTTTATTTGTATTTCAATGATTCAAGGATGCAACAAAGTATATGTTATTCTTTTGTGGACATTTGCTCCGCTGAATTGCCTATGTCTAAAATAAGTTAGTTAAGTTAGTCTATTTACTTATTTTTTCCTAACACTATTGGGGGGACGACCACAAAGTTTTGATTATAAACTCATAGGAAAAGGGAGGGAATTGAGAACAAGAAGACTTGCTCCTTCTTCCATAGTAGTAGAACTTGAACACACCCAATGAAAGGAAAAACAAGGCACTTCACAGAACTCATAATGAACTTATTTTTATTTATTTATTTAATTATTTAATTTATATACCGCCCCATAACCAAAGGTCGCTGGGCGGTTTACAATAATTAAAAACAGTGAACATTAAAAAGTATACAAAATTTAAAACCATCAAAAACATTAAAAAAACAACAGTATAAAAACAACGGTATCCATTTAAACACAACAGTTCAGGGGTCCGTTAAAAAACAAACAAACTTAGTGTTGTTAAATGCTGTTTAATGCCTGGGAGAAGAGAAAAGTCTTGACCTGGTGCCGAAAAGATAACAATGTTGGTGCTAGGCGAGCCTCATCGGGGAGATCATTCCATAATTAGGGGGGCACCACTGAAAAGGCCCTCTCCCTTGTTGCCATCCTCCGAGCTTCCCTCGGAGTAGGCACTCGGAGGAGGACCTTAGATGTTGAGTGCCGTATACAGGTAGGTACATGTCGGGAGAGGCATTCTGTCAGGTATTGTGGTCCCAAGCCGTGTAAGGCTTTATATGTTTAAATTTATGGAATTTACTGAAACAAAATACGGTGACAGACACTACTTTGGATAGCTTTAAAAAGATTAGACAAATTCATGGAGGATTGATACCAATTATTGGTCATGACAGAGTCTCTGAATACTGGAAGGGGGAGCAGAAACAGCAAGGATGGATTGTTGCCTTCTTGCTCTACTTGTGGGCTTTCTTCAAACATTTGGCTGATCACTGTGGGAAAACAGGTGAACATGCTTGATCAACCTTTGGTCTGATCCAGCAGGACTCCTCTAATGTTCTCAGTGAAGCACAGGCCGTTTGAGACAAGAACAGGCTCGCTCCTCCCCACACTGTTATGTTTTTAAACAGAACCAAACAGGAAAAATAGAAAACTAAACTGCCAATAGCATTAGTCAGAGCCCACACAAATTTAATCTTTGGATGTCTAAAAAAAATTCACACCAGTATTTAAAGAACAAGCAGTCAGTTCCCAAATATAGAAGTCCCAAGCAAAATGATAGTTGTTCCTTTCCAACAACCCCTTACACTCTCTGTTGTAGGTCCTCCTCCTCCACCTCCCTCCTTCTCTCTCTCTCTCTCTCTCTCTCGTAACTGCTATATTTCTTTATTTAAAAAAATTAACACCAAATTCAAATTAGTTATTGTTGCGTCTGCAGAAATATGCCAGCGTTCTATGCCTTTTTCTATCCAATTTGAAAAGGGTTAAGGTTTCAGCCTAATTTTATTTATTTATTTATTGCATTTCTATACTGCCTAATAGCGGATCACAAAAACCATGTTATTTTGCTGCTTTTGCCTCTGATTGTAAAAAAAAAAAAAGTCACACCTCAACTCTGCATTCACTGAACTCCATCTAAGTTTCCTGTCCAAGTAAAAAATAAGACTCGATCTGATTATTTTAAGAAGATCTTGAAATGCAGTTTCACCTTCAAAGAAATATCTAAGTGATCAGCCTATTTCAAAATTCGTCTTGTGCTGGAACTTCTGAGAGGAGATAATCTTCTTAATGGGGCTATGACCCAGCTACTTCAAAGGGATTTCCCCCCTAGAAATTAAACAAAGGCTGAACAGTGACATTGCGGCCATGCTGGATAGACAAAACTTTAATCCCTCTCTAGGATTCCATAGGTTGTGATGATCATTTACAGCTTTTATTTAATGCTAGCCCAAATTCCTTCACACCACTTAGACTGCATTAGATCACCACCTAGATATAATGCCAGTTTATTTCTTTTTGATGCAATGTTTACAGACATGTTTTTCCTGAATAAATCACTTCGTTTAACTGTAACCCACTTACCAAACTCCAAGGCCTAAGGGACCCCCTGGAACATGCCAAGCCTCAGATTTTACAGGACGGTAAAGCATAGCAAGTTGGAAATCCTTTAGTCCAGAATTGGGAGTGGGAGCAGGTTCAGGGCATTCAGCTGAACCAGCTTACAAACCTCTCCTTTAACAGGATTCATGATTATGGAAACTTCAGCCTGTTCATGTGAGTCTGGAGACCTTTGTGCCAAATGCACAAAGATCTACAGAGGAGCCAAGCACATGGGTCTTACATACGTGCCCTCATCCCCACCACACTTTTAACCCTCACATGAGTTCAAAGCTGCATAGGGCTTCCAAGATTAAAACAAGATGTAAACGAGTAGGCATTTAATGGTATTTGAAACCTTAATGAAGTTTATGGACTATTGATGAGCAGAAAGCAGCCATATGCTAATTGATGTTGGCTACAGCATTGAACAAAGTTCTTAAGGAAAGGAGACATTTCAAACATATCTGACCGAATACAGATGTGATCCAGTGAACCTCAAATTATCATGGTTTTGTCCCTTCTAGACAAACTTTCTAGACATGCTATAGCTGGATTTATTGTGGCATATTATATGGCTAAACCTTAACAATGCATAGTTATCTTATTTCTATGATAATAAAAACTACTTTACATTTCCTTTTATAGAAAGTGGAACTGCAGCAAGATTAAGTGCCAAAGCAATTCTCACTATAACTCCTGATAAAGAAGGGTGACAGTTGTACAGTGCATAAAGCCTTTCTAAATCTATGCCCAACTGTTTTAATTTAAGTGCAAGCCATTGTGAATTAACTTCTGCTATTATGATAAGGTCTATAAATCTGCTATAAAGATGTTCTCAATTTCCCTGTTAAGTTGTTTTATATAAAAATTATAACAAACTTATTTTCCTTTAATGTATACATTTAGAAAGTGTGCAATTAATGCACAATTAACATTTAAAAGCAATTAAAATTGTAATGCTTTTACAAAATCCTCATGGTTTCATATACATTACTTTTTAATTCTATTAACAAAAGTGACACAAATCCTGCTCCCTTTCTTCTAACACATACACACTTCCTTATACTTATCTATCACCATTCTCCTAATTAATCCAGTGCTGATGTCTGGATATTAAATTTTATGCCAACAAAATTTGATTTTATTGAAGACATTTTCTCATCTAAAATCCTATTACCTTACATCTGGCAAAAAATATTATGGAGGGATGTTCCTACACATGATCCTTTCTTTCTAGGTATTTTATCATGCATAGGAAGTCATTACATTGTGAATTGCTTCACTTACGATAGCATTTGCATTAGTGCATGGTGGCTAGACATATTATTGCATGAAAGGTGCAACAATTCCAATTGCATTGTACAGCTCATTTGAAGTGGGCTTCTACCCACCATTGCAGAAAGTTTCAACAGTAGCCTGTAGTCAAAATTAAGAGATTTAAAATGGGCTTTGCACAAAAGCTAGGGGTAGGCAACCTAATGATGTCCTGAAATTTTGAACTACAAATACCATGATCCCTGACCAATAACTAAACTGTGCAGGACTTATGGAAGTTGTCATCAAAATCATCTGGAGAGCATCAGTTTGCTTGCCCCTGGCATAAATGACCATAATCTTTCCCAACACAAAACTTTGCTTGATCTCTTTCCCACCTCTACCATCCCAATGACTGAGATATCCTTACCAGAAGGAAATGGAAGGACCCACTTTTCATAAGCAACTAACAAACAGACCCGGCTTCACATGGGTTGGAATTACCTTTAGGTTGATTATTATTATTTATTTATTTATTTATTTATTTATTTATTTATTTATTTATATAGCACCATCAATGTACATGGTGCTGTACAGAGTAAAACAATAAATAGCAAGACCCTGCCCCAAAGGCTTACATTCTAATAAATGTTGACACAGAAACGTTCTGTTGACACAGAAACGCCTTCAAGTAAACTTACACATCTGTCATAGTTGGGCACATTGTGCCCATTCCACTTGAGTGAAGGCTCACCTGCCAGCATCCCTAGACATGACCCCTGCATGCTCCACCTCTGTAGACCACTGAGGGAGGGGACTGTCCATTACCTTCCACCTTAGATGGCACTGCCCCACGGCAGAGGGAAAGGGATAGGCCTATAGCTCAGCCTACTAATTTTCCCTGGCTTCAAACTGTACTTCTTCTTTTTTCATACTTTAATATACGTCCCAAAAACATGAATGTTGTATGGTTAAAATCTGCTCACTGCAATGCCAAATCATGATGCAAAGTTTGGTTGAAATCGATCAAATGGCATTGAAGCAATATACATTTTTTATTTATTTGTCACACTTTCGGTTCAAGATGGCAGTCAAAATTTTCACTATACCTAAAACCTGCCAAAACAAAGGTAGAACCAATCCTAAAAGTTTCATAACAATTGGACGTACATTTTTCAAGTCCATCAAGGACATAGAAACAAGCACTTCCTTTTAATTGTATAGTAGAAATATTTGGTAGGGAAGCCAGTGGCTACTGTAGAAGAGCCAGGTCTCTTCAAACTTTTAAAACATTTGGTATGCCATATACCCCATATACATAATCTCTTCTGCCTAAGTGGGATATATCACATTTTAGCCTATGAATCACACAAGGCAGAAACTCAATAGGACGAGACCTGTTGAGTACTGACGTTTCATGGATAGAAGAGGTCCACAAAGTCATATTTTATTTCTTCACCAAGCATGGCTATGGTTTATGGCAGAGGTGGGCTACCAAAAGTTGTTGGCCAGCAACTCTCATCAGCCCCAGCCAGCACAGCCAATGGTAAGGGATGATGGGAATTGTAGTCCAATATCTGGAAGGCTACCTATTTGCAACTGGTGGTTTATGTGGATAGACTGTGAATTGTTATTTTACAAAACCCTTCTGTTCCAAATGTATTGCTCCACAATAAACAAAGTAGTTGGTTTTAAAAAGGAAGAATTCTAAAGGATTTCATTTATCATTATGTGCAACCAGGGCCAGTGCATTGATTTTCTAATGAAGCCCCCAAAATGTATATTTATTTAAAGAGATGTTTATAGGATTTCATATTATGTTGCGAAAATAAACACCCCTTGTTTTTGACTATATCCTCTAAGCTTAAATTTGTCTTCTATTGGGACCTTACATTCTCTCAATGTTGTGAATATTTGTTTATTCGAAAAGTATTACAATTAACACTCATTTATTTCAAAATGTGAATGGGATCCAGAATAGGGACTCTTTAGGCATTAACACTGCAAGTTCATGGCAAGTGTGATGCTTTTAACCAAAGTGCACAATTTGGTCAAAAAAATCTGGCTTAACCTCTGCTTCTCTGGCAAACTGCAGTTCTAGAATCTTCCTTTTTCCCAGTCATGGAAGATTCTCTTGTTCTTTTCTGAGCTGCCATTTCCCCTCCCATGTGGGTACCTTACGTAATGCATGCTACCCATGATTAGAATCACCACATCACTTTTCAGAACTTATGTAATGGAAGGAAAACTTTACAATCAGTTTGAGCAGTCATATTATTCATCTGGGTCAAACTGCATGTTACACACAAATGCGTGCAATCAAATTCTCTTTCTTTCTTCCCTTCTTCCTAGCCCAACATTTCTTTTTCTATGCAAAGCTGCTCTGAGGAAGGTGACTTGCAGTGAAACAGTAGTGTGTAACATGGAAATGCAGCTTGTTCTAAAGTCAAAGCAAAAGCTCTTTCTTTACCTTTTCCTCTTGAATGCAAAATGGAAGGGAGTGCATACAATTTATCTGACTGCTTACTGACTGCACGTGGGCCATTGCAGGTGTGGAGGGGAAATGAAGTGACGCGCCTGCAAACCCCAGCATTGCCAGGGCGTGTGGTGCCACTGCCTGGAGGAGGGGCTTACCGGGCAATTATAGCCTGTGGCGCCCTCCTCCCAGCCTCTTCAAGTTGTGTCATCTCTTTATTGTCTCTCCTCCTTTATTCCTAATCATGATTTGAGGGGAAGAGTTAACCTAAAATTTGCCACAATAGTTGTGCTGCTCAGCAACATTCCATAATTAGTAATTTGTGACAGGATTCCAATGTTTGCTTTCTTCCCTGCCTCAATTCTCCTTTTAAAAATACAGATTTTCTATCTCTCTCAAAAAAAATACAACCCAATATATTCTGGTGAAGTGAGAAGTGTGGTTTTATTCAGCCCTGTTTGTATTTTGTTTTAATGTTTGCATTTTATGCTTTTAATATATTGTAATATACGTTGCTAAGAGAACTTTGATTATTGGATGTTTTAAAAGTACAATAAATGAAAGTAACTGAATAAATAGTGCAACAGAAAAAGTAAAATTTGTCATCTATGGAGTGCGCTAAAGTGACTGTGCAAATGTCCACTAGCTTATGACTCAGGAGCTGGCAACCCTTCTTGATCAGAATAGAAGTTCAGTGAACATTTCATCAAGCTGAACTCTGATAAAACATACTGAAGGACAAATCCATGTTAATGCATTCAGGATACTGCATTCAGTATCTAACAATATTATGTCAATACCAAATTCTCCAGAATCTGCTATGCACAGAACTCCAACTTGACGATATATGAATGAACTTAATGATGAGTCACAATTATTTTTAAAAGGGCATTAGCTCAACAGTTGTATTGCTATTATGTATGGTGCCTCTTTAGTGGGGAAAGGAGGAAGCGTGTTCAGAGGAGGGCAACCAGGTTGATCAGGGGTCTGGAAACAAAGCCCTATGAAGAGAGACTGAAAGAACTGGGCATGTTTAGCCTGGAGAAGAGAAGATGGAGGGGAGACATGATAGCACTCTTCAAATACTTAAAAGGTTGTCACACAGAGGAGGGCCAGGATCTCTTCTCGATCCTCCCAGAGTGCAGGACACGGAATAATGGGCTCAAGTTAAAGGAAGCCAGATTCCGGCTGGACATCAGGAAAAACTTCCTGACTGTTAGAGCAGTACGACAATGGAATCAGTTACCTAGGGAGGTTGTGTGCTCTCCCACACTAGAGGCATTCAAGAGGCAGCTGGACAACCATCTGCCAGGGATGCTTTAGGGTGGATTCCTGCATTGAGCAGAGGGTTGGATTCGATGGCCTTGTAGGCCCCTTCCAACTCTGCTATTCTATGATTCTATGAAAAGGGGCTCAAATACAATTCTGTTTATACTTTACAATGGTTTGCACAGATGACTATTCAGATGAAAAAAAATTAGTTTGCTGAAAATCTGAAAAGTTTATGTATTGTATTAAACCCAGATATGTGCCTATTTTTAAGCTATCCTTACCTTTGAAAAGCGAGCATTTATCCATTTTGTGAATGTTTTCTTTTGTACATCATTGTGCTCATCTAGAAAGAAGGAAATGAAGAAGTTAAAATCTATTTCTCAAACTTACTAAATAGAACTGCACTCAGATTGTTAAAGTGCCGTCAATGTGGCAAAAACATGTTCCAACCTCACTTGGTGTGGAACTTTGGGACAACAATTTGGGCCTGATCAGACAACACATAGGCCACTAACTTTTTTGCAGCAAGTGGTTAGCAAGTGTGTTTAAACTGTGGTTCTGTAGCCACAAAGGTTAGGTGTGGTTCATACAACACGCTAAGTTATAACGTTTAGCTCAAAATGCTTAACCATCATGGTTTAGCATGTTCTTTGAATGGGTCCTTTAAGAATTATTTGGGGAGCATAAAATTGTATCCTATTTCCAGATTGATAAATACGGAGGATAATCCGGATGTGCACTAACATGTTTTCAATAGCAACATGCAACAAAGGACTACAAAATTATTGAAAAAGAGCTATTGGTGTTTGAGTGGCACTGTTCAGGGGAAGTCTCCATGATCACTTGTTTACTCAAAAATTTCCCTTCATTCCTCACACCAATTTTAACCATGGTTCATTGTTATACTTAAACCAACAATAATCACAGTTAAACTTCTAACCAAAGACTTGTAAACAGATTTAAAGTTACAAGCACTCCAATTAGTAGCTTGATTTAGAATACTTTGCCCAATTCTATTTGTCTCATCTCAAAAAGATTATCTTTTTTATTCTTTTAGTTTTAAAACAAGATAAAACTGTAAAAAAGGGGAGGTGCTTACAGGGCTTACAAGGAAAAACTACCACATATAGTGTTCCTATTTTATAATTTAAGAAAAGGTTATAAACCTCTCTCAAGTCTGAAGAGTTCAACTCACTTCACTTGAATGCAAATAGACCTCTCTGTTCAATCAAGGTCACCAATTACACAGAGCTCTTTTACACTAGTCAAGACCTAGTATACTCTGCTAGCAAATTGGAATCACTGGATTATCTATATTCTGCAAGAGTGGTGTCTGTCTTTCAAAGGAGGTCTTATCTCCTTGTGTTTATATTTACCTTCCCCCTGAGACTGGACCAACTGGTAAGTTCTAATTAGCTGTTTATAGTTGCTGCAGTGCCTTGAAAATAAATAGACTGGAAATAGCTTTTGTACGCTTTGTGAGAGCTAAGCAGGACTGTTGATAGTTACTCAGTGAGTAAAAAGGAACTTTCCTAAAGCTCACACACCATTTATTTATCTCATACGTTCTTACACTGAGCCCTAGAAGGAAAAAATGGTGCTCTAGCACAGGTTCTTGTTGAGGCTGCAACCAGCATTTTGAATATTGGGGCAAAGAAGGGGCAAGCTTCTCATTACCTCCTGCAGTTTTATAAATGCATATTAAAACAATATTTGAAGTAATATTAACAAGTATTAAGGCAGTATAAAAAAGGTTAAGTTTTTTAAAGATAAACTGGTTGGTGGCACCATCTTTTTTAAAATACACACACACACACACACACACACACACACACACACACAAAAAAAAAAACAGTGAAGCTCTTGTTTCCTAGTGCTCCTTTGAAGTTACATCAAGCTTTTTAAGTGTTGGGGTTCCTCTTTTAATTTTGTAATCCCAGAAAGAAGGGTGATTTTAACCTCTTTTTTCTGAGATTAAGGTTTGTTTGTTTGTTTTTCAAGAAAAAAAAAGTAGCACCATTGTGTCTGCCCCTCTACTGAAACAAATAAAAAACTGGAAGAATTTGCCAGATTGCAATTTATTGTTTATATCTCCTCCACATTTTGCTAAATAGAATTTCATATGAATATTAGAAAGGCTATAGGAGAGTAAATTTTCTTGTTGAAAAATGTGGTGGGAATGTTTCAGATGTTTAAACTGCTTTTTGACATCACCTATTACACCAAGACACAAAAGGTCAACATTCTTTTTAACTAGTTCTTACAATTCTTCATTCCTTTAAGTGCTGAAAATGAAACTTTTACACAAAGGAATTTAGAAATAAAATGAGGAATTAGCCTGTGGGTTTTCAATTAAAGCACCAAGAATGTAGCAGAATTACAAACTTGCATTTGCTTGCCTTGGGGACTATAGTACTGTGTACACATACTTTAAACTCCTCCACAGGACTTTCAGCCAGAACATAAAAACAGAATAACAAATATTTATTATTAAACATTTATATCTTGCCTTCACATTAAAAAAAAAATCACAAGGCAGGTGCCAGTAAAATATGATACAAACTATAATATGAAGAGCCAAAATATAATCAAAATAGAGTAAAATATAAAATGATTAAGCAACAATCAAAATACCATTAACACTGGCAAATAAATATAAAACCACATCAGAGCCATCCTATTGTTCCAAAAGCATGACAGAGCATGGCTGTAGCAAGACATCTGAAAGTCAACAGGCAGCACATGATGTACACATCCATAGACAGGGTACTCCAAAGTGTTAATACAATATCAGCATTGAGAAAGCCCTACCCTGTATTGCCAGCCAGAATACTCCAGCTAGACTCTACTTTCAGAACATCTCAAGGTGTAGGGTAGGCATATACGGGACTAGGCAATCTGGAACCCAAACCATTTAGGGCAGTTGCTAGACACCAATTCCCATCAATCCCAGCCAACATGGCCAGTAGTCAGGGAAATGGGAGCTGTAGTCCAAAAACAAATGGGGGGGCTGAGGTTCCCCACCACTGATTTAAGGCAACAGGATTGTCTGTCTGGATTATATGTGAGAGCATATAAATGAGAAAATAACTGTCTTCCCTGGATCTATTTACAATAACCTTGTTTTTAAGCACTCACCTGATAGCCAGAGGTGACAAGGAACGGCCCTCAGGCAAATGGGTGAACTGGAGAGAGGGGAGGGGGAGGATGAAGCACTATTTCCTTCCTCTGCACCCAAGAACAGAAACATTCCTCTTGCTGAATGAAGAATGAGGTTTATTGTCCCTATTCTGCCTATAATAGCCCGAGCAGGCTATTAAAATATTACAACATAGTAACTTTTGTGAGCTTATTTAGAAGGCTGAGTTAGAAGACATGATGTTTGCCAGACTCAAAGTCAAAGCATTTGTGACATAGTGCCCAAACCCAGAATTGGACCTTATATCCAACCATATTCTGACCTTCTCTCAGATCTTATGCTTCCGTGAAAGGCAAGCTCTTTTTAACCAGCACAACAGAGGAGGAAGACTACAAAGTTAACCAGTATCTATGACTGCACTTCCAGAATATAGAGGCCTGCTATGGTCTGTTGTTAACATTTAAATGTCAAAGAGTAAAATATTGTTGCAATATAGGACAGGATATTAAGAGAGGTGCTTGTCATCTCTCTGTTGACTGTTTGAAGTGAAGCATGTTTGTGTACTCTGAATAGTTTTAAATCAACTTCTCTAGTCACAGTACTGTAGTGATGGAAAAACACAACGGTCACATAGGTACTTAAGGCATAGCAGCATCCATGAAGACCAGGCCCAGCCAACTGCAACTACTTTGCTACAAGAAACGTATAACACAGAAAACATTACTAAGTAGCACTAAGTTATCCCCTTTTGATGTTGTGAAGACTGTGTTTATAAGGAAGATATGTGAATTGAGAAGCACTTCTTCAAGTTTCCTGACTTATTTTTCCTCTACATGACACCATGTTGCATTTGTCTTCAGCAACTAAGCTGTGTTCTGCTTCTTTATGATTTGTTACTAGTCCGTTTCTCTCCAAAAGTGAAATCTTTGATAACTTGTACCTTTGAAAGAGAGTGGAGGATTGTAGGGTTTTCTATGGTATAGAAGTTTACATTAAAAATAATAATTCTAATTAAGCTTCCATTAACCTCAGTCGATTAGCTGTCAACTGAGCCGATTAACTCCTGAACTGACTTACCTGCATGATAAACTAACATGGGATACAGCTCAAAAATTCTGTTCTTCCCATTGAAGTAATGGAGTCAATGGGTTGGATCCAAAGATGCCTTTTGCTACTTGGAAGATGCCTTCAGTTCATGGATGGACTATTTTACAATTTGCATAAAGTGCTATACAAGAATAGTGAAACTAAATACAGAAGATTGTATTCTACTTGAAGAAACATGCCAACTGCTGCACAACATGTCTATTATAGCACAACGAAAGTTGTCCTGCTAGTGTTTACCTAAGTATTTCCAGAACTGTGCTATTAGCCATTTTCCTTCTGCTTATGGTCATTTGGTATTTCTGCAGTGCATTGTAACACGTGGCTATTCAATTAAAACAATGTTAAATATCAAACTGGTATAATTTTAAGATCTTCAAGATAGTTCTGTTCCAGCTGAGGATGACTCTTCATTTAGTGATAGACTAGAGGAAGATGGACAGCTAGTAAACCAACGGATGAGAAGAAATCTTTAGTCAGAGGGAAGACTTTGCCAAGAGTTTTCATCAGCATGTCATCAAAATTGAGTACGCACATTCCAATCTCTGTATCTGTATTATTTATTCAGGGAAAATTACAGGAAAGTTGAACAAAAGGCACTCAACTGTCTTTGACAGCTTGTTCAGTTTGTAGCAGAGCTCAGATCTCAACCATCTTAAATACACACATATGTGGATATGTACATAAATTTTCAGGTGTGTTTTTTTATGTGCAATACTATCTTCCCTGTGTTCGCTACCTCTTTATAATCTTCTGCATACACTATTCATGGAACATTCATTCTTTCTCACACACGCAATACATGCACAGTCTAACAGGCACTACTTAGATAGTGCAGCCTCCTCCTTTCTCTACTGAACATTTCTTCCCCCAAAAAGCACACATCCTGTCTATGCTGAGCCTGTGTGGGTTGACAGCTTTTAGAACTTCTCAGAAGATGGAATATTCATAAACCTGTCAGTAGCTGATCATGTTTCATCAAACTAAAGTGACAGCCAATAGCTAAAGAGGTTTCAAAGACAAAAGCCTGCACTTTCTTCAGGTATTTTTCTTATTTTGTTACGTTGATCTGATTTGGGAAGATAAACTGACATACAGACCCCCAATAATATGTAATGTATTTTAATCTGATGCGTCATTCATCTCTATGACCAAAGTGCCAGAACATATTATACAAAACTGACATTGGTCTGACAAAGGGTATATAGCTACATATACAGTAACAAACAAATGCAAGAAATCCCTTGGAAAACTGAGGACAGTTTAAGGAAAAGTGAATCTTTTCCTTAACAGCATGGACCTATTGCAGAGCATGTCATATTTTGGCATTAAGTTGTTTATTCTACTACTTGATATTCCAATTAAAAATTACACTAGGGAGAAATATATAGTGGTACTAGTCATTTAGCTGCTTCCCAGCCAATTATGGGAAGCAGCATAATTATTATTATTATTACTATTATTATTTATATACCATTCCACAGCCAAAGCTCTCTGGGCAGTTTACAAAGATTAAAAAGATTGGATTAAAAAGTCTGAACATTAAAAATCAATATATAAAATTTAAAAACATAAAAACATAGGAAACAGTTAACATTTTAAACAAATTTTTACATATTCAGCCAGTTTGAGTTTCAGTTTATTAGCTCTCATCCAGTCCATGACTAGTACCATTTTCTTTTTGAACCTAAAAAGTACTAATAAACTTCTGAAAATCCTGTCAGTCTAAAATCTCGGAAGAATAGATACTGCAACATTTATGCAGAAACATGCTTCATTTGGACTCAAGGAGAACTTAATTTGGGTAAACAATTCACTTAGGAGAATTGATATACTGCAACATAATGAAACAGCAGTTTAATCATTTTATTATTTATTTTATTTTATTTATTTATTACATTTTTATACCGCCCAATAGCCGAAGCTCTCTGGGCGGTTCATGCTTTCTCTTGCTATTACTATATTTTTAACTTTACTACTGCGGATCATGGCTATGTTGTACCTACGCTAGCCCTGTTTTCCAATGCTGGGGAGTAGGACCATTGAACTGGCATCCACCTTTATCAAATCTAAAACAATGGCTACAGGGAAAGTTTCCTGATCAGCATAAATTAGCAAAGATACCTTAAGAAAATTCTGTAAAACAATCTGAAAAAGTTATGAAGTTAGTTTGGGTCAAACTGGCTAAAACAGCCGATGGAGACTGGATACAGCCACCTTCCTAAATCTGGTGTCCTCCAGATGTTTTGAATTTCAAGTCCCATCAGTCCCAGACAGCATGGCCAATGGTCAGGAATGCTGGGAGTTGTAGTCCAAATAAACTGGAGGGCACCCAGTTGGGAACGGCTGGGATATAGCAGGCTAGCTACTCTCTCTCAGGCTCAGTCCCCATCTACAATGAGGCTAATAATAATGTCTTACAGCAGGGGTCCCCAACCCCCGGGCCACGGACTGGTACTGGTCCGTGGCCTGTTAGGAACCGGGTCACACAGGTGAGCTGCCCCACCCACCCACCCTGACCCCAGCGCACCTGGACGCGGGGCGCCACCCCACCCACCCAGCTGAAGCGAACCCAGGATACTGGGGCGGGGTGGGGTGGCTTCAGAACGGCGCACCCGGCCAGAAACCACTCTGGGAGAGCGACTTCCAGGCGTGCCTTTCCAAAGCCGCCCACCCGCCCCAGTGTCCCGGCGCCACCTCAGCTGGGCAGGCAAGACGGCGCCCCGCGCCCAGGCACACTGGGGTGGGGGTGGGCGGGTGAAAGCAGCCCACCTGCATGGTCCGGTTCCTAACAGGCCACAGGCACCCAGCCGAAGCGAAGAGGCGCCCCCTTACCTTGGCACCTCCCTAACCCTAACCCTAGCCAAAATGAATAAAAAACAAACGTTGCTGGAGAGTTTCCATTTCCAACATCCTATCTTTGTGAAGCGGGGTTTTCTGCATTGACAATAACCAAAATGAGATTACGGAGTAGAATGGACATAAGCAACACACTTAGAATGTCACTGTCTCCCATCACCCCCAGATGGGACCGTCTAGTTGCAGGAAAACAAGCTCAAGGCTCCCACTGATTCTGCATTATGGTGAGTTGTATAATTATTTCATTATATATTACAATGTAATAATAATAGAAATAAATTACATAATAGATGTAATGTGCTTGAATCATCCCAAAACCATCCCCTCAACCCCACCCCACCCCCAGTCAGTGGAAAAATTGTCTACCACAAAACGGATCCCTGGTGCCAAAAAGGTTGGTTGGGGACCACTGTCTTACAGAATCAATCAGTATAAGGACTGAAAGATAATGTATGTAAACAATTTGAACATTCTAACACAATACTATTATTGTGAACGACACACAAGCAGTGGGGAATAAAGGTCAAAACACTGCAGTTTATACAATTTTTAAAGCTGTACAATTTTTTAATTAAACTTTTACTTAAAATGAGCACTCAAGCCCAACCATTGGAAAGCATTTTAAACATTTCTTCCTTTGTCAAAACGGGATAAAGAACTTAAAGTGAGTCTGGGCAGATCTAGGCAAAATGCCCCAAGCACCGCAAAAAAAATGCCCCAGCAAAGTTTATTTCCTTAGCCTTAACAGCAACGAACAGACGTGCCACATGTAAATAATATGAACCAAAGCTCCAGGGAGAGGGGGCATGGTTTTAATCTGGGATGTAAAGTTTTCAAGGGGAAAAACACTTTCCATTATTCAGTGTCTAACTTCAAAGACATCTTGTGATTTTTTTTAGGAATTTAATATTATGAGAGAACTGGAGGATGCATTAGGATGAATACGTTCATTTCCTAATGCTTATGGGCTAGCACCATCAAAATGTGTTTAACAACAACAATGTAATTAAGTCATCATACAGTAATTTGAGAAAAATCCTAAAAATCTGTACGACTTTTTTTTCCTTTTAAAAGTGCTAGTTAGCATTATCAGCTGTTACTTGATAATAGTATACATTATCATTTTTCACAGAGATACTATTTAAAACCTCCCAATGAGAGTTTAAAAGAGAGTTAGAAGTTCTCTGGGAACTACTAATGAGAGGTAAAATCCACACACACAAGATGTGTGTGTATTCATTATAGTGTGCACAATGAATTTTAATCCAGTACAGTTAGTTTTATTTATATTCAACTGAAATCATAACACTACTGAAAAGTAAGCCCACCTCCTAGCTGAGCAGAGTTTTCTTCATAAATATAATGGAGGAAATAAAAGTTTTTAGCATATAAGAACATAAGAATAACATTATTGGGTCAAACAAAGAATCCATCTAGTCTGATACCTTGTTTCCCAAAAGGAGAGCCAATGTGTTGGAGTGGTTAGAGTGTTGCACACCTCTCTAGTCTACAGTAGAAGCTCACTGGGTGATTTTGGGTCAGTCACTGGCCCTTTCTACACCTAAGGATTATCCCAGGAAAATGGAGGGATCGCCCCTACCTGCTCCCAGGATCCTGTGTGGCATTTGGATGCACAGGAATAATCCAGGGACGATCCTGGGGGAAAAGGCAGGTGTAGAAACGGACACTGACTCTCAGCCTAACCTACCTCACAGGGTTGTTGTGAGGAAGAAGTCCATGTGAGCCACCTTGGGTTCCTTGCAAAAGGGAAAAGGGGGACATATAAATGTAATAATAAATAAAATAATAAAAATAAACTATGAGATTAGAAGTCCAAGATAGGGCATGAAAGCAATAGTCCTCCCACACTATTTCCACTCAACACCAGATATTAAGTGCTATAGTGCCTCTGAACACTGGGTTCCATATAGCCATCAGCACTGACAGCCCAATAAGCCTTTATAAGTCATCGAAGCCAGATGTAAAACATGATATCAACGAGAGAAAGCTCCGTTCCCTCTCATGTGGGATCAGAAAGCTTTAGTGAGATTTTTCACATAGTAAAACACACACACACACACACACACACACACACACACACGAGCATTCAAATGCCATAAGAAAGGAAACAAATGGGAGATCTACAGTAGCAGTGGAGTGAAACAAACCAGTCTCCTGGGGAGACAAAATAGGAAGAATTGCACGGCTCTTCTCCTTAAAAGCCTTTACTGTGTCCAATATTTTAATAGCTTATAAGTTAACAAAAGGAAATGGTTTTCTCCAATTATCACCTTTTCAGTGAAAGCAGTTTGCCTAGGAACACACAACACGTGCAATTCAATAGAAAAAATAAACTTGCCAAAGTACTGAACAAATAAGAGCTCTAAAGCTTTATTAATGCCTATAATCTGATAGTCACAGTACTCTGTGCCTTCTATTCTTGTCATGCTGGCCGTTATTATATTTCAAGCCATTACGTGGTGCTGGAATAAAGAATACAAGATGAATATCATACTAAACTTACAGAAACATGGAAAGTAAGCTGAACATGTTGAATGAATTCAGGGGGGAAAAGATACGCCTATGGTCAAACTACAAAGTACAAGTAGCTCGAACTAGTTGAAAAGCAAGCTAACTAAATATGTTGTCCACTCTTATCCATGTGGAATTGAATGCCTTTGGACCAAAAGCTTTTCAAGTATGTTTGTTCTGTACAGCACCATGAACGTTGATGGCACTTGTTTGTTGTTTATTCGTTCAGTCGCTTCCGACTCTTCGTGACTTCATGGACCAGCCCACGCCAGAGCTTTCTGTCGGCTGTCGCCACCCCCAGCTTCCCCAAGGTCAAGTCTGTCACCTCCAGAATATCATCCATCCATCTTGCCCTTGGTCGGCCCCTCTTCCTTTTGCCTTCCGCTTTCCCTAGCATCAGCCTCTTCTCCAGGGTATCCTGTCTTCTCATTATGTGGCTAAAGTACTTCAGTTTTGCCTTTAATACCATTCCCTCAAGTGAGCAGTCTGGCTTTATTTCCTGGAGTATGGACTGGTTTGATCTTCTCGCAGTCCAAGGCACTCTCAGAATTTCCCTCCAACACCACAGTTCAAAAGCCTCTATCTTCCTTCGCTCAGCTTTCCTTATGGTCCAGCTCTCGCAGCCATAGGTTACTACGGGGAATACCATTGCTTTAACTATGCGGACCTTTGTTGTCAGTGTGGTGTCTCTGCTCTTAACTATTTTATCAAGATTTGTCATTGCTCTCCTCCCAAGAAGGAAACGTCTTCTAATTTCCTGGCTGCAGTCAGCATCTGCAGTAATCTTTGCGCCCAGAAATACAAAGTCTGTCACTGCCTCCACGTTTTCTCCCTCTATTTGCCAGTTATCAATCAAGCTGGTTGCCATAATCTTGGTTTTTTTGAGGTTTAACTGCAACCCGGATTTTGCACTTTCTTCTTTCACCTTTGTCATAAGGCTCCTCAGCTCCTCCTCGCTTTCAGCCATCAATGTGGTGTCATCTGCATATCTGAGATTGTTAATGTTTCTTCCTGCGATTTTAACTCCAGCCTTGGATTCGTCAAGCCCAGCACGTCGCATGATGTGTTCCGCATACAAGTTGAATAGGTAAGGTGAGAGTATACAACCCTGCCGTACTCCTTTCCCAATCTTAAACCAGTCCGTTGTTCTGTGGTCTGTTCTTACCGTTGCTACTTGTTCGTTATACAGATTCCTCAGGAGGCAGACAAGATGACTTGGTATCCCCATACCACCAAGAACTTGCCACAGTTTGTTATGATCCACACAGTCAAAGGCTTTAGAATAGTCGATAAAACAGAAATAGATGTTTTTCTGGAACTCCCTGGCTTTCTCCATTATCCAGCGGATATTGGCAATTTGGTCTCTAGTTCCTCTGCCTTTTCTAAACCCAGCTTGTACATCTGGCAATTCTCGCTCCATGAATTGCTGGAGTCTACCTTGCAGGATCTTGAGCATTACCTTGCTGGCATGTGAAATAAGTGCCACTGTCCGATAGTTTGAACATTCTTTAGTGTTTCCCTTTTTTGGTATGGAGATAGAAGTTGATTTTTTCCAGTCTGATGGCCATTCTTGTGTTTTCCAAATTTCCTGGCATATGGCATGCATCACCTTGACAGCATCATCTTGCAATATTTTAAACAGTTCAGCTGGGATACCGTCGTCTCCTGCTGCCTTGTTATTAGCAATGCTTCTTAAGACCCATTCAACCTCACTCTTCAGGATGTCTGGCTCTAACTCACTGACCACACCGTCTGAGCTATCCCCGATATTATTATCCTTCCTATACAGATTTTCCGTATATTCTTGCCACCTTTTCTTGATCTCTTCTGTTTCTGTTAGGTCCTTGCCATCTTTGTTTTTGATCATACCCATTTTTGCCTGGAATTTACCTCTGATGTTTCTAATTTTCTGGAAGAGGTCTCTTGTCCTTCCTATTCTATTGTCTTCTTCCACTTCCGCACATTGCTTGTTTAAAAATAATTCCTTATGTCTTCTGGCTAACCTCTGGAATTTTGCATTTAATTGGGCATATCTCCCCCTATCACTGTTGCCTTTTGCTTTCCTTCTTTCTTGGGCTACTTCCAGTGTCTCAGCAGACAGCCATCTTGCCTTCTTGGTTTTCTTTTCCTTTGGGACGTTTTTTGTTGCCACCTCTTGGACAATGTTGCGAACTTCTGTCCATAGTTCTTCCGGGACCCTATCTACTAAATCTAGTCCCTTAAATCTATTCTTCACTTCCACTGCATATTCATTAGGAATATTAGTGAGCTCATATCTAACTGATCTGTGGGTCTTCTCTATTTTCTTTAGATTCTAAATTGTGCAATAAGAAGTAAATATTATTATTAATAATAATAATAATAATAATAATAATAATGCACGTCTTGATGTCTGATCTTGATGTCAAAGTATCTATTGTGGCTAATCTAACTAGCCATTGATCAGGTCATGTAACAACCCTTGGTTTAAACAACCTAGAATTCTCAACCCAACAACAAACCATGGGGTCACTTTCTGGGTTGTTTGTGGTTGCTAGCCCAGCTGGGTTGGTACAACAATCAGCTGGGTTGGTAACAAATAAAAGGATTTGGTTGGAGTAGATATTAACACAAGAGGTTATAAAGTGGGCCTATTTCAAAAGAAGAAGGGGGAAATCTGTCATTTAAACCAACCAGTTTTCCCCCCAGTAAAAGCCATTTCAAGGGAGAGCTGCCATAGATGTGAATAAATAAACTACTTTCTGTGTAGTTTTAACATGAAGCTAGTTTTATTATTGCAATGGTATTTGTATACAATACTACTGCCTAATCCGGCAATGAGGCCACAAAATAAAAGATTTAACACTACAGGGATGAGTGGAACTTCTTCAAGGAAATTAGGGTCCTACGTTATAATCTATTTCCATAATAAAAAGTGATTACTAACACAGGCACTTGGTTCAGACAGTCGGTGTCATATGGATCAGAGTATATGAAACAGGACAGGAGGACAGATTATAGGACAAGCGGTATTTTCTTTTATTGGTCCAACTTCCATTGGTATAGATCAGTGCAACTTCTGGTCCTCCAGATATTTGAGACGACAACTACCAGCAGCTCTAGCCACAAAGCCAGTGATGAGGGATGATGGGAGTTGTTGCCAAACCATTAAGGAAAAACAGCAAATATGAAACTTCTCTAACAATATTGTTTGCTAGAATGATGATCTCTAAGTATCAAACTCTCTACTGCTTAAAGATGAAAACTACAAATTTAGGCACAATGTTTCCCTTTTTTCATCCTATAAGAGACTTTTTCAACAAGAATATAGATTTACTAGGGCTGTAGGACATCTCAGAAACTGACTACTTGCACCCAAAGTGATGTAAGCAAAAACAGGCTGAGTCAAAGGCTTCAGATCTGCCTTAGAGCCTCATGGTTTGTTTGTTTTTAAATGCTTTCAGTCAATTTGATACATTTTTGAACTTTTCCCAATCTCTGCCTTGAAAACAACCTTGCCTTTACAATTGGAATACAGAATTATCTTTTTCTCTTTCTTTTTTGAAGCCTAAATCTGCAAGATACTTACTGGCATCAGTCAGGTTCCACCCATGCAAATCATTTTGGACCATCAACTTTCTAAAATCATAGATTATTATTTTTTATTTATTTATATAGCACCATCAATGTACATAGATTAAAATGCATCATATCATACTGCTTGATACTCAATGGCTTTATACTAAAACAAAACCCCTTTTTAAGCTGTAATCGCAGTTTCTAGGAAGAAAATCTTATTGAACATAGTGTGTTAGAAGGCACAGTGCACTGCTAAGATTAGATGCTCCTTTACTAGCTCTGTCATTGTCTTGCCCTGCTTGCCCTGCCCATCATATTGAGGGACACTTAGTTATTGCAGCACACTTTGAACTTATTATGATAGAGGGGAATACTTTAAACAAGTCAATGCTTGTTAAACGCTACCTGTATTTGTTAGTTCATATTGCTGTCTGTCGTGTTGCCAATCCCCTTTTAATAAATACTACCTGTCTATCAACATAGATTTTGTCAAACAGAAGACACTCCTATGTAGACTGGGGGGAAAGGAGGGAGGGGAAGCCGTTAATTAAATTTGGTTTAGGACAATTCACATTCCACAGATTTATTTAGATGTAACATGGATATGTCACTCTCTAGGCACCCTTTTTTATACTGTTTCAAACAAAACCAAAAAGACCTCGAAAGATTATTAATAACACCTTTGTCTCATCAATATTAAATAAATGTATGGAAATTTGATTATCTACCTACTGTGGTAAAGGTGTAAACCTTCAATCTCAAATAAACCAAACCAATAGTTTGAACTTATTTTGGTGGTGAGGGGAGTTAATCTGAGAGATATCTGTTTCTCCTCATACATAAGCTTCTTTTTTCATTGTCTAATGGAAGTTTACTCTATACAATTACATCTCTTTAACAAAGCTGAATGTTCAATGATTTAATACAGCCCTGGAAAATGTATTGTTGTTTTTTAAAATATTCTAAAGGATACACTAAATATGCAAATGTTTAGAAAATAATCTTGATTTTTTTTTTCCTAGCAAGGTCCTTTAAGGTCATCAGATAAAAGAAAGTTCACTCAAATAAAAATTGAACGCAGCACATTCTGACCATTTGGACAATGACTCACCTCCTTCCTCCAACCAATCTGGCTCACTTTTTGGAAGTTTGTGCTCATATAGATGTGTTTTATGTAATGGCTACCTGGCTTTCATCCACACCATTCTCAGAGACTTCAGTTAACAGGGCTCAATTCAAGTGAAAAAAATTGTGGAAACAAGAGTACATCAGGAAGCATATGGTGACCTCCAACAAGAAGCAAGCCAATCTCATTAGAAATGTAAGAACAGGACAAACCAAAATATTTATCTAACATATTTTCTAGTCACCCTAGGCAGCTTACAATATAAAAACAGTAGAATTTAGTACATGATCAATTTATATTTAATATACATTTATTAATAACAAAAAGTTTTCGGTTTCAAAGTCCTTATAAATAATGTGGATTATGCTCAAATCTCCCAGCACCAACTCTCTATTCAATAATGACTTGCTCAGTACTGATAAGACAGGCATGCTTAATATGTGGGGTTCTCTAAGAAAGACCAAGGTAAACTTTTGAACCTTGCTAGCAATTGCTCCCAGCACCTTGCCATTTTGTTAGTTCACCAGCGCTAGAGATGTGAAGGCCCGGAAAAAAACCAGGATCATTCGGGGAAAACTCAGGGTTTTTTCCAAAAACTGTACAGTATCAGATTATTACAATGTCTGTGCACCAAGGACAAGCAAGTCCTAGGTTGCAAACTGAGACTACAATTCTCAAATGCAAGATGCATTTCTGCCTCTAGGGGGCACTTCCATGGAAGCAGAGACTGAAACTAATACTGATAGCTATAGGTCAGAAAATGAGTCTGATTAAATTTCATGCATATACATTGAATCTTGCTGTTGTCGTCCCCATTTTACTCAGTTCTTTTTATGGGAATGGGGGCTTTATGTCTTGACACTGGAGGACTAGTGGAGACATAAATAATTTTCTTTGTTACTAATTTTCTTCAGTTGTTGTTTTTTAAAATTGTTGTTTGCCTGCTCCTCATAAACTGGCAGAACCAAAGAGGTTCCTTGCAGTTCAGGTGTTCCTAACAGTTCAGGAGCTTGTAGCTCCATTTGTTACCAAAAAAAAAAAAAAAAGGAAAAAAAGGAAATTAAATTTGTAATAATTGTTTGAATACACTAGTTTTAATATACCAAATGTAATAATTTTATGCCAAACCAACTTGGACATAATTACATTTTATGTTCCTAAAGTAGCAAAGTGACTTTCAATTTGTAAAAAGTGCTAATATTGCATTATTTCAATTTTTCCTAAAATTTCCGGGTTTTTTTCTGGAAAAAATGGGGGAGGGAGTTTTTTTCCATGGCTTCAAAATTTCCGGAAATTTTACATCTGTAACCAGCACCACAAGAAATTCCAAGGTGCACAATCAGGTTTTAAACTGCAGTTTTGAGAAGGGGAGGTATTAACAGAAAAAAGCCCCTTAAAAATCACAAGAAATTAAGGTGTTTTATTTTATTTTATTGGTACAGAGGAATTTTAGAACCAAAGTAAGTATTTGTATGAAACAATCCTTCTGTTCCACCCATTTGCCTTTGGCTCCACTGCCCATGGTGGCAAAGTCTTCTGGGAGTTGAAGTCCAAAATATCTGTAGATCTACTGTCTGTCTATCCCTGCTTTAAGAAACCGAGGACGCTGGGCTTCTGCATATTTCATCGCAAAGACAGTTATCTGGGGGTTTCTGGTAGCTTACTTCCCAGCCCAACTATCTGAGCTTCATTAACAGAAGATGCCAGTGTGGAACCTCAAGAATATACGGTACACTGTCAAAACTACAAACCATTTCCTTCTGCTTATACCCCAAAAGCTTCCTAATCCAACTATTTAGAAGCATTACAATCAAGTATACATATGTATAATGAGAATATCCTTATTATATCACTGCATCTTTCAACATAGGTAATGCATGTACATGGGGTAGAACACAAGTGGTTCAAACATCTACAATTTTTATCATACTACTGCAAAGCATCACACATTTCTGATGAAGTATCAATATAGGAACACATTGGGTTTGAACTTTCACAAGTTCTGACATGGAAAAATATCATACAAATATGCAATGCAAGAATGTGTGAGTTTAGAAGACTGATGTTTATAAGCCTTCAGCTATTCACAGCGTGGTGGGGGGAACAGTGAGTCTAACACTTAGTTCCACCTACCTGCCCTAAAAAAAACCAAAATCATTTGTGCTGAGCATGGAACACATCAGCTACCACTTTTTGTATCATCAAACTGACAATATATCTGCAAGAATTCCTCTTTTTTTTAAAAAAAAAAGTCACAAGCCACTTATTCAAGTATTGCTAGATTTTGTACCTTATGTTCTACTGAATTCAACAGTCCACTTAACTCTAGAGTGAATGTTCTCTGCTGCTCCCCCTCTGAAGCACTGACAACCGTTATCAAAATGCATACCGCTGGTCTGGAACTAGAAGCTTACAGTTCTGATCAGACAATTTAGCCCCCTTCACATGTTATATGCTTGAAGAGGCTCCACTCAATTAAGGGGAATTGGGGCTGGCCAGGTGCCTCCACAGCACACATACCAACATCCACATGTTGACTGTGAACAACTGAAGAGAGTGATGCCTACAAACACAGGGTATATGAGATCATGAACCTTGACAGAGGCTTTGCCCTGTCCTGGATGGGGTTGCACTCCCCCTAAAGGATCGGGTCCGTAGTTTGGGGGTGCTCTTGGATCCAGAACTGTCACTTGAGGCACAGGTGAACTCAGTGGCAAAGAGCACCTTTTATCAGCTCAGGCTGATATACCAGCTGCGCCCTTATCTGGACAGAGATAGCTTAGCTACAGTTATCCATGCTCTGATAACCTCTCGTTTGGATTACTGCAATGCGTTATACGTGGGGCTGCCTTTGAAAACGGTCCGGAAACTTCAACTGGTGCAAAACAGGGCAGCAAGGTTATTAACAGGGACTGGCCGGCGAGATCACATTACGCCAGTCCTTTTACAACTTCATTGGCTGCCAGTCCAGGTCCGGGCCCAATTCAAAGTGCTGGTATTGACATTTAAAGCCCTAAACGGTTTGGGGCCAGGTTATCTGAAGGAACGCCTCCTCCCATATGTACCTACCCGGACCTTAAGATCATCTACAGGGGCCCTTCTCCGTGAGCCCCTGCCAAAGGAAGTGAGGCAGGTGGCTACTAGGAGGAGGGCTTTCTCCGCTGTGGCACCCCGGTTGTGGAACGAGCTCCCCAGAGAGGTCCGCCTGGCGCCTACACTGTACTGCTTTCGTCGCCAGCTGAAGACCTTTTTATTCACTCAGTATTTTAACACTTAATTTTAACTTAAATTTAAATTTTACTGTTTTAACTCTGTATTTTAATCTTATATCAACTTTGCTGTGTGGTTTTATCCTGGTTGCGCTTTTTATATTGTATTTCATAATTGTGTTTTAACCTGTTGGGTGTTTTACTGTGGTTTTAATTTTTGTGAACCGCCCAGAGAGCTTCGGCTATTGGGCGGTATAAAAATGTAATAAATAAATAAATAAATAAATATTGTGAAATATCTAATCAAAGAAGTGAACAAGATCACAAGAGACGCATTGGGATAATACAGAGAAGCAGAAGTCGATTCCTTCTTAAGTCAAAGTGACACATATTTATTTATTTATTATATTTTTATACTGCCCAATAGCCGAAGCTCTCTGGGCAGTTCACAAAAATTAAAACCATAATAAAACAACCAACATGTTAAAAGCACAATTACAAAATGCAGTATAAAAAGCACAACCAGGATAAAACCACACAGCAAAACTGATATAAGATTAAAATACAGAGTTAGAACAGTAAAATTTAGATTTGAGTTAAAATTAAGTGTTAAAATACTGAGAGAATAAAAAGGTCTTCAGCTGGTCGACGAAAGCAGTACAGTGTAGGCGCCAGGCAGACCTCTCTGGGGAGCTCATTCCACAAGCGGGGTGCCACAGCGGAGAAAGCCTTCCTTCTAGTAGCCACCTGCCTCACTTCCTTTGGCAGGGGCTCACGGAGAAGGGCCCCTGTAGATGATCTTAAGGTCCGGGCAGGTACATATCCCCAAGAATGAACTCATATGAACACATTTCTACTGGTCAGAGCAGGGGTGGTCAACCTTTCTTCTGTTAAGGGCTGTATTTCCTTGGGCGTAATCTGCAGGGGAGGGAGGTGATGCCAGTGCTGGCCAAGGTAAGAGCCAAAAACTCATGGGGCCACTGCTTCCCTTTCTGCCACTGCTTTTATGTTTGTTTGTCTGACTGCCTTTCTCTTCTCTTCCTCCTCCTCCTCAGCCAGTGAGCTTCCAGGGAAGGAACAGCCCAGTCTAAACTCACTGTTTGCGGAGGTCTTTTGAAATTAGACCATGGGCCACATGATATGCGGTCAAGGGCCGTTTATGATCCTAAGGCCACAGGTTGCCCTTCACTGCGTTAGAGTGATGGACTAGGAGACCCAGGTTCAAATTCCCACTTTGCCATGAAACTCATTGGGTGACATTGGGCCAGTCACTACACCTTCACCTAACCTACTCCATTGTGACACCATTCAGACAACACACTAAGCTACAGCGGTTCAGTGAAACATTATGCCTTAGTAGATCATGTGAACCATTGCTACATGTTGGCTACATAATCACAATTTAAACACACTCACTAACCATTTGCTGCAAAAGGTTTAGCAGCCTAACCATGGCTTACTGTGTTGTTTGAACAGGCCCAGAGTTATTGCAAGGACAAAATGGGGCTACCATGAGCAATTCCTGTAATTGTGGCAGCTAATAGAAGAGCAAGACAAGCCAAAACAAAAGAGAAGAAATTTCATTTCATTCATTACACTTCTATATCATCCAACAGCGGAAGCTCTCTAGGCAGTTTACAAAAGTACATTATACATAGTGTAAAAAACTATTTACATACAAAGACAGCGCATACACACAGACAAACATATATAAAAACAATTTTAAATAATAAGAAAAATCCAGGACCTGATTAAAACCTCATCATATGCATTTCATACAGCTTTTACTTCACACAGTTGAACTTAAGTAATACTGGTGAGAAAGTTAAGAGTTCTAAGAATTTCAAATATAAAAAATATTCTGCTGTTGAAAGATTTGTTGAAAAGTATTGATAGGATTGTGAAGTAACAGCAGTTCAGCTGACTCACTTGGAAAACAAAGCCATAGTTATATGTTGAAAAATGTTAGGCCTTTGAAAACTTTCTGTCTCAATGGGACACTGGGAGAGGATGTTTATATTTCACCCATGAGAATTGCTCTTGACTAACATAACAAATAAGCAATCTATTACTGACTGAAAATATAATGCTGCAACCTTGCCTGGCTTAAACAAAAATGGTGCATTATAAGGAGCATTGAGAATGTCTTATAGTTTAGGGTGACCATATGGAAAGGAGGACAGGTCTCCTGTATCTTTAACAGTTGTATAGAAAAGGGAATGTCAGCAGGTGTCATTTGTATGCATCCAGCACCTGGTGAAATTCCCTCTTCATCACAACAGTTAAAGCTGCAGGAGCTATACTAGAGTGACCAGATACAAAAGAGGGCAGATACTAGAGAAATGATGTTGCAGCTCACTAAACAATTTGTATTATACTGATTACCAGGAATTTCAAACTGTCATGCAATGCGGAGAAGACCCACCAGTGCCTAGTTGCTCAAAACCTAGTTTCTCATTTATTGTCAACTCCTGGGAAGCATATATTCTAATTTGTGCATGGCTGCACCAAATCATTCTGGCTAGCGACTGCAGGCATGAAATATTTTTCTAGCTCTGAAACCTATTCCAATGCTATGGGTTATTAACGCCAAACACCTGGTTCTGCTCTCACACTAAAGCGGATTAGTATAGCTTTTGTACTCCTTAAACAGTATTTTTGCAAAAGTGAAATAGGATTCATAATTGTTATGGGACAATAAATACATAGATAGTAATAATTCCCATTATGTACCACCAGATACGTAATGGGAATTATGTAAAAGATACCCGACCAATGAGTGAATAAATATGCAATTATTTTAAAAAATACAAATACAAAAGAATTTTGAGTGTATTTTTTCCTCTTAATGGATTTTTCTCTGCATTCTCCTAACTTCAGCTTCCTTTTTCATCAGGTAGCATTTCATGGTTGTATAAAATTGGCAGACATACACGCTCCTTAAGCATGATGCAGCTACAATTTTCAGCAAACAGCAGCTGCTGGAAATCCCACCACTTCTGATGAACAGTTGGCTCAACACCAAACTCCTCAAGCCCTAGCAACAGCAGCATGAAAAACTAGTATCCAACTTCTAATTCAGCTCCAACCTGTAGGCTGTAAACAACCCAGCAAGAACGGCTGCTCAATGGATCAGTTACAAGCGAAGCCAAAGCTCACCACCAAGGGAACTGGACTTGGAGAGGAAAGAGGAAGTAAATAGTGACTGCAGTGGAATTCATACATGCTATAGAGTGAAGAGGGAACAACAGGTGTGGGCCTTCTTCAGATACTAAGCTTACAAGCTGGTGTACTAAAACATACAAGTATTTCTAAGGAGACAAAAATAAGCAATGGGGGCGTAATACATCCTGCCTCCACTTCAATGCAAGTTTCACAAGAATGGATTTACTATTTTATGTGTCTAGCTGTATAACTGTGCATAATAATAGCTGGCCATATACAAAAACAAAACAAAAAAGAAAATGATAACTGTGCCTGTTTGCATTCTCCTTCCCTCTTTATTGTTTACTACAACTTATTAGATTGTAAGCCTATGCGGCAGGGTCTTGCTATTTACTGTGTTATCTGTACAGCACCATGTACATTGATGGTGCTATATAAATAAATAATAATAATAATAATAAATAAATACAAAAACAAATCCCAAAAGAAAATTACATCAATTGCCCTCTAATTGTTGACAGAGGGTAGCACATTTAACATAAATTACCCCCTTACTTTCCAGACAAAAATATGGGTGGAATCTATCGGCTGCTTGGAGATTTTCCTTAAGGTTGTTCATAATGACAAAATATATTTAGAGAACAATCCTATGGCCCATAGAGAGCATCTGAATGGCCATAGGATACTGGGGATCACCCCCTGCCAGCAATGACATAGACCAGGGGCATGGCTAAACGGGGCGATATCCCGGGGATCGTCCTGGGATCGTCCCTGTGCATCCCAGTTTTTCCCATAGTCTCGGGATCATCCCGAGACCACGGGACATGGGGGCGGCCGTCCTAGTTTGTGAGTAAACGTGAGGAGCCAGGAACCGGGCACAGGGCATCTGTAGAACCTTCGCATCTACAGATTTTAAAAAATGGGGGGAGAGAAACAGGGCAGCCAGAGAAAAGTCAGAGGGAGGAGAGCCGGCTGCCCCATTCCTCCCCCACACCTCGTTTCTCGGTCCACCGGCAGCGGCAACTCCACATTGGCACTCCTTCCCATGCAGATGCTGGGAAGGCGTGCCAATTCGGGAGCCCGGGGCTCGTGGCGCAGACCCACCGCCATCAAGATGCATTAACATTGCATATAGCTGTTCCTTTCACATCTAGTTTGATCACAATTTTTTTTCTGCTGTAGTATGAATTTGTGAACAAGTACACCAGCAATACTAGCAGCTTTTAAAAATGTACATAAGGACAGGTAAAGGGTAGCAAAGACAATATGAATGCCATGAGCTGCATAGTCCCAATCTATTGTCAGAATAGATATGAGGATTCAAAGTTGATATTGGTTTAAATACCTTAAATTCAGAGTGCTCTATTTTTCCTTCATTCTAGTGTGTATTTTCTGTGAGACCTTTCAATTACGTAATCATATGCATATGTTTCTAGTCTAATACATAAAGAAAAAAATAAATAGAATCACTACATATAAGATTTCACTTTGGTGATAAAACCAAGGTGCTGCCAAATGCCTAAGGAGCAAGGAAAGTTTCAAGTGTTGTAGCATTTTTAAATTGGGTGCAAGAATAGGAAGATGGTCACTTGCCCCTTGGCTCCTGTTTGAAGTCTGAGGCCTAACAGTTTCATTGTTTATGAGGCCCACAGCAGCCTGCCAAGCATCAGCAGAGCTGCTACTGTTACCGTAAAAACAACTATGGGCCTTAGTAAATTACAGCTCATTCCAGCTGGTTTTTTGGGAGTTTTTTTACTGGACAAAAGATTAAAAAGAGAAAAAGCTGTAAAAGCTCCATTTGATAACATTCTGTTTACACTTAAGTTTAGACTAATGGAATGGTAGTTAGCCAAGTATTAAAAGATGAATCATTATTCATTCATTATTCTTTTCAAGCAAGCATTTCCTAACTAATGACTAAATTCCAGGCACTATTTTGTTGATGTTTCTGCTTTTATGTAATTTTTTTGGGGGGGAGGGGGTATTTTAATTTTTTGTACACCACACCGATATTTCCTGATGTTGAGTGCTTTATAAATTCTATTAAAAATAAATAAATAAATAAAGGGTTCTGGCTCTATTTTTATAGAGTATGTAAACATAGGCACAAGATTGCCTAAAGAGAGTAGAAGTCAGGAGCTCGAGCTAGGCAGAAAAGTGCCTGAAGAAGACAGAAGCAAACCCGAGTGAAGATGCTGAAGAAAAAAAGAAGTAAACTCACAGAAGGCAGAAGCTGTGGTGATCTGCTGGCAGAGGAAGCTTCCTATGCAGTTCCACAGGGAAACGTCTGGCTAGATTGTCAGCTAAAGGTTAAGAAGCAGTAAGCCTCTGAGAGGCTCACTATGGTCTTAAGAAACAGTGAACCTTTAGGAGGATGCAACTGAGAGACATCTTTGGTGCTTCTTGCCGCCAAGTCCCTGATCAGAAAAAAGATTCCAGGTGAAGTTGAAGCTAGGTTGCCATGTCAAAAACATTCATCTCAGGAAGCTTGCCAGGTAATCTTCTCAGGAAGCTGGAAGTCTACAAGAAGACATGCCTGAGAGACTTCTTTAGCCCTATATCCTTGGCAGTGATTGGGTTTGCATGACACAATGAGCTACGATGGGTTGTGTGCTTCATTTGTGTCAGCGTGGATAAAATGGAGAGGAGGATTATGTACGCTGCCTTGGATTCCTTGGAGTAAAAAAAAGGTGGGATATAAATGCAATAAATAAATAAATAAATTCTGATATACTCCACTTTGGTGCTTCCATTGAGAGTGTATTCTGAAAGCTGTCAAGGGAAGTGCTGAAGTGGAGTAGTCAATTTACAAGGGAAATTAACGAGGCAAACGTACTACTTCCGGACTGTACATGGAGGGGGGGTGTTAATAAAAAAAACAAATTACAAACAGATTTGCATGCTTGAGAAGCATCCAAAAAGAAAACAGAAAAGCTTGCAAAATAAATTATTGCTCTGGGAGCAGGAAGCCAATAAACTCCTGCTTATCAATTGCATCCTCTCATATTTTGACCTGAACACACACTTGTCAGTTCCCCCAACCCACTTCAGCACTTCCCCAACCCCAAACTCGGATTGTAAGTATACAATGGAGTAATTACACCTGTCTGCACTAATAGCTCCATCCCATTCAGCCACCACTTTCAGAGTTGGGGTCAAGGAAGCACTAAAGTGCCAGCAGTGGAGTGGGGGCAAGGGTGTGTGTGAAACTGACAAGTATCAGTTCAAGCCATAATGCAATGAGAGAGCAAAATTGACAGGCAGGATTTCAACACACACAGAAAGGATATTGAACTATACTGCTGTAGAAAGTAAATAACAGACAGACGAACATGAAGAATTGCACACTTCAGAAAATCAGAAAAATTTAAAAACATTCATCAGTATACTTCTTAAGCACCAAAAAATAATTTTAAAAAATGTTGTGAATGGAAAAAATCGCACGGAAAAGGGGAAGCGATTGGAGCAAGGCAGGAAACCAGGAAACTTCCTCTCCATAGGGACAAATATATGAGAGGGGTTGTGCCACATGGACATTGGAATATGAGCTGCAGGACTAAGGGGACAAGAAGACATAGCAAGTCACAAAGTGCCAGATCGTCCATCGGAAGCAACGTGGGTTAGCAAGCGAACAACTAACCCACTGTGGCTTATTTTCAGGGTGACTTATCGTGACTTGTGAACTTGCCCAATGTGTTCCTGACTGGAGGGAAGATTTCAAATTTAGATCTCTGAGCTATTCTATGGCAGCTGAGTGGAGGTAAGAAAAAGGAAACTAGCATTTGGTTTCTTATTAAAGAAGAGAAAATGGGTTTTATATAAATAATATATTTGTTTTAGCTTTAAAGTACATTTTGTTTTCTCCAAGACTTATGATCTAAAGCCTAATACTGAGTATAAGTTCCAGGGAATAAGAGTTGATTAAGATTTGGATGGTGGCAGTGGAAATTAAGGTATAAGGAAAGCAGGTACATTTATTACCAAGTATTAGTATGTGGAGCAAGATTCCTTCTACATATGGCAGCTCAGTGGTGCAATTAAAAAGTGGTATCCTTCCAAACAGTGAAATTTACTCAAAACAGGAAGAGGAATACAAGTGTGCAACTCAAATAATTTAATACAGAAATGCTTGGCTCATAAGATACATTACCTTAAAGAAGTTCACAAAAGGAAAGTGTTCTGTCCCTTGCTCCCTTCTGCAGCCATCTGCAACCCTGAAAAGCCTCCTGAACAATGTGTCATGGGGTGGGGAACTTTCTTTCTGTGAACCTCCCTAAATTCAGTTATGTTCAAATCCAAACCTAGGACATTTGCTTGTGAGAATGTCACCTCTCCGTGATAAGCACTGAAAGGGATTTTGGTTTTTCCCAAAGTCCACAGGCCTCATTCACCAAATGGGGAAAGGTTACCTCTTATGCACAATCCCATGCCAAGATTCAAGTACAAAAAGGGGGAGAGAGTGAAAAAGAAAGCTCTCCCAAATCTGTATTGTCATATATCCTATCATCTTATCTCTCTTCCTCATGTTGTTTATCCTTCCAATGCTCAGTAGCCAACTTATTTGTGGCTTGTTCTCCCCCCCACCCCACCCTGCCCAGACCAGTTTGCAATTCAAACATGCACATGCAAAGAAACTATGTGAGCGGTCAGCAGTAAAGAAGAAAAGGAGCAGGGTGAATGGCTGTTGAAGGGGGGAGCAACAAGCAAGCCTTGGCATTGGTAAGTGAAGAGCCAAACAAGGATTTTCAGTTTTAAAAGCTTCCCCCTCAAGCTGAAAGAACACATATGTTTTAAATACAAAAATATGTTAAATTACAGAAACAAATGACAAAAATCTGCCTGCACTATGTTCTGGCAGGGTCACCAGGCCCTCTTAACAAAGACAGTTTCAGCTTTGCTTGCCAACTGGAGCTGCCCCCACAAAACCCACAGTACTTATTTTGCGGCTGGCCAAGAGGGTGGAGAACTTTTTATAGTGTAGCTCAAATGTAAAATTTTCCAGCATTCTTATGAAATTGCATCCTTCCCTCTTACTGCTGTTTCTAGCAGTTCAAACGCAGGGTGGCATTTTGGAGATTTATTTATTTATTGGCCAGAAAAAATAGGGGAGGGCGAGGACTGAAAAAGGCATAGAGGTAAGGAAAAAGGAGTAAGAAACTAAGGCTTGGGCTTTCATATTCAAAACTGGAGCATAAGAAGGAAGGCTGAAAAAAAATTAAACCCATTTTGGGAGGAAAGTTTTACTACAATGCAAGTTGCTGAACAAACAATACTGGAAGAACTCCCTTCTGACAAAATAACTTGGCCTAAATTAAACATTTTGTGCTTAAAGCAAACAAGTCCCATTAATGGAGTGTATTTGCAAAATTTATATAAGTCACTTTTAATTTACCTTTTTTGCCATGCACAAACAAGCTCAAATTAGTTAAGAAGAACTAATCAAAATAAACAGCCCTAAGTGAGGCTGTGGAACAAAAATTTCCATTCTCTATATTCACTGCAGATTCTCAACAGAACACTGCTTAAAAGCCATTTTCATTGCAAGTCTTTTTTATGACAGTGGACTACTTGAGCTAACGAAGACCTGGTCACACAAGTACTCATTACTCATGTGAGCAGAGTAACATGAGAGGAAATTCACAAGAAATTGCCTGTTTCCTTCCATAAATGGAAAAGTCTCACCCATTTTCCCTGGTCCCATGTTACACTCACACAACAAGATCACTCCTATAAGCAGCAGATCTAGCAATCATCTGAACTGACTTTCTATTCTGACTGTGGGACTTCTATTTTTTATTACTTATACTGTGCCAGCAGTGTCTTACAGTTACATGGAGAACATTTATGTACCTCTGAAAGTCATGTTCCATATCTTTAATGCCCATTGCATTCCCAGGGTGGGTGTCTCTTGAAAGTAACAGATATTATGTTACAATAATAAGCAATTAAACAGTAAATACAAGCAAAGGAATGGATCCAAAGGTGCCCCTTCTTTTGTGAACTCAGGGATCTTCCAATCCAATGCAGGCTCCTGCTAATGGAAGAGTGAAAGTGATTTCTGCCTATTTCCTCCTTCTCTTGCAGTTTACTGCTAGGTCCCTCAACTATCCAGAGCAGATTGGGGGCAGCACAGAAAACTGATGAAAATCCCCTCCCACTCCCTTCTATTAGTGGGTGCTAGAAACACCCTTGCTATTCAGAAGTAAACCCGTATCAGAGATTGGCACTTCATACTGCATGTGGGAATTCATACAATTAAATGATGATCCATACAAAAGAAATCCCTTCCACATAGACAGCTAGCATGTCAGGGAAAAGACTCCTATGGAATTTTATGCAGGAGAAACATTCAGCTGTGCTAAAGCTCATTAGAATTCCGGAGTGGTACAGGCAAGGGACAGGTTTACAATCACCATGAGAACTAGTGCATAGTATAAAAAGTACCTGAATTGTAAAAATTCCACTTGGTAGCTGAAGTAAAAGTTTAACAGACCTTATTAAATGTTGGCTTTATTTAGTTAATAAGAAAACTAGAGACTGAGGTTAACAGCGCTCTTGATCTTGAGTATGAAGTTTTAATCACCTACATAAAATTTAGTTTTGGAGTGGCAGTGAGAAAGATATTCAAATAATGTCTCTCTCACTGGGCACCATTACATCTACCATAGAGTTTAACTCACTTTTTGTGTACCACACACATCCTGTATCCCACTCTAAAGCCCAGCAGTTGAGGTGTGACATGAGAAACAAATGGTATGCTTTTGAAATGGAAATGGTTCCATAGAAGCATAACAACTGCTAGACCTGTGACTAGCAGCACTTCAGTCTTTGCAAGTCAAACCATTTTAGCAACGAAGTTTATTATGTAGACATTTATAGTTGCTTCTGGATTGGCCGAACTCCTTTCCTCAGCGTTAATACATTTTTCGTTTCTAATGCTGTCCCCCTCCAGTCTGGGCAGGTTGCCATTAAAGGATAAGAGCCATTCCGAGCAGACCAGCAGCTTGAAAAGATTAAGAGAGGAAATATTCTTCAAAATGACTCCTTCAAAATTCCAGAGCATACTCAGAACGGAGGGCCCCACCCTTGGTCACAAAATACTACACATATATTTGACAAATACCAAGTCAATAGTATCTGAAAGCCTTGAACGAGGAATTAAGTAGCAGACACATGCATATAAAAAGCTGAAAATGAGCTATGGTCACGATCTATTATTAATAAAACATGTACACCACATGTACGTATATGCACCATCACCTCCTCTTAAAAATATAAAGGGGAAGGGCCATTGCAGAAAAGGTGTGGTGTTACTGGCTGAGCCTTAAAAATGTATTTTAAAAAACCACACATTTTTATTTTTTTTAGGTTTTTCAAGCATGAATCTGCAAGAAAGGAATTCCAAACATTTAGAGGGTTCTTCAAATGTTCATAAGAACTCATATTCATCTACCTGGGCTTTTCATAGAATCATAGAATAGCAGAGTTGAAAGGGGCCTACAAGGCCATCGAGTCCAACCCCCTGCTCAATGCAGGAATCCACCCTAAAGCATCCCTGACAGATGGTTGTCCAGCTGCCTCTTGAAGGCCTCTAGTGTGGGAGAGCACACAACCTCCCTAGGTAACTGATTCCATTGTCGTACTGCTCTAACAGTCAGGAAGTTTTTCCTGATGTCCAGCCGGAATCTGGCTTCCTTTAACTTGAGCCCGTTATTCCATGTCCTGCACTCTGGGAGGATCGAGAAGAGATCCTGGCCCTCCTCTGTGTGACAACCTTTTAAGTATTTGAAGAGTGCTATCATGTCTCCCCTCAATCTTCTCTTCTCCAGGCTAAACATGCCCAGTTCTTTCAGTCTCTCTTCATAGGGCTTTGTTTCCAGACCTCTGATCATCCTGGTTGCCCTCTTCTGAACACGCTCCAGCTTGTCTGCGTCCTTCTTGAATTGTGGAGCCCAGAACTGGACGCCAGAACTTTTAATCCTACCAAATCCCACATTTAAAACAGACCCATCCTTACGCTACAACACAAAGTAACAGAGAAGCAGCTCGCTTTGCAAAGCTGTGGACTTGTTTGAACCACATGCCAAACACTCTGCATTGGTGTGGTGTTCTCTGGATTACATCTTAGAAGCCATGCATGTGGTGTCTGGCACAGTACCACAATTTCCAAGAACCTCACATTTTTAAAAAGTATTGACCAACATACATCATTATGGATAGCAGTTTTGAAAAGTGAAAGCATTTCTCAATGAGAAACAAACCTACCCAAATTTTTTCAGACACTTTAAAAATGAGCTGACAATGTAAGTTTGTAAACTGAAATTGCTTTGTATATAAGCATGCACATACACATCATTTTCAGTTTGCAAAGTCAGTTATGCATATCACACATGGATTTCATTAGTTTCACAAATTAACTCTCATGACTATGTTTTAGCACATTTAATTTATTGTTCTGCAAAGGTCAACAACGGGCAACATCAGTAGCAAATGATCTCCAATAAGACGCTTTAAAAATGCTCTTTTCAGGTTAATAGTTACCTTCCATTGCTAAATGAAGCTATGTTACTTTCAAATCTCATTTACACTTTATCTGTAACTGAATCTACTCCAAGCTGTCTGTGATTATAGTAGCGCTGGCTTACTTTCTGAGAGAAAAGCAGAGGAACAGTGTAGTGCACAAAGCACTAGAAATTAGAGTGTGTGTGTTTTAGCCTAGATAACCTTTTTCCACCAGCACCTTGCATTACTGTGACCATGATCACACACACACTGATTAGTTCCTCAAACGCTTTCTTTCTTCCTCATTATTCCAAACTTACCCCCAATAGTTTCATTTCCCAATAGTGTTGAGGGCACAGATTTCCTTAATCTTCACCTCTTTACCATGTCTGCACCCAATCCAGATTGTCTGTGGCCTAGTTTATGCTTTGGAACCCTTGTCTCAGCCACAAGAACTAAGCTAATTTCCTGTTCATTTTTTGAATATAGTTGGTGTTTTATATGTTTTGTTTGTGCTGTTTTCTGAACACTCTACCACATTAATTTCCCCCAGTTAATGAGTGTATATTTTAAATTGTTGATTGTGCTTAATAAATTCCCATTATTAAAGACAGTGTGTGTGCAAGTCATTTGGTCCCCTTCCTGCCAGACACCCTGTTACCAAAGTTAGATGAATGCATATCTTAAGAACATGCACAAGATGTCTAGTGGAGCACATTTGGTAAGTCTTACTAACATAATTATTGATAAGAACACTCATTTAATTCACAACTCATTTACTATATAGAGTTCGCTGTCTCAATATACAGGCATCAAAAGAAAAACAGAAAAACAACAATAACATATTAACAAAGCATACCAACAAAAAGCTCATATCATCAGTGAACATAACAACTTGCAAACTGTCATGTTTATATCCTATTTATATAGGCTTTTGTCAATGAGTTGACCATAGAGGAATGAGCCCAAATGTAAATAACTATGAATTCTGACTCAGCAAGATGTTAACACAGGTGTCCTCACTCTCCCATGACAATCGAAACATAGGACAATTGCTTTTTTAAAAGCATTACCATATTTCACTTCCAAGATGTCCTGATCACAAGCATGATACAATTTTGTGCTGTCTCACGATAAATCGTGCTCCTTTTTAAGTTCACTAATTTTTCCATTTTCCTCAACCTAGAATCATGACAGGTAAAGGTCCATCTACTGTTACTTTCTACTGTTAGTTTTACCCTACCTTGTGCCTGCTTACCCTACCCTGTACCTGTTTGCATTCTCTTCCCCTCCTTATTGTTTTACTATGATTTTATTAGATTGTAAGCCTATGCGGCAGGGTCTTGCTATTTACTGTTTTACTCTGTACAGCACCATGTACACTGATGGTGCTATATAAATAATAATAATAATAATAATAATAATAATAATAATAATAATAATAATCTAATTCAGCTGCAGCCTCCTTTTTCTAACAATTCCTAGCCGGGATACGCCTGCATAATGTCTACATCCTCTGGATGAAATCCAATGAGTGCATTTCTTTGGTGAATGGATCTCAGTCAGCAGAACAGGGAATGGGAGGAATTCCTTCTCTTCCCAATACCTCTACACATACATCAGAAAGGACGAGAAAAAAGGAAAGTTTCATTGCATGAGCACAAACTGGTTTGCACAACGTTGGGTGTAACCCTGTGTCACCACTTCCCATAGGTGCAGCTTCTGAACACACTCATTTCACTTCACCTACCCAGCTTCCACACAAATGCCCATTTAAGCCTCTCCCACCAGCTCTTTGTGCCACTATCTCCAGCCTAATAATAATAATAATAATAATAATAATAATAATATATTTCTTACCTGCCTCTCTGATTGGATCGAGGCGGGGAAGAACAACAAGCATAAAACACACAAAATACTAAGATATCTAGGCCCCAGATACACAGTTAAAACAGCAAACAGCATCAGAAAGCTATGAAGAGCTATTAAAGGCTAACAATAGTACAGTAATTTACTTTCATTTGGTTTATTTATTACAGTCCAAAGACCTCCAAGGCAACTAAGATTAAACACATTAATAAAACAATTAAAAAGCTCATCAAAGGAAAGCAGATACACACACACACCACAATGAATACAACACCATAAAAAACAGAGAAGCTACAAATGGCAAAACAATTTTTACTCAGCCCAAATTCCTACTAAAATGGCCACATTTTCTCCAGCCAGCAAAAGGCAAGCAATGATGAGGCCAGGCAAGCCTCCCCCAGGAGGACACTCCACAACTTGGCCAGTGGCACCGCAACTGAGGAGACCTGTCTCATGTGCCCACCCTGTCTTGTATCTTAGCTCTATATGTAAGACTTTAAGGTATATTGGTTCAGATGATAAGCTACCATATTCTGTACCTGCTACCACCTACAATCTACCATCCAAGACAGATTCATATCTACCAGCACAATTATAACTTCTGTACTATGTTGTTGCATATAATACCAAAGAAGATTTACATTGCAACCCTATATGTGTTTACTCAAGAGTAAGTTCCCACCATCTTAGGTTTGTGCCAAGTATTATGAAGTTATCCTTGGGGCCAATTGACAAAACTTTTTGTCTCACATGGGAACTGCTGCTATTCTGCAAGAGCTTGGCTATCACACTGAGTAGCTAAACATCATGTGGCGGCTGTCAGTGAGAGCTTTTCAGTGGCAAGCTTATTATTTTATAAACGCCACACCTCCTAGTCACATAAATGAATCCTTTTCTTTGAGCTTACATTTCTTTATCCTGCTTAAGGCCAGGTTGAGAGCATCACACACTCTACACACACTCCTAGTATCCTGCTCATGCAACTTTCTTATTGAGATACATACTCAACGTATTTACATTTCTAAACTTAATGACTACTTTTGCGACAATAAAATAAGTTATTTCTAAATCACAGGCGATATTTGAAAACAAAGCTCTTAGCAGTTATTTAAAGCTTAGAAGACTTGTCAGACAAGAACTGTTCTATTATGAAAAAAAGAAAATTATAATTATAGGATCAGCTATCATTAAATTCGAATTAAAGAAAAGCCCATTTTCCTTGTTACACTACAAAACTTTTCATTACATCCCCTCTTATTATTTGTAATGAAAGCTATGAAGGGTTTTTGTATTGCAGCAGTTAGTTATAAAGTGATACAATACAACCTGGGTGGCGGAGAAGGTTATATATGATGATGTAGGCAAATAAGGAAACTGCCCAAAGATATAGATAGCAAAGTCTGTTAAAGGCAGACGATATTATGTCAAGTAAATTAAAACATTAAAAGTAGAACTTAATTTAACAAGAAGAATCTATTTCACATTTGCACTCTGAGTAGATTAAAATGTCTGCGTACTTTTTAAAACTCTCACATAAGTAACAGGAAACTGCATTAATGTTTTAGCCACCATAACAGAATGGCTATGACTGAATAATTTCCAGGCTAGTTTGCTAGATTCTTCCTCCCTGTTTTTGTTTTGTTTTTAATTTAGCACAATGCAGCACAATCACATCCTGTGGACAGACACATATGAATGGAATATGGTCATTATGCAGAGTGAAGTTCCCAAATCAGGCAGAAGAGCAGCAAATCGTGCTGCCTCCCCCACACTGCCCTTGCTCCAGCCAGGAGGGCCTGCTCCCACTTGACCTGCTGTCTCCAGCAGGGGCTCTAGAGAGCCTTGCCAGCCACTTTCCCGTTATGGCATTTGCCACCCGCAGCGAGAGAGCAGGCAGCACGGCTCTCTGGAGCAGTAACCCACCACTCTGTTTTCCCTTCATGATCCCCACAGCTGTAAGAAGTGGTTGCAGGGCTCTCACGAGAACTCAGCCAAAAGGATGGCCTCACCCATAAGCTAAGGTTTTAATACATTGAGACTGGCATTCCAGGCTACAACTATAACAGGGAGGGTTCACCTGAAAGATTTTAAATGGGAATCTATATCCTAGGACAGGCTGCACCACTACTCTCCTGCCCCTGTGGAATTCCCAGTATGGAAAATATTCACATATCTCAGAGGCCCTTTCTACACCTAAGGATTATCCTAGGAGAATGGAGGGATCGTCCCTGCCTGCTCCCGGGATCCCCTGGAATGATCCCTGGAAAAAGGCAGGTGTAGAAATGGCCTAAGTGGAAGACACCTGGAAGGCAAGCATGATATTGTGACATTACTACATCTTATGAAATAATTACTGCTTTATAATATGCCAACATAACACAGCAATTTATCTCCCTTTTTAAACATCTGTAAGACTTAACGTTTGTCCTTTATAAGGTTATGTTGTTGCTATCGGAACAGCTTTTTTGGCTTGAGACAATTTTACAACTTTTAATCTATCCCTTCCTCTTTGATAGGAACTGTGGATGTTCTAAGTGTACCATTAACGAATACAACACAACACTTGCAGTTGTGGAATACTGCCTAATCTTTCGAATATCAACTTCTTTTTAGCCAACTAACTAGAGTTTTAGTTCATATTTCTCAAGCTCTTTGTGGAAGATGGTGGACTTGTCAAAATTCTCAGCAGTGAAATGGAGCCAGTGTTTGCAAGGGTGTAGCATTGGCACTTTTCGATAACATGGATGCTGACATCATCTACCAACCCCCTCAGAATTCCCTGTTCCCTGTGAGCTTAGCTGCAATCTTCACAGTAGCTGAGGAAGGAAGAGGATTTTTTTCCGCCACAATGATGCTGTTCGGACAATCACATTGGTAAAAGAAGCCATTGTGTCTTTTTCCCCTGGCCCCGCTGTGCATGCAACCATCATTTGCATTATTACCCACGATGCAGCATGTGAACCCAGCGCGCAACAGGGGTGATTTCTTACCCACCCTACAACCCCTACTGAAGAGAGTTGGTAAGAAGTCAACCCTGCCATGCCACATGTGTAGCAACCCACACTGCATCATGGGTAATTAAGCAAATGGATGTTATACATGCAGAGGGAAGGACAGAAGGAGGGAAAGGGGAGAAGCCCGAATGGCTTCTTTTACCACTGTTATTGTCTGATCCCTACCAATATATAGATGGAAATTATCCCTGTTATAATGCAAAATATTTTTGGATGGCCTGGTCTTGAAAGGGAAGTTAAGACCCAACACCTTTAGAAAAAACCTGCTCCTGGTAGAATTGGTTTGTTAATATGGATCAACACAGCTTCCTGGATTTTTTGACTCTCCTTAGGGGTGCAGCTATGTGGAGACTGTTATAAAAAAAACACCTGTACTTCAATAGTACCTCTCCACCACTGTAATTGGCCCCTAGTTCTTTAGTACATTCATGTGATGCTCTTCAATCTTTGAGCCACTTGCACTCGTTGCATTCTAAAAAAAGCAACTGTATGTGTTCTTCTCCACATGCAAGGCTGAAAGTCTTAAAAACTGAATATTAAAACACATACATCTTGAGTTTTCAAGCCATTCAACCTCGCAAATAAGAAAGCTCTGAAAAATACATTAAGTGCCACATTTGGGTGCAAGTGGGTCAAAGAATGAAGCGTTTAACATGTTGGCATGAAGAACACATACTGACAGAATGACATCTCAAATGCCTGAATCCAAGTGGGATGTCAATTGGGATTCTTTATGTGAAGGAGTTGGAACTGTACACATAACAGCACATCCATAAAACCTCTTATAACATCAGTGTTCTAAAAATATCCACATAGTTCCAACTCCTTCATATTGAAATCCCATTTGGATTCAGGCATTTGAGATGTCATTCTGCCAGTATATGTTCTTGAGTGCCAACAAGTAATATTTCTCTCATTATTAGAAGCATTAAAAAATCTCAATCATCATCTTGCTATTACGACATGCTTCCTTACCTATTTTAATAGTTTAACAAAGGAGGCATAGAAGTTTGTTTCTGCCATGTTTTTCCTTGTGGATATTGGAGAAGATGAAGGGGATGGGGGAGAATGGTGGCAGACTGCTTGAGGAAAATGCTTCAATAAGCACAATCTAGTGAAGTGAGCTTAATTTAATGGATTGAGGCTTTATTTAGACAAAGACTCAGTTTAGACCTAACAATCTTGAGCTCAGGTTTATCTGCCCAAGAACCAGCTCCATGAAACAATCCTAATTTCATACCCTGACTAGTAAGCAAGATTAAACCAATGTTTCCCTGATCATATGCAAACAGGAAACTATGGTTTAAACAAGCTATGTTTCCAGCAACAAAGGTAAGTGCACCAAAGCAGATGGGAAGAGAGGGAGTGCTTGGGCACATGGCTTGTTCTTAGCCCAATAGACCATGGTTTATTGACCCAAGATAGCTGAACCAGGCCATAATTTGAAGCAAGCAGACTTACATGGCTTTTCTTTGCACAAAAAAATCTCATGTTTCTAACGATAATGCATGAAGAAGAAACAGCTTTAATGCTATGCAAATTAAAACATTTTAGTGTCTATGTTTCAAGCATATTACTATACGGACAAGAGGGGAAACACAGAATTTCCCAGATCAGATGCATACAACATTGCCTTTCAGTCTTATTCTGCCATATCAGAGCCTATTTACTCTGCCAGAGCCCTTGTTGTTAACGTAGTTTTAAAAAACAACAACACAACTATAGGTTCATTTAAAATATATAGTTACATGCTTCATGTAGCTCTATATGCTCTCAGTTAAACTACCACTTTGTGTTTATAGTTACTGATAAAAGTTTTTCTTTCTTTCAGTGGCTTTTTTCCTTTCAGTGTTTTCTCCCAACACCTCCCATTAGAGCATTTTCTCTCGTCTGCAAGTACATATCCTTTTTCAAAAAGGAAGTTAAAATCAGTAAAAGTACTTTTCCCCTTAAACAGCAACAGCAACCCGTGCAAATCTGGCCTTCTTCCAAGGCTTATGACGTGTCAAATACTACACCAAAAAAGAAGGACAGAGTACAAAAAAGCCAATGCTAGTCATAAAATCCCTGCAATTTTGTGTGATGGTCACTGAGCTGGCATATTGGAAACATTGAATCTCACTTTCACTCACTTCAGCTTTGCAGCTCATAGACAAAAAGGCTTCACTCTCAACAACGTAAGTATACCTGCCGTGTTTAAAAAGCTCAAGACAGCACAGTAACATGGAAGGAAAAGTAATAGTGGCATCCAGTAGTTCAACCTCAAAGTGCAGCTATCCAGCAGCCATGTTACTAGGAACCTCCTACTTCAGGAATATTCACTATGCATTCTACATGCCATAGTTAGCCCAGGCCTAGCACTGGATCAATTCCTGCAAGCCAATGAGGAGCACAGTAAATAGTACTGTACTTAGCAGATATCTAAATATGAGTAACTTAAGTAAGAGGTAAACTAGCAAAGTTGATCCCATGGCTCAAGAGGGAGAGAGTCACACATACACGGTTCAAACATTCCAATATACTGGCCATTCAAACACTCCACCTTACAGGTAAGAGTGACCTCAATTTTCCATTCCAAGTTTCTAAGCAGAACTTCTGAGACAGGCCAGTGTGTGCCCAGGAAAATAAGAACCCTGTCTGTGTGCTTGTGACAGATCTGCACTGCTTCATATTATGCTCATGGAAAGCTATTTTGGATGAATTCAGAAGTTACCCATTCTGTTCCTTTCACAGTAAGCAATATTGCAAAAACTATAAAAATCCAGCTATCCAATGGAAAGCTAAATTGGTTAAATTGTTTTCTAATGACAATTAATAGTTCCTTTTCACCTTTAAGTACAAAGCCATTTCATTGCTAGACACTTTCAACTGAAATCTTTGTAATAAAAAACAAACAAATCATGTTTTCCCATTCACATTTTAGTCTCTAACTAAGCCCACATGCACCAAATATACCTGAAAGCAAGTGTTTAAAATAAGGATCCATGACCGGTTCTTGAAGATCCAGTTGTCATTGGTTTAGCATGCCGGCACTAGTCTATTTGCACTGGCAGGGAGGGGCTTTCCCTACTTCCTCCCAATATGTGACAACTTGACTTTAGATTAGGCTTTCCAGGAATTGGGATGTGGTGTGCATGTGAGAGTACAAGCGAACGATGTGTATATTTACATGTTCATATGCACACTAGCATACAAGTCTCCTTTCTTCCTCTGCTCCTCCCCCCACAAGTGGTTATACATCCAACCTGAAGACACAAACAACAAATAATCACATTTCCAAACTCTCAGAGGAAAATAAATAAGGGCCTTTCTCCTGTTTATTGTACAACCCCCTGAGAAATTCCCTGCGCAGCAATGAATGGGAACAGCATGCTGTACTTGCTCATTCAGCTTGCCATTTCAACAGGCTTATACAAGAGAACTTCAATTTCACATGTCTTGGGTAGACTTCTTCTCAAATATCACTGGAGCATAAAAAAGCCTGGGGTAGCAGCAACCTATTCATCCCCCATAAAAAAGGAAAGGCACAACCCACCCAAAAGATAAGGACTTTTGCATTCCAACTATGTCAATGGAAACAGAATGCAACACAGATTGTTTTAATAATCAACCATGACTGGGCAAACTACTGTGGGATTTGTTTTGTTCTGTTCTGTTGCTACTGCTGCTTTTACTATCAATGGAGCTTCCTTTTATTTTAGGAAGTGCTATTTGCATATTTAATATACACAAGTGACAGAACTTGCATAACCAATTGGAATCAGACACAGCTGATGAGCATGCTTGCAGTTCTGTGATTCAACACAAGGAATTTCTCATATACAGAATTGTCTAGCGTTGCATTTTCAGGAAATGCTTCCTGACTAATTAATTGGGAAGCATGACAAGTTCACTTTCCCTTGCAATCAGTTATTTATTTATTACATTTTTATACTGCCCAATAGCCAAAGTTACCCACATGAAACTGCTAAGAAGGCTTATTCTAGTGCTTTTCAAAATCTAAAAGTTAAATGTTATCTCTAAGGTTTATAAACTATTGTTAAAGCCTGAGACAGAGAATGAACAAACAAAGGACTGTATGATAAAATGGGATCAAAACTTTGGGTAAAATGTACCAATGGATTTATTTGTTTATTTATTTATTACACTTACATACCGCTCCCATAGCAAGGGCTCTCTGGGCGGTTTACAGAAATTCTAAAATTGAGATAAAAACAAGTATACAAAATTTAAAATTCTAAAACACAGAACATACACACATAAACCATTAAAAACTGTTAAAAAAACTAAACATGTGGGTGATTAAGATGTGCCGCCATATGCCTGGGCAAAGAGGAAAGTCTTAACCTGGCGCCGGAAAGATAGCAGCATTGGCGCCAGGCAAGCCTCGTCAGGGAGATCGTTCCACAGTCTGGGGGCCACCACCGAAAAGGCGCTGTCCCTCGTTGCCACACTCCGAGCCTCTCTCGGAGTAGGCACCCGGAGGAGGACCTTAGATGTTGAACATAGTGACCGGGTATATTCACGTCGGGAGAGGCGTTCATATGGAAAGATATGTGGGTAAAAGGTTTAAAATATACGTTAAGTACCAGACTTAAGGAGATTTTTTACAAGGTGATGTATAGATGGTATATGTCTCCCTCAAAATTAGCAAAAATGTACAGGGGTTGTTTGGGAGACTGTTGGAAATGTGAAGAACAAGAAAGAACTTTTTACCATATGTGGTGGTCATGTTAAAAAGCAAAATCTTTTTGGACTCAGATCCATTTGTTAATGCAAAAAATATTAAAGACAAATCTACAAATGAAACCAGAAACATTCTTGTTGGGACTTATGGATGATCAACTTAAAGGAAAACGAGGAACGTTGTTTTTGTACATTACAACAGCTGCCAGACTAGTCTACGCGCAATACTGGAAAAATACACAAGTACCATCAACGAAGGAATGGCTGCTTAAGGTTTTGGAGCTGGCGGAGATGGCCAAACTTATGGCATTAGTAAGAGAAAAATCAACAACCTCGTTTGTATTGGACTGGAAACCTCTGATAGAGTATATACAAGAGTTGTAAAAGAATAATGTATTTGTTGGTGGTTTTTACATCTAATCTGTGGCCTTAATACACAACACTGGGCTGGCTAAAGTGAAGTAGCTGATAGCCTATATGTCTGACATGAAGTTTGCCTCAAATGGAACATGGCCTTATATGTTTTGTATATGTGTTTTTATTAGATGTATTGTATTGTATTGTTAGTTAGGCGTGTGATGTTTTGTTATGTTTTCTTTCTTTGCTTATCTTCTTTTTCTATTCTTTTGTAGAAAACAATAAAATTATTAAAAGCAAAAAAATCTAAAAGTTAAGAAAACAAAATTAGACTTAATTCTTTCCATCATGAAAACTATCTTTTTTTTTTAATGGTATGTGTCAAAATGTAATTACATGCAACACTGAACCTTCCTGTGATACTACAACCTGAATAAGGATCAATTGCCAATGGGGGGGGGGAGAGACTATAAATCCAAAGGGAGTTTTAAAAAAGTCAACAGTAATCTTAAGATACTGCATTCTAGAATGCATAATCCATTCAAAGAATACACCAGCCCCATAGTAGTAAAGTACTGAACAGCTCTAGGATTCTATAGTCTTTATTTTATAACGTCCTTTTCAGATTAGAATGGTATTGGGGTGTTTTTTTAAAAAAATAAAATAAAACTTCTTATTTAATTTAGTTATTCAACTAGGTTTGTGCACTTATGACAGTGACACACACTGCCTAACCACTGTACTTGCAAAATGTACTTGCAAAAGCCACTTGCCTGCTTAACCATGGCAAGTAAGAATGTGCTCCAGGCAAAGTAGAGTTTTTGTGTGTGTAAAATGCCATTGGTATGCACTGGCAGGTGGGATGGGAAGCAGAAGAGGTAAATAAGGGACACTATAGCCTTGTAAGAAGGTGATCAGATGCAACTTCTACAGAGGATGACCAAGGACTCAAGACATAAGGAGATGCAACACTCATTATTTAATCCTATCCATGTTTACTCAGCAATACGTCCCACTAAGTTCAATAAGATTTACTTGAGAGTAGGTAGGTTTAGAATTGCACCTTTAAGGTGCAATCCTATGGGTACTAGACACTGTCTAGACAGCCAAAGGGTTTTTTTTCAGTTTCTGGGAACAAAGATTAAAGCTAGGGCACTAATCTTGGTTCCCAGAAACTGTGCTCCCTGCCCCCTCATAGCCAGCACGACTCTTCCCCATCTCTACACCCAGAAACAGAGTGGGGAGACAGGAAAAAGGGGGTGGTCCCAGGGGGGAGGGGAGGAGAAGAGTCCATAGAAGCAGCATTATGCAATTTCCAGTGTGCCTGCTCCAAATCTCCCCAGCCAGCCAGCCTAAAATGCAGGGCAGCCAGAGCATGGAGGCAAGCATCACCTTCATGCCACAGCCACCCTGCACTGGATAGTCATGGCCCTCTGAATTTGGGCGCTGATGACTGTCTCTATAGGATTGTGCCTTTAGTTACTCATAAGTGCCAGTAGAGAGCATAATTCTACTTAACATGTATTTCACAGCCACAGAATACTGAATAAAGAATACTGGGGGGGATTTTAAATCTCATATTAATAAAGAGAAATAGGAAATTTGATATATAGTTTTCAGTTCTTATTCTTTTGGATCTTACTGTGGCCTTTGATACGGTTGATCATGACCTCCTATTGGCTACCCTATGTGACACTGGATTCCGCGAATCTGTCTATGACTGGTTTGCCGCCTATCTCGCAGGTCGCTCATTTAGCATATGTGCTAATGGCCACTTGTCTTCTTCTTTTCCCCTTCAAGTTGGGGTGCCACAGGGCTCAGTACTTGGCCCTTTGTTGTTCTCTTTATACATGTTATCGTTAGGTAATCTTATTCATTCTCATGGCCTCCAATATCACCTGTATGCAGACGATACACAATTGTATCTCTCTTCTCCCAAACTTTCTTCTGACGTTCAGGCTAGGATCTCAGCTTGTTTGGCTGATATCTCAGCCTGAATGCTTCAGCGTTGCTTAAAACTAAACATGGCAAAAACAGTTTTGCTTGTCTTCCCTCCCAAACCATCGCCTCACTCTTCATTCTTTGTTACTGTTAATAATGTCACACTTTATCCGGTGGAAGAAGCTCGTAGTCTTGGCTTCATTTTTGATTCTTCACTTTCTTTCTCCTCACATATTGAGGCTGTAGCCAAGTCCTGCCATTTTTTCCTATATAACATTGCTAGGATCCGTCCGTTCTTATCTGAATCTTCTGCTAAGACCCTTGTCCATGCATTGGTTATCTCCCGTTTGGACTTTTGTAATCTTCTTTTGACTGGTCTTCATTATGCTCTTCTCTCCTCTTTGGTCTCTCTTCACTATTCTGCAGCCAAGATTATTTTCTTGGCTCGTCGTTTTGACCATGTTTCTCCTTTGATGAAATCTCTTCGTTGGCTTCCGATCCCATATAGAATTCAGTATAAGCTTCTTTTGCTGACATTCAAAGAGTGTCATGGTCTTGCACCTTCTTATCTTTCCTCTCTCATTTCACTCTACCATCCCCCTCATACCCTCCGTTCTTCAAATGTTATGTTGCTCTCCCACCCAAGAGTCTCTCTCTCTCTTGCCCGGCTTCGCCCATTCTCTCTGGCTGCCCCGTTTGCTTGGAGCAACTACGTACCACGAGTTCCATTGTAGATTTTAAAACATGTTTGAAAACTCATTTGTTTTCAATAGCTTTTGGTATTTTAGCTTGATCTACTGTTCTTATTACTATGATTATTCTCTTACTTCTGCTTTGTGAACCCCTTCCCCCCCTTCATATGTTTTAATGTGATTTTAGATTGTAAGCCTCTAGGCAGGGTATCGCTGTTTTATTTGTATATTTTGTACAGCACCAAGTACATTGTTGGTGCTATATAAATCATCATCATCATCATCTCATTCAAACGATTTCATGGTATTTAAAGCCTTTTTATACTAAATTAGATATTCTCTTCATATTAAACATGGGGAAGCTTAATCTACTAAACTACAGACTTTACTTGCACACTATTAATATGCAAACTTAGCTACCCCTGGCAGACACATTAATATGCAAACTTAGCTACCCCTGTCACACGTAGTTGAGTCTTTAACTAAGCTAGTATCACGTAGAAACTTGTCTTCCACACTGGCTGCAACTTTGATTGGCTCATAGTTGATATAATCTGTGGTGCATATAGGTAATTTTAGATCTTGGAATTACAACACAATCCCATGCATGTGTAGACAGAAAAAAATGTTTTCCTGTCTAAATATGTATATGATAGTGCCTTTAATGATCTTACAGAGGTAGAGGTACGGGTACTTTAAACAGCCATGTGAATTACTTCGTTAATACACATTAAGCACACAATTAACATTTCTGTTCTCTTCCCCCACCATGTTATGCGTTACAACTGCTTCTACATTCCTAACAAGAGAGAGAGAAAAAAACATTTGGCAGCTCTAATAAAAAGAAAAAAGATTCTGAGAATGTGCAGTTACATGTTTTAAATTCACGCAAGTTATCATGGCATCATCATAACTACAGGAATAAATGTGTGCTTGCTTCTGCTGTCCTGATGCTAAAATCAGCTACTTAGGAAGAAAAACCATTTTGTTGTAGAAAAGGATAATATAATTTTAAATAAAAAAAATAAAAAACACCTGTAACCATGTAATACCCAACGACATTCATTATTTAAGCAATGCTATATATTTTTTTAAAAAAACACTCTTTACAAACTCACATGATCACCTTGAGCCAATCACTAGATCTCAGTATAACCTACCTCACAGGACTGTTGCAAGGATAAAATGAAGAAATCAGATATACAGCTCTTTGGAGGAAAAGCAGGGTAAAAATTTAACAAATAACTAAATAGTTGCATACATTTTTATTTGGTATAAGAGAAAAACATTTAAACTTTCACATTCATTAGTCACTCTATGATTCAATCTGTTAAAAAAATATCCCTCATATTAGCTCTTTACATTCCTGCATGGTCAAGCCATCTAAGCTAAATTAATATGGGAATTTATAAGCAAGCTTTACAAAAGAGGTGGGAGAGGAACATCCACTCTTGGACAGTATCCACTGATGCCATTCTGCTAACACAAATGATGTTGCGCTAGTATAAGGGACCTCTAGTACAACACTGGTTGCATTAGCTTGTGTGATGGGATTGCCCAGAAAGCCTGTCTCATAAGCTAACACTATTGCCATGGTGCTAGAGTTCCCTTATGCAAGTCCAATGTAATTTGCATTAGCAGAATGTTATTGTTGGATATTGACTAATGACCAAGAATATTATGTCATATCACAATGATACATTAAATTTTGGAGATTCCAGAGGAGCATAGCATCTATAACCAAGCCGAAATTGCAACCACATTCGGTTGGTTTGTTTTTACCTTCTCCACACACTAAATTGTTTTCCCCGTGGTTTCTCCTACTCCGCAGTCCTAGAGTTCTAATTTAACACCACACTTCTCTCCTCCGAGTTAATGGAAGTTGAATGCGAGAAGCATCACCAAGCCAACAGTGGGAGTTTTCCTGATGTTTGAGTGGGTGGGAATAATTATCCATGAGAAGGGCAAATAAACAGTTTTCCATAAAGAATATTAAAGGGTCACACATCTAAAAGCTCAAGAACACATATTAAATTCAGTACAAAAATCAGAGAGAATTAATCTAGACTAACACAGAAGCATCTGTTCTCTTCACTGTACTAAATATGAAGAAATCCTAACTGAGATGTTTATGATAAACCAAAACTAAATTACAAAACCATTTATACCTATTGACATAAATGCCAGTATAAAGTTCTTTGGGGTTCTTTTGTTAACACAAGTAAAACTAGAAAAGTGGATTGAAATTTATTACAAAATTGATGCTGCTCGGCAATTTAAAACCTCATTTAAAAAATAAAATAAGCAAAAATATGTCAAAGTCTGTCCTGGCATGCTAACCATAACTGCCTATCACATTCCCTTAAATCTGTCTGTGAGACATACAAGTCGGGAAAACATTTATGTTTACTTAAACACAAAAGTCTAATAAATTCCAGGAAGGATAGCAGAATTTAGAAATAACTTATCACATACACTTTAAGACTGATCAAACATAAATTGTTAGCTACAGAATGGTAATTCGGGTGTAGTATATTAATTATCTGATGAGGTCATTGAATTAGCAGTTAGAGAAGACACATGAGCAGCAAGCTGTAATCCACTTCTCACACCTATGTGACTTCCAGATTTGTTTCAGACCTCTGAGACATGAATTTTTCATTAAAAAAACAACCTCTCCCTTCCTGGTTGCTGAATAAGTCATGAATTCTAAGAGATTATGTGATTTTTGTCTGGAAAAAAAAGAATCACACATTGACTTGGTTCACACAATCAAACTAAGCCAGCATGTTTCTTTCAACAGCCCCTGGGTTATTGGAGGGTTGTTTCCTCCTGCAACAAGCCATGACACCTGGGCTTGGATGACATGACAAGACAGGCCTGGGTGGTGATTATGGAAATCACCCCTACCTCCTCCACACCCCACATTAACTACAATTTAAATAAGCTAGGTTGGCTTATTTTGATATGTGAATCATCGTGTTATAAACACCATGAGTTGGATCCAGAGACAGATGAGCGAAACTCCACTCACACCATGAGGCTTTCCTGGATCTTTCTCCACTACAGCCCTCTGCACTCCCCATAAGCTATTTTTGAGGATCAAGAGACCCTCTGGATTTGGCGGGGCTACCTCCTCACACAAGTGGAAGAGCCTCTCCAGACATGAAAGTCATCACTGAATCCAAGTCAATATTTTCTTTGCTGAAGAACAGCTCAAAGGGAGAACTAATATTTTGCATGATGAAGATCCCCAGTTTGATTCCCAACATGTTCTGTGAAAAGGATCAGATAGCAGGTGGTGGCAAAGACCTCCAGCTGAGATGTCAGAGAGTCATTGTGAATCAGAGTAGACAACACTGGGCTAGATGTTTGTAAAAGTCCACCAAGTTAGCAGATACCTTTATTCAGTACCCCACAAACCCAACCCACTACTGGCTAGCAAAGTATTCTGCCACCTAGTTGCCCTCCAGATGCTTTGAACTGCAACTCCCAGTATTCTTAACCATTGGCCATACCGTCTGAGGCTGATGGGAATGGAAGGCTAAATAATCTAGAGAGAACCTGGTTGGTGAAGTCTGGGCTATACTTCATTCCTACTCCTGAGTGAATGTATTCTAACAAGAAATAAAGTAAAAGTAGAGATGTGAGCAACTGGTATTTTTCCACAGCCTGTGAAAGCACACAGACCTAACTTATAGCTGCTCCAGATAACAGGAAGACATATTCTTTAAAGAACACAGATGTGCAAAGAAATTCCTCAAATATAATTTGCACAAGAGAACATAAGAAGAGCCCTGCTGGATCAGACTGAGGGACCATCTAGTCCAGTACTCTGTTCACACAGTGGCCAACCAGATGTCGACCAGGGACCAACAAAGCAGGACATGGTGTAACAGCACCCTCCCATCCAAGTTCTCCAGCAACTGGTGCACACAGGCTTACTGCCTTGGATACTGGAGATAGCACATAACCATCAGGGCTAGTAGCATCAATAGCCTTCTCCTCCAGGAATTAAAGATGCAACCTGCCCTCCAGTAAATTTAGTTAGAGCCACTACTGTGATTCTAATTAAAGAACAATATGCAAGATGTTAATAAGGAAGAGTCAAACCATACCAAGCATCCACAAAGAAAGAACAATAAGTTGTGCACCACATGCATGGAGGCTCCTTTTGTTCTTATGTTCTTCACTGTCTGTAGTTTTAGGCCACAAATTGGTCCAGTTACACACATTGTAATTGTGGGCACTGAAATCAATAGGATTTAAGCATACCTAACTCAGTGCTGAATTGTGGTCTTAAAAGTCTTGCAATATTTCCCACTACCATCCAAAGTTACTAAGATGTAGAGACTTTGCTACCAAAAACAGTTCACTGCAGCTAAAGAGTGAAATACAATTTTGCTAATCTCCAGTATTTCAAGATCTAATAAGAAGTATTTTTAAACAGAGTTCCTGGTGAGCATTTATAAGAAAAGAGGTTTTCCAAGTGTTTGGTATAGATGTAGCCAAAATCAAAGAAAGGGTACCATCTTCAGCTGATTGTTTTTTCTTTAAAAACACAAAACAAAAAACGTAAGGAACTACCCCCTCAAGCCTTTAGAGCAGAGGTGGGGGGGACTATTAAAAGATTTGGCAAGATCATTTTGTTTTTCATATTTATCACTTCTAAAATGGCCAAGATCTATTAGGCAATATACAAAATATCTAAATTCTCCAATAAACATTTTTAAGACTTTTGCTTTAAAAATAAAGCCAAATATGTGCTGTACATTAGAAAGTGGGAAATGGCTAAGGAACAGAAAATTATAAAGAAAAGGAGTATGGAGATGAGAAGGAAGTTAATTACATATAACTCTCAACCAAGTTTTGGCATTAGTGAGAACTTCAACTCCCTCTCCCAGATTACTAGAACTCATGTCACCTAATGAAATTGAGCAGCAGTAGCTTCAAAGAAACAAAACAAAAAGTACTTTTTCACATAATGCAAAACTGATTTATGGAATTCACTGCCACAAGAGGAGGTGATGGGCCCTGGCATACATGGCTTTAAAAGCAGATTAGACAAATGAATGTAGAAGAGTTCAATAGCAAAATAGAACCTCTGGGTTCAGACACAGTATGCCACTAAATACTAGCTGGCTTATTAGTTTGCTACGTTTAACTGATCCCTGACTTTCCACCCCAAAAATAGCACTGAAGATAGCTAACAGTAACAGGAGTGGGGCAACAGTGTAGGAGAACTGCTGCCCATTCCCTACTTGTGAACTTCCTGGCAGGACATTTTTTACATCCTACTGGCTAGATAGACTCTGCTTCTTTACTTTTTCCTGTATTTTATTTTATTTCTTTATTACATTTCTAATCAGCCCAATAAGTTCTCTGGGCAAATTACAAACAGATAATAATCTAAAATGCCGTCGAACAGTCAAAAACATAAGCGAACTGCTTCCACACATTTATCTGAGATAAATTACACTGCTTCATTCAGGAATATTAATTAAGAGCGTAAGAACATAAGAAGAGCTTTATGTTTTTATGCTCTCAAGCAGTATTCCTGAATGAAGCAGTTTAATTTATCTCAGGTAAAAGTGTGGATGAAGTTTGCTTAAGTGGGACCAAAAACTCTTCTTGCCCCAAACTGCAGCCCAGTGACATTTATAGGAAAAACAATGGGCTGCCAGTTGAGAAGGTTATGGGGCTAAGGCCAAGCAACCCTCCTTCTAGGGCACTGGGATTCCAAGCATTAACATTAGCTCCTTAGAATAAAGCAATGTCAAGCGCCAACATGAGGATACAAGAGTTACGTGAATTAGTAATGTGCTACATTTCTACTACCCTAATGAAAATTAGTGGTTATTACCAACGACAACAAAAAGGATTTCAGTCATGCTGAAAATAAATATGGTCAGTAATAGAAAGGTCAAGAACTACTCTTCCACATTTTCCATTTAGGACTAGATAATACTCTCACCCGCAACATTTTCCATTTAGAACTAGATAAAACTCTCAACATGCTTTAGTTTTTTGCTTAGTAGCTTTATTTACATATTGCTCTCTTGCTGAAGTTCTGCCATTCCAATTAAAAAACACACACAAATTTCTGTTGATGTTCAGTCCTCCAAGTTATGAAAACATCCCTGATATCGAAAGCAACATCTTATTCTAGTGGGTTTATGTAAGATTAAGACAAATAACCTTTCCTCCTTTAAAATATGTTTCAGAAAAGGAAACAAAAATATACATCGGTGTTTTTTTTTTTAAAAAAAGTGCTGTCTGTACTAAGACATGAAAGTATATTTTTTAATTTGAAAAGTACATTTGTTTGTACATAATGTACAAATAACAGTTGAATGAGAGATCATTCTTAAGATACAATTATGAATCATCCAATACAGAACATTTCACTTTAGGGACATTCCATTTAGGGACTAGCACAGGTATTCTTTCCCTTTAGCCCTTTTTTTGGAGTAATCAAGATAGAAAGTACAGATGTCAGCCCTGACAACGAGCCTTTAATTTGTTGCCTAGTGCACTTTGAAGTCCTATGCCCTTTTCACTGGGAAATCCCTCTCCCCAATTCTATTCATGTCTCAGGTATGCAGAGTAATAAATAACTAAGATTCAGGTCAGGACCATACACAAGGATAGACGCACATGTCAATCCAAATTCTTAAGATTTCTGTGAACAGCTTTAAAACTGAATTTCTGGTTAGATTAGCTTAATTAACATATATAACTACTCAGAAGTAAGTCTCATTGAATCAGTAAGACTTTTTTCCAGGAAACTATGTATAGGATTACAGCTTAATGTTATTAACACCAAAAAGGTCTGCTAGGTAAAACTTGAGCTTTTAGTTGGGGATTATGAGAAAAGGAAGGATGCTTATAAATGTTTGAACATATACATGAAACATATATATTCAAACAAATTTACTTTCAGAAGTCAATTAGCATTTGAAATTATAACTATTATTATAACTATTATAACTATTCATCTTAGCAGCCCTAGGTGCAGCAGCAGGTTCTTCCACTAACCATCACATGACCTGCACAGCCTAATTTGAATGTCTGCAGCCACCGCTTCCCAGTCAATCTTGGGGCTCTGGACATGTGACTTTGCCATAACATGTACTCTGTGATGGACAAGGCAATGTGACTTCTCCATCAAGTCACATTTCCCTCGCCCCTATTCCCCTCCACAACCTGCTTTTCATAACTTCTTGCCTGATGAAGTTATCTGGACATCTTGAAAGCTTGCTCAGTTTTCTGTGATATTTTGGTTGGCCTATTAAATGTATTATACCAATATGGATTTTGTGATTTTACTTCTGGTCCACATGGCTACCTTTGGTTTTTATCAGAAACTGCTATTTCTACATAAAAGCATTTAATATCTATGGTGCTGACAACTGTATCTCTACCTATAAAGCAGAAAGTATGTGTGTGCAATGTATGTCCGGAAATGTTTACCCACTTCCAGATGAGTTAGAAACTTGAAATTTGGCATGTTGATAGGTCTGGTGGCAGAACGTACCAGAAAAATCTAAAAACACAGAATTTGGGGTTTTAAGATTGTTTAAATAATTTAATAAAAAAACCAAGGCATATGCCTACAACTCCCAGCATGCCTTGGGCAGAACTCCCAACATGCCTTGGGCGGGAGGCCAAAGTTACTGGTCTTTGGCATCCATTATGAATGTATGGGCAGGTTGCCACTGCATGTCTTTCACAACCACAACTTCCTAACGTTGGTCTTGAGCAGTCAACCCAATTCCACATAAAAGGAAACAACCCACATAAATGGGCTGTGTCCATTTATGGTGCCTCCTCCCACCCTATGCATGGTTTTAAAATTGTAACTGGATACAACAGCATGACTTTGAGGGACCGAACATACTCAAATGCACTCTGTCCTGACATCCATCGCTGTTTTCTCAGAATTTGGGGGAAGCAAGTATACAGCCTTCACCCTTAAGAGGGAGGGAGGAAGGGAAGGCACTCTGCGCATGCCCATAAACCAACCCAATGAAGGGGGGAAGGGCCTGGCCCAGCCCCAGCCCTTCAGTACAGGCTTCTGATGGAGCACTTGGTGGGTGAGAAGCGCAGGCTGAGCCAGACCCAGCAAGATTGGCCAGAGCTGGGCGCGTCCACTGATAATTGCTTACCTCCCCTCCTCAGCGATGCTACTCCTCAATGCTCTATTGAGGAGCAGCATCGGCAACAAGAGGATGTCTCAGAGGACGCAGGCACTTGTGGGCTGCCAAAGGCATGCTGGGAGGTGTAGCACTGGCATGTAGAGTGACTGATTTAAAATAAAGAATGGGTGAGCAAACCAGGTCACTACCTCTTAATCCTAACTTAGCTCCCACTTTCCTGACCTCTCACAAACTGTCTTTCTTTGCTTTCTACTTGACTTTCCCCAACTGCCACTCGCCTCACCATTCCATTCTAGCCTCAGATATCAGTCATTCCTACATTCAGTCTTCTGTTTCAATGGTATAATCAGGCTTTTACTTAAAAATCATAAACTTTATTCAATAATTCCTGCATCTGTCTTGGAATGTTGTGGTTTATTTATAAAGGGGGGGGGGGGGAACGCAGCATAAAAAATCTCATCAAGTTAAAAGGCCTGTGGGGGGATCACTTTGTACTGGAAAGCCATTAATGCAGTCACTAGGCAAGACTGCCTGGGAAAAAGAAATCCATAAGCAGGGTGCCACAACTAAGAAGGCTCGCTCTCCAGTTGTCTTCCAACACACTTCGAATGGTGTTTAAAAATTAACACATTATTCAGAGATCTAGGCTTACACCTACAGCTCCCAGAATGCCTTGGGCAGAAGAAAAGACTTATCGAGCTTTGGCAGCCATCATCTGGAAGTGGTTCTCCATCTTTGGTCACATGTTGCTAGGCACCATTGGGAGCAGTAGGGGAGGGGGTGCAGATCCGGGGCTGTCGCCAATGGCAACAACTGAGTTAACTGTAAGTCAGTCAGCTGGCCAACCCCCTCATGGCCTACCTACAGGCACCAATTGAACAGTGCAGCATGGACTGGCTCAGCCAGACTTTACTTCCTATGATCCTCAGTGGAAGGACTCCCATTGGGCAACTCAGCACCATGGCAAAAGGCATGCTGGGAGTTGTAGTTTTTGTTTTCTGTAGGGATCAGTAAAATCATGGTGGCACCCCCACCCCAACACCCCCATGCGCTGAGGGTGAGAGGAAAAAACAAATTTAATTTGTTTTAAAGTTACATCACAGGCCTAGCACCAGCCTACCTTGCAAGGTTTTTGTGAGGGTGAGAAAGGTAAAAAAGATACAAATTTAATTCGTTTAAAAGTTAGCTCACAGACCTAGCACCTGCCTACTACTTTAAGATGATTATGTAGCAGACGTATATCTTAGGGGGGCCGAGCAATGCCAGGTATATCAGCTAGTGCTATCTAAAGGACCTGAGTATGGCAAGAGGAGAATAAATACAGAAGATCAAGTGAGTTCTTTTCATGCGTGTAATCCCACTCTGTACGTGGGAAACGAAACCCAGGCTGCACAAGAAAAGGAAAAATAATGCTCCAAAGTATGGAAAAAGCCTTCCTCCCCACTCATCCACACTCCCAGCCCTGCAATTCTATTTTTGTGGTATGGCACAACCTCTGTTCCCAGGCATTTAAAGAGTGGGCTGTTTATGTATCCATTGTTTTGGTTAGGGTCTGTACTGATGTTTCAGTTGTTTTATTATGTTTTAATATTTTTAACGGAAATTGGTTTTAGTTATTTTAGATTGTGTATGTTTTAATAATTTTAATGTTAAGTTTCCTTGGGCCTTTTTACAGAAAAAGGCAGCTAAGACATTCAAGAACAGCAACAAATTGAGAGCCTAGAAAGCTCCCATGCAAACATGTTCTATCTTCAAGTCCACGCATATCTTTGAAGACATTTGGAAATGTTCACAGTAAGTTTTTCAAGCCTCAAATGAGAAGAAGATGCCAAAACAAAGCTGCATTAAAGCACACTGAACATATGGCACTTCATAAAACCTGATGTAATTATAATACAGGGGGTGGGTCCTAAATAAACAGACACAATTAGCACTGTAGAAAAGCAGGAGCCTATAATTACTGTTATTTCATTACAACTGCCTCAAGAGTTTTCTCAAGTAGAACCAGGGACCCAGTGTACTGGACAATGCTTTGATGGACAGATGTGTCAGGAATCTAATTAGAGAGCTAAACCATACATTTACACACAGATGGTGCAATTACAGCCTGATGGTCCTTTTTTAAATGGAAATGTCAGTTATGGAAGGTAGGTGAACTGACGTTTATGGCACAGCCACAGCAACTGTACACTAGTTTTATTGCAAATACAGAAACAGGTGTGGAAGCATAGGGAGCAATATGAATGTGCATCTGAAACCACCAGTGGGGTAGGAGATGCTGGGGTGATTTAGGGTATAATCCTACGCATGTTCAGATAAACACACAAAAGTCCTACAATCCCAGCATTTCCCAGCCAGCATAGTTGTAGTACTTTTTTCCTGTCGAAACATGCATAGGATTGCACCCTTGGTAAAGAAAAGGTAGCTGGCAAAAGGATTAAAAACCTCAACCCTGCACTGTTGCTTCTCTACTCCTAATTGCACCCTTGCGAAACAGGGTGTTTTTTTTTTTCTGTTTTATGGGCCATCAGGCTACCATAGTAAGCATTTGCATGTAACATCTAGTTTGGCTCTACAACTCTACAACAAGTAAAAACACTTTATTTGTGTTTACAGTGGGACATTCACTAGAAAAGGTAACTGACAACTTTTTACTTGCAACTTACCAGATCTGGATTTAATGATGTTGCTAAATTCGTTGTGTCCTCCCTCAGGTCCTTCATCTATATCCAAAACCTTGGCCATCCTCTATTTCTAGGTTCAAAATTCCTGTGTAGGATTATTTCAGAACTTTGCATGCAGTGCTCACAATCCACCCAGCTTTGAAATCAATACCTGAAATAAAAACACACACAAAAGCATAAATGTATTTATTTAGAAACCTATATGCCGCCTTTCAAAAATAATGTTCTCTCAAAGTTGCCTACTATTAGTATCATTAAAAAACATTTAAACAAGTATCTAAAAACTTTTTAAACAGCACCATAAAACAATTTCTGATCAGACAACAAAAGCCATATTACAATTCAAAACAGAAAATAATGACAGTTCTAAAATCCAGATCATTTCACAAGAAGTGGGTTGATATAAAAAGGGCTTTAAACCCCACTTAAAAGCAAACGGGGGGGAGAAATATGCCTCCTTTAGGAGGATGTTCCATAAATACAGAGCCACCACTAAAAAAGGCCCCATCTCTTGTGCCCAATAACTTTATGAATAAGCCTGCAAGCAAGCAGGACTTCTGTGGCTGATCGGAAGGCCTGGGAAGGTTCACATGGCATAGGAAGGTGATCTTTCAACTAACCTAGACCTAAACCATTTACTAATTTAAAGGGCAAAAACAACACTTTAAACTGAAACCAGAAGTGAATAGTTAACCACTGCAGCTGCTATATAACTGGTGTAATATGCTCCAAACATTTGGCCCTCACAAGTATCCAAGGCACTGCATTCTGTACCAACTATAGCTTCTGTTCCATCATAAATGGCAACCCCATGTAACAAGGGCATGAGTAGCTAAATCTTCACGACCTTTAGATATAGGGTCACAGCTAGCATATCGTAAATGGCACTTCTAGCCACTGCCACCAACTGTGTTTTTACCGACAGCACTGGTAGACCACCCCCCTCACAAAAGCTGGTCTTTCAGAGGGAATACAACCCCACCAGAACAGCCAATTGCCCCATCAACTCTGTCTTGTCTGAATTAAGTTTCAGCTTCTTCACCCTCATCCATCCCAAAACTGTCTCCAAACACATGCCTCAATGGGATTAGTAGGTGGAAATGAGAGGTCGAGCTGTGCATTATCTGCATATTGATAACTTTTTAGTCAAAACCGCTGGATGACTTCCCCCAGGAACTTCATGTAAATGTTAGAAAGCATGGAGGACGAAAGGGAACTCCGAGTCATGAGGTGGAACAGAACTTCTTCAGCACCACCAATTTGGTTCCTCCCACCAGGAAAGACTGGAGCTACAATGACTTCCAAGCTTATTCTATTCCAGCTAGACAACAAAGAAGGATAGCATGGCTGATGGTACTGAAGGCCACTGAGAAGTCCAGAACAACCAACAGGGTTGCACTCCCTCTGTCCATTCCTCAGCATGGCATGCCATTTACTAGGCAACCAAAATTGTTTCTATACCATAACCAGGGTGAAGCCATATTGGAACAGATCTAAATCAGCAGAGGGCAACTTGTGGTCCTCCAGGCCTACAATTCCCATGGCTATGCTGATTAGGGCTGTCAGGAGTTGTAGACTGAAACACCTGGAGGGGCACAGGTTGCCCTACCCTGATCTAAATAATCAGTGTTATAAATGCTTATAAATGGTTCTGTTCAAGTAGAACTTTGTAGTCATCACAACTGTAACTATTTCTACACCTGTAACTCATGTCTTTCCATTTTTAAACTGTATAATTTAAATTCCCCATTTGCTCTTTTTTTGTATAGAACTGGTTGAATATCTCACAAATGCCCCCAAGGTCAATTTGCTTTGTAGTCACAGTCTATGAGAGGGTGGACACCTGCAGGGGGGAAAGGGGGAGGCCCACGGAAACTACTAAGTGACGGATTCCAGCTTTTCAGTACTAACCCCTTAATTACAGGTAGCATGTTGTGCATTCACCACACTTTTTAATGTTAGTATCCATGACAGTCAAATACATTTGGGCAAAGTTCAAGCACAATCAAATACATCAGAATCTCAGTGCGATGTCTAGAGCTACTACTAAAGATTATTCATGAATCTTTTTTCCATATACAGCCAAATGCAACATACACAGAACAATCCTATACATATCTACTTAAAAGTCCTACTGAGTTCAATGGGACTTACTTGCAGGTAAGTATGCACAGGATTGTAGCCTTAGACTTTATTTAAGAGCATTATTCTCATCACTTGCACTTCAAAGAAATCCCTGGCCCACAGAGCAGAAAACAGCCTGGGAGTGGCTGGATCGACTTCCTTATTTATATGTGCAAGTTACAAAGGAAGCCGTTCTCCAGCTATCCCAGAGCCTGCCTGGATGCATTTGGATCATTCTTCTAAAGCAATAGGGAGGGGCAGCAGTTAATTGTCCCTGATATAGTTTACCCATACAACATTTTAAGCAGAAGGCAATATGCAGCCCTGTCTCTTTCCATTCTCTAACCACACTGAATTCATGGTTGCTTTAATTCCTACAAAACGGAGACTGATAGGATGTGAAAGGTTTAATGCATGATTAATATGCATTCCCCACCCTTCCCCAGGGGTGCAGGATCAGTTACAGTATATCCCAACCTCCTTTTCTTTCTTTTTTACTGAAACCTTGTAAGGTTCAGTAGGGCTGAGAGAAGGGGAGAGAAGTTTCTGAAGGTCCCCTAGCTTGAGTCTGAGATATCCACCAGTATCTGTTCAGGTCTACTGTTAAAGAGGAAAGAGACCAATCATAATAAGTTATATGTCTGAGATGAGGAAATCAGCTCAAGACTTTCACTCAACATGTGACTGTTTCAGTTGCCAGGCACAACTGTCAAAACCAAGTTTCACACGTAGAAGGAATCTGGCTTCTATCCAGCTCAGCCCACCCTTCAGTCTTTCCCAACGGTCCAAAGGCAACACACACACACTCAAGCAGTTACACCACACGTCATTGTTTGTATTGTTGCTGTGACTTTTGCCCAGTAAGGATTTTAGAGTCCCTCCCTCAGAATCTTTTACCAGGCCAATTTCACACACCGTTCCAGAGACTGCACGGATTAATCTCATAGAAAAACAGTCGGCCCACTTCAGTCCTTTCTAACCATCCTGAGTTTTCCTGGAACAGGCCAACTGACACCTGCTCGGGTCTCATCCTGCTTCCAAGCAGAGTAATCACGGATTTTAAATTAGAAAGATGTTAACTGAAGTCTTCTAAACAGAGGGATGATATCACTGTGTTTCTGCCTTAAAATAACCAGCAGCCATCCCACAAGCTACCACATATGTACGTATCAAGAGGGAGTGAGGAGAGTAGCAGTTACCTTCCGCCTCAAGTGGAAGCAACAGGTGGTTTTTCTCACTCATAGCACCTCTGCCTGCCTGCATGAACGCAACCAGAGGCATTAAGTCCACCCAACGTTTCTTCCTTTATCAAAGTAGCACAACAAGTCCCAGTATCTCCAGGCTAAGCCTCCTTAACTTCCTTGGTCCCTTCCCACAAAAGGCATGCAAGCAGTCATACTTGCAAAAAGCATGCAAGTAGTGATTAGTCCAATAAGCTAAGGAAAAGTATTCTAGAACAGTTTTGGTACATAAAAAGCTTCAAGAGCAACAAGCAAATATTTTGCATGCTTTTAACATGTATCAGCAGGTTAGAGGTCCTATGGGGCCAGTTGTCCCACAAAAATATAATAGGATTGATGTACACTTTCACCAATAAAAGTGACTTGCATTTTTAGGATACCACCATCAACAAAACAGCTAGATATAGAATCCCACAGAAGTGCATTACAAATCAAAAGTAAGAATTTTACTAGCCCATTCTAAAGAAATCACCTGATGAGGTAGACTCTAGTCCACAAAAGCATATGCCATAAATTTCCTAGTCTTTGAATGCACCACTATTATATCCAGAGGATGGGGGGCTAAAGAAATCAGCCCACCTATGCCCACAAAATAAACATTAATGTGGTGAAAACTTCACATGTTAATGGGGGGAGCAGTACAGCCTATGAGCGCTAAGCCAGCCTTCCGTCCAGATGTATTGGACTGCACCGCCCATCATCCACAGCCAGCGCCAGCTGTGGATGATGGGAGGTGTAGTCCAATACATCTGGACAGAAGGCTGGTCCAGACTACGGTTCCCACGTGGGTGTCGAGGGCCTTTCCAAATGTGACATTTACTAGCAGCTCTGCTCCAAGTCTCGAGCACATCCTTCCCTGTTCACTGCTCCTTTCTCAGAGAAATAAGCCTGAATCCGTTCCAATGAGCCTTGCAAAATCCCTCTGTATATTCCCAACTGGGGGGTGGGGGGAGAGAGAGAGAAGCGAGCGCAATCATTGGGCTGCCCTTTTGTCCTCCCTGCGCTCCAAGCCGAGGAATCGCATTACTCTCTTCCTTTCGTGTCAATTATTCACTAGCTTACCTGCCCGGGGCGGGGAGGGGGGAAGGAGGAGAGAGAGACCCCTTCG